>NC_084643.1:15206283-16539616 GCF_019802595.1 Syngnathoides biaculeatus | reverse complement strand
CTCAACGGTGCCACCTGTCTAGACAGACTCAACCACTTTCAGTGTGTATGTGTGCCAGGCTACCATGGCACACTGTGCGAAAGCAATGTAAGTGGTGATGGAATCTTGATACTTACTTCGTGCCTGTGTGGGTTTTTTCCAGGCACTCTGGTTTCCTCTCACATCTCAAAAAACATGCAACATCAATTGGACGCTCTAAATTCCCTCTAGGTCTGATTGTGAGTGCGGCTGTTTGTCTGTACGTGCCCTGCGATTGCATGGCAACCAGTTCAGGGTGTACCCTGCCTCCTGGCCATTGACAGCAGGGATAGGCTCAAGCACTCCCCACGACCCTCGTGAGGATAAGTGGCAAAGAAAATGGATCAATGGATATATATATATACAGTGAAGAAAATCAGTATTTGAACACCCTGCTATATTGCAGGTCTGAAATTTTTATCGTAGGTGTATGTCCACTGTGACAGAGATCATCTAAAAAGAAAAATCCAGGAATCAGCTTTTTGGTCTAGGCCATGTTACAAGTTTGAGTCATACTGATTTTATGGGGTGGACATGGGGTCTTTATGCAGCTAACGACCTCACACAGGTGCATCTGATTCAGGATAATCCATGGAGTGGAGGTGGGCTTTTAAAGGCGGACTAACAGGTCTTTGATGGTCAGAATTCAATGTGATAGACAGGTGTTCAAATACTTATTTGCAGCTGTATCGCACAAATAAATCATTAAAAAAATCATACATTGTGATTTCTGGATTTTTTTTTTTAGAAGATCTCTCTCACAGTGGACATCCACCTACGATGAAAATTTCAGTCGTGCAATATAGCAGGGTGTTCAAATATTTGTTTTTGTCATGGGGAGTGCTGGAGCCTATCCCAGCTGTCAACAGGCAGGAGGCGGAGTAAACGCTGAACTGGTTTCCAGCCAATCGCAGGGCACATAGAGACAAACAGCCACGCTCACAATCACACTTAGAGGCAATTTAGAGTGTCCAAATAATGTTGCATGTTTTTGGGATGTGGGAGGAAACTGGAGTGCCAGGAGAAGACCGACGTAGGCACGGGGAGAACATGCAAACTCTACACAGGCGGAGCTGGGATTGAAACCGGGTCCTCAGAATTGTGAGCCCCGGAGGCAGGGTATTGATATTCTTTCAGGTCGTCATTTTTATTCCAGGTTTAAAAAAAAAAACAACTATCATATTTTTCCCAATATTGTGCAGTTCTAGTCCTGGCCCATTTTCAGGTATGTATGGTTCTGTAACTATACAAATGATTTTAAAGTGATGCAGCTCCTTTATTTGTACACGTTATATATTGTGTAAATGCTAGTTTAAAACTAGAACCAAAACTTTGTGGTCTTATTCTCTCTGCTCAAATTAAACACCTCTATGATCAGTTTCCCTGTTAAAATTCTTCAGCACAGTCACCCTCATTTATTATATAGTTGCAATTCCTAAAACGTACCGGAAGAAGGAATCACAACACTGCAATACTGTGTGATATCCCACAAGTGTTATGCATCATTAAAAATTGAGAGGGGTTTAATCATAGTTCCTCTCTCATCCTCTTGCAGAAAAAGGAGCTAAAAGAGCGGATCCCTTGGCTAGTGGTGACCATCCCCCTCACCACATTATGTGTATTACTAGCCATCTTAGTCATCTTTTTCCTCATCATGACGGCCCGGAAGAAACGCCAGTCCGAGGGCACCTACAGCCCCAGCTCACAGGAGGTGGCTGGAGCCAGGTTGGAGATGGGCAGTGTCCTAAAAATGCCCCCTGAGGAGAGGCTAATCTGAGACCTGCAGCCTCAAGTAGAGAGCAGGATTTCTTTGTTCTGAAGGACAATGTTGTGGCCCGCTGCCACAACGGTCGAATGTCAGACGGATCGACAGTATTGCCGGAATGACTGATGCTCCCCTTTGGGAAAACTACTAACATTGAAGCTTCAGAGTGGAAAAAAAAAAAGTGGAAAAAAAAAATCCAATCAAAAGACAGGACATGGCAAAGATGAACTTTCAAAGATGTGAAAAGTCATGGGGACAAGATTTAGCCTCAAATTTAGAACTCCATTATTTAATCAGCTGAAGAAATCACATTTTTATTTATATTTATTTTCAAGAATTCCCAGTTGTCAAAGATATCTTGTGGACGTGTCCATGTGGTTCAAAACATGTGTCCTGACTAATCTAATCACAAGTGGACAGCTATAGTTCGTTATTTATTAGACAATATCTCCAAAAATCCAATCAATCATGCACTCTTGGTTTATGACACTATATATATATATATAAAATAAACATTTCCATTATATTTATATATATTATAAACATTTCCATTTTATATATATATATATATATATATATATATATATAATAAACATTTCCATTTTATATATATATATAATAAACATTTCCATTTTATATATATATATATATTATATATATATATATATATATACACATTTCCCAGAATGTTTTTTTTACCATTGTCCATCTTAACATTACAGTCAGTATTTTATATCATTTTTTATTGTAAACTGAGAGCATTGCCTTTACAACTAATCAAATGTAAGTAGTATTCTAAGCTGTTTTGCTGTGAGATCTTAAATGATTAAATCTAATTAAATCATATTGTATTTTAAATCCTACAGACCAAAAGAGCAATAATGAATTCCGTCTTCATTATTTGCAGATAAATAGTAAACAAATATTTGTACTACAACAGTAACCCTCGAAGGCAATCTCTTTACCAGTAAGAATATGTGGTATTGACCTCACTGGCTTGGACAATATCAAATACTGTATACAGTATGTGCCAGTAGTATAGAACATACAATGTGTTCGGCCAAGTTTCTTAATATTGCTGCATTAATATAAATGTAAATTCCCAAGAATAACATTGCAAAAATACCTTCATGGTGGTAAGCCACTGCTGAGCAGTCTTACAGAAGCATGGCTGCTATTTTGCAACATCCAACCACAATGAGCCCTTGCCAATGTCTTGACTAGGGACACGACACAAAGACCCTACGGAAGCAGGGAGTACATATATCCTCTGTACCATACCACCAAGTGAAAGACCAGCATTACTTAATGTGGATTTAATTACTAATATTGCAGGTAGGACTTGCTTGTTAAATTGGTATTAGTCATCCATTTTTTTCCTTTTCAAGAAAGCACTGAATTGAGACTTTATTGCTTCTATGAGGCATGATTTAGCCACACAGGGAATATGTACAATGACAAAAACATTTTAAAATGATTTTGTGGAAATTTGTGTTTTCCATTTTTACTTTTGGAATGTAATCGCCAAAATAAAAACGTAGAGAAAATTACAATATCCTTGTTTCTGAGGGTTTATGACAACAACTTAAGACGAGTACAGTACTCCAATTGAGGTCGGATCACTCAGGACACATACGATTATACCAGGTCTACTCTGAACAGGGCCATTGTTTGAACTGAAATGTCCCATATTTTGCCTCTTTAGACTTCTGTAGAGTGACTCTAACATCAATTTGGGACAAAAGTGACAATTTAATTTTAAAAAAACACCTTGATTTTGTCATACGAGTTTCGAGAAAAAGCCCCTTTGGAAGCTACTTCTGTTTGACCTACAATTTATATACACTTTGTCCATATTTGGCTAAAACTACTCCCTTTCCGCTGATGGTTGCCTCCATGTAGGCTCAGGAGCGGAAAGGGAAGTCAGAGTTTCTCACTAGTGACGTCAATAAGATCAGGAAATTCCCATTACCTGATTTCTGCCGTCTTGGAAGAAAAAGGTTGGGAACATTGTCATACATATTTCACATTTACTGAGGCACCATAGAGACAATATTACATTACCCATCTTACTCAAATACTAGAAAAGTTGGTTTGGCAAAATATGTGACATTTCAGTGACACTGGATTTTAGTTTTGTGTTTTTTTTTTACATGGGATTTTTGTATTTGGATTGTAATTGTTTCCAACAAATCCATGGCTATGGTTACTTTTTATGTTATATAGGATGAGAATATGAGAAGACTCGACATATACACAAGCGCATATTGTATATACCAATCAAGTATAGAAATACGAGCAATAATTTCAATACATAAGGAGTGTCACATTTTCTGCCTTTATAAAGATGGTAGTTGGTCTACAGCAAGAATCACATTTTTAAATTATTACCTCGCATCTGACTGCATCACTCAAAGCTGAGAACCTATGTCAGAATATTTAATACTGCTCTTGTAATGTAACTTTGTAAGTAGTCATAATTTTCTGGCTGATTGGAATACACGGATGTCTCAACATAGCTGCATCCATCCATTCTCAACAACGCTTAACCTGGTTCCGATCGCAGGGTGCTGGAGCCTATCCTAACTGACTTTGGGCGATAGGCGTACTATGCCCTGCCTGAACTATTCGCCAGTCAGTCACAGGGCACATATTGACCCGGAGAACCAAACACTCGCATTCACACCATCACAGAGTGGGAACTGAACCCAGACTGGCCACACCAAAGTCAGACAAGTGTACCACTGCACCATCAGTGATTCATCAGCCACATTAACACATTGTATATGCTGTGGTGATAACATGTCTATGATGCCCACTATACCCCAGGCCCAGTGCCGACTACAGCTTTCATTACCGTGATGATTAGTGGAAAAAAGTAGGATGTGATTATTAGTTGACCAGAGTCTATAAAAATAAGTGAGCTCTTCAGCACATCAACCAAACGACCATTACAGTGGCACTTAATCCTTGATCCTTTTTGTTAAACTAAAATAAAAAAACATCAATCCATTTTCTTAGCCACTTATCCTCACGAGGGTTGCGGAAGTGCTGCAGCCTATCTCAGCTGTCATCAAGCAGGAGGTGGGATACACCCTGAACTGGTTGCCAGCCAATTGCAGGGCACATAGAGACAAACAGCCTTACTCACGATCACACCTGTTCAAATGCAGCCTGCCCTGTGTGGAGTTTGGACGCTCTCACAGTACCCGTATGGATATGGTCCTTTACACTGGTTTCCTCCCACATCCCCAAAATATGCATGGTAGGGTAATTGAAAACCAAATAGCCCGCAGGTGTGAATGTGAGTGCGAATGGTTGCTTGTCTACATGTGCTATATGATTGGCTGGCAATCACTTTAGTGTGTACCCTGCCTCTTGCCCAGAGTCAGTTAAGATAGGCGCCAGCACACCTGTAACCATGGTGAGGATAAACGGTATGGAAAATTGATGGATGGATGATTATGATCAGATTGTTCATGGTTAAATTAGAAATTTCAGTTTCATTTTGTCGGTTGTTTGTCATCCATTGGGTTCATTGAGAACACACAATTAATTCTGTCAGATCCAGATACAGGTTCACGTTGTATTCATTTTTTTAAATGTTCAAACGTGCCACCTTCAACAGAAATCGTGTTTGACTCAGTCAGACTAAACAGAATTGATGTCAACATATCGGAATGGCATAGACAACTGCATAGTGTCTGAAAAATCACTTGTGTGTTGACTTCAACCTGTAAATGATCCCTGAGATCACATTTAGCTTTTTTTTTTTTTAACCTTCTAATGTGTCTTAAAACTGTAATTTGTGAAACTAGTGAAATATGGTTTTGAATACATACACTGACTCAACACACTGATCTGTAAAAACTGCTGTAATATGACTCCAGGTGTAAGCCTGATGTGGTCACCATTAATGTATGTACATATATTGTGAATGCTTTGTTTTGTTGGTGTTGTTTAGAATATGTAGCATTTCCTATGCTTTCAGCTTTTTTTTTTTTTTCCAACATATTCATTGTGGATGGTATTGAATTGAGAAACGTATTACTGGGATTATAGAATCACATCCCACTGCCACAGTTTCCTCGATGATCAACAACACACTATAGTACATTTTATTTCTTTCATAGACTATTTTCTGGAGGTGTAAACAATGGAAGTCGCATGAATTTGTATGTAAAGACATGGGCATGCAGGCATACTGTACATACTGTAGGTCAGTCATGGCCAGTTATAGTCGTTGTACAGTTCAGTTTGGAGCCACTCATTTATTCCAGACAAAGTACATAAGAAAAAAAAATCAATCAGGGACAACATGTGAAGGATATTGGTGTCTTTTTTTTATGGAAACAAAGTTAATTTAAATTAGAAAAAACATTTTGCTTAAATCCAATCATAGTTGTAGTCTGTTGTCAGTCATAATCATTGTCTGGTTTGATGAAACAGCACTAATACAACAAGCGAGACTTCCTACTATCTTTAGCAGCAATGCCTCCATTACTCATCGTTGAACACAGTGCTACCAAACACAAAGGGGATGGATATAAGTCCTGAAATTGCACTGATCGAGAATCGAGTGGTTGTGCACATGACCACCAGAATGGAGCAGTTCATTAACCAATCCAAGGCTGGACTCGAGTTCTATTGATTTCACACAAAGAGCACAACTTAAATGTGCTGATGTTTTATCTTGTTGGATGTGTTTTGTGAGGGCAACGTCTTTTCATAAAATAAGCATATGGCCATGAAAGCAAGTCCCGAGTTCTTTTTGATGCAAAATGATGGTAATTGTTGTATTTGTTGTTTTTTTAAACATTAATATACTCACCCCCTCCCTCTCTTTAGATCTCCATATTCACCCACCTTACCCCTCCATGCAGAGATACATTGTACTGGTGCTTCTCCTATAACTCGTTATGTTTACTCTGACTGACTTCATGAAGGTATCTCTATGAAGGAATTGGGATGACTTAGATCCCTTGTAAGATGCCTACTGGGACTCCAAAGTTCTGTCTTGTGTATGATGAGATGCAAGTTGTGCCTTCATTTTTACAAACATCCTGTGATAGTTTTTACATTTTGTGGTATTTATTCATGCTCAACTCAACAAAGGACAGCTAACACATCCCATAAACACAGCAATTTAAATTTTATTGTAGTATTAAACAGTGGAAGGCTGTTCTAAAGGATAAATGAAAATCTGATTGCATCATAGAGTATATGTACATTATTTGATCCCGCTGCAGTTGTCCTTGTTGCACCTTGTATTGTACAATTCAAAATTGGAAGTGTTATGGCTTCATGTTGTATAACTTCTAAATTTTGATTGAAAATCGTACTTTACAGCACCACATTAACACTAATCAGAAACATACTACTTATCATTTAGTTTGACCATTTTCCCAAAAAATTGATAACTTAATGTGTAAGTGAAGCATTCAGATATCTGATAACTTGTTCACTGTCCACCATAAATGATCAATCCCAATTATGGATTATGTCATATGTAAAGTTGGAATTGTTGTAAATAAGATTAAATGTATTTTTACAATACATTTTTCAAGGAATACTAAAGTAATAGTTAATGCGATTTCATTGTAAAACTGGATCTCTGTGAGAAATATCTAGAAAGACATTGCTCAGAAGACCAAGTTCTTCTGCAACAGAATTTTTTATTGGCCCACCCAAAAAGCTTTACATTACACTGATGAGTTTGCGAGTAGCTTATTACATGTAACAACATCATTATTTTGTTGTTTATTATTTAATTATAATATACTTAACAAATTTGTGTAATTACCAGGATAAACTCCATCCATCCATTTTCTGTGCTGCTTATCCTAACAAGGGGTGCGGGAGTGCTGGAGCCTATCCCAGCTGTCAACGGCCAGGAGGCAGGCTACACCCTGAACTGCTTGACAGCCAATCACGGCACATGGGGACAAACAGCCGCACTCACAACCGCACCTAGGGGCAATTTAGAGTGTCCAATTAATGTTGCATGTTTGTGGGATGTGGGAGGAAACCGGAGTGCCCGGAGAAAACCCACGTATGCACGGGGAGAACATGCAAACTGCACACAGGTGGGGCCAGGACTGAACCTCAGAACTGTGAGACCAACGCTTTACAGCTGTGACACCATGCTGCCCCAGGATAAAATGTGTAATTAAATAAGAGTTGCTTTTGGAAATTTTGAAGATTACAATTTCAGTTACAAATAAATATACGTAACTGCAAATGGTGTTTTTTTTTTTTTTTTGGGCGGGGGGAGTTCATATCAATTCCCCTTTTTGTAGCCAACATTTATGATTGACTCTTGTTAGTGCCATTCTGCAGTAGTCTAAAACATAACACGTTTTTCCAAATTTTACTTGAAGTGCCATCTTGTGGAACAATTAGTGTGAGAGTTTTGACAAGTTTATACTCATACTTTTGAACATGACACATTATTGACTTTTGAACGACAAGTTCAAGTGTTGGCTTCACAGTTCTGAGGACCGGGGTTTGAAATCCGGCCCTGCGTGTGAATGTTTTTCGCGTGCCTGTGCGGGATTTTTTCAGCTGCTCCAGTTTCCTCCCACATCCCAAAAACAAGCATTAATTGGAGACTCTAAATTGCCCTTAGGTGTGATAAGGTAACCTAGGAAATAGAGACTGTGGCGGAGCAGCGGTTGTTGTTAGAGAAAGTTCCGTGTGCTGTCTAAAAGAAACCAGTAGTTTCTAATTTTTTACAGTACGTATGTGAATTGTGCCATTGGATGTAACAACCCGTCATATCCCTCACTCATTGAATCACATTGCAAAATGCCACAAACTGAATAGCTGTATGTTATACTTTCAATTTGCATTGGATTATTTTTTCTTGCATGTAACACAGAATATCTGCGAAGAGACTACATCAACGGTGCACAATTGAGCATGCGCGCAGGTTCGGGGGAACATTGGCTGATGTGTTTTTTTTTTTTTTTTTGGCACACTGTCCCGCGATCGACCAAAAGTGCCCCGCGATTAACGTCGATCCCAAACGACGCATTGAACATCCCTGGTTTAGCCTATCATAGCACTGCAGGAGAAATGCTATTTCAGGTATGTTGTATGTCCTGTATGCATAACAGATCTGACAGTAAAGATACTCTAACTTGAACTTGAATTGTACTTGGAACACACCCTCCAGTCCCCTGGGAAGAGGGACTGCCAGCCCAGTCTGCCAACCCAGAGGCACTGTCCCCGATGTCCATGTGATGTTTAAGAGGCATGTCAAACAGGACAGCCCCACAACATCTAGAGTAACTACAGGAGGAATCTGATCGACTCCTGGGCCCTTGCCACCAGGGAGCTTTTTAACCACCTCTGAAACCTCAACCTCACTCAGGTTTCCTCTCACATCTTGAAAACATGCACGGTAGGCTAATTGCAAACTAAATTTTATGTAGTTGTGAATATGAGTGCAAATGGTTGTTTGCATGTTCTTCCCGTGCCTGCATGGGTTTTCTCCAGGCACTCCGGTTTCCTCCCACATCCCAAAAACATGCTCGGAATTGCCCCTAGGTGTGATTATGAGTGACTGTTGTTTGTCTATGTGCCCTGCGATTGGCTGGCAACCAGTTCAGGGTGTTTCCCCGGCTCCTGTCCAATGAGAACTGGGATGGGCACCCCATCATGACCCGCATTCACTGTGACTCAAAACAAATTCTGCTCTTCTCTACACAAATGACTCCATCTCAATGCACATGGTTGTCAGATGACACCACATTCATTGGGCTCATTAAAAATGATGATGAGTCTGCATAGCGACAGGAAGCGCAGAGGCTGGATCTTTGGTATGGCCTATACAACCTGGAGCTGAACACACTAAATACTGTCGAAATGGTTTTTGGCCTTCAGGAGTCATCCTTCACAACAGGTGCTCCTCACACTGTCCAGCTGTCTCGTTTTAACCGTCAAAACCTTCAAGGTCCTTTAAATTATAGTCTCACAGGATGAAGTGGGAAACAAACATAAACTGCATCCTCAAAAAAGCCAAGCAAAGGATGTACTTCCTGGAGTTTTTGAGGAAGTACAGCCTGCCACGAGAGCTGCTGAAACAGTCCTACACAGTGGTCATCAAATCAGTACTGTATACCTCTATCACAATCTGGTTTGGGGCTGCACTCACTTTGACTGCAACGGACAATCAGAACTGCTTAACGGATGGTCAGCACCACACTACCCAGGCTTGAGGACTTGCAGGCAACCAGAAATAGGACAAGAGTGAGCAGGATCCTATCGGACAATCCACATCCTGGCCACCAGCTCTTCCAACTCCTTCCCTCAGGTAGGCGCTTCCAAACAATGCAAACCAAAACTAGCAGACATTCTTCCCTCTTACAATTAAATTCTATAGCAAACTTACTGTACAGTTCAACTGCAACATACTGCCAATTTTGTGCCTCGAGTTTGTTGTATTACACTTTCGCACTACTTGTCAACTGCATGCACTTGTGGAAATTTTGACATTCTTTGCACAATGGTCATTACAATGGACTATCGCTCAAATGGGCATTTTAACTGCTAGAAAAATTGGCAATCTTTTGCACAACTGTGAGGCAAAAAAAATAAAAAAGAAAAAAGTTCCATCTCAATTGACTGTTTGTCTGCTGTTGGACTCAACATGTATGTTGCACTAGGCATGGTAGGCTAATTGGAAACTAAATTTCCTGTAGATGTCAATATGACTGCAAATGGTTGTTTGCATGTTCTTCCCGTGCCTGCGTGGGTTTTCTCCACGCACTCCGGTTTCCTCCCACATCCCAAAGACACTCGAAATTGCCCCTAGATGTGATTATAAGTGACTGTTGTTTGTCTATGTGCCCTGCGATTGACTGGCAACCAGTTCAGGGTATACCCCGGCTCCTGTCCATTGACAACTTGGATGGGCACTCCCATGACCTGCATTCACTGTGACTCAAAACAAACTCTGTTCTTCGCTACACAAACGACTGCTCCAACTCCCAGAGACAAAAAAAAAAAAAAAAAAAAAAAATGCTGTTTACATACAACTGATTCTTAGTAGCCAATAATGATCAATTCCTCATAAAGCTCACCCGAGAGGTTTGGGTCAAAAGTTGTTGAAAAAAAAATGTAAAATTTAAACCATAAATGAAAAAAGTTGAAATATAAGCGGAAAAAAATATATATATCTATATACATATATATAGGCGGCATGTTGGATCAGGTGGAAAGTGTGTTGGCCTCACAGTAATGGGGTCCCGGGTTTAATCCCAGACCCACCTGTGTGGAGTTTGCGTATTCTCCCTGTGCCTGTGTGAGGTTTCTCTGGGCCCTCCAGTAAATGCTACTGGCTTCTTGTGTGTGCATAAGAGAGCACACAGGTTTCTGTAGCAATGAGCGTTTATTGGAGTCCAAAGACATGTAACACAGCGAGACGGTATCATGGACTGCCCAGGTAAAAGCATAGAACAACCTCATAGATAACACAGATAAGGAATCAAACCATAACACCTAGGAGAGGTGAGACAAGCAATCTACACCCCCTTCCTTTGGCTTGCATCCATGAACATAAACAAAAAGCACTAGCTAAGCACTTCAAACATTCCTTATATAACTAACGCTTTAGCAGTAGCTCTCGTAGTAACCTCTGAAATGAAAATAATCCCTCATACATGAAGACAAACAACATATCTTCAGCATCATGAAGTCTGGATGAATTATAAGAAAATGAACATAGATGATGTGATGAATCAATTACCACTAGGTAATCAAACAAATATTCATTTTAACCATTTAACACAATACACAGAGATTTTTTTTTTCATCTGTATTAAGGATTCGGTCTGCAGATACAACTTGAGCGTGTTATGTAGTGTGGATTGCTTCTGTTCTTTTTGGGCGAGTGTGTAGTGCATGCTGTCAATGTGGGGCTGTTAACAGTCTGGTGACTGGTGTGTAAATCCTGATCGTTTATCTGGAGCTGTGGTGGTTGCTCCGCCACAGGAAAAATGTGTCGGCGGTTCCTCTTGTAAATTGTCCCATTTGACTGGATGATGTAGGAGCGGGGCTCCTTGATTTTCTCCTTGATAACACCCAGCTGATTGAAACCCTTGGGTGTTTGCATGCGAACCACCTGTCCTTCTGTTAAAGGCTGCAGTGGATGACTTGACTTGTCATGATGGTGTTTCAAAGTGAGCCTTGTGTTGAAGAGCTGGGCACTGACCTGCTGGCTGCATTTTGGTGTTGGTTCTAGCGGTTTGGTGTAGACAGGAACGGCAATGCGTGTTTGACGCGACATGAGGCGTTCTGCAGGTGAACCTAATGTTGGATCTTGAGGGACGTTCCTGAGATTCAAGATGCTTAGGAAGACATTTGATCCATGTCTGTGAGACTTTTCCATCACGGCTTTGGCACTGTGCACTGATCTCCCTGCGAGGCCGTTGGATTTTGGAGAATTCAGGACTACTGGTAGTGTGGATGAAATCCCATTATTTGGCGAAATCTTTGAAGCGCTGACTGGTGTGCTGTCTGGCATGATCAGAGATGAGGACATGTGGCGTGCCATGGACAGAAAAGTGTCTCTTTTGTTTGGTTATCACAATTGCTGATGTTTGCTGGTGGAGAAGGTCGATTTCAAACCAGCCAGAGTATGAATCCACAAGTACCTGATAGTCATTGCCATGCCATGCTGGTGTTGGAGAAATCACTGTAACGAATGAAAGCATTACAATGTAAATGTAACACTTAATTTTAAGTGTTGGAGTCATTGATACTTTAGAACTGAGGATCGATGAAGACCATAAAACCTTCTCAGGTAATGTGCTTCCATTGCCTCCATGTGCTTGATTGCATTTGCTGTTGTAAGTTAACAAATAAAATTGGCGCCTTCTAGTGGTGGAGTTTGGTACATAATATAGTCTTGGTTCAAAACAGGAAGTATAAAAAAAGAACGAAAAAAATCAGGTTAGTTATCTGCGATTTTTGCAAGACTTCTGATCTCCTTTCCATCTATTTTAATCAACAAACACCCTAGTTTTACGTGGCATTGTCTGTAAGTATCTTTCCGGGATCTTTGTGTTAAATATTACTGTTCAATATACCAAAGTATTTTGTAATTATTTCATATTTTAACCACATATTGCTGTTTTGTTAAAAAGAGATGTGCATTTATGATTAAGCAAGCATTGAGATTACATGTTATACTATTAAGCAAAAATGACTCATTTGACCGTTATAATTTGACTTTATTGAAATGTATGTGGTGGCATGGTGACGCAGCTGGTAAGCGTTGGCCCCACAGTTTTGAGTTCCCGGGTTGAAGTTCAGCCCTCCCTGTGTCCAATTTGCATGTTCTCCCCATAATAGCGTGTGGGTAACATAGATAAGGGATCAAACCATAACACCTAGGGAAGTGAGACAACCAATAATCTACAACTCCGGTTTCCTCCCACATCCCAAAAACATGCAACATTAATTGGACACTCTAAATTGTCCCTAAGTGTGATTATGAGTGACTGTTGTTTGATCAGATGCACCACCTTTGTTTACATCAGAAACTCCAAAATAAACTGCTTGTCAATATTAAATTGCAACTCACAAATTTAGATTATTTCAATCCACACTTGAGAGGACACCTACTGGAAAATTCCAGATGTTTTGGTTGTTCATTTTGGTTGTGGAACATTAGGTCTATTTCATTGTAGACTTTATATACCTCTAAAATATGCATCTTTAGGGTACATTCTGGAATCTCTCTCTCTCTTGCTTGGTCAGACAGAAACACACACCCACACACACCCACACACACACACACACACACACCACACACACACAACACACACACACACACACACACACACACAAAATTATCCAGCTCGGATAATTTTGGCGCGAGTTTCGTAAATCTGAAAAAAATGCCTATGTCTCGTTTGGAAAACAAACTCTTCAATTCTTCTGACACACCTATGGCACATCTCACCGCTGTTCTGCTGACCTCATACATGTCCTGTACTATTCTAACATATTTCTCCGCCACACTAGACTTGCGGATGCAGTACCAGAGTTCCTCTCTTGGTGCTACTTGGTCATAGGCTTTCTCTAGGTCTACAAAGACACAATGCAGCCCCTTCTGGCATTCCCTGTAATTTTCCACGAGCATCCTCAAGGCATATAATTAATCTGTGGTACTCTTTCTAGGCATGAAACCATACTGTTGCTCGCAGATACTTACTTTGGTCCTGAGTCTAGCCTCCACTATTCTTTCAAATAACTTCATTGTGTGGCTCATAATCTTTATTCCTCTATAGTTTCCACAGCTCTGAACATCGCCTTTGTTCTTAAAAGTTGGGACAAGTACACTTTCCTCCATTCTTGTGGTATCTTCCCTCCTGCTAGTATTGTATTGAATAAGTTGGTCAAAAACTCCACAGCCACCTCTCCAAATTGCTTCAATACCTCCACCGGTATTTCATCAGGACCAACTGCCTTTCCATTTTTCATCCTGTTAAGTGCCTTTCTAACTTCCCCCTCCCTAATCATTGCCACTTCCTGGTCATTCACGCTTCCTCTCCTACTCTCTCTTCTCTCTCATTTTCTTCATTCATCAACTTCTCAAGTACCCTTTCCTTCTACTTCGCACACTACTGGCATAGTCAACATATTTCCATCGCTATCCTTAATCACCTTTACTTGCTGCACATTCTTCCCATCTCTATTCTTCTGTCTGACCAACCAGTATTTCCATAGGGTCTACCATTATTATAGCGAGTTGACCATTATTATTACCATTGGAGCCATGTTACTCTTTTTGTACTATCTGCCTGTTCAGCCTACTGTGCTTTTTAACAAGTACAAACAAAATAGTAAAAGACCATGTCTTGGAAATGAATTTGCCTGCATTTACAAAGATTTTATTCATCATTTGTTATCTTTCTCAATATTTCAAGATAACGTGACATATGTCAGCTATATCTGAATTTGTGTATTCATATTTTTTATTGTTTTACTTTATTTGATGTTCATGGTAGTTTAACTTATTCACGATTTACTCAGTCCTTGTAGTGTTTCCACTGACTACTTTGTTACTCTTTTGGAGTAATAACTAAGTACTGTAAATTGTTTATTACTGTTTTTCTTTTCTTACTCTTTCTTCACTATTTGGAGGACTACTTTTTATTTTTCCTTGAGTCAAATTATTCTTAGAAGTACGCATTGAGAAACAATATTTGGCTACTCTTACCACCTCTCCTGATTCACACAGGGGCATGTGGCTTTGGATGGTTATTTTACTTTATAAACAAAATTATGGAAGTACATATGTCCCATCAGGATTTGAATTAAAAATGCCACTGAAAATTTGATGTTGTAAAATTCAATTTGTTATTTCAAAGTGATCAAATTTCTAATAGCTGTATTTCAGGTTAACTTTTCAATGGTAACAAATTCGCCATATTAAAAAAAATTCAACCTTTAAAATTCAAACGCAATATTTTCAGTCTCCTGAGATTCAACTGGCTACAATTTGCTATCTGAAATTCAACTAGCAGTTACGCTTTCTTAGTCACATGATGTCACATAGGAAAGCGTAACTGGATTGGCTGGGTGTTAGACGGTGAGTATCAGACAGCGAATTATAGCCAGTTTCAATGGCATTTTTAATTCAAATCTTGGTGGCACATATTTACCATACAAAATCACTATTTTAAAGAGTATGTAAAGTCTTCAATGCAACTTTTGCATATATTATACAGTATTTTTTATGCTGAATTCAAATCTGAAATTAGTGAGGAAGGAAACATTTTTATTTTTTGATTATAGGGAAAAGTTTATCAGGCATTGCTGGATTCCCCGGAAATACACGAACACACTGCGGAAAAACCCGAGAGCGAACATGACGTCAAAAGATGACATCATGGCGGCCATTGGACTCTATTGTAAGAACGACGATGAATTTTCCGGTAATTCAAGCAATGAACATGATTCTGAAGGATCCCAAGAAGACGGTAAGGAATACGAGCTTATTAAAGGCGTTAAAGGTTATCAATTTGAGCCAGTTAGATACACACGTTCAAATGCAGACGAAACAGCTGGCAATGAAGGTGCCGAGCAAGCACTCAGACCCAGGGAGGAGGGCATGCCTGGTGTTGGAAACACTGACTGGTTGTTTTATTTAGCCATAAACTGATAAATAGTAATGGCTTTAATATCCTGAATGTATATATGAAGTTTTTGGTCTCGTTTAAAATTATGCAAACGGTGTGTATTTAGTCTAAATTTGTATATTTTCAAAAATAAGGATTTTAATGAACAAAATCCATTTAAAAAGTTGCCATGTTAATATGAGAGCAATTGCTGGTCATAACTTGCTTCACCATAAATATAATTTCACGTGTTAAACCAATGCCATAACCAGACAGTACCCAGACATGTTCATACTAATTTAGTCACAATTTTCCCAACATGTCATGAGCAAAACTGCTTACCTTTATACTCAAAGCTGTAAACCGCTATCTTTTTATCTTATCTTTATCTTATCTTTTTATTTGGGCACTAAATGCTTGAAATAGAAATGTAAATGGAGTTGATGGTTCTGTGTACTGGACTGATATGGGTCTTTGAGCTGTAGAGGTTTGTGAATGTGAACAGATTTTTATTTATTATTTTTCATTATATCCAGGTGTGCATGTAAATTCTGCATACACATACAAACAACAGAAGAGAGTTTTTGTTACCATGAGAGTCAACAATTTCACCAGAAAATGGCAGATTATCCAGACCATCTGCTACAGTCCACCCAGGATTTATTGCATTGGTATTTGAGATTGTCTATTTCCAATTCAGGCAACAATATCGGGAGTGAATGGATTTTCTATAACACGAGTCTGAGCTATTTTAAAACTTATTAATATCAATATTTCTCTAAATGAGCCCTGCTTTTTTCAATTTACATTCAGAATTTTTTTTTAAAAGAATTGTTTACATTATTATTGTTCCTGCTAAAAGCAGAATTTGTCCAATTAATGCTTGTTCAAATTAAAGTCCCATTCTGGGAAATTGTCATACGTGTATATTTTCTTATCTATTATTTATTATTTTTTTAAATTGTCTACATCCTGAATTTTTTTTTGTCTTTGTGTAAATGTTGATGTATGTTTGTTTATGAAGTAAAAATACACCACAGAACTAAAATCATCACATTTGTATTGGTTTACAAATTATTTTTGATAAATTGAAACAATTCTCCTAATCTGTTAGTGACTAGTATGTAACACTGCTTGTTTTAATGCTTTGTAGTATGTAGTAAAATAAATAACCCTGCACAAATAAACAAATAAATAAAAGGTTTGTATCCATCTATCCATTTTCTTAGCTGCTTATACTCACAAGGGTCGTGGGAGTGCTGGAGCCTATCCCAGCTGTCAAGAAGCAAGAGGAAGTGTACACCCTGAACTGGTTGCCAGTCAATCGCAGAGCACATAGAGACAAAAAGTGCACTCACAATCAAACCTAGGGGCATCTTAGAGTGTCCAATTAATGTTGTATGTTTTTGGGATGTGGGATTTCTCTGGGTGGCCGGAGAAAACCCCCACAGGCACGGGGAGAAAATGCAATCGCCACACGGGGAGGGCTGGGAGTGAACTCAGCACTGTGAGGACAATGCTTTCCAGCTGCTCCACTGTGCCACCATTTGTACACAATATTGTACTGTTTTCCTAGTTGAGAATGGTCAAACAATTTGAGGTCATGAAATATTTCTCGCTAAGAAGGACATATGCTGCTTTCATTCAACCATGTCAACAGTATTCAAAGTTTTGGGGAAATAAAAGATGATTAGCATACCTCCGCAACTTGTCTTTTAACAAAAGCTCTTCCCAGTTTGAGTTTTTGAGTTTCTGAGTCTGTCAAACTGTGTCCAGGTTCAGCGGCTGATCCAAGTTCGCATTTGGTCCCTTTAGCAAGACCGATCTATTCAGGTGTCGGAACTGGCTGTATGGTAGACACAATGATCCAGGTTTGACATTGGCATTATTAGCACAGCTAAAGAAACAGAAAGGTGGGCACCGGTAAACAGACCAGTGTATCATCATAACCTGGTTTCCATTTTATTCTCTCAACAAAGAGGAACAGAAGAGTTCTTTTACAGAAATGGAGAACTTGGTTTAGAGAAGATAAAAATTTCTATATACTAGATCAAGCACGTCTCCATTGGTGTTAATGAAAGTGGATATATAGAAGAAAAAATTAAATACAATGTCTTGACAAGTGTCTATAAGTGGCCTGGCTGTTTCTATTTTCCATTTTTATTCACATTAATATTACAAACCATTGGCAACAAATAAATATGGCAATGCTGAGTATTTATTTGTCTGGCCTTATATGTTAATGACCACTTTCATTTCTTGATTGTGTCAGAAGACCAAAAAGCAACCAGCCTACAATAAACTGTCAACAGGCCAAATTGTCCACCATCAAATGCAATGAGCTATAGAGGTGTTGAACTAAAAGTAATTATAGTCGCACCCTTATATGCCTTAAGAGTGCACCAGTGACCCTCTTGTACACCCTCCTCTACTCATGTACCCCTTGTTCTCCTTGACTGGATCGCTGGCTGGCAAGTGAAAGGACTGACAGATGAGGCCTGTTCTCGAGTTAGTATCATGTCACAGGGGAATGAAGGCTCCCAGTGGCATCAGCCATCATCGTGCCAGTTCCAGGTCTAATGAGGGAGAAGACTGCCTCGACATTCACTCCCCCGTGTCAGGGATTGTCCGACAAATCAGCGGTGCATCACAGCCCCCCCCCCCCCCCAAATGATATGTTGACAAATGCAGATATTTCACTTTTAATTGACACTAACAGACAGAGATGATCCGGCTGGGAAGGCTTCTGAGGAGAAAAGATAAAGACAGGATGGGTGGGTGGAACGTTAAAGGAGGGGGGGGAGAGAGAGAGAGAGAGAGAGAGCTTGTGGGGAACAAAATGATGTAACAGAATGCTTCTGGAATAGGCTTTGGAAGAGTTGTATATTTATGCAGGATGTCATTTTGTATGTTACAGTTGGAGAAAGTGGTATTTGAGATGAGCAGTGCACTCTTGAAATTTGTCAGCACTGATACACGTGCCATTAGACAGCAGCCTAATCCCTGACGACACTGCATTGCATTTAGCCAGGTGCCCTTTGTAAGGAACTCTCTGTACTCGACTTGACACCGCCCGAATGTTGAATACCTGATATTCCGTTTTATGGATTTCTCCAATTATATTCTAGCACCTCTAAAGTGCTCGGGATATGTTACCATTGTAGAGCATTTCTGCTGATAGTACAACACTGCTAATTTTTCTTTTGTGCAGACAATTATAGTTAAACTTCATGTGCAAAAGATGACCCCACATGTATGCTGGAAATTGTTGGAATAATCAAAACGGGAACCTTTTAACTTGATAAAAATGTATACACATGGCAAAAGAACATGGTAAATTTTTGTCGTTTAATTTTTCATTAAAAAAGAACAACCTCTTGTGTAACATCACAAATTTATTTACAGGTGCACTCTCAATTATTCAATTGCCATAGCAACTTACAGTATTTGCAAAAGTAACATGTCCAACAAAACAAAAACCATTTCATAAGCATGACACAACCATCCATCCATCCATCCATTTTCTGAGTCGCTTATACTCACATGTGTCGTGGGGGTGCTGAACCCAATCCCAGCTGTCATCAAGCAGAATGCAGGGTACACCCTAAACTGGTTACCAGCCAATCGCAGGGCACATGGAGAAAGAGAAAAGTCCCACTCATAATCACGCCAAACGGCAATTTGGAATCATCAATAAATGCCTGTTTTTGAAAATTGTGGAAGGAAACCGGAGTGCCTGAAGAAAACCCACACAGGCACGGTCAGAACATGCAAACTCCACACAGGCGGGGTTGTGACTTGAACCCCGGTCCTCAGAACTGTGAGTCCAACGCTCTACAGCTGCCCCACTGTACTGCCCACTATATGACTAACAATGAGAATACATAATAATTACATTTTTCCAAATAAGTATAGTTCATAATTATTATGAGTACTGTTGAGTGCAACAAAACTGCTGCCATTGTACCATATTTTTTCCGTTGCAAATGTCATTATCTGAGAGAAAGATTCAATGATACTTTATTTATTAGAAAAAGAAGGTATGAGCTGTGCAATCTGCTCAGGTGGTTGGCAGAGTGACAGTTTATAAACCCTCAGATAATGTACTTTAAATACTACAAACACACTGAAGTATATATTAAATAACACTTTTAAAGAACTGTTACAGGTTACTGCCACCCAGTCGCCAGGCACACACAGGAAAAACAAACATTCACACTCACAATGACACCTTATGGCAACTTAGTCTCCAATTAATGCATTTAATGCATTCGTTCATTATTTATTTATTTATTTATTTCATTAATGATTGGGATTGGGATGTGTGAGGAAAGCCCAAGCAGGCATGGGAGGAACATGCAAACTCCACACCTGATTTGAACCCCGGTGGCAGTCAGTGAAGGGCGAGGAAGGCAAGGAAAAGCGTGGAGGACCAGAGTGCATGGAAGCAGGGACACAAGACACAAGTAGAATCTCGAGAAGGTATTTATTTTCCAGGAGAAACAACTTAATGTAACAACCAAAATACTCAAAGTATAAAGAATAACTTACATAAACCAAACCTAGAAACTTAACAGCACTGAGAAATCATGGCATGGACGGAAATAACTTCAATAACGCAACAAGCAAAGCAGCAAATGATAAGGACAATGGACCGACAAGAACTGAAAAATGAAAAATGAGCTCATGAGACATGGAACACAGGAAAACACCAAATTGACACAACCCACCCAAAACTGACAACATGACACCCGGACCTCAGAATTGTGAGGCAGATACTTTAACCAGTAACCACCCTGCCACCGGCAGTCATATTTGTTCCTCAAAATCACATCTATTTTCTTTTGTCTTTCTAAGCTGCAGTTCCTGAGAGTCACCAACAGAGAACAGCCTCAGGGTACCTCCTATCGCCAGAGGCCAATGTTTATCAAACGTTGTAATTTGCTCATCCATCCATCCATTTTCTGAGCCACCTTGTTCCTCTGAACTGTGAGGCCAACACTCTACAGCTGCGCTGCCATGCTGCCGAACTTCCTCATCGCAACGATTAAATTACTCACTATTTTAGCTTGCATTTGCTCATGAATAAAGCTGGCACTTGGATGTATCTCCTACTGCTCTCTCTTCTGTCATTCTCAGACCATCTGAAACTGATACAGCACATGTGAAAGCCATCAGTTAAAGGTCAGAAGAGAAACACTGTTTGATATCTTACTGTCGACAACATTGTTTGAGTCTGAACTGGACTGCTGAGCAAGTGATCCGGGCAGTTAAAAATGAAGCCATATTGTGAGATTCCTTTTAAGATGCATCTTCTCACCTTTTTCTTTGACTGGAAGAAATTAAGTATTTTAAGATGGTGAGGTTTCTCTCCTGTGGGGTTGGGTTCAAGCACTTGACTGGTTTGGGGTGCTTCCTCATAAATATAGGTTTGCAGTTCTTACAGAGGAAAACAATATTTATCATACTGATTAATTACTGGTTATTGTGAGAACCTGCGTATGAATATGTGAAGTGAATGTTAATGTGTATGTACCCTTGGGTAGGAGTGATAGAGGAAGACAAAAGAAAAGGAAAAAGAAGAAAGAAAGGAAGATTAAAGTAATTAGACCTACAGGTGAGGTTGCCTCTGCCAAGGAAAGAAAACACGCACACACACGCAGAGACACACATACAGACACACGTGCGAGCAAACATATATCTAGGCCACAAAATGGCATTCAGTCGGTTACTCGGTAATATGTTATCATGTTAGTGTTACCAATTATCCAACATGGTGAATATGAAGGGTGCAAGAATATTACATTTCTAGGGATCATAATTGATACGAGGATTAACACAAGGCCACATAAAAAACATTCAAATGGCATACTGTATATAAAAAATTACAATCATTTAAGAAGTCAGCCCATACCACACTCCTTAGTCTTTATTGTTTCCTAAACCCATTATATTCTATTAAGGGATTGGGAAACAACTACAAGAAATCATTAAAGTCATTAATCTCCTTAAAAAAAAAGTTGGGCTCTAACATTTTGCGTAATAAACCGTGGGCATTGTAAGGTACAATGAGCACATGACTTAGCTTTAGGCAGTGTGTGACCATGTCCTTCCACTCGTTAGCTCATTTTCGAGTTACATTTGTCTCAAAAGAGACTTGAGAGCAGACACCGCCTGAGTCAAATTTCAGGAAGACCGCAGCGTCAACAGTAGAGTAACTTTATACGGTGTCCAAATTTTGTCACCTTCTAAACATCACATGGATATGGATATTGGCTGACATATATATATATGTATCGCTAATGTACTTACATTTAAAACGAGGTAGATACGTGTCAATACTAAACAATTGAACACGTATGTACTTACTTGCTACCAAAGCCAATTGAATGCTGCACCGGGTTTTCAAACCAGTCCTCCGTGAAATGCTTGGAACATATTACTTTCCACTTTGATTTGTAAATCCAATGCGCCCACTTTGTCTTCACAAACCTGGTCCATAACCTGCCAAACTATTCATCTTTCAGCCATTCATGTAAGCTGACTGTCAACGTTTTATGCAGAACAGCCGTATGCAACACACTTCCTCATTATCGTTGCTACCTTTTTCACTCTCTGGCTAAATGTTGTCTTGGTGTAACGTCACCTTCTGGAGAGTACCGAAACATGCCGAATGTAAGTGACATTTCGAACAAAATCTTGAGACTGACTTTGATGCGAATTTAATTTCTGTTGTGTTGAGAATTAAAAAAAAAAATATGACATTTTACCTACATTTGCTTATTAGACAAAATAAAATAAATTTCCTCTGGATTTGCACTTTAACATGTTTCTTAGTGAGGCGAATGAATTCTACCACATTGCCGTGGAAGTGCCAAATATTAGGCCAGATTTGTATCACCCTCAAAAGATTAAAAGCTGAGGTGACCATATTTAAAACCTTTTTTTATATTATTTTGTTTGAATTAATAGTTTAAAAAATAAAAATAATTTAAAAAATATATTGTTTCCAGTAAGTCATCGTGTCATCGGTTTTACGGCCACATTTCTTGGAGACTCAGGTGAAGAGAGGGGCGGCGCTGTCAACTGATCACCAACTGGTGGTGAGTTGGCTCCAATGGTGGGGGAAGATGCCAGTCTGACGTGGTAAGCCCAGACGTACTGTGAGGGTCTGCTGGCAGACTCCCTTGTCAGAATGAATATCAATCCTGCTCCCGAAAGAACTTTGCTCATGTTCTGTAGAAGGCGGGGGACATTAAGTCCGAGTGGACGCTGTTCCGCCCCTCCAATGCTGAGGTGGTTGATTGGAGCTGTGGCCGTAAGGTGGTCAGTGCCTGTTGTGTATATATAGTGTGCATGGGGCACAACTGACTTCAACTCGGACATTGTGAGTCAGTGGGTAGAATACTTCAAATGCCTCATCAATTCCACCGACACTCCTTCCCATGAAGAAGCAGAGTGGGGGTTCTCCGAGGTGGACTATTATATCTCTGGGGTTGAGGCCACCGAGGTGGTTATGAAGCTCCTTGGTGGCAGGGCCCTCGGGTGGATGAGATTCGCCCGTAAGTCCTGAAGGCTCTGATGTTGTGGGGCTGTGCTGGTTGACACACCTAACCAACATCGCTGGGACATCTTTTTAAGAAGTGGGACCGGAGAGTGTGTTCCTACTACAGGGGCATCGCACTCCTCACCCACCCTGGATTCAGGAGGAGCAATGAGGTTTTCATCCTGGCCGTGGAACGGTGGACCAGCTCTAAACCATTGGCAGGATCCTCTAGGGTGCATGGGAGTTTGCCCAATCAGTGTGAATGTGTTTTGTGGACTTGGAGAAGGCATTAGACCATGAACCCTGGGGAGTCCTCTGCGAGGTTCTTTGGGAGTATGGAGTACCAAACACTTTGATATGGGCTGTTCGGTCCCTGTATGACCGGTGTCAGAGTTTGTTTTGCATTGCCGGCAAGAAGTCGGACTCATTTCCAGTGAGAGTTGGACTTCGCTAAGGCTGTCCTTTGTCACCATTTTTGTGGACAGAATTTCTAGGCACTGCCGAGGCATAAAGGGTGTCCGGTTTGGTGGCCTCAGCATTGCATCTCTGCTCTTTTTAGATGATGTGGTTCTGTTGGGTTCATCAAGGCGTCATTTCCAACACTCATTGGAGCGATTTGCAGCTGAGTGTGAAGCAGCTGGGATGCTAATCAACACCTCCAAATCTGAGACCATGGTCCTGCCCCAAGTGGAGGGGTTCAAGTATCTTGGGCCAAGTAAATAAGTGAGCAAAGAATGGAGCGGGAGATCAACAGGCGGATTGGTGCAGCATCTGCAGTGATGCAGACTTTGTATCGGACCTTTGTGGTAAAGAGGGAGCTAAGTTGAAAGGCGAAGCTCTCAATTTACCAGTTGATCTATGTTCCTACCCTCATCTATGGTCACGAACTGTGGGTCATGATCAAAGGAACGGGATCCTGGATACAAGCGTCCGAAATGAGTTTCCTCCACAGGGTGTCTGGGCTCTCCCTTAGAGATTGGGTGAGAAGGTCAGTCATCTGGGAGGGGCTCAGTGTCGAGCCTCAGCTCCTCCGTATTGAGAAGAGTCAGATGTGGTGGCTGGGGCATCTGATCCGGATGGCTCTCAGACGCCTCCATGGGGAGGTGTTCCAGGAACTTCCCACTGGAAAGAGACCCCAGGGACGACCTAGGAAATGCTGGATAGACGATGTCCCTCAGCTGGCCTGGGAAAGCCTCAGGATCCCTCCGGAAGAGCTGGATCAAGTGACTGGTTTAGGGGAAGTCTGGGCATCCCTGCTAAAGCTGCTGCCCAGAGAAGCAGTATAAGATGGATGGATGTATGTGTTTATTAATTTTATCTTTATCTTAGTGTTCTGGGTTTTATTAATAAACTTATACATGGATTAAACCAAAGTTTAACATTAAAAGGCTTGAGTCCAGGGGTGTCACATCTGAAAATTATGGTAGTCCAAAATTAAAATATGGGACAAAGTCAGGGGAGGGTGAGTGGTTGGGGGGGGATTCAAAATTTATTGCAGATTGATTCTGTGTTCATGCTTTACCTTCTTGCCAAATATGTAATGTTAAACCTTGTCAGATGAAAACAAACTTAAATGAAACTGGAATAAGCAAACTTAAGAATTGGTAAAGACATGAGAAATTGAATGTGCCGTAAGACATACATGGTAGTAATAGATGAAATCTGTTTATTTGAAATCTAACATCTGTCACAAACAGATAATGTGCCTCCCACCTGTCTTGAAAGGCCCTCTTTTCCATCTTTTGTGGCGAGTTTTGGGAACGGGAAGTGTAAATTTTCCCACGGAGCCTGGTAACATTGTTGGAGATCACTGCAACAGAACCGGAGGAGCTACTTGTTTGTCTTGACTGATACACCACTGTACCAGCAAAGCATTTTGGGATTCGTAGTATTAAAGTTGTACGTGCTACGTACTGGTGGACTAGCTGTAAAACACATTTGATATGTTTTGGTGGGGTAAATATACAATGGAACCTTGGAGTTTGAACATAATTCATTCTTGTGAAATATTCAAGGCAATTTGTTCAACCTTTGAAACATTTTGTTCCATAGGAAATACATGAGTTTCATTCATTCCCAATCTCCAAATTGTAATTTCTCATTTTTATTCCGATGTATGTAAAAACATGTACACCCTGTATTTAAACAATAAAAATGTAATAAAACATAAAGCAATTTAATTGAGTGTCATTTCCTGTTTTGGTCACAGTGCGATGGCATTGGAGGGACTTGAGAGGGAAGGAGCAAGTGTTACGCCAAAGTCACCCTTCATGATATGACTGGAGAATTCAACAGTAGCTTCGCCATTTATTCTATCAGTTTGCCTTTGCTTTGTAATGCTAGTCACTCCTTTGGCAACATTAGCTGCCTTTTATTTCTCTTTAATTCTTCAGAATAGTTGAAATAAGTAAACTTTGCCATATGATACTAATTAGCAAAAGCCGTAACAAACACCCTTCCCATTTTCGTGTTTAGTTATTATCTCCTTCCTTGAGTCCACTGTGGTTCATGCAACTAAAGGAATATAAGAGTTTGAGCTTAAAGTAGTTCATTAGATGTTGCTGCATCCTGTGTATGAAAGTGTGAGACTGTAACGTGCTGAGCGTGTGACTGGTTGAACGAAACAGGATATTTGGTGCAAGAATGGAATGTTTTAGAACAAACGGTGCTAACTGCAAGGAGGATGCGGAGACGAGAGGACTCAGAGGCAGTTGGTGGAAAAACTAATGTCAGGAAACCACCACCAGGAGGAGCCAGCACACGATTCTGCAGGGGAGGAGTCGGGCCAACATCCGGCGGACCAAAGGAGACCAATGAGAGAGCGCCAAGGATACGTGGAGGAGACACAGAACCAATAGTGAATCAGTAGATTGTACTTTAAAATTGTTCTGGGAAACTCGGATGTAGAGAACGTCTGCTGGTGGCAACAGAGACGTACAGGGTTGTAATGAGAGGGACCCGAGACCCAGGTGTTTGTTGAAGGAATAAATCCACTCGTGTGTGAAAATGCCGGCTTCCCAATACCTTTCTATTGCAGAACGAGCGCGCGTATTGTTGGATGAGTGGCAGTTGGGTAAGGTCACAAATTGGAGTCAGATTACTAACTTAAGTTTATGATGATTTAGAAATAAAAATTCCAACAATCTATGATGACCCCGATGTGATGCAAGAGAGGTAAAAGAAGTCCGGGACTTCGAGAAAAACCACAAGAGTCTGGGACTCGGGTCAGGGACCCACGTCCACACCAGGTGACGACCTGACAAAGGAGCCACGTGTCCGATCGTCTTTCCTCTTGGGCCCACAGTGAAACAAGGTAAGCAGACTCCTTTTCAAATTCTGCACATTGGCAACGCTAAATTATAAGAGGAAGGAGGAGCGGAACGGCGTAAAAGTGTAATAGTGTGGACATTAGTAGGGTATAAAATCTGGGATTTACCTACTAGAATAGTTTGGAACTATTCGTGGTTACGATACGGTTTAAAATCTGGGATTTACGTATCAGTGTGGAAGCGGTGTGAGTGTGAGTGTGAAAACTAACATTGTTCTGCGTAAAAAGTGGTTGGGACACGCACGGGTGGATGTCAAGATGGGGAATGAGCGGAAGTGTGATAGGGGTCTCGGGTCCAGCACTTCAGACGAACGGACTGAAGTCTGGTCGGAGATTAATGGTCATTACGCAAAGATGGAATCACAGTTGATTAGTGGAATAGAAAGTAAGAAAATTAAGAAGGAAAAAGAACGGAGTCAGAAGTTGTTTCTGAAGAAAGAGGATGAAGTGATTGAAAAAGTGGAAGAAAAGACGGAATGTCTGAGAGGCATTTATCCACAGTTGTCGGACTCGCGACAGTATGTGTTTGCGCCGCCACCGTATCCGACGGCGCCAGTCATGGCCCCCGTAGTCACCTTGGGGGGCAGAATGGTTTTAGATGTAAAAGATGAAGGTTCACGGATGGCGCCAGCGTCCATATAGTTGATTGAACAGGCTGTGAATGAGAGAAAGAGAGTGTGCGGAGAACAGCAGGGGGAGTGTGGAGTCGCCCGTGCTGGCGCCAGGGGCGGAGCTTACAGGAGACGGGGGCACCACTAGTGCAAGGAGTAAGAGGACTCGAAGCTGATGAAGAAGGAGGCATTGCGGAAGTTGTTTGAAGGACATAGTGTGCAGAGTGAGGAAAGAGAGATTTTAGAGGAAGTGATGACAGGGACACAGAAACATGGGCAGGCAATGCCCAGCAACGCTGATCACCGCGAGGAGGAAGTGGAAAGTGATGAGGAAGACGAGGTGGTGTTACTTGAACAGCGGCAGATGCTCAGAGCGTTGAGTGAAGGAGAGAGGCTGGGCGATAGTGAGGAGAGCATGTCCAGGGCGGAGCGAGGCTATAATACGTGTAGTAAAGGGAAAATGATGGCACAGCAGGAGCAGCCTCAAACAATGGCACCCCTAGTGGTGACTCATGCTGGCCGTCACTATGAGCCTTTGGTGCTTCGGGATGTGGCTGCATTGGTGGAAAAATTGCCTCCCCTGCATAAAGGGGCACAAGCCTGGATTACTAAATTCTTAGCTGCCATGTCAGGACAGGGAGTAGCATTGGGGGATTTTAGACAAGCCATTTTGGGATCATGTTCCCTGATTCAATTACAGAATATTGAGGGGGCAGTTGGCACCCGCCAGCTGGGGAGAGAAACGCCCCTGGCTGAGATCTCGGAGGCGTTGTTTTGGGACCTGAGGTGGATGTGGTGCCAACAATTTTTAATTATGGAAAAGATGTGACTCCCGAGCAACATTATGCTCAGGCAATGGAGCTGTGGATTGAGACCACAAGTAAACACCCAGGCAGCTACCCTTAAGCTGAGATGATGTTCAGGACGGCGATGCTGAACGGCCTCCCAAATGAGGTGCAAGCGATTATGAGAATTGATCCGGATATTTTGGTCTGTCCGAAACCGAGATTTAAGAGGCATTTGATACACCATTGCCGCATCTACATGGAAAAAGCAAATAAAGATCAAAAGGAAACTGATGCTCTGGCGACTAGTTTGGTTAAACTACAGTTGGTAAAGTTGCATGGTGAGGCAAAACAAGAAAAGGTTAAACAAAAACAGATGTATCAAACTCCAGTGGGGGCTGGACGGGGCCGAGGCCAAGGGTTCCGTGGTGGATACAGAGGGCGTGGTTGTGGCGCCCCCCAAGGTCGGGGGCGGAATGGGTTCGCTCCAGGGACTTGCTTCAACTGCGGGTCCCCTGATCACTGGGCACGTTATTGTCATGGCAACCCACCACCACCAGGGGTGGAGCAGCAGAACCAGCAAGCAGGGCCACCACACCAAGGGGGACCGCAGCAGCCCTGCCCTTGGCCACAGCCGAATCCACGGGGTCAGTATTACCAAGCCGACCCGTGGTACGGCCCGGACGAATAGGGGGGCCTGGGAAAGCACTGGCCAGGCAGAGCCAATGCTTCAGTTGACAGTGGCGGACACTCTGGTCCAGATGTTGGTGGACACTGGAGCAACACATTCATCAATCAACATGCCACTGCCAAGTACAGCATTGTCGAGACGAGTTACAACGTTGGTCGGCTTCTCGGGACGTCCTCAGACTCTGCCCTTTACCCGGCCATTGAAAACGGAAATCACAAACACCGGACAGAAACTATATCATTCATATGTTCATGCAATGGACACACCCATCAATTTGATGGGCAGAGACATGTTGTCAGCATTGAGAGCCCAGATATTGGATGGCGAGAAGGGACTTACAGTGACATTTCCTGGCAGACAGGTTCTGGAATGCTCCCAGCCTGTGACACCTAGGGGTCAGTGGTTGATGGCACCACTCCCCACAGTACCTGAAACGGCACAGATCTACTGGGCTAGATTGAATCCTGAGACTCCACTTGGCGGAGGTGTCTACTCCACTTACCTCCTATGGAAACCGTGGATCCAGGCATTGGCACCCTACCACCCCCCAGTGGACCCATTGCATTGCACTCGATATTACGATCGGGATTCGGATGAAGTATATAGAGATGCGTTTGAAGAAATCGAGGGAGTTGATTGGACACTACAGTCACCATGCATCTTTGTAGGCCCAGAGGGAGTGGCAGCGAATGTGCAGTTGTCGCCAGAGCAAGAACAATGGTTCAAAATGGGTGAGGAAGGTCTGCCTCATGTAACACTGGCTGTGTCGCCAGGCCATGAGCTCCGCCAATTGGGGCCCATGGTGAAACGATTAACACAACAACATGACTGGTCCATTTGATGTTGGTTTTTGTCATACGGTTCAACCGATCCAATTCGAAGTTGATTGCTCCATTCAGGTCCGCCGTCCTCAATATCGATGGCCGAAGGAAGCAGACACAGGTATGGAGGACACAGTGGCAGGATTGTGGGATGCGGGGGTGTTGGAAACGTCGGCGTCCTCTTGGAACACACCTCTGAGGCCGGTCCAGAAGGCTGATGGGGTGACATGGAGGATGGCCCACGATTTGCAGCCAGTGAATGACATAACTATAACTCCAGTTTTGCCAGTTCCTGACCCCCATCGCATCCTGTCCTCCCTGGATCCTCAGAAACAGTGGTATACGGTAATTGATTTGGCGAATGCATATTTCTGTTTACCACTGGCTGAGTCAATACGACACGTGTTTGCATTTTCTTACAAAGGGGTGAAATTGCAGTACAAACGACTCCCACAGGGCTTCAAGAATTCGCCAGGAATCTTTAATCAGGTATTGAAGGACTTGTTATTTTCATGTGAACTACCCCAAGGCTCAGTGCTCCTGCAGTATGTGGACGATCTCCTCATTGCGGCCAAAACATCCAACCAGTGTGTGGAAGCCACACGAGCAGTGCTGGTCAAGCTCGCTGACCTGGGCTTCAAAGTGTCAAGGAAAAAGTTACAGTGCTGTCGCAAGTCTGTGGTTTTTCTGGGGCGTGTCATCACACCAGCCGGTTTGGCTATGTCCCCTAATCACCGCAGCTCCATCTTGCGACACCCACGTCCAGTAACAGTGCAGGACATGCTGTCTGTCTTGGGATTGTGTGGCTACAGCCGAGCCTACATCCCATGTTATGTGGATAAAACAGCAGGCCTGCGGGCCCTGGTCAAAAAACAAGGGGTCCGAAATTTGAAGGCCACATTGCAGTGGACCCCTGAGGATGATGCATTGTTTGTGTAACTAATTCAGGAATTGGCATCAGCAGCAGCTTTGGCTACCCCAGATTACAATAAGGTGTTTCATTTAGATGTAGCTATTAGTGAGAAAACAGTGAATGCGGCATTGTACCAAAGACATGGAACAAACAGGGCAGTTTTATTGTATTGTAGTGTGCCATTAGATGGAATTGAACAGAAACAAGCAGACTGCGTTAGGTACGCGGCGGGCCTGGCAAAGGTCCTACAGAGACCGGCACATGTGGTCATGGGGTATCCCGTCCAGGTGTTAACAGACCATGCGGTGTCAGCTTTTGTCGCATCGGCGGCATTTACGTTGACACCCCTAAAACAAACACGGATAATGAAGACATTGACGGCACCAAATGTTACGTATGTGCATGATGGTGTGAACATGGCTAATCACCTCCTGGAAGGGGCACATGAGTGTGCTCTGAAAGTACAGAAAGATCAAAAGGTCCATGAGGACTTGTATGCGGAACCATTGTAAGGTGGACGGGTTATGTTCACGGATGGGTGTTGTTGGCGTGCCAAGAATGGGACACTCCACGCGGCAGCGGCAGTGGTGGAGTGGAAAGGTTCTTTCTTCCTCCCGGTGACAGCACAGAAGTTGACAATAAAACCCTCTGCCCAGGCGGCTGAGGTGTTGGCTCTGGTGTTGGCCTTGGAACAGTGTCCAGGACAGCAATTAACTGTATATACTGATTCGGCATATGCAGCGTTGGCTTCCCTGATTGACCTAAAGGGGTGGCTCACAATGGCTGGCTAACACCGAAAGGCAAAGAAATTGCTCATAAAACTTTGATGGAGCGATTGTATGAAGCAATTAAGGGTCCCTACGAATTGGAAAGGTCCCGGGACACTCAAAGGCTAACACCATGGTGGCAAAAGGTAATGAGAGGGCGGATGCTCTCGCGAAAGAAGTGGCTGGGTACACCCCTCAGGACGAGATGATGTTAGCAACCACGGCTGTGGTCTGGGATGGGGAACCCCCGGATCTTCCAGTGGCACCCGAGGTTACACTGGAGGACATTATGGACGCACAAGGTAAGTCGTCGCCGGAACAAAAATCTATGTGGATCGCATCAAAGGCGGTCAGGCGATCGGATGGTCTTTGGGTGGGTCCCAGAGGCCAGCCGGTCCTCCCTGAAGGACGACTCATGACCTCGGTGTTGACTGAGGCCCATACAGTGGCACATGTGGGGCCTCAGGCAATGCTTCCAAAACTTCGTCAGTGGTGGCATCCAAAGTTGCAGGAGGTGGTCTGGCAGTTTGTGGCGGCTTGTGAATTATGTCAAACATTTAATGCACGACCGACATTGAAACCCAAGCCAGGGGCATTCTCCCCTGTGGCCTGGCCTGGAGCAGAAATTGTAATTGACTTCACGGACATGATTGACAGGGTCAACGGGAAGCGGTTCCTTCTGGTCATTGTGGATTCTTATTCACGCTGGCCGGAGGCATATCCGTGTGCAAAGGAAGACACCACGTCAGTCATTAAAGCTTTGGTGAATCATTATATTCTGACACATGGTTTTCCTGCTTTAATCAGATCTGATAATGGGACACATTTTAACAACAAAGCAATGGCTAAAGTGGAGGCGCTGTTGGGGCTGAAGCATCGCTTTGGGTGTGTGTACCACCCCCAGAGCCAAGGCAAAGTTGAAAGGTTTAACAGGAATTTGAAAGAAAAATTGGCTAAGATCATGGCTCAAACAAAAATGACTAGCCCTGTTGGTCGTCCGCCAAACTGTTCACAAAATAACAGGTTTTGCGCCATTTGAACTGTTAACTGGTCGCCTAATGGCAGGGCCTGCCTCCACTTTGATCCCGCCAGCTGACGTACCGACACCTGATTTATCACACGTTGCATACTGGAAGTACCTTCATTCACTTGTATCCAGTGTGTCTGCACAGGTCACAGACAAGGCGGTTGCAGATTCGTCATCAACATCACCAGAGTCGGACATCACTCCGTACGTCTACCTCCGGGTGCTTTCCCGGAAGTGGACTGAACCTCGCTGGTTAAGGACCGTTTAGGGTTCTGGCTAGAACTTCACACGCCGTCCAATTGGAAACTAAAGGACAAAAGTGATACCATTACTCACAGTTGCGCCCGGCCCCAGACTTTGTGCCTGCCAATGATGAGCTTAAAGTTGACCGCCCGGACGGGCAGGTCAAGAGAGGGAATGTGACGATGGCGAGAATTGGATCAAACTCGGACTCGAAAGTGTCTGAACAAAGACGACGACGATGCAAATGTTTAACTTTATTGACTATTTTGCTTGCTGGCTTGTGCTTTGTGTGGACTATGTTGGCGTTTGAACATATGGTGCGGGATGACAGAAGTGATGGAGCGAAAGGAGAATGAGTGATGGTGTATCATTCCTGTAATGGAACGGTATGGTATGAAGCAGAGCAAGATGGTGGTAAGACGCTGACACAGACACAACAACTACTGCTAAATCTGAAGTGTAAACAACTGACACAGGTGAACGCTTGGGTGACAATTTTCAACTGGATTCAACAATGGCTTGATTTGTTAGATAAATTGGACAATTATCAACCACGGTATGGAAAAGAAAAAGCCTATTTTTGACACCCAACTTGCGAAACAAAATTTCACCTGCCTAAAGTTAAATGGGACTGGCCCTGGGATTGGAAATATCCAGGAGTCATGGTGTAATGAAAATGTGTCTTTGACAGCAGGAATCCCTCTCGCTCGTCCTGATGTTTGGCTGTGGTGTGGAGTGAAAGTGTTGTATGATAGGCTTCCCACCAATGCCTCAGGTAAGTGCGCCCTAGTAATGCTGATCATTCCAATTAGTGTGACAGCATCAGATCTGACCAGAATGGATTGGGAAGGCGTTGGACAGTGGGGAAGAATCCCCTTCCTTGGGAGGAAGAAAAGGGACATGCAAGAATGGTTGAATGCAGGAGACCCCACGTACATAGATGCAATTGGAGTTCCGAGAGGGGTCCCTGATGAATACAAATTGGTGGATCAAGTGGCAGCAGGATGGGAGAGTATTTTCCTGTTCGTTACAGTAAACAAAAATGTGGACCGGATTAATTATGTCCACTATAATGTCTAACAATTGGCGAACTTCACCACCTCAGCACTCCAGGCAGTGCATGAGCAATTGGCTGCCACGTCTCTTATGGCATTCCAAAATAGAATGGGCTTAGATATGTTGTTAGATGAAAGAGGAGGAGTGTGTGGTATTTTTGGGGATCAGTGTTGTACTCTGATTCCCAACAATACGTCTCCTGATGGTCCCCTTACCAAGGCATTGGAGGGTCTGCGCACGCTAAGTAACAAAATGAAGGAGCACTCAGGTGTGGACACCAGTTGGTATTCTGACTGGTTAAACGTCTTTGGTAAATATAAAAGCTTGATTGCATCAGTACTGATTTATATCGCTGTGTTTGCTGCTATTATGGTGTTATGCAGATGTTGCTGTATTCCATGTATCAGATCATTAACTGTTAAGACAATTGAACGCACGTTGGGGCCACTCCCTCCGGGTGACCAGTACATGATGATCCCTCAGAAGGACCCCCAGGAGGCAGAGACAGCTGTGGCCCTCCGGGAGTCCGGGATGTGAGTGTCACGATGCGGGGGTCAAGGGTGGGTCCACGACGAAGCGGGAGGGGATCCAAGAGTGCTCCTCCGGGCCATATCCCTCCCAGTCCACCAGGTACTGGACCCCCCTTCCTCTGCGACGGGAACACAGCAACCGGCGCACAGTATACACCAACCCATCGTCGACCATGCGGGGGGGCGGGGGGGATTTGAGCGGAGGACCCAGCGACGACGTGCGATTCGGGCGAAGTCTGCTGACGTGCAACGTAGGGTGCACCCTCATCGACCTGGGCAGTTTCAACGAGACGGCGACCGGGTTAATAACTTTGGAAACCGGGAACGCGCTAACGAACCTGGGAGCAAGTTTGCGGGATTCCGTCCGCAGCGGGAGATCTTTGGTGGAGAGCCACACTCGCTGTCCCACTCTGAGCTCTGGTGCGGCCCTTCTCTTGCGGTCTGCTGCGGCCTTGTAGGCGCTGCTCATGCGCAGCAGTGTCCTCCGAGCTGCTTCCCAGGTCCGTTTGCAGCGACGCACCACGGCCAGGGCTGACGGAACTGCGGAGTCTGTGACCAGTGGAGGAAACAGGGACGGAGGGTAGCCATGCACGACATGGAGTGGAGCCATACCTGTTGAAGCGGAGGGTAGAGAATTGTGGGCATACTCCACCCACTTGATGTGCTGGCTCCACGTGCTCTGGTCCCTGGATGCCAGACATCGAAGACCGGTCTCTAATTCCTGGTTAATCCTCTCAGTCTGGCCATTAGACTCTGGGTGATGACCCGATGTCCGACTTGCTGAAGCGCCGATGAGGTTGCAGAACTCCTTCCAGAAACGGGCGCTGAATTGCGGACCCCTGTCCGAAACGATGTCCTGGGGTAGGCCGTGGTAACGGACGACCTCGTCTAATACCAACTGGGCTGTCTGCTTGGCCGACGGGATCTTCGGAAGCGGCACGAAGTGGAGCATCTTGGAAAAACGGTCCACTACGGACAGCACCACTGTGTTCCCTTGTGAAGGCGGCAGGCCGGTGACGAAGTCCAGCGCGATGTGTGACCACGGACGAAAGGGGATGGACAGGGGTTGCAACTCACCAACAGGCCGTAGGCGGGAAGTCTTATTGGCAGCACACACCGGGCAGGCGTTGACGAACTCCCTTACGTCCTTGCTGAGGTTAGGCCACCAGAACCTTTGTTCGACCACTGAACGTGTCTTCGCCATACCCGGGTGGCAGACCTTCTTGTTGGTATGGGCCTAGTTGATGACGTCTCACCGCAGAGATGGGATGACGAAAAGGCGGCCCGACGGACAATCCGCGGGTGGCGGTGTCTCTCCCAGGGCCTCCTTCACCCGCGACTCGATCGCCCAGGTGAAACCGGCCACAAAGCACCCCGCTGGCAGGATAGTAGCGGCGTCTGAATCCGAGCGCCCTCCCTCGTGGATCCGCGAGAGTGCATCCGGCTTGCCGTTTTTGGAGCCTGGGCGGAAAAACACCTTAAAGTGGAAGCGGGTGAAAAATAGGGCCCACCTGGCCTGACGGGCGTTCAACCTCTTCGCAGACTTCAGGTATTCAAGGTTCTTATTGTCCGTGAAGACAACGAACGGTACTTGCGAGCCCTCCAGCCAGTGCCGCCACTCCTCCAACGCGCTCTTGACCGCCAGCAGTTCCCTATCTCCCACGTCGTAGTTCCTCTCTGCCGGGGTCAACTTTCTAGACAGGAATGCGCACGGGTGGATCCTTCCATCCCTGGGACTCCTCTGCGACAAGACTGCTCCGATTCCTGAATTCGATGCATCCACCTCCACCACAAACTGGTTATCTGGATCCGGAATAATGAGAACGGGCGCAGTAGTGAAACTTGCCTTGAGCCTGCTGAAGGCCTCCTGGCAGGTCCCGGACCAGTCGAAGGGGGTATGTGGCGAGGTGAGCGAATGCAGAGGAGCGGCCACGGAACTGAAGTTCCTTATGAATTTCCTATAGAAATTGGCAAATCCCAAAAACCTCTGCACGTCCCTCCTGTTGGTGGGGGTAGGCCACCGCAGCACCGCGTCGACCTTCCCGGGATCCATCCGTATCTCTCCCTCAGCCAGGACGAAGCCCAGGAAGGACACGGATGCCCGATGGAACTCACACTTATCCATATTCACGTATAATTGGTGCTGCTGCAGACGCCGGAGCACCTCTCTGACTTGTTGAATGTGAGAGGTTAGGTCTGCTGAAAAGATGAGAATGTCATCCAGGTAAACAAAGACAGATCTGTTCAGGAACTCCCGAAGCACGTCGTTAATGAAGTTCTGAAAGACGGCCGGAGCGTTTGTCAGTCCAAAGGGCATCACAAGATACGCATAGTGCCCTGTGGGGGTGTTGAACGCCGTCTTCCACTCATCCCCTTCCCGAATCCGCACCAGATGGTAAGCGCTGCGCAAGTCGAGCTTGGTGAAGATCCGGGCTCCCTGGAGGATTTCGAATGCTGTAGAGATAAGCGGCAAAGGGTACCTATTCTTGACTGGGATGTCGTTCAGTCCTCGGTAGTCGATGCAGGGTTGCAGCGTGGAGTCCTTCTTCTTGACAAAAAAAAAACCCGCACCGGCTGGTGAGGATGAGGGGCGAATGAGTCCGGCTGCCAGCGAGTCCTCGATGTAGTCCCTCATGGCTTGATGCTCTGGTCCTGTTAAAGAGAACAGTTTCCCTCTGGGAGGAGAGGCGCCTGGCAGGAGTTCAATCGCGCAGTCGTATGACCGATGTGGCGGCAGAGACTTTGCTTTAGATTCAGAGAAGACCTCCCGTAGGTCATGGTAGCAGGAGGGCACTGCGGTCAGGTCCAGTATGGTACTAGGTTCTGTTAGCCGAACCAGCGCAACTTGAATACCCCTGTCTCTCCGGACAGCGAAACAGCGACTGAGACAGTCCTCTCCCCAAGTCTTGATCTGACCCGTGGTCCAATCTATGTGCGGATTATGTTCTTTGAGCCACGGGCTGCCCAAGATGATGTCGCTACTACGTGCGTCGAAGACATGAAAGCTAATACGCTCCGAGTGAGTGTCCGGGAAGCTCATACGTAGCGTCTGAGTGCGATGTGTAACCCGACAAAGGAACTTGCCGTTGGCGGCATAGGCGTGACGAAACCGTTGCGTGGGGAAGGTTGCTGCCCCCAGCTCCTCGACCACGCGGGGATTTATCAGGTTATCTTCCGACCCAGAATCTATGAAAGCCGTCACAGTGCATGAACGGGAGTCCGTTCCCAAGGTGAGTTGAAGAAGGGACCTCCCTGACCCCGCCGCGGTGTACTGCACACTCACCGGAGCAGAGATCCTGATGTCAGAGTGCCCTGGTCGAGTCGGGCAGTGGGCGATCAAGTGTCCCAAACGCCCGTAGTAAAAACAGCGTCCCTCTCGTCGCCGACGTAAGCGCTTCTCCGCTGAGCCGCCAAGGGCCTCCACTTGCATGGGTTCCGATGAAGCTGACAACACGGGTGGCCGGGAAGCGGAAGCAAACGGACTGCGACTCTCCCTCTCCTCCTCCCTCAGGCCCTCCATCTGTCTCTGCACGGTGAGGCGCTGGTCCACCTTGAGGGCCAATGCGATGAGGGAGTTAAGCAAAGGCGGAAGATCCATGGCCACGAGGTGGCCACGGATCTGTGGGGACAGTCCCTCGTAAAACGCGTCATGGAAGGCTTCCTCATTCCAGCGGCTCTCGGGAGCCCGAATCCGGAACTCAATGGCGTAGTCGGACACACGGCGACGTCCCTGGCGAATTGTCATGAGCGAGGACGCCGCCTGGCGTTCCGGAGCCGCGTACTGGAACACCTGGGTGAGTGCGCAGACGAAGCTCGCCCATGAGCGGCAGGTCTCCGAGTTACGGCTCTACTCGGCGGTGGCTAATGCCTCCGCCCTCCCTGTCATGTGGGAAATGACGAAGGCGATCCGGGAGCGGTCCGTGGGAAAAGCGGACGCTTGCAGCTCAAAGTGGAGATCGCACTGCGCCAGGAAGGGCTTAACGTTACCGGAGTCGCCTGAGAACCGCTCTGGTCGAGAGAGCGGAGTGATGGTGGCACGGAGAGGCACAGGAGCGGCCGCGCTAGCTTGGGAGGCTAGCCACGGTTCCAGCTGGGTGCAGAGCTCCTGGATCTGGTGAGTCATACCCTGGAGAGCAGCCTCTTGCTCACCCAGGCGTTTTCCCTGCACTTGCAACGCACGGCGAATGGCTTCAGAGTCGGCTGGGTCCATGTTCTGGCTAGATCGTTCTGTCACGATGCGGGGCTCAAGGGTGGACCCAAATGCACGACTCCAGAGACAGCAGACAGTACAGAGGTAACCTTTATTCGGTCCGAGGTCTGAGATCAGGTAGACAGTCCAAACAATCCGTAGTACCAGTACGAATGGGCTTACGAGGGTGGTCAATGAACAGGCGTGGGTCGGTGCACGGAGGTCAGAAGTCGAGAAAGCAGGAGTGCGGGAACGAGGCATGAAGAGCAACGATCTAGCAGAGTATCTGTCGTCCCCCGGGTCCTCTATGTACTGGGTCTAATCAGAGGTCATGAGGCGCAGGTGTGCACCTTCAGATTAGCTGGCCATGCCCAGCCCTGGCTGGAATCCAGGAGCATGACAGTGAGTATGTGAAGGTGGCCTCAGGGACCTGAGGCCATGAGGAGGGAATGAAATTTTCTACTGATTTTCTACTACAATGAATTTTTTTACAGATTTTTAATTTTTTGCTGATTTTTAGCTTATGGTTATTGATTTTTAACTCGTGTTTAACAATAAAATAAGGTGTTCGAGTGATGACCTTAGTCGTCTGAGGTCATGAGAGGGAATAAAGGAATATAAGAGTTTGAGCTTAAAGTAGTTCGTTAGATGTTGCTGCATCCTGTGTATGAAAGTGTGAGACTGTAAAGTGCTGAGCGTGTGACTGGTTGAACGAAACAGGGTATTTGGTGCAAGAATGGAATGTTTTAGAACAAACGGTGCTAACTGCAAGGAGGATGCGGAGACGAGAGGACTCAGAGGCAGTTGGTGGAAAAACTACTGTCAGGAAACCACCACCAGGAGGAGCCAGCACGTGATTCTGCAGGGGAGGAGTCGGGCCAACATCCGGCGGACCAAAGGAGACCAATGAGAGAGTGCCAAGGATACCTGGAGGAGACACAGAACCAATAGTGAATCAGTAGATTGTACTTTAAAATTGTTCTGGGAAACTCGGATGTAGAGTACGTCTGCTGGTGGCAACAGAGACGTACAGGGTTGTAATGAGAGGGACCCGAGACCCAGGTGTTTGTTGAAGAAATAAATCCACTCGTGTGAAAATGCCGGCTTCCCAATACCTTTCTATTGCAGAACGAGCGCGCGTATTGTTGGATGAGTGGCAGTTGGGTAAGGTCACAAATTGGAGTCAGATTACTAACTTAAGTTTATGATGATTTAGAAATAAATTTCCAACACAACTTTCCTTTTTCCTTTGCTGTTGGTAGCACTGCTGTCTTTCATTGGGCACATGGCAAATAAAATACTGTGAAAATTTAAAATAAACATTTTGAGATGCACTCGCTAATGTGTGTGCTCGCACAATGACTGCCTGAAAAACTAGAAGTGGGTACTGGGTTGCCTCAGCACAGCCCCTGTTCATTCGGCATCGCTCGACTTGATTCTGCTAAGAATTCAAGATAGGTTCAGCCTTGCTTGTGTGTTTGGACTTTGAAAATTGGGTCAAACACCGAAGCATTTCTTACCCAGATTTTTTGGTCCGATTTGTATGACCCCCGAGTTGTTTGAACTCTGAGGTTCCACTGTAATTGCATTTTGAAAAGATTTGTCACTGGTCCTGAGTTTGGCATATTGGGCAACACTGTAGGCATCGGGGGCAGGGAGGCACTTCAACTAATTTGGGGGTGCATTCCCTGTGAGTGTGACACTGCTACCTACCTACTGACAGTGTCAGTCAGTCCTTATGTCCTCCTGTACATTCCATGCATCATTTAGATTTAATGGCTTATGGTTACCTCGACAAGACAGAGGGGTTGCGATTATCAAAGAAGTGTGTGATGGTCATGGTCAAACTCTCAATAATACCAACCATCCTGTTAAATGAATAGACTGAATAAGAGTAGGCAAAATTGTTATGGAACTTATTCTAACTGAATATTCCGTGACTGCTATGAAAGTGCTGGCTGGCTACTTTGTTAAAAAATATTGTTTTGAGGACTCAATAGATCAAGCTAATGGTTCAATATGCATTTTCCTCATACAGCTTTTTCATGTTTTTGCCACCATAGTCTGGACAGACAAGAAGTCTTAACAACTCATTATGCGGGTGTGTGTGTCTATGTATGTGTGTACTTTTCGCCTGAGAGCCGTAGAGCTTATTAGCAGGGTGGAGAACAGCCGGATAAAGCACATCTTGGGAGACACACCGGATGCAAATGTGTTTGTCGCTGACAGTATCTCTCAATTAAGGTCTAAAAAGTTGGTCTTCATTCTCAGCTTTACTGATCTCCTCCTGCCAAACACATAATGTTCACACACCGCCTTTAAGTATAAAGGTGGTAAATAGAAAGATGAATGATGTAAAGCAAATGACAGAGGGTGAAATAAAGCCTTCAGCTGAATGACATTCAAGGAAACTCCTGTGTTGAATGTGGACAGTAAACTGACAACTTGGTGATGGTGGAGCCCACACTGATTCCACTTCTAGCTATGATTACAACTATAATGGCAAACTTTCTCTAAAACTCCACTGCAACCCCCTCCGCCACAAAATAAGCACACACATACACCTGCCCCAACGTAATCGCTCTTGCATCCTGCTTCGACTGACAGGTTGAGTAAAAGTCCATCCTGTGATTCATATTGCATATAAAAAAATGTATATACTGGATGTACTCACGAAATAATAAATAAATAAAGGTAAATATCTGGAAATTAAATATTTGCAGTATACACACATTCAGCCCATAGTGATTCTGAGTGAACTCATGGTTGAGGTAAACGTGATTAATAAGAAGGGTACACGCAATCAGATCATGGGGTCAAATTTGAGCATCCACAACCCTCCCATCAAAGTCAGTCAAGGCCTGATTGTCAGACAATTTTAAAGATTGTCCGAAGCGATTATCCTGCAGGTAGCACATCTGCAGGCAGCAGATGTACTCAACTCAATAGTACTCATATAGAGCTCATGCACGTGACGTCACAATTTTCACTTCGCCAAATTGCCGGTCAAAATAAAACCTGCTCGACAGTGTGGGGGACATCGAACCGGAGCAGAATATTCACAATGCCCGAGACTTGTTGTCCTGTTGGTTGTTACAACAGACAAGACAGATATTCAAAGAGGTCATTCTATAGAATACCAGCTGAAAAGACCAGAAAAGATGGACAGATTTCGGTAATTAAACGTGATGGATTGTCCCAACCAATTACACACGATTGTATACCGATCATTTCATTTCAGGTAGGAATTATTCTAAATCTCAAATTCCCAAGAAATATTTATAATGCCCAGTTGGCTCATTTGAGAACAATGCATAATGACAGGGAGTCGTCTCCAATGTACACGGAAGCGTGTTGCGGCCACATGTTAAACTTCGGTAAACCTTTCCCTGAAACACTTTTTTTTTAAATATGCATTGTTCTTTAATGAGTCCAATGCGTATTTAAAAAAAGAAAATAAACCGTTGGTCACACAGAGGTTTATGTAGGTTAACGTGTGGCCACAGCACGCTTCCATGTACGGGGGCTGAAGCCAATCCCAGTGGTTTATTTTCTTTTTTTAAATTGAAAACAATGCATATTTAAAAAAAAAAGTCTGTCACTGAGAGGTTTACCGAAGTTTAATGTGTGGCTGCAAAACGCTTCCGTGTGCGTTGGCGACAATTTTTTTCTTTTTTTTTTTTAAATGCATTGTTCTCAAATGAGCCAACTTGGCATTATAAATACTTCTCTTCCCAACTCACTTGTCGTCTTTTTTTTTCTCCAATCATAGTTAATGAATGCGAGTTTGTGTTTTAGCAGGGGTCATTTATTTCAGTATTAGTATTTGTATTGAATACTAGCTGAAAAGATCGATGGATTTCGGCAAAGGTTAACATGTAAGCTAAACATACTTTCGCGTTCACAAGCCTTATCTCCATTGAGAACAGATCCAGGAATGAAATATTTGTATGCGTCCAGACTTTCCTAAGCTTTCAAACTCTTCCGTGTAAGTCTCGCCGACTTAGATACATGTGTATATCCAGTTGTCCAAGACAAGCAGAAGCGGGTTAATAATCCAATTTTTTTTGCGGCAAAAACATCGACTTCGGCATTAAATATGTCTATACAGTCGATACCAAGTGTCACTCATTTTTCCACGTTTTTTCATTTATTATCACCTTCAAAATGATGAAGGGGATTGGACAAAACTCTGGGCGTTGTGCTTTCAGACGTATTTTTGTGTCATCCCCACCCGACTGAGCATTGAACCATGCTTTGCTTAACCGGCAGTATGGCTAGTCACGTGACTTCGGTGAGGTAGGTGCACGAACTCTATAATAATTATGAAATACACATACAGTATTTTGAAAAATGTAATGTAATATGTATTTGCATTATTAGTCATGTAGTGGATGATACAGTGGTGCAGCTGTAGCGTGTTAGCCCAGCAGTTCTGAGGACTGGGGTTCAAATCCAGGCCCCACCTGTGTGGCGTTTGCATGTTCTCCAGGTTCTTTGGTTTCCTCCCACATCCCAAAAACATGCAACATTAAATGGACACTCTAAATTGCCCCTAGGTGTGATTGTGAGTGTGATTGTTGTCTGTCTCCATCGGCCTGAAATTGGTTCGCAACCAGTGTAGGGTGTACCCTGTCTCCTGCCCGATGATAGCTGAGATTGACTGCAGCACTCCAGCGACCCTCGTGACAATAAGCGGATCAGAAAATGGATGGATGGATGAACATTATAAACGACACATAGATCCAAAGGTTTAATGACTTTTGCAGTGTCTGAGTGGAATGCAGTCCTATGATGGCACAAACCACTGCAATCTGTAGGGCGGTCCCATGCCCAGATAAATGGGCATAAGAGGGTTGCATCAGGAAGGGCATCCGGCGTAAAATCCAATTTATTCAACAGAAAACTAGCGGGTGAAAAGATATCTGAAGAATGTAGTAGAAGTGTACTAGTACTCATTTTTAAGAACAAAGGCGATGTTCAGAGATGTGGTAATTATAGAGAAATAAAGTTGATGAGCCACACAACGAAGTTATGGGAAAGAGTAGTGGAGGCTTGACTCAGGACAGAAGTATCTGCGAGGAACAGTATGGTTTCATCCCGGGAAAGAGTACCACAGATGCATTATTTGCCTTGAGGATGCTAGTGGAAAACTCCTGTTTGCAGTAGTAATGGATAGGCTGACAGAGGAGGTTAGACTGGAATCCCCTTGGACCATGATGTTTGCAGATGATATTGTGATATGAAGTGAAAGCAGGGAGCAGGCGAAGGAACAATTAGAAAGATCGAGACATCCACTGGAAAGGAGAGGAATGAAGATTAGCTGAAGTAAAACAGAATATATGTGCGTGAATGAGAGGGGTGGAGGGGCTAGGATGAAGGGCAAAGTTTATAAAACAGTGGCGAGGCCGGCCATGATGTACGGATTAGAGACGGTGGCACTGAAGAAACAACAGGAAGCAGAACTGGAGGTAGCAGAAATGAAGATGTTGAGGTTCTCGCTCGGAGGGAGCAGGTTGGATAGGATTAGTAATGAGCTCATTAGAGGGGCAGCCAAAGTTGGATGTTTTGGAGACAAGGTTCGAAAGAGCAGACTTCGATGGTTTGGACATGTTCAGAGGCGAGAGAGTGAGTATATTGGTAGGAGGGTGCTGAGGATGGAGCTGACAAGGAAAAGAGTGAGAGGAAGACCGAAGAAAAGGTTGATGGTTATTGTAAGGGAGGACATGAGGACAGTGGGGGTTAGAGAGGAAGATGCACAAGATAGGCTACAATGGAAAAAGATAACACGCTGTGGCGACCACTAACGGAACAAGACGAATGGAAAAGAAGAAGAAGAAGCACTCTTCTAAGTGGTGCAAATGTATTGTTTGACTAAATATTAAGATGTATTTAGTTGTCACAGAAAAATCTTACCTGATAATTAAAATAGGTGATTTATCTTAAAAGACAATTGTTTTATTTTATTATAAACCAAACATTTCTACTGGTCATGTCTGAATGCTTAGAGACTTCTGTCAGAAGTATTCGCTGGCACATGGTTAGACCAGGAATGATCTTCTACTCACCACTATTTTATACACTTTGCCCTTCATCTCAGCAGAGACTCTTCTGTCACACAGAACACCAGACACCTTCCGCTAGCTGTTCCACCCTGCTTGGACCCGTTTCTTCATTTCCTTACCACACTCACCATTGCTCTGTATTGTTGACCCCAAGTATTTGAAGTCGTCCAACCTAGCTATCTCTTCTCCTAGGAGCTTCACTCTTCCCCCTCCGCCCCTCTCATTCATGCACATATATCCAGTTTTTCCTTGGCTAAACTTCATTCCTCTCCTTTCCAGTGCATGTCTCCATCTTTCTAATTGTTCCTCTGCATGCTGCCTGCTTTCACTGCATATCACAATATCATCTGCGAACATCATGGTCCAAGGGGATTCCAGTCTAACCTCATTTGTCATCCTATCCATAACCTCTGCAAACAGGAACGGGCTCAGAGCGGATCCCTGATGCTGTCCCACCTCCGCCTTAACTTCTTCTGTCACACCTACGGCACATCTCACCGCTGTTCTGCTGCCCTCATACATGTCCTGTACTATTCTAACATATTTATCTGCCACACTAGACTTGTACATGCAATACCAGAGTTCCTCTCTTGGTACTACTTGGTCATAAGATTTCTCTTGGTCTACAAAGACACAATGCAGCTCCTTCTGGCATTCTCTGTACTTTTCCACAAGCATCCTCAAGGCAAATAATGCAACTGCGGTATTCTTTTTAGGCATGAAACCAAACTGTTGCTCGCACATAATTACTTCTGTCCTGAGTCTAGCCTCCACTACTCATTACCCTTACTCATCATTGCCACTTCCTGGTCATTCACGCTTCCCTCTTCTACTCTTCCTTCTCTCCCATTTTCTTCATTCATTAACTTCTCAAAGTACTCTTTCCATTTTACTTACCACACTACTGGCACCAGTCAACATATTTCCATCGCTATCCTTAATCACCTTTACTTGCTGCACATCCTTCCCATCTCTATCTCACTGTCTGGACAACGTTGAGAGATCCTTTTCTCCGTCTTTCTTATCCAACCTGGTGTACATGTCGTCTTATGCCTCTTGTTTCGTCTTTACCACCTCTACCTATTCCCTACATCGCATCTCAATGTATTCCTTTCACCTCTCCTCAGGCCATGACCTATCCGGTATGGAATTCGTATGATGAACGCACATATATGTTTGCCATAGTTTTACGCCGGAAGCCCTACCTGACGCAACCCTCTGTATTTATCCGGGCTTGGGATTGGCCTACAGGTTGCACAGGTTTATGGCCTCCAATGGGCTGCAGATAGTCAAATAAAAGCAATCAAATAAACAAGGTCAGCACATAAGGTATACAATTCACATTCTACCTAAGCTATGTTAAAGTTAAAGGTAAAAGGGTATATGGGTAAGTAAGGTTCGAGTATGAAAATATAAAGGATATGGAGGTATAAAGAATATGGAGATGAAAGAGATTCAAACCACAAATGGCTCCCACTCTAGTATTTGATGGTTGAGTCCAATTGTGTAGCTTCCTATAAGTCGTTACGGTCCTCGTTGTACAAGTTGCGTAGGTGAGACAAGTTATGTAGTTACTCACGTTTGATGTTTCTTCAACAGCAACGATTTGATCATAAATGCGTCTCGAAGTAAGTTTAAGTTGAGGTTCCACTTGCCCAGCTTCCTACAAGTACTCACGGTCCTCGTTGTATACGGTACGTAGGTTTTGCAAGTTGTCTAGGTACTACCGTTTGATGTTTTCCTCCTCAGCAAAGATTTGATTACAGACGCGTCTTATTTTTAGCAAGCTAGGCTAAGCTAAGCTAAGGTAGGCCGAGCAGCTTCAACGTGAACGATACGGCTTTAATTTGGGTACTAAAATTACACAGATGAAGATTATAGTCCACTGAAGTCGTTATTTGGGGCGTCCTACGTCGAAGATTCACAACATTTGATCCAAATTCAGCAGTATTTATTGAAGTACGATCAGGCAGACCAGAGTCTCCGCGTTTAGCTGCCACCAGTTCGGGAACCGAAAACAAACCCACATTAGCAATGATATGGACTCAAATTCATTTGAACCAATGCTGTCCTTTCCTAAATTCGGAAGGAAGCACGTTTTCATCTCTCCATGATGACAGGATGTATTCCAACAAAGGTTAAGGAAAGGTCGCGTAAAGGTTAGGGAATTGGACTTTCAGAAAAGCGCTGCCATATCTGTATTCTAGCCTTTTCTATTTTTCCTTCAATCTGTTTCATTTTTGTATTTCTGGTCTGAATGCTCAAGTCCTGTACCTTCCTGCACGTCACAAGTTAGTCTTGAGCCACAGACATCTGCTTTAGGGAGGATATACTCGCGTATGCAGCGACCACGCTGGCTTCACTTCGGCTCTCCCGCGCGTAGTTTGCTTTTTATACTCGAGGACAACATACATGTACAGTTTTGAAAATATGCTGCAGTTCTTCTCCAAGTCAGAGTTGTCACTCGAGCTGGTATTGGCTAGGATGCCACAGGATGGATTTCCCTCATCTTTTTTTGTACATTTCCGTTTTTACTTTACTTTCCGTAACAAGAACAAAGCAACAACAGCGTCTGCTTGAACAAAGGGGCCTCATTGACTAAAAGGGACCCTCCATCCATCCATCCATCCATACATACATACATCCATCCATACATACATACATACATTTTCTTAGTTGCTTATCCTCACAAGAGTCGCAGGGAGTGCTGGAACCTATTCCAGAGGCAACGGGCAGGAAGGGGGATACACCCTGAACTGGTTGCCAGCCAATCACAGGGTACATCGAGACAAACAGCCACACACACAATCACACATTGGGGCAATTTAGAGTCTCCTATTAATGTTGCATGTTTTTGGGATGTGGGAGGAAACTGGAGTCCCTGGAAAAACCCCACACAGGCATGGGGAGAACATGCAAACTCCACAGAGGTTAGTCCGGGATTAAATCTGGGACCTCAGAACTGTGCGGCCAATGCTTTCAAGCTGAGCCACTGTGCCCCCTAAAAGGGACCAATCACGAGAAATGATCTTTGCAGCTTTCTCCATGCAGTATCTCTATTTGATGTGTCCGCACCAAGCTATACTGAGGTGCTGTGTGGGGCAATGCGTAGGTCATAGGATGCAATTCAGGCATTGTCTGCAAATTTGGGAGTATAAAGAGGCCTTTACAATTGTTGATGGGGATGGTACTGTATTCGAGGCATGCCATATTGTGCATTTTGATTAAACCACACACTTTGGACTCTGTTTTTCTGGATCTTAAATCAGGTGTGGTCTGTGGTGTAAATCTCAGAGGTGGGGTAGAATATGTTTTTGTAATTTGGCAGATGCAGCACATTTTAAATGAAAAAGGTTTAGTCTTCACCGATGGGTGAGTGAACACAGCCAACTTCAATCACAGCCAGTTAAAGAGGCTCCTCTCATTCCCTTTAAATGTGATGCAAGGAGTCTTATATTGTCATGGTCCTGCTGGTCCAGCCCTGGCTATGCAGGTTGCCGCACTGATTGGGAGGTGCACACCTGCGCCTCATGCTGGCTGATTGGCCCCAGTGTATATAGGACCATGGGGACGACTGGTCCGGTGCCAGATCGTTGCGGTCCATGGCCCGTTCCAGCACTCCCGTATCCCTGATCGTCAACCCGTGTGTACCGACCGCCGCCTGTTCTCCGACCGACCCCGTAAGCCTGACTCCTTTGATACTCCTGCCTCTTTGATCGATCTCCCGTGTACCGACCCCTGCCTGCCCTCGGACCTGGTCTCTACGCCCGACGTCCCAACTACCGCTGCTGTACCTGACTGCCTGCCCGATCCTTGACCTTGGAATAATAAACGTTTTTCCTGAATTACCTCTGCGTCTCCTGTGTACTACTGTATTTGGGTCCTACCTCCGTTTCGATGGGTCGTGACACATATGACGTCTCTATATACTGAAGAGGATAGAGCGAACTGTGCATGACTGGAGCATTTTCACTGACCTTAGCAGGTGTTGCAATAACATCTCCGTAGTTCTCATGTACTGTATCTATCCTCACCAGCGATCCCGCATGTGGTTCATTTATCACTGAAATCTGTGCAAACATATAAAATAGATACTGTACTTATATTTCTGTTTTAATGTACTCAAGTTGTTTTAAATATCCTTATTTCAAATGTAAATGCTGTATGAAAGAATATATAAAGGTTTGGTTGCATGTATTTTAGTGTTAAATGAGTTCTATTGTACTGGAGGTGGAGCTTGGTGCACGTAGGGTCCTGCATAATGCTCAGCAGTTTTTAGTGTGTATTTAATGATCTCAGGTGTCCAGGGGCAGGTAACAGGACCAATTTGGGTGTAAAGAGAGCTGTCTGAATGTGTGTGCGTGTGTGTGTGGTGTGTGTGTGTGTGTGTGCGTGTGTGTGTGTGCGTGTGTGTGTGTGTGTGTGTGTGTGTGTGTGTGTGGCATCTGCTGCACCCAATCTGACTCTCTGATTAAGATATATAATCTTTGCCATGAAACAACATATGAAATGCTCCCAAGGGTGGGTACCACACACGAACGCACACCTGAACTAGTGCTCGTGACAGCAGGCACCTTCTGCTTTCCAAGGAAGGTATTTTTGTATCACACACCTGCCATTCGCAGCTCCCCTGACTCAATGATGGACCTGACAACAGAAAAAAAATAACAGCTAAAAGTTCAGTCATATTTTCCAGCAAATGTTGGGGAATCGCATTGCAGAGAGGAAAATGAAAATCCTTCTATTTTTTTTCCTTAAACTCTGATCAGCCAGTTATCTTTTCTACAATTAGCTAACAATGAAATTGAATACAAAAATACTGAGTGCACATTTCTACCAAGTTTAAACATTATTCACCTTAAAAATCAATGAGAGCACAGGTGCAACTGTGAGCGCTGTCATAAGTGAAAGTCTTGAGATACCAACACATACACATGCCTCCAAGACACACAACATTACCTTCTTGGCAATAGGTGAATAGTTGAGTAATACATAGCCTCATTGTTTTGTTCAATACAAAATAAGAGAATACAGACATTGATCAAGAGAACCAACACCTAACCATTGTCAATTTACTAGTAGTACTTTAACTAAGAGCAGTTTTCCCAAAGGCCAGAAAAATTGCCTTCAGGTAGTAGTCATCACTGCAATCCAGTATGTGGAGCTGTATCAAAATTAAATTAATTCCTCCTTATGCCTGGATATGACTACAAGTTATATTTGGTCTTTCCTGAGCGTCAGGCAGACTACTGCCATAATACTACCAGCCGATACGGTATACTTACTGTATGAGGTCAGACATTGGCAACACTCCTGGGTATAAGAGGAACATCCCCAAAAGACTCAGTTGTTCACAAGCAAATATGGGAAAGGTTTCACAACTTTGTGAACAACTGCATGAGATTTTATCCATCCCAACAAAATGTCAGATCCAATGTGGCAAATTGCCGTCAATAGCTAATCTGGCCAAAATCAGGGCTAAAATCCTTTAGTCTGATCGAGACACTAGTGACAAAGTAAAGACCACGTTAATTATGAAGTATTTTTCTATATCAATCTATATATACTGTAGTTCCTTTAAACTCTGACACCAGAATAATTACAAAAATAAATTAACAGGTATAGTGATCAGCACATTTGCCTCACAGTTTTCTCCATCTTGAGAATTTTGGTGTGGAATTTTAGTGTTCAGTGTGTATTGCATGGTTTTTCTCTGCCTTTCTTCCACATTCCAAAAACATGGATTATAGGTTAATTGAAGTCTCTAAATTGCCCATAGGCATGAATGAGAGCATGAACGGTTATCTATTTAAATGTGCCCTGAGATTGACTTCCGAGCAGTCCAGGGTGTGCCCGGTTTCCCATCAGTCAGCTGGGATAGGCTGCAGCTCACCCACAACCCTTATGAGGTCAAGTGGTTCAGTATATGACCTGGATGGATGTATGTTTTTTTATACAGAAAGAAAATGCAATCACATACTGCTAATGAATGATATTATGATAAAAATATGAAATTATACAATTAAAATTTATAGTATATTTAACTGTCAAATGTTTGGGATTTAACCCTTGGAGATACTTTATGGGCTCTAAGACACCTACACACACACACACGAATCCAATAACATCTCTACCTTGGCAGTCTGCTGTGGGAGCTGGTCAGCAGCATTCGCCAATTGATTGAGCGCAGAGAAGGAGAAACCGGAAGGAGCCGCAGGCCAAGAACAGCAGAGGAGGTGAAGACCTACTGGAAATCATTTCATCATGAGCATTTCCACCCTACATGGGGATACATGGTCAAACAGCTGTGACAGTCCTGAAAAGCCTGCCCCACTGCCCACAAACACGCTACCATGCTGGACTCATGCGACTACTTAGTTTAATTGCAACCACTTAATGAATCTGATTTTATTGCGTCATTTTCCATTTTTGTATCTCAACAATTACTAAGACTCCTGCAATTTCGAGACATACAAGTACCAGCCTTAATTCCAATGGAGTTGGGATATTGTGTAAAATGTCAATAAAAATAGAATACAAGGATTTGCAAATACTTTTCAACATATGTTACATTAAATAAAACGCAATGACTATATTTCATGTTCAAACTGATAAACATTATTGTTTTTTTTGTATGTTTACTATAATTTTGAATTTGACACCTGCAACACATTCTAAAAAAGCTAGGGCAAGGGTAAAACGAGACTGGGAAAGCTGAGGAATATCATAAAAACACCTGTTTGAACATTGCACAGGTGAACTGATTAAATGGAAACAGGTGAGGAAACAGGTCATTATTGGGTATAAATGGAGTATCTCCAAAAGGCTAAATTTTTCACAACCAAGGAAGAGAAAAGTTTAAAAATGTTGTGAAGAACAGCATGAAGAAATAGTCCATCAGTTTAAAAGAACATTTTTTCTCAACATATATTTTCAAGGAGTTTACGGATTTCATCATCTGCCGTTCATAATATCAAAAGAGAACCTGTTGAAATCGCTGCATGAATCTGGAAAAATATAAGCAGCAAAGCCGAATTCCAACATTGAATACCTGTGACCCTCAATCCCTCAGGCAACATTGCATTAAAAACTGACATCAACGGGTAAGGTATATTGCTATGTGAGCTCAGGGACACTTCAGAAAACCACTGTCAGTTAACACAGTTTATCATTACATCCAACAAATAAAATATACTTTACCATCCAAAGTGAACGCCATATATCAACAACACCCTCCAGAAATTCTGCCTGCTTCTTTGGTCCCAAGTTCATATGAGATGAACTGACCCCAAGCGGATAGTATGCTGTGGTCTCACGAGTTCATATACAGGTATTACATTGTTTTTGAAAATTGTTGACATTGTGTCCTCAAGGCCAAACAGGAAAAGGATCATCTGCATTGTTATCATCAGTAAGTTCAAAATCCTGCACCTCTGTATCTGGTATGTGTGTCTTAGTGCCCATGGCATGAGTAACTTGTACAACTGTGAAGGCACAATTAATGTTGAAAGGTACATAGAGGTTTTGAAGCAACACAGGCTCCCATCCACGCAACATCTTTTTGCATGGATCTCCCTGCTTAGGTGGCATGGTGGATCACCTAGTTAGAGCACTGGCCTCACAGTTCTGAGGACCGTGGTTCAATTCCCAGCCCCACCTGTGTGGAGCTTGTATGTTCTCCCTGTGGATGGATGGGTTTTTTCCAGGCACTTTGGTTTTGTCCCACATTCCATAAACATGCATTAATTGGAGACTCTAAATTGCCCCTAGGTGTGATTGTGAGTGTGACTGCTGTCTGACTCTGTGTGCCCTGCGATTGGCTGGCAACTAGCTCATGGTGTACCCTGCCTGGTGCCTGATGATAGCTGGTAGAGGCTTGTGAGGATAAGTGGCTAAGAAAATGGATGGTCCCTTCTTATTTCAGCAAGACAATGCCAGGCCACATTTTGTATGTTACAACAGTGTGGGTTCCTCGTCAAACAGTGTGAAGCTGGGCACGAGACTCTCCTACCAGCAGTCCAGACCTGTTTCCATTGAAAGTATCCCGTGCACCAAGGACTTTTGCTGGGTGTAGGGCTAAACACTTAGTGGGGCAAATAACTCGTGATTATGCAATTTGCTTGTGTATGTGGATCCCCTCACTAACACTCTCGTCCTACAGACATATATAATTTATACATCCCACCACGCTACTGTTTTACAGCCAGATTCACAACCCTTGTCCTGCTTGCTTCTTCTCCCATCCTTATTCTGTCCTGTCCTTCCCTTACAGGGGGTAGCACAACAGCCCCATGCAATGCTCATATTTAATGTTTCATCGTTGTAGATTTGTAATGATTTACTTTTTTCGTGGTGTTTAAAATTAGTGCTTTTTATTTTGTATTTGTTTCTCTCTCCCCTCTAGAAACTTTGTTCTGTTCGACTGATTGATTCTGATTCTCAAACATCACTTATAATACTGTAGAAAGAAGCCACAGCTGAAGCTAAAAGACCTCCACTGTGACAGAGCATATCTGCTCCGGCAATAAATGGAAACAGATCCTCCCATTTTTCTTGACCCAACAGCCAAACAGGACAAAAACAAAATAAATAACCTGAGGAAAATATGGGGTGCATTATGAAACACAAAATATGACAACAGACTGGTCAGGCTGTTGAGCAATTGGAGTTCCACCAGACATTAAACTTAAAATGAGTGACTATTTCCCCAAAACTATTATGTATCAGTTTCAGCAATAAACATCTTATTTTTGTTGTGTATTCAATTGAATATAGGTTGAAAAGGATATGCAAATCATGGTATTCTGTTTTTCTTTATGTTTTACATTACATCCCAACTTCATTGAAATTGGGAATTGTATGTGAAGTCTAATTTTGATAAGGTTTCTTTCACTAGGCACTGTCAGGGCCTTGCTCACGCCACAACCGTGAACATAGCTGCTCCTGACAGCAGCTCCTTACCTGCGCTTTAGTGAGGATAATTATGTCATGTATTTAAGCCTTCTGTGTGTATTACTAGTTGCCAGTTCATTGTATAAGACTGCTTGAGTCTGCTTGAGTATACAAGCTTCTTGTTGTGTTTTTACCTTGTTGCCACAGCCCAGCGTTCCTGTGCCACCACACCCAAGTCTAATTAAGTCTTGTTTTTGCCTTAAAGTTATTCGACCTCGTTTGCATGTTTTTGGACCTTGCTTTTTGCCACATGTGCCTTTTCCTTTGTTGAGTTGCTTTCCTGTGTATGACCTCTACCCGGATTAAAGTTTCCTCGAAAACCATGTCAATGCCTTGGACTCCTGCATTTGTGCCCTACCCCATGTCCCATGTTCATGACAGGCGTGAAATAGATGCATCAATAGATCTCTCATCCACATAACAGAAGAAGTACTGTGCCGATAACTTGTTTACAACATCTAAGTGGTAGTAGAAATAAATCATACTTTCGAGATGGGTGCTGATGTTTTTGATGAGTTAACAAGTTCCACTAGGCTCAGCACTACACTACCGACTAAGTGAGGTAATTGTTGTTCCCACAGGGTTTTTTTTTCCTTTCTGCCGGGGAAAAGGAAGTGTTCGGCACAGCTCCTATTAGAGTGTAGCCCACTAGTTGTCCTGCAGACAGTGTCTTTGTAATTTTAACCAAGAGATAGTCATCATAGTCAGCATATTTTCATTGCTATGCTTAACCACCTTTACTTGCTGCACATCTTTTCCATCTCTCTACCTCTGTCTGGCCAACCTGTAGAGATCCTTTTCTCCTTGTTTCGTATCCAACCTGGTGTACATGTCATATGCCTCTTGTTTAGACCTCGCCACAAGTACCTTTGCCCTACGTCGCATCTCAATGTACTCCTTTCACCTCTCTTCAATCCTCTCTGTGTCCCACTTCTTCGCTAATCTTGTTCCTTGAATGACTTCCTGTATTTTGGGGTTCCCCCACCAAGTCTCCTTCTTCCATTTCCTACCAGAAGACACCCCAAGCACTCTCCTGCCTGCCACTCTGAATACCTTGGCAGTAGTATTCCAGTCTTCTGGGAGCTCTCCCTGTTCGTCTAGATTCTGTCTCACTTGTTTCTGAAAGGACACACAACATTCTTCCTTTCTCATCTTCCACCACATAATTCTCTACTCTACCTTTGCCTTCTTAATCTTCCTACCCACTACCAGAGTCATCCTACACATCAGCATCCTATGCTGTCGAGCAACACTCTCCCCACCACTATCTTACAGTCAGTAACCTCTTTCAAATTACATCGTCTCTACAAAATATGATCCACCTGCGTGCTTCTACCTCCGCTCTTATGGGTCACACTATGTTCCCGTCTCTTCTGTAAATAAGTGTTCAGCACTGCCAATTCCATCCTTTTTGTGAAGTCCACCACCGTCTGTCCCTCAAACTTCCTTTGCTAGATGCCGTACTTATGCATCACTTCTTCATCACCCCAGTTTCCTTCGCCAACATGTCCATTGAAATTTGCACCAATCACAACTCTCTCTCTATCTGGGATGCTCAGCACTACTTCGTCTAGTTCCTTCCAGAATTTCTCTTTCAATTCGAGGTCACATCCTACCTGTGGGGCAAAGCTACTATCACATCATACATAAGACCCTCAATTTCAGATTTCATCCTCATCACTCGATCTGATACTCTTTTCACCTCCAAGACATTCTTAGCCAATTCTTCCTTTAAAATAACCCCTACTCCATTTTTCTTCCCATCCATTCCATGGTAAAATATTTTACACCCTGCTCCTTAACTTCTAACCTTACTCCTTTTCAACTTGCTCTCTTGGGTGCAGAATATAGCAACCTTTCTCCTAATCATCATGTCAACTAACTCTTGAGGTTTTCCTGTCATAGTCCCAACATTCAAAGTCCCTACACACAGCTGTAGGGTCTGTGCATTCCTCTTCTTCTTCTGCTGACCAAGCCACTTTCCTCCTCTTTTTTGCCTTCCACCTACATTATCTGAATTTCTAGCTACGCCTTGCAGACTAACAGTGCCGGGGTCGGGTGTATTTAGCCCGGGCCACGACCTATCCATTATGGAATTCTTTTGATGACGCACATATATGTTTGGCACAGTTTTACGCAGGATGCCCTTCCTGATGCAACCCTCTGCATTTATCCGGGCTTGGGACTGGTTCACAGCTTGCACAATATTGTGCTCCCCATTGGGCTGCAGATAGTAAAAAAAAAAAAAAGGCAGCACATAACGAACACAATTCACATACTACCTAGTCTATGTTAAAGATACAGTTAAAGGGTATGTGGGTAAGAAGGTTCGAGTATGAAAATATCAAGGATATGTAGATTTAAGGGATACGGGCATGAAAGAGGTTCAAACCAATGGCTCTCACTCCAGTCGTTGAAGGTTGAGTTGTCCTCACGGTCCTCATTGTACAAGTTGTCACGTTCGATGTTTCTTCAACAGCAACGGTTTGATCACAGACGTGTCTCTTTGTTAGCCAGCTAAACAAAGGTAGTCCGGGCTGAGGAGCAAGTTTAAGTCGGCTTTTCTCCTTGCCCAACTTTCTCACTACTTGTACTCACCGACCTTGTTGTATATGATACATAGGTTTTGCAGGTCGTGTAGGAACTAGATTGATGTTTTCTTCCTCGACAAATATTTGATTAATAACGTGTCTTGTTGTTAGCAAGCTAGGCTAGGCTAAGCTAGACCATGCTGCTTCAACGCAAAATAATAATAATTAATAATAATAACAATAGTAGGCAGCATGGTGGAGCAGCTGTAAAGCATTGGCCTAACAGTCCTGAGGACTCGGGTTCCATCCTGGCCTCGCTGTGCGGGGTTTGCATGTTCTCCCCTTGCCTGTGTGGGTTTTATCTGGGCACTCCGGTTTCCACCCACATCCCAAAAACATGTATTAAATTGGAGACTGTTGTCTGTCTCTATGTGCCCTGCGATTGGCTGGCAACCAGTTCAGGGTGTACCCCACCTCCTGCCCAATGACAGCTGGGATTGGCTTCAGCCCTCCCGCGACCCTTGTGAGGATAGGTGGCTAAGAAAATGGATTGATGAATGGATGGATTATAACAATAATTCCCAATTAGCCTCTAATTTCATTAATCTGGATTTTTTCTTTAATATTGAACTAGAAACAAAAATAGTAATATACCCAATTCACAAAATAATGAGCATATAAAATATTAAATATGGAGCTTTTGCAAATGGCTACTTCCCACTACTGCACTAAACAGTAATTTATCTGTACCTTTTATGTTAGATGAAGACACCTCCAATACTCATCAGCAACTATGATGATAAAAGACAACATACACACTCTCCAACTTCAAACAACTTCTCTGAATGTGCGATGCTGTGGTTAGTTAGTGTTGGTTTAATTGGATATCAAGTTTAGTCTTTATGATTAGACAAGATAGGTTGAGGATGGCACTGTGCTGAAACTGACGCTGCTTGAGTCTGTGCGGTTCTCAAAATGGCCTCTGGGTGACACTGTGGTGCTTGTAAATATGCCGGGAAAGACATGCGGTACAATGAACGTGTGATGAGAGCACTGCATGTGCTGGTTGAAGCAAGGAGGAGGTGAAAAGAAAGAAATAGCTGTCAAACTCTCCTTCCTGTTAGGTCCAGTTGTACCTCCTCAATCCTCCGTAATATGCACAGTGAAAGTTAAATTTGACTTTGTCACCTTGACTGAAAATAAATAAATAAATAAATGAAAACGGAAATGCGGGGAGAGGTAGTGTGGCTGACTTGAAATTAATCTAGAGCCTCTGAGTATATATACTGTGTATATGGGTGTATATAATAAATGCCAAATTTGCATTTTCACTCTTGCTATATAGTGTGCTTCTTGTGACACATCGGAAAGATGTGCGTTCAGAAGTATATTACCCGAATCCCCTCCCTTTAGCCACCCTCCTGCCTGTCACACCACACACCCCAGAGGCATGAAGTAGACTGTGGAGCTGGTACAGCAACAGAGCAGTGATCATGGCGGCAGCACTGCAGGCATCAGCCCGCAGGAAGCAGCACCAGCACCATGCATCTGGCACCAGGCCTCAGTGAGCCAGGAAATGGCACACCTCAACAACTACACCCCCAAACACACACACACATCCACACACACGCACACACACACAAACACACATGCACAATGCTCATCAACAAGCATTTTTCGTTAGAAATTGTAGCTTTTGTTGTTGTTGGGGTTCGTCTGCCTGTAGAATTAGGGCTTGCAACATTTTTGAGTCTCGTGACATTTATTTTTGTCCATTTGTCATGCATACTGTTTAAAAATTGTTCTGGCCATATTTACATAAACAGTTCTATGGGGAATTCAGTGATGGACAATTACCCCCACACCAACGCACACATCCTTAAGCCAAGTCTTGAATTCTCTAAAGAATAGAGCTTTCATGGCATAAATGCATGTGTATCTACCTCTCTGTAGATTTGATGGAAACACAGTTTGATTTATTGTTTGCACGTGTTCCACATAGCTGTTTGTGTTTACAATACGCATTATGTGCAGAAAAGGCTCAGAATACATACTGGGTTTCGTTGTCTATCGTTCGTCACAACATGGAGACAATCAACTGACAGAGCAACAGACCCTCACCTTGCATTACTCCCATGTTGAGGAGCATGCTCCGGGCCTGGCCGCTAGGGTTAGCAGGGCGCTAACGCTCCGCATCCATACAATATACAGGTTGGACTACGGGTACAATTAGGGGGACAGAGCACCATTCCATTGCTCACCTGTCAGCTAGACTCGAAATGTGCATGGAGTGCAAATTGACACGAATGCCACAACCAGGCAGACAGGAGATCTGTGGCAGGGACAAATCTCCTTAACAAACCACGTTGTCCTGCCAGTCACTGCAAAGGCCACCTCAAATTGACCCCTGCACCACGTATTGGGCTGCTGCCTGTTTCCTGGCGGCATACGCCGACCACCACAGATCCTGTCATTAAGTTGAGATGACGTGCTCACATGCAGACGCAGCCCATCCTCCTAAGTCATTACCTTGCATCAGCCAGCAAGAAAAATAATCACTGGTAAAAACAAGGAGAAAATGACCTAGAGGTCTGACCTGAAAATGGCACAAAAAGCTCAGAGATAGTGCTTCAGCTTCTCAAAAAATATTAACGCACCTGGCTACTAGCCATATCAGCACCCACAAACATGAAAAAAGAGCAAAACCTATCCTATCAGGCCTAGGAATGTGTCTGGGATTCATAATAACTTCAGATTAAAGTTGGTGTAACAGCAGCAGATATATCATACTATATATATGATAGATAGATAGATAGATAGATAGATAGATAGATAGATAGATAGATAGATAGATAGATAGATAGATAGATATAGATAGATAGATAGATAGATAGATAGATATAGATAGATAGATAGATAGATAGATAGATAGATAGATAGAGATAGATAGATAGATAGATAGATAGATAGATAGATAGATAGGACTCATCGTCTCAATCCTTTTGTAAGTAACAACTAACTTCCAAATCACAACTGAAATTATGGCAGCTTTCAGACATTAAGAAACGTAACGCTTCTTTTTCTGTATATTGAGCACCTATGAATGGGAACAGGCTTAAAGTGTACAAAATCTGTAATGATGGAGTTGTCACTCTGTCACAGGTTGAAGTGGGCATGAGTAAGATTTGGGTGACGGCTGACGGCAGTTTCCAGACATTAAGTGACATAAAGCTTTCTCACGCATACATTAGGTAATATACACACGTATATTATTAACAAAACATTACCGCAAGTGAGGAGTTATATATAGGACCTAATAATACAGTTGTCTAACTGCAATCTGCCGTTTGTAACTGATGCAAGGGTAATGCACCACTAAATTTACTGACGTTTGTACTAATCCATTTAATTTTCTTTTAAGGGTATGGTGTCCACATGAGTGAGCTTCTTATTTTGAAGTAGATCATTTAAAGATGAACAGAGTTATGGAAGCAGGCAGATCTATCTATGCAACATACATCAAGGCGTGGGTAAAAGAATATAAGATGCTGTAGGTGGAGGAGAGGTTTTCATTGGGGGTTCGACTGGAGATGGACTTAAAGGACATTTTCTGTTTCCTTTTTATGTCTAAGCTTGGAGGTGGGGAGGCAGGTAAGCAGTCAATTAAGATTTCCATATCTTTTTAAAACAAATAATGGTTCTCTATTGTGGGGACATTATTAGCCAAATGCTGTTGTTGTATGCAGGGCCAGTCCCCCTGGCTAGGAAGGCTCATCCCGGTCCATTGTTCTCTATCAGTGGACAGGGCTGATTCCTGTAATTAGCTGTCAGCGCAGAGCCCTCAGCAGCTTAGTGCTGTCCGCTCAAATCAAACTAATGAAATGCAATCCGCTCAAATGTCCTGGATGCATATCTGTAACAGGCCTACGCACACGGGAAGGGGAGGCACGGGGAGTCTATGCCACAACATGGATACAACTCTTTGCCAAATATAAGACTCAAATCCAAGATCATTAATCTGTTAATTCAGCACATTTTGACAGCCAATTAATGTAGTTGAGGAGGAAGTGATCTGTGGCGGAACAGGAGGTGTCTGAGCACAGCGAGAGGAGCAAAGGTGACGAGGTGCTTGGAAAGCACCGCTTGCTCCTTTCCTTATCTTTCTTTTTTAAAATACAACGGCATCTTAATTTACTGTGTGAATGGCCCCATTGAGTGTTTTGATCGATTGGTATCTCTTGGGTATGAATTTGTGTCACAAACCCTACCTGGTTTGGTCGCAGCGAACCTTGTAACAAGTACTTTGCCAGATAGTGAACAATTCTTAGCAAATATGCTCACACGCTTGCTTCAAGCTATTACCTCTCCTTGTAGACGGCTACTGTAAAACTAAATATGAAACAAAGAGAATTGGAAGTAATGTAATTAATGAACTGAAGCACATTAACTTGGTTTCATAAGTCTGTTAGAGTAATGGACAGACTAAACAAACTAGGATGGATGATGCAGTAATTGTAAACCTTTTTTAAAAGATGTGTACACAAGCAATAACAATATATGCAAAAAAACACATACATCAGGATTATATTATTTATCCTCTGGAAGAAACTATTCCAATTATTGCAGCTTTATTGAGACAGGGGTTTCATTAACAAATTTGCTGTAGTATGTCTGTATTATACAGCCCTCTGTTGCCAAAGGCGTGCACATGACTATCAGCCGCATAATGTTCAGTGTAACATCAATCCATTTTCTGAGTTGCTTGTCCTCACAAGGGTCGCAGGATTGCCAGAGCCTATCCCAGCTATCATCATGCCGGAGGTCTGGTACACCCTGAACTGTTTGCCAGCCAATTTTAGTCCACATAGACACAGACAGCAGTCACACCTACAATCACATATAGGGGCAATTTAGAGTCTCCAATTAATGCATGTTTTTGTGATGTGGGAAGAAACCAGAGTGCCAGGAGAAAACTCACGCAGGCATGGGGAGAACATGCAAACTCCACAGAGGTGGGGCTTGGATTTGAACCCTTGTCCCCAGAATTGTGAGGCCAATGCTCTATCCAGTTGCACCTCTGTGCCGCCTCAATGAAATATAAAGGTGCAAATTATTTTCATTGTATCTATTTATAAAGTACAATAATGAAGAGGTTTCTAATAATAAAACAAATAATAAAACCTTAGATTTCTGTTGGTGTTTTTTGTGTCACGTGAACAGAGTAATGGCATTTCCATTCATCTCGATGGGGATATATGAGTTGAGATGCAAGTGTTTTTGAGTTACAAGCAGGGACACATAATGAATTGCACTTTATAAGCCAAGGCAACTTTACTGTAATCATAGAATGACAATTATATATCAGAGTAATTGGTGACATATTACTTATATTGTAGTGTATATTTGCTCGACAGAGACAGCTGAATAGATATTGCTGTGAATATATTTGTCGTATCAAATAATATTTCCACAAATTTCATTCATCTCACCCTTGACACTTAAACACCCTCCCTGCTTCCCTCCGTCTGCTGTCCAGGTGTGTGCGTGAGTGCAGGGTGATGTAAACGTGCTCGATGCCTGGGGGCAATGAAAGCAGTCAGGGTTTTTTTCGTAGTGTTGGTGGGCTCCACTGAGCTGTGATCAGATGGGTCTAGGCCACTCAGGGATAAAGCCTCAGGCACTTGACAACACTGCCAGCCCTGCCATGTGTGAATGGTTGTTCTCTTCAATTAAAACAGTCATCTGAATATTCAAATCACATTGCTTAATAACAGCTCTCTACTATACATGCATGAAATCGAAATGGTGTGATTGAACTCCATTCAATCACACCCCAAGAGGGCTGAAACACTGATACAGACAGAGAACCCGGGTTCTCTTTTATGTCAAACTTGTTTGGATCAAGAGATAGTCATCATTTTTTTCTTTGTTACTAAAACAGTTTGATGACAATTCCATTGATACATAATATTATGCAAAATAAGATTCAAAAGTGAGGTAGAACAAAGTGTTAGTTTATATCTTGTACTGTATCGCTGAATTCAATATAATTTGGTTTTTTTAATTGTACTTAAAAAAATATTTCTCTTGATTTACATCTGTTCTTGCATATTGATGAAGTGTTGGTAAAAATGTTGTATTATAAATTGACAATTAGGTCACTGATGGTGTCGCAGTACATTTGCCTCACTTTTGTGTAGTCCCTCTCAGTGCTGGTGTGAACATGAGCATGAATGGTTGTTTCTATGTGTAGCTTGCAATTGACTGGCAACTCCTTTAGAAGGCAGTTCACTTCGCCCAAGTCAGATAGGATAAACGCCACCTCCCTATGATTCTGTTTGTCTTTGAAAAACCCTGCTCTGTGGGGTTGAGCATTGTCATCTTGAATGATAGAATTTCTATATTTAATGTTTGTTGTTGCGGCACGGTGACACAGCTGGAGAACATTGAAGACCAGAGTTCAAATCCCGGCCGCGCCTGTGTTGAGTTTATGTTCTCCCCATGCCTGTGTGGGTTTTCTCCAGGCACTCCAGTTGCCTCCCACATCCCTAATTACATGCAACAGTAATTGGACACTCTAAATTGTCCCTAGGTGTGATTGTGAGTGTGATTGTTATCTGTCTCCATGTGCCCTGCAATTGGCTAGCAACCAGTTCAAGGTGTAGCTCACCTTTATCCCTATGATAGCTGGGAAAGGATCCGGCCCTCTTGCGAAGCTTGTGAGGATAAGCGGCTTGAAAAATGGATGGATGTTTCATGAGCAAAACCATGCAGATATCTTGAAGATTTCAAAACACAATGCACAATGGAAAAACTAAACATTTTTTTTTATGATTATTGTGTTTGTTCATTTCGCTGAAGTTTAAAATTGAATATGTTATGTTTCACCTTATTTGAATGTCTTGAAGGACATAATTCATGAGCTAAGTAGATTGTTTATGCTAATTTGAAGCAACAGCACCATTTTTAGTTTTGACAAGTTGCTGTTTGGCAAAACATTGTGATTTAGAGGTATTTCTTAAAGGACAAAGATGGGATTTAGGAGATTTTGCACCTAAAGATGATCTATTTGTTGAAAAAATTGATTGCACGACTAAAGTTTGATTTCTGAAAAGTTCATATTTTATTCATGACTCATCAGCCTCCATGAGTACTGAAATAGGCTACATGAACTCCTTTGTACACCTCTCTGGAAAAATAACCATTTTTTACCACAAAAGAAGTCAATGGATTTAGCTGATGTTCCATCTAAATCCATATGAAGGGTTCATATGGTGTTGCATCTGAACCCATAATATCTCTCTCTCTCTCTTTTTATATATGAAGAGTTTGTTTTCAAAACGAGACATAGGCATTTTTTTCAGATTTACGAAACTTGCGCCAAAATTAGCCATTCGGAGCTGGGTAATTTTGGCGCGAGTTTTGTAAATCTGAAAAAAATGCCCATGTCTCGTTTTGAAAACAAACTCTTCATATGTATGCACTGTATATACATCCATCTATCCATTTTCCAAGCTATTCATTCGCACCCCAGACCTCAGAACTGTGAGGCAGATGCTCTAATTAATCATGCTACCATGTCGCCATATACAGTGAGCAAAATAAGCATTTGAACATCCAGTGATTTTGCAAGTTCTCTGACTTTGAAATCATGAATGAGCCTTAAATTTTCGCATTATTGTTGAATGTCCTATGCAAAAGACAGAGCAGAGAGCAGAAATCCACCATTAGCGGAAGAATATGTTAGTTGTCTTGTATTTAGAAAAACATACTTTACCAGGCTTGCATAAGAAAAATAATTGTGTACAGTATATATTCTTTTGTCCATGTAACATAATGGGCAAGGGACATTTCTAAAAAGAAAAAAACAATGCTAACAAGATACATGTGAAATTTTGCGTACGGTTTATTCCATCCATCCATCCATTACCTGTGCCACTTATCCTTACAAGTGTCGGGTGACTGCTGGAGCCTATCCCATCTATATCCGACCAGGAGGCGGGCCACATCCTTAACTGGTTGCCAGTCATTCGCAAGGCACATAGGAACAAACAACGATTTGCACTCTCATTCACACTGAAGGCAAATTTAGAGTCTTCAAATAATGTATGTTTTTGGGATGTGGGAGGAAACCGGGGTACTTGGATAAAACCCACGCAGGCATGAGGAGAGCATGCAAACTCCACACAGGCAGGGCCGGGACTTGAGCCCTGGTCCTCAGAATTGCAGTTGTCATATTAATCTTTTTTTTTGTTAATAGGACAGGGTGCTTTGTAAGGCATTTTGAACATGTGCAAATCTTTTAGTCATGTTAAAAAATATTTCCTCTGTTTTCAAATACTATTTTTGAACAATATATTTTCCATTAAAAAATGTGGGTTGCAAATTCGAAACAATACAAAAATGGGGGTTTCTGGGTGGGTTGAGAACCACCACTCTATCACTTTTCGCCATGTTACTTAAGTATAAATTACTCTCTCCATTAGTCCAGTATGATTAAACATTAATTCTAGGAGATGAGTGTCATTGGTTGAGAAGCATACTAAAATTGATTTTAGCTTCATTGCTAATTAAGCAATGCTACCTTTGTGATACAAACAAAATTCCAATGAGGTCGTGATTTTATGTTAAATAAAAACAGAATACAAGGATTTGGACGCCATGTTCAACCTATGGTTAATTGAATGCACTAGAAAGGTGAGCTATTTAATGTTCAAACTAATAAACTACTAAACCTTTAGCAAATAATCCTTAACTTGGAATATTATGGCTGCAACACTTTCCAAACAAGCTGGGACAGGGTCATGTTTACCACTGTGTAACATCTTATTTTCATTTAACAACCTTTCATAAACATTTGGGAACTATGGACACTGAGTGTTGAAGCTTGGTTGGTGTAATTCTTTCCAATTCTTGCTTGATGCAGAGCTTTAGATGTTCAACAGTCTGGAGTCTCCATTGTTGTATTTTATGCTTCATAAGGCACCACATATTTTTGATGGCAGACAGGTCTGGACAGCAAGCAGGCCAGTCTAGCACCTGCACTCTTTTACTACGAAGCCACACTGTTGTAATATGTGAACAAATGGGGTGTGGCATTGTCTTGCTGAAATAAGCAGGTGTGTCCAGGAATTCCTTGGATGGCAGGATGTTTCTCCAAAAACTATATGTGCCTTTCAGCCTGAATGGTGCCTTCACAGGTGTTTAAAATACCCATGTCAGTGGCACTAACACAGCCCCAGACAATCACAAATGCTAGCTTTTGAACTTTGCTTGCATAAAAGTCCCCATTGGTTCTTTTCCTCCTTGGCCCGGAGGACATGCTGTCCACAATTTACAAAAACACCTTGAAATGTGGACTCGTCGGACCACAGAACACTTTTCCACTTTGTATCAGTCCAGCTCAGATCAGATTAGGCCCTGGGTGTTGTTGATAAATGGCTTTTGCTCAGATGAGCAGAGTTTCAAGTGGTACTTACGGATGTAGCGTTGAAGTGTATTTATTGACATTGGTTTTCTGAAGTGTTCCTGAACCCATGTTGGGGATATCGTTTACACTTGACACGAGCAGAATGGCATCGTCATCCGCGTATCAATTCTGAAATGTTTTTGTCGAACTAAATGAGCTGTTGGGGGCACAGTGGATGACTAATTAGGACATCTGCCTCAGCGCTGTTCGGACCCTGGCTAAAATCCAGTGCTACTTGTGCGGAGTTTTTATGTTCTCTCCGTACCTGTGTGGCTTTCCTCTGCGTGGTCTGGTTTTCTCCCACATCCCAAGAATGTGCATGATAGGTTAATTGGAAACTCTATAGATAATGGGGAATAGAAAACAAAATTATTCTGTCAAATGGTAGTGCTTGGGCATCTTGTAAATCTGAATTTTGAAATGTAGTCACATATACTTGGAAGGAAAACCAGGTTCATTTCATTCATGCCAGAAGTTGTCAAGTCCATGTCTATGTCAATTTTCCAAGTCGTTTATCCTCAAAAGGGTTGTGGGAGTGCTGGAGCCTATCCCAGCTAACATCGGGCGAAAGGCAAACTCGAGCCTGAACTGTTCGTCAGTGAGTGCAACATAAATTTTAAATAGTTTAATGAAAGATTGGTTACCTAACTAATTACGAGTTCAGTGATTTAGATATCGGTAAAATACAGGTGTTTTTTTTTTTTTTGTTGGGTGTATTGTATAGTAAACGTTGATTTTGCAAAGAAAATGTAGATACAACTACTTTTCTTCACAGACCAATATTATTTTTTTGTCACTTTCCATTTTTTCACATTTTTCTTCATGTTTTTTATTGGAATAGAATATAACGTGTCCTAATACATATCTGTATATGGAAATAAATGCTGTTGTAAACTGTTTTTCGGTGAGCACACTGCTATTATTTGGAATGTAGTGGTATCTTGGTATTTTCATAGATTTTCCAAGATCTACTTTTCAAGCAGCCAGCCTCTCACAATTGACCAGGGGTGGAGAGGCATCACCGTGAATGCCGTGGAATAAAGCAAAAGGGACCGTAAATAGGAGGCCAGGTTGCTAGAACACACCTTTATGTGCGTGCGATCGACGTATCTGCCTCACCTGAATCAAGCAACGAGATGGATGATAGGCTGATAGGTGTCTTTTTTTTTGGGGGGGGGCACGCTGTCACATGAAATTGACCAGTCGATTGCGATCGACACATTGAGTACCCCTGCTTTTGTGTTTTTTCGATCCGAATGCAGCACTTTTATCAGATCATTGACAAGTTAATTCTTAGCATGGTTCAAAACCACAACACCTGAAGAAAATCCACAGACATGACTTTCCACAATGCAACTAATGGTGTATTGGTTCATTCCCATGACTTCTGAGCAACCAGCATGGGTTCAGTTCCAACTCAGTAGTGGTGTGAATGTGATGTGGTGTGAATGGCTGCTTGTCTCTATGTGTTGTGTTGCTGTGAGAACCAGACTATGGTTCAGTCTACATTTGCCAATCCCTCATGAGGATTCGGTATGGATGGATGGATGGCCACAGACAAAATACCTAGATTGGCAAAAGCTGAACCCAAAGAGTCACATGTAATTTCCGTCATACAGGCCACTGCTTTTTTCATACGCTTTCAACCCTGGGGTTTATGCGATGATGCAGCCATTTAATGGATTTTTTTCGTCCACAAGGGGCGCTCGATTAGAAAAGGTGAACCCGTGTCAGAAGTCTTGAGGGGCTGCACCCCGTGGTCCGAGGCCTGGTCTGTGCTCATGCGGGAGTAGTCGAGACCCTGATGCACAGTGCCAATGACCGCCCTGGAGAGGCAGTCCACGACCACATTGGATTTGCCGGCGATGTGTTGGATGTCCATAGTGTACTCCGAGATGAACGACAGTTGGCGTTGCTGGCGGGCGGACCATGGCTCGGCCACCTTGGACATGGCGAAAGTGAGGGGTTTATGGTCCACATACGCCGTGCACTTACGGCCTTCCAGTAGGGAACGGAAGTGGCAGATCGCCACCCAGAGGCCGAGGAGCTCCTTATCGAACGTGCTGTATTTGCGCTCCCTGGGGACCAGCTGACGGCTGAAAAAGGCAAGCGGTTGCCAGGCGCCGCCGACCCACTGTTCGAATATGGCCCAACAGCGTAGTCCGATGCGTTGGTAGTGAGAGCGACGGGGGCCCCGTGGGTCAGGTGGGCCAGCATAGCAGCACAACTCAGCGCGGCCTTCGTAGCCTCGAAGGCTTCCATCCTCTCGGCCGTCCATTCAACATCCCAGTTGGGGGCCTTCCCTTTAAGAGCCTCATAGAGCGGGCACATGGTATGGGCCGAGCGGCGGTTGAACCAGTGGTAGAAAGTCACCATCCCCAGGAACTCCCGGAGCCCCCGAGCCGAGCGAGGTCGGGGGAAAAGCGGAGACGGCCTCCACCTCCAGAAGGGGGGCGGCGCCATTCTCGTCGATGAGGTGCCCAAGGAACTGGATGGAGGGCATCCCGAAAACACACTTCGCCGGGTTGATGATCAGGCCATGCTGCTCGAGTCTAGCGAAGAGGTCGCAGAGGTGCATCAGATGTTCTTCCTCCGAGGAGCTGGCGACGAGGATGTCATCCAAATAGACGAGCACAAAGGGAAAGTCCCTGAGCACAGAATCCATTAAATGTTGGAAAGATTGGGCCGCGTTTTTAAGACCAAACGGCATCCTCAGAAACTCGAACAGTCCAAACGGTGTGATTACAGCCGTCTTGGGAACGTCTGAGGGGTGCACAGGAACCTGGTGATACCCACGCAACCAGGTTGACCTTGGAGAACATGATTTTGCCCGCCAGGTGGAGCGAGAAGTCCTGAATGTGTGGAACAGGGTAGCGGTCGGGCGTAGTGGCATCGTTAAGGCGGTGGCCACTCGGTTTAGGGACGATGTGTAGTGGCGAAGCCCACGGGCTATCCGAGCGCTGGACGATGCCCAGGTGCTGCATGTTGGCAAACTCGGACTTAGCGACTGCTAGCTTCTCTGGGTCAAGCCGTCGGGCCCTTGCGTGAATCGGGGGGCCCTTTGTCTCAATGTGGTGCTCGACCCCATGTTTAGTCGTGGCAGAGGAGAAAGTGGGCCGTGTCAAGCCAGGGAACTCACCAAGGAGGAGCTGGTACTTGGTGCCATCTGAGACTGAACTGGAGAGACCGCCATAAGTCGCCTCATTGCGGACGCAGGCAACCGTGGAGAAAGTCAGTGCATCCACCAGCAGCCCGTGGGCACAAAAAAAATCAGCGCCAAGGAGAGGGAACGAGACATCGGCAGTAACAAAGTCCCATGTGAAGCGCTGACTCCCGAAACACAATTCCACAGTTCTTATGCCATAAGAGCGGATAGGGGAGCCATTAGCAAACAGTAGGGGTGGCCCATGAGTCCCACCAGTGGCGTCCTCCGCAGCGGCCATCAGGATGCTCCTCTGGGCGCCGGTGTCGCAAAGGAATTTACACCCGGAAAGGGTGTCCTTGACGAACAGCAGCCGGCTCTTCGCACCCACGCTCACGGCCGCCACGGAGCACAGGCTTTGGCGTTTCCCGACACGTCGTAGTTGCAAGGGGCGCGGGACCTCTTCACTTTGGCGCCGAAATGGGCGTGGAAGTAGCACAAGCCTGTGCCAGCACGGCCGTCGGTGGCGATGGGGTCCCTGCTGGATGCCACTCCCGCTCCCGGAGGCGAGTAACTGCGCGTCGCGGCCAGCATCTCAGGGGAGAAGCGCTGGGTGGCCGGGAAGAAACGGTCGGCCTCCTCGGCCAGGGCCCGGGGCTCAGTGACTGTACTGTTAGCGAGCGCCGTCTGAACATGCGGTGGCATGTGCCTGAGAAACAGTTCCATGAAAATGAAATTGGGCTCTTCCATGTCCAGCAGGTTTTGCATCATTTCCATGAGTTCGGAAGGTTTGCTGTCCCCCAGTCCATTAATAGCCAACAGACGTCGGGCACGCTCCGGCCGTGAAAACTCAAAAACCTTGAGAGGGTGAGCCTTGATCACAGCATACTTATCTCGGGCCGGGGTAGAGGTGATGAAATTCACTGCTCTGGCCGCCGTCGAGCTCCCGAGGGCTGAGACAACATGGTAATAACGCGTGGAATCATCCGAGATCCCGCGGAGGGCGAACTGAGCCTCCATCTGTGCGAACCACGCAGCCGCGGACGTCTCCCAAAACTCCGGCAATTTGAGGATGGCGGTTGCCATGTTCGGTTCAGTCTCGAAAACGCCGGGACTGACGTTGGGTCACCAGTGTAGCGGCGGAGAAAAGGAGTCGGAGGCGGAGTGTCGGACACAGGAACAAAACTTGTTTTATTGGCAGACATCAAAAACATTACTCGCATAACGGCGGGAACTCTGTGAACCCTGACTCCAGAAGAGCAAGAACAAAAACAGTCAGTGCGGAACCCCGCAACCCAACTCGAGGTCCCGCGGTGAATTATTTAATTACAAAAGCAGCCATCAAGATGACAAACTCAATTCCAGCTGTGATTCCTGGGGGCACAACAAAGTATTTGCAGTCACTTGACATTAGTGTGAATCGTGCATTTAACGTGGCTCTCTGAGTTGAATGGGAGACTCTGATGACCAGCGGCGAGAAATCATTTACCAAAGCTGGCCGCATGCGAAGAGCAACTTTTGCACAAGTCTGCCAGTGGATCCTGACAGTGTGGAGCAGTGTAAAAAAATCCACCATCACCAACGGGTTTAAAAAAGCCAGTTTGTTGCATGAAGGGGGGACAGCACAAGCTCAGGTTGACTTTGCCTCAGGATGAGCGTTACACTTACAGCGACAACGAAAGAGAAACTGAGACAGTGTGTGGCAGAGAATATCTGACGCTATTCCAATCCAACACTGAGAAGGCAGACTTCCAGGGTTTCAGTGCACAGGAGGAAGATGAAGATTGCTCTCAGTGACTTTTAATGGTATGTTTTTATTTTCTTTCTTTTAACAGCCCTGTTAGTGCTGTGCTACCGTGTTGCTACTGTGTAGCTGCCACGGCTGTTTTTTTTTTTTTTTTGTTGTTGGACTGGTACGTTTTTTGTTTTGTTTTTTGTTTTACCAGCCATTTTCGTGCTACCATGTTGTTGCTATGTTAAGCTAAAGTATTAAAACTTTAAAAACTCTTTCTGTGTACCATCTTTCTTTGTAAATATCTCATGTTTCAATGTGGGTTTCAATGTGGGCACTGGCGCCTTTTACACAGGTGTGGGATGTGTATGTACCAAATGGTATTTCCAAATGTACTGGGTGAGGTGTATAACCAGGTGTGGTCTGTAGGCCGGGAATTACGGTAATTCTACCAGAGGAGAGTAGAATCTCTGCTGGACTAATCCTTATCAAAACAACAGACCATCATTTACAACCTACATAAATTTCTATTAAGTTAGTTTTCTCCTTTAATTATATCATAGCTTCTGACTTGCAGAGCAGCCTTCAGTCATTGAGTGGTTAATATTTTGTGGTCCAATCAGAATTCATGCTCTGTGTGTTTGCATATGACTGTAATCTTGTACGGGCTTTCACATTCAACCTTGCTGGCAGATGACAAATACACAAACTACAAATGTCAGGATTTTATGTTTGTTTATTTTTTAACCAATCTGAGCAAATCCGATATCAGTTTGAATGAACAGCGGGAGCTTGTGAGCCCCCGATGAAATTGTACTTTTTTTTTTTTTTTTCTCTAACAGGTTTAAAGCCACTTGAGTGGAATTTCTTTTCTTGATGTCAAGCCATTGGATGTGCAAAATCACAAAATGATGGAAATAATTGTTAAAAACTAATTTTCAGGGCTGGCAATGTTTTTAGCTCGAAGGCATGTTTAAACCTCGTAAAGGATTTATTTGCCCATTCATCTACTGTACATAGCTGGCTTGATTGTTTCCACAGATAGGAAAAGAACATGGAGTTTACAAATAATACACATCTCTGGTGAGTATGATGCTTTTTGGAACATATTTGTCACGTCCCATCGGAACGGGGGTAGGACCCAAATGCAGGACTCGGAAGATGCAAGGTAGTTCAAGGAGAAACGTTTATTATATGCCGAGGTCGGGGATCGAGCAGGCAGTCCGGTGCAGCAGCGGTAGTTGGGACGTCGGGCGAAGAGAGCAGGTGAGCGGGCAGGCAGGAGTCGGTACACAGGGGAACAATCAAAGCAGGCAGAAGTATCAAAGGAGTCAGGCTTACAAGGGTGGTCAGAGAACGGGCGAAGGTTGGTACACACAGGTTCGATCAGGGATACCGGAGCACACGAACGGGACATGAAGATCAACGAACTGGCGGGGACCAATCGTCATCGGGGTGATATAAATACACAGACTAATCAGCCCGCATGAGACGCAGGTGTGCGCCCCAATCAGCGCACCCGCACAGCTCATGCTGGAGCGGCAGGATCATGACAATATTCAGATTTTTGTCCCATTTCATTCATCCATCCATTTTCCACAGCGCTTGTCCTCACTTGGGTTGCTTTCGTGCTGGAGCCTATCTCAGCGATCTTTGGACGAGGGGAGGTGGATAGCTTGAACTGGTCGCCAGCCAATAGCAGGGCACATACAGTAGAAACAAACAACCATTAACACTCACATTTACACCTACAGGCAATTTAAAGTCTAGAATCAACTTAAAATGTATTTTTTTGTTATGTGATGGGGAAACTGGCTCATCTGGAGAAAACCCAACCAGGGAGGGAAGAACGTGCAAACTCTGGGGTCATGTTATTTGATGATGATAATTACTGTGAACTGCTGCACTGTAGTAGAGATTTAGTTTCAGAACCATTGTTGCAGTTTTGCCTGCTGAAACACATTTGAGTAAGTTTACTCAATTAAAATAGGGTTGTCCAACCGCGGCGCAGCTGTAGGGCATTGGCCTCACAGTTCTGAGGACTGTGGTTCAAATGCTGCCCCCCCCCACACACACACACAGACACCTCTGTGGAGTTTACATGTTCTCCCCATCCCTGCGTGGGTTTTCTCCTACATCCCAAAAACATGGATTAATTGGAGACTCCAAATTGCCCCAGGTGTGACTGCTGTCCGTCTCTATGTGCCTTGCGATTGGATGGAAACCAGTTCCGGGTGTACCCTGCCTCCTACCCGATCACAGCTGGGATAGGCTCCAGGACTCCCATGTCCCTTGTAAGCGTAAGCAGCTCAGAAAATGGATGGATGAAAGGTTGATTGGAACTGTGACAGTGTCAGGCTGAAGGTGTGAAGAATCATTTTTGTCTATAAATGCTTTCGAAAGATTGTGACAGCAGTGTAATCAGACTTCAAAACACTGCCACTAAAACAACGCAAGTGTAACACAAGATTTGGCTGCTTGAATTAAGGCCCGTCTGAAATGTACCACCCACCAATTATAAGATACTATATGAACTTTCATGAGCGAGTCTTTAATCAGTCATATCCTTTTTGTGTTACACCCTATATGTTGTTCATGGTAAATGGGGTTTCACTCGTAGTACACAGAGGGCTTTAACATCGTCTCTTCATTTACTCAATGATCACGCAGCATCAGGAGAAAAAGGGAGTTCATTACCTTGCTCAAAGGCGTAGACATGGACACAGGGGGCTGACGATCAAACCCACAACCTTTGGTGTGAGAGACGACTGCTAGATCCCTGGAGCAATTCCGTTCCATTCAACGTTTATTGAATGTGTGGTTTCACACAGTTTTTTTTTTTTTTTTTTTTTGCATGCCATTTGGGCAGTACTTCAGCGCAGCTGAGGAATTGAAAAAGACAACAAATTGTTCATTTGGACCAGGGCATATTGAGGCACAGCCAAGCAGGTTCAGGTAAGGCAGCTTTAAACACAGCTCATTACTGCATTATTTGGGACCTTTAATTTATGGAGCTTAGCAACTGAGCCACCTGGCCACACATTAAACACTAAAGGCTGATCTCCCCAATGGGCGCGGATTAGATCTTTACCTTAACAAATAAGAGAGGAATTTGTCTGGTCCATTCTGGCAGCCGTGAGAGATGTCAGGGTTAAGGACAAGAATTGGCTGAGCTTACAAGCAAAGCCATGCATGAAAACTTACACTACACTGAGTTTATTTACTGCATTTATTGGATGATTTAACATTTGAAGGCTTAACTTCCAACCTCCCAGCTTTGTTGAAGGTTGAATTTGCAACTGAATTAATTTTGTAACTCAATGTTGGATGTCAAATATTGAAATACACACTGAATGTTGAATTTTTAGCTGAACGTTAAATTGAATTTTGAATTTGTGAATCTGAAAATTACATTAAGTATTTTCATTGGAGCAGCATGGAGGATCAGCTGGAAAGTGTTGGCCCCAGAGTTCTGCGATAACGGGTTCAATCCCAGACCCGCCTGTGTGGAGTTTGCATGTTCTCCCCGTACCTGCGTGGGTTTTCTCAGGGCACTCCAGTTTCCTCCCACATCCCAAAAACCATCCAACATTAATTGGACACTCTAAATTTTCCCGAGGTGTGACTTTGAGTGCAGCTGTTTGTCTCATTGTGCCCTGTGATTGACTAGCAACCGGTTCTGGGTGTTACCCCACCTCCTGCTCGTTGACAGCTTCAATAGGCTCCAGCACTCCCCCATGAACCTTGTGGGGATAAGGGGCTAAGAATATGGATGGACGGATTTTGATTGGAGGAGCAGCACAGTGGCACAGCTGTAACGCATTGGCCTCAAAGTTCTGAGGACCAGGGTTTAATCCTGGCCCCGCCTGTGTGGCGTTTGCATGTACTACCCGTGCCTGCGTGCGTTTTCTCGGGGCACTTTAGTTTGCTCCCATTTCCCAAAAACATGCATCCTTTGGAGACTCTAAATTACCCCAACGTGTGATTCTGAGTGTGACTGTTGTCTGTCTCCATGTGCCCTGTGATTGGCTGACAACCAGTTCAGTGTGTACTCTGCCTCCTGCCCGATGAAAGCTGGGATTGGCTCCAGCATTCAGGCAACCCTTGTGGCTTAGATAATGGATGGATGACAAAAAAAACAGTTATTCAGATTAGAAATCTTATAGCATTGATATTTTTTTGACATTTTTGAAGACATCAATCCATCCATTATCCATCTATCTTCTACTGCTTCTCCTAGTCAGGTCATGCGGGCAGTAGCTCCAGCTCGAATGCCCAGACTTCCCTTTCCCCATTCTCTTCATCCAGCTCTTCCGGGGTATCCTGAGGCATTCACAGGCCAGCCAAGAGCTGTAGTCTCTTCAGAAAGTCCTGGGTTGTCCGTGGGGTCCCTTTCTGGTGGAATCTCGCCTGGGAGGTGTACAGGGGGCATCGGAATGAATGCTCTAGCCACCTCATCTGGCTCCTCTCAATGTGGAGGAGCAGTGGCTCAACACTGAGCCCCTCTGGGAGGACCAAACTTCTCACCCTATCTATAAGAGACCCCGGACACCCAGTGTTGACGGTGTACTGCTTCCCCCTCCTGAGACGCCGGAGCGTGGACCAAAATTTCCTCCAAGCCATCTTGAAATCATCCTCCGTGGCCTCACCAAACTCCTACCACAGGCTTTTGCCACAGCGACCACTGCATTCTGCTTGGCCAGCTGGTACCCATGAGCTGCTTCGGGAGTCCCGCAGGCCAAAAAGGCCCGATAGGTCGCCTTCTTCAGCTTGGTGGCATTCTTCACACGCTCGAGGCTTGCTGCCATGACAAGAAACTGACTACCGTATGGCCACAGTTCTGGTCGGCTGCCTCAGCAATGGATGTGCAGAACATAGTCCACTTGGACGCAATGTCTCCCGCCCCATTCCCGGAACAGGGGAATCTGCCAGCTGTTCCCAGCAGACCCTCACAATACATACGGGCTTGGTGTGTTGGACTGGCATCTTCCCCAAACATCAGAACCAACTCACCACCAGGTGGTGATCAGTTCACAGCTCCGCCCCTCTCTTCACCCTAGTGTCCAAAACATGCGGCCGCAAGTCTGGTGATATGATCACAAAGTCGATCATTGAACTGCGACGTAGGGTGTCCTGGTGCCAATTGCACATATGGACACCCTTATGCCTGAATGTGGTGTTTGTTATGGACAATCCGTGATGAGCACAGAAGTCCAGTAACAAAACACCACTTGGGTTTCTTTTCTGGGTGGGGGAGTTCTTCCCAATCACGCCATTCCAGGTCTCATGGTCATTGACCGCATGAGCATTGAAGTCCCCCAGCAGAATGATGGAGTCCTCAGAGTCAGCCCTCCCAGTACTCCTTCTCAGCACTCCAAAAAAGGGTGGGTACTCTGAATTGTTTTTTGGTGCATAGCCCCAAACAACAGCCAAGACCAGTCCCCCCCCCACCCAAAGCTGGAAGGAGGCTACCCTCTCATCCACCAGGGCGAATCCTAGCATACATGTGCTGAGCCAGGGGCAATAAGTATACCCACACCTGATAGGCACTTCTCACTATGGGGCACTCCAGAGTGGAACAGAGTCCATCCCCTATCAAAAGGACTGCTACCAGAGCCCAGGCGAGGTGTGGAGGAGAGTACGACTATATCTAACTACAGCTCGGCTCCTTCCCTGCCTGATAGGTGACATTCCCCGTCCCTAAAGCCAGTTTCCACCACCAGGAATCGGATCGCCAAGATCCCTGCCTTCAGCCATCGCCAAACTCACACAGCACCTGACGGCGATAAGTTGTCCCACAGGTGGTAAGCCCTCAGGAAGTGGGACCCATGTTTCCTTTTCCAACTGTGCCACATGGGTATTGGCCCGGCCACCATGCGCTTGCCTTCGACCCCCACCTCCAGGCCTGGCTCCAGATGGGGGCTCCTGATGACTGGGAAAGGGAAACGTTAATCGATTTTAATTTTTTTTTTATATCATCAACAGGGCTTTTTCAAACAGTTATTCAAAATAGTGTGAGGAGAGATTTCCCCTCGGTTTTTACAAAGGATTTACATATTAAAACAGCCATATTCTGTCAATGGGCATTTAAACAGTGTTTTATGGAGTGAGGGAATGCAAAAAGCATTTTAATGTGATTTGTATGCAGGGCAAGAGAGGTAGACAACCCTGGCACCACGCATGGTGACACGGGATGTAAACATTCCTGTATCTTTATATCAAGGGATTTTTCATTGTCTTGTATGAACAGTACATATGTTTGTGTCGATCTGAATCTGGTCAGGATGAAAAGCTGCCTGACTCTGGTTCACAGAATGTTCCTTCTGGGTTAAAACTAATTGGTGCAGCAACATAGAGACTTGCTCTGATAATGACCACAAGCACTCCAGCTGCTTTCACATGACCGATCTAGCACTACCGACCACCTCCCTTCTTCCCCTCCCTTAGCCTCAGCACCCCCACCTCTTAGCACTCTCACATAGAACAGTGCTGGGGCAAGTGAAGTGGAGTAAAAGGGAAAAAAAGGGGGGGGGGAACCAAGATGTTAGACACAATTCAGGATGGTACACTAAACCATAGTACAGTATCGAGGCTGATCATTTGTCACGTAACTTTCCCTTTGCAATTATAAACATTATTCATCAGGTTGGACCTAAAATGTCTCCAAACATAATTTAATTTCACTTTAATTATTTCAAAACAATTTTACACTTACATCTTCCTTCATGAACTTCCTTTATGTCCAGATTAGGCTGTTTAATAACTCAACATCTGCGGTAGTGGAAGCCTTTCGCCAAACTTCGGCGTCCGGGGAGGCCGTTAGCTGAGCTTTGGCGTCCGGAGAGGCCGTTAGCCGAGCTTCGGCAGCAGCGGAGGACTTTAGCTGAGCTTCAGCATCCGGGGAAAATGGCCTACGCCGCCGCCGAAGCTCAGCTCGTGGCCTGCCGCCGGAGCTCGCTCGTCGGACTCAAAATCATTCCCGTCTGGAGAACCATCCGCGGCTGCTGTCCTGGAGCTCCGGGGCCCTTTGTTTATGCACTTATGTCCCGCGTGTCGGCCTCCAAGTAGTCAGACTCCGCATCATTCCCCCCGAAAAACCATCCGAATATTCAACATTTACACCCACAAGTTCAAATGTGTATGGAAGCATTCCTCCGTCTTCCTAATCAACCGATGCTGCTATTTCTTCATCAGATGAGGATAAATCCGAGAAATCAGCCCTGGGGATAAATGGTGTCACATGTTATTGAGCGTTTGGAATAGCACATCACATCCATTCACGTAGGTCATGTGACTCGCGAAAATGGCAGAGCCCCTGAAAATTTGTAATTGTCGATAAAAATCTTCTCAAAACACTATTAAATGAGAGAGGATTTAAAATCACATTGTCAAAATAGGGTAAATATTATATGACCTATTGGATACGCTGTTCGTGAAAAGCACTGGATTTTCCCTTTAAGGGGAAAAAAACCTCACCCTGTGTGACAAAGTAATTAACCCTATTTTAAAATCAGGAAATAATTTTGGCTAATCACAACTTTCAATGAATTTTGACGAATAACACCCAAGCCTGATTCCCTCCTGACCTGTTCAATCAAGAAATTGCTCAGAGTTTGTTTCTAAAATAAAGTTGCACAAAAGGTCTAAAAATGGTGCAACATAATGTCAGGTTCCAAAGAAATTCCAGAACATTTGGGAATTAACGTCACTGACATCTATCAGTCTGGAAAGGGTTACAAAAGTAATTTCTAAAGTTTTAAGGTCAGAAATATCATTATCCTTCAGAGGAAATATGGAACAGTGGTGAAATTTCCCAGGAGTGGCCAGGCTACAAAGCTTACCGCAAGAGTACAGCGACAACTCAACCAGGAGGTCGCAACATCATAAGTAATACAGGCCTCCCCTGGCTTTGTTAAGGTTAGTATTCATGACACAACAATTTGGCAGAGAGTGAGGAAAAATGGCAGCCATGTCAGAGTTCCAAGTCTAAAAAAATTTGTAACCTAAGAGAAGACAGCAGCAGCAGGATATCAATCTGAAACACATCATCAAGTCAACTTCTGAATCGCTCAAAAAATACACACACACACACACACACATTTTTGTTGTAGCCTCGTCAAAGTCCGGACTTGATTTGAAATGCACTGGGATGACCTCAAAAACAGCTGTTCATTCTCAAAAGCCCTCCAATGTTGTTGAATTAAAACAATTCTGCAAAGAAGAGTGGGTCAAAATATTTCCACAGAAATCTAAAAGACTCATTCCCAGATAAAAAAATACTTGATTTCAGTTGTTGCTGTTGTGGATGACCCAGACAGTTGTTAGGATTAGGGGACCATTACTTTTTCACACAGGGCCAGGTAACTTTGAATGTGTTTTTTCCAAATTGAATCAAATCACCATTTAAAAAAAACATTTTATGTTTACTTGGGTTCATTTGTTTGATGATTTTAAACATTACATTTGGGAAACAATATAAAAAATAATAATTTGAGAAGGTGCTTAATACTTTTTACGGCATTGTAAGTTGCCAGTGAATTTTCCCCAGCTTGTACTATATTTGATGTTGGTGTCTTTTGCCACACTGACCATGTGAAAATACTCCGGTCATGCAAAAATCCCTTTCTCTTTGCGAGACCTTCTTTGCGCCTCACTCAAAGGCAATGAATGAAAGAAGGCGCTTTGATTGGCAGTGAATAAAGTTGGCTGTGTTCACCCCACAGTGGTGCAGACAGCCCCTCTTTTTTTTTTGTTTTTTAAAAAGGCCGACTGCGTTCATCTCTGAAATTACAAATACCGGTCCAAGACACGTCTCATACCAAAAGTAGTGCTGGACTTGCACTGGTTATAAAAACATCCCCTTGTGTCCAGAATGTGACCGCTTTCTTTTTCAACAGATCACAAATGACTCTGGCGTTAGATAAATCAGATGATCCCCACTTCATTTGTTTTGCATCTCTTGCAGAGGCTTGCTTCTCTTCTCTCCCAGTAGACAGTTCCGCCTTGCTCAGTGCTGTTTAACATGACAGCAGCCTAGTATATAAACAGTCACATTGTTCTACTCTGCTGCACATCCACACACCCTTTTTTTTGTTCCACTTTTGCTCAGACAGGTTCTACTTGGGCTGCGACATGGTAGGTTGGACGACTGCAGTGACGATTCTTGTAATCATACAACTGTGATGTCAAAGATTGACAAGTGGACTGCATCATACTGAGAGGTGTTATAATGTAAAGTATTGTTGTTATCATTAAACTAATTCAGGCAAACCAAACATTAGATGATTAAATTTGTTGTTATTGTAATGCAGTACAGTTCTTCATCGCTGGAATTTTTCTTGTTGCAGCTTGGTGCTTGTTCAATCACAAAACGCCAAAACAAGCTACCTATCTGAATATCTCTTGTTCTTTGTTCTTGTTATTTTGTTGCTCTATGTTCTGAATATCGTACTAAGGTGGGACGGATTACCAGAGACAAAGTCCTTGTGTGTTGTTATACACTTGGCCAATAAAGCTGATTTTGATCCTGATTCTCTCTGTTGGGCACTGTTTTTATTGCAACCACATTTTGGACACTAAAGGAGCAAGTACTTAAGTGGTAAATGTGTCATTGGCATTTGTCAGTTCGTTGCGCGTGCTACACTGGATTCTGGGATATTCCGCTACTGTGCGTAAGTTAGTGTAGAACAATCCTTTGTCACAGCGAGTCCGTGCCCTTTTAGTTTGACCATGTCTTGTCATGTTTCTCAGTTTGCCTCACAGTAATCCGACCTTGTTTCACATTTTTGGAGCTTACCTAGCCTAGCGTTTTTGTGCTTCTGCCTTCTTGGACTGTTTAAAGTGTGTATGACCTGAGTTGGGAATAAAACCACTCTGAACATGATGTTTTTGCCTGGGAGTCCTGCATTTGGGTCGGTCCCCATGTTGCTGGCTTGCGACAGGTCTGAATGTGAGTGCAAATCGTTGTTTATATGTGCCCTGCAATTGACTGGCAACAAGCTCAGCGTGTACCGTGGCTCCTGCCCAAAGATTCCAGCATGCGAGCGATCCTAGTCTGGATAAGCTGTACAGAAAATAGATACCCATCATTTGTTTTTTTGAGCCGCTTATCTTCACGAGGGTCACGGGAGTCCCAGTTTGTCCCAGTGAACTTCAGGCAAAAGGCAGACTACATCATAAACTGGTCACCAGTCAGTTGCAGGGCACATATTGACACCATCACAGAGCGAGAATCGATCCAATACTGCCTGCACCAAATAGATATACAGTGCCTTGTGAAAGTATCCGGCCCCCCTGAACATTTCAATTTTTCATCACATTTCAGGCTTCAAATATAAAGATATAAAATTAACATTTTTTTGTCAAGAATCAACAACAAGTGGGACACAATCGTGAAGTCGAACGAAATTTATTGGATATGTTAATTTTTTTTAACAAATAAAACCTGTTAAGTGGGGTGTGCAATATCATTGGGTCCCCTGGTATTAATACGTTGTAGCGCCACCTTTTGCTGCAATTACAGTTGCAAGTTGCTTCGGGTATAACTCTATTACTTTTGCACATCAAGGGACTGAAATTCTTGCCCATTTTCCCTCGTAAAACAGCTCAAAATAAGTGAGGTTGGATGGAGAGCGTTTCTGAACAGCAGTCTTCAGCTCTGCCCACAAATTCTCGATTGGCTTAAGGTCTGGAATTTGACTTGGCCATTATAACACTTGGATACATTTATTTGTGAACCATTCTATTGTGGATTTGGCTTTAGGTTTTGGATCATTGTCCTGTTGGAAGATAAATCTCTGTCCTACTCTCAGGTCTTTTGCAGACTCCAACAGGTTTTCTTCCAGAATGGTCCTATATTTGTTTCCATTCATTTTCCCATCAATTTTAACCATCTTCCCTGTCCCTGCTGAAGAAAAGCAGGCCCAAACCATGAGGCTGCCACCACCATGTTTGACAGTGGGGATGATGTGTTCAGTGTGATAAGCGGTTGCTTTTACGCCAAAACATATCGATTTGCATTCTGGCCACAAAGTTCAGTTTTGCTTTCATCTGACCAGAATACCTTCTTCCACGTTTGGTGTGTCTCTCAGGTGGCTTGTAGCAAACTTTAAACAAGACTTTTTATGGATATATTTGAGAAATGACTTTCTTCTTGCCATAAAGGTCAGATTTGTGCAGTGTACAACTGATTGTTTGCCGATGGACAGACTCTCCCACCTCAGCTGTGATTTCTGCAGTTCATCTCGAGTGATCATGGGCCTCTTGGCTGCATCTCTGATCAGTCTTCTCCTTGTTCGAGATAAAAGTTTAGAGGGACGGCCGGGTCTTGGTAGATTTGCAGTGGTGTGATACTCCTTCCATTTCAATATGATTGCTTGCACAGTGCTTCTTGAGATATTTAAAGCTTTGGAAATCTTTTTGTATCCAAATCCGGGTTTAAACTTATCCACAACAGTATCTCGGACTTGCCTGGTGTGTTCCTTGGTCTTCATGATGCTCTCTGCACTTTAAAAGAACCCTGAGACTATCACAGAACAGGTGCATTTGTACTGAGACTTGATTACACAGAGGTGGATTCTATTTATCATGATCAGCCAACATTGGATCATTCAGAGATCCTCACTGAACTTCTGGGGTGAGTTTGAAAGTAAGCTGAAAGTAAAGGGGCCAAATAATATTGCACGCCCCACTTTTCAGGTTTTTATTTGTTGAAAAAGTATGAAATGCCCAATAAATTTCAGTCCACTTCACGATTCTGTCCCACTTGTTGTTGATTCTTGATAAAAACATTTAATTTAATATCTTTATGTTTAAAGCCTGAAATATGGCGAAAGGTTTAAAAGTTCTCTGGAATATTTTCACAAGGCACTGTGCGTGTGTGTGTGTATATATATATATATATATATATATTATATATATATATAATATATATATATATATATATATATATATATATATATATATATATATATATACGGTGATAAAACAAGTATTTGAACACCCTGCTATATTTGCAAGTTCTCCCACTTAGAAATCATGGAGGGCTCTGACATTTTCATTGTAGGTGCATGTCCACTGTGAGAGAGATAATCTAAAAAGAAAAATCCAGTAATCACAATGGATGATTTTTGAATGATTTGTGTGATACAGCTGCAGAAAAGTATTTCAACACGTGTCCATCAGGTAGAATTCTCACCCTCAAAGACCTGTTAGTCCACCTTTAAAAGTCCACGTCCATATATTATCCTGAATCAGATGCACCTGTGTGAGGTCGTTAGCTGCATAAAGACACCTGTTCACCCATGCAATCAGTAAGACTCAATCTTGTAACATGGCCAAGACCAAAGAGCTGTCCAAAGACACAAGAGACAAAATTGTACAACTCCACATGGATGGAAAGGGCTATGGAGAAATTGCCAAGCAGGTTGGTGTAAAAAGGTCCACTGTTGGACCAATCATTAGAAAATGGAAGAAGCTAAACGTGATGATCAATCTCAATCGGAGTGGAGCCCCACACAAGATGTTACCTCGTGGGGTCGCAATGATACTTAGAAATGTGAGGAATCAGCCCAGGACTACACGACAGGTCTTGGTCAATGACCTGAAAAGAGCTGGGACCACCTTTTCCAAGGTGACTGTTGGTAATACACTAACACGTCATGGTTTGAAATCATGCATGGCACGGAAGGTTCCCAACTTAAACCAGCACATGTCAAGGCCCGTCTTAAATTTGCCTGTGACCATGTGGATGATACAGAGGAGTCATGGAAGAAAGTTTTTTTGGTCAGATGAGACCAAAATGAAACTTTTTTTGTTCATAATTCTACTAACCGTGTTTAGAGAAAGACAAATGATGAGTGTCAGGTTAAAAAGCCCGACTCTTTTAAAAGAAAGCGAACAGACAAAGCTTCAAGTTGTGTGCCTTTGGTACATTGTACCACAGAGATCAATGTCCCACCCATCGCCTGTTGTTTTCCAAGTTGTAATTTTCTCCCCCTTTGATACAACATGACCAATTTCTTCCCAAGATTGATACTTTGCCTTGGTGAGGGACATGTGGGGTTCTGCTCTTCCTCTGTAGACTTCCTGGACCTTTTCAGGAACTAAGACACTGCACCCAGAATTGCCATTTTTATCTACATAGAGCATTTTAAGAGTTACTCTTACTAGTTAGTAAGTTACTCGAGTTTGTGTATTCACTGGTCATAAGGTGGATCTGGTCCAGGTGACATTTTATACCTGAGTGTAACATGAAGATCTTTAGGATCATGCATGTCGTAAGGAGCGTTTAGATGAACCTGGACTTGATTTACTACTTCAGTTGAGGCTTCAGTTACTTCATTTTGGGGCAGGTCTAAGGTCCAGTAGTAATGGGGAAATCCACAACTCTCCTGGACGAGAATTTGTTGATCTGTAGTAGCCACCATTCTGTGACTGGTGGAAATCACAGATACATTAAGTAATTGCATCAGGTCTCTTCCTAGCAGATTTATGGAGCAATGGGGTGCGTACACAACTGTACATTCGACTTCTCTAGAGTGTTCCTGAGCTTTGAACCATAATGGTGTTGTCACGGGCTGTGCATTTATCTGTCCGTTAGCTGATTTTACAAAAACTTTCTCTGAGGATAAGGTTAGTCGAGGAACTTCCACTTTTAGTACAGATTTATCCGCGCCTGTATCGCATAAAAATGAAACAGATTGGCCATTTACCAGTAGAGAAAGCATTGGCTTGAGCTGAGTAGATGAATCGTTGAACAGTATTTCTGCATTCGTTGTGTCTATTGTGCAGACGGCCTCTACTGCATGTGGCTTCTGCACTTTCTGGCATCATCCTTGTGCGGGGTAGTGCGCAGGGGGTTTTTCGTATTCAGCTGGGTAGCCTCTGCCTGATTTGCAATATCGAGCTATGTGTCCCAGTTTGCTGCACTTCCAACACTCTGTGTCCCTTCTTGTGTTTGACTGACCCCACCCACGTCCTCGCACCTGTCCACGTCCTCTACCCCTTCCTCTATGCCCTGAAGGGCCTATGTAGAGTACTCCAGTTTCTGTTTGTTCATTTAGGAAGAATGTATTTACTGGTACAGTAGTTTTCTTCTTTTTCTTAGTTACTGTCTGAGCATGCTGAGCCCAGTTCATACACTCAGTTAGTGGGCATGTTGCATGATTAACATTATGTTTTCCGATAAAATCTGACAACTTTGGTTCAAGGCCTGACATAAGGGCTTGTTTGAGCTGTCTCTGATAGGGGCTGTTATCGTCCCCATCTTCTGTCATTCCGCTGTGTTTCTTGAAGGTCTCTTCTAATCTATGCCTATACTCAATATACATACATCTTCTTCCTTCTGTTTACACTGCGCTATCTTATTGAAATCAGGGGTTGGTCTAAACAGTCTTGATATCCTTTGGTAGACTGCATCTATTTGTCCTTTCAGGGCATCATCTGTATGGGGTAGAACTTCTCCTTGAGCATTTCTGCCTGTATAATCTCCTCTAACTCTTGCCCAATCATATGTGAGGCACTTCCTCAGCGTTGTTTCAACTTCTAATCCATTCAGGTGATATGAGTCCCTCAACTGTCTGTTTCTGGCTACAAAACCTTCTGCATCCGTTTTGACATCTCCTAAGCTCTTACATGCTTCAGTACATTCAACCTCAGTCCACGGCCGATAAACCCTGAGTGTTCTCTCTGCTTCACCCCCTACCCCAAAATGTGGATTTGCTACCTCAATTAGGGGATAATTTTGTACAGTAGGTGGGTCTATTTCTGTCCCTTTTATTCCATATTTCCTTTTGTTCTCTGTCAAACATGGATAAATGTCAGTTCTTCCATGTTCAGTACCTCTTCTTGTAACCTTGGGTGACAAAGGCTTTGTTGCTGTATCTCCATATTTATCAAACTCATATTCCTCCTCTTTTTCTCTCTGCTTTTTTCCTTTCTCTTGTCCTTCTCGTTCCTCCCTCTGGCTTTCTTTCTCTCTCTCTCTTTCCTTAGCCTGTTCATGAACTGTTGTAGCTGTAGTTTCTTCATCTGGCCTTATTACAGCCGCTGCTTGGATTACTTCAGCTGTCTCTCCTGCCTTTCTCTTTCTTGCCTGTGCTAACCAAGCTCTTGCCATCCTGAGTTGTAGGTCTTTCTTAATCTTGGGTTTTCCTTTTTTTCCTGCTACACTTGCCATCAACCTTTCTACCAACCTACGGTATCCTTCAACTGTTAATTTGCCATTAAAACCATGTTTTCTTTTCCATTTTTTAAGAAACATCGTGCTGCCCGGTAAAACATTCTTCCATAAATTTCAGGTTAAGTTCCCGCTCCCCATTATGTTTTTCTACATTTGTCCCGTACAGACTACTTGTCCTTTTTGGGACCCAAGTCCTAATCCACTACCTTGTGTCCTTGTGTCCGGGCTTCTGTTAGCACCGTTAGGTTTCCATCCGTGACCTATGATTCCACAAGTAATGGCATTCACACTTGCATTCACTCACTCACACATTTATGGATCCTAATAAATAACCTCCTTAAAGGTGGAGTAACCTTAAAACCTCCTTCTGGCGGAGTAGCCTTCAACCTCCTTCTGGCGGAGTAGCCTTCAACCTCCTTCTGGCAGAGTAGCCTTCAACCTCCTTCTGGCGGCGTAGCCTTCAACCTCCTTCTGGGGGAGTAGCCTTCAACCTCCTTCTGGCGCAGTAGCCTTCAACCTCCTTCTAGCGCAGTAGCCTTCAACCTCCTTCTGGCGGAGTAGCCTTCAACCTCCTTCTGGCGGAGTAGCCTTAAACCTCCTTCTGGCGGAGTAGCCTTCACTTACCAGTTCACGCGTTGTCTGGACGCCAGTTGTTCGTAATCCCATCAACCTTCGTCCACCGAGGGGAGATTGGACTTTGGCACCGGCCTGGCCACGAATTCACGTCCCACCAGGGCTTTTCTTCAGGAACAGCTAAATGCTCCTGGCTGGCTGGCTTCGGTGTGTCTTCTCCCTCCTCGATGGGCGGTGGTGTGTTGGGATCCGGCTCGAAGGACCAAATGTCAGGTTAAAAAGCCTGACTCTATTAAAAGCCAACTCCAACTTGTGTCTCCTTGCAGCTTCTTTTTATTCAGTGAATCACATGATGAGTGTGTGTGTGTGTGTGTGTGTGTGTGAGTGTGTCTGACTGTTTGATTCTGTCTGACTGTTTGATTGTTTACATCTGTTAGATTGATTACATCAAGTTAGATTGATTACATCAAGACAGTGAGTTCAAAGGTACAAGCTTGGTGGTGATGTGTAACCAACTTCAGTTTGAACAAAATGAGAACATATGGACGTGTCATCTTTTTCCATCTTAGCCTATCTCCTGCATCTTCCTCTCTAACCCCAACTGCCCTCATGTCTTCCCTCACCACATCCATAAACCTTCTCTTTGGTCTTCCTCTCGCTCTTTTGCCTGGGAGCTCCATCCTCAGCATCCTTCTACCAATATACTCACTCTCTCGCCTCTGAACATGTCCAAACCATCGAAGTCTGCTCTCTCGAATCTTGTCTCCAAAACATCCAGCTTTGGCTGTCCCTCTAATGAGCTCATTTCTAATCCTATCCAACCTGGTCAGTCCGAGCGAGAACCTCAACATCTTCATTTCTGCCACCTCCAGTTCAGATTCCTGTTGTTTCTTCAGTGCCACTGTCTCTAATCCGTACATCATGGCCGGCCTCACCACTGTTTTGTAAACTTTGCCCTTCATCCTAGCAGACACTCTTCTGTCACATAACACACCAGACACCTTTCGCCAGCTGTTCCAACCTGCTTGGACCCGTTTCTTCACTTCCTGACCACACTCTCCATTGCTCTGTATTGTTGACCCCAAATATTTGACGTCATCCACCCTCGCTATCTCTTCTCCCTGTAGCCTCACTCTTCCCCCTCTACTTTTCTCATTCACGCACATATATTCTGTTTTACTTCGGCTAATCTTCATTCCTCTCCTTTCCAGTGCATGTCTCCATCTTTCCAATTGTTCCTCTGCATGCTCCCTGCTTTCACTGCATATGACAATATCATCTGCGAACATCATGGTCCAAGGGGATTCCAGTCTAACCTCATCTGTCAGCCTATCCATTACCACTGCAAACAGGAAGGGGCTCAGAGCTGATCCCTGATGCAGTCCCACCTCCACCTTAAATTCCTCTGTCACACCTAAGGCACACCTCACCATTGTTCTGCTGCCATCATACATGTCCTGTACTATTTTAACATACTTCTCTGCCACACCAGACTTACGCATGCAGTACCACAGTTCCTCTCTTGGTACTCTGTCATAGGCTTTCTCTAGATCCACAAAGACACAATGTAGCTCCTTCTGACCTTCTCTGTACTTTTCCACGAGCATCCTCAAGGCAAATAATGCATCTGTGGTACTCTTTCTAGGCATGAAACCATACTGTTGCTCGCAGATACTTACTTCTGTCCTGAGTCTAGCCTCCACTACTCTTTCCCATAACTTCATTGTGTGGCTCATCAACTTTATTCCTCTATAGTTCCCACAGCTCTGAACATCCCCTTTGTTCTTAAAAATGGGAACTAGAACACTTTTCCTCCATTCTTCAGGCATCTTTTCGCCCGCTAGTATTCTGTTGAATAAGTTGGTCAAAAACTCCACAGCCATCTCTCCAAATTGCTTCCATACCTCTACCGGTATGTCATCAGGACCAACTGCCTTCCCATTTTTCATCCTTTGTAATGCCTTTCTGACTTCCCCCTTAGTAATCATTTCCACTTCCTGGTCCTTCACTCTTGCCTTTTCAAGTCTTCCTTCTCTCTCATTTTCTTCATTCATCAACTTCTCAAAGTATTCTTTCCATCTATTTAGCACACTACCGGCACCAGTCAACACATTTCCATCTCTATCCTTAATCACCCTAACCTTCTGCACATCCTTCCCATCTCTATCCCTCTGTCTGGCCAACCTGTAGAGATCCTTTTCTCCTTCTTTCGTGTCCAACCTGGTGTACATGTCTTCATATGCCTCTTGTTTAGCCTTTGCCACCTCTACCTTTGCCCTACGTCGCATCTCGATGTACTCCTTTCGCCTCTCCTCAGTCCTCTCAGTATCCCACTTCTTCTTCGCTAATCTCTTTCCTTGTATGACTCCCTGTATTATGGGGTTCCACCACCAAGTCTCCTTCTCCCCTTTCCTACAAGATGACACACCAAGTACTCTCCTGCCTGTCTCTCTGATCACCTTGGCTGTCATAGTCCAGTCTTCCGGGAGCTTCGGTTGTCCATCGAGAGCCTGTCTCACCTCTTTCCGGAAGGCCGCACAACATTCTTCCTTTCTCAGCTTCCACCACATGGTTCTCTGCTCTACCTTTGTCTTCTTAATCTTCCTACCCACCACCAGAATCATCCTACATACTACCATCCTATGCTGTCGAGCTACACTCTCCCCTACCACTACTTTACAGTCAGTAACCTCCTTCAGATTACATCGTCTGCACAAAATATAATCTACCTGCGTGGTTCTACCGCCGCTCTTGTAGGTCACTATATGTTCCTCCCTCTTTTGGAAATAAGTGTTCACTACAGCCATCTCCATCCTTTTTGCAAAGTCCACCACCATCTGCCCTTCAAAGTTCCTTTCCTGGATGCCGTACTTACCCATCACTTCTTCATCGCCCCTGTTTCCTTTACCAATATGTCCATTACAATCTGCACCAATCACAACTCTCTCGCTGTCTGGGATGCTCAGAACTACTTCATCTAGTTCCTTCCAGAATTTCTCTTTCAACTCTAGGTCACATCCTACCTGTGGTGCATAGCCGCTAACCACATTATACATAACACCCTCAATTTGAAATTTTAGTCTCATCACTCGATCTGATACTCTTTTCACCTCCAAGACATTCTTAGCCAGCTCTTCCTTTAAAATAACCCCTACTCCATTTCTCTTCCCATCTACTCCATGGTAGAATAATTTAAACCCTGCTCCCAAACTTCTAGCCTTACTACATTTCCACCTGCTCTCTTGGATGCACAGAATATCAACCTTTCTCCTAATCATCATGTCAACCAACTCCTGAGCTTTTCCTGTCATAGTCCCAACATTCAAAGTCCCTACACTCAGTTGTAGGCTCTGTGCATTCCTCTTTTTCTTCTGACGACAAATCACGTTTCTTTCTCTTCGGTCCTGAATTAAATGGATCCGGTTTCCTCCTCTTCTTTGTCTTCGACCCACAGTAGCTGAATTTCCACCGACGCCCTGCAGGTTAGCAGTGCCGGGGGCGGGCGTTGTTAACCCGGGTCACGACCGATCCGGTATGGGATTCTTTAGATGAACGCTCATATTTGTTTGGCACAGTTTTTACGCCGGATGCCCTTCCTGACGCAACCCTCTGCATTTATCCGGGCTTGGGACCGGCCTACAGATTGCACTGGTTTGTGCCTCCATAGGGCTGCATTGATCTCTAACAAATACTAACATTGGTTTTCTCAGGTGTTCAAATACTTATTTGGAGCTGTATCACACAAATGAGGTGACTTTCAGCTTGTCCCTTTCGGGGTCGCCACAGCGTGTCATCTCAGATGAACGCACATATATGTTTGGCACAATTTTTACGCCGGATGCCCTTCCTGACGCAACCCTTATCAGGGAGTGGAGGCCCCAGTGGGATACGAACCCACGTACGAACCACTGAGCTACGGGGCTTCTCTGTATCACACAAATAAATTGTTAAAAAAAAATCATACATTGTTATTTCTGGATTTTTCTTTTTAGATTATCTCTCTCACAGTGGACATGCACCTACATTGACAAGTTCAGACCCCTCCATGATTTCTATGTGTGAGAACTTGCTATATGGCAGGGTGTTCAAATACTTATTTTCCTCACTGTATGCCCAGATATGATAGGTGAGAAAGTATGTAGAGTGAGTGGTGTGAGAGTATGCTAAGTGAGTGATTAAGAGCAACGGCTCCTGCAAGTCAAGCTCATTAGTCTCCCCTCACCTCCCACCCCATGTGGGAAGAGTAAGCATGTACAGAGGGACAAAATGAACAACTGAGAGAAGCGTAGAAACTGGCCTGAGGAACAATAACAAGCCCTTACCTCCTGGACCCAGGAGGGCACCAGCCAGCATCACTCTAGCAAGGATGCAGTGGCTTATGTGTCTCCCGTCAGTGAGGGGTTACTTTGCTCATGTACGCCTCAGCACTACAGTGCTACACTCGCAATGAACTTTTGTACTTTGGATACCAACACAAAGTAGCATTTTCGCCAGGATCTCGACATTCCAGAGAAGCTACCAAGACCACTGGGCTCACCGTGGATTCTTTTTGGGCCAGCGAAGTGGCGCAGGCGGAGGAGGGAGAGGAAGCAGAAGCTGGGTCAACAGTCCAGCTGCCTGCTTAAGCTAAAGAACAACCCACACAGACCACCTCTTCCAGGTTTGTACCTCACAAACGCCAGATCCATCGCCAACAAGATGGACGAGCTGGAATTACAACTTGAGGATAATCGTGTTTTGTGAAAAAAAGTGTTCGTGACTGCTGCGTCATTATCACAATGGAGACCCAGCTGGCATCTGAACATTCCCGATACTAACGTGTACCTAACAGGCCACACCCTCCACCGCTGAGATTGGACTGGTAACCCTGGCACAAGCAGCGGTGTGGGGGCTCTGTATGTATGTGCATGAAGACTGGTGCAACAACAACGTGATGATTGAGAGACAATGTATCCCTGACGTAGAGTACATGTCTGTTAAATGTCAGCCCTTTTTCGTCCGGAAAGAGCTAACCACCGCTGTTAATATCCCACCGGATGTTAATATGAAAACTGTGTATGACTCATCATCTTATCTTTGCAGCAATATATCCATCCATCTATTAATCCATTTTCTTAGTCGCTTATCCTAACAAAGGTTGCACGGAGTGCTGCAGCCTGTCCTAGCTGTCAACGGGCAGGAGGCGGTGTACAACTGGTTGCCAGCCAATCGCAGAGGACATAGGGACAAACAGCCGCACTCACAATCACACCTCGAGGCAATTTAGAGTGTCCAATTAATGTTACATGTTTTTAGGATGAAGAAGGAAACCCTAGTGCCTGGAGAAAACCCACGCAGGCACGGGGAGAACATGCAAACTCCACAAAGTCAGGTCCGGGATTGAGCCCAGGACTTCAGAACTGTGAGGCCAATGCTTTTCAGCTGAGCCTCCGTGCCACCTACAGGCCGTGACAGCTGGGATAGGCAAAAAGCACTCCCATGATCCCTGTGAGGATAAGTGGCTAAGAAAATGGATGGATGGATATTTATACACTTATAGTAGGATCTATACTATGGGCCTACGGCCATGCTACCCTGAGAACGTCCAATCTCGTCATATCTCGGAAGCTAAGCGGGTTTGCCCTGGTTAGTACTTGGATGGGAGACTACCTGGGAATACCAGGTGCTGTAAGATTCTCACCACGGCTAAATTGCAGAGGGGTTGCGTCAGGAAGGGCATCAGGCGTAAAACTGTGCCAAACCAATATGCATTCATCTGAGATGACACCCTGTGGTGACCCCAAACGGACATGCCGAAAAGAGAAGAAGAAGAAGAAGAAGTCGGAACTATACGATATAACTATCTTGTACTTTCGGCTGAAGTTAAAGTTTCGTTAATCAACTTAATTCTCCACCAACATCTCCAGAGATACATAGGAAAGTGTCACTTGCTGTTCAGTTACATTTTTTACATTCATATTGTGGCATGGAAACTAGTATTGTAGACGACAGGAACAAGAAGTAGAGTGGGATTATAAACTCCACAGCACATCTTCATCATATCCTCCCCGTATCTAAAGGACATTGACATCAGCAGGGTATCCATGAGGGCCTGCAAAATAAGAGAGGACAATACACACAACATATCATCTTAATACTATTCCCATAAAGGAATACATTGCCACTGGATTGACGGTTTCTTTCCACAAACTTTTATTCATGAAATTAACACACACAGTGACTGCAGTAATCCAAACTCGGGTATATTGCACTTTTGCATCAACCTGGGGTCTCAAGATCATGGAGTTTATAGTTCATTGTGCTTATAGGAGGTTTTCAGATTTTAATTTATATCATTATACGTAGTAAGAGACATTTTTCTCAACTATCAATGTTCCATCTGACCACAGAAACACCTAGCTGATCTGTTCCATATGTTTCTGCTGCCTCTCAACAGTACCATATGCCAGCAATCTTTGTCAGCATTGTGCTCTTCACCTCTCTTATCAAACAACTTTGACTGAGCTTTCTCACACTTTATTTACTGCATCATAACCGATTGCTTCCATCCTGTGTCAACCCAGTGAAGTTGAGGAAACATGTTAACAGCCACCTGAGAACATGATAAGAAATGAAAACCAATCAATCAGCTGAAAGACCAGCAAAGTGGAAACGGAGACGGAAGTCAATAATGAAAGGGAGAGGGGCCTCTCTTAAAGTTTTATGACATTCCTGTATAGATGGTGGTGTGGGCCTGGCGTGGTGGAGTGGTCTCTGATGTTCCACAGCGGTCCCAGAAACTTACTTTCATTAGCAGACTGGACCATAAAGCGGCACACAAAGAACCTGATGACTGGCCAGGCAGTGCCGGCACCCCTCGTTCTACACGCCTAAAGCTTGCCTCCACCACACTGCCTACCCTATAAAATATCTCGCGATACAAGACTTTGACTGTTTCACCAAAGTCTGCACAGTCAACTCGTAAACAGTCTCTGGTCTAATACAAGACAGAGGTGCTATGACGCCAGACAAGACCAGATTTAGCACTTTAATAAAGAAGACGGTGCTCAGCGTCTGCAAACCATGACGCATGAGGTCTGGTGTTTACTCTCAGACAATGATCTCAAACATTTTTTTGTGCCACAGACTGCTTTCACAGACTTATTTTGATCGCCTCACATTGAAACAAATAGACGGAAAATCATTAACATACAACTCACCATTACGCTGAATGTAGTTCTTGCAATAATTGTTTAAACCTGCACTTGTTTCTCTTCTCCCTTGTCTTTTTCAAAATCTCAATTCTCACCAACCTATCCCATGGTACACCATGTTCACTAAATTAACAAACTTTGGAAGTTTTTTATGTGAACAAAGTTAGGGGAGTCCCTGCATTATGTTTTAATATGTTTACGTAGTTAAATCATTACTTCCTACAAATACTAATTATCTGAGAGCGGTGCATGTGTGAGTATTGTATTATTCTTACTATAATGTCGTGAAGAGACTACTGCCTATCGTGTGGTATCACCAGTGCCCCACATCAAACAGAATACAAGAAGTAAAAATGCTACAGTTTATCAAGGGTAAAGTGCTGAACTCAAAAACAGATTCCTGTCCATATTTTAATTGTGTCAAGTCGAAGGGCTTGGTGGATCAAAGGCTAGTAGCGTTCCGTTGCAGCTTCTAACCACTTAGCACCTTTTCACTGCCTTTGATCACCTTATTAAGAGGCTACTCCAAGAGCAGGTGGCACTGATAAGTGTGGGCCAAAACTAGACAGGGAATTGAGTATATTCACTGGCAGTGTTGTCTTGTGTTACAACAGAAACATGACACTCAGGTACAAAAAGAGTCAGGCTCATCCAATTTAGAGTAAAACACAAGCCAGTGATGTGTAAAGAGCACAAAACACTCCAGTAAATGAAAAGGCAGAGATGAAAGTTGTAATAGTCTGAGCTTGAAATAGGAAGTTGACCCTTGAGAGCACAGAGGGAAACAAAAGCCAAAAGGGAATTGTGGAGGAAACAAGGGGAGCAGGACATATTTAGGTGGCTTTTCCATTACTGAATGTGAGGTGTGGAAATGAATGTGAAGAGAATTATCCCTGTTGTTTTGGTGACCACATTCCTTTTAGTCCATCCAGACTCGATACTGGTGTGTTGTTCATGTTTATATTTGCCAGCATTGACAATAGATCTAAGACAACTTGGAGTTTAATCTGACACAACATTGATTTTAATTTGTTTCTATCAGTGTGATTTAAAACAAAGTACCACACAGAAATCAGTGAAAACACAATTTTAAAGAAATGCCTTAATTTTTGAGTATGGCAGAACTCCCCTAAAATAACACTGCGTGCTGATTTTCATGCAAGCACAAAAAGAATTGTTAAGTATGTTTGGCAATTTGGCAGACAAGTCTGCTACCCAGCACAGCGAGGTGTGCCCTTGGGAACGCGCTTGGCAGAGTGACAATAAGGTCTAGGAAAATTCGTCGAAATGTAAGCCTACTTGGATCACCTCTAAGTTTGGGTGAAAGTGGTCCAATGTAATTTTAGTGCATCTGATCAGCACAGAAGCAGGTAGACAGATCTGCGAGTTCTATGGACATGTGGTGGACAACAGACTTACTTCAACAGTGGCCATCAACCTCTCTTAATCACAATATAAATCAGTTCATATAACTTTATTGTTTTTTTTATTTTGTTAAATTTTATTATTATTTAGTTGTAAATGTCATTAACTTTTCACAGATCTCTTCAAGCAAAATTGTTTGTAGTACGAGGAGCATTTTGTCTGCTTTTAACTTGAGACTTTTACTTGTCTTACTCTCTTCTTGAAGAGACATTTCTATACTTTTCCAGGATTTTGCTTGTCCTGGTGCCTTTCATTTATTATTATGATCATTATTATATTTTTTCAAGTCATCCCACGTGCTGGCCACTGCATAGATCTGGGGGTAGCATGCAGACAATCATTGAAAGGAACATATATAGATATATATGTATATATGCATTTTCTGAGCTCCTCATTCCCACCCCAGACCTCAGAACTGTGAGGCAGACAATCTAATTAATCATGCTGCCATGTCGCCATATACAGTGAGGGAAATAAGTATTTGAACACCCTGCGATTTTGCAAGTTCTCCGACTTTGAAATGATGCAGGGGCCTGAAATGTTCACATTATAGGTGAATGTCCTGTGTGAGAGACAAACTATAGAGCAGAGAGCAGAAATCCATCATTAGCGGAAGAATATGTTAGTTGTCTTGTATTTATAAAAACATACTTTAACAGGCTTGCATAAGAAAAGTAATTGTGTACAGTATATATTCTTTTGTCCATGTAACATGCTGGGCAAGGGACATTTCTAATAAGAAGAAAACAATGCTAACAAGATACATGTGAAATTTTGCGTACTGTTAATTCCATCCATCCATCCATTACCAGAGCCGCTTATCCTTACAAGCATCGCGTGAGTGCTGGAGCCTATCCCATCTATATCCGACCAGGAGGCGGGCCACATTCTCAACTGGTTGCCAGCCATTCGCAAGGCACATAGGAACAAACAACGATTTGCACTCACATTCACACTGAAGGCCAATTTAGAGTCTCCAAATAATGCATGATTTTGGGATGTGGGAGGAAACCAGAGTATTTGGAGAAAACCCACACAGGCATGAGGAGAGCATGCAAACTCCACACAGGCGGGCCGGGACTTGAGCCCCGGTCCTCAGAACTCTAACCAGTGGTTCAATTTCCCGCCTACAGTTGTCCTAATAATCTTTTTTTTCTTAATAGGACCGGGTGATCTGTAAGGGATTTCGAACATGTGCAAATCTCTTAGTCATGTTAAAAAATATTTCCTCTGTTTTCAAATGGTATTTTTGAACAATACATTTTCTATTAAAAAAATGTAGGTTGCAAATTAGAAACAATAGAAAAATAAGGGGTTCTGGGTGGGTTGAGAACCACCATTCTAGCACTTTTCGACATGTCACTTGCGAGTAAATTACTTTCTCTCCATTAGTCCAGTATGATTGAAGCCTGAAATGTGGCAAAAGTTTGAAAGGTTCAAGGGGGCTGAATACTTTCACAAGGCACTTTACATATATGACATCAGCTGACACATTTTAGTCACCAACAGTTCTCACGCCTTCATTCTGTATTTAATAAGGGTACTTGCTAACATTCATGCACAGATCAGTCCATCCTCTTCCGCATAGCGACATCTTCATGCGAGACCATTGTGCAGCTTTTAAAGGGAATGAGCGGAGCGGCTTGATTCGAATGGATTAAAGTCATCTGTGAACATGCCCACAGCAGCATGGACGCCCCACTTTTAATGTGTTGTTGTACGCATGTTGAACTCCTCACAGTGTTGCAACGCTGGTTTTAATTCTGATGGTCACAAAAATAGAGTCCCTTGTTTTTGCAAATTAATGTGTCTTTCTTTTTCCGTCAACTTTTTACGTCCAGGGACAGGACTGCTTTGTGAACCACATTGGATTGTGGGATGTGGTGGTGGCCATTATGAGCTAGTTGTATCTATGGTAAATGTCAGGTTCACCAATCAGACATTCATTAAACAGCACAAAAAAGGAAGCAAAGACACCAGTTCAAGTCTCGCGAGGAGAGAGGAGAGGAACTGTCTCATACAATTCACCACTGCACTCTCTGATTATCCTCTCCTCACCACCTCTATTTATTTAGTTTTAAGACGCCCCTTATTTACATGGATGTTACAAAAATGAGACGGCAAGCAAAACAGTTAGAAACAAAGTGTACATGTTTGTTCATGTGCGTGTGCATGTGTGGAAGATTGCTGAATACATGAGGTCATCATTTCTTTAACAGGCAGCAGCTCTAACAGTTCTGATGATTAGACGTTTTTGTTCTTGCTATCTCCTGCTAGGAGGCTGCCACGTTATCTAGAGCAGAGCAAAGCATTTCTTTATTGGAAGCAGATGTATGATAATTATGATCACAATTATTCCTATAGTGAGTTAAAAAAAAGTTGTGTAGTGACAGAGTGAAAGACGACAAAGAGAAGGGGGTAATAAAACTAATAATTTTGGAGCCATATTGAGTTATACCTGCAATGTGTCACACATGGAGCCAATGGTAATTATGTGGCACAAGAAATAGTTTAAAAGTCTAGTGTCATCCTATAAACATTGTAAATTAGATATTGTAATGAAAAATACATATAACATTATTCACTTCAATGTCTATACGAAAAAATAAATATGAGCGGAGAGCGCGTCATCCATGCGCAAAGTTGTGGAAATGTCATTCGACGAAATCCAAGTGGTTGGCATATTGGCTGCACGGACATTTGCCATTGAAAACACGCGGTGGACCCCACTATGGGAGACGAACACGCCCCTTCTGACACGGAAGCTCTTTTCAAAGAAGAGAACATCATACAACCGAGTGAAGTTCCAGGGGTAATATTACCCTATTGTTTCTAGCCATATTTAGATGACATGCGATCACGGCCAAACCACCTCCCCGCCCTATCCACCTCTGCGCAGCAGTGATAAACGGCCACTTCCGCGGCGGACATGAGCCACCGAGGCGACGAGCCACCCCGGCCAACAAGGCCGGTGGCAGGGTTGGCCTTGTCAACAGGGCCAGTAGCGATCCAAAAGGCCTGCGGAGGCCGTCCATCAGCGGCTCCTGCACAGAAAGAAGCCTTCCGATGCGCACATCCACACATTTAGCAACCCTGATTTATGGATTACGTCCGTCCCCCATAACTATTGTTTTTTTTAGCAGCTGTATACACACCTACCTCTCATTTGGAATCCACGAAGCTCTCGTCCATTGCACCCGTGCAATCAACTTTTCACGACGAACCGGGTCTCTTGCAAATTTATGAAGAGTAAATCTATCCTCCCGAGTGTTCAAGCAATGTCCAGCAATGCAACTAGACGGCATTTTGGCTAACACGAAGGAACAACAAGCTACCTTCCCGGAGGTAAAACTAATAGAAACAAACGAGTCCACTTGAGGGCGGTGCTGCCATGTACGTCACTTCCTGCTTATTCTCGAAAACAAATCCCTCGAGAGGATTTTCATGGCGGGAATTACAAAAAGCTGCATACGTCAAAATCATGTTTTGTGGTGAAAAAACGCATGGGTCCATGTTGGCTGCCGTTTTTCCATTTATAACATACTAAAATTAATGCATTTCATGACAGTGGCCCTTTAACTGGGCTTCCAAGGCTGTGTCAAGACTGTTCATGAACCAAAAGTAATGTGCCAACGAAGGTGTATGTAGAAGTTTTCTGAGCACTTTTTAATATTTTAAATTATATCAAAAACACAAATAACAATTAGAAAACAGAAAGAGTTGGTGTGAGCAGTTTGAAAGATGCAGACAGAATACACAGAGAACAAAGACAAATATGACAAATCAGCGGGAGCCTGATGGACATAGCTGTGTGGGTGAAGAAGTCTGGAGTCCTCTACTGCACTACAGCATCGCAGATGGGGTGGGACCTTCACCTGCTAATGTTCAATGCTTACTTTTGTTAGTTTTTTAAAAATGTAATTCGAAACTTGGTAAGATAATGGTGATCGTGTAGCCCTGCAATTGGCTGGAAACAGTTCAGGGTGTTCCCTGCCTCTCGCCCGAAGATAGTTAAGATAGGCTCCAGCATGGCTGTGACCCAAATGAAGATAAGTGGATCAGAAGATGGATGGCTGATGATGAATGAATATGTTGTTTTTATTCATTTTGTCAGCCAAAATATTTCACAGCTCCGGATGTGCGACACCTGGTGCCAAACGTTTTCTCGGTGATTCGACCCCATGGATAGATCCAAGAAAATACAAGAAAATAAAATCATTTTTTCATCTTTTTCCTCTACTTTGCCTTTCAGCTTGTCCTGTTAGAGGTCGCCACAGCATGTCATCTTTTTCCATGTGTGCCTATCTCCTCCATCTTCCTCTCTAACACCAAATGACCTCATGTCTTCCTTCACAACATCCATCTACCTTGTCTTTGGTCTTCCTCTCGTTCTTTTGTCCGGCAGCACCATCCTCAACACCTTTCTACCAAGATACAAAGAGTTCAGATGGAAGAGTAGATATATTTCTTTTTGTTGTTGTCTGTAGATTCTTTGATTTATAATTTCCCTTTATATATTTTATAAATATTATATAAATCAAAGAATCTACAGAAACAACAAAAATGGATACATCTGCTTTTGCGTCTGAACTCTTCATACTCACTCTCTCGCCACTGGACGTTGAAGTCTGCTCTCTCAAACCTTGTCTCCAAAACTTTGGCTGTTCCTTGAATGAGCTCTTTTCTAATCCTATCCAACCTGCTCAATCCTAGAGAAAACCTCAACATCTTAATTTCTGCCACCTCCAGCTCTGCTTCCTGTTGTCTCTTCAGTGCCACTGTCTCTCATCTGTACATCATGGCTGACCTCACCACTGTTTTATAAACTTTGACATTCATCCTAGCAGAGACTCTTTTGTAACATAACACACCATACACCTTCCATCAGCTGTTCCAACCTGCTTGGACCTGTGTTTTTCACTTCTTTACCATGCTCACCATTGCTCTGGATTGTTGACCCCAAGTATTTGAAGTTATCACCCTCGCTATCACTTCTCCCTGGAGCCTCACTCTTCCCCCTCCACCCCTCTCATGAACACACATATATTCAGTTTTAGTTTGGCTAATCATCATTGCTCTCCTTTCCAGTGCATGCCTCCATCTTTCTAATTGTTACTCCACCTGCTCCCCGCTTTAACTGCGTATCACAATATCCCGTGAACATCATGGTCCAAGGGGATTCCAGTCTAACCTCATCTGTCAGCCTATCCATTACCACTGCATACAGCAAGGGGCTCAGAGCTGATCCCTGATGCAGTCCCACCTCCACCTTACATTCTTCACACCTATGTCACGCATCCACTCTTCTGCTGCCCTCATACAGCTCCTGTCCCATTCTGACATATCTCTCCGCCACACCCGATTTCTGCATGTAGTACCAAAGTTCCTCTCTTGGTACTCTGTCACAGGCTTTCTCTAGATCTGCAAAGACACAAAGTAGCTCCTTCTGACTTTCTCTGTACTTTTCGACTAGCATCCTTGAGGCAAATAATGCATCTGTGGTACTCTTTCTAGGCATGAAACCATACTGTTACCTTCCTTCTGTCTTGAGTCTAGCCTCCACTACTCTTTCCCATAACTTCATTGTGTGGCTCATCAACTTTATTCCTCTATAGTTCCCACAGCTTTATTTTTAAAAATGGGAACTAGCACACTTTTCCTCCATTCTTCAGGTATCTTCTCGCCCACTAGTATTCTGTTGAATAAGTTAGACAAAAACTCCACAACCACCTCTCCAAATTACTTCTGTACCTCCACAGGTATGTCATCAGGATCAACTATTTTTCAATTTTTCATCCTCTTTAGTGCCTTTCTAACTTCCCCCTTACTAATAAGCCTTCACCACTTCTACCTTTGCCCTACGTCACATCTCAATGTATTCTTTTCACCTCTCCTCAGTCCTCACCTCTCCTCTTCTTCGCTAACCTCTTTCATTGTATGATTTCCTGTATTTTGGGGTTCCACCACCAAGTCTCCTTCCTTCCTCGCAGAAGACACCCTAAGTACTCTCCTGCCACCTCAGCTGTGGTAGTCAAATCTTCTGGGAGATCCTCCTGACCATCAAGAGCCTGTCTTACCTCTTTCCAAAAGGTCGCACAATATTCTTTCCTTCTGAGCTTCCACCAAATGGTTCTCTGCTCTACCTTTGTCTTCTTAATGTTCCTGCCCAACACCAGACTCCTCCTACTACCACTAACATCCTATACTGTCGAGCAACATTCTTAGTGAGCTCTTGGTTTAATATAACCCCTACTCCATTTCTCTTCCCATCTACTCCATGGTAAAATAATTTGAACCCTGCCCCAAAACTTTTACCATTACTACCTTTCCACCTGCTCTCTTGGATTCCAACTTTTCTCCTAATCATCATGTCATAGTCCCAACATTCAAAGTCCCTACACTGAGTCGTAGGCTCTGTGCATTCCTCTTCTTCTGCCGACGAATCCGCTTTCCTCCTCTTGTTTGTCTTCGACCCAGAGTAGCTGAATTTCCACCGATGCCCTGCAAGTTAAAGGTGGCATTGTTAACCCGGGCCACAACTGATCCGGTATGGGATACTTTAGATGAACGCTCAGATTTGTTTGCCAAAGGTTTAAGCCGGATGCCCTTGCTGACACAACCCTCTGCATTTATCTGGTCTTGGGACCGGCCTACTGATAGCACTGACTATTTATAGTGGATATATATATATATATATATATATATATATATATATATATATATACTGGCTATTATTTTGGATTTTTTTTTTTAAGGTGTTGAATTCTACTGAGATCCTGGGTTCAATCCCGGACCCGCTTATGTGGAGTTTGCATGTTCTCCCCATGTCTGCATCGGTTTTCTCTAGGCACTCTGGTTTCCTCCCACAACTCAAAAACATTCAACATTAATTGGACACTCTAAGTTGCCCGTAGGTGTGATTGTGTGTGCGGCTTTCTGTCTCGATGTGCCCTGTGATTGGCTGGCAACCAGTTCAGGGTGTACCCCGTCTCCTGCCTGTTGACAGCTGGGATAGGCTCCAGCACTCCCTGCAACCCTTGTGAGGATAAGTGGCTAAGAAAATGGATGGATGGATGGATGGATGGATAATTCTACTGGACGGGCTATGTGAACTACTGTACATTAAAGCAAACATCACACATGCCTCACAGATTACAATTGAAGGTGATGGTCACGTCCTGGGGTCCCATGTTGTGGATTGAGCTTCAGGAGGAAAGTCACATTCAACGGGTCCAATAAATAATTTAATTGGGTAATATTTTACCTTGTTAATCAAAGGAAAACAAAGTATTTGTACAGTACTTTGCATATATCTGCCTCACAGATCTGAGGACCAGGGTTCAATCCCAGCCCCGCCTGTGTGGAGTTTGCATGTTCTCCCCATACCTGTGTGGGCACTCCAGTTTCATCCCACATCCCCAAAAACTTGCATTAATTGAAGACTCTAAATTGCTTCTAGGTGTGAATGTGAGTTTGAATGGTTATTTCTATGTCCCCTGCGATTGGGTGGCAACCAGTTCAGGGTGCACTCCACCTTCTGACTGAAGATAGCTGAGATAGGCTCCCGCACTCACGTGAACCTTGTAAGGACAAGCGGCTCGGATAATGAATGGATGGATGATTAAAAACATTTAAAAACAAAGAAAAAAATGTCAAGTAGTGCCTTTTAATTCAAGTTGGCAGTTGACTACACAACCTCAGTGTTAAAGAGATGACAGAACACAAAAGCAGGCAATACAGAATCGTTGTCTGTTTTTGGTTTGGTGCAGGTAAACCCTGAACTGGTCAACAGCCAATTAATTGCAGGGCACATAGAAACAAACACTCAGAATTTCACTGAAGGGAAATTTAGAGTCTCCAATTAATGCTCGTTTTTGGGATGTGGGAGGAAACCAGAGCGCCCAGAGAAAACCCACACAGGCACAGGGAGAACATGCTAATCTCCACACAGGGGGTTAGGATTTTAACACCGGTTCGCAGAACTGTGAGGCAGATGCTCTAACAGGTGGTCCACTGATGAACGTAAAAGATGTATGCAGGGTTATCCTCACTTTAGATGTGAACAGTGTTTTTTGTCTCCCAATGGCCTTTTATTCTCTGAGAGCCGATCAAAATAGCTCCTTGAGTAGTTGCAGACAACTGCGTTAAACTGTACTTTTTAACAACTGGTGTTCGTGTAATAATACCCGCAACCATTTTTATATTTCGTCAATCTCTCTGAGGATATAATATTCAGGTCACATTTTGAAAAAGAAATTATGTTGATTTTAGTAAAAAAAAAAATATTTTGACCTTAAGGAACAAACATGTCATTATTTGTATTTTTGTTTCCATAATTATGCAGACAATCCAGAAGAGATGTTCCAGTACAATTTGGATGAGTGTTTGCAACTCAGGCTGTCAGAAACAAAGACAGAGTGGAACTGAAGGATCTGTCTTGTACTCGTTGAACTGGGTTTATGAGGGTTAAAAGTTGTTAGGCGTCACACCAAGACAAATGAGGTAATGAGAAGCAATAGAAAGGCAAAGACATCAGGCACAAGTAGGAGACCGGCATTCTTTTCCCCTTTGAACAGAAAAGCACCCAAACTGGGTTGAGGTGTAAAAGCTCTCTCTTCACGCTTGACAATAGAACTGTTGTTGAAGTAAGAAAGATGAGAATATTCGACTTCAAAAGCTCCAAATGTAATGATACAACTCGAAAAGTTGACATAAACTTTTAAAACACTGTTCTGTTTGGAAGGAAAAATTTAAACAAGACTGTTTTTGTCCATACATTTTACACGTTTTATATATGTTTCAGTGCAGCCCTAAATATTAACTAGAAATACTTTAAATACTTTAAACAGGTAATATGTGTCATTTAAATTTGTCATTGTAAAATCAGTACTTGCAAACTTTTAAACATATTTATACTTACCCTCAATGTTCAAATAGTATCACTGACACTGACACGTTACATGAATGGCAAAATAACAAATGAAACAAAGAAAAGTTAATTATAATTACAAATACAATTATTTCCTGGTTGCTGTTTTTAGATAGACAAAGGCGGCACGTTGGAATGTTTAGCATTTGGAGGCTAAAGTTCCCAAAAAATAACATCGAAGAATGTTGAATGTTGAATTTGCAACTGTACTTCTAACTCAGTGTTGGATGTCATATGTTTAAATATACACTGAATGTTGATTTTACAGCTGAACGTTAAATTGAATTTGGAATTTGTGAATCTGAAAATTACATTGAAAATTTTGAGTGGAGGGGGCACGGTGGAGCAGCTGTAACACGTTGGCCTCACAGTTCTTTGGACCAGGGTTCAATCCTGGCCCTGCCTGTGTGGAGTTTTTGCATGTTCTCCCTGTGCCTGCGTGGCTTTACTCAGTGCACTTCGGTTCCTCCCACATCCCCAAAACATTAATTGGACACTCAAAATTGCCCCTAGGTGTGATTGTATGTGTGACTATTGTCTGTCTCTATGTATCCCGCAATTGGGTGACAACCAGGTCAGGGTGTACCCTGCCTCCTGCCTGATGACAGATGGGATAGAGTCCAACCCTCCCACGATATTTGTGAGGATAAGTGGCTAAGAAAATGGATGGATGGAGGATTGACAATTGTATCATTCTTAGGTATTGAAATGGTGGTGATAATTCATCGTTTCCTTGTGTCACATCAGAGCAAAGTTTTCAGAGTGACTCCTTTTCAAGAAACCTGGCAAAGACATAAGAGACAATATGTGCGATGTTATCTCTGCCAGACTTTTATTTTACTATATATGTACAAGTGTAAATCAAGAGTTAATTTCAAGCAATTCAATTTCTTATGGCAGAATTTGCTTTAGTTCATATTAGTTTATAAACATTAAACATTTGTTATTCTTTCAGTTAAAAAAATATTGTTGGACAATTCCTGAATTTGCAATTTTGCATATTCTCCATGTTTTTGTCCAGTCGACATCCATGCTTTGATTTAAAAAAAAAAAAGTAAATCAGAAGTAACTCACCCATTATGCAGTAACTAATTTTTATAGCAATATTTCCTACTGAATACTTACTCTGGGTCAAATAATTACTTGAGGAGTGCATTTAATTTTTACTTGAGTCACATTATTAGGGGTGCACAAGTGTGTATCCATCCATTTTCTGTGGTGCATTTCCTCACAAGGGTCAGAAGTGTGCTGGAGCCTATCCCACTGAACTACAGGCATGTGGTGGGCTACACTGTGAAGTGCTCGCCAGCCAATTGCAGGTCACATAAAAGCAAGCAACCATTCACACCTACAGACAATTTAGTCTTCAATTAACCTACCATTGTCATGGGCATGACATCCTGGACTGCCCGATGACCATGTTCTCGCCTCGTCGGCGACCGATCCTCGGCCGCCCGATGACCAGATTCTTTTAGGAATAACTGTGCCTTGATTGTAAATATTTTCATCAGAGATATTATAACTCATATTTAGAATGTTCATCTATTTTATTTATGAACTTCCGTTCCTGTTCCAGCAGCGACCCGTCCTTTGCCGCCTCACGTTCCTGTTCTGGCGGCGACCCGTCCTTTGCCCCCTCACGTTCCTGTTCTGGCGGCGACCCGTCCTTTGCCGCCTCACGTTCCTGTTCTGGCGGCGACCCGTCCTTTGCCGCCTCATGTTCCTGTTCTGGCGGCGACCCGTCCTTTGCCGCCTCACGTTCCTGTTCTGGCGGCGACCCGTCCTTTGCCACCTCATGTTTTATTTTATATCATTACATCTTTACAATTTATTGGATTTACAAAACATGAAATTTGAACAGGTCTGCTCACTCATCTGAAACATAATAATTCCACCAAAGTGAAAAATTTTCTTACCTGGATCCCTTGATCATGGAACTGCTCTCATTGCAACTTGGAAAAGTACATTTTACATGACTTTTGAAGTAAAGTTTCTTTTCATTTATGTCCATTCATTTATTCATTTTTCAAACCATAATCATATTATATGATAACTAAAAACTACATTTTAAAACTTCTTTAACAGTAAAATGCTCCTAATTATGACTCTCTTTACTCAATTGTTCATATTATTTAAAACTGTATTTAAATTTAGTTTTAAATTTAAGTTTTATTTTTGTCTGCGACATGGTGACACAGCTGTTGAGGGTTGGCCTCACAGTTCTGAGCACCAGGGTTCAAATCTCGGCCTCGCCTGTATGGAGTTTGAATGTTCTCCCTGTGCCTACGTGGGCTTTCTCCAGCCACTTCGGTTTCTTCCCACATCCCAAAAACAAGCAATAATTGGAGATTCTAAATTGCCAATGGCTTTGCAAAATCTTGTGGATATCAGAAACAATTCCTCTGGATTGGTTGAGCAGGATGATGGTCCACCTTTTGAAGAATGGAGACCGCAAGGTGTCTTCCAACTACAGGGGGAATTACACTCCTCAGCCTCCCCGGTAAAGTCTATTAAGGGGTTCTGAAGAGGAGGATCCTTCTGGAAGTCAATTCTCATATTCAGGAGGAGTAGTGTAGTTATCATTCTGGCAAGTGGTTTTCACCTTGGCCTGTATCTCAGTTTGTGTGTGCGTGCGTGTTTGTACATGCATGTGTGAGTTTAAAGTGTTTAAAGTTAGGTGCATTTCGGGCTCCCTCCCCTTTAATTTTCTGAATAGTGGAAGAAGCTGAACCCCCTAATAAGGGCGAATTAGTTCCTGTGCGATCTGTGTCGGTGTTTGGTCAGCATCAACGACAATAGGTTCAATATGTTTCTAGTGAGAGTGAGACTCTGCCATTGTTCTTTCTCACTGATTCTCCTAATTTCCTTTATGGACAAAATATCTAGGCGGAGTGGAGGTGTTGAGGGGGTCTGGTTTGGTGACCTTCAGCATTGCGTCTGCCTTTTCCAGATTATGTGGTTGACTTTATCAAACTTTTACTGGAGTAGTACATAGATGAGTTTGAAGCAGCTGCGATGAAAATCAACACCTCCAAATCTGAGCGCATGGTCCTCAGTTGAACAAGAGTTGAGTGCCTTCTCTGTGTCAGGGAAGAAATGCCACCATATCTTGGAGAATTGTTCACGAGTGAAGGAAAAATGAAGTGGGAGATCAACAGGCAAATTGTTGCAACGTCTATAATGATATGGCCTATGTATCGATCTGTTGTGATGGAGAAAGAGCTGAGCCAAAAGGCGAAGCTCTTTTTAACTGCTCGATCTACATTCCTCCCCTCACCTATGATAATCAGCTGGGGGTTGTGACCGGAAGAACAAGATCATGAAAATAACCAGCTGAAATGAGTTTCCTCCACGGGGTGTCCAGGCTCTCCCCGCTGACCCCGGTTGGGTGAGAAACAGCCATTCGGCAGGGTCGCAGAGTTGAGCTTCTGCTCTTCCAGATTGTGAGGAGACAGATAATGTGGCATCTCAGATGCCTTCCTGGTGAGGTGTTTGGAGTACGTCCTACTGACTATGGCTCTCCACTGGACTGGGAACGACTGAGGATCTCTCTGAAAGAACTGGACGAAGTGGTTGGGAGAGGGAAATCTTGGCTTCTGTGTTTAAGATACTGTCCGAACGACCCAACGTTGGATTAAGTGGAAGGAAATGGATGGATTGATCACAGTAGGCTCTTGGTAGGAATCTGTCTTCCCCTACAGAATGTCTTTCACAGTAGGCGCCATTGCCATTGCTGATGCTGAAATTGTGAAAATCTAACGTTTCATTCAAATGACAATTACCTTTTCAATGAAAATGTGACTTCTACATACAAACATGGCAAAATTTGTTACAGTACTTAAAATGATGTACATGACAATAAATACAGAAAAATCTTCAAGTCTCTAAACAACTTGTTACAATTGCCAATGGCATCACAGAAATAGGTCATGTCTATGTTTACGATTAACCAAGTGATGAACTCCTGCCACATTCTGCAAATGAGAGACATAAATCTACCTCCATCCCCCAGCAGCTAGCAGCACATGGTGAAAAAAGGTTGGGGGCAGAAAAAGAGAAGAAGAGGAAAATAATTGGACGTCCCAACCCCCATGTTTCTGCTCCTGCCTCCAACCATCATTCACCGACTCAATTAATACTGCCCTAGTCAGAAGGCCAAAAGAGAAAAGGTGACGATTGTTAAATATATATATATATATATATATATATATATATATATATATATATATATATATAAGCAAAAAAGCAAATAACCATTGTAATGAACTGCTGCAAAAAGACTGACAAAGTCATTCATTCATAAAATCCCAATGTGTGACTTACTCTAATTACAGAGCATGTCGGCCCCAATTAGCCCACTGCGTCTCCTCTGTTTCATTCTTAATTAACAAAGCCCCGGTAATTACAGGTTTAATGGAGGTGGGGGTGGGTTTAAGGCATTAGCTGGCCTATGCAGCAAGCTGTTAACTCCATCCATGTCAGTGCCCACCAAAGAACATTATTTTTGTTTGTTTTTGTTTCCCCATGCATTTCCAACTGCCTGTCTGTCTTCTGCTGACACTTTCAACCGGAGAATGGAGTCCATAAGCCTTGACGCCTCATCATCAATAAGAGAAAGAAAGGGGAAATACTTGTTGAGAAGAATGAGCAAATGATATTAGGTTTCAGAAAAGAGTTAGGGTTTGAGGTAGTGGAAGCAGCAATGTGTTAATTACACATGTAAAGGCCATTATATTTGGGAGTGGACACCTGCTGGCAAGGGAAATGAGGCCAGCAAAAAAACATGAGCTGCACTGGGCTGTTGGGGTGATGATAGCACTCTGATTAACTTTTCATATGGAGTCTAAATTGGAGGACACCATGACCACATGATTCTCACAGGAGCTGTCATAGGTTTAAATATTCTGGGTTGAAAGGTCATCACTTAGAGAGCTTTCTGCTGACTGTGTCACTGTGATCATAGCTGAGATGTATGGAATGAACAGAAACTGATATTAATTAACATACTGAATTACTTTTTTGTGATGTCCATCCATCCATTTTTATTAGCTGCTTATCCTCACGTGGGTTGTGGGAGTGCTGGAGCCTATCCCAGCTGTCAATGGGCAGGAGGTACACCCTAAACTGGTTGCCAGCCAATCACAGCGTATATCGAGACAAACAGCCACACTCTCAATCAAACCTAGGGGGCAATTTCGAGTGTCTAATTAATGTTGCATGTTTTTGGAATGTGGGAGGAAACCGGAGTTCCCAGAGGAAACTGACACAGTCATGGGGAGAACATGCAAACGCCACACAGGCCGCTCCGAGAGTGAACCCGGGACCTCAGAACTGTGAGACCAAAGCTTTACCAGCTGATCCACCATGCTGCCTCTTTTGTGATGTAATTTTGAATAATATTTATTATGCTCAATTGTTATGGTTGAAGTAAATCAATCAAATCAAAAGCTTTTATTGTCATCATATGAATTTCCATACAACAAGATCAAGAGCGCTTCTCCACAAGGTGCTTGAACCATCCATCAATCCATTCATTTTCTTAGCTGCTTATCCTCACAAAGATTGTGGGAGTGCTGATGCCTATCCCAGATGTCAATGGGCAGGAGGCAGGGTACACCCTGAACTGGTTGCCAGCCAATCGTAGGGCACATCGAGACAAACAGCTGCACTCACAATCACACCTAGGGGCAATTTAGTGTGTCCAATTAATGTTGCATGTTTTTGGGATGTGCCGGAGTGCCCGGGGAAAACCCACGCAGGCACTGAGAGAACATGCAAACCTCATACAGGGAGGGCTGGGATTGAACCCAGGTCCTCACAACTGTGAGGCCAACGCTTTCCAGCTGACCCACCGTGCCGCCCGGTTGTTGAACCAATAAATAAAATAGATGAACATCTTAAATATGAGTTCTAATATCTCTGATGAAAATATTTACAATCAAGGCACACTTATTCTTAAAAGAATTTACAAAATATAAATAAATACCTAAATAGTGTATTATTCAGTATTATTCCCTATGTCCAGGTAGTAGTAAGATTATTACCCATTTGTATGCCCCTGTTGCTCAGAGAATTTAAAAAAAAAAAAGTGCAGTTGTATAATTTTAGATTACAGTCCTGTTTTTATTTAGTGGTCTTAAGTTCAAGGAATTGATGGCTCGAGGGAAAGAGCTACCTTTAGGTCTTCTTGTCCATGTTTTGTGGGACCTGTAACACCTGCAGCAGGTTAAACAGGTGGTGACCACGATGGGAAGAGTCCTTAACAATGTTAGTAGCTGTGCTATAATAGCTAGAGCTGTCAATGTCCTCCTGTGAGGATGCTCTCCATGGTGGTTCAGTAGTTTAGCTTTGAGATTGTTCTTCCCGAGCATTCACACAGGAAGTGGAGTCACTGCTGGGCCGTTTTCACCACCACCATGGTATTTACATTCCAGTTGAGTTTATCTATGATGTAGAGTCCCAGATATCTGAAGCAGTGTACTCTTTCCACAAACTCCCCATTGATGCAGTCCCACCTCCACCTTAAATTCTTCTGTCACACCTATGGCGCTCCTCACCATTGTTCTGCTGCCATCATACGTGTCCTGTACTGTTCTAACATACTTCTCCACCACACCAATCTTTCGCATGCAGTACCACAGTTCTTCTCTTGGTACTCTGTCATAGGCTTTCTCGAGATCCACAAAGACACAATGTAGCTCTTTCTGACCTTCTCTGTACTTTTTCACTACCATCCTCAAGGCAAATAATGCATCTATGGTACTCTTTCTAGGCATGAAACCATACTGTTACTTGCAGATACTTACTTCTGTCCTGAGTCTAGCCTCCAATACTCTTTCCCATAACTTCAATGTGTGGCTCATCAACTTTATTCCTCTATAATTCCAACAGCTCTGAACATCTCCTTTGTTCTTAAAAATGGGAACTAGTAGACTTTTCTTCCATTCTTCAGGCATCTTTTCACCTGCTAGTATTCTGTTGAATAAGTTGGTCAAAAACTCCACAGCCACCTCTCCAAATTGCTTCCATACCTCTACCGGTATGTCATCAGGACCAACTGCCTTTCCATTTTTCATCCTTTGTAGTGCCTTTCTAACTTCCCCCTTACTAATCATGGCCACTTCCTGGTCCTGGTCCTTCCCTCTTCTACTCTTCCTTCTCTTCTCTCTCATTTTCTTCATTCATCAACTTCTCAACTTCTTAAAGTATACTTTCCATCTTTCCATCTATTTAGCACACTACTGGCACCAGTCAACATATTTCCATCACTATCCTTAATCACCTTTACTTGCTGCACATCCTTCCCATCTCAATCCCTCTGTCTGGCCAACCTGTAGAGATCCTTTTCTCCTGCCATGTCCAACCTGCTGTACATGTCGTTTTATGCCTGCTGACTAGCCTGTCTCACCTCTACCTTTGTCCTATGTTGCATCTCAATGTACTCCTTTCGCCTCTCCTCAGTCCTCTTAGTGTCCCACTTCTTTTTCGCTAATCTCTTTCCTAGTATGACTTCCTGTATTTTGGGGTTCCACAAAATATGCACAAAATATAATCCACCTGCGTGCTTCTACCTCCGCTCTCATATCTCACTATATGTTCCTCGCTCTTCTGGAAATAAGTGTTCACTACAGCCGTCTCCATCCTTTTAGCAAAGTCCACCACCATCTGTCCCTCAAAGTTCCTTTCTTGAATGCCGTACTTACCCATCACTTCTTCATCGCCCCTGTTTCCTTCACCAACATGTCCATTACAATCTGCACCAATCACAACTCTCTCGCTGTCTGGGATGCTCAGAACTACTTCATCTAGTTCCTTCCAGAATTTCTCTTTCACTTGAGGTCACTTCCTACCTGTGGGGCATAGCCGCTAAAGACATATTACATAACACATCTCAATTTCAAATTTCACTCGATCTGATGGTCTTTTTTACCTCCAAGAATTTCTTAGCCAGCTCTTCCTTGAAAAAAAATCCCTACTCCATTTCTCTTCCCATCTTCTCCATAGATATATCCATAGATAGAATAATTTAAACTTGTCAACCAACTCCTGAACTTTTCCTGTCATAGTCCCAACATTCAAAGTCCCTAGACTCAGTTGTCAGCCCTGTGCATTCCTCTTCTTCTGACGACGACGAATCCGGTTCCTCCTCTTCTTTGTCTTCGACCCACAGTAGCTGAATTACCACCGACACCCTGCAGTGCGTTGTTAAGCCACAGCCACACTTACAATCACACCAAGGAGTAATTTAGTGTCCAATCAATGATGCATTTTTTTGGGATGTGGGAGGAAACCAGAGTGCCCGGAGAAAACCCACGCAGGCACGAGGAGAACATGCAAACTCCACACCGGCGGGGCCGTGATTGAACCCGGGTCCTCAGAACTGTGAGGCCAGTGCTTTATCAGTTGCTCCACTGTGCCCCCTTGTAATGGGCACATTAAATAAAAAACAAAATAAAAAAAAACATGAGGGTGCACACAATCAAAATGCTCGCTTGTTTTAATATGCCCATTACGTCCGTTTCTATGTAGTTTGACCTCTCATCGTTTTGATACCGACCTGACACTATAGAAGAGCTGCTACAAATTGTAGCCGAATGGTGGGCAAGAGGCTATGCTGTTAGCACTGTGGAGTGTCGCCTCAAAGCACTGACAGTAATGAGGAATAAAGGGAACCAAGACTCTTGGGATTCCAAAAATGTTTCCTCAAAAACGCCATGATTGGCACAGAGGATAACATGCTGTGAAGCAAGATGGGATCACAGTTCATGATGCAATGCAGGAGGCACCAGAACTGGACCAAGTCATAAATGATGAGTTCCACAATGATGCACCAAAGGTAGCTCCTTTGGATCTTTTTCACATCGGAGATGAGTCAGATACTTATTTTGATTACAAATCCATAGGATGGAAAGGATTTGTAATGTAGTGGATGTACTGCACTATGGACAAACATTTCACGCACAAATATTTAATGCAAAAATATGTTTCTCTTTAGTTAAGTTAAACAGTGCTAAATATTATTTATTTAAGACTGTAATACATGTTATCAACAGTATTGATAAGATGTTATGCCATCATTGAGCATTTATTTTAGTTGGTTGAGAGATTCCATTCTGAAAATTAGGACGTGTCTTGTGGCCTGTCCCAAGATATAGATTACTGCTACATCAGCACTTTTTAAATTGATTGTTGTACTGAGAATTTTTAAAAAACAATACAAGTACAAACAATAAAAGTACAAACATAGCAAGATAGAAATACATACAGTTCCCAATATTTTGTACATATGAATAGCAACATATTGTGCGCATTGTACATTGGTAGAAGCGTTTTCTTGATTTTTAGGTCAACTTTGGGGATGCGCATTAAACTTCGGGACGCATTATACACCAGAAATTATGATAGATATGAACTGGTTTGTGAACCTATTTATACTTGGGTCTGTGGGGCTGCAACATAGTGAAGAAAATAAGTATTTGAGCATCCTGCTATAATACAGGTTCTTCCCCTTAGAAATCATGGAGGTTTCTGAAATTTTCATTGTAGGTGCATGTCCGCTGTGAGAGAGATAATCTAAAAAGAAAAATCCAGAAAACAGAATGTATGATTTTTTAATTATTTATTTGTGTGATACAGATGCAAATAAGTATTTGAACAACGATCAGTTAGAATTCTGACCCTCAAAGACCGTTAGTTTTAGTAGTTGAACACCTGAGAAAACCAATGTTAATATTTGGTGCAGAAGCCATTGTTTGCAATTACAGAGGTCAAACGTTTCCTGCACACTCTGCAGGAGGGATTTTGGCCCACTTGTCCACACAGAACCTCTCTAGATCAGACAGGTTTCTGGGCTGTGACTGAGAAACACGGAGTTTCAGCTCCTCCAAAGATTTTCCATTGAGTTTGGGTCGGGAGTCTGGGTAGGCCACGCCAGAACCTTGAGATGGTTCTTAGGGAACCACTCCCGTTGTTTTCCTGGCTGTGTGCTTCAGGTCATTATCATGTTGAAAGACCCAGCCACGACCCCTCTTCATTGCTCTGACTGAAGGAAAGAGGTTGTTCCCCAAAATCTCACAATACGTACATGGCCGCCATCATCCTCTCCTTAATACAGTGCAGTCATCCTGTCTCATGTGCAGAAAAACACCCCCAAACCATGAGGCTACCTCCATGGTGGTGATGGACTATGCGTCACAGTAGGGATTGTGTTCTTGGGATGGAAGTTCCATTTTGGTCTCATCTGACCACAAAACTTTCTCCCATGACTCCTCTGTACCATCCAATACAATACTTAATACAGTGCAGTCGTCCTGTCCCATGTGCAGAAAAACACCCCCAAAGCATGATGCTACCACCCCAATGCTTCACAGTAGGGATGGTATTGTTGGGATGGAACTCATCATTCCTCTTCCTCCAAAAACAGTTAGTGGAATTATAACCAAAAAGTTCCATTTTGGTTTCATCTGACCACAAAACTTTCTCCCATGACTCCTCTGTATCATCCAAATGGTCATTGGCAAACTTAAGGCAGCCCTTGACATGTGCTGGTTTAAGCAGGGGAACGTTCTGTCCCATGCATGATTTCAAACCATGACATCTTAATGTATTACCAACAGTCACTTGGAAACGGTGGTCTCAGCTCTTTTCAGGTCATTGACCTAGTCCTGTCGTGTAGTCCTGGGCTGATTCCTCACCTTTCTAAGGATCATTGAGACCCCATGAAGTGATATCTGGCCTGGGGCTCCACTCCAATTGAGATTGACCATCATGTTTAGCTTCTTCAATTTTCCAATGATTGCTCCAACAGAGGACCTTTTTTCACCAAGCTGCTTGGCAATTTCTCCGTAGCCTTTTCCAGTTGTGTGGAGTTGAACAATTTTGTCTCTGGTGTCTTTAGACAGCTCTTTGGTCCTAGCCATGATACAAGTGTTAGTCTTACTGATTGTATGGGGTGGACAGGTGTCTTCATGCAGCTAATGACATCACACAGGTGCATCTGATTCAGGATAATACGTGGAGTGGAGGTGGCCTTTTAAAGGCGGACTAACAGGTCTTTGAGGGTCAGAATTCTAGCTGATGGACAGGTGTTCAAATACTTATTTGCGGCTGTATCACACAAATAAATCTTTAAAATATCCTACATTGTGAATTCTCGATTTTCTTTTTAGATTATCTCTCTCACAGTGGAAATGCACCTACGATGACAATTTCAGACCCCTCCATCATTTGTAAGTGGGAGAACGTGGAATATAGCAGGGTGTTGAAATACTTATTTTCTTCATTGTATGCTGCCATCGAAGCAAGCAAAATCTTTTTTAGAGACATCCACACTTAAGACGATTCCAATACATCCTAAAAAAAAAAAAAAAGATGTTGCTCAAATAGCAGCGCATATAGCATTAAACCTATATGTACAGTGCCTTTCAGTAATAATGGTGCCTTCACAGATGTGCAAGTAAACCATGCAATGGGCACAAAGATACTTCCATACCATCTCAAATTTTGACTTTTGCATTTTTGCTGCCAATCAACAATAGACCTTTTTGGCCAAGAGGACACATTGTCCATGATTTCTAAAAGCAATTACCAATGTGGATCATATTTTAAGAAGAAATTAAATTTCTTTCAAAGCAGAGCCACATGACAAGGAGCCCCGGTTTAAAATCTACCAAATAAGTCTTAAGTTGAAATGATATGATCAACTTCACACCCATCACGGGAGCTTGTGTACATCATGCCTGGGGTCTTCCATGCTCATACATATTCAAATGACTTTCACAGTCATTATTAACTATAAAACATCTGTTCTTTCCTCTCGTAAATGGCCACATTACATTCATTAAAAGGGAGGAACACAAAGACTTTCCAAAATATAACGATACAATTTCTTCATGCAATTATAATTTAACCATTCACCATCTTACAACCATGCACACATCACATCAAAAACATCAAACGTAAGCCTGCCTAATGGTTGCCTCTGTGTTGCACAATTAGCACTCAAGGACGCACAATAAAACAAGGAAAATCACGGGCTCTCAATGTGTAAAGTTTTTGAAGCATATTTTGTCCTTCAAGGCCATTTGATGTGCAGGTCTAAAAAGTAAACACCTTTGTTTCTATCAATCAAGAGTTATCCCCTGACAAAAGCTAACTCCAATGCAAGCACACAAACTTGAGTTTTTTCATAACTCTGTTGTTGTATGGATTATAAAGTATGAATTACGGATGCATTTATACCAGGGACGACTTTTTAATTAAAAATGCACCCACGTATCAGCAAAGCTCTGGAATAATTAATGACTGTATTTGTGAAGGCTTTTGCTCTGATAATCCGGTTGATTGATGGTAACAGAAGTGTTCTCATATTTTCTGGACTTGCAAGAGAAGAACTTCTCCTGCTGCTTCTCAGACCAGGCTGGCTCTTTCTAATGAGACAGGCAGACAGGGAGCTGTCACACTGACTGGTGTTCCTGACACAAGAAAATGAGACCAACGATTCACATGCAGTGATATCAGGGGAAGATGGGGAGGACTGTGAGGCTGAAGAAGCAAAAAGGAGGAAGGAAGGGGAGTAGGAGGGTGTCTTCACAGCTGTCAGAAGAGTGAGTGACAGGTCAGAGAAGGTGGCTGAGCAGAAAAAATTCTCCAAGGGCCTTTAAGTGGCAACAGACAAAAGACACATCTCTGCATACGCAGGATTTAGTGCAAAGTTCCCAGTCTTGTTCGTCTGACTACTCAACAAGGAACAGTTTAGGAACCATATTCTTAGCGAGGACTACAAACTGAACGGATTATTGATTTACTTTAAAAGTTTAAACCCAATTCTCTCTTCATATGTTATATATATATATTATTATATATAAAATATATATATTGCTTTATCAGGATTATTCGGTTACTATTTCATCCTATTACACAATGGTGTTACAGGTATTTAGCAGCTAAATGTGGTAAAACACATCTCTACAAGATGCCCTGTGGACAAGCATTTCTGATTGAGCACTGTTGAATTATTGCTCAATTACAATGATTCTATCTGACAAAACATTCTGTCACTTGCCTACGTTGAAGATCCAGGCGCTCTCTCTGTCACTCACTTGCGTACACATCCAGAGATTTGAGGCCGCCCCACATTATTTCTGTGGGAGAAAGAAAGCACTTAGGTTCAGTGACACTCCCTCCCTTCAAGGTGTTCTTGTTCCATCTGCTCGGAGGTCCAGTGGGAATATTTATCTGTGAGCTCCTTCTTCAGTCCCAGTGAGCAGTCTTTCATGTCAGACAGGATACCAGACAGGAATCCCAGCTAGCATTCAGCTTCATTTAAGACTTACATGTTGACAGACAGAAAGGAGTGTTGCTTTTTTTTTTTTTTTTATCTAAAAGGCTCATATTTTTTGATAACACATCCATCCTCAAAACCAAATTCAAAATGTATGTGACGTGGTAGAGGACGCATGACCGGAGTACCTTAGTCACAGGAGTACCGAAAGATCTGTCATGTGGGTCTGTGCATATATATATATATATATATATATATATATATATATACACACACACACACACCACACACACACACACACACACACACACACACACAGTGAAGAAAATAAGTATTGGAAAACCCTGCTATATTGCACATTCTCCCACTTAGAAATCATGGAGTGGTCTGAAATTTTCATCGTAGATGCATGTCCACTGTGAAGTAGATAATCTAAAAAGAAAAATCGAAAAATCACAATGTGTGATTTTTTTATGATACAGCTGCATATAAGTATTCAAACAGCTGAGAAAACCAATGTTAATATTTGGTATAGTAGGCTTCGTTTGCAATTACAGAGGTCAAATGTTTCCTGCTGTTGTTCACCAGGTTTGCATACACTGCAGAAGGGATTCTGGTCCACTACTCCACCCAGATCTTCTCTAAATCAGACAGGTTTCTGGGCTGTTGCTGAGAAACACGAAGTTTCAGCTCCTTCCATACGTTTTCTATTGGGTTTAGGTCTGGAGACTGGCTAGGCCATGGCAAAACCTTGGTATGCTTATTATGGAGCCACTCCTTGGTTTTCCAACTGTGTGCTTCGGGTCATTCACATGTTGAAAGACCCAGCCACGACCCATCGTCAATGCTCTGACTGAGGGAAAGAGGTTGGTCCCCAAAATCTCACAATACATGGCCCTGGTCATCCTCTCCTTAATACAGTGCAGTCGTCCTGCCCAATGTGCAGAAAAACACCCGCAAAGCATGATGGTGCCACCCCAATGCTTCACAGTAGGGATGGTGTTCTTGGGATGGAACTCATCATTCGTCTTCCTCCAAACACGGTTAGTGGAATTATAACCAAAAAGTTCCATTTGGTCTCATCTGACCACAAAACTTTCTACCACGATTCCTCTGTATCATCCGAATGGTCATTGGCAAACTTAAGGCAGCCCTTGACATGTGCTGGTCTAAGCAGGGGAACCTTCCATCCCATGTATGATTTCAAACTACGACGTCTTAGTGTATTATCAACAGTCACCTTGGAAACGGTGGTCCCAGCTCTTTTTAGGTCATTGACCAAGTCTTGTTATGTTGTCCTGGGTTGATTCCTCACCTTTCTAAGGATCATTGAGACCCCACGAGGTGATATATTGCATGGTGCTCCACTCCGATTGAGATTGACCGTCATGTTTAGCTTCTTCTGTTTTCTAATGATTGCTCCAACAGTTTTCACCAAGCTGCTTGGCAATTTCTCCGTAGCCCTTTCCAGCCGTGTGAAGTTGTACAATTTTGTCAGGATAATACATGGAGTGGAGGTGGACTTTTAAAGGAAGACTCACAGGTCTTTGAGGATCAGAATTCTAGCTGATAGAAAGGTGTTTGAATACTTATTTGCAGCTGTATCACTCTAACGAATCATTACAAAAATCATACATTGTGATTTTTGGATTATTCTTTTTAGATTATCTCTGTCACGGTGGACATGCACCTACAATGAACATATCAGACCCCTCCATGATTTCTAAATGGGAGAACTTGCAATATCGCAGGGTTTTCAAATATTTATTTTCTTCACTGTATATACACAGAGAGAGAGAGAGTAAGAGAATTTCCAACTGAAGGTGTACGTGGAAATAAACTGAATACAAGGTTCCCAAATTACATGGGAGTAAACACCAATCATGGAGCGTAACAGCAATTCAGTTCCAGTAATGCACTGCAAATCAGTGGAAATTTTCAGAGTTTGGTTAACTACAAGTAGTATATTTTTCATGAACATATTGAATTTTGTGAAAGGGTTTGTACTATCACCTTTAAATCCTTTCATCCATCTTCTCCCACTTATCCAGGCCGGGTCGTGGAGGCTGTAGCTTTAGCAGGGATGCCCAGACTTCCCATTCCCCAGCCACTTCATCCAGCTTTTCCAAGGCGGACCCAGGGGAGCCGAGAGAATTAGTGTTTTGAATCGTCCCTGGGGTCTCTTTCTGGTGGTACGTGGCCAGAACACCTCACCAGGAAGGCATCCGCATGGCATCCAAATTAGATGCCCAAGCCACCTCATCTGGCTCCTCTTGATGGGAAAGGAGCCTCTCCCGGATGACGGAGCTTCTCACCTTATGTCTAAGGGAGATCTCGGACATGGTGGAGGAAGCTCCTTTCACATCTTATATCCAGGATTTTGTTTTTTCGGTCATGACCCACAGATTGTGACCAAAGGTGAGCGTAGGAACATAGATCAACTAGTAAATTGAGAGCCTCACTTTTCAACTTAGCTGCTTCTTTACCACAATGGACTGATACAAAGGTCACATCACAGCAGACACTGCACCAATCAGCCTGTCGATCTCCTGCTCCATTCTTCCCTCACCAGTGGACAAAGCTACAAGATGGTTGAAATCCTACACTTGGGGCAGGATCTCATCTCTGACCTGGAGATTGCACGGCACCCTTCTCCGACTGAGGACTATGGTATCAGATTTGTAGGTGCTGATTCTCGTCCCAGCCGCTTCACACTCATCAGAAAACTGCTCCAGTGAGAGTTGGAGATTACGGCTTGATGAATCCAACAGAAGCACATCATCTGGAAGAAGCAGAGATGCAATACTGAGGCCACCAAACTGGACCGCCTCGATGCCTTGGTTGGGCCTGTCAGGGGCATGCCCAAGCCAGTGGCCTGAGCGGAGCTCCCTCTGGCAGAAGAACCTGTGCCAAATGGACGCCAATCAGACCAGGCTTTTAAGTCTTGAGTTTATCTCTTGCATTTGTCAGTTCGTTGTGTTTGTGTGTGTTGGACACTGCATCCTCTTGCATGAGTACACAAGCGTATTGTAGTGTGTTCCCCTCGTTACAGCATTCCTGTGCCACCATAGTTAAGACCAGTAGTCACCAGACCTTGTTTTGTGTTTTTGGACCTTGCCTGTAGCCTTGTGTTTTTGTGCCTCTGCCTTCCAAGCTTTGCCTCGTACTCCGGAACTTGTTTCAGCATTATTGTACTTTGGCTTTTTGCCACGCGTTTTTGTGCTTGCACCTTTTTGGACCTCTGCCTGAATTAAAACCACGCTCAACATCATGTCCTTCCCTCGGAGTCCTGCATATGGGCCCTGTCCCTCGTTGCGTGTTTGTGACAGAATGAACTGGCTAGAAAAGGACACAGCAGGTTAAACATGGCATCACCAGTCTTGTCCCCGGGCTGCCTTGCAGCACATTCAGGGGTTTGCTCAAGCGTCCCCTTATACGAGTGGGCTGTATTCTTGTTCTTGTTCGTCTCTAATCTGTACATCATGGCCGCCCTCACCACTGTTTTATAAACTTTGCCCTTCATCCTAGCAGAGACTGCTCTGTCACATAACACACCAGACACCTTCCGCCAGCTGTTCAAACCTGCTTGGACCCGTTTCTCCACTTCCTTACCACACTCACCAGTGTAACTAACCAACCAACCAACCAACCAACTAAGATTGTTGACCCTAAATATTTGAAGTCGTCCACCCTTGCTATCTCTTCTTCATGTAGCCTCACTCTTCCTCCTCCACCCCTCTCATTCATGCACATATATTCTGTTTAACTTCAGCTAATCTTCATTCCACTCCTTTCCAGTGCATGTCTCCATCTTTCTATTTGTTCCTCTATCTGCTCCCTGCTTTCACTGCATATCACAATATCATGGTCCAAGGGGATTCCAGTCTAAACTCATCTGCCAGCCTATCCATTACCACAGCAAACAGCAAGGGGCTCAGAGCTGATCCCTGATGCAGTCCCACCTCCACCTTAAATTCTTCTGTAACACCTACTGCACATCTCACCACTGTTCTGCCACTCTCATACATGTCCTGTACTAACATATTTCTCCGCTACACCAGACTTATGCATGCAGTACCAAAGTTCCTCTCTTGATGCTCTGTCATAGGCTTTCTCTACATCCACGAAGAAACAATGAAGCTCCTTCTCTGTACCTTTCCATAATAGGATCCTGTATCTAAAATGCAATGTGGTCTTGGCTGATGTGACAGCTACATCAGATGCTGTGGATGTAAGTTTGTGGTTTTTGCATAATCTTTGAAAGTGTATATGTCCAAACATTTTACTATGTTAAAATGACTGCTGGCAAAAAGACGACTTAAATTGAAAAGTGGTGTATATAATAAAACCAGAAAACACATTTGACTTTTACCTGGCATTTAGTACCACTTCACTTCAATCTGTAAAGACCGCAAAGAAGTACAAGGTCCAATAATGTACGCATGACATGTTAGACTTTACACAACCCTTAAAAGTTTGTGATAAATCAGCTAAACAGCACCATTTTCAAGTATTTAAATGAATTAGAGGGCAAACTAAGGAAGAATAAGAATGTTCAACATTTCAATTCTTTTGAGTGCTAATGAAGCTGTTTTGACAGACTTGCTTTCTTTACTTGAAAACATAAATCAGTGAAAGCTAATTAAAGAAGACTCTCCCCAAAATTCACATGTACAATAAACTTTCCAATGTGAAGTAATATTATTACATATATTTTGGACATTAATTGGAAAAAAAATGAAAATGAACATTTTTGAAATCCAAACCAAATCTGGGTGTGTGCCAGCTTTGACAGCCAAACCTGGAAGAAACATCCTTGACCCCGCCCCTGACGTCACCTGTGGTTAGCATTACAGACCATTTGTTCTAGCTCAGCCAAGATGTCTACATGTTCTGCACCAAACTGCAGCAAAACTGCAACAAAACTGAGAAAATGCACACTAATCTGTCCTTCTTTAACTTCCCATGGGGTCAACCTGACAGGATAAAGCTTTGGCTGTCACAGTCGAGGCATTACTGGTTATTAGCTGCTTAGCTATATTGCGGCACGGTGGCACAGCTGTTCAATCCTGGACCCTCGTGTGTGGAGTTTGCATGTTCTCCCCGTGTCTGCGTGTGTGTAACCTGCCTCCTGCTCGTAGTTCTTCCCGTGTCTGCATGTCTGTAACCTGGCTCCTACCTGTTGACACCTGGGAAAGGCTCCAACACTCCTGCGAACATCGGGCAGCTAAGAAAATCGATGGATGGATATATACGTGGAAGCACACATTTCCTGCTTACTATTTATGGTGATGAGCGCATGCAAACCCCCTGCCCCCCCTCTCGCCATCCTGGCCGCTGGTCGATCGCGAGAAGCTGGCTGCTTGAAAAGTACAACTTGGGGTAAAAATTCTGGCCACACCTGCTGTATATTCTCTACATCTAAACCACCTCCTCAGAAAAGCATCAAACAGATCTCCGCGGTCCATATAATGGGATTATTGTTCAAGATTAGTGCCATCCCCCCTCTCCAACACGTTTAGTTCCACCTATGTGTATTTTGGCTGAAGCGCATAGGCTTGAACATTGTACATCATGCTATTTTTGTTTTGCTTGTTTGTGATTTTTTTTGCCACGAAATGCCAGATTCTCTTTTCGGTGATACGTATCCACGAGCAATGGGGGCTAAAAACAGGAAGCACTGCAGGCGTGGCAAACGCTGAATGGGTGTGATTTTTGCAATGTCAATAATACTTTTCCAATTTAGAGATGTTTCTATAGGTGAAATCTGTGGCTAACTGGCATTAAAGGAAACACTGAACCCTCATCGACTAACTTTTAATGTGTACTCCCATTCCTCTAATTTTGGGGAGAGTCTTCCTTTAAGTCATAGATAATTGTTCTAATAGCATATTCAAGTCATATACATTGAGTCAGGGTGTAACTGTGTCCACTATTACAAGTTTGATGCAATAAATATATTTCAAAAAACAAAATTTAGATTGAAGCCACAATTTATTAACGATTATGATTATAGAGTCATGATTATGTTGTGCAACTGAATAGTATCCCAAATTCCTTTTCTCTGATGACACAAAATAGTGCAATAACTCTCCCGCTATAATGTTAATGAAAATTTTAAAAATGTGAAAATTCAGGCAAATTGTTCTGGAGGCGGATTTCTTTAGATTGGCAGTGCTTTAGGTGAAGGATGGCTAGTTGGATGAAAGTGTTTAACAAAATCTTTCAAACATTCTCAAAGTTCTGTTTGATTAAAACAAACATATTTAGACTGCAGTTAGCATCTAAAAGCACAAATCAATACATGTCAGCAGGATGAAAGACACCTCAACAACCCTGTTACGCGGATTGATTATTAATGAGGAAGGCTCGAAAATCTGATAAATTCTATGTATTTTTTGACTATGAACCTATAACAACGGCTGGAGATCTAACATGAACACATGTGAATTGACTTTTTTTAATGTGGTCATATTTGAGTGCAGTGTGAGAGAATAGATGGAACAGTATGACATACTGTATCTGGTAAGTAATAAATATATAGGGAAAATAAGACAAAGAACCTGAATAACAGTTTGAAAGTGTGTGCCAGGAATCAATGTCGCTCTTCAGGTGGAGATTGACTAAAACGCCTGACTATAAAGAAAGCAAATTAATGTTGACAGTTTTAAAATGATGTAAGGTTGGTGAGCAGTAAAGACTATCTGTCAATGAAGAGTACACGTGTGTGCTTAGTGGGCAGGGAGAGGTGGCTTCTGAGGCCTCACCTCTCCAGTGAAGTGGTAAATCAGCCATCAGCCATGTGACAGGCTCAGCGCCCCCCTACTCTGCCCAATGAGACATGACCCTTTCAGTCCACTTCCCGCCCCTTCCTTGACTGAGCTTTGATATCCGTCTCCGCTCCACTGACCAATCCTTGGGAAGGGGGGCACCCGCAGCATTCCTCCAGACCAGCCGGACGGGGCAGCTGAACGTATCCCGTCATGCAACAAAAGCCCGGAGGAGCTACATTGACTTTTGGGAGGAAAGAGTATTGGGGGGTGGGAAAAGTATTGTTCAGACTTAGACTTTCAGCCTGATAGAACCGGTCATCATTTGAAGTCGTTGCTGACCCGGCAGGAACCAACAACTGTTTCCTGTCTGCTGGCATCAGCTTAGCTACTGGTGAGGCCTGAGGAAAAGATGAATGCACTACGGGACCATTGCACAAACCTGGCTGCAGCTGAGAACAGAACTAAATGTCCGTTTGGAAAATGCCACAGAGAACTGCAATATATGAGGGTTAGTCAAAAAGTAATGAGTCCATTTAATTAAACATAATCAGTGAATTTTTCTTTCAGAAATGTTTACACTTTCAAGTTGAAATAGTTGTTCTATGGGTTTATTAAAAAAAAAAGTCGTTTCAACATCTCTTTCTGTTCAGCCATTTTGGACATGACGTCATTGTTGGATACTTGCCAGAAGTATAGTATTAGTGAATTTTTTGCTTTGGATGGGGTAAATGTTTTCAAAGGTTCGCAAAATGTGTACGGGAAGCTGTAATTGGCTGGAGCACAATCAAAAAGTCTGTGTCCCAAATCAAATGCAAAGAAAAACATCCTGCTCGTAAAGTCATAAATTCCTTTGACTGACAACCACAACTCATTCCATACGCATCCAATCTGACACGATCAGATGATTGTAGAACCTTTTTAGACCATTAAAAGTTGGGCTGGACATCGTTAAGACCCCTGTGATTTGATTTTGATGCTGTTGGTTGAAATTCAGAGTCAGAATCAGAATCTGCTTTATTGGCCAAGTGTGTAAAAACACACGAGGAATTTTTCTCTGGCAGTCGGTAGTACCCTGGTACAACATTCAAAACAAAAAACAACAAAGTAACAAGAACAAAGAACAAGAGACGTTTCTGTTTATATGAACTATTCCTTATAAGAATCACAGATGTGCAAGATGTAGTCTTCATTTAGATTCCATTCTGTATTTGTTCATTTGATTCTAAATTAATTTTGTAGGATTGCAATTTGATTCAATATGGATTTAAATGAGTAAATATTGATTCAAAAAGGAGTCAAAGTACAGAAATAAATAAGAGCAAATTTTGACATTCATGAAATATTTTTTGATGCCATGTAATAATATGTCATATAATATAAAATTTTTCAGCAATAAAACATCAGAAGAAAAAAATTGCATACAACTTATTTGTACATAAGTAATAAAAATATATAGCAGTTGTGTATAAACACTAAAACTAACTAACTAAAACTAACCTTTTTAAAAAAAGTTGTCTCCTCTTTCTGTTCTAAACCCTGAACAGATAACGCATATAAAAAATTTAATTGCTTACTTCCTCTTGGAAAACGTAATTACTAATTGCACAATAACTTATTGGTTCACATAGAAAAGCTATAATATGATGATAGCTTTGTATTGAAAAAGTGCATAAATACTTAATACATATTTCTTCACTTAATTGGGTTAGTATTATTTTCAGGGTATTTATGTAATACCTAATTCAGTAGCATGTTTGTGGTATTGTGAAACAAGCCCACAGTATTCTCTTTGTAAGACAGTCAAAATCATAAAAATCTGCATTTGTTCCTTGTCTCTGTCAACATATTTGCTATATTGCTCCATCCTTGTGTGGCTTCTGTGTTGGAGGCTCTAGTCTGGAAAACATTTAATACAAAATGCAGTTGCAGTTTTCTTGATTAGCCATTTTGTTTAGCTTCAGTCTATACAATAGGACCTAAACGCATGGTGCCTCACAGTGTCCAGGAGGTGAATTAATTCAGCAGATTTGGTGAATCAATTTTAAATTGTGGGCGGAAGAATTGCAATGCATTGCTGAATCCATATTTTTACCCACCTCCATTCGGAGCTGGATAATTTTGGCGCGAGTTTCGTAAATCTGAAAAAAAAAAGCCTATGTCTCGTTTTGAAAACAAACTCTTCATTTGTTTAATCATATGAACCAAAAATGTAACACAGTTAAGAAGTGATTTAAATGTGGTATTGTGTGTAATTCTCATGATGAAACAGGGTTAAGTGTTTTACTTTACTTTACTAATTCACACAAGGTATACGTACAGCATATTGTAAAGTTTTAGAAGGCAATGGTAACAGCAGTGTCAGCTCTGTTTGGTTACTATGAAGGCAGTGTAGATGATGTTGTCGTTTTCTGTATCTATGGCATCAGCCTCTGAGTGAAGCCACTGGGGTGCAACTCTTAAGAGGCTCAGGAGCAAGTTGCATTATGTAGCAAGCTTGACACCTAATGCCACCGGTTGCAGAGAGCACAAACATTTCCTCCACCTCAGCACGGTCCTCCGAGACAACAACTCAAAAGTTTCACTTACACACACTCACCTTGCATCACTTAAGGAGTAAAACAAAACCCTAGATCAGAGAGACAGCGAGAGAGACAGAGATTAAGGAATTTTTGTCGATCAACCAGGGGGAGATTGCCATTTTCAAAGGATTAAGAAAGCACAAAAAGTGGCAGTTCAAGATATTGACATGTCTTTTTGTGGGCAGGGTTATATTTCTGATCACTTATTATTTATTTGCACATTCAAATTGGTAATCTCGAATGAGTGAAGCACGTCACTGTGTCCAAAGAAAAGAACAACAGCAACAAGGCTGGAGACAACAAGGCAGGTGTCAATTATTTGCAGTGGCTGTGTTCTCAGTCACAGTGAGGAACAAACTTTGTGATGTATGCAGACATGCAGAGGGACATGCTCGAACAGTGAGACCTGGTTTACATGATACTGTGGTTTAATTGTGTGTAATTATATTATTTTGTACAGAATTGGCAAAATACAGATGTAAAACTTTTATTGTGCTGTAGTTCCTATTATTTTTTATCACAGGATGTGCCCTAGACTGCCTTAAATATCAACCATCTTTGATGATGTGGATTATTTGTTGCTAATGGAAAACATTTTTGCACCTTTGCGCTGTCCAGGATGCTCCACCTATGTACTGCAGTTAAAATTCCACATTGGCAATTTGTTGCATATTAGTTCCCGTGGAAGACATTTTTTAACAGCAAAATAGCCTAGTTATCTTGGTTTCAAAACAAAATGACCATGGATCTAGGCATTGATTCTATGTAAGTGACATAATAGACCAGCCATGTCCCAAATAAATCTGAACCGTGTTCTACACACAGTGGATTTCAAATACCCAAATTACTTTGAGGCAGTGCATTTCAGAGATTGTATGACCTTCACTTTGCTGTCTAGAGTTCGCCGTTTTCTCTGTTTGCATGCGTTTTCTCCTGGTTTTCCTGTTTCCTTCCTCCCACATATGTTTAGTTTCAGGAGTCTTCGGCTGTGAGTAAGAGTATGAATATTTGCATGTCTCTGCGACCACTCGAGCGTGTTAACAGCCTCTTTCCCGAAACCATTTGGGATAGACTCCAGGACCACAGTGACCAAAAATGGATAGATGGATTGCACAATCGTATCTTAACTCAGAATTCGAGTCCCACCAATGTAAAATTGGAACTGTTTGTTGGAAAAATAGAGTGCTTCCTTATTCCTGTCAAGATTCTCTTTAGCAATCCATCAAACCCAAAAGGTTCTCGAAAACATCTTGAAACTGACAAGCCTGGAATTTGCCAAAATGGATGTTGCTGAACAAACCAGAGAATGTCATTTGGATGTATGAGACATAACCAAACTTTTTGTGCAAATCAGTTGTATGTTTATGGATTACAAAGAAACTAAGACTTGAGCTACTGTGGAACAAGGAGGAGTCAGATGACCTAATCTTAGTCCATCAGTGAAACCTAAGACAACTGAGTTTGTTAATGAGGAGAGGGTCAAACTACCCTTCCGTAGGTGTGGAAGGCAGAGTTCACTGAGTTCCATAAATTGTTGGTTTATAGTAATTGTACTGTTCTCTTCATGTGTTTTACTTCCAAAGTGCTAACATGAATAAACAGCCAGCCAAATTCCTTTTCAAGAGCCAGGAAGTGAGCGTGCTTGCTCCTTTAATGACTTCTTAACAGGTCAAGTCGGGTGACACAATGAAAATGGAGTGAAACTAGAAAAAGAAATACAAAACATACTAAACAGACTGCAATGTCAAATCAGTATGGAGTATAAACATCTTCCATTAGTATATGAATTAAACATTCACATTCAGTAAGCACAAACAGCAACAGCATTCTAGTGAAGTGAGTAGCAGATACACATACTGCTGCTTGCTATCTCATGAAAATGAACACAACATGTAAAGTTACTAAATCAGTGCAGCTCACAAATATGCACGAAGATACTGTTAAAGTTACTAACAATAATTCTGAAACATGTAAAGAACAAATTACTCACAGTCATTGCTTTCTGACGGATTCATGCACAGGAATAAGATTTCAACGTGCTACATCTTTCAACTGTTGACATGCTTTTTTACTGTTTTGCTCTGCTAAGCGCTTCCTACTTCCTGTATTCTACAGTTTCAAAATAAAAGCTCAGCAATGCACTCTCAAAATTAACAACACAAACAGATCTTTTTGAATAAAATCGATCTTCTTAACATATTAAACACTTGGGGCAGAACACTCCCCGTCTGGCACTAATGCCACTAAAGCATCTGTACTTTAACTTTGATTTTCTTTTGCCAAGGAGCAAGACAACATCAGAGATAGGCCTCAAGAAAGTCTTTATTTTGTCTTGCGACATCCTGACTTCAATTTTGCGGACCTGTCCATCACTGCTTGGGAAGGTCGAGACGACAAGCCCCATCGGCCACTCGTTGCGATGTGTTTGGCTCTGCTTCAGCAGCACTATGTCTCCAACCTGCAGGTTACGACGTGGTGTGTGCCATTTGCGTCTTGGCTGAAGGGTGTCGAGATATTCATCCCTCCATCGAGACCAGAATTCGTTTGCCAATGCTTGCACTTGTTTCCACTGACACTTGAAGAGATCCTTTTCATTGAAGCCTCCAGGTGGAGCAGGTATCACCGGTTTTTGGGTCAAGAGCATAGCAGGGGTCAACATCATTGGAGAAGTGGGATCAGAAGAGACAGGGATCAAAGGCCTTGCGTTGATGATAGCAGATACCTCTGCCAAGAGGGTGCAAAGCACTTCATGGGTCAGGTGAATATGTCTGGTTTGCAGCAACATGGAGTCGAGAATTCTTCGGGTTATGCCGATCATGCGCTCCCAGACTCCTCCCATGTGGGATACGTGTGGGGGATTGAATTCCCAGGTACAACCATTCTCGTGGAGGAACTTAAGAGTGGAGGCTTGACCTGGATCAGCTTGTTCCATACACAGCTCAGAGCTGGCTCCCACAAAGTTCGTGCCTCTGTCCGATCTCAGCTGCTTAGCTGGCCCTTTTAAGGCGTAGAACCTTCGAAGGGCATTGATACAACTGGCAGTATCCATGGACTCTATAACTTCCACATGTACAGACCTGGTGCTCATACATGTAAAAAGTATAGCCCATCGCTTACTTTGAGCCATTCCGCCTCTTGTGCGTCGACTGATCACATTCCAGGGTCCAAAAACATCTAACCCTACATACGTGAATGGTGGAGATGAGCTCAGACGTTCTGAAGGGAGGTCAGCCATCTTTTGTGTCTCAAGTTTTCCTCTGAGCTTGCAGCATGTGACACAGCGATGAAGAACTGAGCCTATTAATCTTTTGCCAGCAACAATCCACAGACCAGCAGCCCTGATTGCTCCCTCTGTGAACTGCCGTCCTTGGTGTTTCACCTTCGCATGGTGATGACTCACAAGCAATCTTGTGACGTGACTTTGTTTCGGGAGAATTATTGGATTTTTGACTTCAGAATTGACTGAAGCATGTCTCAGACGTCCTCCTATTCGCAGGAGACCATCACACACGAACGGGTCGAGATTCAGAATCGTGCTGGATTTTGGTATGGCCCTGTTCTCTAGTAGTGTGACACACTCTTCTGGATAAGCATCTCTCTGGGCAGCTTTGATTATGACGATCTTTGCCGCTTCTAACTCTTCTGGAGTGCGAGGTTGGTTGCACTGATGCCATCCTTTACGTGTAACTGTTGAGTTTGTCCTGTGTGAGCGAATATGATGGATCAAGAAGGAAACTGCTCTCAGCAAGGACTCCCAGGTCGAGAACCGTTGGAATCGTTCTGAGGTGAGTTCACTTTCTCTGAGCGAAGTAGCAAGAGTGGTCAGCTGAGGCCTCACATCCACGTCTTCCTCAGGATCCACCAGCTCAAAGGATCTGGGTGTTTCTGGTTGGTGTGGTTTGTGAAGGAATTCTGGCCCTGTAAACCACATAGTGTCAGTGAGCCGTGACGCAGGTACAGATCTGGTGGCTAAATCAGATTTTTTTTGTTTGATTTTTGTTCAATGTGCGTTGCAATGAATGAAGACGGGAGAGAGCTTGAGCATGGTTGTTTGGAAGGCGTGGTCTGGGTGTTCTGAATGGTAGCGGAGCGATCCAACTGTTTTGCTCATCTCTCTTGAACTCTGCTTGCATGATCTCCAGAAAGGTCTCATCTTCGAAGGACAAGGCAGGTTTGTTATCATCTTCCGTTCTCACGAACACATCTCGTCCGAGTTTATCTTTTGCAGTAACACCAGACGCAGGATATGTTGTCAGCTGTGCGGAGGTAGACTGTCTGTGCTCCCCGGCGTAGCCTACTCTCTCTCTCACACTGATGTGATTCTGGAAGGGGATCAGAAAAGATGGGCGTCCATTCTGTAGAACATGGGTTTTAAGGATTTATACAGTGGACTTGTATGTACTATCGATGCAAACCTCCCCTACTATAACCCATCCTAAATCCAAACGCTGGGCAAAGGGAGCGTTGTGGGGTCCATTGATTTGATCTCTCACCTTGTGAACTTGTATGAGGTCTCTCCCCAGTAGGATTAAGATCTGTGCTTTAGGATCGATCTTTGGGATGTGAGATGCCATGGATCTCAAGTGAGCAAGGGAGTGAGCGATCTCTGGAGAAGGGATTTCCGATCTGTTGCTCGTAACTTCATTACATTCAATGAGCGGAGGCAAGTCCAAACACACTTCATCATTCAATGCTTCGATCTGAAAACCAACAGCCTTTCTCCCAGTCATTTCCGTGGTTCCAGCACAGGTCCTCATCAGGTAAGGTGTATGGTCCCCTTGGATGTCAAACAGCTTAAAAAACTCAGACCTGGCCAGTGATCGATTGCTCTGGTCGTCGAGGATGGCATACATCTTGATTGAGCGTTCTCGCTGTCCTTGGGGAAAAACCCGGACCACATATCTTGGCGCAGGACCTTGGTGGGAGACCTTCACCGCAGACCTTGGTGCACCTGGAGGTCACATCTGGAGGAGAGCTGTTTTGCTGTTCTACGTCTGATTCTGTCGGAGGAGATGGTGAAGAGGAGACAGCAGTGTCTGGGTGCATGGCAGTGCAATGTTGATTGCTTTCACACTCATTGCATTTCAGCTCTGCTGGACATTCTCTAGCCACATGAGTACCAGAACAGCACTTGAAACAATGTCTGTATTCTTTTAGCAGCCTTTTGCGTTCCATTAGCGGCTTCATTCTAAAAGCTCTACATTTTTCCAGAGGATGTGGCTTATTGTGCACTGGACAGTACTTGGTTGGGTCATCACTACCTTTCTTGTCAGTAGCTGTTTTGTGTAACAAGCTTGAATCTGTTGTTGACACATCTGTTCTATGCACAAACACAGCTGTCCTAGCACTATCATGCTTGGTTGTGGATCTTTCACTATGGTAATGGCTGCGGTTACTGCTCACCAACACAAAGCTGTGGTCATTTCTGGCCTTTGCCTGACATCTGACAAAGTCAACAAAAAACGAGAAAGGAGGGAAACACACTCTGTACCGTTCTTTGTAGTTTGAGCCAGCATACAGCCATTTTTCCTGTAAGTTTGGTGGCAGCTTTTCCATGATTGGCTTAATCCCTCGAGGAGTGTCAAGGTATGTCAGTCCTGGTAGATAGCCATCCTGCTTGGCTGAGAATAGTTCCAAGAGCAGATCGCTAAGTTCTCTTAGCTTGATGTTATCTTTGGAGGTTAGCCGAGGAAAATTGTCCAATCGTTTGAATAAAGCATTCTCAATCACTTCAGGGGTAGCATAGCATTCTTGGAGTCTTGTCCAGGCTAATTCGAGAGCAGCGTGAGGATTGGTGATGTGGACAGCACGTATTCTTTTGCAATGTCTAAATTATCTCTGCTTTTTTCCTGATAAAACCCCTGCATCGAGTGACCACTTTCATTAAACATGACCCAATATACAACATTCTCTGGTCAAAGTATAGCTTCTTTCTCATGCAGTCCACGACCACATACAAGGATGCATGGGTGAACAGATACACACACACGTACACAGAAAATGGCTTAGAGTATATGACATAACTCAGGGGTCTAATTTGCATTAATTTATTATTGTCCTGCCTAAAAAGGAACAGACAATAACAACCACTCAGCCAGTGATTGTCCAAAATAGCCACTTAAATGGTTGTAATTGGATACATTTCTGAGGCAATGCAAATAATGGCTAATTACCACTTCCACTCAAGGCCATGGAGAAATTCTCCATTCATTGGAAATAGAGGAAATTGACTATATTTTCACCACGGGGCTCCCCTGCAACTTAGAACCAGCCTCTTTCTTCTGTTCCTCATCATAATTCATTCACATATCATAAACAGATTGGGGATGGTTCGCTGCCAAGTGACCACCCTCTAACCACAAAACAAACATATTAACACTATTGTGATTCAAGATGTTGTTTGGTATTGGGCAGTGAGATGACTGTAAGACAGTGATTGCTGCCCCACAAAGCTTACAGTTGTCTGACCAATTTTAAATATGTGAGTGTTGATGCTGAGACATGATCAAGTCACAGCAGATGGTATGAAAAAGTGTACAAGTTCTCTAAACTCAAAAAGCTGCAACCCCTCAATCAAGGCAACAGCAACTAAAAAGTGAGGGGATAGTTTGCAAATAGAAAAACGCTGCATTTGAATTTTGTTGAGTTTGGACTTGCCCTCTAATTCCCCATTCACTATGGATGGTAACAAATGACTTCCCAATCAGTAATTAATCCCTACTTATCTGCTATTCCCAAAGAAACACGTAATTGACCAAACAAATGAAAAGTCTAACGTGAATGTTAATTTTTTTTTTTTTAACCACAAAGAGAGTAAATTAATAATTTTGGCTGGCGCATTTTGGGAACCACTTCTCCCTCCAGAAAGGTGTTCCCATTCAGTTTAAAATATCTTACTTTAACCAGGATCCTCCTCATTCGTTGAACGCTTTTCCACATCAACTCAAATCCAAATTCCAGTCACCACCTATTTGTGATCACTGTGAGGATTTATAATGCTTTGTTTTCTGACATAATCTGTTAGATCATTGTCTTTTTTGCTGCCCGTGTTTTATCTATCTGAGAGGACACAACAACACCATCAGATTACTGAGGAAACCGCCTGGCTTGCATTGCAGGCTGCTTTAACCCTGAGTGAGCTGCCGTGGACGGTCGTTATAGCGAAGAACAAGAAAAAAAGAACGTTAGCCAATGTAAAACATTGACATCAGACTTACAAATATATTTGAGACAGTTTTACAAGACCCTGGCCAAGAATACTCATCCCCCACCACCACCGAAAGCTATGAAATTCAATCATATAAGAAAAATTGTGACCCCAAAAGTTAATAGTTGGTGATGGAGCTTTCAATGATCTAAAATACTTTTGGAGTTCGAAGAACATTAAAGTACTGTGTTTTACTAATGACATGGTGTCTGATATCTCAAAAAAAAAACCCTAGCGATCACTGATCGGCACACAACTGTGAAATCTGTCATACACACAGAGGCCCTGGATGTTCTCAAGCAGCAATCAGATGTACTGAAGGAGATTTCATTGATCCCCTAACAAAAGTGCAATGTTTGGATGCAGGGGCTTATATAAGTGGACCTCTCCTACTTCTACGACTTGGAGACGAACGTTTCTCAAAGCTCCGTCAATTTAATAAGTGGTTAAGCGACGTGCGTACTGCACTATCCGTGAGTTTCATTGACAATTTCAGAATTTTTGGGGAGCACAGACATCTTTACATGGCAGATGGGTTTCTATAAAAATCGACAAGGAGTTAAGCTATTAGCTGCCAACAATTTTTACTCTGTATGTCATTCACCTTCCAGAAATGTTTTACAAAAATCAAGTACGAAAGGGTGCAGTTGTTCCCAAACAATTGGGGGAACAAGAGATAAGGGGACACAAGGTGCAGACAGACTGACTTGACTCATCCAAACAATTAGAGGAGCAAATAACAAATGGAATAAGCCAGCACTTTACATCTCCACACCTATTCCTGCCCCATCGGAGCAAACCACAATGCAGGATTCCCCATCTCCGACTAAGACAAACAATCTGTAGTAGATGTTGGCTCCCCCTTCACTAGCCTGAATGCAATGTTAGGTTTGATGGATAATGTAAAAAATATTGTCAAAGCTGTAGTCCAGCCCAGACCACACCATGATCTCCCCCCCCATCTCCCCTCCTCCACCCATGAAGAATAGTGTCTGTAAATCCGACTGATATATGCGGGTCTTTTCCAGAATGACTCAGACTCCAATAGAGATCAGGCATTTGCATCCCTGTAATTACAAGGGACAGAGAGTTCATCAAAGAAATAGACCCCCAAAAAAAGTAGGACTCCAAACTTAGTGAAGATAAAATGTGAATCTAACAAACCAATGTCTCTTGTTGTTGCTCTGAGACTATACCTTTTTTATCAGGTCACTGGGTAACAAAACAATGTTTATTAAGATAATTTCAACCTATAATCTGGATTTTTTTGTAATGAAATATAACATGGTTATCGGAAAGTATCTGAAACAGCATTTTAAATTAAGCAACACCAGGAAATTTTGATTTTATGGACAAGTGTCGAACAGGGGAAAAAGGTGGTGGTATTGGTGCTATTTTTAAGTCATCAGAATCAAAATCAGCTTTATTGGCCAAGTGTGTAAAAACACACAAGGGATTTTTCTCCGGCAGTCGGTGCTGCCCTGGTACGATATTCAGAACAAAGAACAACAAAGCAACAAGAACAAAGGACAACACATTTCTGTTTATAAGAACTATTCCTTATAAGAGTTGTGTGAGATGTAAAACTCTTCATTTCGAACAGTGTCGAAAAGTGTGTCAACGTCCAACATTGTGTTAAGCTTATACAGAGTGCCTTTACCTGTTCGCGGTTCCCATTATAGACCAGTGCAATGACAATTGTGCAAAGGGAGCAGTTTAAAGTGATGAAAAATACAATAGTCTACAAAATATATTACTAATACTAATACTGATTGGACCTGGAGGATGTGAGTGAGTGTCCTAACATGGCACAAGGCAGAAAAATAATGGGTTTGCTGATCAAGAATTTAATGACTTAATTGCTAGAGGCAAAAAAAATGTTCGAATGCCTGCTAGTTTTGACTTTCATTGATCTGTAGAGTTTTCCCGACGGAACTAGCTGGAAGACCTGGTGGCCAGGATGTGGAGGATCCGAAAGGATCCTGTCTGCTCTGGGCCTAGTTCGTGTTGTGTGCAAGTCATCAATAGTGGGTAGCGTGGTGCCGATAATATGTTCAGTGGTTTTGATTGAGTTTATCCTCTTTTGTGGAGGCCCTAAACCAGATTGTGATGAAGGTACACAGTACTGAATGGCGGACACTTGTGTAGAACAAATCGTGCTTCCTCAGAAGCCACAAGAATTACATCGTTTGCTGGGTTTTTTGAAGATAGAGTTGATGTTGGTCTCCCACTTCAGCTCCCCAGAAACTGTAATTCCCAAGAACTTTAAGGTCTTGACGGTTGACACAGGACAGTTGGACAGCGGCAGGGGCAGCTGTGGTGAAGGATGCCTCCTAAAGTTCACAATCATCTCTACAGTCTTTAGAGTATTCAACGCCTGGTTGTGTTGACCGCACCAAAGCTCCAGTCTTCCCACTTTCCGTCGATACACAGACTCGTCGCCATCTTTGATGAGGCCGATGACCTTGGTGTCATCTGTGAACACCAGGAGTTCGACAGTCAGATGCCACGAAGTGCAGTCATTTGTGTAGAGTAGGGGTGCTCAATGCGTGCTCACTCTGGCTCAGGCAGGCGAGTTTCCTAAAGTTATTAAAGATCAACTGACACCAACATATACATTTTAAAATATATATTGTGATGAAAACTACATATAATAATATTCACTTGTCACAATGTCAATACGAAAAAAAAGTGAGCGGAGAGCATGTCATTAATGTGCAAAGTTGCGGAAGTCTCACTTGACATCCCAGTAGTGACCATATTGCCTGCAATGTCATTTACTGATGTCACACTGAGACAGTCGCCATTGTACACACGCTGTGCAGCCTGCTTTGGCAGATGAACAAGAGATATCTTCTGATATTTGTGACGCCCCTTCTGAGACTGAAGCTGTTTTTGAAGAGGAGAACATCTCAGAAGCAAGTGATATGACCAGGGCCGTATAACCCTATCGTTTTGAGCTATATTATACGATATGCAGATCACTTCTAAATGACACAATTTCCTAACCCTTTTACAAGTCTTGTGTATGTAGCGTACTCAGGAGGACCCAGACCGGGCAAAGTAAATATGCCAGGGGTGCCCAGACACCGGTTGCTAGTGGGGAGGAGAGCTCCTTTCTCCTTGCCGCTTGTGGCCGCCAACCTCCCTGCCGACCCACCTCCGCGTCCCATCCGGCAGCTAACGACCACACACAAAAAACTGCTAATTTCTCGCTAGTAAAACAGATATAAACACTCAAACCCACCACTGTAGGTGTCTGCAAAAAAGGTCACTTCCTATTTCTTCTCCAACACAAATGCCTTAAGAGAATTTTCATGGCGGGAGATGAAAAATTCCACATACAGCAATATTCTGATGGGCTCTGAACAAACGAATGGGTCTATACCGGGTGATTTTTTTTTTGCGTAACAACATACTAAAAATTATGTTTTAGGTGTCAGTGGCTCTTTAAGGTAGCCGCTGTTAAGCCTCTTCTAAAAAGAGAGCCCTTGACAATTCAGTTTGGGTCTTTTGATATAGTAGATCATAATATACTGCTGAACAGGTTGGAAACATGGGTAGGACTAAATGGAACGGTCCTTAAATGGTTCAGGTGGAAGGGAGGAGCTCTTTTGTAACCATTGGAGGTGCTGAATTTCAACAAATGGCGATGATCTACAGGGTTCTTCAAGGGACAGTTCCCGGAGCCTTCCTGTTCAGCCTGTATATAATATCCTTGGGTCAAAATTTTTGCAACTTTAATTTTGACCATCAAAGCTATACAGATGAGTACAATTCAAGTGAGGTATTGTGTCACTGTCTAAAGCAGATGAATACCTGGATGAGCTAAAATTTTCTTCAACTAAACCACAACAAAACTGTGATAAATATTTTTGGCAATAAAATAGAGATAATTGCTCTTAGTAAAGACTCTGGACTCATTAGCTTTAAAAACCAAGGACCAAGTCAACCACCTTGGTGTTCTGCTAGATTTCGACCTGACTTTCAGCAGTCATATCAAATCAATCACAAAAACTTTTACCATCTGAAGAACTTATCTAGAGATAAGGGTTGCATGCGTCTAGCAGACCAGGAAAAGCTCATTCATGCTTTTATCTCAAGTAGACTTGACTACTGTAATGGTCTTCTGACGGGACTCCCCAAAAAGAGCATTAAACAGCTGCAGATAATTCCGAATGCTGCAGCTTGTATTCTGACCAGAACATAGAGGTCAGAGTGTATGACTACACTTAGAGGTCAGAGTGTATGACTACACTTCTGCTTACACTGACATCCAGTCAGCTTTAGAAAAGATTTTTATTCTGCTATTCATCTATAAATCACTAAATAATTTAGGTCCTGAATAAATGAAAGAAATGCTTACAGAATACAAACCCAGTTGACCTCAGAGATTGTGAGACAGGTCAACTAGTGGAGTGCAGAATCCAAGGGAAACATGATGAAAGAGCATTTAGTTCTAATGGTGCACACAAATGGACTAAATTGCCAACAGAGGTGATATCAGCCCCAAGTGTCAATGTTTTTAAATCCAGGTTGAAAACTCTTTTTTTCCGCCTCTTATTTCCACTCTTTAATGATATTTCTTGCACTATAATATGTTTTTTAATTCTACTTTTTTCTTTTGTAAAATATTTTATTTTATCTTTTTTTTATTGTTTTTTTTGCCCAGTTTTCTTTGTATTCAAATGCTTTTAGTGATCTAAAGCACATTGAGTTACCTTGTGTATGAAATGTGCTATATAAATAAATTAGATTTGCTTTGCTTTTGCTTTATGTTTACCTTGGATGCAGCAATACAGTGTCATTGTATTTGTTTATTTTCATTTTTTTTTTAATTGTTGATTGGAACAGCATATATTACTCCTTGACATCGCAACTCGAGCAACTGGCTATGTAGGATATATTGTCTACCACCGCTTACTTATTTAAGATAGTCACGGCTTTGTATATTCCAGAATAGATCAAACAGTACGATCTTGATGTGGGAAAGCGAGGATGATGAGTCTCCACCATTACTGTTATATCATAATCCCAGCTCCTTTAGTCTGATTAAAACATTTCAAGAAAAGAAAGGACTGCCTACTGGGGTACTGCCACAAAGCTACTCGGTGTAGAAATATCACAGCAGCATCATTAGTGAGAGCGGATTTCATTTGGAATATCTCATTGTTCAGATTTATAGAACCGTCTGTATTTACTGTAGCATTAAAAGATCCAAAGTGAGCATCTGAAACTAGCGAACTCTGTCCTTAATTGGTGCCTTCACTTGTCCATGAATATATCCACTTTATTACTGCTCTCATTACTTAGCAGCAAAAGGCAAAGTCTCTTTCTATGACCACATCCATCTCTGAAGCCTCTGTGTCTTGATCATTCTCTCTCTCCTTGTATCTCTAACCCTGTAACCCTAACCAATCACAAACATTCAAGAGGATTAGACCTTCATGCTGTTTTACTTTCATCTGTCACATATTCAAAAGAGATCTGTGAAGCATGCAATTCTTAAAGGATAGGCTCAATGTTACAAGACGTTTAGACACACTAAAACAATACTGTAGGAGTTGGATTAAAAGTTTCTAAAAAAGAATAAGGCAATGAACCAGCAATTTAATCTTTAAATAGTCTTTTGCTAATCCCGAACAAGACCAGACACAATACATTTTGTTCAACAAAGTTATTTTTTCTTGTTAACATTGAAAATAGAGGAGTCCAACATTTACAAAATGTACAGTTAATATTTGATGTGAAAATGTTGAAATGTCTTTAAAAACAATAAATAAATAACCTCTTGTATATAGTGTAGTAAAACAAAAAAACTTCACATTCAAATTTAAATGAACAATTTGGTTTAATAGAATTAATGTTACAGTCTTGCATTCCTTGTAATTTTTCAAATTCATACTACTGAAATTTCAGATGGACTAATAAAACAAAGCTAATGTTTGCTTTGAATCTGGATTGGAACGATACATAATTTGAGTTTTTATTTTAAAAACTGAGTGTGCATATCCATCCATCTCAGTCAGTATGCAACATGAATGTCGTACCAAGGCGGCACCGATTCTTCTTTCTTCTTTTTCTATAGGGTTATCCCGTTATCGGTCGCCACACCGTGTCATCTTTTTCCATTTAAGCCCATCTCGTGCATCTTCCTCTCTAACACCCATTATCCTCCTGTCCTCGCTCACAACATCCATCAACCTTTTCTTTGGTCTTCCTCTGACTCTTTTGGCTGGCAGCTCCATCCTCAGCACCATTCTAGTCTGAACATGTCCAAACCATTGAAGTCTGCTCTCTCTAATCTTGTCTCCAAAACATCCAACTTTGGCTGTCCCTCTAATGAGCTAATTTCTAATCCTATCCAACCTGTTCACACCAAGCGAGAACCTCAGCATCTTCATTTCTGCTACCTCCAGTTCTGCTTCCTGTTTCTTCAGAGCCACCGTCTCTAATCCGTACATCATGGCCGGCCTCACCACTTTTTTATAAACTTTGCCCTTCATCCTAGTTGTGGATGACTTCAAATACTTGGAAGAAGTCTATCCTCACTGCAAAACACATTAAAGGCTGCATTGAGTTTGTGAGAGAAAAAAAACAAACCATCTGAAGGATTCCAAGATGCTGAGAAATAAGATTTTCTGGCTTGATGAGACCATGATAGAAATTGTTGATCTTAATTCTAAGTGACGTGTAGAGAAAAACAGGCACTGCTCAACACCTGTCCAATACAGTCCCAACAGCAAAGCATGGTGGTGACAGCATTGTGCTGTGGGGGTGTTTTTCCAACTGGAAAGAGCGGACGACTGGCTGCAATGGAAGGAAAGATAAATTACAGGGATATTCTTGGCCAAACCCTTCTCTCGATTGCTCAGAACCTCAGACTGGACCGAAGGTTCATCTTCAAACAAGAAAATTACCCTGAGCCCATGGGTAGAAGAATGTAGTAGTGGCCATGGAACAACCCCATGACTGTTCTCGAATGGCTCAGCTAGAACTCATGTTTAGACCCATTTGAGCATCTTTGGAGAGACATGAAAATGGCTTTCCACAAACATTCACCATCATACCTGACAGAACTGGAGAGGATCTGCAAGGAGTTGCAGCAGAGGATCCCCAAATCCAGGTGTGTTCCATCCAATCAATCCATGTTGCATCATTAACAAAAGACTCATGGCTGTATTACCTCAAAAGGGTTCTCACAATAAATACTGGATTAATGTTTTGAATACTTACGGCTATGTGATATTTTACCTGTTCTTTTTTAATAAATCTGCCAAAAAAATTCAACAATTCTGCTTTTTCTGTCACTATGGTGTGCCGTGTGAAAATCTATAATGAACTAATTAACTTTTGGAAAATGGGAGTCACTGAAAGATGTAGTGGTACACACACCTGACTTTGTTGCAGCGTGGGCCATTGATTCTCACTCAGTGATGGTGTTGATATCTGCCCTGCAACTGACTAGCAACTACTTCAGGGTGCACTCTGCCTTTTGCTTGAAGCTAGCTGGGATAGCCTCCAGCTCTCCCGTGACCCTTGTGAGGAAAAGCACCTTGGATTATGGATGCATAGAAGGATTGGTTTTAGCAAATGGCTGTAATATTAAAACAAAAAGTGAAAAATGTAAAGGGTTCTGAAAACTTTTCATACCTATTGTATTTGCAGACAAGAGATAGTTCCTTGTGTTTTTTGTTTTTCTCTTTTTTTCCCCTCTTTTTGTTGAAATTATCAGCACACACTGCATTACAGTATGACCAACTTCGTCTACATGTGTGGTGTGTCAAAAATGGAAAAAACATTTGAGAGTGGGACAATTGTTATTATTATTATTATTATTATTATGTCTCAGGCCTAAAACAGACCTGACAAAATTCCTTGACATGTGATTGCAACTCTATCTAATTAATTTTAATGGATAAAAAAAATAATATTTCACCCTTTAGCATGTACGGTAAAATACAATTTAATTTCTGTTAAGTTGAATAGCATCAAATATAAAATAAAAAAATGCTTAAATTCAACTCAGCAGTTAAGCAGTAATTCTTGAGGGCCTCTAAGAATTCTGCTCAGAGTAATCCGAGCCGATGTGTATCAATGGTAGCCCCAGAGGAGAGATTGTGACTGCTACATCAACACAGAGAATGACCTTGTTTCTCCAGGAACCCCCTTGCCTCTCCTCTCACCGAACAAACATATTACACACTGGACAAGACAAACCTGATCAGTGTCACTCAACACATGGCCCCATAGTTCCGTGTTGTTTTGAGCAATGCGTCGCTATTATCAGGTTGTTCAAACCAAAGACAAGAAAAACATTTACTGCTCAGTCAGTGGCAGAAAAGGCAATGAAAGTTAAAAGCTCACCTTATGAAGATATAAGAAAAATCGGAATTGGAGCAAAAGTCACCACAACATGGCTTACGATAAATTTTATAACATTAACCAATATTTACTATCCACATAGGGCAAGTGATTCTTCTTGCTGACTCAGTCATAAGAAATAAATCGATCAGGGTAACACCTGGAGAATGTTATCTTGAGTCCCAAAAGGCACCATCTTTTTGTAAATTATATCAGTGTCTAATTTGACACGGGCTGTGTTGTCTAATTGTCAACAGGTTATGTTGGAGGACACTTTTTTTCCTCTGCGTGTTCGTTTAATTTTGGGAAGTGAGAATGTTGGTGATCCAAATAAAGGCTGTAGATGATGAACAGTTTCTTCGAAGAATTTACTTACAGAATATTCTGGGCACTTATGAGTTACAGACAATGGCTGTAGAGAGCAGATCACAAGTGCAAAGGTACAGAGAAAGCACACATCCTTTATCTTGACAGAAGGGCGGACTATGGGTGGTATCAAAACCGTGGTGTGAGATCGGGGCTTTCCACTTAAACCAAAGGTTTCTGTCTCAACCAGTTCTAGGTGGCAAGGGATTATTACAAAGTGTCAAGTATGCGGTTCATCAAGCTTAGCCTACGTGCAGAGATGCGCTCAAGGACACATCTGGCTACAGCTGAGGACATGAGGAAATTATGTAGTCATGACTAAATATGGGCAGAAGACATACTTCAGCGACTTGGTCCAAAACTGTGGGATTACATAGGAGCTGACAGCTATCTGTTCCAAAGTGAGAAAGCCACTGTCGATCACCCAAACGGTAGCTTTGCCGCAGTCCTGGTTTTATCAGGGTTGTCTTTTTTGTAGCCTGTTAAGGAAAATGTTTTAATTCTCCACAAACATGGATTCTGTGAGTTTTTAATTGGCCATTTTGATTTCAAATACAGTGCTGACTCTGAATATGAGTTGTCTAAGTTGTGTGACCACACTCATATCTCAAATCATGCATACCTCAAAATAGCTCGCCCCATTAGAATTATTGCAAATTACATTAACCTGTTCCAGCATCCCCAAAAAACACAATTTTGTCATAATTTAATTAATGAGAAAAAGAGCGCTCTATAATAATTAACTTTATTAAAACATGCATCAATAACTTGGACCCTGACCATATGAAAGGAGTAGAAGACAGACCGACATGCTGTTCATGGAGGCTTTCAGATCATCTCAGCTCTTCACCGAGGATAAGAATATATGACTCTGAGTACTGTTAGTACTGCTGTCTCATGTGTGTTTGCATCTTTTTTTTCCAAATATTCATTGCTTAAAGGTCAAGTGTCAACTCTATAAACATTGTAAATTAGATATTGTAATGAAAAATACATATAACATTATTCACTTCAAAGTCTATACGAAAAAATAAATATGAGCGGAGAGCGCGTCGTCCATGCGGAAAGTTGTGGAAGTGTCATTCGACATCCATATTGGCTGCGTCTCCTGTCCGTGATGTCAACCCGGACATTCGCCGTTGAAAACACGCTGTGGACCCTACTCTGGGAGACAAACACGCCCCTTCTGACACAGAAGGTCTTTTCAAAGAAGAGAACATCACACAACCGAGTGAAATTACCAGGGCAATATTAGTCTATTGTTTCGAGCCATATTCAGATGATATGTGATCACGGTCAAAACGCCTCCCCGTCCGAACCACTTCCGTGGCGGAGATGAGCCATCGCGGCCCGGCGCCGTGACGAGCCACCCCGGCTGACGAGGCCGGCGGCTGGCTCGGCATATTCGACAAGTCCAGGAAGATCGAGCCAGCCGCCGGGCCGGGGTGGCTCATTTTCACCGCCGAGGTGGATTATCACATCGCCGAGCCAGGCCACTTTTTCAGGCATTGTTGTAGCACGTGGCTGAGTGGGCCATTGCCGGGAGTGTTGTTCATAGCCGCCACCGCCAACGAGCCAACATAGCAGCCGTCCGACGCGCATATCGACATTTAGCACTCCTGTCATACGTACGCAGATCTTTTGTTACAATATGAGAGACGGATTACGTGGTCTGCCCCAAAACTATTATTTTTTTAATAGCTGTATACACACCTACCTGTCGTTTTGGACCCACAAAGCTCTCATCCTTTGTACCTGTGCATTAAATTTTTCACGACGAACTGGGTCTCTTGGAAACTTATGAAGAGTAAATCCATCCTCCCGAGTGTTCGAGCAATAACCAGCAATGCGACAAGCCGGCATTTTGGCTAACACAAAGGAACAACAAGCTACCTTCCCGCAGGTAAAACTAATAGAAACAAACGAGTCCATTGGAGGGTGCTCCTGCCCCGTACATCACTTCCTGCTTCTTCTCGAAAAGAAATCCAAGCAGAGGTCATACACAGGTAAAAAGGTCCAAAAAGGCAGAGGCACAAAAACACAGGACAACAGGCAAAGTCCAAAAAACCTAAAGAACGAGGTCGGATTATTTCTAGGCAAAAACAAGAATTGACTTCGCTATGGTGGCACAGGAACACTGGCCGCGAAAACAAGGCAAATATATAACAAGAGGCTTGTATACTTTAGTCTCAAGCACAACGAGTGGGCAAATGAGAGTGAACTCAAAGCTTATAGAGTATTCTTCTTCTTTTCCTTTCGGCTTGTCCCATGAGGAGTAGCCACAGCGTGTCAGTCCATTTTAGCCTATCTTCTGCATCTTCCTCTCTAACCCCAACTGCCCTCATGTCTTCCCTCATCACATCCATAAACCTTCTCTTTGGTCTTCCTCTTGTTCTTTTGCCTGGCAGCTCCATCCTCAGCACCCTTCCACCAATATACTCACTCTCTCGCCTCTGAACATGTCCAAACCATCGAAGTCTGCTCTCTCGAATCTTATCTCCAAAACATCCAACTTTGGCTGTCCCTCTAATGAGGTAATTTTTAATCCTATCCAACCTGCTCACTCCGAGCGAGAACCTCAACATCTTCATTTCTGCTACCTCAAGTTCTGCTTCCTGTTGTTTCTTCAGTGCCACCGTCTCTAATCCGTACATCATGGCCAGCCTCACCACTGTTTTGTAAACTTTGCCCTTTGTCCGAGCAGAGACTCTTCTGTCACATAACACACCAGACACCTTCCGCCAGCTGTTCCAACCTGCTTGGACCCGTTTCTTCACTTCCTTGACACACTCACCATTGCTCTGGATTGTTGACCCTAAATATTTGAAGTCGTCCACCGTCGCTATCTCTTCTCCCTGTAGCCTCACTCTTCCCCTCCCTCATTCACGCACATATATTCTGTTTTACTTCAGCTAATCTTCATCCCTCTCCTTTCCAGTGCATGTCTCCATCTTTCTAATTGTTCCTCTGCATGCTCCTTGCTTTCACTGCATATCACAATATCATCTGCGAACATCATGGTCCAAGGGGATTCCAGTCTAACCTCATCTGTCAGCCTATCCATTACCACAGCAAACAGGAAGGGGCTCAGAGCTGATCCCTGATGCAGTCCCACCTCCACCTTAAATTCTTCTGTCACACCTAAGGCACACCTCACCATTGTTCTGCTGCCATCATACATGTCCTGTACTATTTTAACATACTTCTCTGCCACACCAGACTTACGCATGCAGTACCACAGTTCCTCTCTTGGTACTCTGTCATAGGCTTTCTCTAGATCTACAAAGACACAATGTAGCTTCTTCTGACCTTCTCTGTACTTTTCCACTAGCATCCTCAAGATAAATAACACATCTGTGGTACTCTTTTTAGGCATGAAACCATACTGTTGCTCGCAGATACTTACTTCTGTCCTGAGTTTAGCCTTCACCACTCTTTCCCATAACTTCATTGTGTGGCTCAACAACTTTATTCCTCAATAATTCCCATAGCTCTGAACATCGCCTTTGTTCATAAAAATGGGAACTAGAATACTTTTTCTCCATTCTTGAGGCATGTTTTCGCCCGCTCCAGCAATCCCACAATCTTCTTGAGGATAAACAGCTCAGAAAATGGATGGATGGATGAATTATTATTATACTTACTCTCAGGTTATAACATTCATCCATCGATCTTTCAAAATGAAAGGAGCACAGGATTTATATTTTAGATCAACTACCCTGAAGGGTCTGCCAAGGCTCTCAGAGACTCGACAGGCCCAATGTGGTTTCCACGCCGTACTTTGCCAAGATCTGGTAAAGAGTATAATCCAGTAGTTTGTCTTGTCTTCATCAGAGGTAGACTAAAATTCTGCTTTTCAATATGTTACTTTTTTTCTCCTCATGGAATTAGCATATGCACCACGACAACATGCTTTATCTTTATGTCAAACACTGTACTCAATTTATCTGTTCCTCTTTTCCTTTATTCCCCACTTTTGATCCGTGGGATTCATCTTCCTTTTTGTCCAATCATCCTCCAGATACCCTTTGAAAAGCAGAGACTGAAGTGATGTTTTAAAACTTTATGGCAAGCGTCTTGGAACCACATGCTACAGTATTTCAGTCGCGGCACTGTTGGCAGGCCTGACGATTTATGACTCATGACATGCATTTGTAACCAAACACTTCCTGTTTCCCTTGGCCTTCTCAGAAGTCAGAGACATGTAGTGTTTTCCCAGGTCAGGAGTTAAACAAAGGAAACAGCGCTAGCTCATTGCATTGTCAGAGCTGGGGAGTGTCAAGGGAGGTTGCACCTTTGAGGCACACAGAGAAAAAAATTGCCGTGATATCTGGCACGTGGGCTAGATGCCTTTGAATATTCAGCACGAGAATGTTAAAGCAGACTGAATTTTGCCTCACATACAGAACAGATAAACAAGAACTTAATCTGGAACACTCCCACTTTGAAAGAATCCTTTCTTGTTGTCGAAGTTTCATGATTTACAATATTTTTTGAAGATGCTAATTACATTTTGGATATGTAAGATTTTTATCTAATTGTTTAATGTGACTTAAATACCAACACAAAAGCATCTTCAGGTTTCTTTTTTTTTTACTTCTTAGACAAATTCTGTACTTCTTATACAAACAAACACAGTACACACATATGTATATACTGTGTGTATATATATAGGCAGCACGGTGGGGCAGCTGGAAAGTGTTGGCCTCACAGTTCTGATGTCTGTCAATCCCAGACCTGCGTGTGTGGAGTTTGCATGTTCTCTCCATGCCTGCACGGGTTTCCTTCGGGCACTCGAGTTTCCTCCCACATCCCCAAAATATGCAACATTAACTGGTCACTCTAAATTGCCCCTAGGTGTGATTGTGAGTGCAGATGTTAGTGTTGATGTGCTCTGCGATTGGCTGGCAACCAGTTCAGGGTGTACCCCGCCTCCTGGCCGTTGACAGCTGGGATAGGCTCCAGCACTCCCCGCGACCCTGGTGAGGATACGCGACAGGCAAAGGAAATGGATGGATGGATTGATATGAAGGTATAGATATCTCATTCAAGCTTTTTTTTACTTTAATGCCACTGGAGTGAGATGTTTTTGCAGGAATGTGTAAACTAAAGTTTCAGGATATGGCAGCCATTTCGAATTCACACAATAGCAGTCAATCTACATCTAAATCTAAATACCATTCATTATTTCAAAATGACCAGTATATAGATTTATTTCCGGTGCCAAATGTGACACAAGTACAATACTTTGAAAATCTTTCTGTATCAATCCATTGAACTTATGCTTGTACATTATATAGGAAAATGGTGTCAATTATCCATGCATTTTCTCTACTCCTTGTTATAAGGTTGCAGGTGAGCTGGAGCTAATACCAGCTGACTTTCCCTGAGAGGTGAGGTAAACCCTGGAATGGTCATCTGTCAATTGCAGGGCAGATACAGGCAAACAACATTTCACACTGAAATTGATTCCTATGGGTTATTTAGAGTCATTGGTTAACCTACGAAGTGTGGTTTGGGGATGCAGGAGGAAATATGAATCCCAGAAGAAAGACTCACAGAGGCGTGGAAAGAAAATGCAAACACCACACAGGAGGTCCTGAGCTGAGACTGAAATCCAGACTTTGTGTTGATTTTTGATGTTAGAACCACTACGTTAATTACAAATGGAGAAATACATTTGCATTATTTTTATGACTGGAAAATATCTTAATTAAAATCAGAATCAGATTTCATGGCCAAGTATGTAAGAACACACAAGGAATTTGTCTCCGGCAGTTGGTGCTGCCCTGGTACAACATTCATGTTTAGTCCTGAGAAGAATAAATAAACTAACAAGACCAAAAAATTATAGATATTCAATCCATCCATCCATCCATCCATCCATCCATTTTTTGTTGCCAGCCAATTGCAGGGCACATCGAGACAAACAGCCGCACTCACAATCATACCTCGGGGCATTTTAGAGCGTTAAAAGTATCCATCCATCCCTTATCCAAGCTGCTTAACCTATATATTATAGGGTCACGGGAAAGCCGGAGCGTTTCCCTGCTAGCTTCAGGTGAAAGGCAGACTACACCCTGAACTGGTCGCCAGTCATTCGCAGGGCAGATATCGACACCATCACTGAGCGGGAATGAATCCCACATTGCCCGCAGCAAAGTCAGACGAGTGCACCACTACACCATCAATGACTTCAATTCATAGGAACTATTCCTTATAAGAGCAACAGTTTTGCAAGATGCAGTGTCTCATCGCATTTAGCGCAATCATATTCTGTTAAGCTTATACAGAGTGCTCTTACCAATTTGCAGGTTACCATTACAGACCAGTGCAATGACAATGGTGCAAAGGGTGCAGTTAATGTGACGAATCGTGTGATAGTCTACTGTATATATCACTAATACTGATTGGACCAGCAGGATATCAGGGTGTGTCCAAACAACGGCATAAGGCAAAAACTAGTAGGTTCCCTGTTTGAGAATTTAATGACTTAATTGCAAGAGGGAAGAAACTGTTTGAATGCCTGCTAGTTTTGATTTGGATTGATCGGTAGTGCCTACCCGATGGAAGGAGCTGGAAGAGCTGGTGGCAGGGATGTGGATGGTCCGAAAGCATCCTGCCAACTTTGGTCGTAGGTCGAGTAGAGTGCAAGTCTTCAAGGGTGGGTAGGATAGTGCTGACAATCCGTTCAGGAGTTTTGATTGTCCGTGGTTGTCTGAGTTGGTTCTTTTTTCTGGCAGCCCCAAACCAGACTCTTATGGAGGTATACAGTACTGATTCGATGAACGCTGTGTAGAACTCTCTCAGCAGCTCTTGCGACAGCCCGTGCTTACTCAGAATCCGCAAGAAGTATATCCTTTTATGGGCTTTTTTGAGGATGGAGTTGATGTTCGTCTCCGACTTCAGGTCCTTTGAAACTGGAATTCCCAACAACTTGAACGTCTCGACGGTTGACACAAGAGAGTGGACAGTGCGAGGGGCAGCTGTCGTAAAGAATGCCTCCTGAACTCCACAATCATTTCTACAGTCTTTAGAGTGTTCAACTCCAGGTTGTGTTGGCAACACCAAAGCCCCATATTCGCCACATCCTATCAATAAGCTAACTCATCACTGTCTTTGATGAGGCCGATGACTGTGGTGTCATCTGTGAACTTCAGGAGTTTGACACCCGGATTCCTTGAGGTACAGTCGTTTGTGTAGAGTGAGAAGGGCGGAGGGGAGAGAAGGGGAGTTCAGAATTATGGTGTTAACCCAGAGCTGAAGTCCAGAAATAGGATCTTCGCAGAAGTTCCCTTGCTGTCGAGATGTTCAAGGATGAAGTGCAGACCCATGTTGATGGCATCATCCGCAGACCTATTAGTTTGTTAGGCAAACTGCAGTGTGTTTCATGGAGACTTGGCTTCGTGGACGTCTCCCCAACAGAGTCATTACACTTCCCAGGTTTCATTTTTATCGGGTGGACCGCATCGCGGAGCTAGCATGGAAATCAAAAGGCGGTGGAATATGCTTTTATATCAATGAGAAATAGCATTAGCATGAACACAGCATTGCTAACACTAACTGAACAGATAAACGAGATTGAGAAAAATCACCCAGATTACCCCTCATTATCCTAGGAGATTTCAACACAGCTAAACTTAAAGGTCAAGTGTCGTCAAACGGATGATTTTTGGTATATTATTAATGAAAAACCCACAGCCAATATGGTCCCCTGTGTTTTTCACCACAAAACATGATTTGGACGTATACAGCTTTTTGTAACTCCCGCCATGAAATTCCTCTCAGGGATTTGTTTTCGAGAAGAAGCAGGAAGTGACTTAAAGAACAGCGGTGCCCCCTCGTGGACTCGTTTGTTTCCATTAGTTTTACCTCCGGAAAGGTAGCTTGTTGTTCCTTCATGTTAGCCAAAATGCCGGCTCATTGAATTGGTGGACATTGCTTGAACACTCGAGAGAATGGAATTACCCTTCATAAGTTTGAAAGAGACCCTGTTCGTTGTGAAAAATGGATTGCACGGGTGCAGAGGACGAGAGCTTCGTGGGTTCCGAATAACAGCTAAGTGTGTATACAGCTACTAAAAAAAAATAATAGTTTGGGGCGGACCACATAATTGGTCTCTCTCATAACGTGACAAAAGATGAAATGGGTCGATGTGCGCATCGCCCAGCCAACAATCTCTCACTCAGCCTTGTCTCGATAGTGTTCATCGCATACTGCGCCGACTTTGAACATACCCCTAAAAGCAGCATAGCTCGGCTCAACCTCCTCCTTATATGCCACCCAGGGCGCCGAAACTCAGCCACACCGGCTGAGGGGCTGCATTCGGCGGTCACAGCTTCTCCAAGGCTCCGCGTCGGGCTTTGCGACGGGGGCGGCTCTGAAGAACCCAGCCGAGAATGCGTTACTCAGTCGTGTGCGCGCATAAAGGGTTAGGGTCAGCTCGACTGTGACTAAAGCAGGACTGCTCGGCTCTGTCATAAGCCACACCGGCCGGCTGCGATGAGCCGCAGTGGCTCATCTCCACCGCGGAAGTGGATCGGTCGGGATGCGGTTTGGCCGTGATCGGATATCATCTGAATATGGCTCGAAACAAAAGTGTAATATTGCCCTGAGGGCTCAAAACAATAGTGTAATATTGCCCCGGTAACTTCATTCGATTGTGTGGTGTTTTCCTTTTCGAAGAGCTTCGGTGTCAGAAGGGGCGTCGGAAAATCCGAATATCTCTGTTGTTCGGCTTCCATAGTTGCAGGCACTGTGTGTTTTCAACGGTGGAAGTGGCGATGACGTCAAGGACAGAGGACGCGACTCAAATGGCGACCACTTGGATGTCGAGGGACACTCAATTGCGCAACTTTGTGCATGGATGACGCGCTCTCCGCTCACTTTTTTTTTCCCGTATAGACATTGAAGTGAATACTGTTATATGTATTTTTCATTACAATATCTATTACAATATCGATTTTAGAATGTTTATAGGGATGACAGTCCCACTTTAACCACAAACTCCATATATAAGCAGCACATAAAATGTCCAATGAGGGAAAATAACACTTTCGACTACTACTATACTTCTATTAAATACGCATATCACGTAATTCCCTGCGCTCCCCTAGACTACTGTGATCACTGCTTAATCTACTTAATACCTACATACAGGCAAGTACTTAAGTGCGCAAAGCCTTTGGTTAAATCAATGAAAAATTGGACCAACGAGGCAAAATTCGAACTTAGAAAGCTGTTTCGACTGCACAGGCTAGCGGGCTACTGGGAAAATTCACCAAGCAGCCTAGAGGAATACATGAATGCTTTTACAGCGTATGACACTATCTGTGAGGAGGTGTGTGTACCAACAAAAATCTTTTGCACGTTCAATAACAAGAAGCTGTGGTTTACAGCCAGACTTAGGCAACTCCATCAGGCTAAAAAGGTCACATGTCGTAGTGGGGATAGGGCCCTGTAGAATCTCACTAGAAACCACCAGACTAAAGAAACTTGCATTGCAAAGAGGAACTATAAAGCAAAGCTGGAAAAAACGAACGAAAGAAAAAAAGGTTCCTTCTCAATTGATTGTCTATTGTTCTCGTTACTCAACATGTATGACGTACAACTACAGGAGACAAATTCCTTGTGTGTTGTTACATAATTGATGAATAAAGCCGATTCTGATTCAAATTAAATCTGCCTCGACATTCTTGACAAAAATCTGCTGCCATCTACGGGGATTATGAAAATGAAATGAGGGTCGACATTTCAGCAGGATCATGATCCAAAATATCTGACCAAGGAAACTCTCAATTGGTTTAAAAATAAATAAATAAATAAACAAATACATAAATAGGTAGATGAATAAATAAATAAATAAAGCTGCTAGAATGGCCATCCAATTACCCAACTTGATACCAATTGAAAATCTATAGAACGAACTGAAACTCAAGGTTAATAAAAGAAGTCCACTGAAACTTTAAGGTATGATGACTGCTTGTGTGGAGGACTGGGCCAAAATCACACCAGAGCAATGCATCTGCCTTTTTTTTTCTCCTAATTTTGTTCAAACTATTAAATAAATACCATTTGGCCTGTTCAATACTTTTTTTCCCCCTGTGTTATTTCACATAATTACACATAACTTAATTTCTGTGGCTATGTCTTGTACTTTTCATGTAATGCATGGATTACTTGGGTTCTTCGCAACATCTGGTGAAATTTGTAGGTCAATAGCACCTTTACAAATATATTTAATGAGAACAATAATGACATGTTAAATACCAATCTTATGTTTGGTATTTTAGTCCTAATCATATAATATTTTGATTGATAGAGAGAATATCATTATATTAATCATGTCATTTCTCATTACTTCTCCATGAGAGACTTATGCATTTTGGTAATGAGATGCAATTTATGTAATTAGTACTACAATAATACTTACATACCAGTTGTTATCATCAACAGCAGTGTTGAATTTGTTATATCATGTTAAAAAAAAAAAATTCACAAACACGCTAAAACAGTCACATTATAGCAGAATTTCAGGCAGAATTCATTGCCTCTCCAAAGGCTCTGCTCCAAGTGCCAAGTGCAGTTGAGCAACACCACATTAACATTTGCATACATTTGTCTTACACTGTTCAGAAAACTCAACTTGAAAAGTTAATTTTTGAAGTGGAGAAATGTTCAAAATATGTCATCTATATAAAGGCCCTTGAGCATCACATCAAATTTTTAAATAATTAATAATAGTTTTTCAGTCAAAACAGATGGATAATAACTGCCATAGCATGAAGGCAACGAGGTTTGGCCCCGTCCTATAAACAACATCGAGGCCAAGTTATTGGCTGCTGTTACAACCTCTGTCTCATTTAGAAGCTTTTTATGAGCCATTGTTCACCATATGGGGCACATAAAATGCTTTGTGTGTGTGGAGTACTGAAACAGAAAGGAGGTAACATAAAAGAAGGGGCCTCTGTGTTTGTGTGTGTGCACAACAGTCTATGTCATGGGTGTAATGCTTTGGAGTGAACAGGGAAACTGTTTGCCAAGTCCACTTGAATCCAATGACACTTGCAATGCAAAAAAGATTTCCCAAAGAAAGAATCAGACCCATAGCCACAAAGGTAAATCAAATGTGTGGAATCTTCCATCCTATTTTGCCATCCCACTGTGCTGCTCTACTCACCAGCATAGTGCCGTGTAATCCCAGCAGCACCATTGTGCAGAACAGCAGGCACTTCCCGTGCCTGCTGAACGGCGGATTCAGCTGACTGGTAATGCTTTGAGAAAGAGCAGTTAGTCACATTCAAGAGGACTCCCTTATTTATTGTATCAGTCAATAATAAAAAGATGAACATATTTGTCCTACAGCATGACCCAGTATCTCCAGGATGTACAGATTCACATTTCAAGTTAATGCACCTGTATGCTTGCAATTGTATTTGATTGTATTCAAACTGGTAGCACATTAAACTGAAGGCTCTGACCAGCCCAATCGTATTTCAATAAATCCTGCTGATTTTGGACCGAATATTGTGAATATTCGACGTGGAACGCTCCTGGTGACGACTTCAGTGGACTAAAGCCACTATCTGTGCAACATTAGTAACCAAATTAGAGCCGTATCGTTTGCATCGAAGCTGCTCGGCTGAAGTTAGCCAAGCTGAGACCGCTAACAACAAAAGTGTCTGTTTTCTTATATTTGCGGAGGAGGAAAACATCAAACGCTAGTATCTACTTGTCCTGCAAAACCCACGTATAGTATAGAACGAGGATAGTGAGTACCAATAAGAAGTTGGGGAAGGGGAAATGGCAACTTAAACTTGCTTATCAACCTATTATTTCCTTAGCTGAGCTCTCTAACAACGATACGCGTTTGTGATTCAATTCGTGGATGTTGAAGAAACATCGAAGGTGAGTAACTTCATAACTTGTACGACGAGGACCCTGAGGTCTTAGGAAATTTAACAAGTCTTATTTGAGTACATCTGAGTAAACAAATTGGTGCTGTATCGTTCGCGTTGAAGCTGCTCGGCCCAAGTTAGGCTAGCGCGCTAACATCATTACGTAGAGTATACAAAGAGGAACTAACATCAATTGCGGGCTCAACCTTCAACGACTAGAGTGAGGGCCATTGTGGTTTGAATCCCCTCCATCCATGTATCCTTTAAATCGCTATATCCTTTATATTTTTAACAGCGGTAGTATGTGATTTGTGTACCTTATGTGCTGACTGTGTTTATTGTGATTGCTTTCATTTGACCTTAACTTTAACATAGATTAGGTAGTATGTGAATTGTGTATCTTATGTGCTGACTTTGTTTATTTGTTTGCTTCTTCTTTTTGATTATCTGCAGGCAATTGGGTAGCACATTATTGTGCTACCTGTCAGCTGGTCTCAAGCCCGGATAAATGCAGGGGGTTGTGTCAAGAAAGGCATCTGGCGTAAAACTGTGCCAAACATATATGGGCGTTCGTCATACGAATTCCGTAACGGTTAGGTCGTGGCCCGGGCTTCCTACACCTACACCTGGAAATGTTAATCTACAAGGCGTAGATAGACATTCAGATAATGACAATGCATCACATACTGGCTAAGAATGTATTGGAGGTCAAAAGAGTATCAGATCGAGTGATGAGGCTGAAATTTGAAATTGAGGGTATTGTGTATAATATGATTAGCGGCTATGCCCCACAGGCAGGATGTGACCTTGCGTTGAAAGAGAAATTCTGGAAGGAACTAGATTAAGTAGTCTTGAGCATCCCAGAGAGAGAGAGAAAGAAAGAGAGAGAGAGAGAGAGAGAGTTGTGATTGGTGCAGATTTCAATGGATATGTTTGCGAAGGAAGCAGGGGCAATGAAGAAGTGATGCGTAAGTATGGTATTCAGCAAAGGAACATTTAGAGGCAGATGGTGGTGGACTTCACAAAAAGGATGGAATTGGCAGTGGTGAACACTTATTTCGAGAAGACACAGGACCATAGAGTGACCTACAAGAGCGGATGTAGAAGCACGCAGATGGATTATATTTTGTGCAGACGATGTAATTTGAAGGAGGTTACCGACTGTAAGGTAGTGGTGGGGTAGAGTGTAGCTCGACAGCATAGAATAGTGGTGTGTAGGATGACGCTGGCAGCGGGTAGGAAGACTAAGAAGACAAAGGTAGAGCAGAGAATCAGGTGGTAGAAGTTGAGAAAGGAAAAATGTTGTGTGGCCTTCCGGAAAGAGGTGAGACAAGCTTGAGATGGACAGGAGGGGCTCCTAGAAGACTGGAAAACTACTGCCAAGGTATTCAGAGAGGCAGGCAGGAGAGTACTTCGGGTGTCCTCTGGTCAGAAAGGGGAGAAGGAGACTTGGTGGTGGAACCCCAAAATACAGGAAGTCATCCAAGGAAAGAGGTTAGCGAAGAAGAAGTGGGATACGGAGAGGACTGAGGAGAGGTGTAAGGAATACAATGAGATGCATTGTAGGACAAAAGTTGAGGTGGGGAAGGCTAAACTAGAGGCACAACATACACTCCAGGTTGGATACGAAAGAAGGAGAAAAGGATCTCTCCAGGTTGGCCAGACAGAGGGATAGAGATGAGAAGGATGTGCAGCAAGTAAAGGTGATTAAGGGTAGCGATATAAATGTATCTTGACTGGTGCCAGTCGTGTGCTAAGTAGATGGAATTAGCACTTTGAGAAGTTAATGAATGAAAAAAAATGGGAGAGAAGGGAGAGTAGAAGAGGTAAGCGTAAATGACCGGGAAGTGGCATTGATTCGGAAGGGAGAAGTTAGAAAGGCACTAAACAGAATGAAAAATGGAAAGACAGTTGGTCGCGATGGCATACCAGTGGAGGTATCGAAGCAATTTGGTGAGGTGGCGGTGGAATTTTTGACCAACTTGTTCAACAGAATACTAGCGGGAGAGAAGATGCCAGAAGAATGGAGGAAAAGTGTGCTAGTCCCCATTTTTAAAAACAAAGCTGATGTTCAGAACTGTGGAAACTATTGAGGAATAAAGATGATGAGCCACACATTGAAGTTATGGGAAAGAGTAGTGGAGGACTCAGGTCAGTATCTGCGAGCAACAGTATGGTTTCATGCCTAAAACGAGTACCACAGATGCACTATTTACGTTGAGGATGCTCGTGGAAAAGTACAGAGAAGGTCAGAAGGAGGTACATTGTATCTTTGCAGACCTAAAGAAAGCCTATGACAGAGTACCAAGAAATGAACTGTGGTTCTTCATGCGCAAATCAGGTGTGGCGGAGAAATATGTTAGAATAGTACAGGACATGTATGAGGACAGCAGAACAGTGGTGTGTCAGAAGAATTTAAGGTGGAGGTGGAACTGCATCAGGGTTCCGTGCTGAGCCCTTTCCTGTTTGCGGTAGTAATGTATAGGCTTATAGACGAGGTTGGACTGGAATCCCCTTGGACCGTGATGTTGGCAGATGATATTGTGATCTGCAGTGAAAGCAGGGAACAGGAGGAGGAACAATTAGAAAAATGAAGGTATGCACTGGAAAGGAGAAGAATGAAGATTAGCCAAAGTAAAACAGAATGTATGTGTGTGAATGAGAGGGGCGGAGGAGGAAGAGTGAAACTCCAGGGAGAAGAGATAGCGAGGGTGGACGACTTCAACTTCTACTTGGGGTGGACAATACAGCACAATGGAGATAGTGGGATGGAAGTGAAGAAACGGGTCCAAGCGGGATGGAACAGTTGGCGGAAGGTGTCTGGGGTTCTATGTGACAGAAGAGTATCCACTAGGATGAAGGGCAAAGTTTATAAAACAGTGGTGAGGCCGGCCATGATGTACAGATTAGAGATGGTGGCTCTGAAGAAACAACACGTAGCAGAACTTGAGGTAGCAGAAATGAAGATACTTAGGTTCTTGCTTGGTGTGAACAGGTTGGATAGGATTAGAAATGAGCTCATTCGAGGGACAGCCAAAGTTGGATGTTTTGGAGACAAGGTTAGAGAGAGCAGATTTCGATGGTTTGGACATGTTCAGAGGTGAGAGAGGGAATATGTTGGTAGAAGGGTGCTGAGGATGGAGTTGCCAGGGAAAAGAGCGAGAGGAAGACAATGATACCTGGAAGAGCATGATTGGGAGCAATGGTAATCACGGTGGGAATCCCAGAACTCATTGGTGGACACCAGTGGTAAGGCATACCATGAAGCTGAAGAAAGAGTTCTATTGGGCCTCTTTGGCCTCTGGTACTCCAAACGTTGTTGATGGGTACTGACTGGCCAAGCAAAATGTAACTTTTGTGGTCTCTGTAGCAAAATCCCAGGCGTGGGAGGATTTCATTGAGAACATGAAGAATGACTTCAGGACAGCTTCAAGGAAATTCTGGTCCACCATGCACCATCTAGTGGGAGAACCAGTCCACCATCAATCAACACTGCGTGTAGTCGGGATGTGGCGCTGCTGACTTTAGCATGTTGTACTGTAAATCGATACAAGTTTTCGAAGACCTCCTCAATTTTATTGACACGCCTTCCCATGATGAAGTAGAATCTAGGGTTTCTGTGGCAGGCTCTCCAGTCTTTAGAGTTGAGGTCACCAAGGTGGTTAAAAAGCTCCTTGGTGGCAAGGCCCCAGGGATTGATGAGATTTGCCCGGAGTTCCTAAAGGATGTTTGAGGGCTGTTCTGGTTGACATGCCTCTGTCACATTGTGTGGACATCGTGGAATGTGCCTCAGGATGGGCAGACTTGGGTGGTGGACCCATTTTTAAGAAGAAGGAGCAGAGGATGTTTTCCAACTACAGGGAAATCACACTCCTCAGCCTCCATGGAAAGGTCATTTCAGGGATGCTGGGGAGGACGATCCATCGGAAAATCGAATCTTGGACTCAGCAGTTTGGTTTTCGTCCTGGCTGTGGAACAGCGAACCTGCTCTTCACCCTCGACAGTGCATGGAAGTTTGCCCATCAAGTCTACATGTGTTTTGCGGACTTGGAGACGGCATTCGACCATGTTGGGGTCCTAAACCCCCTGACACGGGCTGTTCGGCCCCTCTATGATGGGTGTCCGGGTTTGGTCCGCATTACCGGCAGTAAGTCGCACTCGTATCCGGTGAGTGTTGGTCTTCTCCAATGGATGGATGGAAAAATCAAGCAATGCTTTTCCTTATTCAACAGAATTATAATCGCTGTGCGCAAAGTGCTCCAGCTGACTTAGGCTTGAAATGATGTTTCTCCAGAATGACGTTTTACCGTTTCACACATTTCACACAAATCTTTCTTCAACTAAACAAAAACTTCTTCTTTTCCTTTCGGCTTGTCCCGTTAGGGGTCGCCACAGCGTGTCATCTTTTGCCATCTTAGCCTATCTCCTGCATCTTCCTCTCTAACCCCAACTGGCCTCATGTCTTCCCTCACCACATCCATAAACCTTCTCTTTGGTCTTCCTCTCGCTCTTTTGCCTGGGAGCTCCATCCTCAGCATCCTTCTACCAATATACTCACTCTCTCGCCTCTGAACATGTCCAAACCATCGAAGTTTGCTCTCTCGAATCTTGTCTCCAAAACATCCAGCTTTGGCTGTCCCTCTAATGAGCACATTTCTAATCCTATCCAACCTGGTCACTCCGAGCGAGAACCTCAACATCTTCATTTCTGCCACTTCCAGTTCAGCTTCCTGTTTCTTCAGTGCCACCGTCTCTAATCCGTACATCATGGCCGGCCTCACCACTGTTTTGTAAACTTTGCCCTTCATCCTAGCAGAGACTCTTCTGTCACATAACACACCAGACACCTTTCGCCAGCTGTTCCAACCTGCTTAGACCCGTTTCTTCACTTCCTGACCACACTCTCCATTGCTCTGTATTGTTGACCCCAAGTATTTGAAGTCCTCCACCCTCGCTATCTCTTCTCCCTGTAGCCTCACTCTTCCCCCTCCACCTTTCTCATTTACGCACAAATATTCTGTTTTACTTCGGCTAATCTTCATTCCTCTCCTTTCCAGTGCATGTCTCCATCTTTTTAATTGTTCCTCTGCATGCTCCCTGCTTTCACTGCATATCACAATATCATCTGCGAACATCATGGTCCAAGGGGATTCCAGTCTAACCTCATCTGTCAGCCTGTCCATTACCACTGCAAACAGGAAGGGGCTCCGAGCTGATCCCTGATGCAGTCCCACCACCACCTTAAATTCCTCTGTCACACCTAAGGCACACCTCACCATTGTTCTGCTGCCATCATACATGTCCTGTACTATTTTAACATACTTCTCAGCCACACCAGACTTACGCATGCAGTACCTCAGTTCCTCTCTTGGTACTCTGTCATAGGCTTTCTCTAGATCCACAAAGACACAATGTAGCTCCTTCTGACCTTCTCTGGACTTTTCCACGAGCATCCTCAAGGCAAATAATGCATCTGTGGTACTCTTTCTAGGCATGAAACCATACTGTTGCTCGCAGATACTTACTTCTGTCCTGAGTCTAGCCTCCACTACTCTTTCCCATAACTTCATTGTGTGGCTCATCAACTTTATTCCTCTATAGTTCCCACAGCTCTGAACATCACCTTTGTTCTTAAAAATGGGAACTAGAACACTTTTCCTCCATTCTTCAGGCATCTTTTCGCCCGCTAGTATTCTGTTGAATAAGTTAGTCAAAAACTCCACAGCCATCTCTCCAAATTGCTTCCATACCTCTACCGGTATGTCATCAGGACCAACTGCCTTTCCATTTTTCATCCTTTGTAGTGCCTTTCTGACTTCCCCCTTAGTAATCATTTCCACTTCCTGGTCCTTCACTCTTGCCTCTTCAAGTCTTCCTTCTCTCTCATTTTCTTCATTCATCAACTTCTCAAAGTATTCTTTCCATCTATTTAGCACACTACCGGCACCAGTCAACACATTTCCATCTCTATCCTTAATCACCCTAACCTTCTGCACATCCTTCCCATCTCTATCCCTCTGTCTGGCCAACCTGTAGAGATCCTTTTCTCCTTCTTTCGTGTCCAACCTGGTGTACATGTCTTCATATGCCTCTTGTTTAGCCTTTGCCACCTCTACCTTTGCCCTACGTCGCATCTCGATGTACTCCTTTCGCCTCTCCTCAGTCCTCTCAGTATCCCACTTCTTCTTCGCTAATCTATTTCCTTGTATGACTCCCTGTATTTTGGGGTTCCACCACCAAGTCTCCTTCTCCCCTTTCCTACCAGAAGACACTCTCCTGCCAGTCTCTCTGATTACCATAGCTGTTGTAGTCCAGTCTTCCGGGAGCTTCTGCTGTCCATCGAGAGCCTGTCTCACCTCTTTCCGAAAGGCCGCAGAACGTTCTTCCTTTGTCACCTTCCACCACATGGTTCTCTGCTCTACCTTTGTCTTCTTAATCTTCCTACCCACCCACCAAAGTCATCCTACACACCACCATCCTAAGATGTCGAGCTACACTCTCCCCTACCACTACTTTACAGTCAGTAATCTCCTTCAGATTACATCGTCTGCACAAAATATAATCCACCTGCGTACTTCTACCTACGCTCTTTTACGTCACTATATTTTCCTCCCTCTTCTGGAATTAAGTGTTCACTACAGCCATCTCCATCCTTTTTGCAAATTCCACCACCATCTGTCCCTCAGAGTTCTTTTCCTGGATGCCGTACTTACCCATCACTTCTTCATTGCCCCTGTTTCCTTTACCAATATGTCCATTACAATCTGCACCAATCACAACTCTCTCGCTGTCTGGGATGCTCAGAACTACTTCATCGAGTTCCTTCCAGAATTTCTCTTTCAACTCTAGGTCACATCCTACCTATGGGGCATAGCCGCTAACCACATTATACATAACACCCTCAATTTCAAATTTTAGTCTCATCACTCGATCTGATACTCTTTTCACCTCCAAGACATTCTTAGCTAGCTCTTCCTTTAAAATAACCCCTACTCCATTTCTCTTCCCATCTACTCCGTGGTAGAATAATTTAAATCCTGCTCCTAAACCTCTAGCCTTACTACCTTTCCACCTGCTCTCTTGGACGGACAATATATCAACATTTCTCCTAATCATCATGTCAACCAACTCCTGAGCTTTTCCTGTCATAGTTCCAACATTCAAAGTCCCTACACTCAGTTGTAGGCTCTGTGGATTCCTCTTTTTCTTCTGACGACAAATCCGGTTTCTTTCTCTTCGGTCCTGAATTAAATGAAAGAAATGCTTACAGAATACAAACCCAGTCGGGTTTTGAGATCAACCGACTCAGGTCGCAGAGCCCAAAGCAAATATGATGAAGCAGCACTTAGCTGTTATGAGTTACACAAATGGAGTTGCCAACAGAGGTGACATCAGCCACAAGTGTGAATGTTTTTAAATCCACTTTGAAGACGTTTCTTTTTTTCTCATGGTTTTTAAAGTATGTCTGCTTTTTAATATTATTTCTTGCACTGAACGCTGTTTTGACTTTTAATTTTATTTTCATTTTTTTCATTATTTTATTTTATTTTTTATGTTTTAAATGTTTGATTTCCTTGTATTCAAATGGTTTTAATCATGTAAAGCACATTGAGTGTCCTTGTGTATGAAATTCGCTCCATAAATAGTTTTGCTTTTATTTGCTTAATGTTTGAGGACACTGAATTATTAATTTTTGGTCATACTGCAAGGCAACAGTAACTTGATAGTTGCATCATTATTAGTTCTGAATCTATATGTTCATAGTTCTGAACATTTGTTTGTTATTGGGTTGACATCGGTGAACAAAAAGTATGATACTGGTGATGCATGTTTCTCTGTTGAAAGGCCTGAATGTGTCTTTGGAGAAACAGATGTGTTCTTTTAAACAGTTATAGGTATTTTAGAATGAGACTATTACATAATGACAGTGGAGCATGGATTTAACTCTTTGTGCTACAAATCATTTAGTCATCTTCAAAGTAGATTTAAATAGTCTTCTCTCATCTCGCAAATGAAATACATTGGGTGAATCTCAGACTGTAGGCAGCATGATGGAACTTGTGTCCTCCAGCCCGAGTGAGGTGCATTTGTTCCCCCTGCACCAGTACCTTGCCAGTTGGCAAGTCTAAGCCAGGAAACTGTCAGTGTCGATTGAGCTGAGTGGAAGAGGTCTTGTTGAAGGAGCCTTGCTAGTTCCAGGGCCCACCTCTGTTTCCAAAGCATGGGAATAAAGAGCTCTGCATTCCACGGGGCTGAGCTGCCAGCTTTCCCCCTGCCCATAGTTCACAGGGAACCCTGAATGAGATTAACAAAAGCATTCTGTTGGACCTCTCTTGGCAAGCTTCCATGTCAACAGCTCGCGGGGTCAGGGGTCACACTAACTACATTCATTCCCAGCAGACCCCTTGCTCCAAACACAGGCTGCCAGTCCCACAAACTCCAAGCTTTTCCTCTAATCCCCGAAGATATGTCTGATCTCTCCACATGTTTCTGCTCAATTAAAGCAATATCACACCTTGCAAATGGAACAGATAGAGGAAAGGAGAGTGAAAGCTTGAGAGAATGTGGCGCAATGAGGAACAGAGACAAACGTGAGAAAAGCAAATGAATGGAAGAGTGAAAGAGAGTGAAAGATTCAAAGGAGAAATAAAGTCAGTGGCTGGTGGAAGTCACTAACATGTTTCGTATATGCACCTGATCACACAGTAGAAGTAAAAACACATTTCATGCTTTCATTCATCTAGCCATTCTCAGCACCACTTATCCTGTTCAGGATCGCGGGTGCTGGAGCCTATCCCAAATGACTTTGGACCAAAGGGAGACTGAAATGGTCACCAGTCAGTTGCAGGACAGACATTCACAGATAACCATTCATACTGACATTCATGTCGTCACTGATAGGGCAGTGACCGCATGCTGCCTGCTGCAATTCAGACAAAACACCACACCACACCACACACACCACAGCATTATTCTCGCATATTTAGCATTTTTATTCACCAATGAAAACAGTTCTCTGGTATATTGATAATATGTCTCTGACATTTTTTGGGGACAAAAAAAAAAAAAAAACAAACACTACAAACGTTTTTGCCCCACTTGCATGCAGATGAGGCCCTGCTCAACCCGCCCCCTTGCTGTGCTTCACCATGGTCCAAACATTTTCTATTACCATGAAAATCAACCAGATTTTGATTCCCAACTAGATCTAGTGTATGAAGACAAAAAACATAACACCCCCCCACACCATCATGTAGGCATCATTGAGCAACACTTGTCAATTACTGTAGCGGATCCATGCATGTGGTGCATGCAGCTGACATTTTGTCAGACTCTATATCCCTATAGACCTACGTCGACAAGACAGCTAAATTAATTAATTAAATGTATTTGCTGGTTATCATTTGTGAATGCAGATAACACTGTTAGCTAATACTAATTTTTGGCAGTCTTTGACATGATAGTGGTTCTGTGTAGTCCAGCACACAGACTCTGGCTGTTACTTTGAAAATGACAGAGGCCTGCCAAGCAGAAAAACTCACTTTGGAGGTAGCATCGTGTAAATTTTCTGAACTTTCGGAGCGTAATCCGGCAAAATTCCAAGCAGTATGGTGACAGACACATTTTAGTAAAGAGGCAAATAAAAATATAACTACCTGGTTGTAAAATCTCACACTTTATGTGTGAACGGGTGCTCCAGAAACCCGACTATTTGTCGCAGTTAAAATGTCGATTTTCTGTTAAATGTCCTGATAATTAGTGATAAGGAATGAAATTGGTGGCTCAGTGGCACGTCTGGCTAGACTGTTAGCCTCACAGTTCTGACGACTGGGATTCAAATCCCAGCCCTGCCTGCGTGGAGTTTGCATGTTCTCCTTATGCCTGTGTGTTTTTTTTTCGGACAGTCCAGTTTTCTATCACATCCCAAAAAAATGCATTAATTGGAGACTTGAAATTGCCCTTGGGTTTTATTGTGAGTGTGAATGATTGTTTGTCTCTGTGTGCCATCCGACTGGCAGGCAACCAGTTCAGGGTGTAGCCCTCCTCCTCCCTGAAGATAGCTGGGATAGGCTCTAGCACTTCCATGAACCTTGTTAGGTTAAGCGATTCAGATGATGGATGGATGGATGGATAAAATGGTATGAACATTTCATTTCACAATTATTTTTAACAAAATTATCACAAACCTTTGCAAAACATGAATTTTCAATACCTTCCTCGAGCTGTCAGAAGGGGTTTGTGTCTCCTGATGATCCTAGAAGCTAAGTTGTCTGGGGTCACCCATGGCTAAAAGGTCCTAGGTGAGAGATCAAAGAACGATTCCATAAACCCCCATGACGAATACAAATATTAGATCTCAGTTCCCCTTGCCTGGATATGGGTCACCGGGGCCGCCCTATGGAGCTTTGCCTGAAGATGGGTCTCGAAGACGTGAGTCTGATAGCCGGGCCTACGCCAATGGGGCTTGGCCGGGCACAGCATGAAAGGATAACATTGGTTCCCCTTCCCATGACCCCTCACCTGTGAGAGGTAACAGAGTGATCGGGTGCAATGTGAACTGGCCAGGAGCCAAAGGCGGGAGGACCTTGGCTATCCAGTCCCTGGCTATAGAAACTACCTCTAAGGACATGGAATATCACCTCTCTGGCAGGGAAGGAGCCCGAGTGATGTGTGAGGTCGAGAGGTTTTGGTCTATATATAGTTGGACTCGCCTCTACGCACTGCTTGGGCTCTGGTACTAGTCCTCTTGAGGGTGGTAGGACTCTGTTCCACTCTGGAGTTGCCTACAGTGAGAGGCTCCAAGCAAGTGTGGGTATACTTATTGCCCCCCGCCCTGGCACCTGTACAATGGGGTTCACAATGGTGGATGAGAGGGTAGCCCCCACCCATCTCCATCGGGTGGGGGGATGGGTCCTGACTCTTCAGAGTTCTCATCCTTTTTGGAGTCCTTACAGGGAGTGCTGGAGAGTTCTCCCTATAGGGACTCCATCATTCTACTGGGAAACGTCAATCCCCACATGGACAATGACACTGAGACCTGGAAGCGTGTGATTGGGAAGAAGCCCCCCCGATCAGAACCCAAGTGGTGTTCTGTTACTGGACTTCTATGCTCATCCAGATTGTCCATAACAAACACCATATTCAGACATAAGGGTGTCCACATAGGACTTGGCACAAGGACACCCTAGGTTGCAGTTGGATGATCGACATTGTGGGCATTTCATCTGACTTGCGGCCATATAATGGACGTATTATGATGGTCTTCTTGAATTTCAACTCCCACCTCCGGAAGAACTTGGCTCATGTTCCAAGGGGTGGAAGCTCCTCAGTAGCACAGTCCCGGGGGTGGATGAGATTCGCCCAGAGTTTCTAAAGGCTCTGGATGCTGTGGAGCTCTCGTGACTGACACACCTCTGCAACATTGCGTGGACATCGGGGATGGTGCCTCTGGATTGGCAGACTGAGGTGATGGTCCCCCTTTTTAAGAAAGGAGACCACAGAGTGTGCTCCAACTACAGTTTGTCACATTCTTCAGCCTCCCTGATAAGGTCTATTAAGAGGTGCTGGAGAGGAGGGTCCGTTGGGAAGTCGGATCACAGATTCAGGAGGAGCAATGTGGTTTTCATCTTGGCCGTGGAACAGTGGACCAGCTCTTCACCCTTGGCAGGATCCTCGAGGGAGTTCGCCCAGCAAGTCTATATGTGTTATGTGGATTTGGAGAAGGTGTTTGAATGTGTCCCTTGAGGAGTCCTATGGGGGGTTCTTCAGGAGTATAGGGTACCAAACCCCCTGATGTGGATTTTTCAGTCCCTGAATGACCGGTGTCAGAGTTTGATCCACATCGTAATATGACGACAGACACTGCCAAGGTTCCTCTTTGTCACTTATTTGTTCATAACTTTTCTGGACATAATTTTTAGGTGCAGAGGGTGTCTGGTTTGGAGGCCTCAGCATTACATCTCTTTGAAAATGATGTGATTCTGTTGGCTTCATCAAGCCGTGGTCTCAAACGGTCACTGGAGCAGTTCGTAGCCAAGTAAGGAGTTCAAGTATCTTGTCGTCTTGGTCATGAGTGAGGGAAGAATGGAGCGGGAGCTCGACAGGTGGATCGGTGCAGCGTCTGCAGCGAAGCAGTCCATTGTGGTTAAGAAGGAGCAAAGATGAAAGGCTCTCAATTTACCAGTTGATCTACGTACCTACCTTCACCTATGGTCACGAACTGTGTGTCATGACCAAAAGAACAAAATCCTGGATACAAGTGGCCTAAGGGAGCTTCCTTCACAGTGTCCGAGAAATTACTTAGAGATAGAGTGAGAAGCTCGGTCATCCGAGAGGGGCTCAGTGTCGAGCAGCTGATCCTCCGCATCGAGAGGAGCCAGATGAGGTGGCTGGGGCATCTGATCCGAATGGCTCCCAGTTGCCTCACTGGTGAGGTGTTCCAGGCATGTCCCACTGGAAAGAGACATTGGGGACGACCCAGAACACGCTGGAGAGACTATGTGTCTCGGCTGGCCTGGGAATGTCTCGGAATCCCTCCAGTAGAGCTGGATGAAGTGGCTGGGGAAAGGGAAGTCTGGGTGTGCCTGCTCAAGCTACTTCCCCCACGACCTGACCCGGAAAAGTGGTAGAACATGGATGGATGAGTTTCAATAAAATGTGGACATAGAAAATTGTAACGTATACAAGACCTCATAAAATTTGCAACAGTGATATATTTAACAATGATGGGACTCAAACTAGGCGGCACAGTGGCTCAGCTGGAAAGCGTTGGCCTGTGTGGAGTTTTTATGTTCTCCTGATGACTGTGTGGGTTTCCTCCAGGTACTCCAGTTTCCTCCCACATCCCAAAAACATGCAACATTAATTGGACACTCTAAATTGCCCCTATGTGTGAATGTGAGTGCGGCTGTTTGTCTTGACGTGGCATGCAATTGGCTGGCAACTAGTTCAGGGTGTACCCCGCCTCCTGCTCATTGACAGCTGGGATAGGCTCCAGCACTTTCCGTGACCTTCGTGAGGATAAGTGGCTAAGAAAATGGATGGATGGGACACAAACTAATCAGAGGCTGTTTAATTATTCTCATTCTAGCTAAAGAAAGATTGTTTCTTCTTTTCTTTTTGGATACTACATACAGAAACCTGACAAGCTGCACTTTGAACTGACAGTGTTCATGAGGTTTAAACACACATCTCAGTTGATTGTATGGAACCTTTTAAAGGACATGTCAACTCAACTTTATCAAGGCATTGGCAGTTCCTCCTTGAGGGTCCAAGCCCATATCAAAACCGTAAGCGTCCTCTCTCTTTGACTGAAGGGCTGAGTCTGGAATATGTGGATTTCAGGGCTGTTTGTCATTTCCCCTCCACAGCTGAAATAAGTGCGCAAGAATCTGGTTGCTATGGATGCTTTATTTTTAATGCCTCTGCTCACCTTGTTTGCGCAGGTTTTCTCTGAAGTTGCTGCCACATTCCACATGCATGCATGTCAAGTCAATTGAACATTAAATTGTCCATAACTGTGTATATGAGTATGAATTGTATTTGTGGCCAGAGATTGACTGGCAACCAGTCCAGGTTGGCTCCTGCCTCTTGCCCATAATCAATTTTCCGCTCATGTTCAACACTTAACCAGTGTGCACCCACTTAAAAATACCTTGTGAGAGTGGAAACACAATCTGAGAAAATTAGGGTCAATTGAGTTGAACTAACTGGGGGTAAAAGACTGGTTGTTGGATAATTGAATAGTTGAATAATCACAACATGAAGAAAATTCAGGCTTTGACATCAACCTTTTTCTTCTTAGATGTTGATAATGTTTATTAAAACAGTGGAAATATCTTCTGCAATACATAGTCTTACAGTTTCTGTTTTTTCCTGAATAGGATACTACAGAATAAGCACAAAAGAAAGAGGGACATTAGAAAGAAACATACAGTAGATTGGAAGAAGACTGTTGGAAAATTAAATATTATTAGAGACAGGGTACTGTTGTCCACAGAGTGAATCATGTTCTTGTCCTTGATCTGCCTGCTTTTCTTTAAGCTGGATCCAGATCCCCACCCTCCTGTAGAGTCAGTGACCCAGAGGAAGGGAGGTCTTGGTCAGCTGAAGGCTCCACTGGGCTACTGTGGGCAGTGGTGGAGAGTGGGTGGAGCAAGGGGTGGTGTTGTACTCGATGGAAGGTGAAACACCAAAACAGGGGAGAGGAGAGAGCCAGTTGATGAGAGGATGAGAACAGCAGAGGATATTTACACTCCAAGACGCTCTGAGAGGTTGAGTTTCAAAGTCTCTCAAACAGCTGTCAATATCCTGGCCTCGCAATATGCGTCCAATTCAAATTGTCCAAAACGGTCAGCAGTGGTAAAGTCCTAGTGCGACACTTAGTCTCAAAATAAATCTAAAAAGCTTTAAAGCTACTGGATGCAAAAATTGATAGAAGAAAGATTCAACATTTTGGCTATAGATTTAATAAAATTATTTTCAGACAGTATTTTATCTAAACAAATAATAAACAAAACAATGGTTCTCAAATAAAGTCGAATTCAATTTAAGGCAGTGTAGCGCATATCTGAAAATATAAATACACAAAAAAAAGGACATCTTAATTTCTTTTTAGGTGAAGGTAATCTATCTGAAAAGTACAACTGTTAAACAAATCAACACACTAAGTTCAATATAACAAGTGTGTCACAAACGTTCCAGGACTGGTGTCACTTCACCAGACTACAAATTCTGAGTTTAAAACCAGAACATTTACAAACATGGTATTTTCTCTGTTCAGTGCGTGAGAAAGGGTGAGAAAGGACAACTCATGGCTGCCTCACCATGTCAACGTGGTTGTTCACAATACCTTGACCATCTAACAGTTCCTGGCCAAAAAGAAAATAGCTGCGCTTGAGCAACTGTCCTAGTCCTACTCACCCTACCAAGCTCCATGTAATTGCTTCCTCTTTCCCAAGCTTAAGCAGGTGACACCTGTCCCTGCAATTCATTAACACACCTAGTTGTTTTTACATTTAATTATCAATCCATCCACCATCCATCCATTTTCTGAGCCGTTTATACTCACAAGAATCACGGGAGTGTTGCAGCCTATCCCAGCTGTCATCAAGCACAAGGCGGGTACACCCTGAACTGGTTGGTTGCCAGCCAATCGCAGGGCACATCGAGATAAACAGCCGCACTCACAATCACACATAGGGCCAATTTAGAGTGTCCAATTAATGTTGCATGTTTTTGGGATGTGGGAGAAAACCGTAGTGCCTGGAGGAAACCCACGCAGGACAGGGAGAACATGCAATCTCCACACAGAGGGGTCCTCAGAAGTGTGAGGCCAACGCTTTTCCAGCTGATCCACCGTGCCGCCTACATTTAATTAATATTTCATAAACTTTAACATTTCATATTTTGAATAAATCGCTAAATGCAAGTAAGACAGGCGGAGATAGGGAGGGAGAAATGACAACTATACTGTATGCCATTATTGCAACATGTATTTTAAACTGATATTCTTTGGATTTTACAAAATGTATTGTCAAGTGAATGTATAATTTATTACAGTAAGAAAACCTTAGTTTGTCTTTGACAATTACTAATATTATATGTCGCATCAACTTGTACTGTACAGTACACAGTACCTTGTCTGATAATTCTGTCAGTCATCTGTGTGCTTTGAGGAGTTTGAAGCGTGTTCTACTGTAAAGTCAATAGAGGGCGCTAGGAATCAGTATTTGGCGCCATTCAATTTGGTTGCAGTAAACAAAAAAAAAAAAAAGAATGCCAGTGTAGTGCCTCTCTAGTGTATAATACTTTGACGAGAGGTGGGTAACCCGAGTTATTTCCCCAATCAAAATTAGGAACTAATCAATTAACTTAATGGTAATTACTCTAAACTTCTATTTCAACTTTACTCCTGACTTGTGCATTTATTCCCTCTCAAAAGGACGCTGAAATAATATTTCCCCTTATGAGTTAGTTATCTTCATTTAAACAACCAAGCTACCATATAAACACCCCACTTTTTTAACTGTCTTGCAGATAGTCTAATAATAGACCTGGTTATGTAACAAAAAGTGTGAACATTCAAAAACAAAATAAAGGATGAAAAATCAAATATGTATACAAAATAAATACTCATTCAAATATACAAAGTCAACATAACAGGTACACAAGAAATTTAAACCCCAAATTCCCTGCAGTGTTTCAAACGGCAGTACTGAAGAAAGTCGAGGGTTGTGTCCACTTGCCCAGCCTCATCCAAGTCCTCACGGTCCAATCCGTTACGAAGCTTTCCTCCTCATCGTCTTCTTCCTCGTGGTTCAACATAGGCCTCGCTAGTTTGTGTTAGCTTGTCACTAGCATCCTAGAAAAGTTCTATGCATCCACTTAGCCTCTGTATTAGCAGCAAACTCCACCACGTTATGACGTGATTTGAGTAGTCCACACAAACAACGCACTATCACAATTGAACTGTCAACAGTCCTTGTCGAACACATTGACCAATGTTGATGAATGTCCTCCCTTAGCTTTTCTTTTCTTCAAACCAGCCACTCGACCACTCTTTCCTGCTTCTCTCTTTCTTCTCTCTCCTCAACCCCTCACGTCCTGTCCTTCTTAAACACAGGTTACAATAATAAATGACAAACTAAGGTATTTCTTTTCACAAATTATTAAAACACATGTAAAGGTCAAGTGTCATCCCTATAAACATTCGAAAATAGAAAGTGAAATGAAAAATACATATAACATTATTCACGCAGAAGTCGTCCGACATCGACACATTTACATTTAGCACCCCTGTCATACGTACCCGGATCTTTTGTTACATTATGAGAGACGGATTAGTAGTTCGCCCCAAACTATTATTTTTTTTTTAGTAGCGGTACACACACGTACCTGTCATTTGGAACCCACGAAGCTCTCGTCCATTGCACCCGTGGAATCAATTTTTCACGACGAACTGGGTCTCTTGCAAACTTATGAAGGGTAAATCCGTCCTCCCGAGTGTTCAAGCAGTGTCCAGCAATCCAACAAGCCGGTATTTTGGCTAACACAAAGGAACAACGAACTACCTTCCCGGAGGTAAAACTAATAGAAACAAACAAGTCCACTTGAGGGCGGTCCTGCCATGTACTTCACGTCCTGCTTCTTCTCGAAAATGAATCCCTCGATAGGATTTTCATGGTGGGAGTTACAAAAAGTTGTATACTCAAAATCATGTTTTGAGGTGAAAAAACGCATGGGTTCATGTCGGCTGCAGTTTTTTCAATGATGATGCTAAAAAATAATGCATTTCATGACAGTGGCCTTTTAAATACAAATCCATCCAAAAGAAAATAAATTCACCACACACTTTAACAAATATTTCCCACCTAATTTCTACTCTATTTATATGAACTTTTAACTGTAGCATTTTTTTAACTGGGTTACACCAGGCTTGGTATCTCAACATGCACATGACAATTCCGATATCTGACAAAGTAATTGTTAAATGTGTGGGTGTGTGAGTTATCAAAATAACTACAATATCAATTTTTTTAAAAGAATACAAATGTATCACTTTATTCTGCACAGTGACAGAGATGCAGCCACATCATATTTGCAAAAGATAAAAAAAAAAACGGACATTCGCTCTCAAGTGTAAACACTCAGCAAACTCAACAGCATTACCATAAGGTGCAGCTTCAAGATGTGTAACCAAACAGTCAAATCCCAACAATGGTGTTTTATGATCTGTTTGATAACTTGTGTGAAACAACACTCCCTGTTCACTTACAAATCCCTGCTAATCCCCATGAGGTAGTGACAGCTGATTTAGAGAAGCTTGTGGCTCTGTTGGTGAAGGTAAACTAAAATACATTATAGCAGAAAGCTCTGCTGAGGGCCTGCAGAATTTAAATCACTCTTTAAAGAGGCAGGGAGTTACAGCATCAGTGAGGCCCACTGCATGGACCAATCGTTAGAACACAGACAAATAATACAGTATGTTTTTAAGGTGATCTGTTCAATTTCTTTGAGTAAGAATAATGACTAGTTGAAAAAAAAATACTTTGAGCAAAATATTCTTCTAATGGTAGTCATAATATTCAAATATTTAACTCTATTTATGGTGCATGGGTTATTTCATATACACACTGTGGAAGACACTTAATTAGAAAAAAATAGAGCAATTTTTTAATGCCATCCATCCATTTTCTGAGCCGCTTATCCTCACAAGGGTCACGGGAGTGCTGGAGGCAATCCCAGTTGTCATCGGGCAGGAGGCTCGGTACACCCGGAAATCGTTGCCAGCCAACAGCGGGGGACATGAAGGAAGACAACAATCACACCCACAATCACACATAGGGGCCATTTAGAGTTTCCAATTAATGTTGGATGTTTTTGGGATGTGGGAGAAACCGGAGTACCCAGAGAAAACCCACACAGGCATGGGGAGAACATGCAAACTCCACACAGGCGAGGCCAGAGTTCTCAGAACTGTGAGGCCAACACGCTACAGTTGTGTCACTGTGCTGTTGTCACTTGTGTGTATCCCCCATCCTCACTAGTGTTGCAGCTATCGTTGGGCGAGAAGTGGGGTACAACTGAAATTAGTCCCAGCCAGTCAGAGGGCACATACAAACAAATAACCACTCACACTCACGTTCTCTGGCCTGTTTAGTCTTCACTTAAACTACCACACAGGTTTTTGGGATGTGGGAGGAAACTGAAGTGCCTGGAGAAATCCCACGCAGACACCCACGGAAACTCCAAACAGGCAGGGCCAGGAATCTAACCCTGGTCCTCAGAACTGTCGGGCAGATGTCCTAACCAGTGGTTCGCCATTCCACCCAGATGAAGCGATAGAAGAAAATGCCATGTACAAAATGCCAACATGTAATTTGCATCTTCAAAAAACATCACAAATCATGAAACTTCATTTTCGACACCTAAAGATAAAGACATTTTAACATTTTGATGACCTTTTGTTGGATAACAACCACAAATAATTCAAATATTTAGTCATATTGATGGATTTTCAAAAGGGAAATACAGAGGGACATGTCTATCTTATTGACCAAATGACATGAAAATGATGCATATGCCAATCCTCACATGAATACATTGGTGAAAAAGGGAACATATGATAGTAGATCAGAAATATCAATGTAAAGCTAAAAAGATAAGAATAGGGAGGTAGCAGTATGCCTGGTTAAAAAACTACAACAAAAACAGGTCGAAAATCACTGTGGTGTGATCCACACAATCAAAAGCTGGGAGGGTGTGGAGGCACAGAGTAGAGGAGACATTGGGGTGACGATGAGTCCCGGAGCAGGGGTGAGACAGGAGGTGAGAGAGACCTGGTGGCAGGGCCTAGGCCTGGGTGGTGCGGCGTTAACAGGCCCCTGGGGATCCAGTGCTGCAAGACCATATGGGGAGCAGTGAAAAGGAGGGAAACAGCGGGAGCCCCACGATGACAAGCCACCACTGCCCCTGCTTCAGCTGTTCCTCTGGAGCCCTGGGGACCTGGGGATTAGACACACACAACAAAGACAACACATATAGGACACACACAAACTTACACATTGACAACACAAAAAAAATGGCCCCAAAAAAATGTCCTCACAAAATAATGATGTCAAAGGTAAACACACGCACACACTTGATGTAGTTCTGAAATAAAATGTTAAGCAAATAAAGGCCATCTAGTGAGACTGCACAGGCAATTAGGTGCAATGTGGCAAGGCTAAACTCATTCCACTCATGTACTGATTTTTGCATGCCACACAAATGCACCACAATAACATTTGAGAATCCAGCACAACCCACTTACACAAGCAACTACATTTCACACATCCGCATACCAGAAGAAGATGTACTCACAAGCTGACTCATTATTGTTTAGATGTTATGTACTGCCCGAAATTAAAGGTTGAGACATCTTATTAGAACATGCATTTCGAACATTTTGTGTGACTTTTATGAAGTAAATGATTCTATTTATTGTGAATTGACAATGTTACTAGCTAATATAGAGTAGATAACAGTCAGGGAAGCTGATTCTTTCCCAAATAATCGACACAACAGCTGCTAGCCGGCACATACATCTCCTCATCTGAGAGAATATACCAGGTGTGGAGAAAGCTAACAAGGCAGAATGGAAATAAAATAGAAAATCATCACAAATGTGCTTCAAAATTTATTATTTCCAATTCTTTCATACTCGCGACACCAGTCCCATTCTGATGAGATCCAATAACTTCTTCTTTTCCTTTCGGCTTGTCCCGTTAGGGGTCGCCACAGCGTGTCATCTTTTTCCATCTCAGCCTATTTCCTGCATCTTTCTCTCTAACCCCAACTGCCTTCATATCTTCCCTCACCACATCCATAAACCTTCTCTTTGGTCTACCTGTCGCTCTTATGCCTGGCAGCTCCATCCTCAGCAACCTTCCACCAATATACTCACTCTCTCGCTTCTGAACATGTCCAAACCATCAAAGTCTGCTTTCTCGAATATTGTCTCCAAAACATCCAACTTTGGCTGTCCTTCTAATGAGCTAATTTCTAATCCCATCCAACTTGCTCACTCCGAGCGAGAACCTCAACATCTTCATTTCTGTGACCTCAAGTTCTGCTTCCTGTTGTTTCTTCAGTGCCACCGTCTCTAATCCGTACATCATGGCCGGTCTCACCACTGTTTTGTAAACTTTGCCCATCGTCCGAGCAGAGACTCTTCTGTCACATAACACACCCGCCACCTTCCGCCAGCTGTTCCAACCTGCTTGGACCCGTTTCTTCACTTCCTTACCACACTCACCATTGCTTTGGATTGTTGACCCTAAATATTTGAAGTCCTCCACCATCACTATCTCTTCTCCCTGTAGCCTCAAACTTCCCCCTCCACCTTTCTCATTCACGCACATATATTCTGTTTTACTTCGGCTAATCTTCATTCCTCTCCTTTCCAGTGCATGTCTCCATCTTTCTAATTGTTCCCTGCATGCTCCCTGCTTTCAATGCATATCACAATATCATCTGCGAACATCACGGTCCAACGGGATTCCAGTCTAACCTCGTCTATAAGCCTATACATTACTACCGCAAACAGGAAGGGGCTCAGAGCTGATCCTTGATGCAGTCCCACCTCCACCTTAAATTCTTCTGTCCCACCTAAGTCACACCTCACCGCTGTTCTGCTGCCCTCATACATGGCCTGTACTAATCTAACATATTTCTCCGCCACACCAGACTTGTGCATGCAGTACCACAGTTCCTCTCTTGGTACTCATAGGCTTTCTCTAGATCCACAAAGACACAATGTAGCTCCTTCCGACCTTCTCTGTACTTTTCCACTAGCATCCACAAGGCAATGAGATCCAATATAAAGAGTAAATTCTGATTGACCGCTCCAAGAAATTGTTTATTTTTGTGCTTGTACTTTCAAAAAGTTTTCAAAACATGCATTAATTGGATACTCTAAATTGCCCCAAGGAGTGACTGTGAGTCTGATTGTTGTCTGTCTCCATGTGCCCTGTGATTGGCAGCCATCCAGTTCAGAGTTTACCCTGCCTCCTACCCGATGACAGTTGCAATGGGCTCCCGCACTGCCACAACGCTAGTGAGGATAAGTGGCTCAGGAAATTGATGGATGGATAATATCAACTTTTAATATGATATACACATAAGCAAACAACAAGTGAAGTATGGTAGAGGAGGACCTGAAAATGTATGGTTGCATAAGGCCGACGGACACTGCATCATCACAAAAAACAAACAAAAAAAACGAACAAAAAAAAAAACAGTTCTGATTTACCCCACCACATCCTGCATGTACAGTAGAGTCTATATTATCACACTTATTAAATCCATAACAAAAATTCATTCCTAAAGAGTGGAAGTAGGCAAGAATAAAACCCAAAGTGTGAATATTTTAACTCTCACAGGCTCCCGTTCACTTCAACGCACACAGCGTGGTATTTGGCCACAAGCTTTTTTTATTTCACCCACAAGGCACATTATGAATTCTGAATTTCGTTAAGTATTGCTGTTAAATCTAAGATTTGATTGCCGGCATCATACTGTCTCTTGCTCGCTGAAAGGTATTTGTAGCAAATTTTATGTGTTCAATGACTGTATCTGCAACGTTGTGATGGCGTAAATCGGCGATTTAGATTTCACCTGTCAATCATAGGGCAACTATGAATAAACAATGATCTGCACCCACATCCACACCGTGCTGCCATATGTAACTTCAACACAATGGTATTTTTAGCTACCTGCACTGGCAACCTGCCAAGCTGCTGTCAAGCCTGCAAACCAAACTTTCATCTTAATCTAATGTTATCTAAAAGTCTACCTGTGATGTGCTTGTGGAGGTTGTCTGGTTTGATCAAATGATAGCTTATGGTGGTAGCAGCGGTTGTGAGAGTGTCTGTGCTTGTGTCCATATGTGTGAATGAAATCGAAAGCTTAACACAACTGCTAAATCTATCCCATGGCAGCAAATACCTGCTGCCTGTTCCCTTTCTGTCCCTCCTGTAGCCTAGGGCGGTGAAAGCAGCCTTGGCTAACATTGAACTGCATTTCCTGGGGCTGAAAGCGAGCACCACCTGTCCCCCTATTGTGAATTATAAGTAAAAAGTACCCTCTCTTTTCCTCAGTCATCCATTTTCACAAAATACAATTGAGTATAGATACTGTTTGGCAAGACTCCAAGGCAGAACGACTGCATAAAATCTCAGCCAGGCCAACTATTTCCGGTTGTCATCCTCTTTTAACTATTCTTTATTTTTTATATATTTTTATTTTATTTTTAGAAATGCAAAGAATCTCAAAGTCAAAAGAAGAAGTTCAAGTTTTAGAAAAAAAGCGGCATTGCTGCCAAGCATTCCTTGGTGTATTTTTGCCAGGGTTTTTGTAATCTAAGTACAACAGCTTTCTTAACTCTTACAAAACAATGTCTTTATGGACTATGACCTTGCCGTTGTTCCTAATTTGAGCCCAAACAGATATGATTTTTTTTTAGCCCAACGCAGGGTCCAACATTTGACAGAGTAAAATTCAGATCTATTAATCGCCTCCATCCATTTTCTCAGAGGTCAGGTCACAGGGGCAATAGCTTAACTGATCCTAATTAATCAACTGATTAATTAAAAAAAAAACGATTTTTTTTGCCGTCCCTTAATGCTTACAGGTTCAAATATTTAACTGACTTCACAATACAAATGGGTAAATATTTGAGGAAAGCTGATTTTTGCCATTGTATTCATGTTTTTTTGTGAATGTCATTATATTTGTCTTGCGTGGTAATTTGTAAATATGTTTTAAAAATGTAAAAAAAAAGCCATCTTTTCGCTGAATTGATAGTGCTAATATCATTCAATCAAATAATCTGTTGGTCCCTGGTCCTCATCGCCCTCACCCTGGTGCTAAAAAAAAAAAAAAAAAGAAGTCTCCAAGAAAAAATATCTGCCAACCAAGACAGCAGCTTGAAAACCTTTTATGTGTAGCAAAGGCATTCATTTTTCCGTCCTGGGATAAAGACATGGTTATTCACCAGGTAAAATGTCAGTAACATGAACAAAATATAAATGCTCATCTAATTTTACTTTAAAGTCTTAAAGTATTGAATTGTATTGTAAGTGGACAAAGACTGTACAAAATAGTTGAATTTCTGAACTTGCAATCGTTTTTGCATACATGCAGTATATATCGATGTTTATGGATATAATTTGACTGGTAAACTAGTAGTGCTCAACATAAATTAAAGCCCACTTTGAAAAACCTTTTATGTATTTCTTTGTACACAAAAATACTTTGAAATGTGAATATAATGAGGCTCCTGTAATTTTAATTTTTTTCCACTATGTAGCATTTGCTAGACTTTTTAGAATTAATTGCAACATGGTTAACTTGTATGAAAACTATATTGTGTGTGTGCCCTTTGTCAAATTTAATTTGCAATTAGTGCACACATTTGTGGGAGTATTTTGTGTATATAGTATAGCCACAGTGAATATTGATTCTGAGACTCAAGTTTAACTGAACACTGCATACAGTAAGTGATATTACTACGATTACTCCTGGCAATGTGAAGATGTTGAAAGAAACATTGAATGCAGAAATCAGAAATTCATTTGGACAGATCAGACTCTCAGAATACAGCAACAAAGGAGGGAGAAGAGTCCCAGCTTGTGTGCATTAGTGAGTCTGTGTACGTGTGTGTGCATGCACGCACACGTATGCTTGCGTGTTTGTGTGTGCGTATGTGTGTGTGTCCCAGTCCCAGAGCGTAAGGTGAGAGTGTTGTTGTGCTGTGTATTTTATTGTGCTTTAGCTAGCAACTGAGCCAGATTTTTAATTGCAGTAGCAGTTGTGGGAGGGGCTGTTGGGGCGGCTCGTCACCCTGCTGTCGTGAGTTGGGAGCCTGGGAGTCAGGGCAGGTCCTGATCCCCTCCCAGGGGACTCGGAGACCCAGCAAACAGTCACCTCGTCCTCTTGACGATGCACACCTGAGACTCCTGGAGCGCCCGCCATCGCATTACCAAACCCACCCCCTCCCATCAACTGTCTTCCAACTCCAGCCCTTTCAGTGCACTTTCTCTCCTATCCCCCCTCTGACATTATTCAGCTCACAACATCTGTCTATACACGTCCACTGATCAATTGGCTTGACTCGGAGCATATTGACACTGGCATCGGCCTCATTGATCAGATCCAGCCTCTGTGGTTGTGTTTTCAAAGATAATTGGGCCCCGAAACCTGCCTCACTATGAGTGACAGTGAGCTGAAATGATTATCAACTGGATCTAGTCCAACTACAATCCCAGCAGGACCAGGAGGACCAGCTGGACATGATGCAGACAACAGGGATTCCCATTTTTAATAGTACCTGTGAGCTATGGTGTCCAACAGCCATGAGTCATCAACATGAACGATTGAAATGTTTGAACATGTCATTAAATGACCCCCACCCCCATTGGAACATATTACAATTAATCTCAACCCAAAAGTAAAGCGTTGACAGAATAATGTATGAGATGGGGGGACAGTCAAAAAGTAATGAGCCCAACTTCATTTTACTTAATACTTTTTTCCTGAATTTTTTCAAGTTTGTAGTTTCGATGTCTGTTTGTGGGGTTATTTAAACGCAGGTTTTGTTTAAGCCTGTCCTCTTACCGTCAGCCATTTTGGAAACGATGTCTATGGTGGATGCCCATCAGAAACAGAGATCTGTGATTTAATTTCCACGAAACATTTTCAAGAAGTTAAAAATGTGTATGTGTAAGCAGTGAAAAAGTGGGTGTGGGATCAAAGGTGAAAAACAACAGCTTGCTTTGAGTAACATTCACCACAAGTAAACGAGCAGTAGACCATCTTCAAATGTTAATTATAGGCATAGTGTTACCCTTGATGATGTTACCAATGATGAAATACCCCTCAAACCACAAGTTTTACACATTTTGAAAATGTTTCATTGTGGTTCCACTTCCAAAGCAAGACATTCATTCACAGATCTTTACTTTTATTGGGCATTCAACAGTCAGTTCATTTGCAAAGAAAAGTACGGTATCTTTTTAAATGGGTATCCAATATTTTTTTTTTAAATAAATCTAATTATCGGTGATTTTAAATTCAATTAGGGCAGCTGGAAAGCGTTGTCCCAACAGTTCTAACGTCCCGGGTTCATTCCTGGACCCGCCTGTGTGGAGTTTGCATGTTCTCCCCATGTCTGCATCGGTTTTCTCCGGGCACTCCCACATCCTAAAAACATGCAACATTAATTGGACACTCTAAATTACGCCTAGGTGTGATTTTGAGTGCAGCTGTTTGTTTGATGTGCCCCGCGATTGGCTGGCAACCAGTTCATGATGTACCCAGCTTCCTGCCTGTTGACAGGTGGGCTCCAGCGCGACCCTTGTGAGGATAAGTGGATGGATGGATGGATGGATGGATAAATTAAATTGGTGGCATTACTTTTTGACTGCCCCTTGCTATTGCTGCCAAAATGTTGCAGCAACGTATTGAACTATACCCCCTGCTGCCTTCAACACTCAAACTGAGTTGTCAGCGAAATGATACAACGCTTTAATAAAAAGGCTGGCTCATATTGAAAGTCATTATTTCGTGGCTTTAGCTAACCCCATTATGTTCCCATTAGAGGTAATAACATAAACAGCTACCTCATTTGTTTCATTTGGTCCTTCTACATACTCAAAATTAAATGACACTGGATTGTGACTAAAGAAGACTGAGTGTGGTCTGACTTCATTAATGTTCAATTTACTCCTGTGATGTCATGAAAAAAAAGAAAAGTGACTCCTCCAGATATCAAAAGTGATTTATATAGAGGACAGTGAGTGAGGTAAATCAATATTTAAGCGTGCAATTAATGGTCTGTGAGGTGTTGTTTTTAATGATGCTTACAAACATTGACGCAAAACAGGGTGAGGAAGATGAGAATAGCTTTGCAAAACAGTGATGTAGTTGGTAAATAGGATGAGCTGCAGTAAGCCCAGGGCATAAGACTACATATTCAGAGAGAAGAGGACTCAACCTGCTTTTGGAGGATGAAGGTTGCTAGAAATAAGTATAAGATCACTGAAAGTGAGGGAGAGAAAGAGGAGCTAAAAGCCTGAATTTTGACCCTCGCCAATTTAAACGAGAGAGCCCCCACATCTCCACTGCTGCCCCTTCGGCCCCTCTCTGAGCTCAAACCCTCAGTTAGACGCTGTGCCCTATGCTCAGACTGTCAGGCCAGCACACCAGCTCACTACCGAGAGGCATTATGCTAATGGGGGGGTCTTCTTTTCTCTGCATGGCCCTTCACTGCTCAGTGGATCGGCTTGCCTTAGGGCGCTGTTGCTTGTTTTGACAGTACATCCCCTGATATTTGGGATTAGTCCAGCTTGTTTGGCTGAACTAGGAGAGGGGGATCTTCGGCTACTTTGGGTTTTTGGAGCTTTGCTGGAGCCAGATGTCTCTTGCTTTTATCCCCACCAGGAGAAAGCCTGCAAACCCCAAGGCCTGCCCAAAGCCATGGGCAGCCGTAACCATCCAGGCAGTGTCAAGACCCTCAATGCACACATGTGTCACATAAATACACGCCTCATACCATACCCAGGAAACATAATATTCACAGCACATGGAGTAAATAGTCACGTAATACCTTCAACAACAAAAGAAGACAGAACCAACAAGCAAACATAGTAGCCTTCTGGAAAAAAAGATGCAGATAAATCAAGTTCAATATCCATCTATCTATTTTTGATAATGTTTATCCTCATCAGGGTCACGGGTGTGCTGGATCCTGTCCATGCTGACTTCAGGCAAGAGGCGAGGATACACCCGGAACAGGACACCAGCCTATTGCACGGCAAGTGTAGACATACAAGCTTTCATACTCATGTTTGCACCTAAGTGTCATTTGGAATCTACAATTAACCTAACGTGTATTTGGTAAAGGTTTTCTCTGGAGTACTTGGCAGGCAAACAGGGGGAGAACATGCAAAGTGCACACAGAGTCCAGATACAAATCTACAATCACAAGTTGAGCCTGTTTCTGAAAATCTGAACATTTGAAACTGAAAATAAAAAAAAGTTAAGAATGAATAAAATATATATATATATATATATATATATATATATATATATATAAATCTACAGTATTCCTGGCAAGGTGAAGGGGAAAAAACACCGTGGAGCCAGCAATTTCCAGGGCAGCCTTACGTGAGAAAGTGTTGTTTTATGGCTCCATTCCTGCTCTTCATTGATGGAGGCGTCAGGCTGCTATCCCTTTGAGAGAAGCATTAACCTCAATATTAAAGTGGCTGACCTGTACTCGATGGTTCAAACAGTCGGTAGGCACATTAATGTCACATTCCCGACATTAGTGTCTGAAGAAGGAGGTAAAGAGAATAAATAAGAAGTGGAGTGATCTCAGAAGCAGTCCATAACAGAAGGCTCGTGCTATGTTTTATTCACTAATGTCAGGTGAGGTAAGGCACACTCAGGGTTGCCCACAGACAAACCTCATCCCTTTTTTCATCCAGATAAACTGGAATAAAAAAGAGTTATTCCCCAGTTATACTACAAAACAGTTGCTAGTGAGGCAAACTACATCGAGCAAGATCTAAACCATGGAGATGAGATGAAAGTCAGAAGGATAAACAGGAACATTTCAGGAGTAGAAGGAAGGGTCATGAATAGAGATACAGTGGATGGAATTAAATTTAAAAATGAGAAACTCAAGAAGAATGGGAGAGGAATGAAGGGGACAATCAATAACAGGATAAAATGAGCACTGGGAGGAGAAGTTGGTTGAAGAGGAGAGGAAATCTAAGAAAAGGAGAACAGGATCTCAAGAGAGCCAGGTCACAGAGGCCCAGTGGTGATGTCAGCCTATTAAACTGATTTCACAGGTTCCCTTAACGAAGCCCCTGGCATGTTAAAGGGCAGGAAGCATCCTATTTCAGCCGTTACTTCCCCTCCCTTTTATTGTGCAGCAAGTGCAGGACTTATCGACAACTCCTGACAAACACGCATGAAGGAGGGCAGCTGCTGGGGCGCTCCTCACAAGATCTGTAACACACCGTGGGATTCAGCGGCAGGCCCCAGTCTAGCTCTGTCTCATTGCTCAATACTGTACTGACACAAATCTAACCGTGAATGTTGAGCACTCAGGTTTAATCAATACAGTTGTCTGTTCATATCTGCAGAATGATGGTTTATCCTATCATTGGTTGTTCTGGGGATGACACAAATCTGGGTATACAATGGTTTGATCTTACAACATCCATCCATCCATCCAGGGCACATAGAGACAAACAACAGTCATACTCACAATCCCACCTCGGGGCAATTTAGAGTCTCCAATTATCCATCCATCCATCAATTTTCGGAACTGCTTATCCTCATGAGGGTCGCGGTAGTGCCGGAACCAATCCCAGCTGTCATTGGGCAGGAGGCAGGGTACACCCTGAATTGGTTGCCAGCCAATCACAGGGCTCATGGAGAGAGACAACAGTCTCACTCACAAGCACACCTCGGGGGAATTTTGACTCTGTAATGCATGTTTATAGAATCAGAGGAAACTGGACTTCCCGGAGAAAACTCACACAGACACGAGGAGAACATGGAAACTCCACAAGGGCGGGGCTGTGATTTGAACCCCGTACCTCAGAACTGTGTGGCCAATGCGCTAACCGGTTGCTCCACCATTCCACCAGTTTTACAACATAACTGCGATAATTAGTGCTTCTTCCAATTTTGTAATGTCACGATCATCTGATTATCTAGAATGGCTGGCAAAGCAGAACAAAGACGTAAATTCACAATTCAATGTTACACATTTGAAGGATTGTTTCTCATATTCTGTGCTTAAGTTAGGAATAAGGCTCAAATTATCAAAAAAATCTTTCGAGGCTCTGACTGTTTAGTATATTTAACATACACTTGGAATATGTATGCATTTCAACCTCATTACACTGTAATTCATTTTGAGCATATCAAGCCAAAAAATGAAGCTATAATTACTACAATTGTTTTGACCTCCATGTTCTTCTTTGTCCTCAGTGCTTCTTCCATGCTTCCTGCCTTGTTGATCTCTCCAGACACGCTGTCAAGCCCTTCCACTTTGTCACACCACCACTTCCCGCATGTTCCACCATCATGACTTGGAGGTTCATCTCTGAATGCAATTCTAATAAACCATTCTCTACAAACTTCTCCTGCCTCCACCTGCTTCTCAAAACAGTCAAACCTGATATTATTGTTTCGTGAGAGATTCTATCCGTATCACGATTCGTAGATGACAATTTAACAAAAACAGATCAATCTAGTTGGATCCTTGGATGTGTGTTTAAATTCACAGATGGGTAGTATGCCAAAGCATTCGTACTCAAAGTTGCCAGTAAACATTTTGCCAACTTCGCATAAAGACAAGATAATCAAACGAATAAAAGACATGCCTTTGTCGGCAAGAACTGTTCACCATCGTACCAGCATGATGGCAAATCAAATTGAATTACGTTCAAGATGAATGGATGGAAGTCTCTACGCCTGCGTGAAGCTTAATCTGACGATGTATGAAACAGACTCCAAAGCCTTCAGCAAAACCATGCAGCACCAGATGTCGCATTAATTGTAAGAAGTACTTTTGTCATCATTAGTGAGCAACAGCATAACAATGTTATTTAAAATAATTTAGACTTATTGTACTCTAAACCTGGAAGGGCATGATTGGGAAGAACGCCCCACCTCCCCCATGATCAGAGCTCAAGTGGTGTTCTGTTACTGGACTTCTGTACTCCTTACGGATTGTCCGTAACGAACACAATGTTCAGGCATAAGGGTGTTCACATGTCTACCTGGCACCAGGACACCCTAGGTCGCAGTTCGATGATGACTTTGCGGTTGTGTCATTGGACTTGCGACCACGTCTTGGACAATTGGGTGAAGAGAGAAGCGGAGCTGTCAACTGATCACCACCTGCTGGTAAGTTGGATCTGATGGTGGGGGAAGATGCCAGTCCGACGTGGCAGGCCCAAACGTCTTGTGAGGGTCTGCTGGGAACAGCTGGAAGATTCCTCTGTCAGAAGGAATTTCAACTCCCACTTCCGATAGAACTTTGCTCACCCCCCGGAGGAGGTGGGGACATTGAGTCTGAGTGAATGAAGTTCCGCGCCTCCATTGATGAGGCCGCTGACTGGAGCTGTGGCTGTAAGCTGGTCGGTGTCTATCGTGGCGGGAACCCACGAACACGTTATTGGACACCAACAGTGAGGGTTTCTGTCAAGCTGAAGAAGGAGTCCTATCGGACATTTCTGGCCTGTGGGACTCCCAAGGCAGCTGATAGGTACCGGCTGTCCAAGCGGAAAACAGCTCTGGTGGTCACTGAAGGAAAAAACCCGGGCCTGAGAGGAGTTCAGTGAGGCCATGGAGAATGACTTCAGGACGGATTCAAGGAAATTCAGGTCCACGGTCTGGCATCTCAGGACTGGGGTGTATAGTGGGGACAGGGAGCTGCTGACCTCAACTCCGGATGTTGTGAGTCGTTGGGGAGAATACTTCAATTCCACCAACATGCCTTCCCACGAGGAAGCTGAGTCTGGGTCCTCTGGGACGGGCTCTTCTATCTCTGGTGTCACCGAAGTGAATAAAAGCTCCTTGGTGGCAGGGGTGGATGAGATTTGCCCGGAGTTCCTAAAAGTTCTTGATGTTGCAGGGCTGTCCTGATCAACATGTCTCTGCAACACCGCATGGACCTCGGGGACAGTGCCTCTGGATTGGCAGACTGGGGTGTTGGTACTCCTTTTCAAGAAAGGTGTTCCAACTATAGAGGGACAACACTCCTCAGCCTCCCTAATTAAGGTCTACTTAGGGTTACTGGAGAGGAGGGTCTGTCGGGAAGTCGAATCTTGGATTCAGGAGGAGCAATGCGGTTTTCATCCTGTCGTGGAACAGTGGACCAACTCTCCACCCTCGGCAGGATGCTTGTAGGTGCATGGGAGTTCGCCCAACCAGTCTACATGCGTTTTGTGGACTTGGAGAAGGTGTTCGACCGTGTCCCTCGGGGAGACCTGTGGAGGGTTCTTCGGGAGTATACGGTATCGAACCCCCTGATACAAGCTGTTTGGTCCCTGTCAGAGTTTGGTCCGCATTGCCAGCAATAAGTTAGACTCGTTTCCGGTGAGAGTTGGACTCCACCCAGGCTGCCCTTTGTAACCGATTTTTTTCATAACTTATGGACAGAGTTTCTCAGCGCAGCTGAGGTGTAGAGGGTGTCCGGTTTGGTGGCCTCAGCATCGCATCTCTGATCTTTGCAGATAATGTGGTTCTGTTGGCTTCATCAAGCCGTGATCTCCAGTTCTCACTGGAGCAATTTGCAGCCGAGTGTGACGGGTGGGATGAGAATCAGTACCTCCAAATCCGAGACTATGGTCCTCAGTTGGAAAAGAGTGGCGTGCCATCTCTAGCTCGGAGATGAGATCCTGCCCCAAGTGGAGGAGTTCAAGTATCTTGGGGTCTTGTTCACGAGTGAGGGAAGAATGGAGTAGGAGATCAACAGACGGATCGGTGCAGCGTCTGCAGGGATGCGGACTTTGTATCAGTCCATTGTGGTAAAGAGGGAGCTAAGTCAAAAGGCCAAGCTCTCAATTTACCAGTCGATCTACATGACTACACTATGGGCATGAGCTGTTGATCGTGACCGAAAAAACAAGGTCCCGGATACAATCGGCTGAAATAAGTTTCTTCCGCAGGGTGTCCGGGCTCTTCCTTAGAGATAAGGCGAGAAGCTCAGTGGGGGCCAAGGAGGGGCTCAGTGTCGAGCCGGTGCTCCTCCGCATTGAGAGGAGCCAGATAAGGTGGCTGGGGCATCTAATTTGGATGCCTCCCGGATGCCTCCCTGGTGAGGTGTTCCGGGCATGTCCTACCGGAAAGAGAGCCCGAGGACGACCCAGGACACGCTGGAGAGACTATGTCTCTCGGCTGGCTTGGGAACGCCTCGGGATCCCTCCAGAAGAGCTGGAAGAAGTGGCTGGGGAAAGGGTAGTCTGGGTATCCCTGCTGAAGCTACTTCCTTGGACCCGACCCGGAAAAGCGGTAGATAATGGATGGATGGGTGGATTGTACTCTAAAAGTGTTGGTCTTACATAAATGCGCGCATATACCTGTACTGAATTTTTAAAATCCTATATGGCTCTTTTGAAATTACATTTTAAAATATTTGGCCTTTATGGCTCTCAGTCGAAAACGTTCCCGATTCCTGCGGTATAGGATTCTTGAAATGAATGTTCATATTTGTTTGTCAAAGTTTTAAGGTGGATGCCCTTCTTGACTCTCGCTCTCTGTAACGCCCTAAAAGGCCACCCATATATCCTCCTTTTAAGGTTCAATGTTAGTGGAGGAAGAGCTGGTGTTGCCCTCATTTGATTGCATGGTACCGGAGAGCAACATGATTCCAGTAGAGGTCCAAAATATGAACAAGGCTCCTTCTGGGTTTAATGTCAGAAAATACAGGGTGATAAACATTTCAAAATGATATAACAAAGGGGTCCGCTTGCTATCGGGAATGGTGGAAGCCATTTGTTTTTAAGGGTAATGGAAGATGAGCATGTTCTCCCCGTGTTTGCGTGGGTTTTCTCTGGGCACTCAGGTTTCCTCCCATATCCCAAAAACATGAATAAATTGGAGACTATAAAATTGCCCCTAGGGGGGATTGTGAGTGCGACTGTTTTCTCTCTCTATGTTCCCTGTGATTTGGTTGGCAACCAGTTCAGGGTGTTCCTCCTGCCTGAAGATAGCTGTGGTAGGCTAAAGCACTCCCGCGACCCTTGTGAGGATAAGTGGCTCATAAAATGGACTGATGGATGGATGGAAAGAGTTGAAATGATATTCAAGTATTTTGGGGATCTTTGTTCAAGAATATGTTGTTTGAGAATATATTTACAGTTTGAACAACAGATATAGGTGATGATTGTAAACCCCTATATAGCAGTTCACACATCGCTAAATGTTTTTGATGTGTGATGACAATTATAGTTACTCTATCTTCCTCAGTCACTGCTTCCGAAATACTCTGAGCAAATCTACCTACCAAAGATGAAGGATGTCAAGCCCAAATGCTTCTAAGAGCTAAAACTGTGTGTCTGTGTGTGCATGCCCTCTTTTCAAAACATACACACGATCTGCTGAATCGTCCTGGCTGTTAGTTGCAGCTGGTGCTCTGTGGCCCTGCGATCAGTCCCAGCAGCATATGTTACCAGGTGTTCTCTCCCTCCAAATGCAGTCTTTCATCAAGGTATCCCAACTGCAGACAAATTAATTAGGAGAATATTAAGTCAACATAGCAGATCACAAAAGTTGAATGTGCAATATCAAAAAGTCAAGACTTTTTGGGTCATGTCCACTTCTTTAAACTCCATTTTATGCTATCTAGTATAATGCAAAGGACTATTATATTGTCATTTAATTAGATTAGCATTTAGTCTAGAATATAAAATGAATTCAAGACTGTCTTGGCATGATGCATAAAATGAAGTCAATGGTATACAAGCTCATATAAAAAAAAAAACATACTTAAAAAATGTCAAATATATATATGTAGATGTGTTGAGGACGCTACCTCTGCTAAAATAATCAATCCCCAAACATACTGATGAAAGCAGATGAGTACTGGTGAAATGTGTTTGGGATTGGTCACAATAGAAAATTCACACAGAATGTTTCATCGAGTTGTCAGATAATGTCTAAATATTTTGACTGACCATATAGGCTAATGCTGGATTGGTTAAAGCAAAGTACCACAAACCCTAAATATGTGGCAGGTCAAATGTGGAACAACAGGTCATGCAGGAATTTGAATGAAGATGTCGAGCACCATTTTTATGGATAGTGTGGTTCAGTGTTAGAAAAGTCATTCACTTTCTATTTTCAGTTGGCTATTAAAAAAATTCCATATATGAAAAAAAGTCACACTTGTTTTAAATAAAAAGTAAAAAAATAAATAAAAAAATTGCCACAGAACCTGACCTAGACTCAGATATTTTCTAAGGAGTATTATAGCCTTAACCAAAGGACAAACATGAACTGCAATCAGAATCAGTTTGAGAATGTTTTTCCTTCTGCTCAGTCAATTTGCACCATGCACACAGTTCCTTCCATGTCATTGTCCAGGGGTTGAAAGATAAATACAAATAACAGCGTTGTTGAACACATCTGACCCATGACTACTGATTGACTTGTGGTATTCTGTGTGCTCTTTAAGGCATTGAAAACAATGCAATCTGTCAGTCAAACAGCAGGGAAAGCACATATTCCATGGCAGACCTAATGCATGAAGAACCTGATTACAATCATTTTCAAAAGAAGTTTGTCTTTAGTTAATCAAAGATGAATTTGCCCTGAGGTGTGATTGTGACTGTGACTGATTGTTTGAGTATACGTGCTCTGCGATTGGCTGACAACCAGCTCAGGGTCTACTCTGCCTCTTACCCAAAGTTAGCTGGGATCAGCTCCAGCACCCACATGGATAAGCGACTTAGAAAATGGATGGATGGATCTGTGTCTTTATCAATATGGCTAATGGATTTTTTGATGGATCGGTGTCATGGACTGATTGTAGTGTTTTAGTTTTTCACTTGCCATCTGAAAATTACAAGAAATTATCCACTAATTGTTTCAAATTTCTTTATTTGTTTTGTTGTCAGCATGGTTGGATTTATGGTTAAAGTCACACAATTCAAACTTTTGACTCCCCAGTTGGATATGGTGATGACACTGAAAGAGAAACAAACTGTAGGACCTCTTTAAAATATGCTCAAACATGTCGAGTGTATCGGACGTCAGCCAATACGAGTGCAATATGAATAAACAGATTGAATGCAACCCATCAACGTGAGCTTGACATCAAGGTTTTCACTCCTGCGTTTTGAATTAATATTTTCTTGTTCGCTTATGAAATGTTTACTCAGCAAATAAAGCATCGAGCTTGCTGAAATGTAGGGGGAAACTTTCAACTTTTCAGAATGCAACAGCATTTCCTGACCCCCAAAAAACCTGCTGTTTAAGCTTTTCCAGTATGTGTTGTGTACTGAGGCACAATAAACAACCGCACTGAAGCCACACTGGCTATGCTATGATTGCTTAGAGTAGTGCCCACACAGCTTCAGACATAATGCCACCTGTGCCGTGGCAATAGCAGACTGAATGAGTGGTATTAAAAGATTGTGAGATTGAATCCATGTAGTTTTAGGCTAAATGCAGTCTTTGTTACAGTACTGGAAGGATCTCAGTTGAGTGCTTTTTCTTTTGATAACCAGTTCTTTGATACCATCCTGAGATTTCAGTATAGGCTAAAATGTATTTTCATCAATGACAAATAAGAAAAGAAAATATTAATATTCTTACCATGGTCAAAAAAACTCATTCATTTTCCCCAGTATTATACTAGATAACTGGTATTACATCAACACCCAGACAAAGCAGTGTAAAGTGTAAGACACCACTATTTATTCAGTGAATGGTGCAATGGGTCTTTGGTTCTAGACGTGAGTTATTTGAATATTCCTCCATTATGGGCTACCACCCTCTTTTTGCCTTCCACTTAAAACAGCCCGACATCAGCCACTTCAAAAGAGCCGGGCTTCAAACACTTCATTCCCAATACGACAAAGAGACTTCACAGTTACATCTCTGACAAACTCTGCAGCAGCTAAATGTAAAGGATGAAATGTGTAAAAATCAAGACTGAGCTGTGCTGGTGTCAAAGAGGAGATATAAGAGGCAGGGAACAAGAGAGTGGGAGAAGGAAAGGACGTCAGACTGAGACAGAATAGAGAGCAGACAGTTGGTGAAAGACAAAACCCAAACAAGTTTTGTGTAATCATGCAGGAAAGACAGAGACACAGAGGTTTTTGCTTGTTCGACAATAGCTTTGGATGAAACGCTATATTTACATATCAGATTGGAGTGCTCTAGCAAACATGAGATCTGGAGAAGTGGAGGCATACTAATGAAAATAAATAAATAAATATAAATACATTAGCTTCAGGACAAAACCTCATGTTTGGAAGTAGCAAGTAGAATAATTGAAGGCTTCTTCAAACTCCTGTCCAAAAGTATGGGTAGGCTACCATTTGTGGGTGATTGTTACATCCAGTCAAGAACAAACATAATTATTATAAACATCAAGAACTTCAAACTAACCCAAATATTTCCAGTATGGCAAGTTTAAATATTTTTTTTGACTAATGTCAACATCGCTCTTTCTCTCCATGTCCGCAATGCATGCACAAATCACTTTCAATTAAAGAAAATCCTTTGATCAAAATGAAATATTTCAATTCCGCTCCCTTCTGTAAATGTAAATTAAAGTACATCAGTTATTGTACATTATGTTAAATGAGCAAATTTGTAAACAATCAGAACTTATTTTTTCTGAGACATACATTTTTTTGTGTGTGTAGCATAACAAACAGAATAATTTTTGTGGAAAATTGTGTGTTGGATAAAAGGACTGAATCCTGAACATTTTACAAGTTCTTACTGAGCCAGCCAATTAGAAGCCTCGGTGGGTCAAAGTGCATTATGGAAGGTGGTGGGAGTTTAGAAGCAGCACAAACATACTGAGATGGACTCCCTCTCCTTTCATCATTTCTTTCTTCCATAGCCTTTCTTCTCTGCTGTAGCGGGAGAAGAGTGAGCTTTGCAGCTTAAGGGATTCACTTGAGCGGCCGTCATTATTCCCTCTCAGAATCCAGTCTGCCCTCCACCCTGCCACCATCACACACACATATACACTAAGCGTTAACAGAGGCATGGCTGCAAGTGCGATGCGCTTTCATTTTATGAATCAGTGGTTCCGTCTAAAACAGATGTATTGTAATGAAAGCAACATTTCTTTTTTTTTAAATTCATTTACATATCTTGTGGTTAAAAATATATATTTTTTAATAAAGGATAGCTGATAAATTTATACAGCGCATGAGGGAATGTCCCGTCCAATGGGAAATAGTAAGGGAGGTTCAACTTTACGCATTTACTTATGTCTGTGACAAAGTAACCTCATTGTCTATTTGTATAACAGTGGAAGTGATTGGAGCTCATGATCCGAAACACTTGCTGTGTGGATGTGAGCATACAGTATGACGTGTTGTTGTGCATTGTAATCAAAACTAATAGAAGCCTTCCCTGATGTCAGTGGCTGCGGTATATGCGTGAGAATCAGGCACAAAGCCCAAGATATGGTAACCTTAATCACCTTCTTACACGCACACGCACGCACGTACACACACACACACACACACACACACACACACGCATGCATGCATGCACATACACAAAATTGCAGCCATTCCCAATGTCAGATGTATCCGTAGCATTCTGTGCCTCTCTTGCTGAACCAATGAAATGACAGCCACTTAGTCTTTAAAAGACACATAAACAAAAAAGGCAAAGATGAAAATAAAGCAGGTGGAGTGACAGAAACTAGAAAGGGAGAGAAAGAAAGAATGAAGGGAAGCAAGGATGATGGGAGGGTGTTGGGGAGGGTGATGGCATACAGAAAGAGGAAGTCAATTATGTATTCTGAACCTGGCCGATGTAGTCCACAGGGATCTGGATTTGCACCTCAGGATCTGTAAATAATTGACAGATAATATTAATTGGCTTTGGATTAGTGAGCAAGCTCAGTATCACACATTAATATTTGATCAGAGGATGATAGGGACCCTGGCAGGGGATCCGAAGGGGCAGCTGAGGCTGTTTTGTTGATTAGGCCAGATAAGCGAGGAGACAGAGGCAAGTAGCAGCAGCACCAGCAGTAACAGTAGCACTACACAAACACACACACACACACACACACACACCACACACACACACACACACACACACACACATCAATACTGCTGGCTACACACAACTGTGGTTTTATGCTCCTGTTCTCTTGGCTGCTAAAAGCTCTCATTGCTAGAAAACTGCCAGCTCCTTACATCTCTATAAAGCATAAAGAAAGAGGGGAAAAAAATGGAAGACTTCCAGGGTCCCTTTGATTGATTGATTTGAATTACCTTAATGTTTAAGATCATCAAACAGCCATAAATAGACGCTAACTTAAGTAAACAAAAACATAATTTTTATATGGTGATTTGGTTTATTAAATGTTGGAGATTTTGGCAGTTTATACCTTTAAAGGATTACTAACGTGGATTTGGAATAAAAGTGTTAATTTAAAAAGAAAACAAAAACATCTTGGTTATCTAGTGCCCAGGAATGGCCCCTCTGATGCCAACTTCTGTATGACATATTTTTCTTTCTGCTTTGTCAATATTTGGCAAAGGAATATTTGGGTTTTTACTCTGATTGGTTGCCTTTGTGTAGAAGACCCAGTGATGAGAGCTCCCTGGGTTGGGAGCGGAAATGGAAGGCAAAGATCTTCTGAAGTGATGTATTGTCGATAAGGTCGAGAAATTTGAATGACTTTAGTCCTCTTGGCAGAAAAACATCTTGACCTTAAGAATACATGGAAAACTTGAATTAGTATTTCACATGTTTACTGGGGCACAATAGAGACAAAATTACATCCCAAATACTGGAAAAAGTTGGGTTTGGAAAAATATGTTCTCTTTAAGTGAACAAACAAATATTTTTCCAAGCAACCTGACCCTGTGTGAAAAAGCAAGCCTAAACCTTGTAAATGGCTTGACCACCTTCAGCTATAACAAGTTAAATCAAGTATTTTCTATCATTGCCAATCTCATCTTTGTGGTACATTTTGGCCCCGTGTTTATAACAGCATACACACAGCTTGAATTTAGGCAGACTTGCAAGATTTTGAGCATGAACAGACTTTTTGAGTTCATGCCACAGCATTTTAATGGGATTGAAGTCTAGACAATGTTTTTCTTTGTTTTTTTTATTTTTTTATTTTTAGCCATTCAGAAATTGACGTACTGGTGTGTTTTGGATTATTGTCCAACTGCAAAACCCACAAGTGCTTCAGCTTGAGGAGACAAACTGATAGCTGAACATTCACCCAAAAGATTTCATGTTAAAGAGCAGAATTCATGTTTCCATCAATCGTAGCTAGGTCCTGATGGAACAAAGTAGCCTCAGAAGATCACTTGACCACACCCATATTTGACTGCTGGTATGATATTATTTTTCTAAAAAGGTGTCCTTTTTAGACCACATGCAATGAGACACACAACTTCCAAAAATTTCAACTTTAATGTTGTTAGTCCATTGAGTACTCCACCATAATCCTTTATGTTCTTTTTGGTCAATGATTGTTGCCTTGGAAGCCTGTCTTGGATGCCATTTTCACCCAGTTTCTTCTTTAATGTTACATCATGAAAACACACTTTAGGGACACTTGGAGTTCTTGAGATTTCAGCCTGGGTTACTTTATGACCTCGTAGATGAATTGCTACTGTGGCCTTGGGATAATATTTGTTGGCTGGCCAAAGTTCAGCACGGTACCATATTTTTTGTTTCTTTGCTTGTAGATAATGACTCTCACTGTGGTTCACTAGAGTCCAAATGCTGTAGGAAGGGCTCTGTGACCATTTCCAGACTCCTGTATATTGAATCAGTTCACATCTGTTCATTAATTTCCTTGTACCTTTGTGACTTTTTTGGCCAACTTCATTTTGTCATCCAGGTTCTATTTAAATGACATCTTGATTTAACAGGACTAGACGTAAATAAGTTTGGGGGTGGTGAGTCAAAATGAAATTACCTTTTCCAAAATATGTAATTATCTATCCATCATTTATCTTAGCCCTTCATCCCCACAAGGGTCTTAAGAGTGTTGGAGCCTATCCCAGTTATTTTCGGGCAGGAGGTGGGGTAACTGGTTACTAGTCAATTTCCTGGTACATAGAAACTAACAAGGATTCACACTCACAATTACACCTAAGGGCAATTTAGAGTCTCCAACTAATGCATGTTTTGGGGATGTGGATGGAAAACGAAGTACCTGGAGAAAACGCACACAGGCATGGGAATAACCTGTAAACGCTACACAGAGGGGGCTGGGATTTGGAGCCCTGTCCTCAGAACTGGGAGGCGACTGAGCCATTGCTCTTTCAGATACTTTGAGTGGCCCACGTACATTGTGACCAAAAAAAAAGCTCTAAGAGACTGAACCCTAAACTTTCCTGAACTGATTTCCTGACAGCAAACAACAACAAATGCACACCCTCATTCCAATCTTTCTCTGTCTCAAAAGAATGAGTCTTGATCACATTCTTCAAAGTTTGATGAAACCTCTCAAATGTTCCCTGCGACTCTGGATGATAAGCACTGTATTTAACCTGTTCTATGCCCAACTGATACGTTGCTTGTTGAAATACCTTGGACATAAAATTTGAGCCCTGATCAGACTAGACAACTTTTGGCAAGCCAACTAAGGTTAAAAATTTGATCAAAGCCTTGATGATCACGGGAGCAACAATCCGACAAATAGGAATAGCCTCTGGAAATCTTGTAGAAGCACACATGATAATGACAGATTTTGGGCTTTTCTCTTTTGCCAACTTCAAAGAGTTGAACAACCAGGCAAATGTTCTTTCCAGCGAATATTCCAAGTCAACAAATATTCCAGAAAGGTCCAAGGACAAAAGGCAGAATGCAGTATGGCGAATACTTAGGAAGTGAAGAAATGGGTCTCAGCAGGTTGGAACAACTGGCGGAAGGTGTCTGGTGTGTTATGTGACAGAAGAGTCTCTGCTAGGATAAAGGGAAAAGTTTATAAAACAGTGGTAAGGCTGGCCATGATATACGGATTAGAGACAGTAGCACAAAAGAAGAAACAACAGGAAGCAGAACTGGAGGTAGCAGAAATAAAGATGTTGAGGTTCTCACTCGGAGTGAGGAGGTTGGATAGGATTAGAAATGAGCTGATTAGAGGGACAGCCAAAGTTAGATGTTTTAGAGACAAGGTTCAAGAGAGCCGACTCCGGTGGTTTGGACATGTTCAGAGGCGAGAGAGTGAGTATATTGGTAGAAGGGTCCTGAGGATGGAGCTGCCAGGCAAAAAACTGAGAGGAAGTCCAAGGAGAAGGTTGATGGATGTGGTGAAGGAAGACATGAGGGCAGTTTGGGTTAGAGAGGAAGATGCACGAGATAGGCTAAGATGGAAATAAATGACACGATGTGGCGACCTTAACTGGACAAGCCGAAAGGAAAAGTAGAAGATGACGGTGGTTGGGGGGGTGCAAATTGTTTAATTTCCCCCTGGTTTACAATTTTGAGCACTGACACAGAAAAAGTTAATCTCCAAAAAGTGTGGCGCAGCCCAAAAAGTTTGAAAACTATTGGTATAGGGCCAAATGAAAGAAACAAAAAATGACATTTTATACATGTATGCCACGATCTAGAGGTAATGAAAAAGCTGTACACCTTCATTTTAATATGCCACCGCCACTGAGAAGTTCTGAAAAAGTTGTACACTGTCATTCTTGCATGCCACCTAAAGGTTTTGAAAAAGGTGTAGCCTACTCTTTCATTCCAATATGAGAGGAGTACACCTGACTGTATGTAAGCAAAACTGTGCTAAAACATGCACCAATCCAGGCAAAATGTGTTTTTTTTTTCTCAATACAACTGATGACTGAACAATAATCATTATTATTTTTTATGGTTTTTTACAGGGGTTCTGTTTTATTTAATGATAATGCTGTTCTGAAATTCATGACAGTTTATTTTGAATTATATGATCTCTGGTTCTTGATGTTTTCTTTAATAAATTGCAGCAATCTTACATATTCTTCCTGAGTACTCAGACATATGAGCACAATGGTATGTTTTCTAATTTACTCAATAAAAGTAAAGCTGTGGATTTAAAAATAAGAGCAACTAAAAATGTAAAATGCATAATAGGATGAACGGTTTTCAAGAACTTTACATTGCATTATACACAATAAATTACAGTACTTTGAAAGACCCTGTAGGTCTTTTGAATCATGTTTAACCATCATTTAATTGAACTGACTAGGTGGTGCACCATACAGGCTTTTTTATAATCTGATAATAACTATTTAAAACATAATTATTTTTATCTGAACTGTATCAATCAATAATTTTAGCTCAATTGTTTGATTATATTTTCTTACATTTTCCACTTTTCTGAGTGCTTTAATACAAACATTTAATACATTTTAATAATGATGGTAACAGCCCCCCTCCCAACGGATTTGTGTCAGTCTCATCAAATGTTGTTGAATGGATGAGAGTAGTATTGTAGTTTACCAGCCTCATGAAGAACTTAACACTCCAATAAAATTCCCCCTTTCAGATACATAATAATCCATTGAGGAATTGAGAGCGATCGTAAAATAAATCTTCTGATTACCTGATGATCTTTACGCTCCCGAATCACTTACACCAGTGAAAGGCATAGCCATTTGAAAGGAGTGGTGTAATACTTACATAGAAAACAAATAATCTGGCTAAATGTAACTAGATAGAAACTTTCCCACAACAGCAAAAAATGAAAAAAAAAAACGAGACAGATTTGCGCACAACAAGCTGGCAGACATATACGCGAAATTAAACTCATGGATGCTAATTAAAGCGTTAAAGGAAGTATGCAGCTAGAGTCTGACAACATAATGAAAAATTGAAGAGCAGAGGGGAGGCAGGACCCTACACATCCAACACCCCTCTCTCCCTTTTCTCTTTGACAACAATGCCACCTCACCCTTTCTACACTTGCTGCTCCCTCTCATCTACCATATGCTGCCATTTGTTTAGTCAAATCCCATTTAAGCGGTGCAGATCTATGGCTGTTATGCAGTGCTTTGCCACAACTTGGATGACTCTCTATACACGTATTGCTTGCGCGTATTCCTCATGTCCCGTGTCACTCGGCCATCTAGAGAAGTCTCCAGGGAATGGCCTTTTATTGGTTTTCCACATCATTTGTCTGGTGATTACTGCTATCCTCCCCTGAACGAGGGGAATAATCACCGTAATTCAATTTAAAGATAGGAAGATATAGGGGTAGTAGCTTGGAGACACATGCTGTGAAGAGGGTAAAATAGAGAACACCTATTGGCAGAATTTTGGGAAAGCCAGAAAATCTCCAGGACTGATGTCACAAAAGATATATATATATTTTAGTGCAAACTACAATACACAAGATTTACCTCTGGCAGTAACACTCTTCCATGCGTTCTTTGCCATGCTTTCATGGTCTCCTTTTTCCAGGATCCTCCACAGTGCTGTCATCGGTGCCATCTTGATGTCATCCCTGTTTTTTTTAAATGGTTTCCCTTGATCTTGAGAAAGAGATAAACAAATAAAATAAAATAAAATAATCCCACAGAGACAGGTTGGTTGATGAAGTTATTCCACCAAAGCAATGCTCTTCTCAGACAGGAACTGTGGGATGCTCAGGGCATTGTGAACATTTGCATTGTCCAGCCATGAGTTCAGCTGCCACAATTTTCTCCTTGTCCAACAATGAACAAAGCAAGCGCCAGAGAATCTCTTTGAGGTCATGCAGGTTTATTGTCTGGCTCTGTAATAAGAACTTGCAGTGAACAACGCCCCTCACAATGAAGAATCTGATAAACATGACTTTGATTTTGGACATCCACTGTCTTTGTTTCTTCGGCCTTGGCGACCTGGGACTCTTCTACTGAAGGCTATAGGTTTTGTTTTCTAGAGTGTACGCAAAGATTCATGACTCATAACTGGGGATGACTCTCAAAATCAAGCCTAGTCTGATTAGTCTCACCAATATTCACGTTTCTAATTGTTTGACAATGTGACAAACAGGATATTTATATCAAGCATGGCGTCAGTCAGGAAGGGCATCTGGCGTAAAAACTGCGCCAAACAAATATGAGCGTTCATCTGAGATGACACGCTGTGGCAACACCTAGACCACCTAGAGTGTTCATCATATGAATTCCATAATGGTTAGGTCATGGACCGGGCTTCCTACGCCCGCCCCCGGAACTCTTAATCTGCAAGGCGTAGGTGGAAATTCAGATAATGTAAGTCGAAGACAAAAAAAGAGGAGGAAAGCGACTTAGGCGGCAGAAGAAGAAGAGGAATGCACAAACCCTGCAGCTGTGTGTCGGGACTTTGAATGTTAGGACTATCACAGGAAAAGCTCAGGAGTTATTTGACATGATGATGAGGAGAAAGGTTGATATATTGTGCATCCAAGAGACCTGGTGGAAAGGTAGTAAGGCTAGAAGTTTAGGAACAGAGTTCAAATTAATTTACCATGGAGTAGATGGAGGAGGCATTATTATAAAAGAAGAGCTGGCTAAGAATGTCTTGGAGGTGAAACGAGTATCAGATCGTGTGATGAGGCTGAAATTTGAAATTGAGGGTGTTATGTATAATGTGATTAGCGGGTATGCCTCACAGGTAGGATGTGACCGAAAGGTGAAAGACAAATCTTGGAAGGAACTAGATGAAGTAGTTCGGGGCTCCCAGACAAAGAGAGAGCTGTGAATGGTGCAAATTGTAATGGACATGTTGGTGAAGTAAACAGGGGTGACGAAAAAGAGATGGGTAAGTAGAGCATCCAGGAAAGGAACTTTGAGGAACAGATGGTCGTGGACTTTGCAAAAAGGATGGAAATGGAAGTAGTGAACACTTTTTTCCAGAAGATGCAAGAACATATAGTGACCTACAAGAGCGGAGGTAGAAGCACGCAGGTGGTTTATATTTTGTGCAGACGATGTAATCTGAAGAAGATTACTGACTGTAAAGTAGTAGTAGGGGAGAGTGTATCTTGACAACATAGGATGGTGGTGTGTAGGATGACTCTGGTGGTTGGTAGGAAGATTAAGAAGACAAAGGTAGAGCAGAGAACCATGTGGTGGAAGCTGAAAAAAGAAGAATGTTGTGCGGCTTTTCGGAAAGAGGTGAGACAGGCTCTCGATGGACAGGAGAAGCTCACAGAAGACTGGACTACGACAGCCAAGGTAATTAGAGAGACAGGCAGGAGAGTACATGGTCGTGGAACCCCAAAATACAAGGAGTCATACAAGGAAAGAGATTAGCGAAGAAGAAGTGGGAAACTGAGAGGACTGAGGATAGGCGAAAGGAATACATTGAGATGCGGCGTAGGGCAAAGGTAGAAGTGGAAAAGGCTAAACAAGAGGCATATGATGACACCAGGTTAGACACAAAAGAAGGAGAAAATAATCTCTACAGGTTGGCCAGACAGAGGGATAGAGATGGGAAGGATGTGCACCAGGTAAGGGTGACTGAGGATAGAGATGGAAATGTGTTGACTGGTGCCAGTAGTGTGCTGAATAGATGGAAAGAATACTTTGAGAAGTTGATGAATGGAGAAAATGGGAGTGAAGGAAGAGAAGAAAATGATAGATAGAGACGGGAAGAATGTGCAGCAAGTAAAGGTGATTAAGGATAGCGATAGAAATGTATTTTGACTGGTGCCAGTAGTGTGCTCAGTAGATGGAATTAGCACTTTAAGAAGTTAATGAATGAAGAAAATGGGAGAGAAGGGAGAGTAGAAGAGGTAAGCGTAAATGACCGGGAAGTGGCAATGATTAGTAAGGGGGAAGTTAGAAAGGCATAAAGAGGTTGAAAAATGGAAAGGCAGTTGGTTGATAACATACCTTTGGAGGTATGGAAGCAATTTGAAGAGGTGGCTGTGGAGTTTTTGACCAACTTATTCAACAAAATACTAGGGGGCGAGAAGATGTCTAAAGAATGAAGGAAGTGTGCTATTGCCCAATTTTCAGAACAAAGGCGATTTGCAGAGCTGTGGGAACTATAGATGAATAAAGTTGATGAGCCACACAATGAAGTTATGGGAAAGAGGTCTGGAGGCTAGACTGAGGACAGAAGTAAGTATCTGCGAGCAACAGTATGGTGTCATGCCTAGAAAGAGTAGCACAGATGGATTGTTTGCCTTTAGGATGGTAGTGGAAAAGCACAGAGAAGGTCAGAAGGAGCTACATTCTGTCTTTGTGGATCTCGAGAAAGAGTATGACAGAGAGGAACTGTGGTACTGGATGCGTAGGTTTGGTTTGGCGGAAAAATATATCAGAATATAAGAATACAAGACATCAGAATCAGCTTTGTTGGCCAATTGTGTAAAACACACACAAGAAATTTTTCTTCGGCAGTCGATGTTGTCCGGGTAAGACATTCAGAGAAGGAACAAGAGCAACAAAGGAAAAAGAACAAAGAAAATGACACATTTCTGTTTATAGGAACTATTACTTATAAGAGTTGTGCAAAACGTAAAATCTTCATTTAGAACAGGTCAGAGATTAGTGTGTTAACGTCCCACATTGTGTTAAACTTTTACAGTTCGTGATTCCCACTATAGAGCAGTAAAATGACAATTTTGCAAAGGGAGCAGTTTAAAGTGACGAATCGTGCGGTAGTCTAAATCAGCAAAAAATGATCACATATTGCTGGATTCGCCGGAAATACACAACCATGCAGCGGAAAAACCCGAGAATGTCATGCTCCTGGATTCCAGCCAGGGCTGGGCGTGGCCAGCTAATCTGAAGGTGCACACCTGCGCCTCATGACCTTTGATTAGACCCAGTACATATAGGACCCGGGGGACGACTATTACTCTGCTAGATCGTTGCTCTTCATGCCTCGTTCCCGCACTCCTGCTTTCTCGACTTCTGACCTCCGTGCACCGACCCACGCCTGTTCATTGACCACCCTCGTAAGCCCATTCGTACTGGTAATCAGACCTAACCTCGCACATTCAACAAGTCAGAGAGGTGCTCCGGCGTCTGCAGCAGCACCAATTATACGTGAATATGGATAAGTGTGAGTTCCATCGGGCATCCGTGTCCTTCCTGGGCTTCGTCCTGGCTGAGGGAGAGATACGGATGGATCCCGGGAAGGTCGACGCGGTGCTGCGGTGGCCTACCTGCACCAACAGGAGGGACGTGCATAGGTTTTTGGGATTTGCCAATTTCTATAGGAAATTCATAAGGAACTTCAGTTCCGTGGCCGCTCCTCTGCATTCGCTCACCTCGCCACATACCCCCTTCGACTGGTCCGGGACCTGCCAGGAGGCCTTCAGCAGGCTCAAGGCAAGTTTCACTACTGCGCCCGTTCTCATTATTCCGGACCCAGATAACTAGTTTGTGGTGCAGGTGGATGCATCGAATTCAGGAATCGGAGCAGTCTTGTCGCAGACGAGTCCCAGGGATGGAAGGATCCACCCGTGCGCGTTCCTATCTAGAAAGTTGACCCCGGCAGAGAGGAACTACGACGTGGGAGATAGAGAACTGCTGGCGGTCAAGAGCGCGTTGGAGGAGTGGCGGCACTGGCTGGAGGGCTCGCAAGTACCGTTCGTTGTCTTCACGGACCATAAGAACCTTGAATACTTGAAGTCTGCGAAGACGTTGAACGCCCGTCAGGCCAGGTGGGCCCTATTTTTCACCCGCTTCCACTTTAAGGTGTTTTTCCGCCCAGGCTCCAAAAACGGCAAGCCGGATGCACTCTCGCGGATCAACAAAACAAAAGGGCACAGACTCAGTGACAAGGATAGCTCTACACAAGACTTACTGTCAATAGCGGAGAATCCAACTTGCAGGAAATGCAACGCAACAAGCTGGCAAATGCCAATGACAAAACTCCAACTTAAATGCGTGGTCTAATTACAGTGCCAAATGCGAAACAGCTGTGACAGGTGTCAGAGGTGGCACCGCCCAGAGCAGTGGCCTGGCCAAGCCCCGCATGGCATTGGCCAGGACTTGCTCATGACAATCCATCTTCTACGCTTATCCGAGTCAGGTCGGTGGGGGCAGTTGCTTGAGCAGAGATGCCCAGACTTCTCTTTCCCCAACCACTTAATCCAGCTCATCTGGTGCCTTTCAATGCGGGTAAGCAGCAGCTTTACTTTGAACCCAAAAGGATGAACAAGCTTTTCACCTATCCTTCAGGGAAAGCCTGGACACCTTGCTGAGAAAACTCATTTCGGCCGCTTGTATCTGGGATCTTGTTGTTTCAGTCATAACCCACAGCTCGTGAGCATAGGTGACGGGAGAAACGTAGATAGAATGGTAAATTGAAAGCTTCGCCTTTGGACTAAGCTCCCTCTTTATCACAACGGACTGATACTAAGTGTGCACCAATGCAGTCGCTGCACTGCCTGTTGATATCCCGCACCATTCTTCCCACACTTGTGAACAAGACTCCAAGATGCTAAAAATCCTCCACATGGAACAAGATTTCATCCACGACCTGGAAAGGGCAGGCCATCTTTTTCTGACTGAGGACCATGGTCTCAGATTCTCATTCCAGGTGCTTCACACTCAGCTGCGAACAACTCCAGCGAGAGTTGAAGATCACAGCTAGATGAAGCTTACACAACCATATCATCTGCAAAATGCAGAGATGTAATACTGAGGCCACTAAACCAGACCCCCTCTAAACCTTGGCTGCACCGAAAGCATCTGCCAAAAAAAGTTATGAACAGAATCAATGACAAAGGGCAGCCTTGGCAGAGTCTATCTCTGACCAAAAATGAGTCCAACTTACTGGCGGCAGTGCGGACCAAACATTGACACCGGTCGTACAGGATCTGAACAGGCCATATCAGTGGGTTCAGTACCCCATATTCCTGAAGGACCCTCCACAGGACTCCCAAAGGAACACCCTCAAACGCCTAATTTGTCCTCCCGGAATTGCACTGGAAATGTGGACAACAGTCACAATTGTTAAGCTTGTTCAATGCAGTATTTACAATCACAAACCCTTGTGAGTACGAGTTATCAAGACCATGTCAGCGATCAATCCATCCATCCATTCATGCATCTAGCCTTCCATCGATCAATCCATCCTACCATGCATCTGCTTCAATCTTATTACTGTGGTAAATTTAATTGGTTTCTAAATTTATATCTTACAATTATTTCATCCACATGTTTTTTTTCCTTCTTTCTAAGACTATCTCGTGCTTCCTCCTTTCTAACACCCACTGTCCTCTCTCACCTCTGAACATGTCCAAACCATCGAAGTCTGCTCTCCCTCACCTTGAATCCAAAAGATCAAACTTTGGCTGTCCCTCGAATGAGCTCATTTCTAATCCTAGCCAACCTGTTCACACCAAGCAAGAACCTTAGCATCTTCATTTCCTTATCCACATAATGTAATGTCTTATAGTTTGACAGAACTCACCATAATCACCCTTCTCTCACCCCTCTTTTAATATGGTGATGAAAAAAATAATTGTAATTGTCATAACCAGAAGGCTAGGGCGGACCAAAATGCATGACTCGGCAGACAGGAAGGGGGTTAAAGGAAGATCTTTATTCGTTCCAATGTCGAATGCAAGGGAGTCAGTCAGAGCGAGCAGTAGTATCAGGAGCGTCAAGCTTACGGGGTTGGTCGGAGGACAGGCGGAGGTCGGTACAAAGGGGTTCAGGATTAGGAATACGGAGGTGCGGGAATGAGGCATGGATGGCAACGATCTGGCAAAGCCGGACGGTCTGGCTTGGCTGGGTCCTATATATACTAGGGTTCATTATAGCAATGAGGCGCATGTGTGCGCCTCCTAATCAACACAGGTGTGCAGGGGACCTGCACAGCCAGGGCTGGACCGGTCGGACTATGACAGTAATAATACATACATAATGCTGTATATCATCTCAGAAGTGCTGCAGTCGGTGTACTTTTTTTTTTCAAAACCAAAAAAAAAAAAAAAAACAGTCCAGCTGTTCTTTGGTGTAACTTAATACGTACTTAAATGATATTTGACCAGAAGCAACATTTTATTAATTGCAACTGAAAAAAATTGTATAACCAATAATCGTCTTTACATGAAAACTTTCTTTTCCTTTCGGCTTGTCCCATTAGGGGTCGACACGTTGTGTCATAATTTTCCGTCTGCTAGACTACCTGAAAAATGTGCCTCAAACAAACACACATACTAAATATTCGCCACTCACTGTTTCAGTCAGTCAAGATTAAGTGTGCACCTCTTTCGTATTTAATTGAAAGCAACTGGAAACTAAATGGTGATCAGTGGGGCCAAGAGAATGTATTGAGAAAATGATGAAAAACCTACCAAATCACTAAATACAATTGCAAGCATCTTCTTTTTCTTTCGGCTTGTCCACTTAGGGGTCGCCACAGCGTGTCATCTTTTTCCATTTAAGCCTATATCGTGCATCTTACTCTCTAACACCAACTGCCCTCATGTCTTCCCTCACAACAGCCATCAGCCTTTTCTTTGGTCTTTCTCTCACTCTTTTGCCTGGCAGCTCCATCCTCAGTACCCTTCTACCAATATACTCATTCTCTCGCCTCAGGACATGTCCAAACCATCAAAGTCTGCTCTCTCTAACCTTGTCTCCAAAACATCCAACTTTGGCTGTCCCTCGAATGAGCTCATTTCTTCATTTCTGCTACCTCAAGTTTTGCTTCCTGTTGTCTCTTCCGGCCCACCGTATTTGTACATATCAGATGAAAATGTACTTGACAGCTTGATTACTTCTGCAAATATATCCATCCATCCATTTTCCGAGCCACTTATCCACATAACGGCTGAGGGAGTAATGGTGCCTATCCCAGCTGTCATCGGGCAGGAGGCAGGGTACACCATTAACTAGTTTCCAGCCAATCGCAGGGCACTTGGAGACAGACAACAGTCGCACTCACAATCACGCCTAGGGGTAATTTAGAATCTCTAATTATTTCATGTTTTTGGGATGTGGTAGGAAACCGGAGTGCCTGGAGAAAACCCGCACAGGCACAGGGAAAACATGCAAAGTCCACAAATGAGGGGCCAGGATTTGAACCCCGGTCCTCAGAACTGTGAGGCCAAGGCCCTACATCTGCGCTACTATGCCACTTTTGGTAAATATATATAAAAATTCAAAAGTAAATTTTAAAATACAGTTTATGGTATAAAGGGTCTAGAATTGTTGGAAACAGATAATGGTTAATGTGCAGTGAAAAAGCTGTAAAAGGTAGACCGTCTACAGTATTGCTATTTTTCTTCATTCTAATAGAGGGCTGGAGTGAGTAAGTCAATGGACGCAAGGGAGGGATGCTGTTGTGATCCATTCATAGCCTTTGATCCCTGGGATGACCTTAGCTATTGTCTGGACTGTGAAAATGAACAAACCAGAGACATGAGGGACCCTATCCATCACTTTTGAGTCCCAAAATTAACACTGCTGTTCTGTCCGCATGTATGTGCTCTCAGAAATAATCTTGGGCACATGACCATACTCTTACAGAGTCAAATAAAGTACCGAATTGAAGGTCTTGCAAACTGCTAATTAATAACTATGGGGCTGGTGAAAGAGTTGTGTAGGTATTTTGTAGCCAAAAACAGAAAATGTGCAGGTCACACCCTTCTGCTCATCCAAAATAATAAACAGATGACTGAAAACTATATCGCAAATAACTACTAAAGCAGGAGGGATGGCAAAGACAGGAAGGGGCCATTAAGTCTGAAGAAACTGAGGAAAGGTTTTTCTACTTGTTGTGAAAGTGCGGCAATAAATCTCGAATGCAACAGCAATACCCAGAGTATATTAAACCATTAGGTTCCTACATGTTTAAAGGAACCCTTAAAGACCACTTCCTATTAAGGCTTGCCAGTAAAGGGGCCTTTGAAATGAAGCTCTCAACTCGGCGCAGAGCAGTGATGGGTAATTCTGCCATGCCCGGGGCCAAGCCCAGACTAAACTGCAAGAAAACATTTCCATTGCTGCAACATCATCTTCTATAACATTCTACATGCATGTATACTGACAGAAACCAACTCACTGTACTCATGGTTTGTGCATGTGAATAAATGTTCACAACAGCAAACATGGAAGGAGATGTACTGGTTGTTGTTCATATGTAACACTACACGGAAGACTTAAAAAAAATATATTCATGCTAGACTTTTCAGTTTGCCATCACAGGTTTTGTCGTAGGCTGATTCGCTGGTTGTGGAATATGTCACAATACAAGTTGTTCCTGACAAAATCTGGGAAATCACTCAGGAAATCTGATGGAATAATGGGAAATATGTATTCTGCCCTCAAACTATTAACTTCAAGTTGTGTCCAGATGTATTTATTTAATCATTTGTTTGTTTGTTTATTTATTACCCTCAAAACTTTTGCTGCATGTAGACTCTTACTCTATAGCAATGGTCACTCATGCTCATTTGTCTCTCCATTAATTGAGTTTGTGTGCTCCTGTGCCTGTCGGTGTCATCCCTTTCCCCTTCTGCTTAATATGAACAACATCTCGACCATTCACATGTGGCATTAACAGAAAGATTATGATTGAAAAAAAAGTCGACTGTAATTCATATCAAAGAGATACCTCTAAGACTTGTTGGAGAGGGGCAAGTCACTGGTCACTGTGAGCTTCCTTTCCATGCTTCTTGTGAGTTTTTTTTTTGTATTTGTGTGTTTCAGTGTATGTCCTGTTCAAAAGGTTAAAAGGGCCATAGAGACTCAATTTTTCACTTGTTTCAGGCTGTGGTATATTTTTTTTATGTAAATTTGGCTCAGAATACAGGAAAAAAAAAAAGACCAATAATTCTTGAATATATCCATCCATTTTCTGAGCCGCGCTTTCTCACGATCGGTCGTGGGATGCTGGAGCTTACCCCAGATGCCAACAGTCAGGAGGCGCAGTCCACCCTTAACTGGTTGCCAGATAATCGCAGGGCACATGGAGAAAGACAACAGTCGCACTCACAATCACATCTAGGGGCAATTTAGAGTCTCCAATTAATGATGTTGCATCTAAGAAGTCCATTTTTTTAATCAATTCAGAAAATAAAAAAGCAACTACCTCTTTTATCATCTAGTTATTTCTGAAAATGTGTCTGTGAGCAAGCTGTTTGGCATAAAAATGCTTTTGTTCTTTACAGGGATAGCTTTTCACACACACACACACACACACACACACACACAGAAGGTGCACTATTCCCAACAAAAATAGTGACAAAAGTCAGATTTGCAGTTGGGCCAGCAGTTAATGAAACCCTATCCAGGTGTGGCCAACCAATCAGACATGAAGAGCCACATTTTCTACTGTGTTATGGCAAAGAGCCACATCGTGCACACTAAAGAGCCATATCATACAAATAGATATCCCTCCCTCCTTACACACATACCTTTGCTCAACCAGATTTATTGGAAATGTCACACACCAACACGATAACAAAATATCCACTCCTACAGTGCCAAGACCACAGGCCAGTAATTTAAAACAAAATTCAGTGCTCTTTCTCACGGAGATAAACTACTAGTTCAACCAAGTCTTGTCTTGTATGGGACAATTCTCATCGAATACAACGCTAAAATACTCAAGTCATTCGAGATCTGTGTGCGCCACCCTTGCCCAACACTCAAAATGGGCTGATATGTGTAAGACATGTAATAGTCATAAAGTGTATGAAAATGGGTGCTCTTCACGATATGTTGATGGAAGCATACCACAGATGATATTGATATTACCTACATTATTGTATGTAATGTTATTGTGATTATAATGACTATTATGATTTTTACAAATCCCTGTTCCAATGAAGTAGGGAGATTGTCCTTCCATCCATCCATCCATCCATCCACCCTACCATTTTCTGAGCCGCTTATCCTCATAAGGGTTCCGGGAGCACTTTATTGAGGGAGGAGGCAGGATACACCCTGAACTGGTTGCCAGCCAATCACAGGGCACATATAAACAAACGGCCATTCGCACTTACGTGCAAATGAAAGTATGCGATCAATACATGTTTTTTGGGACGTGGGAGGAAATGAGTAAATTATTTTTTTTAAATGATTTTGCTTCGGATTACATCTTTCCCCGTTTCCCAAAGTAAACATGCATATAATTGTTCAATCATTCATATCTAGAAAATCTTCCCATTCCTTACTTACAAATATTTTGAACTCTGGATCCTTCAGTAGAGAAACATTAAAGTGGTAGGGTGCACAAGGTATCATGTTCGATTCAAGTTTGAGGCAGGAAGAAAATGCAACATGATCTCTAATTAAAACTAATACGAACACATACTAATAATTAGTAGTCTGTTGGAATTCACCTTGGTGTATGAGAGGGTAATCTCCCTTCACTTTCAGGTGGGGGTCAGGTCTTAACTGTTGTTTGTAGCTATGCACCACACAGAAGATCAGAGTACCCCACTTTTTTTTTGGTGTCCTTAGAAGGGTTGTTGAAGAGGGCTCCCACTAAGGACACAATGCTTCTGTTGGTAGACTTCAATTCCCATGTGAGCAGTGACAGTAAGACTTGAAAGGCCGTGATTGAGAGGAACGCTCCCCCGATCAAAACCCCAGAACCCGAACAGTGTTGTGTTATTGGACTTCTGTCCTCCTCACAAATTGTCCATAATGAACACCATCTTCAAGTGTCAAAGCATGCACTTGGCAGAAGGACACTCCAGGTCGTAGTTCAATGATCCACTTTGCGGTTGTTTCATCAGGGGTGTGGCTGCATGTCTTGGACACGTGGGTGAAGAGAGGGGCAGAACTGTCAATTGATAACCACCTGGTGTCAGCTCTGATGATCAGGAGAGGATGTTGGTCCAACCCGAAAGTATTGTGAGGGTCTGCTGGGAACATCTAGTAGAATGCACTGTAAGCAGGAGTTTCAATTCCAATCTCAGACAGAACTGTGGTCATGTTCAGGGAGAGGCCGGGGACATCAAGTCCAAGGTGACCAAGTTCTGTGCTTACATTGCAGTGGCGGTCAACCTGAGCTGTGGCCATAAGGGGGTCAGTGCCGTTCGTGACGCGAATCCCCGAACCTTTTTGGTAGATACGAAGGGTGAGGAATTCCATCAAACCAAATGAATCTTATTGGCCCTTCTGGGTAGCTTTGAGGAAATTTTGGTCCATGATCCGCCGTCTCAGGAGGCGGAAACAGTGCATCGTCATAACACTGTATAGTGGGGGTCGGGTGCTGCTCATCTCAACTCGGGACATTGTGAGTCAGTGGCAAGAATACTTCAAAGACCTCTTCAATTCCACTGACACACCTTCCCATGAGGAGCATAGCCTGGTTTCTCTGAGGAGGATTCTGTTACATCTGGGGTTGGGGTCACTGAGGTGTTTAAAAAGCTCCTCGGTGGCAATCATGCGGGGGTGAATTAGATCTGCCCAGAGTTCCTAAAGGATCTGGATGTTGTGGGGTTATCCTGTTTGGCACATCTCTATGACATCACATGGACAATGGAAACAGTGTCTCTGGATTGGCAGACTGGGGTGACAGTCGACCTTGTTAGGTGACCAGAGGGTTTGTTCCATCTCCAGTAGGATTACACTCCCCAGTCCCACTGGCAAGATTTATTCAGGGATTCTTGAGAGTCGGGTTCATCAGGAAATCCAATTTCAGATTCAGGAGGAACATTGCGGCTTTTCTTCTGGCTCTGGTACAGGGGACCTGCTCTATACCCTTGGCAGAGTTCTCGAAGGTGCATGAGAGTTTGCCCAACCAGAGTTTTGTGGACTTTGAGAATGCATTTGACCATGTCCCTTGGGAGTCCAATGTGTGTGTGTGTGTGTGTATGTGTGTGTGTGTGTGTGGTGTGTGTGTGTGTGTATGTGTGTGTGTGTGCACGCATACTGTATTTGTATATCTGTGTGGATGAGTGGCAGGAATGGATTGATTTTAACCATGTACAGCATTTAGAGAGGCTTGATTTTGTACAAAAATTACTGTATAAAAACTATAAAATGTGTTGTCTTTTAATTTGATACCACTGTTAAATTGAAACTTGTTTTGTAACTGAGAAAACAAATTTCTGAAATGTTGTAAGTACTGTATCATTCTTTCCGCTGATGCATGATGTGGAACTTGAATTGCTCAACAATCTGGGCTCCCCATTGTAAATTTGCCATGCCAGGGGGGACGAACCATACCTGATGTTGCAGGTACCAGAATATGGCACCAATGTTACTAGAAAAGGAGTCACTGATGGTATAGTTTCACACATTCCTGCCTATGGTGCGGGCAGCGTGGGATCAATTCCCACTCAGTGATGGTGTCGATAGGTGCCCTGCGACTGACTGGCGACGAGTTCAGGGTGTAGGCCGCCTTACGCCCGAAGCTAGCTGGGATAGGCTCCATTTTTCCTGCAACCCTTGTGAAGATAAGTGCCTTGGATAATAACATGACATGACATGTTACGAGAAAAAACAGTTAAAATGTCAGCTGTGTTGTTAACCAGCCCCCATTACTTAAATGTATTTACAGTTTCACAAATAAATCAAATGTCGAACTGAATACTGAATCTTCTTCTTTTCCTTTTGGCTTGTTCCGTTAGGGTCGCCACAGCGTGTCATCTTTGTCCATCTAAGCCTATATTGTGCATCTTCCTCTCTAACACAAACTGCCATCATCTCTTCCCTCACAACATCCATCAACCTTCTCTTTGGTCTTCCTCTCGCTCTTTTACCTGGCAACTCCATCCTCAGCACCCTTCAACCAATATACTCCCTCTCTTGCCTCTGAACATGTCCAAACCATCGAAGTCTGCTCTCTCGAACATTGTCTCCAAAACATCCAACTTTGGCTGTCCCTCTAATGAGCTCATTTCTAATCCTATCCAACCTGCTCACTTAGAGCGAGAACCTCAACATCTTCATTTCTGCGACCTCAAGTTATGCTTCCCGTTGTTTCTTCAGTGCCACCGTCTCTAATCCGTACATCGTGGCCGGCCTCACCACTGTTTGATATACTTTGCCCTTCATCCTCGAAGAGATTCTTCTGTCACATAACACACCAGACACCTTCCGCCAGCTGGATCTCTACTCCCTTTGGCTTCACTCTTTCCCCTCCACCCCTCTCATTCACGCACATATATTCTGTTTTACTTCAGCTAATCTTCATTCCTCTCCTTTCCAGTGCGTGTCTCCATCTTTCTCATTGTTCCTCCGCCTGCTCCCTGCTTTCACTGCATATCACAATATCATCTGCAAACATCATGGTCTAAGGAGATTCCAGTCTAACCTCGTCTGTCAGCCTATCCATTACGACTGCAAACAGGAAGGGGCTCAGAGCTGATCCCTGATGCAGTCCCAAATAGTGCATTTGTGGGAGTCTTTCTATGCATGAAACCATATTGTTGCTCGCAGATACTTATTTCTGTCCTGAGTCTAGCCTCCACTACTCTTTCCCATAACTTCATTGTGTGGCTCATTAACTTTATTCCTCTATAATTCCCACAGCTCTGAACATCGCCTTTGTTCTTAAAAATGGGAACTAGTACACTTTTCCTCCATTCGTCAGGCATCTTTTCGCCCACTAGTATTCTGTTTAATAAGTTGGTCAAAAACTCCACAGCCATCTCTCCAAATTGCTTCCATACCTCCACCGGTATGTCATCAGGACCAACTGCCTTTCCATTTTTCATCCTTTGTAGTGCCTTTCTAACTTCACCCTTATTAATCATTGCCACTTCTTGGTCATTCACACTTGCCTCTTCTTCTCTTCTCTCTCCTTTTCTTCATTCATCAACTTCTCGAAGTATTCTCTCCATCTATTTAGCACACTACTGGCACCAGTCAACACATTTCCATCTCTATCCTTAATCAGCCTTACCTGCTGCACATCCTTCCCACCTCTATCCCTCTGTCTGGCCAACCTGTAGAGATCCTTTTCTCCTTCTTTCCTGTCCAACCTGGTGTACATGTAATCATATGCCTCTTGTTTAGCCTTTGCCACCTCTACCTTTGCACCATGTCACATCTCAATGTACTCCTTTCGTGACACCTCAGTCCTCTCAGTGTCCCACTTCTTCGCTAATCTCTTTCCTTGCATGACTTCCTGTATTTTGGGGTTCCAGCACCAAGTCTCCTTCTCCCCTTTCCTACCAGAAGACACACCAAGTACTCTCCTGCCTCTCTCTCTGATCACCTTAGCTGTCATAGTCCAGTCTTCAGGGAGCTATTGCTGTCTATCAAGAGCCTGCCTCACCACTTTCCGAAAGGCCGCACAACATTCTTCCTTCCTCAACTTCCACCACATGGTTCTCTGCTCTACCTTTGTCTTCTTAATCTTCCTACCCACCACCAGAGTCATCCTACACACCACCATCCTATGCTGTCGAGCTACACTCTCCCCTACCACTACTTTACAGTCAGTAAATTAAAATTAGTTATGGTAAATTAATTTAAACCCTGCTCCGAAACTTCTAGCCTTACTACCTTTCCACCTGCTCTCTTGGATGCACAATATGTCAACCTTTCTCCTAATCATCATTTCAACCAACTCCTGAGCTTTTCCTGTCATCGTCCCAACATTCAAAGTCCCAACACTCAGTTGTAAGCTCTGTGCATTCCTCTTTTTCTTCTTAAGACGAATCCGGTTTCCTCCTCTTCTTTGTCTTTGACCCACAGTTGTTGAATTTCCACCGACGCCCTGCAGGTTATAGGTTAGGAATATACAGTATTCAATTACCTCTTCGGCATCCGTTTGATATTTTCGGTGAGGGTTACCCATCCATCTTTCAACATTTTGAATTTCTGCAAATCAAAAAGAGGATGACAAAATTCGGAATTAGTTTGTTGTTAAAATTAAATTAAACAACTTTTTCCATACTTAATCATAGCAGTTCTGCAGAAGGGTCTTCCATCACCTTCTGTTCAAGGACAATGAAGTTGGCCAGATATTTTATCTGTACAATGTCGATGTCCTCTTCTTGTGGTGCAATATAGTCTTGATGCCTGCCGGTGTCCCTTAACTCAGTCAGCAGCATCATCCCTTTTCTTTGGAACCCTGAAAAACAACACATGCACAATGCAAAAACACAAATATGACAAAAAGGTCTTAAGATGAGTTATTCATAGACATTTTTAGCTTACTTGCTTCTTACATGGGCCAAAACGCTTTCGAGGAATGGTAGAGCCTCATGTTTGGTGGTGGATTGCTCGAGGTTGATGGTAGATGTCTTGGTTTTGAATGTCTTAGGGTTCTTCATGGTAACAGTGGACCACCTGTTCCACTGCCTAAAACAGCATGAATAAAAAAGAATATGATAGTAACCAAGTTTTTTTATTGTGTTCTTTGGACCAGATTTCTTCTTATAAAGTACTTTAAACACAACATGTATTGACTTTGGTATCACTTTCCGAATCCTCCACTTCAGGAGGTTTTTGGAGCTGTAAAGAAAATAAACCATGACTGCAATATCACATCACTGAAAAGTTGATAGATACTCATGCTATAAATTCATTGAATTCCATGGAGTCTTTGAAAAATTAAAACAAGACATCCCAAATTATACATTTATATAAAAAATGCTACATCAATGAATGACACTGTTGATATGCATGCATTGAGAGAATTAAATGAGAGATGGCAATTATGATTCCACCATACACAACCGGTGAAAAATAATTTAATGATCACTTTTACTGTAGCCGTCTTATTTGAAGTTGGGTGGGTACCATAACCCACTTGTGTTATCTGAAAAAAGAACAGATATTTTGGATTAATTATAAATGTAATCGGCACAGCCAGCACCCTTAATTGGTGGAATATATATCCTCAATGGTGGAGAGCAGTGTTTCAGGACATTTCAAATATATTTGGTTCTGTAGCAAGATTCCATGGACTAAAATTGCGAACCACTCTCAAGATGAACATAGCTTTTCTTCATAGGTCAATATATTAATGTAAGTACCAAATTTTTCATGACACATGTTCTTGTTCAGGGTGTACCAGGATCCTGCCTGTTGATAGCTGGGATAGGCTCCAGCTCCCCTGCGAGCCTCGTGAGGATAAGCAGCTAAGAAAATGAATGCATGGAATTTAAAAAACTATCATTGGAAAGACTTTTGAAAACCCCTTAAAATCTTACTTAAATGATCTCAATAGCTCTTTGCCCCTCACATTCATGCATATATATTCTGTTTTACTTTGGCTAATCTTCATTCCTCTCCTTTCCAGTGCGTGCCTCCATCTTTCTAGTTTCTCCTCCGCTTGCTCCCTGCTTTCATTGCGGATCACAATATCATCTGCGGACATCACGAGCTGCCAGCCAAAAGAGCGAGAGGAAGACCAAAGAAAAGGTTGATGGATGTTGTGAGGGAGGACATGAGGACAGTGCGTGTTCGAGAGGAGGATGCACGAGATAGGCTTAAATGGAAAAGATGACACGTTTTTGGGACCCCTAATGGGACAAGCTTAAAGAAAAAGAAGACATGTTGTGTTCTAAAGAACTGAAACAACATTGCTTCAACATTGTAGTCGTAAAGTGCATGAACACACATACAAACAAAACAAAGTGCATGTCCACACATCCGTGTGGAGGTGAATTGTCCCTACAAACAGAGGGATAGTAATATAGCTAATGCTTCAAAAGACAATTTATTTTGTCTTGACAAGGACTTGCATTTGAAAAAAGGACACTGATACTATACACAAGTGCAATTTCAAATGTATGTCCAGAAAGTATCTTACTGTGATCTTGTGGTTTATACAAACTTAGACATGGCAATTATAAGAATTTTACAAGATGATAAATTTATATCAACTCTTTTGTCAAAATGTGATACATTTTTGTTTGACCATGTCCTTCCTGAAGTTGTATTTAGAAAACCTGAGAACAGCAGACCTAGAGATATTATTCCTGACAAGGAGTTGTGGAATATGTGTGATGCTTCTGTCAGGAGGAGGAGCATGGACGTATGATCATGTGTGATGGTACTGATTGTCCATACACCTGGTTTCACTATGAGTGTGTAGACATAAGAAGGAAGCCAAAAGGATCTTGTTTTTTTTCTTGTCCAAGTTGTGTGACGGGATAACGAGTGTTGGTGTACTTGCCATTTCACAAGGAAAATTATTGTTGTCTGTTTTCATTTGCAGTAATGGACAAGAAAACATACCTATTTTATCATTAATGCATGTCATTGAATCTGTTATGTACAGACGTATCAAATGGATCTGTTAACCATTAAGATAGCAATGATGTATAATTCCTTCATATGTCATTTCTCATAAGTTTTTGTCAAAATGAATGCACTTTTTATGGAAGTTGTGTAAATCTTAAACAAATGTCCGCTGTTACTATGAAGCATCAAACAATGAAGGCTGCAAAGTTTGTTTTTGGGTAATGTGAACAATATATTAATTCATCCTCAACTTTAAGTGTATGTCATAAATTTTACTCAAAATTTAATTATGAGAAAGTTTGAAAGGGAAGTCAGATTAATAAATACCCTTTCATTTTGCAGTAACTCATTAAAGCAATTTAGGATGTAAATTTGAAAGAGCACAGCATATTGTCACAATATTGTCAAACTGGGACACAAGGTTAATTCTCATTGTTGTACATTGAATCTTAACATTTTTAACACACTCGATGACTCTCTCCACATAAATCCTCACACGAGGTAGCCTCCTCCCTGTCTCAATTTCCTTAAGGCTGAGCTGTAACTTCCCTCTTGTAAAAGCCGGAATGGCCAGAAATGCACCATGAGCAGCAAGATCATCAGCAATCAAAAAAACTACGATCTGCCAAAAACAAGATCCCCATGTTCGAAAAGAAGTTATAAAATTTAGCAACATAATTTCTGCATAATACCTACAAAACAATCTAGTCATGGAAATCAATTAATACATAGACATAGCCTCTTATACATGTAGGAGACATTGACAAAAGAATCATATAATAACATAAAATAAAAATATAACTCTTATGATTGTGCCAGGATATTATACTATATATAGTATAATATATATTATACTATATTATATTATATTACTTGGTGAATGAACAATGAAAAGGTATAGATGAATATGCATGCAATGCATCAAGTTGCTTTAAAAAAACAACAACATTCAAATCTTTTTAGACAATTATATATTTAAGGAAAAAAACCTAGAGAAAAATGATCTCCCAAACTCGATCCCCGCTATGTTCTGGTGCCCAATTCTTTCGATTGATGATGGCCTGAAGCCATAGCTGTTTTCGTCCTTCTGCGATCGGTATTCAGTAAAATTTTAAGCCGGATCCTTTCACAAAACGGTTTGTACAGCCAAGTAGTACACACGATACAACCACTGTACGAAAATGCAAAGACTTTTATTCATCAAAACTGAAAATTAAATGTATAATCTTACAAATCAATGATCACACTCGCTGACAACTGTTGTGTTTACTTGGGTTTCTGCCTACCGGAAGTCCTCAACCGATCACGTGATCATGTCAAATGTAGTCACGCTGGCATGTCCTATACGGCTTGTCGCCCAGGTACGTTATCACCACGAGGTCGTGGGAGCCAGCTAGCTAGCTGCACATTCAAGGTTCATGAAGATATACTGGAAAGCCACCCGAAGGCGAATACATGCTTTCTAGCACTTTCCCTACACCACTCACGACAGACGCCTTAGGTGGTGTGTGCAAAACGTTAATTTATTGCCTTCAGATTGTTGGAATTTTTATTTCTAAATCATCATAAACTTAAGTTAGTAATCTGATTCCAATTTGTGACCTTACCCAACTGCCACTCATCCAACAATACGCGCGCTCGTTCTGCAATAGAAAGGTATCAGGAAGCCGGCATTTTCACACACGAGTGGATTTATTCCTTCAACACACACCTGGGTCTCGGGTCCCTCTCATTACAACCCTGTACGTCTCTGTTGCCACCAGCAGACGTTCTCTACATCCGAGTTTCCCAGAACAATTTTAAAGTACAATCTACTGATTCACTATTGGTTCTGTGTCTCCTCACGTATCCTTGGCGCTCTCTCATTGGTCTCCTTTGGTCCGCCGGATGTTGGCCCGACTCTTCCCCTGCAGAATCACGTGCTGGCTCCTCCTGGTGGTGGTTTCCTGACAGTAGTTTTTCCACCAACTGCCTCTGAGTCCTCTCGTCTCCGCATCCTCCTTGCAGTTAGCACCGTCTGTTCTAAAACATACCATTCTTGCACCACATACCCTGTTTCGTTCCACCAGTCACACGCTCAGCACTTTACAGTCTCACACTTTCATACACAGGATGTAGCAACATCTAATGAACTACTTTAAGCTCAAACTCTTATATTCCTTTAACAGCAAGAAAACTGGAAGCTCAACCCACTTACACAAGCAACTACATTTCACACATCCGCATACCAGAAGAAGATGTACTCACAAGCTGACTCATTATTGTTTAGATGTTATGTACTGCCCGAAATTAAAGGTTGAGACATCTTATTAGAACATGAATTTCGAACATTTTGTGTGACTTTTATGAAGTAAATGATTCTATTTATTGTGAATTGACAATGTTACTAGCTAATATAGAGTAGATAACAGTCAGGGAAGCTGATTCTTTCCCAAATAATCGACACAACAGCTGCTAGCTGGCACATACATCTCCTCATCTGAGAGAATATACCAGGTGTGGAGAAAGGAAACAAGGCAGAATGGAAATAAAAGTGAAAATCATCACAAATGTGCTTCAAAATTTATTATTTCCAATTCTTTCATACTCGCGACACCAGTCCCATTCTGATGAGATCCAATAGCTTCTTCTTTTCCTTTCGGCTTGTCCCGTTAGGGGTCGCCACAGCGTGTCATCTTTTTCCATCTCAGCCTATCTCCTGCATCTTTCTCTCTAACCCCAACTGCCCTCATGTCTTCCCTCACCACATCCATAAACCTTCTCTTTGGTCTACCTTTCGCTCTTATGCCTGGCAGCTCCATCCTCAGCACCCTTCTACCAATATACTCACTCTCTCGTCCAAACCATCTAAGTCTGCTCTCTCTAGTGTTGTCTCATCCAACTTTGGCTGTCCCTCAAATGAGCTCATTTCTAATCCTATCCAACCTGTTCACACCAAGCGAGAACCACAACATCTTCATTTCTGCTACCTCAAGTTCTGCTTCCTGTTGTTTCTTCTGTGCCACCGTTTCTAATCCGTAAATCATGGCCAGCCTCACCACTGCTTTATAAATTATGCCCTTCATCCTGGTGGATAGTCTTCTGTTACATAGAACACCAGACACCTTCCTCCAACTGTTCCACCCCGCTTGGACCCATTTCTTCACTTTACCACACTCTCCGTTGTTCTGTATTGTTGACCCCACGTATTTGAAGTAGTCCATCTTCGCTATCTCTTCTCTCTGGAGCTTCACTTTTCCTCCTCCGCCCCTCTCATTCACGCACATATATTCTCTTTTACTACGGCGAATCTTCATTCCTCTCCTTCCCAGTGCGTTACCCCATCTTTCTAATTGTTCCTCTGCCTGTTCCCTGCTTTCATTGCAGATCACAATATCATCTGCGAACATCATGGTTCAAGGGGAATCCAGTCTAACCTCGTCTGTCAGCCTATCCATTACTACCGCAAACAGGAAGGGTCTCATCGCGGAACTGTGATGCAGTCCCACCTTTACCTTTAATTCTTCTGACACACCAACGGCACATCTCACCGCTGTTCTACTACCCTCATACATGTCCTGTACTATTCTAACATGCCACGCCAGACTTGTGCATGCAGTACCACAGTTCATCTCTTTGTCACAGGCTTTCTCTAGGTCTACAAAGACACAATGTAGCTCCTTCTGACCTTCTCTGTACTTTTCCACGATCATCCTCAAGGCAAATAATGCATCTGTGGTATTCCTTCTAGGCATGAAACCATACTGTTGCTCGCAGATACTTACGTCTGTCCTGAGTCTAGCCTCCACTACTCTTTCCAATAATTTCATTGTGATGTTCATCATCTTTATTCCTCTGTAGTTTTTACACAGTTCTGAACATCGCCTTTGTTCTTAAAAATTGGGACTAGCACACTTTTCCTCCATTCTTCTGGCATCTTCTCTCCTGCTAGTATTCCATTGAATAAGTTGGTCAAAAACTCCACACCCACTTCTCCAAATTGCTTCCATACCTCCATCGGTATGTCATCGGGACCAACTGTCTTTCAATTTTTCATTCTGAACAGTGCCTTCCTAACTTCTCCCTGACTAATCAAAGCCACTTGCCGGTCATTCACGCTTGCCTCTTCTACTCTACCTTCTCTCCCATTTGCTTCATTCATTAACTTCTCAAAGTACTCTTTCCATCTACTTAGTACACGACTAGCACCAGTCAACATATTTCCATCGCGATCCTTAATCACCTTTACTTGCTGCATATCCTTCCCATCTCTATCGCTCTGTCTGGCCAACCTGTTGAGATCCTTTTCTCCTTCTTAAGTATTCAACCTGGAGTATATGTCATCATATGCCTGTTGTTTAGCCTTCACCACCTCTACCTTTGCCCTACGATGCATCTCAATATATTCCTTATGCCTCTCCTCAGTCCTCTCCGTGTCCCACTTCTTCTCCGCTAATCTCTTACCTTGAATGACTTCTTGTATTTTGTGGTTCCACCACCTAGTCTCCTTCTCCCCTTTCCTACCAGAAGACACCCCAAGTACTCTCTTGCCTGCCTCTCTGAATAGCTTGGCAGTAGTCTTCCAGGAGGTCTTCCTGTCCATCTAGAGCCTGTCTCACCTCTTTCCGAAAGGCCACACGATATTCTTCCTTCCTCAACTTCCACCACCTGATTCTCTGCTCTACCTTTGTCTTCTTAATCTTCCTACCCTCTACCAGAGTCATCCTACACACCACCATCCTATGCTGTCGAGCTACACTCTCCCCACCACTACGTTACAGTCGGTAACCTCCTTCAGATTACACCCTCTGCTAAAAAATATAATCCACATGCGTGGTTCTATTTTAGCTCTTGTAGGTCACTATATGTTCCACTCTCTTCTGGAAATAAATGTTCACCACTGCCAATTCCATCCTTTTTGCGAAGTCCACCACCATCTGCCCCTCAAAGATCCTTTGCTGAATGCTGTACTTACCCATCACTTCTTCATCACCCCTGTTTCCTTCGCACACGTGTCCATTGAAATCTGTACCAATCACAAATCTCTCTCTCTCTGGGATGCTCAGGACTACTTCGTCTAGTTCCTTCCAGAATTTCTCTTTCAACTTGAGGTCACATCCTACCTGTGGGGCATAGCCGCTAATCACATTATACACAATACCCTCAATTTCAAATTTCAGCCTCATCACTCGATCTGATGCTCTTTTCATCTCCAATACATTCTTAGCCAGCTGTTCTTTTAAAATAACCCCTACTCCATTTCTCTTCCCATCTACTCCATAGTAAAATAATTTAAACCCTGCACCTAAACTTCTAGCCTTACTCCTTTTCCACTTGCTCTCTTGGATGCACAATCTATCAACCTTTCTCCCAATCATCATGTCAACTAACTCCTGTGCTTTGCCTGTCATAGTCCCAACATTCAAAGTCCCTACATAGAGCTGTAGGCTTTGTGCATTCTTCTTCTTCCAACTAAGGCTCTTTCCTCCTCTTTTTTGCCTTCGACCTACATTGTCTGAATTTCTACCTACGCCTTGTCGATTGACATTTCCGGGTGCGGGTGTTGGAAGCCCAGGCAACGACCTAACTGTTGTAGAATTCATATGATCAACGCTCGTATATGTTTGGCACAGTTTTACGCCGGATGCCCTTCCTGACGCAACCCTCTGCATTTATCCGGGCTTGGGACCGGCTGATAGGTAGCACAATAATGTTCTGCCCAACGGGCTGCAGATAGTAAAAAAGAAGCAATGAAATAAACAAATTCAGCACAAAAGATACACAATTTACATACTACCTACTCTATGTTCAAGTTAAGTCAAATGAAAGCAATCACAATAAACACAAATAACATACTACCTGTGTTAAAATTCCGGACAGTCCTGACTACCCGGGTTCAAATCCAGCCTCACCTGTGCAGTGTTTGCACATATCCCCGATGCTTTTGTTGTTTATCTCCAAGTACTCTGGTTTCTTCCTACATTCCCAAAACATGCAAGTTGGGTTATTTGAAGACTAAATTACCTGTGCGTGTGAATGTAAGGTCAAATGGTTGTTTGTTCATACAGTATGTGTCCTGATATTGGCTGGTGACCAGTTCAAGGTGTATCCAGCCTTTATCTCGGAGTTCACGAGGATAGGCTACAGCACATGCATGACCCTAGGAGTACAGTACCAACAGGCCAAGGGAAATGCATCATTGGCAGTTGCTGAAGTTGTAGTTTGGTGTGTCATGGAGAACACCTTCTGGACAGACAGCTTTGATGAATTTCTGGTCCAGCATTCGGCATTTAGGAGGGGAAGCAGTGCACCATCAAAACTGTGCAAAAAGAGATTGTGTTGCCCTCAACTCGAGAAAATTTGAGTTAATCAGAACAATTTGTGAAGTAAAACACATTAATTGGGTGCGACATTACCTACTTTATTCACTTAGATGACATGATGAAGCATGTTTGCTGACCAGACTTATTGTAATTGTATTTGTGTGCATGAGTGCGTGAGTGTTTTTTGAATGAGAGAGAGACAGACAGACAGACAGACAGACATCTGAAATATCCACAACTGATTACATTGTTGTTTTTCAGTCTGTATAGTAAACACTCACATGGGGCGTCCCCCCCCTACCACACACACACACACACACACACACACACACACAAAATGAGTCACTTTGATTAGCACATCGGCCTCATGGTTCTGAGAAGCCGGGCTCAAATCTGCCCTCACCTATGTGGAGTTTGTATGTTCTCCCTTTGTCTGGATCAGTTTTCCCTGGCTTCTCCAGTTTCCTCCCATATCCCAAAAGCGTGCATGATAGATGAAATGGCGACTCTAAATTACCTGTAGGTGGTAATGTGAGTTGGGAATGGATGTTTGTTTCTATGTGCCCTGCAATTGGCTGGCGACCAGTTGAGGATGTACCCCGTACGCTGACCCAAGACATTTGGAATAGCCTCCTGCATAACCTGTGACCCTAATTAGGATACGCAGGACTTAAAATGGATGGATGGATGGATGGATGGATGGATGATGGATGGATGGATAGATGGATGGATGGATGGATGGATGGATGGATGGATGGATGGATGGATGGATGGAGTTACTGTGATTGGCCCATGAAGTGTTTGTGTGCAGTCATGTGACTGCCTTGTGCCGTATAATTGGTGGATTCGGGTTAAAAGCTCGAATCGTCACCTGTGATCAAGTTAGATTGGCTCAACGGTACCCTGTGCAGAAGTCAAAGATATCTAAAAATACATCGCACAAGCAAAAATAGATAAATAAAAATGGCAAGCAGCATGTTGATCATTGAAATGGTGGAAAAATATTAATTCTTCTACACTTAAATACACAAGGGAGAGGAATAAAGATGATGAGCCACACAATGGAGGAATAAAGATGATGAGCCACACAATGAAGTTATGGGAAAGAGTATTGGAGGTTAGACTCGGGAAGTAACTATCTGTGAGCAACAGTATCGTTTTCATGCCTAGAAAGAGTACCACAGAGGATGCTTGTGGAAAAGTACAGAGAACGTTAGAAGAAGGTACATTGTGTCTTTGTAGACCTAGAGAAAGCCTATGACAGAGTACAAAGAGAGGAACTGTGGTACTGCATGCGCAAGTGTGGTGTGGTGGAGAAATATCTTAGAATAGTACAGGACATGTATGAGGGCAGCAGAACACAGTGAGATGTGCCGTAGGTGTGTCAGAAAAATTTAAGGTGGAAGTGGGACTACATCAGGGATCCGTGCAGAGCCCCTTCCTGTTTGCAGTAATAAAGGATAGGCTGACAGATGAGGTTAGACTGGATTCCCCATGGACCAACAATGGTGTGGCCGGCCATGATGTACGGATTAGAGACGGTGGCAATGAAGAAACAACAGGAACCACAACTTGAGGTACCAGAAATGAAGATGTTCAGGTTCTTGCTCAGAGTGAGCAGGTTCCATAGGACTAGAAATTAGCTCATTAGAGGGAGAGCCAAATTGGATGTTTTGGAGACAACGCTAGAGAGAGCAGACTTAGATGGTTTGGACATGTTCAGAGGCGAGAGAGTGAGTATATTGGTAGAAGGGTCCTGAGGATGGAGCTGCCAGGCAAAAGAGTGAGAGGAAGACCAAAGAAAAGGTTGATGGATGTTGTGAGGGAGGACATGAGGACAGTGGGTGTTAGAGAGGAAGATGCACGAGATAGGCTTGGATGGAAAAAGATGACACGTTGTGGCGACCCCTAACAGGACAAGCCAAAAGGAAAAGAAGACAAAAATACTCAAGCGAAAGTAAAACGATTGTTGCATTCAAACTACTATGACAAGTACAATTTATCCAAAATGTCATTTAAGTAAATGTAATCAAGTAAATGTAGCATGATACTACCCACCTATGGCTGTAGGTATGACAGAGGAGTTTAAGTGGAGATGGGAAAACATCAGGGATCAGCCCTGAGCCCTTTCCTGTTTGCAGTGGTGATGAACAGGCTGACAGATGAGTTTAGACTGGAATCTCCATGGACCACAATGTTCACAGACGACATTGTGATCTTGGGTGAGGAGCAATGGTGAGTGTGGTAATTAATTGAAGAAACGGGTACAAAAGGTGGGAACGGGTGGTGGAAGGTGTCAGGTGTGTTATGTGAAAGAAATGTCTATGCTAGGATGATGGGCAAGGTTTATAGGATATTCGTGAGGACAGCTATGATGTATGACCTTGAGAAGACAGGATGCAGAGCTGGAGGCGGTCGAAATGATCATGTTGAGGTTCTCTCTAAGAGTAACAAGGTTAGACAGGATGAAAAATGAGCTCATCCAAGGGATGGCCAAGGTTTGGCTTTGGACACCAAGTTAGAGACAGCAGATTTCAACGGTTTAGACACATCCAGAGGAGAGATTGCGAGAACAATGCTGTGAAAATGTTTCTATCCCCATGCTGAATAGGTCCAGGGGCCCATTAAATCTTCACAGAGGGTCAGAAAGTTTTTGATGGTTTTTTTTTTGTACCTTAATAAATTGAACTGTCATTTGAAAAGTCCATTATGTATTTTCCTTGGTTTGACTCCGAGTGTTACTATTCTTGGTTTAATGATTTTAAACCTTTGTGTATAGAAATCAGAAGGGAGAAAAATACATTTTCACAGTGCTGTATATTGGTAGAAGGGTGATGAAGAGAGAGCTGCCAGGCAAGAGAGCTTGAAGAAGACCAAAGAGAAGGCCGAAGGATGTCATGAGGAAAGACATGAGGGCAATTGGTGTTAGAGAGGAAGATGCAGGCAATAGAGATCGTGCATGTACGTCATAAAATCACGTCACTTTTGTTTACGTCGCCATATTGCTGGTCTAACAAAGTGTTGTTCAATGCTCAGTAGGTTGGAGACGACACGAAAATATGTCTTGTCCAATACCATTAGACATTTAGAAGGTGAAAATAAACGAAGGTACATGGAAGAATTAGATAAACTCGGCATAGAGGACACATATTCAATGCCAAAGTCAATGTCTAAGAAATTAGACTGTTAATTTGCTTCCGCTTGTCTGGATATACACATGAATCTGGTAAGAAAGTCGTCGAGATTTACACGGAAAAGTTTGATAAGTTTGATAAAAGTCTGGACGGATACAAATATTTGTTGCTGGATCTGTTCTCATCAGGAAAAAATCCCACATAGTGACGGGTTGAAGGCTCGTGAACGCGGAAGCGTTTGGCCACACGTTAACCTTTGCTGGAATCCATCAATCTTTTCAGGTAGTATTCAAAGCAAATACCAATATTTTAATAAATGATCCCTGGTTTTACACAAACTCGCATTCATTAACTATGATTGAAAAATAAGGAGGACGGGGTCATCTCCATGGAACGCACACGGAAGCGATTGCGGCCACACTTAACCTCCGTAAACCTCTGTGGCAGACATTTTTTATTTTTTTCTATACGCATTGTTCTTAAATGAGCCAACTTGGCATTATCAATATTTCTTGGTAATTTCAGATTGAGAAGAATAATTCCTACCTGAAATGAAGCGATCACTACACAGCCGTGTGTGAATTTTGGTTGGGCACCATCCACCATGTTAAATTGCCGAAATCCATCGATATTTTCTGGTCTTTTCAACTGGTATTCCATAGAAGGATCTCTTTGAATATCTGTCTCTTCTGTTGTGACAGCCAACATCACAACAGGTCTCGGGTATTGTAAATATTCTCCTCCAATTCAATGTCTCCCACAATGTCGAGCAGCTCTGTTTGATCACCAAAATGGCGCCGTGAAAATGGTGACGTCACGTGCACAAGCTCTATAGGGTTACACACAAAAGGATGACACACTGTGGACAAGCCGAAAGGAAAAGAGGAAACAGATGAAAAGAAATTAAACTGTTTAGGTATAACATCAAAATATATTTTTTGTGACAAGCTGTACACCTTTTTTGCATGGCACAGAATGACAATATGCAACTTATTGTTGCACATCTTACATGTCTTACTGTCCTAAATCAACACATCAGTGAATAATTATAGTTGGCAATTTTATTGCCCTCAGCAAAACGAACTGTTTCAGACAATCATTTGTCCCTGAAGAGGAGGCAAATTACAAACGTGAACCTTGTCTTTGTACTTTGAAAATGGATTTTTATAACACCCCCCCTCCCAAATGCTTGATGAAAAGACCCAGGAACATCAAAGTGGTTCACCCTCCAACAGAAAGGTTAAAAGTTGAGTTTGAACAGTGTTTCTCTCGCGTTATTCCTGGCTCGATTCTCATTAGTCGCTTGTTTTTAATCAGATGCACCATCAATTAGTTTGACTTTTCAGTGTGTTTGATGCTTAAAAGTTAGATCTCAAGGACACAAATCTCCCCTACCTACAGTATTCACATTAAAGGCAAAGTTTACACACTTCCTGCACTAAGGATTTTTTTGTCACTCTCCCAGGAATTGGTTAATTTTGAAAATATATGGTAATGAAACATGTAATTTTAATAATTATACTAATTAATAATATATTTTTTGTGTCAACTACAACATAAGCAAGAATTACTCAGTATTGGCCAGATATTTCGATAAACTATTACATTCAAAGTAATAAATCTTAAAATGTGGAGTAATAATAAACCTTTTCTGGAATGGTTCTTTTGATTGTAAATGTTAAAGGTAAGCGCTGGGAATTTTGTTACGACTTTAAAAGATGTTTTGAAAGCTTCAGATATTGGATCTTTATCAGAGTTTCACAGCATGTTTAACACGCACACACACAAACAGACATATATATCTTGTTCTGTTCGACCATTAGATCAAGCAGAATGGAAAAACTGCATCCCCATTTATGCCAGAACATTTTTTGTTGCATTTTTGAGCTTCATCTATACTTTCTTGGTATTTTACTTGAAAATTATTGAGGATCTGTGTCAATCAATCCAACAGAACATAATTTCTATAGGGAGAGAGAGAGAAAGACAAATGAGAAGAGAGAATGAGAAAAGTAAATCATTACATATCTACAACAAAGAAACCTTAAAAATGGATGCATGAGACGAGTGCTGCACCCTACAAGAAACGTGATATAAAGATCATCAACCCAGCTATACAACTGAAGTGTGGTGCAACTGACAAATTTTTATTTGTTGCTTATTTGTTGCTATAAGTGGGTGGTCCCACACCTAGTGAAGGAATCCCAGGGGTGTGTGCCAATGGACACCAGCAACAGAATTCACACTGTTCTGCATGCAAAAAGACCGACAAAAGTGTCCCATGATAGCTGTGCCTGCAACACAAAGGCTAAGAACTTCACCCAATCAATCAAAGACAAGACCAGGACCAGGGTTCCATCCAAGAGCAACCCTGTTGATAGGACACGTCCCATGCAGAGGGACCCAGGGTTGTCCACCACAACCTTGGAGGTGGCCTGAAAACTGGCCACCTGATGGTAGCCACATGAACCCAATTCCACCTTCCTCCACCAACACTGCCACCTCCAGGAAGCCTCCCCACAACCCATAGGGTCCACAACGCAGCCAATCCCAGCCCAGCCTGAGGACAGAAGAATGTCCCTTATTTGTCAGGAAAGGTTGGCGGATAGCAGTAACCAACAAGATAACAATTACAATGGGAACCGAGGGAGCAGCCACAAGCCATTAGAGAGGAACCCTACGCAAAGCATGGATATGACATGGATATACAGTGAAGAAAATATTGAACACCCTTCTGTATTGCATGTTCTCCAACTTAGAAATCATGGAGGGGTCTGAAATTTTCATTGTCGGTGCATGTCCACGGTGGGAGAGATAATCTAAAAGCCAAAATCCAGAAATCACAATGTATGATTTTTTTAATGATTGCGCGGAAGGTTCCCCTTCTTTAACCAGCACATGTCATGCCCCATGTTAAGTTTGCCAATCACTATTTGGATGTTACAGAGGAGTTATGGGAGACAGTTTTGTGGTCATATGAGACCAAAATGGAACTTTTTGGTTATAATTCCACTAACCGTGTTTGAAGGAAGACGAATGATGAGTTCCATCCCAAGAACACCATCCCTACTGTGAAACACGGGGGTGGTAGCATCATGCTTTGGGGGTGTTTTTCTGCACATGGTACAGGATGAGTGCACTGTATTAAGGAGAGGATTAATGCAGGCTTGGAGAACTGTGGCTAGGTATTGCACCACTGGCCAGACATCGAACCCATGCATCAGCATGAAAGTGTAAATTGCATTTCCTTTTTCATAAATCTATATAACTCCTTTCAATATTACATATGCCATCAACAATTATGAGAGTTGAAGGAAAGTCAAGAGCCAAGGGCAAGTGCGATCAGATGTAATGCATTTAGTGACATACACAAGACATGAAGACCAGGGTGTAGTATTTTGGTGTATCTTAGAAAAATCTAGTGACAATCAAGGTCATTGGAAGAATAACTGATCAATAACAATTCATGAGAGATGTGCTAAAAATTCTTTTTTTTTTGCAATGCTGAATAAGGATTCAGTGACAGTATACTGATAGAATGTTCTGTAGATTGGTAGCAGAGGCCAGAGAAAAGCCATCTGAGAGATGAGAGAGCAAACGGCTGTGCTTTCAAAGCCTTGTGATGCCTGGTGTCTTACACCCAGAGCAACTATACTGTGATCACATCGACCACAGACTTCGAGGCTTGCAATGAAATAGCGAGAGCAGGAATTGGCAACGGATGATAAGGGGAGTATATGAGCCGGTGTGTGTGTGTGCGCATGTGTGTGTGCCATGAAGGGTACAAAGTAGAGTTCAGGAGGTACTTGGATGGGAATAAAGGTCGAAATCCTTGACTGTGAAAACTGTCATAGCAGGGGACATGTCCAGAATCCGTTTGCCTAATAATATATGATTGGAGTACTCTGGAGCATATAATTTAACACCCCAGTGCCAGGGGAGATGAGTGAGAATTGAAGCGAGTACACCTTGACAAAGGCCATTCTCTTGGTTTCACACCATCAGAGAACGACTGGGCAGTGTGCTCCTGCAAATGTTAAGGGTGGCCGAGCGACGAGGCTTTTGAACCAAAGCTGTTCAAAAAGCACTGTCTCGTGCATAGATAGTGGAGTGTAGTATATAAATCTCAATCTATCTAAAACTTTCTCTGGGTCATGTCCGACTGACTTGATAACTTGTGTAACTTAAGTGTATCGTGGAACTTTTTTGTGTGTCTACAAGAATGTCTTCAAAGGTACCATCTGTCATTTTTACCACTAAGTGGTCTGTACAGCAATGATGTTTATAATGAAGTGGCTGAAGATCCACATGTGCAATTAGAGTGCTGATATGATACAGTTCTCAAATTCCCTGTGATACAAAGTTCTCAAAGATAAGGTAGAGATGAATGATTTCATTTGGCATATTATGAAGCCTCCTTGAAAATAGACAGGGGTATATGTAGCGGAACTCTGAAGTTAGTCAGTATTTAATGAAGTTTTTTTAAAATAAAACCAAAAGACTTAGCAATTGACATGCATGACATGAGACAAACTACACAGAATCGGACTTCAGGAGGTCTGCGAGCATCAAATCATGTGTTGGGCAAGATTGACAAGACTATCAGAAGAGAATATCCAGTCCACCAAAATTTGGTGGATGTATTTATGATTTAAACCAAACTCCAGCATTTCCAGGTTTCATTGTTTTTATATTTTAGCAGGTTTTCTGGTAGTGTGACATTCATCTGCAACTTTTAGAGGTGTGGAGCGCCTCTCAAGTATATAATACTTTGACAAGAGTATTCTAAACTTCTATTACAACTTTACTCTTTACTTGTGCACTTATTCCCTCTGCAAAGGTCTCTGAAATAATATTTCCCCTTATGAGTTAAGGTTATCCTGATTAAAAAATCAAGCTACCAAATAAACTACCCACTTTTTTAACTGTCTTGCAGATAGTCAAATAATAAACCTGGTTATGTAACTAAATAAAGGATGGAAAATCAAACATGTATACACAACAAACAGTCAAATAAAGTCAACATAACAGGTACACAATGAACATATAGACTAATCTGAGCTAACTTACTTTAAGGGCCCAAACAAATATGAACATTGTCGGTGTTGGAGGACGCTTTTTCCTCCGCGTTCGTTTAATTACAGGTAGTGAGAATGTTGGTTATCCAAATACAGGCTGGAGACGATGGACAGGTTGTTTAAAGCTTTTATCCATCCATCCATCCATTATCTACCGCTTTTCCGGGTCGAGTCGCAGGGAAAGTAGCTTCAGCAGGGATACCCAGACTTCCCTTTCCCTAGCCACTTCTTCCAGCTCTGCCGGAGGAATCCCGAGGCATTCCCAAGCCAGCCAGGAGACCTCTCCAGCGTGTCCTAGGTCGTCCTCAGGGTCTCTTTCCGGTGGTACATGCCCGGAACACCTCACCAGGGAGGCGTCCAGGAGGCATCCAAATCAGATGCCCCAGCCACCTCATCTGGCTCCTCTCAATGCAGAGGAGTAGCAGCTTGACACTGAACCCCTCCCAGATGAGCTTCTCACCCTATCACTGAGGGAGAGCCTGGACACCCTGCGGAGGAATCTCATTTCGGCCGCTTGTATCCGGGATCTTGTTCTTTCGGTTACAACCCACAGCTCATGCCCATAGGTGAGACTAGGAATGTAGATCGACTGGTAAATTGAGAGCTTCGCCTTTTGACTGAGCTCCCTCTTCACCACAAGGGACTGATACAAAGTCCGCATCACTGCAGACGCTGCACCAATTCATCTGTCGACCTCCCGCTCCATTCTTCCTGCACTCGTGAACAAGAACCCAAGATACTTGAACTCCTCCACTTGGGGAAGGATCTCATCGCCGGCCTGGAGAGGGCACGCCACCCTTTTTCCGGCTGAGGACCATGGTCTCGGATTTGGAGGTACTTATTCTCATCCCAGCTGCTTCACACTCGGCTCCAAAACACTGCAGTGAGAGCTGGAGATCACGCCTTGATGAAGCCAACAGAACTACATCATCTGCAAAGAGCAGAGATGCGATGCTGAGGCCATCAAACCGGACACCCTCTATGCCTCGGCTGCGCCTAGAAATTTTGTCCATAAGAGTTATGAACAAAATTCGTGAAAAAGGGCAGCCTTGGTGGAGTCCAATTCTCAGCGGAAACGAGTCCGACTTATTACCGTCAATGCGGACCAAACTCTGACAGCGGTAGTAAAAGGACCGAACAGCTCGTATCAGGGGATTCGGTACCCCATACTCGCGAAGAACCCCCCACAGGACCCCCCGAAGGACACGGTCGAATACCTTCTCCAAGTCCAGAAAACATATGTAGACTGGTTGGGCGAATTCCCATGCACCCTCGAGGACCCTGCCCAGGGTGTAGAGCTGGTCCACTGTTCCACGGCCAGGATGAAAACCTCATTGCACCTTCTGAATCTGGGATAGACCCTCCTCTCCAGTACCCCTGAGTAGACCTTACCAGGGAAGCTGAGGAGTGTGAGCCCTCTATTGTTGGAACACACCCTCCGGCCACCCTTCTTGAAAAGGGGGACCACCACCCCAGTCTGCCAATCCAGAGGCACTGTCCCCGATTTCCATGCGATGTTGCAGAGGTGTGTCAACCAGGACAGCCCCACAACATCCAGAGCCTGAAGGAACTCCAGGCAAATCTCATCCAACCCGGGGCCCTGCCACCAAGGAGCTTTTTAACCACCTCAGTGACCTCAACCCCAGAGATAGAAGATCCCGCCTCAGCGCACCCAGACTCAGCTTCCTCATGTGAAAGTGTGTTGGTGGAATTGAGGAGGTTTTAGAAATATTCTCACCGACTCACAACATCCTGAGTCGAGGTCAGGAGCGCCCCGTCCACTATACACAGTGTTGATGGTGCAGTGCTTCCCCATCCTGAGACGCCGGATGGTGGACCAGAATTTCCTCGAAGCCATCCTGAAGTCATTCTCCATGGCCTCACTAAACTCCTCCCACGCCCAGGTTTTTGCCTCAGCGACCACCAAAGCTGCATTCCACTAGTCAGCCGATACCTATCAGCTGCCTGAGGAGTCCCACAGGCCAGAAATGACCGATAGGACTCCTTCTTCAGCTTGACAGCATCCCTCACTGTTGGGGTCCACCAACGTGTTTGTGGCTTGCCGCCACGACAGGCACCAACCACCTTACAGCCACAGCTCCGGTCGGCCGCCTCAGCAATGGAGGCGCGGAACATCGTCCCCTCGGATTCAATGTCCCCCGCCTCCTTTGGGATGTGAGCAAAGTTCTTTCGGAGGTGGGAGTTGAAATTCCATCTGACAGGGGAATCTGCCAGATGTTCCCAGCAGACCCTCACAATACCTATGGGCCTGCCACGTCGGACTGGCATCTTCACCCACCATCTGAGCCAACTCACCACCAGGTAGTGATCAGTTAACAGCTCTGCTTCTCTCTTCACCCGAGTGTCCAAGACATGCGGTCGCTAGTCCGATGACATGACCACAAGCTCGATCATCTAACAGTGACCTAGGGTGTCCTGGTGCCGCGTGGAAATGTGAACACCCTTATGCTTGAACATTGTGTTTGTTATGGACAATCCGTGATTATCACAGAAGTCCAGTAACAGAACACCACTCGAGTTCTGATCGGAGGGGGGGGGGCATTCTTCCCAATCACGCCCTCCCAGGTCTCACTGTCATTGCCCACGTGGGGATTGAAGTCCCCCAGCAGAATGATGGAGTCACCAGAGGGAGCGCTCTCCAGCACTCCCTCTCAGGACTCCAAAAAGGGTGGGTACTCTGCACTGCTGTTTGGTGCATAAGCACAAACAACAGTCAGGACCCGTCCACCTATCTGCAGGCGGAGGGAGGCTACCCTCTCCTCCACAGGGTTAAACACAAACATACAGCCTGGGGGGCAATAAGTATACCCACACCTGCTCGGCGTCTCTCCCCGTGGGCAACTCCAGAGTGGAACAGAGTCGAACCCATCTAAAGAGGAGTGGTGTCAGAGCCCAAGTGGTGCATAGAGGCGAGTTCCACTATATCTAGTCGGAACTTCTTAACCTCCCGCACCAACCCGGGCTCCTTCCTTGTCAAAGAGGTGACATTCCATGTCCGTAGAGCTAGTTTCTGTAGCCGAGGATTGGATTGGCAAGGTCCTCGCCTTTGGCCACATTGCATCCGATCCCTATGGCCCCTCTCACAGGTCGTGAGCCCATGGGAAGGGGGACCCATGTTACCTTTTCGGGCTGTGCCCGGCCGAGCCCCATGAATGAAAGCTCAGCCAGGAGGCGCTCACCTTCGAGCCCCAACTCCAGGCCTGGGTCCAGAGGGGGGGCCCGGTGACACTCGTCCGGGCAAGGGAAACCAAGATCCAACTTATGTCATCATCATAGAGGTTTTGGAGACGTACTTTGTCTGGTCCCTCACCTAGGACCTGTTTGGAGTTATACAGTCCTGACTAAATATGAGCAGAAGACATACTTCACCGGCAAAACAAATGAAATTCAAACCCCAATGTCTTTGTTTCAAACGGCAGGAGTAGGGTTTGCCTCATCCAAGACCTGATGGTCCAATCCGTTGTGAAGCTTTGTCCTTGTACTCTAATGCAGGCCTCGCTAACGTTTGCTCATCGCTAGCATTCTCGTCTTCTTCCACGTGGTACAACACAGGCCTCGCTTGGTGGCGTTAGGTTGTTGCTAGCGTCCTAGCAAAGTTTCATGCATCCACTTAGCTTCTGTATGGATAGGTTTCCGATTACCCATCATGCCTTGCGACGGATGCCATACTGTGTGTCTTAGAGTTCAGAGAACATAGGTGAATTGGTGAAGTGTGAAGTTTTTTTATCATTAATTTTTCCGTTTGGTGTTAAGAGTTATGACATCGTTTAAAGCAGATGCAAACGTAGTGGAAAAAAACACATTTGACGCTTTAAGCAGAGCCAGATACTTGGAGAAATTGAAGGACATTTACGGCAAAGATCCATATGAATTTCAAGCAAGCGACTGGAGTGACGATGTGGAAGGCTACCCTGGCATTACATATCCAGTATCGTTAATTATCTCATGAATTCTGTGAGCGCATATACCCTTGATGAACTAAAGGCTTACAAGTCTGTACAAGCCTGCAATGAATTTAATAAATAATAATAATAATAATAATAATAAATAAATTAAATAAATTCAGCACACACATTAACAAATATTCCACCACCTGGTATAAAGAAAACCTATAACGTAATTGCTACTCTATTTATTTTAACTTTTAACTATGACAATTTTTAACTGGGTTACAGGTGAATATGAAGGTTTTACTCAAACAGAATGTTAATGAGATCATACTGTACTGCAGGGGTGCTCAATGCATTGATCGTGATCAACCAGTCAATCGTGAGGGAGTCTTGGTTAATCGCTGGACGCGTGCCCAAAAAAGAAAAAAAAAAAGACTTCAGCCAATGTTCCCTCGAAACTGCACACGTGCGCATTTGTGCACCGCTGATGAAAAATGGATAATCCAATGGAAATTGAAAGTAAGACATACAGCTATTCAGTTTGTGGAATTTTGCTATGTGATTGTGATTCAATGAGTGAGGGATGACTGGTTTTTACGTTCAATGACACAATTCACATGTGTACTGTAAAAAATGAAACGAAGCCACAGCACGCACAGTGTGCTGATTAATAGAAACATTTCTTTTAGGAAGCACACAGAACCTTTCTAACAATGACCACTGCTCCACCACAGCTAGCTTACTATTCACCCCCCCACCCAAAGACATACAATAATAATTAAAAAATTTACAGTACCTACGCAGCCCATCAATGTGTTTTATAATGACAGCATCCACCACCGCTGCTTTAGTTTACCACACAGTCTGGGCAATGTAGAGCAAAGACGAGCTAGACATGCTGCTTATGTTTACTTTCAATATGAATGGAAACAGTAAAAAAAAATGCTGTTGTTTTAAGAATCAATGACTGTCGGAATATGTGAATAATCAAAGAAAAACTGGTTAAACTGGATGAGGTTTTCTCTTTTCCTAGTGGGAAAGGTCTGGTCTGAAACCAAAGTAGAAAGTGGTGGGTAATTTTAAAATTCCACCTTGGCATAGCCTAATTCAGAATGAAAGCACAGACAATACAGTGCACAAAAAGCTAATTCTTTATTTTAAATATAGGAGGAAACATAACTTTAAAACAGTTTGGGAGCATCACCACCGCCGCCCACCCCCAGCCACCCACCACCCCACACCCTCACCCCCGTTGTCGGTAGCTCACGAGAGGCTGGCTGCTTGAAAAGTTAAAAAAATCTTGGCACCTCTGCTGTGCTACATATAAGTGAGGGCAGAATAGACTGCAGCCAAAATAATGACAGCACTCTTTGCTTCCACATATCAATTTTCTTCCTAACCAGGGACACCCAGACTTTCCTCTACACACCCACTTCATCCAGTTCTTCCAGATGGGTGTTTTTGAGGCATTTCAAGGCCAGGCGGGAGATATAATCGATCCACCATGTCCTGGGTCATCCCCTGGGTCTGCTCTCAGTGAGACATGCCCCGAAAACCTCACAAGGGAGGAGTCCAGGAGGGATTGTAATAAAATACTCCATCCACCTCACCTGGCTCCCATCAATGCGGATGAGCACTAGCATTATTCTGAGCCTCTTCTGATAGGCCAAGCTTCTCACCCTATGTCTGAGAGAGAGCCCAAGATAATTGAACTCTTCCACTTCGGGAAGGACCCGATCTCTAAAGGGCGTGCCACCTTTTCCAATTGAGGATCTTAAATTTGAAAGTGCTAATTTTCATCCCAGCTGCTTCACATTCAGCTGCGAAACACTCCAGTGAAAGTTGAGTGATCATGGGCAGACCCCGTGTGGTTGACAGAAAGTATTTTTACAGGCCCTCAATTACTTCCTGCAATGCCAAATTTTTCACTTCAGCAATGACCAAAGCTGTATTATGCTTGACCAGCTGATATCCATCAGCTGCCTCAGGACTCCCACAGGCCCAGTTAGACTCCTTCAGCTTGACGTCAAGCCTCAACATTGATCTCTACCAGCGGGTACTGCTGTGGAACATGGTCCACTCGGAATCAATGTTTCCCAGCACCCACCAGAACATGAGCAAAGTTCTGTCAGAGGTTAAAACTGCTTCTGACGGGATTCTGCCAGATGTTCCCAGGAGACCTACACAATATGTTTGGGCCTGCCAGATCGGACTTGCACCTTAATCCGCCATCAGAGCCAACTCACAACTAGTTAGTGATCTTTTGACAGCTCCACCCCGCTCGTCACCCAACTCTCCAAGATATTTAGCTGCAAGTCTGATGACACAACCATAAAGTTGATCATTGAACGGTGACCTCGGGTGTCCTAGTACTAAGTGCACGTGTGAACACCCTTATGCTTGAACATAAGGTTTGTTATAGAAATCTATGATGAGTACAGAAGTCCAATAACACCCCAATGGTTCTGGTCGGGGATGGGTGCTGTTCCTCCCAATCACTCCTTTCCAGTTCTCGCTGTTATTGCCCATAAGACCATTGAAGTCTGTCAGCAGAACAATGGAGTTACCAGTGGGAGTGTTCTCCTGCACCCGGAGTTGGAAAATCTATGTTTTATATATCCCAAATATAACTTCTATTAATTTTATACAAAATTTTGATGTTTTATTTTAACATGTTGTGAATGCTGGCTGTTTTCTGGTTTTGTGCTTCATGGTTGTTGGCAGCCATGCTGTGACTACTAGGTGTTTATTTTCCAAAGTTAATTTAAGTGGAGCTGAACAAATCTAATAGTTTTGCTACTCCTTCTCTGTTTCTCTCACTTGTGTATAATTGAAATGTTTTGCTTAGGTTTCAGCAAGGGGTGACAAATCATAAGACTTGTACCGTTTCCTCTCTTTACAAAGACTTTTCTTTCTATTTTGTAATAAAACCCACAAAGACAAGATTGCTTCGTGACTTATTTTGTCAGACAATGATTTGCCAAAACAACCACCTCCAAGGAGTCCAAAAAGGGTGGGTACTGTTAACTGCTGCTTGGTGCATAGCCACAAACAACTGTCAGGCCACGTCCACCCACCCGAAGGCCGAAGAAGACAACCCTCTCATTCACCAGGAATAACCCCAATATACAGGTGCCGAGCCATGGGGCAATAAATATACCAGCACCTGTCCAAAGTGGAGGTCAGTCATGAGGACAGGGTAGACTCTGAACTGGTTGCCAGCCAATTGCAGGGCACATGGAGACAGACAACAGTCACACTCACAATCACACCTACGGGCAATTTAGAGTGTCTAATTAATGCATGTTCTTGAGATGTGGGAGGAAGCTGGAGTGCCCAGAGAAAACCCACAGAGGCACTCGGAGAACATGCAAAGTCCACACAGGCGTTCCTCAGAACTGTAAGGCCAACGCTTTACAGCTGCGCCACTATGCCTCCATTTAAAGTGAAGTCAGTAAGCCAAAATAAACATCAGATGTCCTTTTAGGCTCTTACTGACATTCCATTCCAGAAGGAGGTCGAACACGAAAAGATAGTCCAAAAGAGGTGGAAGGACAAAAACGGAGGGCAACAGGCGAGATCCAAAAACGTGCACAAGCTCCGATGAGTTTGAGGTAAACTAAGAAACATGGACAAGAGGTGGTGAAACTAAAGATGCACAGGCTCGCTCTGACAAATGATTCCTCTTCACTAAATTTGCAAATTTACTCACAATAGCAGAGTATCTCAGGATTCAGTAAAGCATACGCAACAAACAGGCCAATGCCGATAACACATTCACCACTTAGATGCCTGGTCAATTAGTATCCAAAATATAACACATCTGTGTGACAGCTGTCAGAGGTGGTACCGCGCAGGGCAGTGGTTTGGCCCTGCCCCTCACAGGAAGCACTGCCCACAGCAGTGGCCAGACCATGCCCCTGACAAAGCCCCACCCCCAACCCCACAGGCGCAGATCCCAGATGCGACAGAACAAAAAACACCAAAAAAATGACCAGGGGATGGCGGAAGGGGGCCCGTGGGAGGGCACAAACCCCCCAACCCCAATCTATCTGGTGGCCATCCAGGCATAGACGTGGGTCGGCTGCGTATCAGTCGCCACCGAGGCGTAGACGTGGGTCGGCTGTGGATCCATCGCGATCGAGGCAGGGACGTGGGTCGGCTGCGGATCGGTCGCCACCGAGGCGTAGACGTGGGCTGGCTGCAGATTGGTCACAACCGAGCCATGGATGTGGGTCGGCTCTGGATTGGTCGCCACCAAGGCATGGACGTGGGTCAGCTGTGGCTTGGTCATCATGGGGCAGGTAGTGATAGTCCGCTTTGGGTTGGTCGGAGAGTAGTGGGAGGCAAAAGGCACCCGACTTGGGCGTCTCCTCAGGCCACCACACCCGGATAGATGGCCAAACAGGTCGCCTAAAAATGATCAGGGGAAGAGGACTTGGGCGCACAGGATGAAGGCACTCGGGGGATGGAAGCTTGGGGCAGCAAAATAAACTGACTTAGACTGAACACCGCGAGAGAAAAACCCAAGTCAGTCTCCGAGTCAGAATCAGGCAGCCGGTTGTATTTATTCAGGTCATCCCTGTAATCTGAAAAATCAGAGTCCAGCAAAATATATTGTGGTGAGCGGGTCGTGGTCGGTAAATAATCAGGACACTGAGGTGCTGCAGATGGCGTGGTAGGCGAGGACAACAAAACGGAGCCTACCCGGATAGGAGATGCTTGGTCCTCAGGCTGGGAGCGCTGGGAGGCAGACATTCGGTGGCGTGGCCAGCGACGTCGCGTCTTCCCTGTTGGGTACTTTTTGGGCCAGTTCGTTCTGTCATGAGCCAGTGGCCCGGGAGTGGACCCAAATGCAGGACTCCGAGCCAAGGGCATGATATTAAGAGTGAGTTTATTCCAGAAGGAGGCCGTACACGCAAAGCCAGTCCCAAACAGGTGGAAGCACAAAAATGCTAGGCAACAGGCGATAGCCAAAAACGTGCACAAGGTCTGATGACTATGAGGCAAACTAAGAAACATGGACAGAGGTGGTGAAACTAAAGAGGCACAGGGTCGCTCTGACAAAGAATTCCTCTACACTAAATTTGCGAATTTACGCACAACAGCGGAGTATCCCAGGATTCAGTAAAGCATACGCAATGAACTGGCCAATGCCGATGACACATTCACCACTTAAATGCTTGGTCAATTAGTATCCAAAATGTAATACAAACGTGACAGCTGTCAGAGGTGCTACCACACAGGGCAGTGGTTTGGCCCTGCCCCTCACAGGAAGCACTGCCCATGGCAGTGGCGAGGCCATGCTCCTGACAGCAGCCATAAAATTCCAAGTTCATGATTGTTTGGTTAAAACAATAAAGTTTATCAGTTTGATCATGAAATAGCTTGTCTTTCTAGTGTAGTGTTCAATTAAATATCTGTCGAAGATGATTTTCAAATCATTGTATCCTGTTTCTATTTGTTTTTACAGAATGTCCCAACTTCATTCGAATCGGGTTTTTATATTAAATACCGTCCCAATTTTTTTCATCATTTTCCTGACTGATAACTTCCGACAATGAGATTCCTCTGATACTGTGGAAGTTGGTGTTGTAAGAATCAACTATATCCATCAGGAAACACATACTTGAACTACTTATCCTTATTTGGTGTTAAGTGTTGAAAAGTGACGTGTGTGCTGACTCCCATTTAACAGTAAGTGTTACAATGTGGTTAATTCTGAACACAAGCCCACCCCGAGTTTTAAACACTTCTGTACACGGGAAGTAAAATGAACGAAAGGGTATACAGAATGAGAAATGACGTTAAAAACATGAGGTAATCAAGCATGACAAGACACAGGTGTGGGAAGGTACGATCGGGGGAAAGTGATCACAAGAAGAGCAAGACTTACATACACAGACATCATATTAACAGGGACTGGGGTCATTCATGTATCCAGGTTGCAAGCACTGCTACTACAATACTGTACACGTGTTCCTGAAAAGCAACTGCATGCCGGTAGCATTACAGACCATCTTGAATCATTCTTATTCATAATGTTGACAGGGCACACAGCTCTTGACTGGCTCAAACCCAAGCCGTTCACTCAGTTCAGTCACAGGGTATTAGAGGACTTTTGCTGCTGGGATTGCATTAGAATCAAGACTGCCGCTTTCTTTTGTCTCCTTTCTTTCCTTCTTTGCAACGTGTCTGATTCTATCCTGCATCTGCAAGACGGATTAGGCCGGTGGGATGAAGGTTGCATTATGTCCTGAGGGGGCTTTACTGTAAGGTTCGCCACCAGTTCTCTTTCCCTCTGTCTCTTCCCACTTAATATACTGCTTCACTCAAAAGGAGCTGGATCTTTGTTAAAAGATAAACGACGAACTCACTGGGAGTTAATCAGAGTCAGTGCATTGAACTCATTTGCATATGAATTGGCTGTGGCTGTATACCAGCTCTATTTATGTCATTCAATCCACAATGCCTCAGGTCTCTGTCCTCTGAGGTGTCACGCTGGCATAGGTAGTTTGTTTTGGAAAAATATATGTACATTCTCAAAAAAAAAATCCAAAAATTGATTTTGTTTAATTTCAATACAAATGTAATGCATCATAATTGTATTGTTTGTCAATGGCCATGAAATCTATCACTTGAACAATATTTGCATTTGGATATTAGTTTCTCAATATGAGATGTTTCTGAACATTTTAAAAAGACCTGATTTAAATGTTGACTGCTATTTGATGCCCAGATAAGGTGCAATGTGTTCATAATCAATCCTCCACAATGCTCAACTTCCTCAGTTTTCTATGGGTTGTTTAGGATAGGTATAGTGAGAGTGGGAGGAGGAACGACTTTCAGAAGAGTGGAAATCTGATGTGGAAATGTAGTCTTAGTTGGATTTATCTGTTTGAGAATAGACCTTTTCACTTGTTTTGTTGGTTTATCCCTTAAACCCCATTTCACCCCCCTGTCTAAAAGCTTTTGACATCTTCATCTTGTTCACAGTGGGCAGCCTTTGTTTGTTCTGCTTGAAAAAGCGACAGGGGCTCAGCCCCCACTCTCTGTGCCACAAGTGTAGGACTTTGCCATGGCAAAAGGGGGATTTCTCTTTCCTCCTACCCCCTCCTTATTCACATAACTACAATATGGTCATTGTCTAGCAGTGAATAATGTGGCCACTCGGGCAGCATGGACTGCTCCTCGGGCTTTGACTGTGAACCAGCTCTTTTCTTCAGCGTGAAAGGACTCTAATCCATGTAAATATAAGACTCAGGGTACAGCTTGGCCATGGTGAGGAGAGTGAGAGGGAGGAATGGAGGGGAGGGTCAGCAATTTAACCTTTGACCCAACAAATAAGAGGCATGTAAGTTTTAGAATTACTCTCCAAAGAGGGGCTCCTGTGGCAGAATGAGCTTCTTTTGTAATCCTCGCAGTCTGTGGCCGATTGCGGGGGCTTGCATGGGAGCATGATGTGAAACAAAACCAGGAGAAAAACATTACTTCAAAACCTAGCAACCAAAAACAAACAATGCGAATTATTTACGCAAATGTATTTATTATTATATCCTCTCGGGACGCTGCAGTGATTAGGGAAGAGTCTTGTTTCATAGTCAAAAATGGAGATGTATATGGTTTCTCATCATATGGATAAAAATATGAAACAAACTATATCTGCGATTTGCATTTAATTGATCTTAACATGCTTTTGTCAACATTTCATGATTTCTTGCTTTTTTTAAGTCATTAAAATGCAAAGAAATTAGCAAAGGCACTCTAGTCAAATGTAGGTGTATTGTACTCTGAAAACTATAAAGCATTAGAAACTAAACATTTTCGGAAAGATTACACATTAGCATTCATCAGTCAAAATTTAAATTATTTGTATCTTTGTTACAATTATACTGATTATAAATGCAAAATTACAAATATTGTGTGACATTTATAAGACTTGTCTGTAACCTTCAATGTCATTTAGTGTGAGTGTTTGGATATGAAAGGGTCCTTAAATCCAATACAGTTGACAACTACTAACTTCTCGTTTACGACTCACAAAATTGACCTATTATCGTTTATTTCTGTGGAGCTTATCCTCAGCTATCCACATTTTTGTGCGCTTTCTTTAATGCTCTGGGATGCCACAAGTTGGCGCTGGCTGGTAGGAAATTGGTAATAGGGGACAAGGAAGTAAGTTGATGTAGACTGAGAAAAAGTTAAACCTGGGTTATGAGTTAACCAGTGTCTTTACCAATGTAATGTTTTTGCTCTGCTGAGAGCAAACTAATGAATGATTAAGTTCTCATTGTTGCTTGAAAATTTATATTTTTATGGAGTGAAAAATAACGACATACATGCCGGCATCCTCACATTTTAGCTGCATTTTTATCAAAATCAAATAACCTGTAAGTCAAAGTAGTGTTCTAAAACACATTTTAAATTACACAGTAGTAATGTGTTTTGGGATCATAATTTTTGATCATGATCAGAATCAGAATCGTATTTATTTTGCCAAGTATGTCAGAAACATACCATGAATTTGTCTCCATTCATTGGAGGCACTTTAGACAGTTGACAGAGAACACATCTGAGACATAAAGATGTGAGAACAAAAGGCGACCAGCAATTTAGAAATGACGCTACATTTTTTTGATAATTTAACAAAGATTGTAATCATAACAACAAAATAATAAGTAAATCAATAAATAGATAAGAAAAATAAATGTGTAATTGTAAGTTAGTTGTTTTAGTTAATTGCAAGTGGGAAGAAGCTGTTGGAATATTTGCTATTTTTAGTTTGCATTGTTCAGTAGGGCCAACCTGAGAGAAGCCGCTGCAAGAGTTTGTGACCAGGGTGTGAGGGTCCAAGAGGATTTTGGATGCTCCAAGAGTATTTTGGATACTCTTGTCTTACCGTACAAGTCCTCTAGGGTGAATAGGGGCGTACCGATAATCTTTTCAGCTGTTTTGATTTTCTGTTGCAGTCGGAGTTTGTCCGTTTTTTCTAGCAGCACCAAACCTCAGTGTGATGGAGGTATACAGTTCTGATTCGATTACCGTGGTACAGAACTGTCTCAGCAGGTCTCGTAGCATATCGTGCTTCCTTAAGTGCTGCAGGAAGTACAGGAAGCAGGAACTGGGCTTTTTTGAGAATGGAGTTGATGTTCATCTCCCATTTTAAGTTCAGAGACACTGTAATTCACAGGAATTTAAAGGCCTCAACGGTTGACAGAGCTAGTTGGACAGCGTCAGAGGCAGCTGTGGCAAAGGATGTCTCTTGAAGTCCACGATTATGTCTACAATCTTTAGTGCGTTCAGCAGCAGGCTGTGTCAGCCAGACCACAGATCCAGACTCTCCAGACTCATCACTGCCTTTGATGAGGCTAATGACTGGGGTGTCATCTGCAAACTTCGTTCGACAGCCGCATGCGTTGAGGAGCAGTCATTCGCATATAGAGAGAAGAGGACCGGGGAGTTGACACAAACATGCAGTTGTGCAGTTTAAATGACAAATGGAAACAAATTTTTGACACATCGTTCAGTTGGTCTATTTTATACAATATCCATTATATCAGGGTCTGTTTTATTGAGGTTCACCTGTATAGGCTATTATCAAAATTTTACGAGGGTGTCAGCTACTCAGAGGTTTTGCGCTTTTTGTGGTAGGACTCAGTTCCTCCTCCCTGTGCAAAATCTAAGTATGAAGGTAACTTGACTAAGCATGCTTCCTAAAGTTGGCCAACGTATTTTTATATCATCCCAAACCACCCTCACATAAATAATTAACTGATTGCCTAGTAAACATGATCACCAAAATGTCACCTAAAACAAGGGAGATACATTCTTTTGTCTCTTATATTTTTATATTGTTTTTCTTAGAAAACAGAGGTAGCTCAATTCAGGATTTAAAATAAGAAAAGCTACATTTGAATCAAGGTGGAGTTGGTACACCCTATCTATGTATGTTTGTATATGTACAGTATAAGTGCTGAATATAAAGTTATTTTGTTGACTGTCATGCAATGTTTTGTAGCTTACTGAAGAAAGAGAGCAACTCTCTTGTTAGTCTTGTCCTTATCATATTCGGAGTCTGTCAGGATATGGCATCTCATCCAGTAGTGGTAGTCACAGTATGAACATGAAAAGGGCATCAACTATATTATTGACTCATTTGTACTAACCTTAGGCATGGCCATGGACCCTTTTGTTAATATTATACAGTTTTTATGCTGAATACAAATCTTAAATCCGTTATGAAGGAAACATTTTTATTTTTCGATTATCTGATATGTTAAAGAAATCATTCATGTGTTCTCATATTGTACATAATGTAGTTGGTTACAAATCACCACCTTTCTTCTACCTTTGAACTCCTTGTCTTGAAAACAGATGTCATCAATCAGACAGATGTAGTCAATCAAACAGTCACACACACACACACACACACATGCACTCATGTAATTTATGTGAATAAAAAGAACCTGCAAGGGGACACGAGCTGGAGTTGGTTGGAAGAAAGGAGAGGCCCTGTCGCTCCCCTTGCAGCAAGTAAAACTTGAAGCCTTGTCTGTTTGCCTTTTTTTTAATAGAGAGTCAGGCTTTTTAAACCTGACGTTGTACGCATTTTATGGAACAGTCGAACATATATTTTCGTCTAGACAAAATAATTTGCGTTAGAAGTTACACCTTCCAAACTCTTTTAAGACAGAGTAAGAGCTAGATTAGAAACAAATTAAGGTTGCCAAAGATAAACAATGAAGTTCAAACCCTAAATTAGAGTTTAGCATATTAGTAACAAAAAGTATTTTTTAAACCAGCGAGTCACATCAATTGACACTGAAGCACAATCTAGTCCAGGACACTTGTCTGGTTTGTTCTGGTTTTGAACAAATGTTTCCAGTTGTTGTTGTTTTCTTTCTTTTTTTTTTTCAAAACAGAATCAAGTATTTCCAGGTTAAAACGGTGTCCTAAACCCTTTATCAACTGTCATGGAGAAAGTTCAATTAACATTCAATAGTCAAAACAAAACTTAATTGGAAGGTTTTATGCAAGTTTAGACAGAATATTGTTTCAGGAAATTTAGGCACAATCCAAAACTGAACCACTTCAGAGTTATTCTCATGCAGAAGTATAGCCAAGCAGCTACTGCCATGCGTGAGTCCTGAATTCTGTGAAAATTGGGAGAAGGCCACACTGATTTTTTTTTTTTTGGTTAAAAAGAAGATGGCACAGTACACACTTATGCCAGCTTTACATTCCCATATCACAGTAGTAGACCACATTGGCTAATAGTCTACAACTACACAGCAAAAAAAAAAAAAAAAAAACATACTTTGCCAACAAAAGCAGGGAAGAACTTCCAAAAGAAAGAAACATTGGACAATGATAGTGTTGGGCAGACATCTGACTAAATCAGTTGTATTCAGACTTGAAGAGAGCCCTATGGACAGAGAGATGTAATCACTAGAATGTGAGAATAATGCACATAGCAATAGTACCACAAATTGTTGCGACAGAATTCTTTAATGCTGTGCAAAAATGATGTAGCACCACAATCAGTGGGTGTTATGTATAACACTACCAGTAATTATGATAAATGCAGTAACCTTGTTTTTGCTGCTGCTCTGGAGCCTGAGGCAAGTGAGCACATACTCCAGGGAGTCATCTTTGAGTTTTGATGCCATAAGCTCTAGGGTGTCAAATCGCTTTATTACAAAACGTTGAATTGTGTATTCATCTGTAACTTCGATGATGCATTACTGAAGTAGACGTAGTGACAAGTGATCCAGGTTATTGCATCTAGTTGGTAGGTCTCTTCACAGCAAAATTTTAGTGTACATGCACTTTTTCATCATGTTGACTTTGTCGCCTGTTTCATTGTAAATTTACTACACACTCAGCATCCTGGAAACAGACACAGTTACTTCTGTCTTTGCAAGCTCATTATGCAGTGAGGTGTCCGGTCATCCATCATCAAGCCTTTCCTCTTTGCCCTCACTGATACCCTGGAGACATGGCAAAAAAGAAAAAAAATTGACTATAGGCAAATTTTAAACAGTTAAATTGGAGGGCTATTTTATTTGAGAGGCTCATTGTATTCTAAAAAATTCATGATCTGTGCAAAACTCACAAATTGTTTGCATTAAACCGTACTGCAATTCTTTTGTTATTATTATTGTCATAGTTATTAAGTGTTTATTTCACTCAGAATCACATGTATGGAGATTGTGACTGTTCATTTAACCTCAGATGCATGTTTCTGGAATGTTGGAGGTTAGCGTAACCACAGGAATTTCACACAAGCATTGGAATGTTCAAAATCAATTCAGGTCACAAAAACTCTCTTCCAAGTCCATTGAGGCTTGATAATTTGCATTTCAGCAAAATCCAGTCTTATCAGTCCCAGTTATTTCAGTGAGAATTGAGTTTTTTTTTCTATAACCATAAGGAACCTTCAATTTTGCCTGTGTTGTGTGTAGAAAAAAAAAGAACAATCCACGTGCGGCGAAACATGGAAGAGTCTCGGCTATGTTCTGGGGCTACTTTGCTAAATTTGACACAGCATGCCAGTGCAGGGAACAATGAAATATCATGACTATCAAGGAACTCTGGTGATAAATGTTCTCCCTAATGTCACAAAGCTTGTTCTTAGTCCCAGATCGTGTGTCTTCCGACAGGACAAAGACCCAAACAAACAAATGAATATACTTAATAATTGCTATGGTCAAACCATTGGACTGTTCTGAAGTGGTCTTCTTTGAGTGATATCTATGGTGAGCATCTGTGGAAGGAACTGAAACATACCATGTGGCGAAGGCGCCCTTCCAACTTGAGACAACTCCAAAATTTCTCATGAGAAGTGGATAAAAATCCCTATTGACAGATGCATGTCTCATTGACAACTAATGGGCCAATATTTTGATTATTGAGACCTCCACAAAGTGACTCTCTAGTATGGAGTTAGCATAAACGTGTGACTTTTATTTAAAAAAACAACAACTCAATATTAAAAAAACACCTTGGTTTGGTCCAGTTTGTATTCCCTTTTTCTACCCCTTTTCTTGTGATTGGTTGCCTCTGTGTAGAAGGCCCATTTTTTGTGAGAGCAGACATGTTTGTTTGTTGTTATGTTGACAGTGTGGGCTTGTGAGTCGAGGGGTAGGTGGAGAGCTCCACAAGTGATGTAGATAAGACGAAGAAATTCGAATGATTTCATTTTGTTTTTTCCAAAGAAGGATATCTGGAATTGAGGAATACATGGACAATTTTAATTCTAATTTTAGATGTTTATAAATAAAAATGATTTGGTAAAATATGGCACATTTAAAGAAGTTGTTTCATTTCAGTTTCATTGTCGAAAAGATTATGCATCAAAATAATGTTGACTTGCCTGTCAATGCTTGGAAGCAGTAGCAGTATATTTTATAAATATAACTGCATGTTTCAAAGCATGACAGTGTTCTTTTCATGGTGTTATGAGGGGACCGAGCAGGAACCTGCAAGGTCTCCTGTTGTTTCTATAGAAATGTTTATTATTATTATTGTTGTATAAATATCCATCCATCCATTTTCTTAGCCGCTCATCCTCATGAGGGTCGCGGGAGTGCTGGAGCCAATCCCAGCTGTCAATGGGCAGGAGGCAGGGTTACACCCTGAACTGGTTGCCAGCCAATCGCAGGGCACATTTAGACAAACAGCCGCACTCATAATCACTCCTAGGGGCAATTTAGAGTGTCCAATTAATGTTGCATGTTTTTGAGATGTGGGAGGAAACCAGAGTGCCCGGAGAAAACCCATGCAGGTACAGGGAGAACATGCAAACTCCACACAGGCGGGTCCGGGATTGTACCTGGGACGTCAGAACTGATAGGTTAAAGCTTTCCAGCTGATCCACCATGCCGCCTTATTATTATTATTCATTTTTTATTCTGGCAGCATGGTGGCGCAGCCAGAAAGCGTTGGCCTTACAGTTCTAAGGAACAGGGTTCACTCCCAGCCCTCCCTGTGTGGATTTTGCATGTTCTCCCTGTGCCTATGTGAGTTTTCTCGGGGTACTCCGGTTTCCCCCCCACATCACAAAAACATGCAACATTAATTGGACACTCTAAATTGCCCCTAGGTGTGATTGTGAGTGCAACTGTTGTCTGTCTTCATGTACCCTAAGACTGGTGGCAACCACTTCAGGGTGTACCCTGCCTCCTGCCTGATGACAGTGGCTCAGAAAATGGATGGATGGATGGATGGATGGATGGATGGATGGATGGATGGATGGATGGATGGATGGATGGATGGATGGATGGACTATCCATCCATCCATCCATCCATCCATCCATCCATGCATTTTCTTAGCCACTTATCATCATAAGGGTCGGGGGAGTGCTGGAGCCTATCCCAGCTGTCATCGGCTGTGAGGCTAACGATTTACAGCTACACCAACGTGCTGCTATGGATGGACTACTGCATGACTAATCACTTCAAACTGCATACATGCCTTGAAGTCTTGACGCCCTTTGCACGATGGTCTTTGCTCTAGAATATCATTTCAATGGACATTCTAAGTTGCCAGCCAATTACAGGGGAGTGCAATAGTCTATCATATATAATACAAATAGTTATTGGCCCAACAATAACTCGAGGCAGCATGTTGCAGTGGAATTGTAAGTCTTCTTCATTTCCTTTCGGCTTGTCCCGATTAGGGGTCGCCACAGTGTGTCATCTTTTTCCATCTAAGCCTATCTCGTGCATCTTCCTCACTAACAGTCACAGTATTCATGTCCTCCCTCACAGCCTGGCAGCTCCATCCTCAGCACCCTTCTTCCAATATACTCACTCTCTCGCCTCAGGACATGTCCAAACCATCGAAGTCTGCTCTCTCTCACCTTGTCTCCAAAACATCCAACTTTGGCTGTCCCTCTAATGAGCTCATTTCTAATCCCATCCAACCTACTCCGAGCGAGAACCTCAACATCTTCATTTCTGCTACCTCAACGTCTCCTTCCTGTTGTTTCTTCAGGGCCACTGTCACTCATCTGTTCATCATGGCCGGCCTCACCACTGTTTTATAGACTTTGCCCTTCATCCTAGTGGTGACTCTTCTGTCACTTAAAACACCAGACACCTTCCGCCAATTGTTCCACCCCGCTTGGACCCATTTCTTTACTTCCTTACCACACTTACCATTACTCTGTATTGTTGACCCCATATATTTTAATTCATTCACCCTTGCTATCTTTTCTCCCTGGAGCTTCACTCTTTCCCCCACCGCCCCTCTAATTCATGCTTTTATATTCTGTTTTATTTTGGCTAATCTTCATTCCTCTCCTTTCCAGTGCGTGCCTCCATCTTTCTCATTGTTCCTCCACCTGCTCCCCGCTTTCACTGCAGATCACAATAACATCTGCGAACATCATGGTCCAAAGGGAATCCAGTCTAACCTCATCTGTCAGCCTATCCATTACCACCACAAACACGAATGGGCTCAGGGCGCATCCCTGATGCAGTCTCACCTCCAACTTAAATTCTTCTGACACACCTGCGGCCCATCTCACCGCTGTTCTGGTGTCCTCGTACATGTCCTGTACTATTCTAACATATTTCTCTGCCACACCGGACTTCCGCATGCAGTACCATAGTTCCTCTCTTGGTACTCTGTCATAGGCTTTCTCTAGATCTACAGAGACACAATGTAGCTCCTTCTGACCTTCTCTGTACATTTCCACGAGCATCCTCAAGGCAAATAATATAACTGTGGTACTCTTTCTAGGCATGAAACCATACTGTTGCTCGCATATTCTTACTTCTGACCCAAGTCTAGCCTCCACTACTCTTTCCCATAACTTCATTGTGTGGCTCATCATCTTTAGTCCTCTAGTTTCCACAGTTCTGAATGTCGCCTTTGATCTTGAAAATGGGAACTAGTACACTTTTCTCTTTTCTTTTTTAGTACAATTTAATAATTTATTTGCAAGAGGGAAAAAGCTGTTGTAATCAAGCATGTAGACACGCAGCCTTTTTTTACAATTATTTGTGAAAGAATATGTCATTCTGAGGCACTCAGTGAAATCCAGCATAGAATTGTGATGGGACACCACCAGTGGAGCAAGTCCAGAAGTGAAATTTCCTTGCATCTAAATATTCCACTATTGACTCTCAGCTGTATTATAAAAACATGGACGTATTCCGGAATAACGGCAACTCAGCCACAAAGTGGTTGGCCACGTTAACTGACAGCGCGTGGTCAGCGGCTGCTGAGGGGCATTGTGTGAAGAGGTCGCAAGTTTCTGTTGAGTTAATTGCTATCGACCTCCAAACTTCATAAGGTCTTCAGATTAGCACAACAATAGTGCACATAGAGCTCAATGGAATGGTGTTTCCGTGGCAGAGCAGTTACGTCCAAGCCATATATCACCAGGTGCAATGCAAAGCATCAGATGCAGTGATGTAACGCACTCTGACACTGGACTCTAGACTGGTGGAGATGCTTTCTCTGGAGTAACGAATCCTACTCCTCCAGCTGGCAATCTGATGGATGAGTCTGAATTTGGTGATTTCACAGTTTATAGGGGAGTTTGAATAATTTAAATTACACTCCGTAGGAAGGAATTAGAGTACAGTGGTACCTCTACTTACGAATGTCTCCCTTAACGAAAAAATTGGATTATGAAACGCTTCCTCACAAAAATATTGTCTCTTGTTACAAAGGAAAATTCAGGATATGAAATACAAAAATAGGTGCTGGATTTGAGCTCCAAATTCCACCGATTGTAAATATCCTGTATCTTGGTTTGAAAGTGGCCCGATAGAGTTGTTCTCCCAGTGGTTATCGCTGTAACACCTTCCTGGCATCCCATTGGCATCAGTCTTTACTCATTATGCTCTCTGTTACCTTTGGAGACTCTCGCATTACCGACGCTAGCATGTTCACATGCTGTCACATGCTAGCACACATTGGTAAAGTACAAACTTTTCGTGAGTTATTCGTTTGTGATTTTTTTTTTGCCAGTTTATTCATCTTTTTTCACCATAGGCCTCAAGAAACTTGAGTGGAATTCATTTGTGTGCGTGCATACATTTGTAACTGTGTTTCTCTCAACTGTCGAGCGTTTGCCACTTCCTCCATCCCCCACTCACCCTTCTCTTCACATAGTCGCCCAATGCCAAAGGTAAATAATTTTTAAAAAAATTCTTTCTGACAATTTGTACTTTGAATACTTATTATGGAGGGATCGGGGTCTTAGAACCAATTAGGCTATTTCCATGTAAAAAGCGCTTCTACTTACAAAAAAGATCATATTACAAAATGACTTCTCGAACTAATTAATTTCATAACTACAGATACCACTGTAATTATAATATATTATATATAAATACATATGCCCCGAGGTGTTAGCAGTGATCACCATCATTTGAAAAGGATTACTCAAAAATACTGGTCTTTATCTCCCACAACCACCATTAGTACATGTATTAAACCACTTGTTAAAAAATAATTTTCTTAAAAGTAGACGACTTGTCAGAGCATCTGCCTCACAGTTCTGAGGACTGGGTTCAAATCACAACCCCGCCTGTGTGGAGTTTGCATGTTCTCCCCATGTCTGCACGGGTTTTCTCCAGGCACTCTGGTTTCCTCCTGCATTCCAGAAACATGCATTTATTGGAAGCTCAATTGACCTAGGTGTGATTGTGACTTTAAGTGTTTCTATGTGCCCTGCAATTGGTTGGCAAGCAGTTCAGGTCGCCTCACCTTCTCCTCCTCCATAGATAGCTGCTCAGATAAGGGATGGATGGATTTTCTTCACTTCAACAATGTGCAATTATCAACAAGTTAGAGCTAATATATTTAATATTTTTTGGAGGGGACTCTCCATGAAGACGTTGTATGGGTATCAAGAATATCAAGAAAGAAAGAAATTGTCACACTGCTGGACACATCTCCAAGGACACACCCTTTGTTGTGCCGTAAAGCCCAACTTCTTGCAGACTAGTGTGCCAAATTGGCAAACACACCTTGAGCCTTGGACTTGAACAAATATCAGAATCCTCTGGCATTTGAGACCTGGTTTCAGATTTGCTGTATATAAAAATAGATACCTTAGTTACTATGTGTGTTTTTATCTAAATTCATTTGTTGGCATTTTGTTTATGTTGAGAGATGAAGTTGTACCTTCTGAAGACAATCAACTGCTCAACCGGCCCCAGTCACTTGGTAGGTTCTAAACCATAATGTTCTTATCCCTACCAAACCTAACTCATCTGGGAGTTACATTACTATAAACCTGTTCAATGGATAATATCTTTATAAGAAAAAAACAACACTGCTCTAACACAGAGGAGGGTGATCTTTAAGGGGTGCAGGTGTGATGTTTGAACTGCTGTTTTTATGCTTATGGAAAGCTGCTCATATTCAAAGTGTATGTGACTGTGTGGATGGAGTCCATATAGTGATTAGGCGATCTTCTCCTTCCCTTTCATCTGTTTTTAGTCTTATCTGCTTTGTTCCCCTTCTTAATTACAGTGGAGCGCTCCTCAGAGAGCATGTAACCTTCTTCCTGACTTCAACAGCCGCATCCCATTAAGGCCATAGCCCCGATAACTTGCCACCTTTATGCAAAATACAATTAAAAATGTGGGCGAGATCAAAAAGCTGCCCGGAGCCTGACGAGGGTGATGTTTATCTGAGATGCAGATTTGAGCTATTGAGGGCTACCTTGTTTGCAAATCATTAAGGGACAAGGAGTAATAAGCTGCATCAGCATTTTAGTCGTTGACAAGCACAAACACCACACCCCAACATACGCACACACACACACACACGCACACAGTTTTCCTCAAAGTGTTTTAAGATACAGTAGCTGTTCACGCTATCAGTTTATTAGTTGCACAGTGGTCATTAGGGCTGGTGCTCTTGGTATGTTGTTTTTATATTTATCCAATTAAACAGTCTTGCGGTCTACTCAACACTAAGTGTATATCAGCTCATCAAAACTTTTATTAGATCAGCTCACAAAAAGAATGTTTTTTTTTCTTTTCTGATAGAACAGCGTATTAACTGATTCTTCTTATTTAGTGTAGTGTTTGTTGTTGTTGTAGTTTGCTGATATATGACAAAATTGCTGAAATAACCTGAAGCCTCTAAACAGAGCAGGATGAAACTGAACTTTCTTCCACCAAGTAACACAATGATCTTTCTAGTACCATTCTGGTATGACCTTATCCTGATCTACAAGACCTCACACGTTATCATAATATAGAAGCATCTGTGCGACACACTTTACACTGCAAACACACAAACACAAAACATTCCAATTCACAGTTCCAACTGCACAGCAGAAAATGTGCCAATAATAGCAGCAATATTTTTTTATCTTCTTAAAGAACTGCTTACCATCAAACAGGGGTTCTAAAAATTGTTTTCATGTCAGGGATCGAGTTTGTTTTATATTCTGCCAAGAATTGAAAACACTTCATCAGTGATCCCCAACTATATGAATATAGTCTTGGTTGATACTGTGTTGTTACAAAGCTTCAAAATATTAACAATTATGTTTAAAATGATTTAGGGAGGTATTTCTTTTTAATACATACCCTACTGCTAAGAATGTGCCATAGATGATGTGTGATTTCTCAGACGACTTAATCCATCCATGAATTTTCTTTCACACTAATCTTGTTCAGGTTCATGGGGCTCCAGAGCTGCTCACAGTTGATTTTGGGTGAAAGCCAGACAGCACCCTGGACTAAACGTCCAAGTAAAAAAAAAAAATGTGCGCATGTGTCTTTTTGTCTAAAAATATGATGAGACAGTGTCAACAAAGTTTCACCCAAAATTTATTTTGTGTATTGTGCTTTTCATTTTGATTGATCTGACAACAATGTCAGCACTGTTTGAACTTTTTGAGGCAGAGAATGTTTGGGGGTTGATGTGAACATCATTTAGGTTTTGCGTTTACAGTAATACATGGTGGAAGATTTCAAGAAATGTCATTTAAAAATTGAGAAAAAATCTTAAAAAATTGAGAGACAGAGAAAGAGGGAGGAGGGGAGTAAAACTGGTTTAACAGCTAAATACTCAAAACTCTACACACTAAACGTTTTCTACTAAAGTGATGATCCCTACCATACAATAACAGTTGTAAAATGTAACCTCATTCCTCCTTTGATCATCCCAAATATAATCCTCGAAACAAACCAACCCGACTGTTATGATATGTTCACCGCATCTTAATATCATATTTCATACACGCCTGCAGACATGCCCTCTCCTGATATGTTTAATGTATAAAGCCAGCTATATACTGACTAGAAAATTCAAATGATAAATATGCATGTATTCAATTAGGAGTCTTCCACCAGGTGGTTAGTATCAGGATTTAGGATCTTAACACCATATTTGTGCTATAAAACCTCACAATAGCATAAATGGAAGCTTTTAAGTTAAAATCACCAGCAAACATGACAATTAGGAATTATAATATTTTAACCAAGAAATATAACACAATTCAAATATTTCAACCCTTCGTCAGTTAGGCAAATAACCTTTGTATAGATGTCAGTTTGGAAGAACAAAAGTGAAAGTGGTGATGAAAAACAGTCGTTGTATCACTGCATGCGCGATCAAACCTCTGCTTGTGAGCAGTGATAACCAGGTCGACTCGTCCACTCCCCCCTCCCTTCTCAATTAAGAGTACCATGCTAATTAGGAGGAGTGGATCAGTTCATTTCGATGCCTGGTGTTGTCCCTCTCGTGAAACCATGACTGCTCACTGTCTGCTCATATGCACAAATGACAATTAAATCAAGTCCACGACCTGACTGTGTTTTTTTTTTCTTTTTCTCTTTCTATCCCTTTGGTTGTGTGTATGAAGGTAAATATGGTAAATATGGGGGGGGGGGCACACCCAAATATAGACACCCAATAGTAGCAAAGTGACTATACATGAGCCACTGGGGGGGGGGGGGGGAACATGTAGTTTTTAGTCACTCGTGCTCAAAATGGAATAAATTGACGTGCAATTTTCCATTCCTTTTCTTAAAAAATAATAAAACGAGATGTTATTTTAGCACACTTTAATTATGTGGAACATTCTAATTACATCAATTCAAAATATTTTTTTCCAGTACATTTCTATAGCCACAATGACATGTTGATATCCGAGATTGAACTACTGTAATAATTGTAATAATAATAAACAGAGACTATGTTTGAAGTCACATAAAATCGAAAAAAAGGATATATTCTTTTGAAAAATTGCGAGAGGTACCTGGGCTTCCTCTGGTGGTATGTGAAAGAATCGCAGATTTTCATGTACAAACTATAACAGCATTGGCTTCAACTATTGTTTTAAATTCAGTTCAGCGCTTTATTACTATTCAAACTGTCTAAAATGTTACACCGGCTTGCAATAACTTTCGCTTCGTTTTTTATGAATACCGGGGCCTTCTACACTGCATTTTAATGTTTTTTTTTTTTTTTTTGGGGGGGGGTGTACTACTTGGTGTAAAATGGTTGAAAACTTACCGCTATTGGGGAACTTAAAATAAAAACAAAGAAAGAAAAAAGCAATGAGGAATTTGAACTTAAAATAAAAACAAAGAAAGAAAAAAGCAATGAGGAATTTATCCTCCACTAAGTGTTGGTTTCATACTGAGGTTGCTGGGAGAACGTTTGTAGAGCAGATGTGCGTCAGGAGTCCGCGAAGTCCCAACAGACCTGTTCAGTGCGCTTGGCTCACTTCTCTAATTTCTTTGCAGCATTTGAGCTGCAGTTGGCGACGTGCGAGCGTGTGTGTGTGTGTGTGTGTGTGTAGGTGAGTGTGTGCGCGTGTGTGTGTAGATGAGTGTGTGTGCGTGTGTGTGTGTGTGTGTGTGTGTGTGAGAGTGAGTGTGTGTGTGTGCGTGTGCGTGCGTGTGCGTGTGCGTGTGCGTGTGTGTGTGTGTGTGGACAAAACACGGGGGCTTCTCTCAGTCGTTAAAGTGACTTGGAGCACTTGGATGACGGCGGCCCAGCCAATGAACACAACCGGTGCGTCATGACGCAACCGGGCCTCGTTGATAAGGAGCACGAGCCCAAAGTGGACGTGTGAAAGAGGCTCGGCGGTGTAGGAGGGGGAGGGGGCAAGGAAAACCTCTTCTTGTGCGTACATGTTATGCGGCCTCTCAGAGAGGAGACATAAACAGCCGTGAAGTGGAAAAATGACGTTTGTCTCAGAGGGGGTTCTCATGCAAAGTCTTTTAATTTTGTTGTCTCATACATTACCTACATGTAGCTTGACATAACATCTTTGGGACTGTGGAACTAGGAGATCACTGGGATTGTTTTTGTTTTCTCTCGTTTTTTTTTTTATTTTTATTTTTGTAAATTGGGAGATACTCATCTGCACCCTGCACACTTTGTATTGTGGAAGAAAAGGGGACGAATTTGGAGACTGTCGGCATCGGAACCCTTGGTACGTTTATTTATGGCACGTAGAAAGAGCAATTGTTCATAGCAAGAATATCTCGCACTCCGGACACAGTATTCACTGTTAATTGCGAAATAATCGTCATTTTTTTTAGACTGAACAATCTCCTGGAAGAGATTCTATCCACCGGCAGTGTAGTGAGGGGAACTCGTGTCCAATTTTCCCTCTTATTTTCCTCCCTGATCTGGATTTCTAACTTGTCACGTCAACAAGGAAACCCTGAGAAATAAAAGAGGACAGAAAAGTGGAAGCGCCTTTGATTTTCTTCGGATGGACATCTTGGCTTTTAGATCCGAAGAGAATAGTTATAATATTCTGCCATCTGCGGCCGCGATGCTTTTCCACGGCCTCCCCGGAGGCGACCTGCACGGCGTGGTGGAGGAAATGGACCGCAGAGCAAAGAGCGAGACAGCGGCCATCAGCTCAGCCATCAATATGGGCGAGTCGGAGAGGGTAGGAGCCATTTCTTGCTTTCCTTCCTTATTTTTTCTTCTTTTTTGCCTTCTGGGCGACCTCTGCATGGCTGCCTGACACCGCACACTCGAACGAAGGCAAAGTATCAAATCATTCTCGTGGTAGTGGCTGCAAGAGCGGCAAACTTCTTTCACAGACATTGCCAAAAATATCGTAAAAGGGAAAATCTCCAGAAACTTCAAGTCAAGTCAGGAGTGAAACATGAACAATGCATGTGCATCATAACATAATAATAATAATAATAATAATAATAATAATAATACGGTGAAAAAGTGAGAGAAAGAGAAAGTGCATGGCTTTTACAAAAGAGAAACATTTAAGCACCCCAAAATAAATGCGTGCGTCTAATTCCTCTAATTAAACTAGATAAGGTTAAGTTCTATCTAAATTCATACTTTCTTTGCTAATACGTTATGTCGAATTGTTAAATTTGACTGTGCACCCACACTTAACATGTCCATTGAATTGACTTGATTCGTACGTAATGATTAAATTACATATTTGATCATGATTCATCAGTTTACCTCATTTAATTCATGTCAAAAAGATTTTTAAGAACTTTTTTCCATTAAAATTTCCAAATGATGAATATAAAAGTGAGCTTTATTCAGTTTCAATTTTAATAGTATTATTAATATTAATGCTACGACTACACCAATAATAATAATAAATGTTAACTGTCAATTCGATAATTCATATTTTTAAACAGCTGTATTTATAACATATGTAACTATTGTCAGTGTTTTATGACAGTTTTATCTTTTTAAGAGTTATGCATGTTTTTACATCTGTTGACCGTAAAAAAAAAGAAAGAAGATAGAATAGTATTAAAATGGCAGGGGCGAACGAAAGGATCGCACAAGTTGTCAGTTGCTATAAGTGCGAATGTTTGACGTGCCGCTGGTGTCTCGACCGCAGGCCACGCCGTGCTTGACAACAGAGCGCGTGGCCCTGTGCGCAGGCTGCGGGAGGAAGATCGCTGACCGCTACTATCTACTGGCCGTGGACAAGCAGTGGCACATGCGTTGCCTCAAGTGTTGCGAATGCAAACTCAACCTGGAGTCTGAGCTCACCTGCTTCAGCAAGGACGGCAGCATCTACTGCAAGGAGGATTATTACAGGTAGGAGGCTGGGGGCGCGAGGCATCCACAACGCTGCACACTAGGAGAAAGGAGGGCGCGCGGGAATGGGGTGGCGGAGTCCTTTGAACGATTTTAATTTGAGCATTTACATTGCCTGCACAGGATTATAACGTGTTCAACCAACACATCATTCGGTTATTTTGCAGGGGAAAATGACGCCAGTTTTTCCATTTTTCATCACGTGGAAGCTGTGCAAGTCGTCAAATGAAGTGCTCTGAATGCTAAATTGTGGCATTTGGCACTAAATTCCACTGCAAAAGTGATGCAGTTTTCCTCGAAAAATACCAACCCATTTAGAAGTACAATTTAAACGATTCGGTTAAATCCAAACAGAGTTAATTCTGTTGTTCAACCACCATTTTGTGGCCTGCTAATATTCACGTGTGTGGTTTAGTCTGAAATACACTCGAGAAACAAAAGAATGAGAACACACTGACAATACAGAAGCGAAAGAAAAGCAGAACGACAAAAAAGTGAAACTCAGTTAAACTGCTCCGTTCTGATTTATTACACTGTTGCGAAATAAATAAATAAATAAAGAAAGAAAGAAAGAAAGAAATAAAGAAAGAAAGAAGAAAGAAAGAAAGAAGAAGAAAGAAAGAAAGAAAGAAAGAAAGAAAGAAAGAAAGAAAGAAAGAAAGAAAGAAAGAAGAAAGAAAGAAAGAAACAAAAGAATGAAAGAAAAAAAAACCCGTCTAGTTTTATTGCCCAAGTACTGCTGGCGGCGTTAAAATCGGGAAAAGAGAAGGCAAAAACTTTGGTGTATTGGGTCAATGACCGCACCACAGCCGTGCTTATGCTGGATGAACACGAGGGTCGTGTTCAGCAGCTGATGATGTTCTGTGTTGCCCGCAGAAGATTTTCAGTCCAGAGATGCGCTCGGTGCCATCTCGGCATCTCTGCCTCAGAGATGGTAATGCGGGCTCGTGACCTGGTGTACCACCTCAACTGCTTCACCTGCACAACTTGCAGCAAGATGCTGACCACCGGGGACCACTTCGGCATGAAGGACAGCCTGGTGTACTGTCGGCTGCACTTTGAGACTCTCATCCAAGGAGACTATCAGACACATTTCAACCACGCGGACATGGGACACAAGGGCCTGGGCTCGGCCAACACGCTTGGACTATCTTACTTCAACGGCGTGGGGACGGTGCAGAAAGGCCGGCCCCGTAAGAGGAAGAGCCCCGGGCCCGGAGCGGAGTTGGCAGCTTACAACGCAGGTAACAACGACACGTGCTGAGAGAGAGAAGAGAGAGAGAGATGAGAGAGAGAGAGAGAGAGAGAGAGAGAAGAGAGAGGAGAGAGAGGAGAGAGAGAGAGAGAGAGAGAGAGAGAGAGAGAGAGGAGAGAGAGAGAGAGAGAGAGAGAGAGGAGAGAGAGAGAGAGAGACAGAAAAGGGGGCTTTCCATCTTTTTTCTTTTAGTAGGCCCGTAGTGACTTTATTGCAGTTTTTATTATTAATGTTAATATTATTAGTTTTAATCGAATCATATCTTTGCAGATGCAAATCTAGGTAAAGGATGACACATACTTGTAGTTTTACGATGACATAAAAATTCATACCGTGAATGTCCTTTTTAGGGGAGAGGGCACAATATTGTTATATGTTTGGCACATTTCGTTCAGTTCTTCAAAGAGAAATGATTTGGAGGGGACGCATTTTCGAGTCGATATTATTGTGCGGACTGAATCGTGTTTTAAAAGTGAAAAAGTCACTTTCATCCGTTTAATGTTTAGGTTTAGTGTTCGTCCTTCACGAACACAAAAAGATATCTTAGGGACTCATAATAACAACATATTGACGTTGAAGGAAGAAGGTATTGCAGATATGAACCATTAAGAGAGCCATATTGGAAAATAACTTGGAACATGCGTCGAATGCATATCTTCTAACATTTACTGCAAACATATCTCGGAAAACATATTTTCGCACAGTACTAGCTCACTTTAAAACTTTAATGGCAGCAACAGCAGCATGCTTACTTTAACACAAAATTTCAATCTCTACGATGTAGTTCATTTGTCCTCTTTGGGATTAAAAAATGAACTTTTTTTCATGTTCCGCCAACTTTCACCCTTTCCACTTGTCTGATTCCATAGACATCTGCATTGCAGACCCCACCGCCCCGATGCCCATTCCGAGACACACACACACACGCACGCACACAGACACACGTGCTCATCACCCACGCACGCACACAAACCTACTCGCACACGTGCACACTCATACACACTGCTGGAATCTTTCAGCATTGTGACGGGGCCAAACTTGGTATAAGAAAAATCATTGTGTTTGCATGAGTTATTCACTTTTTCGGGTTCATATTTGATTAGGAAGGCTCAAGTATCAAGGTTTTGCCATATCGAACAATAACACACACGCACGCATGCACACTCACACCCCCCCCCAAAAAAAAAACACAAGTGGTTTTTATATATATATATATGTGTGTGTGTGTGTATCCAGGCAGCACGGTGGATCAGATGGTAAACCGTTGGTCTCACAGTTCTGAGGTTCATTTAATCCCGGATCCGACTGTGTGGAGTTTGCATGTTCTCTCCGTGCCTGCGTGGGTTTCCTCCGGGCACTTCGGTTTCGTCCCACATCCCAAAAACATGCAACATTAATTGGACACTCAAAACTGCCCCTAGGTGTGATTGTGAGGGCGACTATTGTCTGTCTCTATGTGCCCTGGTTCAGGGTGTACCCCGCCTCCTGCCCGTTGACAGCTGGGATTGGCTCCAACACTCCCCGCGACCCTCGTGAGTATAAACGGTTAAGAAAATGTATGTATGTATGTATGGATATATATATATATATATATGTCCATTTTCTTAGCCGCTTATCCTCACAAGGGAGTGGGCCAATTTAGGGTGTCCGTTTAATGCATGTTTTTTGGGAGGAAATCAGAGTACCTGGAGAAAATCTACGCAAGCACGGGGAGAACATGCAAACTCCACACAGGTGGGGGCGGGATTTGAACCCCGGTCCTCAGAAGTGTGAGATTAACGTTATATATATATATATGTGTGTATCAATTTCCCACAACTCTCAATATTTTATTTATCAAATCGCTGGTATTAAATTATATCCTTATCATATCGTTAATATTTTACAATGATCGACAAGTCGTTGATTATCCGCGTGTAAATAGCATTTTTATTGACATTTTGTCCAAATTACAAACATAATAGAAACTGCAGGATTATCCGAGGTCAAAGGGAGCACTGGCGCGCCCTCTTCTGTTTTCCAGCAGGAACCACATTCAAATTCATCTGGAGAGCAGAGGGCACCCGTTACCTACCACATGTGGGTGGTGTGTTTGCATTACGTTCTGCACAGAGCAGATGAAACGCGCCGTTTGCGGGCCGAAGAGACCACGAGGAACACATTCCCTCATTGCGTTGTGATAAAAACAAACAAACAAACAAAAAAAAAAAACAATGCAGCATATGCTTTTATTAGAAAGCAGCATTTGTTCTGGGTAGTGTGTATACACTAATTAAGAGAAGTGTTATTCCGATGCTTTTCACTTACTTGGTATTAATGGTTTGCAGCGTTATGATATTGAGCACGAACTGTTATGCACGCAGCAACACGTTGTCTATTGCCAAGAAACTGGAAGACGCTCAAGGGTGAATTAAAGCCTGACTAGCACCTCCTTCTGGTAAAGACAAAGATGCCGTCTAACAAGGTTCACAGTGGAGGATATGTAACTAGAACGAACGTCAACGCACTGTTTCGTCAACCAGTCTAAAAAAAAATCTATTGTAAAAACAACTGGGGAAATCATACATGCTTTACTGTAGTTTCGATGTTGATGAATAAATGGTCCTTTGCCCAAAATAGAAGACTCATTAATGGGAACAAGTGTGTTGTTGCTTTTGTCAGAGTAAAAGCTGAAAGATGCTGCAAGATGCCAGAAAAGAAAGAATTTTTTTTTTTAAATCCAAATGATGATGATAAATGATCATATCACTGCTCACGCTGTGTAATAATCTTATCCTCTCGTTGCCTGCTGGGCTGCAGCGCTGAGCTGCAATGAAAATGACAGTGAGTCCATGGACAGGGAATCCCAGTACAGCTCAAGTCAAAAGACAAAGCGAATGAGGACGTCCTTCAAGCACCACCAGTTGAGAACCATGAAGTCCTACTTCGCCATCAACCACAACCCAGATGCCAAGGACCTCAAGCAGCTCGCCCAGAAGACAGGCCTCACCAAGCGGGTCTTACAGGTGACCACACACTCACTCACAGAAAGAGAATACATGCATTTTGGTCCAAAAGTAGTTTTGAAAGCTTTTGCCTGGAAACCAAGCTAAAAGTGAATGCAGCAAGAAACATTGAGGGAGTGCCTGCAGTGATGCAAGTCCTTGGTAGAAATTCAGATATTGGTGATTTCCACAGGTTGTTGTCGTTAGGTCTTTACTGACTGAGGATCACTTACATCCAAATATTTAAAGGCCAAGATAAGCGGTGTTAAAAATAGATGGATGGATATTTAAAGGCAATGAGGATATTTACAATCTGCAAAATTGTCCCTAGCGCTGTTCATGCATTCAAAGGTTCATGACTCGTAAGATCCATAATATTTTTTGTGAAACCTCTTAAATTAATCTTCACTTTCATTACATCTTGAGCTTTCTATGGATTTGAAATTCATTGTGTGGGTGTATCAAATCAAACCTTTTTCCCTATATGGTAAATTGTCAACATTTCCTGACCTAGTGGTTTAACTGACTCAAAGAATCCAAACAAATGTCTTCATTATTTTATCCTCAAAGAAGCAAAACCAGTGTAGATTCTGTTTATTAATCACGCTATAGGAACCCCAGATCTTACCAAAAATATGTGTCCTGTTTCTTGTCAAAACTAATGTGATTGTCTTAAAATAAAGACTCATCCCCCCCAAAAAGTAACATTTTTTAGACAATTTTCAGTTATTAAAACAAATTTTCACATAAAATAAGTAGAAATTAAATTGTGAATGAAGTGGAATCAGATTAGATTTAACGTGGAATAAAGCAAATATTTTTGCTAAGATTTGGCGTTTTTACAGTGTATTGTGGGGAAAACTACCCTTGGAACGTTTAAAAAAAAAAAAAATATATATATATATATATTTATTTATATATATATATCTGTCCATTTTCTTAGCCGCTTATCCTCACAAGGGAGTGGGGCAATTTAGGGTGTCCGTTTCATGCATGTTTTACTATTGTACATCGATGAAAAAATGTTTCTTCAATTTAAAACAAAGCAACATTCATTCATGTCGGATAAATTGCAGGTATGTGAAGGGGGGACATGAAACATCATGAGAAAAAGTGACGTGATGAACGAGTGAGGGATGAAAAACAAAAGCTGTTTAATGTAACTGAAGCGAGCGATTACAACAGAATTCCACAGACGCGTGGTAAAATCATCAGAGGGACGAGACACTTTGACAATTCGTCCTACTGTTTTAATTAACGCTCACGGAAGACAAAGCAGTCGTTTTGCTTTGATGCTTTCAAGTTTTCACGCCTGTTATTCCAAGCGATGTGCCACTCCCCCTGCTCGTTTCCCACGGCTGCGAGCATGATTCCATAACTCGCACTCGGTGGCGCACAGGCTGATGCCTCCCTCAGTTGATTTCTGAATAACAGGGAAATTATGAATTTGAGATGAGGGGGAATGACAAAGAGAAAGAAAGATAATTACATTTCATTGGATAGATTGGCCTCATTTCCTTACAAAAAGGCACTTTCATGTTCATGGGCACTATTTCTTAATAAATGTGGCCTGTGTGAATGTGATCGCACGCGTTAATGACGGGGCACTTTCGCCCTTTGGCAACATTTCAGCATTCACCTTCAATTTTGCAAGGAAGTCGATTGACCTTCAGGTTTGAACCCCCCCCCCCAAAAAAAAAAAAAAAAAAGAAGATTAGACTTCATTGTGTGCATGATGTCAACTAAATACAATTTGGACAGTTGACCAGTTCAGGGTGTACTCACCTTGGGTCTCAAAGTCAGCTGAGATATGTTCCAATTCACGGGCGACACATATAAAGACAAGCGGTGTGAAATATGATGAGGATCAATGTATCGATGGATGGATAAACATTTGCTTACCTCTGCATACTCTGTCGAGTCAGTTGACATTAAAACATAAAATATACAACATGCTGAAAAGTTGAACGGACAGTACATCCATAATATTAGGAACACATTGCTCTCTAAAAGCTTGATTTTGGTTGGCAACTAGTGGATAATCAGTCAAATTATTTTACATGTACAGTACTTGGTTTTATATTCATTTTGCTCCTGGTAAAAAAATTGAAATGAGGGTGATGTCTTCTTGAATTTAAACTGTCATTCTTCCAATCCAACACAATTCATTTTAAATGAAAGTTTTGACTTTGTGTATTCAAACTTGCTGCGCTAAAATTTCAAACGCTACAGGTCTCAGAACGAATGGTTTTCAGCTCGGTCCACCTGTCCATCGATTTTCTGAATCGCTTATCGTCAGTCGGGTTGCTGGAGTGCCGGAGCCTATCCCAGCTATTTTTAGATAAAGTAAGCCAACTGGTATTTTATGGTCACTTTATGGCTGCACCTCCATATTATTAAAGGGGTTTGTTTGTATGATGAACAGTTTCAAATACTTTTTCCAGTCAGATGGCCTAGAAAAACATTCCCGTATGGCTGTGGACATGCCATTGGCCCAATATTGGCCAGTAGTATGTGTGTGTGTGTGTGTGTGTGTGTGTGTGTGCGCGCGCGTGCGCGTGCGTGTGTGTTCATGCTTGAAGCTTACCATGTGCAAGAGGGTAAAACCTTTATAGCAGGCTTGAACAATGTTGAGATGCTGAAAAGCTTCACAATTTAGTTGCTGATACTGTGATTTTATTTTGTCATGCAGAGATTTTAATTACATGAAAATTTCAGGCATAATGACACGATCCACAGCTGTTTACGAATTGTCTATATATTGATTACTAATTAGATTATGCAATAATGGGTTCGCATATAAACGTTAAGGCATTTTCGTAATTAAATAAAGTGTGCAAGTATAGGATTTTCATTCATCTGTCTTGAAAAGTACATGTCCTTAAAAGGCTAATTCAGTAGTTTTATTAGGTGCACACAGCTATTTTAATTATTTTCTTATCAACTTTCAACTCCACTACTGCTGAAATGATATTTTAATTGCTGTTGGAAAACCAGTAAAACATATACGTGTATTAAAAAAAAATCTAACGTATATCATATTCTTCACTTTTCAGATGTAGCAATTGTCAGGATGATGTCTAGCTTTTAAAAATCGTTGCTGCCTAAGTGCAGTTAGACACAATTTAAGATCCCCCTTCGTGTGGATTTTTTTATGATGCTATGCAATAATATTGTGAATCTCTTTGAAAGTGCTGACTGTAAGGCAAAAGATTTTATTTAACAATATCATCTTCTCCGCAGGTCTGGTTCCAGAATGCTCGAGCCAAATTCAGGAGGAATCTTCTGAGGCAAGAAACCACCGGCGCAGACAAGACCTCTGACGGCTCCACACTGCAGGGCGGCACGCCGTCAGGCCCGGCCTCAGAAATCTCAAATGCCTCCATGAGCCCCTCTAGCACCCCCACCACGCTTACAGACTTGACCAACCCCACTATGCCTACAGTAACCTCCGTGCTCACCTCAGTCGCAGGTGGCATGGTGGACATCCACGAGTGCAGGAGCCCGTCACAGACCACACTGACCAGCCTTTTCTGATGGACGGAGGCTGACCACAACCTCTGCTATACCCTGCTGAATCTCAAGCGAAGTTGACTCATTTTACCGTGAAGATTAGAAAAGTACAAATTACAGAAATAAAAAAAAAAAAAATGGTTGACCTTTTTCTCTGAGCCTATTGAAAACTTTGCAGAGTGAGATCACCAAGTCTCACGGATGGAGCTGTTGTTATTTAGATGTCGTCTTGTTGAGAACTGAAAAGACTTGATCTGCATTTTACAATGTTTACAGAAAGTGACTAAAGGGGAGGGGAAAAAACTGCTTAATTTTTGGAATGTTTTCCAACACAGTATTTATGTTGTGGTACAGGAGTCATTGTTAGATGGATTGTAATTTTTTTTCTTTGGAAAATTCCGAGATTAAATACAGGTGATAATACCCTCTCACTGCAACAGGCCGAAAGTCTATTTTGTCCAAGTGATACGCAAATTCAGGGATGAATGCTTTGTCTCAGGAGAGAAAAGTTCCATCATGGCTCATATGTGTCTGTGTGTGTTAGTAATCACTTGTGTTTGTATTCCAGCATTCATTGAGAATCATTCACATCCAGCAACGCTTAAACTTATATTACATTGTTGGTTTTATGCTTGAATAGAGCTGCGGGAAACTGATTAACGTATTATTTGTCCTACTCCACTGATTTTGGGGCTCTAACCAAAGCCCAATTTTGGCCTCACATTAGGACATATGCAGTAAAAACTTTGTTATGTTATTAAAGGGTGGCACTTAATGCTCTCTATGACATCAGTGTCAAAAACATGAAGAGCTTTTGATGTCGAACCAAACTTTAATCAGTCAGGTTCAATAATGTGGAGACAAAGTAAATATGCAGAAATAAGTGGAGTTATAAAAACCGCTCAGTTTGTTTGTTTATTTCCTTAAATGATAATCCATCCATCCATTTTCTTCACCACTTATCCTCACAAGGGTGCTGGAGCCTATCCCAGCTGTCAATGGGCAGGAGGTGGGGTACACCCTGAACTGGTTGCCAGCCAATCGAAGGGGACATTGAGACAAACAGCCGCACTCACAATCACACTTTGGGGCAATCTAGAGTGTCCAATTAATCTTGCATGTTTTTGGAATGTGGGAGGAAACCGGAGTGGCCGGAGGAAACCCACGCAGGCACGGGGAGAACATGCAAACTCCACACAGACGGGTCCAGGATTGAACCCGGGACCTCAGAACTGTGAGGCCAACGCTTTAACAGCTGATCCACCGTGCCGCCTTAAATGATGATAATGAGTTGAAATAACATCTCAAAGAATATTAATTATATGATGCGTGGGAGCTCGTCAACCTAAGAATGTTCATCCATATCTCCCAAAAAGTTGAAAATCTTGAGAAAAAAAATCTATTTAAAAAAAATAAAACATCTCTTGGAAAATGCGTTTAGGCATTTTATTAGCAGGATCAACGTGACCCAATTGTGTCCAAACAATTTGTGAAGCAAAGTATGTGTGATTATATTATATTATATTATATTATATTATATTATATTATATTATATTATATTATATTATATAATACATGCTTGAATGAAGCAAAGGGAAGGTCAGAATTTACACCATTCACAAACAAGAGCACACAAATCTACTTTCCAACTAATACCACACGTTAAGTTTACAGTCAACTACGTCTGTGATTTACAGTAAACTGCAGCTTACCATTAAAATGTTACTGATTTTCTTCATTTTCTGAAGTGATTCCAAGTACCTCCCAGTGTATATTCTGTCACAGTGAATCATACTAGAAGCATTTGTGGGCAAAAAAAGGGTTAGGAAATTGTATTAATTTGAAAATACCCCATTCATGAATCAAACATAAAAAATGAATGATCTTATAATCTTCAAGCAACCAGAACCGCACGCTATGCTTTCTCGTGCTTTTGATTTACAGATGATTCCTACCTAAAAAAAAAAAAAAAAACAAAACTAATGTCCTTGCTCAGTGGGGCATTTGTGTCAATGCTGAGTTTGTAACGTAGCTGACAGCCCAACTGAAAGGAAAATCATTTGGAAGAAAAACATAGACTCTCTCAGCCTGCTAAAGAAAAACGTGTCTCAGGGCACCAACAACAGAGACCTTGGGTATTATAATTGGAGGAATATTTCCCACTTAAAACATCACACTTGTAACTGGTTCAACAAAATGGTTTAACAAAGAGGTGGTGTGTTATACTGTGATATAGTATCTTTTCACAGTAAAACATCCATGCATCCATTTGCCATGGAGTTGGTCCTCATTAGTGTTGCAGGTAACTGGAGCCTATCCCAGCTTATGGTTGTGAGGAAGACTACTACACTCTCAAATGTACTCAACATGTGGAGCAACTGTAAAGTGAGAGACTCAAGAGATTTTTGAAGGTCTTTTTTTATGTATAGGGAGAATCAGTTGGTTTGGTGTGTCAAGTTGAATGACTTATCCTGTTTCATTAAAAAAAAAAACAAAAACAGCCAATCCCAAATTATATCATTTAAATATGTGAATATTTGATGATATGCCATGATACGACTTATGGGAAGGAAAGAAAATGATGAAACTATCATGATTGTTTAATTACTTGACGACCGTTCAGTGCATTTTGGGTTCAGTTTTGATAGTCTCAGTGCTTGTCTGTCTCTGCATGTGCTCTGTAATTGGCTGGTGAACATTTTAGCGTGGAGTCTGCCTTTTTCCCCAAATCACCTGGGACAGGCACCAGCTTGTAAAACGCTGAACACACATTAAGTATTACAGTGAAAAAAATAAGTATTTGAAAACACCCTCCTATATTGCAAGTTCTCCCATTTAGAAATCATGAAGGGGTTTGACATTTTCATTTTAGGTCCATGTCCACTGTGAGAGATATAATCTAAAAAGAAAAATCCAGAAATCCCAATATATGTTTTTTTTAACGATTTATTTGCAAATAAGTATTTGAACACCTGTCGATCCGCTAGAATTCAGACCCTCAAAGACCTGTTAGTCCGCCTTTAAAAGTCAACCTCCCCTCCATGTATCATCCTCAATCAGGTGCACCTGTGTGAGGTCGTTGGCTGCATAAAGATACCTGTCCACCCCATACAATCAGTAAGAGTCAAACTTGTAACATTCCCAAGACCGAACAACTGTCCAAAGACACCAGAGACAAAATTGTACAACGCCACATGGCTCTCAATGATCCTTAGAAAGGCGAGGAATCAGCGCAGGACTACACGACAGGACTTGGTCAATGATCTGAAAAGAGTTGGGACCAACGTTTCCACGGGGACTGTGGGTAATACACTAAGACGTCATGGTTGGAAACCATGCATGGCACAGAAGGTTCCCCTGCTTAAACCAGCACATATCAAGGCCTGTCTGAAGTTTGCCAATGACCATTTGGATGGTACAGAGGAGTCGTGGGAGAAAGTTTTCTGGTCAGATGAGACCAAAATGGAACTTTTTGGTCATAATTCCACTAACCGTGTTCGGAGGAAGACGAATGCTGAGTTCCATCCTAAGAACACCATCCCTCCTGTGAAGCATGGGGGTAGTAGCATCATGCTTTGGGGGATGTTTTTCTGCACATGGGACAGGATGATTGCACTGTATTAAGGAGAGGATGACCGCCGCCATGTATTGTGAGATTTTGGGGAACAACCTCTTTCCCTCAGTCAGAGCATTGAAGATGGGTCGTGGCTGGGTCTTTCAGCATGACAATGAAGGAGCACACAGCCAGGAAAACCAAATAGTGGGTCCGTAAGAAGCATATCAAGGTTCTGACGTGGCCTAGCCAGTCTCTAGACCTAGACCCAATAGAAAATCTTTGGAGGGAGCTGAAATGCTGTGTTTCTCAGCAACAGCCCAGAAGCCTGTCTGATCTAGAGAAGATCTGTGTGGAGGAGTGGGCCAAAATCCCTCCTGCAGTGTGTGCAAACCTGGTGAACAACTACAGGAAATGTTTGACCTCTGTAATTGCAAACAAAGGCTACTTTACCAAATATTAATATTGGTTTTCTCAGGTGTTCAAATACTTATTTGAAGCTGTATTACACAAATAAATCCTTAAAAAAATCATACATTTGATTTCTGGATTTTTCTTTTTAGATTATCTCTCTCAGAGTAGACACACACCTACGATGAAAATTTCAGACCCCTCCATGATTTCTAAGTGGGAGAACTTGCAATATAGCAGGGTGTTCAAATACTCATTTTCTTCACTGTAAGTGTTTTTTACAGGAAACTAATGGATGGATATCATCCACTAATAGCCCAGCACACACATTTTGTTCTCCATTGTGTCTCCCTCTGACAATACATTAGTAATTCATAACTTGTATTGTATAGAGGTTTTCCATTTAAGGGTAAGGAAATTGAATATGGGTCACATTTAAATAACTTTTACTTGACCTAACTTGACTATGACCACACTGCACTGTATTTTGATCACATGATTCGGCAAGCTCAGTAATTGGTGGTGTTGATAATGTTCTTCTGTTTAAAATCAAAAGCCCAAAATACAAATTTACAGATTTATCGTATCTTGTGGGAAAAATATATGGAAGCAATCTTATATTCAACAACTTTGCAGTGGAATTGATCAATTGGCCAACATTGGTTTAACGAGATAGAATTAATATTTATAAAATTTGAAGGTCTGTATAAATGTCATTTCTCATAAAAATCAAAAGATACACAGGATTTGGGTTGAGAAATAAGATCTTTAGCTGGATAATATCAGATGAAAATACCTTTATACCTCCATCCTCATAGTAACATTATTAAAGTTCAAGATCTTTACTGATTGAACTAATGAATACATTTACAAACATTCTTATGAATATAATGGTGGCTCAGGCACATTATCCACCATTAATATTGCAGTATTTAGATCCATTGAAAGGGTAGTCCTGAGAATTCTCACGTCACAGTGGAAAAACTGAGCTACATAACATTGTAGGCAATTAGCTGCTTTTCAGAGCAACACACTCACGCGCATGCATGCACGCACGTACTCATGCACGCACGCACACATGCACAAACACACACACCCTCTTCCAGGAGAGCCGAAAAGGCTTTAAATTCCTGGATCACCAAAATTACAAGCAGCTTTAAGTGGAACAACGGTCAGCCACTCATGCACACTCACAAAACTCTCCAGCAATTTGGGATCACCAGCCTGTTCTCCCAACTTAGCTTTTTGCTGGTGCCAGGAAAGTCTTGGTTCTAAGGACCTTAAGGTCTTCTGTTTGGCATTTCATCCGGAATCTTCAGATGCCAAACATGTTAGCCAGATGTACCCACACACTCGTAAAAAGTGGCGTGCAGAAGGTTTTAATAGCGTGAAGCCAGTATGACAGGCAATATAAAAACAAAGCTCTATACAATTTAACAAGCAGGAATCCCACCAGTGCAGTGTAGTTTACCTGATAATAAAGCACATATTAAGAAATTTATACATTTCAGGGACTGGTCTTACTTGGTGGTTCACTAAGGGAATGTCTGGAATGATAGACATTGAGTGCCTGATGAGGGATGGACGAGATTACTCCATTATCCTTGGATTATCTAAGAAACTTGTGCCATTTGGGGGTGTGTGTGTGTGAAGAACTTGAATATAATATGTAATGAAAATGATCTAGGTTCCGATTACCGTTCCCCTGGTCATTATATGGCCATTTAGGCCAGTTTTAGCATCTTGCCTTTCACCCGTAGGGCCTCTCCATCTCTGGGCTACAAACTCATTAACATGAGGAGGCTTAGCTAACACAGTGATGCCTCTCCCTCTGATTACATTCACTCAATGGCTGAGGATGCATGGAGAGATGAAATTAGGGTGATTAATTAGGCTTTGACACACCGCCAAAGGTTCTCGATTTAACGCTGTCACATCAATAAAAAAAGGCATCTCCTTAGCTGCATGCTGGGTGACCTAAAGGAGAATGACGCGCGGGTATTACCAACAATTAAGGCCAATTAGTGGGAGCAACCCTGCAATGAAAAGACATACATACGTAAATGGCAGAATGCAGTGAAGATATTATCAGCTGTCAATGACAGAACCTGTTCATTTTTCTACATTCAAAGGTATTATCCGAAAATCGTTACCGTACATTTCTGCAGTTGTTACCAATTGAGTCATTTATATATTTAACAGGAATTTGCGATAATTTGACAAGTTTTCACTTTTCCATTTCATTTGATTTCAATAGCATTCACTGACGTCACGGTCTTGTGAGTTGGTGCCATTTTGTGGGTTAAACTTTCCATTTGTGCAGCGCATCAGCCATTCTTTACGCTCATCATCTCAGACTTTGGTTTACACCATAATCAATTTCAGTAGTAAATATGTCCGACCCATCTGCCACTAAAATTAGTTCTGTTAAAGAGATGGAAGGTCTGGATCAACAGTACATTATTTAGTCAGATATAAGTCTAAAGTTAGTTTGATTAAAGCTGAAGTGTCGTCAAACGGATGATTTTTGGTATAATATTAATGAAAAATCCACAACCAATATGGTCCCATGTGTTTTTTCACCACAAAACATGATTTTGACGTCTACAGCTTTTTGTAACTCCCGCCATGAAAATCCTCTCGAGGGATTTGTTTTCGAGAAGAAGCAGAAAGTGATGTACAGAACAGAGGAGCCCCCTAGTGGACTCGTTTGTTTCCATTAGTTTTACCTCCGGGAAGGTAGCTCATTGTTCCTTCGTGTTAGCCAAAATGCCGGCTCATTGGATTACTGGATATTGCTTGAACACTCGGGAGAATTGAATTACCCTACATAAATTTGAAAGAGACCCTGTTCGTTGTGAAAAATGGATTGCACGGGTGTAGAGGACGAGAGCTTCGTGGGTTCCAAATAACAGGTAGGTGTGTATACAGCTCCCAAAAAAATAATAGTTTGGGGCGGACCACGTAATCGGTTTCTCTCATAACGTAGCAAAAGATCCGCGTATGAAATGTGTCGATGTGCACGTCACCCAGTCAACAATGTCTCGATAGTGTTCATCAAGTACTGCGGCGACTTTGAACATAAAACTAAAAGCATTGCGACGGGGGCGGCTCTGAAGAACCCAGCCGAGAATGCGTTACTCAGTCGCGTGCGCGCATAAAGTGCTCCGGCTCGACTGTGACTAAAACAGCACCGCTCGGCTCTGTCATAAGCCACAACGGCCGGCTGCAATGACCCGCGATGGCTCATCTCCGGTGCAGGAGTGGATCGGACGGGAACCGTTGCCACCTCCTGGATAGGAACGTCAGAAGGCGGCGTCAGTGCCACCTCCTCCTGGACAGCAACGTGAGAATGTGGCGTCAGTGCCACCTCCTCCTGGACAGCAACGTGAGAGTGGCGTCAGTGCCACCTCCTCTTGGACAGCAATGTGAGAAGGCGTTGGCACCATCGCCACCTCCTGGACGGGAACATATGGGCGTGCCCGTCGCCGTCGGAGCAGGAATGGGGGGAGACCGCGGGCCGGTCGCCGACGAAGCAGGAGCGTGGAGCGGCTGCGGGCCGGTTCCCACCGGTAATCCTGGGAACGGACGAGAAGCGGCTGCGAAAACGTCGCCATCGCCTGGACAGCAACGTGAGGCCGCGGCGGATCGGTCTCCACTGCCACTGGAGCTCTGCTCGGAACACCCAAAACTTCGACGTGGGAATGGCGAGTAGGCGGATCCGTTTCCACAGCTACGTGGGAATGGCAAGGAGATGGATCCGTTCCCACTGCAGCGTGAATCTGCATCAGCAGTGAGTCCGTTGCAGTTGCGACGTCAGCGTAGCTCGGCTGGTTCTTCAATCCTTGCTGAACCTGGGCCGTGAGAGCCGCCAATTTGGCGCTCTGTCGCTCTATCTTCGCCCGCATTTCACGGCAGAACACCTCGTGCTTTGGCGGCTCCTCCTCCCTCTGGGCTGGAAGCTTCGCCACCAGCTGCGGGTCTGCCGGTCTGACCATTGCCGGCGAGGAGTGGGAGGACGGTGTCTTAGTTGCCACGCAGCGGGAAGCACAAGGGAGCGCCTGGCCAGGGCGTCTCCTCTGGCCCTCACGCGGAGGTCCCGGGTAGATGGCCAAGCAGGTTCCCACAAACGGGTTGGTGTACTCTGACCTACCGGGCAAGACGCTCGGGTGCTGGAAACGCGGGGAGGTGAAACAAACTGGCCGGGATTGAAGATTGGGCGAAGAGATTTGTAAACGAAATAATCGGAGTCGTACTCAGGCAGCTGGTCATACAAATCAAAGTCCTCCTCATAGTCCGAAAAGTCAGAGTCCAGAAGAATATGCGGTGCCGGACAGGATGTCGTCGGGACGTATTCGTAGCTCGCAGGCAGAGCATATGACACGGAAGCGGAGGACGCCATGGAGCCTACCCGGATCGAACAGGCTTGGTCCTCCAGCAGATGGTCTTCCTTGCGTTGGCGATGCCGGGTCTTTCCTGCTGGGTCCTGTTTTGGCCAGATCGTTCTGTCACGACCCATTGGAATGGAGGTAGGACCCAAATGCAGGATTTCGGAGATGTAAGGTAGTTCGGAGAAAAACGTTTATTATTAAATGGTCGGGGATCGAGCAGGCAGTCAGGTGCAGCAGCGGTAGTTGGGACGTCGGGCGAAGAGAGCAGGTGAGCGGGCAGGCAGGAGTCGGTACATGGGAGATTGATCAAGGAAGGCAGAACAGGCGAAGGTCGGTACACACGGGTTGACGATCAAGGATACGAGAGTGCTGGAACGGGACATGAACCTCAACAATCTGGCGGTGACCAGTCGTCATCGGATTCCTATACATACATGGGATAATCAGCCCGCATGAGGCGCAGGTGTGTGCCTCCCAATTAGCGCGAGCGCCGGGGCACGCGCATAGCCCGGGCTGGAGCAGCAGGATCATGACAACAACTCACAACTTCGTCTGTGAGCTGGTTGAATGAATCGCACAGATGATGTCAACTAGGAAGAAAAAAGTTTTCTTGCGCTTCACAACAAAATTATTGTGGGAGGAGGAATTGTGTGGGGGGGGTGTCATTCACTTTCATGTTTACACACACACACACATACTCAGTTGCTTTCATCGACCTCTCTTGGAAATGCTGTCATGCTCCAGCCCAGGCTGTGGGGGTGCCCGCGCAGTTGCGCTAATTGGGAGGCACACACCTGCGCCTCATGCGGGCTGATTGGCCCCGGTGTATATAGGACCATGGGGACACTGGTCTGGCGCCAGATGGTTGAGGTTCATGCCCCGTTCCAGCACTCTCGTATCCCTGATCTTCAACCCGTGTGTACCGACCTTCGCCTGTTCTCCGACCGACCCCATAAGCCTGACTCCCTAGATACTTATGCCTGCTTTGATCGTTCTCCCGTGTACCGACTCCTGCCTGCCCGCTGACCTGCCCTCTACGCCCGACATCATGATTACCGCTTCTGCACATGACTGCCTGCCCGATCCCCGACCTTGGAATAATAAGTGTTTTTCCCGAAGTACCTCTGCGTCTTCCGTGTCCTCTTGCATTTGGGTCGTACCTCCGTTCCGATGGGTCGTGACAAATGTACTACGAATGGTGTGCTTGTTTACATCTAGGTGACTATTTGGCATGTCAAGTATGCCTTAATTTGCTGGTTTAATGTGGCATCGACTACACTCAGTTAAATTTAAGATATTGGTTCATGTTGATCACAAGATTATGTAACTTGAGAGGCATACATTACCACGTATGTAATGGATATGGTTAAACTAATGTTTTTTTTTGTACTGTAGATAAGTTATGTTGTTGCCACTTGCCAGCTGGCGAAAGTAACTAAAACGTTACTTTTTCTGAGTTACTTTGGAAATCAAATAATCAGTAAAGTAATTTTCTTACTTTTAAGACCAGGTAATCAGTAAAGTAACTGAGTTACTTTTTACAGGTAAGAGTGGCAACAATGGTAATAGTAGAAACACAATTGGTGACACTGGAGAAGTACTGAGCTGCCCAGCAAACATGGAACAATACTTTACAAACATCAGTAATATACCAAGCTTAAACAAAACATGAACCAATAATGGTTGGAAGAATAAATCACATTTCTACGGCAAATGTGTGTGACTAAATATAAACATTGTCAAAGTTTTTTAATGAATAGACCCAAGTGCAATTACTGTAAACAGTGTTTAAGAAGCAGATAAATGTCTATTCACAATTTTCTTCCTTTTCTGTTGGCTGCCAGACATAATTTTTTTTACACATCAAAATTTGTCTTTGGAAATATTGGAAACTGTCAAAACAAAACAAAAATTATTAACTCAAATGGAACTTTTTACATACAAAATCTGTCATACAAGAGTAAAAGCACTGGCACTGTCAGCATTAGGTATAAAAAATACAAAATACAGTACAAATATGTATCAAAACACTCAAGTCTTAACAGTAAAAGGTGAGTTGCTTTGCAGAAGGGTCTCATCAGTCATTTTGAACATGTAAATGGTAAAGTTACTGTGTGTAAAACTAAGTTAAGCACTTTTTAATATGAAGCTTTGAGTCTAATTCCTTTACCTAAAGGTCAATTAATTTTCTGTTTCTTCTCTTTTTATATCCTTCTTTTCTTAACAACTCTTGTTATGGCTGGTACTTCTAGGACACTAAAAAGCAAAAGGAAGCTGTTTCTTCTCTTTTTATATCCTTCTTTTCTTAACAACTCTTGTTATGGCTGGTACTTCTAGGACACTAAAAAGCAAAAGGAAGAGCAAAACACATCCATCCATCCATCCATCCTTTGGAACAGATTAGGTTATTTACATGTAAAATGCATTTCTATGTAAGAAAGTTTCACGTTACGAATCAACTTCTGGAACAGATTAATTTTGTAAGTAGAGGCACCACTGTAGTTTGATTTTTGTGGGATTTGATGATATTTCATGTGATGTTGGCTGCTTGCGTCAATTGTGAAACAACATCTGAGTGTGATGTTCCAATGTAGACTTGTAGTTTATATTGTAAATGTGTCCTTGTGCTTTAAAAATTAAGGTAGATTGAAGTTGAGACTGGTGTTGTTATAAAAATTAGCCGTTGAGCCCTTTCTATTCCCATATGAAAATCATTAAAGATTTTTAGTCAAAAAGGAAACAGAATTTCACCCGTTTTCTACAAAAGAACGGTATCTGAAATTTTACTTCCTGTGTGTTGATCATCTCATTTAATATACTTACAGTACAAAATTCTGATTTTCTACATTACTCATCTGTCTTCAACTTGACAGGCAAGGAGGAGAGCTCATTTAATCCAATCCAGTCATCCCCATGTCTGCTGGAAAGACTGCCTTGAGCAACCAGAGAAGTAACACAGCTTCATTATCTTTCTTCCCAAGTGACAAATCCTCCTGAATGGAGCAGAATGTAAAGGTTTTCCAGGGACAGGCCTGGCTTGTGCTCTATTTAGATATACCATGGAGTGCTGTCAGCATAGAATCTGAGCCACACATCTGTGCAAAGCAAGTTTGAGGATGTGAACTTTATGTGGCAGCTCATGGAGTGGATGTGGGGAGTTGCCAGGCTTTTTGCCTTGGTTGTCGGTGAGAATGCAGCACAGGCAGCTGTCAGCAGAGAGGTGCCATTTCCTGGTCTGACGCTGACAGAGGCTGTATGCAGGCAGCAGGAGCACAGCCAGACTGACACCTTGTTCATTCACAGATGACATCTGAGTCGAGGATAGGTGTCACTGGCATTTTGATTCAGCTAGTAATGTGAAAACTTGCCTGAAACACAATGTGAGGAAGTATTTGTAGCGAATACATAACTGGCGTCATTGAAGACCTCCAGTGTATGTGCAACCACCTCGCGATGTGACAAAATTTGACACACCCGCCCAGGCACATCCACAGAAAAGAGGACGAGAACATATTTTCTCACATCCAGTAGGTCCACCCACGTTGTGTAAAAATCTCGCTCAAAGTGTTCTTCAAGTAATTTGCTGCTGATGCTATGCAAATGTTGTTGAACTGTACAGTGTTGAAAATATTTACAGTATATACTGTATCATATACACAATCAAAGGTCAGATAGATAGATAGATAGATAGATAGATAGATAGATAGATAGATAGATAGATAGATAGATAGATAGATAGATAGATAGATAGATAGATAGATAGATAGATAGATAGATAGAAGAAGACCCCAGGGATGACCCAGGACATGCTGGAGGGACTATGCCTCGGTTGGCCTGAGAACGCCTCAGGATCCCCACCATCGAACTAGGTCCAGAGCAGTCAGGATTCTTTCGGATCCTCCACATCCTGGCCACCAGCTCTTCCAGATTCTTTCCGTTGCGAAAGCGTTAGAGATCAATGCAAGTCAAAGCTAGCAGGCATTTCAACAGTTTTTCCCTCTGGCAATTGAGTCATTACATTCTTAATCAGCAAATTAACTTTTTTCTGCCTTGTCCTATTATTGGGACACGCACATTCTACTGGTCCAATCAACAACAGTATTAGGAATTTATTTTTGTAGGCTATCCCATGATTTGTCACTTTAACCTGCTCCCTTTCCACAACTGTCATTGCACTGGTCTATTACGGAAACCGCGAACAGGTAAAGGGACAGTACAAGTTTAACACAATGTGGGACCTTGACACACTTATCTCGTACCTGTTCCAAACTAACAAGATTTTACATCTTGCACGACATTTATAAGGAATAGTTCCTATAAAGTTCTTTGTTCTTGTTGCTTTGTTGTTCTTTGTTCTGGATGTCGTACCAGGGCAGCACCGTCTGCCGTAGAAAAATTCCTTGGGTGTTTTTTTTACACACTTGGCCAAATAAAGCTTATTCTGATGAGATAAAATAATGTATTTATTTTATTAACTTAAGGGTTATTCAGGTTAATTTTCTTTTTTTAAAAAATTCTATCAATAAACTAATAAGGTGCAACTTTACACTAATCATTTTCGATAATGGGCGACACGGTGAAGCAAGCTGGAAAGCGTTGGCCTCACGTTTCTGAGGGCCCGGGTTCAATCGCGGACCCACCTGTGTGGAGTTTGCATGTTCTCCCCGTGCCTGCGTGGGTTTTCTCCGGGCACCTCGGTTTCATCCCACATCCCAAAAACATGCAACATTAACAAGACACTCTAAATTGCTCCCATGTGCGATTGTGAGGTGGCAATCAGTTCGGGGTGTACCCCGCCTCCTGCCCGTTGACAGCTGGGATAGGCTCCAACATCCCCCACAACCCTTGTGAGGATAAGCGGCTAAGAAAATGGATTGATTTTGTATAATGCTGAAAAACTTTAGAAACATTCAAGAAATCGAAATATAATTATTTGTAGAATTCTTGAGAAATGAATAAACCTTTGAAGATATCAGAACAGTTGTCAGATTGCTTGAGAGAGCTGAACACTTTTGGCCACGTGTTTCATCTAACAACCATGGCTGTTGGGCAAAAGCGGAGCCGTTTATCTTCACAATGGAAGAAACTCTATTTTTAGAGACACGCTGTATCAATGTTTTGTGAATGCAGCAGATTATAAGACTCCACAATTCAAAATACAAATCCAAAGCATGCACAAAATGAGCAACACATGCATGCAGGAAGGGTCTCGTTATAAATAAAGTTAAAGCCAGGACCAGTGGCACATGATTGGATGGAAAGTGCACATAAGAAAGGCTACAAACAGCCAGCAGGTCATTTATCTTGTTTGGGTACAAGCTACTAGAGTCCCCAAATGAGTGGTGAGGCATTGTGACACCGACACTTAATCACAGACTCTTCACCATTATAAATTAGTTAAACTACTGACACCTGAACTTTATTCTGTGCAAAACGTAAAGGCCACAGGCATAGGATCCCGTTATTAACAGTACGCTGATCCATTGTGTTTGTACATTCAGGTCAGAAAGCAGGCCATAGGATACAAGGCCCATGAATCACCTAACCAGTTGTGAGTCCAGATATAATAATGACACACCAAATAGGACAAATGTAGTTTCACATCTTTTATGCTCAAAGATTTGTGATTTTCTGTGTGATTCATAAAATAACTATTATCAGTCAAACAGTTCTTAAATTTACAATTGTGGGTAGTCCCTAAAATCCTAGTCGTAGTTTGGAGGGATAAATAGTTTGACGATTTACATATTACATATTTAGAAACTACTTTTCTCAGGCGACATGGTGGCACAGTTCTGAGGGCCGGGGTTCAAATCCTGGCCCACAAGTGTGGAGTTTGCATATTATCTGCCTGCGTGCGTTTTCTCTGGGCACTGCGGTTTTCTCCCACAACCCAAAAACATGCATTAATTGGAGACTGTAAATTATCCCTAGGTGTGATTGTGAGTGTGACTGTTGTCTGTCTCCATGTGTCCTGTGATTGGCTGGCAACCAATTTGGGTGTACCCTGCCTCCTGCCCGATGATAGCTGAAATTGGGCCCAGCACTCCCACGAACATTGTGAGAATAAGCGGCTCAGAAAATGGATGGATGGATGGATGAATGGATGGATGCTCGCTCCCCAAGCCCAGGAGCTCGCTTGCCAGAGAGCGAGCTCACGGCTCCGCAGCTCGGCGGAGCTCGCTTGTCAGACTCCGTGTCATTCCGACCGAAGAACTATCCAAATATTCAACATTAATTACAGCCACAGGTTCAAATCTGTATGGAAGTATTCCTCCGTCTTCCCGATTAACCGATACTGCTATTTCTTCATCTGATGAGGATAAATCTGAGAAATCAGCGTTGGACATAATGCTGTCCCATGTAATCAAGCCTTTGGTGTGGCACCTCATACGTCACACCCGCGCAGGTAGGTCATGTGACTTGCCAAAATGGCAGCGCCCCTGAAAATTCAGAATTGTCGATAAAAATCTTCTCAAAACACCATAAATGAGAGAGGATTAACATTACATTGTCAAAATACAGTACATTTTACATGAACATTGGATATTATGTTGATCCAAAGCACTGGAATTTCCTTTATATGGTTTACACTTACGGGGTAGGTTGGGAGACAGGCAGGGGTCGGTACAGCGGAAGTCAAGATCAGAGTCGAAGAAGTGCGGGAACGAGGCATTAATGGCAACGATCTGGCAAAGCCAGACCATCCGATGTGTCTTAAAAGTACTGCAGATAATTACTGGGTATGAGGCACAGGCATGCACCTCCTGATGACTGCCGGTGTGTCAGGGGACCTGCACAACCAGGGCTCAGACTGGCAGGATCATGACAGTACCCCCGCCATTTACGCCTGGCCCCGGACGGCCCAGGCTGCGCCAGGTTGGGATGGATGGAAGTCCCTAATGGGCTTGGGCCATATACCTCACAGTCCACCAAGTACTGGACCCCCCCCCACCCTCTACGGCGGGACGACAGGAGCCGATGCACTGAGTACACCGGGCCTCCATCGACAATGCGGCAGGGCGGAGGGGGCGTGGCCAGAGGGACTAACGGAGAAGGGCGAGCTGGCCTGAGCAGGCTCACGTGGCACGTGGGATGTACTATCATAGACCTGGGGAGCTTCAGGGAGACAGCAACCGGATTAATTACTTTGGTGATGGGGAACGGACCCACAAACCTGGAAGTTAGCTTGCAAGACTCTGTCCGAAGTGGAAGGCCCCTTGTGGACAACCAGACACATTGTCCCTCCTTGTATTTCGTGTCCTCCTCCTCTTGCGATCCGCTGCGGCCTTGTAGGTGCGACCCATTCACAATAGCATCCTTTTGGCTAGCTCCTAGGTCTGCTTGCAGCGTTTCACAACCCCCAATGCAGATGGCACCGGGGACTCGGCACCTACAGATGGGAAGAGAGAAGGGGGTCATCCATGGACAATGTGGAAGGGAACCATAGCTGTTGATACGCAGGGCAGCGAATTATGGGCGAATTCCACCCATCCGAAATGCCGGCTCCAGGTGCTGTGGTCACATGCAGCCACGCAGCGTAGACCAGTCTCAATATCCTGGTTGATCCTCTCAATTTGACCATTGTACTCCGGGTGTTGGACCGAAGTTAGACTTGCCTTTGCCCCAGTAATGGAGCAGAAATCCTTCCAGAAGTGCGATACAAATTGGGGCCTCTATCCAAAACTATATCGGTCGGTAATCCGTGCTGGCGGATGACCCTATCAAGCAGGAGTTTGGCAGTACATTTGGCAGAGGGGATTTTCGGTAGTGGTATAAAATGGACCATCTTTGAATTGATGAACCACCGAGAGGACGGCAGGGGTTACCCTGAGAGCATGGCAGGCCCATCACAAACTCCAGGGAGATGTGGGACCATGGGCGTGAGGGAACAGTCAGGGGGCGTAGCTTACCCATAGGTCGCAGGCGGGAGGTCTTGTTAGCCATGCAAACCGGACACGCGTTGACATTGTCCTGTACGTCCCTCCAGAGGTTCGGCCACCAAAACCGCTGTTCTATCACCAAACGGGTCTTAGCCATGCCTTGATGGCAAACAGTCCTATTTGTGTGAGCCCAGTCTATGACACTCCCCCTCATTGAGGCTACAACGAAAAGTCGATCGGCGGGACACCCAGCATGCCTGGGTTAGACTTTCAGAGCGTCCCTTACCCGGGTCTTGATCTCCCATGTAAAGCCCGAGACAAAGCAAGATTCAAAGCAAGGAGGGCTTAACATTACCAGTGTCTCTGTAGAACCACTCGGGCCGAGAGAGGGGCATGCACACTGACCGCTGGACATCCGTGACCGGTGAGGAAGCGTGTGTGGACGGGCCTGTTGTCGGAGCGGCGGTGGACATTGTTGGACTGACGTTGGCAGCGCTGGTCCTGGACGTGAGCCACGGTTCCAACTGAGCGCATATTTCGAGTAGGATAATGTTTAATAAATCTTATATTACACTGAGATTGAACAATGAATTGACAGTTCCGGTTGCCTTTTAGACATCAACGTAAATCCCACATTTAAGGCAAACTCATATTAAAACAGATATGATTGAAGTGCTCTTAAGTAAACAAAATGATGCAGTCACAATTGTTTGGAAATGACAGAAAGTTCAGGCACCTGCAATCTATCATAATTTCATGCAAATTGTATTGACTCATTGCATCATAGTGTAGTATTGTAGATGGGGGACTCTTGTTCCAAATGTTCAATCCATGAAATATTGATTGAGTGCTGAAATTCCTCTGTGGTTGTAATAGCTATGTAGCACAAAGAGCATCGCACTACTTGTCATGTTTCAATGACCTGGTCAGTGAGTGTCGGAATTCTGAAAGCAGCTGAGCTGAGCTCAGTTGAAAGGCCTTGTTCCCAGCTTGTCCTGCCTTTATGTGGCTCAAACAATAGGCAGACCTCCCAGCAAAGCAGCTGGTCTGGGCACTTAATACATCCAAAGCTCATTCATACACTGTAAAACTTCACCTCAGCTAGGGTTAGCGTAGGGTTAGGGTTACCCTAACGCTTACCCTATGTTTTAAGAATGAACAACTGTGCTATCTAGATGTGCTAGTGAAAGGTTAAAGTGGTCTATATCTGTTTATGGTTTAATATATCAGACAACAGAATTGTTCTGTAATGAACAGAGCAAAATCAAGATGTGTATAAGATGACACATTTTATCAATACATATGTAAACTGTGATTAAAATTAAGACAAGAAATCTGTCTTAACTTTATCACTTTATATGTATATACCATCCTCACCTAAATGTTATTGAAAAGTTTACTAATTAATCAATTTGAAGACATTTTACAGTATGATAAACCAATTCCTGTACTTGAGAAAGTTTCTTGGTGATTCAACTGTCACTCATGAGTCGCCAAAAACTTGGTGAAAGGCTGTGTGCCGGCAGAGTGGAGAGTGCTTCTGAGGCCCAAGCGGGTGCAGAAGAAAAGGCTTTGTTTGGGGCTTCCCTCTCCACTACGCTTGGTTTTTGGCTGTCTGGAAATCGGGCCACAGTAAACAAACAGTACATCCTGATGAATGGATAATGATGTACATGTTTACTGAGTGGGATTTCTGTGGTGCATTCTCTGTTCACTCAGCACAAAAAGTGGTGTACAGATAAAGAGATGCTTCAATTCATTCATCTTTTGCTTGTTTAAAAGATGAAAATCAGGTTTGAATCAACATAGTTTAGTAAAGGTCTAACCTCTACTCTTTATTATTATGATCATCATCTTTACGATTACACTTATGATTACACTGTGGCTTGTGTGTAAACCAGCGGGATGCCGGTCATGTTCATTGTAACATTAAGTTACTTGATTACTTGGTAATTACCGCTTATGTAATGCAATTATATTGTTACCTTGTCTGACACCATCAACTGGTACCAGTTGCATGGAATCGGACTTTTTATTTGTCGGAATAAGGGAAGCTCCCAGTTCATTGAGTGGATGAAAATACCAGGCAGACAAAATATATGTAACTAGAAAGAGGCTATTGATGGACTGCTTCCCATAATTCCCCATTTCCTTTAATTTCTGGTTGTAGAAAATCACAATAAACGTTGCTCTTAATTTGCATTTGTTCCATAATGTTGGCCCAACCAGTTCCCATGTTCCACAATCCTATGTGTGTATGCATTTCTTTACATCGGGCTAGGTTGGAAGTGGTAAATTTTTCTCAGTGGTTTGATGGTCATGTTCACTGCATTACTCAGCAACTTGGGAATTTATAGACTAAGAAGCTTTGATAGTCTGCAGAAACTTTCATTTGTCTCAGACAGGCTGGAAGAAATTGGCTGTATCATCCTATGTGCAGCACTTTATAATGCTGTGGATCTTTGGCCTGCTGAAAGAGTGACAAGGAACAAAAGATTGTGCTTAAATCCCTCTCCTCACATCACAAGGATCTATACCTGACATTCCCATGCCAAATATGCTTTGGGCTCTCGGGGCAGCCTATCAAAGTCACTTGACTCAGGAGAGCATCTCTCATAGTAGTTAGTGGCAGTATCCTCTCTGGATCCACTGAGCACAAGCAGCACACAGGGTACTTGTTCTAGTTTTGAAGCACTGTGTCAGCTCGTTAAATTCTGGCCTCCCCATGATTCTTCTCATTCAATCAATGGAAACCTATTCAAAGAAAAAGGTGTCTCCGATGGTACTTGAATAAAGACCTAGTCTTGGGCCAGCAAATGAATACAAATTCAATAATACTAAAATAAAAATTGTTCACAACATACATTAGTGACAACAGTAAACCTGAGGAGACAAAAGTACTTATACTGTTGTGAATGTAGCAGGTTTGTGTGTGTACAAAACCTTAAGTGCATCCCTGGGGATAAACTGGAGTCTATGTTTTTGGAGATTATAAGTGCCATCAAATTGACTTTACAATCAAAAATTACCGATGGACAAAATTGTATTTCTCAAATGTAAAATTATAATGGGAGAAAATGTTTCCACATCACGATTTATAGGTGGGAAAACAGGGATAATAGCGTGACACGGTGTCACCAGTGAATAAACATAATTTAGATCATTTACACACACATTTTACCATGGAGTAGATGGGAAGAGAAATGGAGTAGGGGTTATTTTAAAGAAAGAGCTGGCTAAAATATCTTGGAGGTGAAAAGAATATCAGATCAAGTGATGAGGCGGAAATTTGAAATTGAGGGTGTTATGTATAATGTGATTCGTGGCTATGCCCCACAGGTAGGATGTGACCTAGAGATGAAAGAGAAATTCTGGAAGGAACTAGATAAAGTAGTTCCGAGCATCCCAGACAGAGAGAGAGTTGTGATTGGTGCAAATTGTAATGGACATGTAATCAAGAAGTGATGGGTAAGTACAGCATCCAGAAAATGAACTTTGAGAGACAGATGCTAGTGGACTTTGCAAAAGAAGGGTCAACTCCGTCTTCGACAGGTCGCACTAGTTGACGTTTAGAGTGATGCCCGCCCGCTGATATTCTGTATTGCGTGCAAAAAAATAATAATCCAATGCAAATTGAAAGTATAACATACAGCTACTCAATTTGTGTAATTTTGCAATGTGATTCAATGAGTGAGGGATGACTGGTTGTTACACCCAATGGCACAATTCACATATATATGGTAAGAAACTGAAAGAAGAAGCCACTGGTTTCTTTTAGCCAGCACACGGAACTCCCTCTACTTTCTCTAACAACAACCTCTTTTGCCTAGTTTACCTTGCACCCGCCATCTTTTAAAGACATACACTCACAATTACAAATGTTACAGTACTTATGCAGCCCATCAATGTGTATTATTATGACTGCGTCCCCCACCGCTGCTTTAGTTAGCAACACAGTCTGGGCAACATAGAGCAAAGACAAGCTCGACATGCTGCTCATGTTTACTTTCAATATTAATGGAGAAAGTTAAAAAAGAAATGCTGTTGTTTTAAAGGTCAAGTGTCATCCCTATAAACATTCTAAAACAGATATTGAAATGAAAAATACATAAACCATTATTCATTCCAACCTTCATATGAAAAAATAAATATGAGCGAAGAGCACGTCATCCATCTGCAAAGTTGCGAAACTTTCATTCGACATCCAAGTGGTCGCCATATTGGCTGCATCTCCTGCCCGTGACGTCACAACGGATATTCACCATTGAAAACACCCTGTGGCCTCTACTGTGGGACACGCCCCTTCAGACACAGAAGCTCTTTTCGAAGAAAAGAACATCTCACAATCAGGTGAAGTGTCCGGGGCAATATTACCCTATTGTTTTGAGCCATATTTTGATGATATGACTTGAAACAATGATGAAATGTGGATCACTTCTAACTAACAACAGACTCCCCAGCAGTATGACAGTATGTAGCATACTCAGCTGGGAGCGATGACAACGCCGCGTCCTGGGTGCAACGAGCCGATCACAGCTTCAGCCAGGGTGGTGCCAAGCGAGGGTGGCTCATATGGCACTGAGGCGGGCTGCTTTACAGCGTTGTCGTTGCTCACAGCTGAGTGCGCCATTGTCGGCGGCATTGTATATCCCTGCCGCCATCGGCGTTGTTGTTCATCACCTACAGCGGCAGCTATGAACAACGCCGCAGACAGCGGCGGCTATGAAAAACACTCCCGGCAATGGCCCACAAAACCGCGTGCGACGACAACACCATAAAGCAGACCGGTCAAATCCATGATCAGCGGACGCGGCGGCAAAGCCCCGACCAGCGGACGCAGCGAAGACAGACACCCAGACAGTATGTATTAGACAGCAATCCATTTTTCACGACGAACTGGGTCTCTTGGAAACGTATGAGGGGTGTTCGAGTGTTCGAGCAATATCCAGGAATGCAACAAGCCGGCATTTTGGCTAACACAAAGGAATAAAGAGCTAGATTCCCGCAGGTAAAACAAATAGAAACAAACAAGTCTGCTGGAGTGTCCTACTGCCCTGTACGTCAGTTCCTGCTTCTTCTTGAAAATAAATCCCTCAAGAGGATTCTCATGGCGGAAGTTACAAAAAGCCATACATGTCAAAATCGTGTTTTGTAGTGAAAAAACAGATGGATCCATACCGACTGCTGGTGTTTCATGAATCTTCTTCTTCTTTTCCTTTCGGCTTGTCCCGTTAGGGGTTGCCACAGCGTGTCATCTTTTGCCATCTTAGCCTATCTTCTGCATCTTCCTCTCTAACCCCAACTGCCCTCATGTCTTCCCTCACCACATCCATAAACCTTCTCTTTGGTCTTCATCTCGCTCTTTTGCCTGGCAGCTCCAACCTCAGCACCCTTCCACCAATATACTCACTCTCTCGCCTCTGAACATGTCCAAACCATCGAAGTCTGCTCTCTCGAATCTTGTCTCCAAAACATCCAACTTTGGCTGTCCCTCTAATGAGCTAATTTCTAATCCTATCCAACCTGCTCACTCCGAGCGAGAACCTCAACATCTTTATTTCTGCGACCTCGAGTTCTGCTTCGTGTTGTTTCTTCAGTGCCACTGTCTCTAATCCATACATCATGTCCGGCCTCACCACTATTTTGTAAACTTTGCCCTTCATCCTAGCAGAGACTCTTCTGTCACATAACACACCAGGCACCTTTCGCCAGCTGTTCCAACCTGCATGGACCCGTTTCTTCACTTCCTTACCACTCTCACCATTCTTCTGGATTGTTGACCCTAAATATTTGATGTTCTCCACCTTCGCTATCTCTTCTCCCTGTAGCCTCACTCTCCCCCCTCCACCTTTCTCATTCATGCACATATATTCTGTTTTACTTCTGTTAATCTTCATTCCTCTCCTTTCCAGTGCATGTCTCCATCTTTCTAATTGCTCCTCTGCATGCTCCCTGCTTTCACTGCATATTACAATATCATCTGCAGACATCATGGTCCAAGGGGATTCCAGTCTAACCTCATCTTTCAGCCTATCCATTACCACTGCAAACAGGAAGGGGCTCAGAGCTGATCCCTGATGCAGTCCCACCTCCACCTTAAATTCTTCTGTCACACCTAAGGCACACCTCACCATTGTTCTGCTGCCATCATACATGTCCTGTAATATTTTAACATACTTCTCTGCCACACCAGACTTACGCATGCAGTACCACAGTTCCTCTCTTGGTACTCTGTCATAGGCTTTCTCTACATCAACAAAGACACAATGTAGCTCCTTCTGACCTTCTCTGGACTTTTCCACGAGCATCCTCAAGGCAAATAATGCATCTGTGGTACTCTTTCTAGGCATGACACCATACTGTTGCTCGCAGATACTTACTTCTGTCCTGAGTCTAGCCTCCACTACTCTTTCCCATAACTGCATTGTGTGGCTCATCAACTTTATTCCTCTATAATTCCCACAGCTCTGAACATCCCCTTTGTTCTTAAAAATGGGAACTGGAACACTTTTGTTCCATTCTTCAGGCATCTTTTCGCCCGCTAGTATTCTGTTGAATAAGTTGGTCAAAAACTCCACAGCCATCTCTCCAAATTGCTTCCATACCTCTACCGGTGTGTCATCAGGACCAACTGCCTTTCCATTTTTTATCCTTTGTCGTGCCTTTCTGACTTCCCCCTTAGTAATCATTGCCACTTCCTGGTCCTTCACACTTGCCTCTTCAACTCTTCCTTCTCTCTCATTTTCTTCATTCATCAACTTCTCAAAGTATTCTCTCCATCTATTTAGCACACTCCTGGCACCAGTCAACACATTTCCATCTCTATCCTTAATCACCCTTACCTGCTGCACATCCTTCCATCTCGATCCCTCTGTCTGGCCAACCTGTAGAGATCCTTTTCTTCTTATTTCGTGTCCAACCTGGTGCACATGTCTTCATGTGCCTCTTGTTTAGCCTTTGCCACCTCTACCTTTGCCCTACGTCGCATCTCGATGTACTCCTTTCGCCTCTCCTCAGTCCTCTCAGTGTCCCACTTTTTCTTCGCTAATCTCTTTCCTTGTATGACTCCCTGTATTTTGGCGTCCCACCACCAAGTCTCCTTCTCCCCTTTCCTACCAAAAGACACACCAAGTACTCTCCTGCCTGTCTCTATGATTACCTTAGCTGTCGTAGTCCAGTCTTCCGGGAGCTTCTGCTGTCCATCGAGAGCTTGTCTCACCTCTTTCCGATAGGCCGCACAACATTATTCCTTTCTCAGCTTCCACCACATGGTTCTCTGCTCTACCTTTGTCTTCTTAATCTTCCTACCCACCACCAGAGTCATCCTACACACCACCACCCTATGCTGTCGAGCTACACTCTCCCCTACCACTACTTTACAGTCAGTTATCTCCTTCAGATTACATCATCTGCACAAAATATAATCCACCTGCGTGCTTCTACCTCCGCTCTTGTAGGTCACTATATGTTCCTCCCTATTCTGGAAATAAGTGCTCACGCCAGCCATCTCCATCCTTTTTGCAAAGTCCACCACCATCTGTCCCTCAAAGTTCCTTTCCTGGATGCCGTACTTACCCATCACTTCTTCATCGCCCCTGTTTCCTTTCCCAATATGTCCATTACAATCTGCACCAATCACAACTATCTCGCTGTCTGGGATGCTCAGAACTACTTCATCTATTTCCTTCCAGAATTTCTCTTTCAACTCTAGGTCACATCCTACCTGTGGGGCATAGCCGCGAACTACATTATACATAACATTCTCAATTTCAAATTTTCTTCTCATCACTTGATCTGATACTCTTTTCACCTCCAAGACATTCTTAGATAGCTCTTCCTTTAAAATAACCCCTACTGCATTTCTCTTCCTATCTACTCCGTGGTAGAATAATTTAAACCCCGCTCCTAAACCTCTAGCCTTACTACATTTCCACCTGCTCTCTTGGATGCACAGAATATCAACTTTTCTCCTAATCATGTCAACCAAGTCCTGATCTTTTCCCGTCACCGTCCCAACATTCAAAGTCCCTACACTCAGTTGTAGGCTCTGTGCATTCCTCTTTTTCTTCTTACGATGGATCCGGTTTCCTCCTCTTCTTTGTCTTGGTGTTTCATGAATATATATATATATATATATATATATATATAATATACATATTAAAAATCATCCATTTCATGACACTTGACCTTTAAGATGGAATGACTGTCAGAGTATGCTAATATTCGACAACAATGTGGTTAAACTGGATTAGATTTTCTCTTTTCCAAGTGGGAAAGGTTTGGTCTGAAGCCAAAGTAGAAATTACATTATTAGATTATGTGTAATTTTAAAATTCCACCTTGACACAGCCTGATCCAGGATAAAAACACAGACAATGCAGTGCACAAAAAACTAATTTTACACATGTTGGTAATTCGGAGCACTTATCGCACATGATGTGTCAATGCACAATTTCCATTTTCAGACTTCAAGCTTAATGCGTTGATTAGATATTGAGAATCGTGCTTAAAAAACTGACCTAGTGGCGTTGACCTTCATACTTGGGAAGGTCACATGTGTTCTCAATTCGGAAAACGTATTGCGCATGATGTGTTTATGTACAATCTCCATTTTCAGGCCTCTAGCTCAATGCGTTCATGAGATATTGAGAATTATGCTTAAAACAGGGCTATAATGGTGGTGACCTTTTATGGCGGTGACCTTTCATACTTGGGAAGATCACACACATTCGTAATTCGGAACACATATTGCGCATGATGTGTCAATGCACAATCTCCATTTTCAGACCGCTAGCTCAATGCAATCATAAGATATGGACCAATGAAGCAAAAAAACAACCAAAAACAAAAAAAAAATAGAAAATCGCTTGTTCATCTGTCATTGCATTTGGTGCAGCATGTTGTCAATGGCAACTGCCCTAGTGTGATGCCTGCACGAGATGTCACATGACATCACAGACAATATGGCCACGACTAGGATGTCAAGTCTCAATTTTGCGCTTTAATAAAATGCTCCCAGCTCACTTTCTGACTCGTATTATAATCAAAGTGATTTATATTACATTTAGTTGTGACACTAATACCCATTTTAAAATGTATATTTTGTTGTCAGTGGCACCACAAGTTAAAGCGGTTGCTTGAGAGGGATATAAGTTGTCTGTGGCTGCAGTACCATTTCTCTCAAAGATGGTAGCACTGAGTGCACACACTGAAACGTCCGTTTTTGTGGATTGTGGGGAGTGTCTTGAAAATTCAGCCACCTGTGTGTAACTGTGTGAGTCTGTAGTACCACTTCCTGCCAAAGGCAGCACTGAGTACACACACTTACACACAAAAATTTCAGTTTTCATGCAATGTTGGGATACCCCTGATAATTTGACAGGGTATCCCTGTAGTCGTTATATCACTGAATGAATGGTTATCATTGTGGGGACCAGCTTTTTGGTCCCCACAATTTTTTTGGTCCCCACGCTGTGACTGTGCTGTCAGGTGGTGGTCCCCACAATGCAGCAAAGATAAATACACGTACACACACTCCCATTTCTCCATATGTGGGGCCCACACTAAACTTGTACATTTGTAGGGTCCATTCTTTCCAGTGGTTATACAGCTCTGAAAAAATCAGGGAGGGTAAAAAAAAAAAAATCCTAATCACAAGTATCACATATCCTCCCCGGTAGTTTTATGGTCACATGTTTTTACCATTCTCAACATTCTGAGGTCCACTTCCACAAAGCTATGCAGGTTCCCCGATACACCGGCAGTCATCACCTCGCCTCACACCTGTGCCTCATCCTCAGTAATTACCTGCAGTACTTATATGACTCAGAGGATGGTCTGGCTTTGCCAGATTGGTGGTCGTTCCCGCACTTCTTCGACTCTGATCTCGACTCCCGGTGTACCGACCCCTGCCTGTCTCCCGACCTGCCCCGTAAGCCTGACGTCATTATCACTGCTGCTCTCCTGGACTGCCTGCCTGGTTACCGACTCTGAAGTGAATAAAGATACTCCCCAAACTGCCTCCACATTTCCCGAGCCGTGCATTTGGGTCCAACTCCGGGTTCTGGTCACGACAGAACAATCTAGCCAAGACAAGGACGCCGCCAACTCAGCGGTGATCTGTTGTTCCCTGCAGAGCCAGGGCAGATGCCTGGCCAAACAGGAGGCTGCTCTCCAGGTAACGAATCAGAGACCACTCCAAATATGCGCTCGGTTGGAACCGTGGCTCACTTCCGGGACCAGCGCTGCCAACGTCGGTCCGACAACGCCCACCGCCAATCCGATTCCAGGCCCGTCAATGCTCGCTTTCCCACCGGTCCTGGATTTCCTGCAGTGGGCGTGCCTGCCGAGAGAGTGAGTGGTTCTCCAGAGACAGTGGTAATGTTAAGCCCTTCCTCGCCCAGTGGGATCTCCATTTTGAATTACAGACTTCCGCCTTCCCTACTGACAGCACTCAGATTGGCTTCGTGATATCCCACCTAATGGGATGGCGGAGGCTTGGGGTACTGCCGAATGGGGCCGCAATTCCAACACATCCTTCGTGTGTGCGATGATGCAGTTGTTCCAGTACGCTTCCCCGGAACGAGGGGCAGCGGCTTCATTGATCATGCTTCAGCAGGGGCAACGTCGCGTAGCAGACTATGCTATCAAATTCCACATTGGATCAGCAGAGGGTCGGTGGAACGAGGATGCTCTTCTCGGTGACTTCCTTCAGGGATTCTCACCATGGATTCATAACCATCTCATCGTAGTGGAACTGCCCACTACCCTGGACTTGCTCATCGCCCTGACCCTCAGAATGACCAGAGGCTAGCAATCCAGTGAAGGGTTGACACAATATAGGAGCTAACAAGGAGCCCTCGCATAACAGCCCGCGCTCCAACCGGTGTCAGGACCTGAGACAGAGCTTATGCAAGTTGAGGGGCTCAACCGTCCAGGTGAGGAGCGGCAACGACACTGACGAGAAGGTTGATGCTACTACTGCAGACGGTTGGGTCGCCTAGTGGTTCATTGCCAACCAGGCCAACATGCCACGCTCTCAAGATATCTACACTGGTGAGTGTCAACTACACTAGGGCTGGCTCGAATTGGTCTTTGCTTCAGATTACGGGTCAGACACGAACCTCCTAAATCCGTGTGTAGTCGACTTGTTGGACACAGAGACATTCTGGACACAATGACTCTGCAACGCTTATGCAGCTAATGGGAAATTCTTGTGCCAAGTTGTTAGAGTTATCGTTAATATATTTATTATCGACTTGCAACAAAGCCAAAGTATCATCCTTGCTTCGAAGAGTCTTCTTCACAGGACGAGCTTCTACACACAGATGCAACAGTATCTTCCTACAAGTGGCCAAGGACAACTCCATCATAACCAAAGAATGTGGTAAATCATCATCGTACGATGTGCCACATCATCATCCTAGAATGCACCTTTGTTCATTTCATCTGCTCAACCCTGCTTTTGACCTTGTGTGTTTTCTAATTAAGCTCGCAGTCAAGACCCCCTTGGAAGTGTGGAGACATTGGCTGGAGGGATCACAAGTGCCTTTCCTGGTGCTAACCAATCATAAAAACCTCGAATAGCTCAGGACTGCCAGGAGGCTGAATACCTGTCAGGCCAGGTGGGTTCAATTCTTCACCCGGTTTCGCTTTACATTGACATTTCATCCGGGTTCAAAGAATGGCAAGCCTGATGCGTTGTCCCGAATCCACGAGGATGTAATAGTTATGAACAGAATTGGTGACAAAGGGCAGCCTTGGCGAAGTCCAACCCTCACCAGAAACTAGTCCTACTTAAAGGCTGGCATTGTGGACCAAACTGTGACACCAGTCATACAGTGACCGCACAGCCCATGCAGTGAAGAAAATAAGTATTTGAACACCCCTCTATATTGTAAGTTCTCCCACTTAATCATGGAGGGGTCTGAAATTTTCATCGTAGGTGCATATCCACTGTGAGAGAGATAATCTAAACAGAAAAATCCAGAAATCACAATGGATTATTTTTTAACGATTTGTGTGATACAGCTGCAAATAAATATTTCGTCTGTCTATCAGGTAGAATTCTAACCCTCAAAGACCTGTTAGTTCGCCTTTAAAAATCCACCTCCACTCCATGTATTATTCTGAATCAGATGCACCTGTGTGGGGTCTTTAGCTGCATAATGTCAAGTAAGTTTCCATGCCACAAATAGCAATGGAGCGAATTGATAGCAATTGGCTTGTATGGCTTGGGTTCATGGGACCGAGCCATGGGTTCAAATATACAAAGATATTGATTGGGTCACCAGCACGACAAAGATCTCTCTGATAAACGTAGTCTTCCCACTTAGCATCTCACCGTATTGCATACATATACCAAAGTCAGTAACCTTATATAAACCTGATTATTTTTCACATCTTTGCATTACATACATATATCAAGGTCAGCAACCTTAAGAACCCAATTATTGTCATATATTTGTATTCAGATCTTGTTTTTTGACATAAAGACATCAACAGGATGAAGCTGCTCACACCCTGCGGTTTCCAACGATTTTTCAATAGCGAAGCACACGGGCCTGCAAGATGTTTGTCCCATCCCTGGATTGCTGAACAGGAAGCCCGTCACCCTTGAATCACCACACAAGATGTTTGCAAGCGATTGATTTTAACTATTTTTCCATTAAACCTTTAGCAGAAAATATGATGCTTTGAAACGGCTTTGTGAAAAGAATATAACCTGTGTATGACTGTCTTTCTCAGACAAGGCAACACATGATGAGCATTTTTAACATTTAACATTTTTAAAGATGCACTTATCGATTAAAGGGAAAATGACAGTTGAGTTTGCGGGTGCATGGCCCATAATTAAGTGAAGCAAAGAGGGGCGTGACAAGTCAACCCAGGGATGGTGAAAGGGGCCCAATAGGATAACAAAGTGAGCCCTTCCTACTGGGCGTAGATTCAGCCAACATTTTCCAGAATGTTCCACCACAAAGCTATAAAAACCTTGGATATGGAAGTCCGGGGCTTTTTTGTTCGTTTCTCGCTGACAAAGAGACAAGGTCCTTCTATAGGTGAAATAGTCATGTGGCAAGCTGGCGGGGAGAAGTCTTCGAGCAACTTGGGATGCTTATTTTTGACTACTCCATTTAAGATTGGGCGCACTATAATAAGGTAATGGCAGAATAATACCAGGGATATTACATGGTTACCTATGGAGGACAAGTTGTCTTGGCAATTTATCCTTAATCCCGAAAATCCTTATGACTAAATTAGGCTTCGAGCTATGTAGGACTTCATCACCCCGAACAGGCTCACTCAAAAATCTTTATTTTCTCGAATTTCTGATGTTTTTGAATGCTTTTAATCTTACTTCATTTATATTACTTTTTACTATTTTTATCATTTATCTCATCCTATGTACCATCAGTATTATAATTTTAATTAATTTTCATTTTATTAACATTGAATTTTGCCTTAACATCGCAACTGTACCCCGCGTCTGGCGGGAATGACTGTCAAGTAATGAATGTTATCTGAACAATTTTTATCATTTTATTAAATACTTAAAACTTCCATTTTCATCTATCTTTGTCATTCTTATATTGAGTTGTCTCATTATTACCATTCAACCTCATTAAAGATCGAACATCAACGACATTAACATCATTTAGTCGTAAAATTCTATTTTAATCAGTCACTCATTGATAACCTCTGTCTTAAAATAAAACAAATCCGAACGATCCAAACAAGGATTGTTAAATTTACTAGGTCAATGACAAGTGCAATCGATTCATAAGAGATGAAGTTGCTGTAAAAGCGGAGTGATCACTTTGTTACCCTGTTACTCTGTAAGGTTACTCGACAAGGGCTGATAAGTGAGGGCAGACCGGATTGGCTCTGCAAAACTAAAGGCAGTTAGTACACCTAGGCGAATTCATCTCAATATCGACTTAAGAAGCTCCCGTCCTCCTGCACGCATAGCATTAGAGTTGGCTGGGGTAAAGGGGTAGCTTAACCCTTTAACTGGAAAGTCGATCAGGACATTTCTCCCGATTAGTCCTGCGGATAAGCGGAATCTGACAATAAAGACACCTGTCCACCCCATACAATCAGTAAGACTTGTAACATGGCCAAGACCAAAGAACTGTCCAAAGACACCAGAGACAAAAAATTCTACATCTCCACAAGGCTGGAAAGGATTATGGAAAAATTGCCAAGCAGCTTCGTGTAAAAAGGTCGACTGTTGGAGCAATCATTAGAAAATGGAAGAAGGTAAAATCTTAATCGGAGTGGAGCTCCATGCAAGATAGCACCTCGTGGGGTCTCAATGATCCTTAGAAAGGCGAGGAATCAGGCCAGGACTAGGTGCCAGAACTTGGTCAATGACCTGAAAAGAGCTGGGACCACCGTTTCCAAGGTGACTCGGTAATACACTAAGACGTCATAGTTTGAAACCGTGGATGGCACGGAAGGTTCCCCTGCTTAAACCAGCACATGTCAAGGGCTGTCTTAATTTTGCCAATGACCATTTGGATGATACAGAGGAGTCATGGGAGAATGTTTTGTGGTCAGATGAGACCAAAATTTTACTTTTTGGTCATAATTGTTTGGAGGAAGACAAATGATGAGTTCCATCCCAAGATCACCATCCCTACTGTGAAGTATGGGGGTGTAGCATCATGCTTCGGGGGTGTTTTTCTGCACATGGGACAGGACGACTGCACTGTATTAAGAAGAGAATGGCAGGGGCCATGTATTGTGAGATTTTTGGGATACCTCTTTCCCTCAGAGCTTTGAAGATGGGTCGTGGCTGGGTCATTCAACATGACAATGACCTAAAGCACATAGCCAGGAAAACCAAGGAGTGGCTCCCTAAGAAGCATATCAAGGTTCTAGCATGGCCTAGCCAATCTCCAGATCTAAACCCAATAGAAAATCTTTGGAGGGAGCTGAAACTCCATGTTTCTCACTGACAGCCCAGAAACCTGTTTGATCTAGAGAAGATATTTGTTGAGGAGTGCGCCAAAATCGCTCCTGCAGTGGAAACCTGGTGTACAACTACAGGAAACGTTTGACCTCTGTAATTACAAGCAAAAGCTACTGTACCAAATATTAGCATTGGTTTTCTCAGGTGTTGAAATACTTATTTGCAGCTGTATCACACAAATAAATCATTCAGAAATCATTTGTGATTTCTGGATTTTTCTTTTTAGATTATCTCTCTCACAGTGGACATGCACCTATGATGAAAATTTCAGACCCCTCCATGATTTCTAAGTGGGAGAACTTGCAATATAGAAGGGTGTTCAAATACTCATTTTATTCACTGCATTACTTGTAGTGCACACGGTTTTAATTGTCTTTTTTTTTTAAAAAATATTTAATTTCATTATATTCATGTAGTTCATTCTATGTACCCATATTTTATTTGGATTGTTTTTCCTCCCATTTTAAAATGTTTTACTGTCAGTGCCGTGGGCAGGCCCCTGCCGTGGGCAGTGCTGCCTCCGCCAGCAGCCTCACACCTGCACCTTATAGACACGAATTAGGCCAGGCATATAAGACTTGAGTTTGTCACTCTCATTTGCTAGTTCATTGTGTTTGAGACTGTAGTTGTCTGTGTGAGTATACAAGCCTCTTGTTATTTATTAGCCTCGTTGTCACAGCCAGCGTTCCGGACCCACCAAACCTGAGTCAAGTCTTTCTTTTTATCTTTTTGGACAATTACTGTTGTCACGTGCTTTTGCACCGCTGCCTTTTTTAATTCTTTTCTGTGCATTACCTCTGCCTGGATTAAAACCACCCTCAACATCATCTCCCTGCCTCAGAGTCCTGCATTTGGGTCACATGCTCATAACAGAACGAACTGGCGATACATGGCCAGAGCGGACACAAAAACGATAGACACAAAACTTCGAGCCAGAGGGATGAAGAATTCACTGCCCTTCAAGCGCACTCGGCCGAAGAATTTGCTGCCTACCACCACTGTTGCAATGATTAATGGGAGTGGAGGTATTCAACGATGAACTGTTCTCGCGCTACACTAACGACTGCACCTCATAACATCAAACTGTCAAACTCCTGAAGTTTGCAGATGACACCACGGTCATCGGCCTCATCAAAGATGGCAATGAGTCTGCATACCGACAGGAAGTGGCGAGACTGGAGCTTTGGTGTGGTCAATACAAGCTGGCGTTGAACACTCTAAAAACTGTAGAGATGATTGTAGACTTCAGGAGACAACCTTCACCACAGCTGCCCCTGACGCTGTCCAACTGTCTTGTGTCAACTGTCGAGACCTTCAAGTTCTTGGTACTTAAGGTCTCAAAGGACCTGAGGTGGGAGAGGAACATCAAATCCATACTCAAAAAATGATGATATTCTGAGGCCAGCAAACCAGACCCCTCGGCTGCACCTAGAAGTTGTGTCCATAAAAGTTATGAAGAGAATTGGTGACAAACGGCAGTCTTGTTGGAGTCCAACTCTCACCTGGAACGAGTCTGAGTTACTGCAAAACTACAGGGACCGAACAGCCTTATCGAGGGATTTGGTACAACATACTCCCAAAGAACCACCCACGGGACTCCCGAGACATGCTTGAGCAAGTCCACAAAAACATGGAGACTAGTTGGGTGAACTTCCATGTACCCTCAAGGACCTTGCCGTGGGTATCGAACTTGTCCACTGTTCCACGTCCAGGACAAAAACCACATTGCTCCTCTTAAATCTGAGATTCAACTTCACAACTGACCATCCTCCCTAGCACCCCAGTTTAAACCTTACCAGGGAGGCTGAGGAGTGAGATCTCCCTGTAGTTGAAACACACCCTTTGTTCCCCCTTAAAAAAAGGTTGACCCCAGTCTGCCGATTCAGAGGCACTGTCCCCGATGTCTATGCGATGTTACAGAGGCGTGTCAACCATGACAGGCAGACAACATCCAGAGCCTATAGGGAATTTTGGAAACTTTCATCAACCCTAAGGGCCTTGCCACTGAGGAGCTTTTTAACCACCTAAGTGATCACAACCCCAGAGATGGGAAAGCCCACCTCAGAAAACCCAGACTCTGCTTTATAATGGGAAGGCATGTCAGTGGAATTGAGGAGGTCTGCAAAGTATTCTCCTTGACACGCAATGTCTCGAATCCGTGTCAGCAGTACCCCATCCTCACTATATACAGTGTTGACGGTGCAATGATGGTGGATGAGAATTTTCTTGAAGCCATCCATAAGTCTTTCTCCATGGCCTTACCTTAATCCTCGCCAGCCCGAGTTTTGACTTCAGTGACCACCAAAGCTGGATTCCGCTTGGCCATCCAGTACCCATTCGCTGCCTCAGGAGTCCCACAGGCCAAAAATGCTGCGCCAGGCCAACCCCCATGGGTGCAGGCCCGGTCACCAGGTGCTCACCTTAGAGCCGCAACTCCGGGCCCAGCTCCAGAGGCTTGGCTTGGTGACACACATCCGAGCAAGGGAAACATTGATCCATCTTTTGTAGTCATCATATAGTTTCATGAAGCTGTGCTTTGTCTGGTCCCTTACCAAGGACCTTTTTGCTGAAGGTGAACCGATCAGGGATGTGAAGCCCCAGACAACTTAGCTCCTGGGATCATTTGGACAGACGGACACCTCCACCATGATAAAATGTAAGTAGGGAGGATGTTAATCTTGGAAACAAAAATCCACCATCTCGAAGTGTATGCCGATGTAAATGGACAACCTGCAAATGAAACTACTGTACTAATGTCTCAAAATGGTGAGCAGATGTGTGTTAATAGACAGCCACTTAGCTCAACCAAGAGGATGGATGTGGACTCTGGAAACACTAATGGCTCATGCCCAAATATATGGGACATCTTAAAGGTGGGATGCAACACCAGCATATTACCTGAGAATCAAGCTGGTCCGTGTTGTGACGTGTCTTAGCCCGTGAATGACCGCTGCAGCGAAGGGCAAGAAAAAAGATGCGAGTCAATTCAAAACATTGACATCACACTTACAAATAGATTTGAGTCACTTATACAAGACCCTGGCCAAGAATACTCATTTCCACCACTACTGAAAATTTAATCGACAAGAAAAAAATTGGCACAAGCAAACATAAAAAAAATTGGTGAAGGAGCTGTCAAGGATGTGAAACATTTTTGCGGTGAGAAATACACTAAAGTATTGTTTCACAAATGATATGGTGTCTGATATCTCTCAAAACAAATACTGTGGCTCATCCCTTGGCACTCAACTCTGACATGTGTCATTATACACACAGTGGCCCTGGATGTTCTTAAGCAGAAAACAAAAGTACTGAAACAAGATTTCATTGATCTCGTCACAACAGTGCCATGTTTGGATAATGAGGTTTTTCACAGCACTGCTCGCGCTGGCCTAGCAGGTAAACGAGATAGAGAAAAAACACCCAGATTCACCGCTCATTAACCTAGGAGATTTCAACACAGTGATACCTAATTACGAACTCCCTAAATATAGGCAGCACGTGAAATGTCCGACGAGGGTAAATAACACCCTATACCATTGTTGCATATTGTGCAATTCCTTGCGCACCTATTGGCTCCTCTGATCATTGCTTGTTGTACTTAATACCAATATATAGGCATGAACTTACATCTGCAAAGCCTTTCGTAAAATCAGTTTAAAATATGGACCAACGAGGCCAAATTAAAACTACGAAGCTGCTTTGACTGTACGGACTGGAGTGTCTTTGAAAATTCAGCGCGCAGCTTAGATGACGACACGAATAGTGTTACCGCATATGTCGGTTTCTGTGAGGTGTGTGTTATAACAAAATCCTTTCGCACGTTCAATAGCAACATACTGTGGTTTTCAGCCAGACTCAGGCAACTCTGCTAGTCTAAAGAGATTGCATATCGCAGTGGGGACAGGACCCTCTACAGTCACACTAGAAGTCAGCTGACTAAAGAAATTAACATTGCAACAAGAGACTATGCAGTTAAACTAGAAAAAAAACATCTCGGCGCTAATGACTCCAAATCAGTTCGGCACGGTCTACAATTGCTCACTAACTCCAAGCCAATTCCTCTGAACCCCTTGTGTTGGACCACCTCAAAAGTGTTGCAGGTCTCCAGCTGGACCCACTGCAGTTTGCCTACTGAGCTAACAGGTCTCTGGATGATGCAGTCAACATGGGTCTGCACTTCATCCTTGAACATCTCGACAGTGAGCGTACTTATGCGAGGATCCTGTTCGTGGACTTCAGCTCTGTGTTCAACAGAATCATCCCTGAACTCCTCTCCAACAAATGTCTACAGCTCGGTGTATCGCCTACCATCTCCCGGTGGATCTACAACTTCCTGATGTGCAGGACACAAAAGGTGAGGCTGGGGGACACCACCTCATCCACACATACCATCAGCACCGGAGCACCCCAAGGTTGTGTCCTCTCACCTCTGCGCTTCTTCCTCTACACTAATGACTGCACCTCGTGGCATTCGACTGTCAAACTCCTGAAGTTTGCAGATGACACCACGGTCATCGTTCTCATCAAAGACGATGACAAGTCTGCATATCGATAGGAAGTGGTGAGAGTGGAGCTTTGATGTGGTCAACACAACGTGGTTTTGAACACTCCAAAGACTGTAGATATGATTGTGGACTTCACCACAGCTGCGTCTGACACTGTCCAACTGTCTTGTGGCAATTGTCGCGACCTTCAAGTTCTTGGGAATTACAGTCTCAAAGGACCTGAGGTGGGAGACGAACATCAACTTCATCCTCAACAAAGCCCAGATAAGGATGTAGTTCTTGCAGCTTCCGAGGAAGCATGGTCTGTCACGTGAGGTGCGGAGTCAGTTCTATACAGTGATATTCCAATCAGTACTGTGTACCTCCATCAGAGTCTGGAGACAAACTTTCCTTTCGGATCCTCCACATCCTGGCCACCAGCTCTTCCAGCTCCTTCCTTCAGGAAAGTGCTACAGATCAATGAAAGTCAAAAGTAGCAAGCATTTGAACATTTTTTTTTTCCTCTGGCAATTAAGTCATTGAATTCTTGATCAGCGAACCTAGTGTTTTTCTGGCTCGTGCCACGTTAGGACACTCCCTCACATCCAGCCGGTCCAATCAGTATTAGTAATATGTATTTTCTTATTATTATGATTAGTTTTTATATATTTATTTTTTATGTGTAAAATTTGGACATGTTCAGAGGCAAGAGTGATAATAATAGGGTGCTGAGGATGGAGCTGCCAGGCAAAAGAGCAAGACAAAGACCAAAGAAAGGTTTGATGGATGTGGTGAGGGGAGTTGGAGTGAGAGAGGTAGACGCAGGAGATAGGCTAAGATGGAAAAAGATGACACGCTGTGGGGACCCCTAACGAGTCAAGCCGAAAGGAAGCTGCTTTGTTGTTCCTTGTTCTGTATGTCGTACCAGGGCAGCACTGACTGCAGGAGAAAATTTCCTTGTGTGTTTTTACACACTTGGACATTAAATCTGATTCTGATCTAGTAGCATGCATCTAGCTAACTTGTAGCCTACATCTCACTAAAGAAGTGATTTTCAGCTTTTCCATTTCAGGGTTGCAATCACAGTGCTGACTGCTGCCAGAGGCGGTACCATCCAGGGCAGTGGTTTGGCCATGTCCCTGACAGGCAGCATTGCCCAGGGCGGTGGCTTGGTCATGGTTACCTAACCTCCTGCTCCTGGATGGTTGGGATAGGCTCCAGTGCTCCCACAACCATTGTGAGGATAAATGGTTCTGAAATGAATTGATTGAAAATCTTCATCACCCCAGTACACGTATTTAACATTTTCTGAAGATCAAGTGAATAAAAGAAAAAATATTTTTCCAAACTTGGCATCAAATTATCATCTCATCCAAATGTAGTCCTGCTTGTTAGCATTTTCCTTTTACCTGGTTTCCACATTTTGTCATGTAACATTCCCCGTATAGTAGATGAAATTCATCTCATTAACATATTGGATGGAAAAGACATTTCTGCTCACAAACATTGCTTGGGTTCACAACTTGTACATGTGAAATGCTGAGCAAAGTTCAGTTGTTCTTTGTGGTGTTTCCTGAAGGTTTCATTCAAAAGAACAAATGTTTTTTTGAACATGCTGAACTGAATCAGATTATGGTATGATTTGTTATTTGCTTGGCCTCCGCTATTAGCAAGTCGGCTGGGAGCGGTAACAGAACTGTTGTAGCATTCTGTCACTCACTTCTGAATATTCGATGAGTGACCATTGAGCAGCCAGCATGTAAGCAGGGCGGAACTTCATTAAAATACTGGCGTACGATTTGCGATTCGCCAGACATTTACACAATACACTTTGTTGTTTTGACAGCCATGCGTGTTCAGGGTCAATCAGGCCTTCAAGAATACACAGTATTTATTTATTTTTAATAGAAGTGTCTACATTTGTAAATACTATGCAAAAACATGGAAGTGATTAACAACACAGATCCAGGAAAGATGAACTGCAGCGTACTGTTACTCACTTGAAATTTACGGCAAATGGCCAATGAAGCAGTCACCATCAGGCAGCACTACTCAGGCGCGGAGAGACTGAAATTTAACTGAACTGACTGATGAACTGTCAGCCATGAGTGTGTCATTCGTTGAACTTCGTTCACAATCCACCAAGGAGAGACCTACTAGGGCAGAACTTCACTGAAAACTAGTACCATGAGTGATTCAGTGCAATGAACAACATATGAAATGAAAGTTCTCATGAGAGATTTTAAATGTTTGTCCTCATATTAATAGTTTTCACGAGCATCTGTTTATCTCAGCTAACAACCATTTCATGAAAAATAAATAAATTAAATAAAAGTACAATTGAAACAGTGTACAGTGTAAGAAATATTACTTAAAAGTGTATTATTGTTGTCATTAACAATAATAACGGTACCTTCTCAGAGTACCAGTAGAATACACCCTAACCAGTTGTCCACGATGCCACCGGGATGAGAATCAGCACCACTCAATCTGAGCCCATGATTCTCACTTGGAAAAGTATGGAGTGCACTCTCCAGGTTGGGAACTAGAGCATTTCTCAAGTAGAGTACTTGAAATATCCTGGAGTCTTGTTCACACGTGAGGGAAGAATGAAATCAGAGATCAACAAGCAGATTAGTCTCAAATATGTAAAGTATAAATACTTTCAATCAATCTAGTACCCAGATACACATACGTGAAAATTCCCGGGTTGTGTGTAGGGGTGGGCAGTGGTTAGGGGTTGGGAATGGAGGGGGGTGGAGGGCAGTCCTGCTTCTCAGTTTTTCACATTTCACGGGGGATACTGGTCTCCATTTAACCACGAAAAATGAGGGATTACTGTACATCAAGCTTATACCACACTTCACAAGAAACACAATGATCCTTTAAAGTAATCAGATGACAATAATATGGTAGCAGGAAGCATGGGTGCCGTTGTCAACCACAGTGAAATGCAAACAAGTCTTGCTGGCTGGCAGGAGCCTGTGTGGATGTTGGGGGGAGAGTGAGTGCGAGGGAGAGAGAGAGAGAGAGAGAGAGAGAGAGCGAGAGAGAGAGAGAGAGAGAGAGAGAGAGAGAGAGAGAGAGAGAGAGAAAGAGAGAGAGGTAAATGATAATTTCTCTTAAGTTTTTTTGTTTTTTTTCCCCCTCCCTGCCTTGCTTTGATATCTTACATTACATAACAACATCAGTGAATAGTCCTTTAGTGACCGTATTGGTTGAACATGAACCTCAAGGATGACTCCTTAACTGAATGACTGCGACAAAAAGAACTGAACAATTTGTTGAACCAATATCAGTTGAACAAATCTTTTTAATAATTAATTTTACCGGTTCAGTGCACCCAAAAGAACTGCAGTCCTGTCAGCATAACTTGTGCTTTCACTCACACTGCTTATTCATCATCCATGCTGTACATACAGTATTTTAGGTTTCTTTGTGTTTTTTGCTGGAAATGTAAATGTGTTGTTATTTCTCAGAAGACATGGAATTGAGTCTTGCATCCATGGTGCCTTGATTTACTAGTGTGACTTGTTTTGTATTTCAACTTGTGGAGTTTGTTTCCACCAGTTAGCTGGGCGAAGCTGAAGCTTGTTCGCACGTCAATATTAGGCTCGTATCACAATGCAAGAAAACTACTAATCAACACCAAGTGATAATCGTAATTTTCTGCCCTTGTAATCACGGACGTACTGGCCCCTAAATTCATCCTGGTAATTTGAGATGGAGAAGCTCTCACTTTTCATGTTCAAAGACCAAGTATTTTTTGTTCCTCCTCTCATGGAGCGGAAGAGGTAAGTTGTTGATTTTGAAAACCATTCTGTTCCTGTTTGCAGGACATCATAGAGGGAGAGAGAGAGAGAGAGAGAGAGAGAGAGAGAGACAGACAAAAAAGGGGACTTTTCATCTTTTTTTCTTTCAGAAGTAAGCCCGTACAGACTTTATTGCAGTTTTAATTATTATTATTAATATCATTAGTTTTAATCGAATGATATCTTGGTGCCGATGCAAATCTAGCTAAAGGATTACGCATACTTGTAGTTTTACTATGAAATAAAAATTCATACCGCGAAGGTCCTTTTTTAGGGGAGTGGCACAATATTGCTAAATGTTTGTCACATTTCGTTCAGTTCTTCAAAGAGAAATGATTGGAGGGGACACATTTTTGAGTCGATGTTATTGTGCAGACTGAATCGTGTTTTAAAAGTGAAAAAGTCACTTTCATCTGTTCAATGTTTAGGTTCACTGTTAGTCCTTCACGAACACAAAAAGAAATATTCGGCATTCATAATAACAACATATTGACGTTGACGGAAGGTATTGATTATATGAACCATCAAGAGAGCCATATTGGAAAATAACTTGGAGCATGCGTCGAATGCATATCTTCTCACATTTACTGCAAACACATCTCGGAAAACACATTTTCACACAGTACTAGCTCACTTTAAAACTGTAATCTAGCAACAGCAGCATGTTTACTTTAACACAAATACAGATCTATCATTTAAAGTTATGTTAATGTCTGCACTGTAGTTCATTTGTCCTTTTTGGGATTAAAAAAGAAACTTTCACCCTTTCCACTTGTCTGATTCCATCGACATCTGCATTGCAGACCCCACCACCTCAATGCCCCTTCCGAGACACAAGCACACGCATGCACACACACGCACACACACACACACACACACACACACACACACACACACACACACACACACACACACACACACACACACACACACACACTCATACACACTGCTGGAATCTTTCAGCATTGTGACGGGGCCAAACTTGGTATCAGAAAAATCATTGTGTTTGCATGAGTTATTCACTTTATGGGGTTCATATTTGATTAGGAAGGCTCAAGTATCGAGGTTTTGCCATACAGAACAATAACACACACACGCACACATGCACACTCACCCCCCCCCCATAAAACACAAATGGTCTATATATATATATATATATATATATATATATATATATATATATATAATATATATATATATATATATATATATATATATATATATATATATATATATATATATATATATATATAAAGATGGTAAACCGTTGGCCTCACAGTTCTGAGGTATTCCGGACCCACCTGTTTGGAGTTTGCATGTTGTCCTCGTGCCTGCGTGGGTTTCCTCCGGGCACTTCGGTTTCCTCCCACATCCCAAAAACATGCAACATTAATTGGACGCTCAAAATTGCCTCTCAGTGTGATTGTGAGGGCAACTTTTGTCTGTCTCTATGTGCCCTGCGATTGGCTGGCAACCAGTTCAGGGTGTACTCCGCCTCCTGCCCGTTGACAGCTGGGATTGGCTGGAAGTGAGAGATTTTGTCTGGCATTTTCTTACATGAATTGCTTTTGTATGTATATAAAGAACATAATACTTGGGATTTTTAGTGTTGTGATTGGCTGCAGCAACTTTGGGATGAATGTCAGTTGCAAAAGTCTAATTGAGGGACAGGCTGACACCAGTCATGGCCGAGGGGAGGCGGTGTTGGTATTGGAGGAGGACGATATGGTGGTTTTATTGGAGAAGGTTGAGGAGAAGGAAAGGGAACAGAATAGTACAGGTACCAACAAAAACCATCCTGGTAGAGATACAGTATGTCAGGCAGAAGGCAATTGTATTATGCTTGGTATATCACAAAAATTATGAGACCTGAACTCAAGGTCGCAGCTCATTAGCAGGGTTCGGAGGGTTACTTTTAAAATATAAAGACAGTTACTAGTTATCATCTTAAAAATGTAGTCAGTAACATAATCAAAGTACCTGAACCTAAATGTAACTTGATTTATTTTTATTACTTCAACACCAATGACAAAACATATTCAATGTCAATAAAAATACTCTGTTGTACTGTGTATGTTCTGTCTTGTTCTGTAAATATTCAATAGCCATGTTTTTGGAATCGGGGAGTGGGAGGAACAAGAAACACATTGTGTTCAGATCCAAAACCTCAGAAGTGTGAGATAAAATGTGTTAAGCTTTCATTCTCCGTGCTGCCTAACTTAATAAAGTTTTTGAAATCTATCCACAAAACTCAGTGTATTATACCAAGTGAAAAGAAAAAAAAAAAAAACAGAGTGCGCAGACACACACACAGAAAACATTTCCGAAAATACAAAATGCCACCTTAATCAGATTTCTAGCAGCCAGCTCTTGGATTTCGTTTTCAGCTTTGTGCTGAGCCTTTTGTTGATGGAGTTGCATTTTTAGGATTTCCCTGATGTCTGATTCTGCGGTCTCAAAGTTATCAAATTATTTAATAAGGCAAACAATTAAATGACATTACGCGACACAGATTCATTTGACAAGTTAAATAAAAATAGTTTAGGCTCCAGCACTCCCGTGACCCTTATGAAGATAAGCGGCTAAGAAAAGGGATTGATGGAAATAAAAATAGTGTATCCATCCCTTTTCTGTACCGCTAATCTTCACTAGGGTTTTGGGCGTGTTGGACCCCATCCCAGGGTACACCCCAAACTGCTCTCCAATCAAATATCAGGGAATATGAAACCAAAAAAAAACATTCACAGTCACATTCCCACCTACGGGCAACTAACAGTAGTCTTCAATGAACTTACCATGCATGTTTTTTGGAAGTGGGAGGCAAGCGGAGTACTCAGAGAAAAACCACACAGGCACCTGGAGAACTGGCAAACTTCAGATAGGGGATGCTAGATTCCAACACAGGTTCTCACAACTGTGAGTCCTGTTTTGCTAACCAGTGGTCCACTGTGCTGACCTGAAAAGGTGCCGTCCGTTCATTGAATGGTGAAGACAATTGCACTAAAATGAACAGAACTTTTTAATCAGAATCAGAATCAGAAATAGCTTTAATGGGCAAGTATGTAACACGACACAAGGAATTTGTCTGGTGTTCATGTTGAGTACGGAGAAGAACAAACAAATAAACTAGCAATTACTGAGAACAGCAGACATTCGTTTAATAGGGAACTATTTCTTATAAGAGTCACAGGTGTACAAAGATAGTCTTCTAGCATTTAGAGCAGTTAATGTGTCAATCCCCAACATGTTAAGCTTATACGGTTCAGCGTAATAGACCAGCGCAATGACAATTGTGCAAAGGGTGCAGTTTAAAGTGATGAATCATGCAATAGTCTACAGTATATATTACTAATACTAATACTATCTAAGCGGCACGGTGACTCAGCTGGAACGCGTGGCCTCACAGTTCTGAGGTCACGGGTTCAATTACGGACCCGCCTGTGTGGAGTTTGCATGTTCTTGCAGTGGTTGCACGGGTTTTTTCCGGGCACTCCAGTTTCCTCCCACATGCCAAAAACAAGCAACATTAATTGGACCTTCTTATTTTCCCCTAGGTACTGTATGATTGTGAGTGTGGCTGTTTGTCTCAATGTGTCCTGCAATTGGCTGGCAACCAGTTCAGGGTGTACCCCACCTCCTGCCCTTCGACAGCTCCAGCACTCCCGCGACCCTTGAGAGGATAAGCCGCTAAAAGAAATAGATAGATGGATAATACTAATTAGACCAGCAGGGTCTGAGTATATGTCCCAATAATAGAGCAAGGCAGAAAATAGTTGCTGATCAAGAATTTAATGACTTAATTGCAAAAGGGAAAAAAACTGTTTGAATGCCTGCTAGTTTTTTGTTTGCATTGATCGGTAGTGCCTACATGACAGAAGGAGCTGGAAGAGTTGGTTGCCAGGATGTGGAGGGTTCGAAAGGATCCTTCCCACTCTGGTCCTAGTTGGAGTGGTGTGCAAGGCTTCAAGGGTGTGTATGGTGAGGCTGACAATCCGTTCAGTAGTTTTGACTGTCCATGCAGTCGGAGTTTGTCCTTTTCTGTGGCAGCCCCAAACCAGACTGTGCTGGAGGTACACAGTCCTAATTCGATGACCTCTGTGTAGAACTGTCTAAGGAGCGCTTGTGAGAGGCTGTGCTTCTTAAGATGGCACAAGAAGTACATCCTTGACTGAGCTTTTTTGTAGGGTGGAGTTGATGTTCTTCTCCCACTTCAGGTCCTGTGAGACTAATTCCCAAAAACTAGAAGGTCTTGTTGGTTGATAAGATAATGGTAGAGAGTTTGAAATAACATGTCATAACCTAAACATACTTGCCTAAAAGTAAAAAAACATTACTCATGTGTCAAATGATCTGCAATATAAGCGGTTATTTATTGTCCAATATTTCTCCTCAGATTATCATTTAAAATCCAACAGAAGCTGCAGAGCAAGCTATGAGGTGTGTGGGTATGTTATCCGCGTGAAAACATGGTTTCAGAGAAACATCTTAATTGACCTGAGTTTCTCCCAAGGGGTATGAATTATGAAGGCATTTATGGTGCCCCATATAACTGTGTTTATTCTCAATTTATGGCTGAGAATTGTGCACGGAAGTCGCTTTGAAACCCTTAAAAACTCTGTATTTTATTATCCCACCTCCACCGTGCAGTTAAAGTCAGCACACAATGACTCCCTGTGGACATGCCTCCACAGCCATCCATACATTCTTAATTTCACAGGCATAATTATTTTCAGAAAGACTAAGCCTCAAACAGAGAACATTTATAGAAAAGTGATGAATTAACCCTCATAAAGATGGAGTTTTTTTTCTTAATGCAGACAAACTGAAAATGCCAATTTTAAATGAAGGGCAAACTATGAGTAAATGTGCTGGACATAAGGGTGCTTATAAATGGACACAATAAGATGTGAATGTACAGCGTGAGTGACAAAAACATTATATACAGTGGTGCTACAGTGGCGTTTTCTCCATAGATACTCTCGATCTCTCTCTTTCTCTCTCTTTCTTCCCTTCACTCTCTCAAATGGGGCTGGTAGGCGAACTGCAGAAGGTACAGAGCAAGTTAAATATGCCGTCATAGGTAGACTGTTCTGTTTGTCTAAGGTGTTTTTCCTCTCATCTGAGTGGGCTCCATCAGTTCATAAAACAAGACTTAGTTAGGAAGAAGTCATCAATGTTTGTGTGAAAACCTCAATTATTTATACTATGGGTGGGAGGCATGCCAAAAAAATGCATGGTATCAAAATCAGGAGAGGCAATAGGCTACCTGGAAGAGAAGCAACTCTCAGTCCATTTTGAATGTCGGTGCAGTCTGATTCTTAGGCATCTCTACTACAATTTTACTGCTTGACTGGGATATGAATGAGTGAAAGTATTTAAATGCATCAACAGACAAACAACTTGTAACTACACCCAGCAAGATATACAGTAAGACACACAAAATAGGAGGAACAACCCACAATACAGAACTATGAGCAAGAAAATAGTGAAAAGCAATGCAATAATACGGCGTCTTCCTTTGGCTTTCTCTATGCCTATAAATCCAGTTCATTGTCATTGTCAACAGGTACAGTGCAGGAGGCTCCCCCCAATAAAGGTGACCAAGGAGACTGGGGAAAACAAACAAAAGGCCAGACCACACAGGGAGAGAAACTGGTTCAAATGTTCATTTTTCTCTCCCGTTCCTTCTCTTCCCACCACAATTTCAAGTCCTTTGTTGTCCCTGTTAATCTTTCAATGAGTCACCAATGACCATGATGATATTTTTGGTGGTGTCATGGCCGTGTTGGTTACTGTCATTGGTGTGCTAGTCTCCGATGCTGCGCGCACCTGCCTCAATCAGCAGATGCGCACACCGGTGCCTCGTCCCATTAATTAAGGCTCAGAGCTATATGACCACGCGTTCACTCTAGTCTTTGCCAGATCATTGTACTTAAAGTGAAGATGAGAAAATGAGTATTTGAACACCCAGCCATATTGCAAGTTTTCCCACTTAGAAATCATAGAGGGGTCTGAAATTTTCATTGTAGATGCATGTGCACTGTGAGAGAGATAATCAAAAAGAAAATCCAGAAATCACAATGTATGATTTTTTTAACAATTTATTTGTGTGACACAGCTGCGAATAAGTTAATATTTATATTATATTGTTAATATTTGGTACATTAGCCTTTGTTTGCAATACCAGAGGTCAAATGTTTCCTGTAGTTGTTAACCAGGTTTGCACACACCGCAGGAGGGATTTTGGCCCACTCCTCCACACAGATCTTCTCTAGATCAGACAGGTTTCTGGGCTGTCGCTGAGAAGCACGGAGTTTCAGCTCCCTCCCAATATTTTCCATTGGGTTAAGTCTGGAGACTGGCTCCTGCTTTGTCGGCGACCGGTCCGCGGTCGTCCCCCGTTCCTGCTCCAACGGCGACGGGCACGCCCATAAGTTCCCGTCCAGGAGGTGGCGATGGTGCCGCCGCCTTCTCATGTTGCTGTCCAGGAGGAGGTGGCGATGGTGGCGCTGCCGCCGCCGTCTCACGTTGCTGTCCAGGAGGAGGTGACCATGGTTGCGCTGGCGCCGCCTTCTCACGTTCCCGTCAAGGAGGAGGTGGCAATGGCGCCGCCTTCTAACGTTCGTGTCCAGGAGGAGGTGGCGATGCTGCCGCCTTCTCACGTTCCCCTCCGGGAGGAAGTGGCGATGGCGCCGCCACCTTCTCACGTGCCCGTTCTGGAGGAGGTGGCGATGCTGCTGCCGCCGCCTTCCCACGTTGCTATCCAGGAGGAGGTGGCTATGTGGCCGATGCCTTCTCACTTTCCTGTCCAGGAGGTGGCGACGGTTCCCCAGCCGCCTCACTCTCCTGTCCAGGATGGCCACCAGACTTGGGGGGGGGGGTCAATTTGCTAAAAATACGGTGTTTGCATATTTTAAAACAAGACTGAAAACTTTATATATACATTCAGGATATCGAAGCCTTTACTATTTATCAGTTTATAACTAACTAAACCAAACAAGAACTTCACAAATGCTTACCAGTCTTTGCTTCCAGCACAAGGCATATCCTTCTCCCTGCATCCTCAGCACCTTCTTGGCCAGCCATTTCGTCTCCATTCGAACATGTGTGCTGTCTAACTGGCTCAAATTGATAACCTTTATTGCCTTTATGAAGCTTGTATTCTTCACCATCTTCGTGGGACCCTTCAAAATAATCTTCATCGCTCGAAATATCACAAAATTCATTGCTGTTCTCACAATGTACAGTATTTGAATGGTTCCCATGTTGTCACCTTTAGTGACATATCGCGTCGCCGTTTAATTCAGCTGTGCTGTCGTAATGTTCCGGCGGATCAAGCAATGTGCAACCATTTGTTGCCAATAATCGAAATATAGAATAGTTTCCTTCATAACGGATTTGAGATTTGAATTTGGAATTAAAAAAACTGTATAATATTACCAAAGAGGTGCATTGGGTTCTGACATACACTTTAAAGACCTAATCCAGAGGACCTTTATTTTATTTGTCTACCATCCAAATGTAGCTAAAATTTCATCAATCCATCCATCCATTCTTTACTGCTTCTCCGGGTCCAGTCACTAGGGAAGTAGCTTCAGCAGGGATACCCAGACTTCTCTTTCCCCGGCCACTTCTTGCATCTCTTCTGGAGGGATCCCGAGACGTTCCCAGGCCAGCCGAGAGACATAGTCTCTCCAGTGTGTCCTTGGTCGTCCCCAGCGTCTCTTTCCGGTGGGACATGCCGGAACACCTCACCAGGGAGGTGTCCGGGAGGCTCCTATCAATGCGGAGGAGCAGCAGCTCGACATTGAGCCCTTCCCTATGACGGAGCTTCTCACCCTATCTCTAAGGGAGAGTCCAGACACCCTCTGGAGGAAACTCATTTTGGCCGCTTGTATCCGGGATCTTGTTCTTAGGTGAGGGTAGGAACGTAGATCGACTGGGAAATTGAGAACTTGGGCTTTTGACTTAGTTCCCTCTTTACCACAATGGACCGAGGCAAAGTTTGCATCACTGCAGACGCTGCACCAATCCGTCTGTCGATCTCCCGCTCCATTCTTCCCTCACTCGTGAACAAGACCCCAAAATACTTGAACTCCTCCACTTGGGGCAGAATCTCATTCCCGACCCGAAGAGGGCACGCCACCCTTTTCTGAATGCCATGTTGTACAGATTAGAGAGGGTGGCCTTGAAGAAACAACAGGAAGCAGAACTTGAGGTAGCAGAAATTAAGATGCTGAGGTTCTCGCTAGGTCTGAACAGGTTGGATAGGATTAGAAATGAGCTCATTAGAGGGACCAGCAAAGTTGGATGTTTTGGAGACAAGATGAGAGAGAGCAGACTTTGATGGTTTGGACATGTTCAGAGGCAAGAGAGTGAGTATGTTGGTAGAAGGCTGCTGAGGATGGAGCTGGCATGTACAAGAGCGAGAGGAAGACCAAAGAAAAGGTTGATGGATGTTGTGAGGGAGGACATGAGGACAGTGGGTGTTAGAGAGGAGGATGCACGAGATAGGCTTTGATGGATAAAGATGACACGCTGAAGATCAAACATATCCAGAAAAAAGGATTAAAGTATTAACATACCTTTTAATGAGAAGAGTGTTGTTGATCACCCTTTTTAGCCAATGCATCAAAGTCTGGTGGTAATTCTGTTGTGGCAATTCTCAGAATCGATCTGAGGTGTGCATCACTCTTCTGGGATCGATGGGATACTTTGGTGGTGTTCATCACACTAAAAGTCTGTTGAAAAAGTCCTCTTTCACCCTGTCCTGAATTTTCTTGAGCATCCCAACGTTTTTTCCTGTCAAATTTGGTGATCAATCAGTGGTAACGTTGGTGAGCGTACTCCAAAATAACTTGTGCTTCTGTATGATTTCTGGCAGGCTGTTAAAAAAATCCTCTCCAGGTATTTTTCCATTGAGGAATTCCATATCCAAAAACTCCTCGGTTATCTCGAAATTCTCATGAATCCCTCTGATAAAAATTAAAAGCTGCGCGATGTCGTCCAGTGCCAAAGAATATAATTTAAATGACTCTGCTTTTTTGTTTAGCTTGCTAGTTAAGTGTTTGTGAATTACTTCGATACAGTGAGTCACTGACCTGCTAGGTAAGCTTTTTTTTTTTTTTTAATTTGTTCTTGCTCTTAGGACATAAAATGGTTGTTATCTCTAACATGCATTCAGAGAAAGGCTTACTGGCTTTCGCTAGTTGAATGCGAGTAAATAACTTAACGTCTTCATGCTTGCTTCTTGGATTGAAGATGCTTGAATGAAGTTTTGCTGAGCCTGCAAGCTGGCTACCAACCTGTCAGCAGTAGCCGTACATTCTTGTGTAGAAAGATTGCTGGTATAATTAGCATGCTTAGTAGAAAAGTGATGGATGATGTTGTATTGTTTTAAAACCACAACGGTTTCTTGACAAATAAGACATACATCCTCGGACCGGACTTCAGTAGAAAAAAAAAACTATTTAGGCGTCCATTCTTTCTTAAAGGTCAAGTGTCGTCAAACGGATGATTTTTGGTATATTATTAATGAAAAACCCACAGCCAATATGGTCCCATCTGTTTTATCACCACAAAACGTGATTTTGACGTATCCAGCTTTTTGTAACTCCCGCCATGAAAATCCTCTCGAGGGATTTGTTTTAGAGAAGAAGCAGGAAGTGACGTACAGGACATAGGTGCCCCCTAGTGGACTCGTTTGTTTCCATTAGTTTTACCTCCGGGAAGGTAGCTCGTTGTTCCTTCGTGTTAGCCAAAATGCCGTCTCATTGCATTGCTGGACATTGCTTGAACACTCGGGAGAATGGAATTACCCTTCATAAGTTTGAAAGAGACCCTGCGGGTGCAGAGGACGAGAGCTTTGTGGGTTCCAAATAACAGGTAGGTGTGTATACCGCTCCAAAAAAAACAATAGTTTGGGGCGGACCGCGTAATCGGTCTCTCTCATAACGTAACAAAAGATCCGCGTATGAAATGTGTCGATGGGCGTGTCGCCCAGCCAACAATGTCTCGATAGTGTTCATCGAGTACTGCGGCGACTTTGAACATACCCCTAAAAGCAACATAGCTAGGCTCCACCTCCTCCTTATATTCCACCACGGGCACCGCATTCGGCGGTCACAGCTTCTGCGAAGGCTGCGCGTCGGGCTTTGCGACGGAGGCGGCTCTGAAGAACCCACCCGAGTATGCGTTACTCAGTCACGTGCGTGCATAAAGCGCCCCGGCTCGACTGTGACTAGAGCAACACCGCTCGGCTCTGTCATAAGCCACACCAGCTGACTGCGATGACCTGCGATGGCTCATCTCCGGCACAGGAGTGGATCGGATTGGATGCAGTTTGGCCGTGATCGGATATCATTTGAATATGGCTCGAAACAATAGTGTAATATTGCCCTGAGGGCTCAAAACAATAGTGTAATATTGCCACGGTAACTTCACTTGGTTGTGTGGTGTTGTCCTTTTCGAAAAGAGCTTCAGTGTCAGAAGGGGTGTCAGAAAAGTACGAATATCTCTGTTGTTCGCGTTCCGTAGTAGCAGGCACTGCGCATTTTCAACGGCGGAAGTGACAATGATGTCAAGGACAGAGGACGTGACTAATATGGCGACCACTAGGATGTCGAGGGACACTCAATTGGGCAACTTTGTGCATGGATGATGCGCTCTCTGCTCACTTTTTTTCCCCGTACAGACATTGAAGTGACTACTGTTATATGTATTTTTCATTACAATATCTATTTTAGAATGTTTATAGGGATGACACCCGGGCTTTAAACACCCTGCACTCAATGTCAACTTTTGTTTAACAATGTTGTAGATGGGTTCTGATCTGATCAATGGAAAAAGACAGATAACAGGAAATGGTTCGTTCACCGCTAAATCAAGACACCACACCAACTGTGCCACTTAGTGTGTCACCTAGTGTTGAAATGCCTGTCATTAGAAGTGAAAATGGAATGAATGCAATCATCCACATCAAACTTTAATTCTGTACCAATCTTCTGCAAGATGGATTATAAAGACCAATGGGCCGAATGTGGCCCGGGGACCGTAGTTTGCCCACATCTGCTATAGACCCATCTCAAATCTTCCTTTTATAGCCAAGATTCTTGAGAAACCTACTTTTAATCAACTCAGTAATTTTGTAAATTTAAATTTACTATTTGGTAAATTTCAATCAGGTTTCCAAATACATCACAGTACTGAATATGCTCTTATCTAAATGATACAAGGTTTAATACTGACTGAATACTGAAGGTGTCAATTTTAGTCTTGTTGGATCTCAGCGTGGCTTTTGATACGGTAGCTCATAATATACTCCTGAACAGATTGGAAACGTGGGTGGGACTAATTGGAACAGTCCCTAAATTGTTCACGTCCTACCTAAAGTAAAGGAGCTACTTTGTAACCAGTGGAAGTGCTCATTCTCAACAAATGGCAATGACCTATGGGGTCCCTCAAGGGTCAGTTCTTGGACCATTCCTGGTCAGCCTGTATCTGCTACCCTTGGGTCAAATTCTTCAGAACTTTAATTTTGACTATCTTAGCTATGTAGATGACACAGTTATAGATAGGTATAAATTGAGGTGCTGCGTCATTGTCTAAAGCAGATAAATAACAGGATGAGGCAAAATCATCTACAACAAAACAGATGTAATTGTTTTTGGCAATAAATAGAGAATTGCTGTTAGTAAATACCCTGACTCACAATTTTTAAAACCAAAGACCAAGTCCAAAACCTTGATGTTCTGATAGATTCTGACCTGACTTTCAAAGTCATGTCAAATCAATCACAAAAACTGCCTTTTATCATCTGAAGAACATGTCTAGAGTGAAGGCTTGTATGTGTCAAGCAGACCAGGAAAAACTCATTCATATTTTATCTCAATTTGACTTGACTATTGTAATAGTCTCTAATTGGACTCCTCCAAAAGAGCATAAATCAGCTGCTGCTCACTCAGAATGTTGGAACTCAGGTTCCGAACAAAACAAAGAGGTCAGCGCATATAACTCCAATTCTAAGGTCTTTACACTGCATTCCTTTTGAATAGATTTTAAAGTTCTGCTATTGGTCTAAAAATCTCTTAATGGCTTAGGTCCTGAATACATGAAAAAAATGCTTACGGACTACAAACCCAGTCGGGCTCTGAGATGGACAGACTCGGGTCAAATAGTGGAGTGCAGAGTCCAAAGCAAACATGGTGAAGCAGCATTTAGCTATTAAGCTGCACAGAAATGGAATAAGTTGCTTACAGAGGTGACGTCAGCCCCAAGTGTGAATGTTTTTAAATCCTGGTTGAAAACTTCTTTTTTTCATGCTTTTTAGAGTATTTCCACCTTTTAATAAAATTCCTTGCATTGTACGCTGTTTTTATATTGTATTTGATTTTTAATTTCATTTTTTTACATCTGTTTTCTTGTTGTCATTTTAATTTTTCAGGTTTTTTTTCCCTGTTTTGGATGTTTTATTTCTTTGTATTAAAACGCTTTTAATCAGGAAAAGCACATTGGGTTGCCTTGTGTATGAAATGCGCTATTTAAATGAATTTGTTTTGCTTTTTCCAATTAAAATGTTCTATGAGGAATCTTTCAAAACATTTTTATTTTGAAAATGCATAGATTTTTTGAGTCTTCTGTTGCCACACAGTCTTATCTTTTTGGGGTTCTGTTGCTGCCAATAAATTCAAAATAAGTGAATATTTGAAAAAAAACAAGACAAAACACTGACGTTTATGATGAAGTAACATATTAATACATTTCACAAACAGTCTTCGTTGCTCTTTAATTTAAGGAGGAAAAAAGGGATGGGGAGAAGTCTTCCTTTTTTCCTCTTTTCTGATATATTGGTTGATTTAGATTCAAGAAACAGATCCAGGAAAACTTGTCTTTCCTGTATTGAAATAAAACAATAATAATAATAAAATACAGAAGTGGAACATCACATTGGGTGGAACGTTGGAGCAAGCTGGAAAGCGTTGGTCTCACGGTTCTGAGCTCCCGGATTCAATCCTGGCCCCGCCTGTGCGGAGTTTGTATGTTCTCCCCGTACCTGCATGGGTTTTCTCCGGGCACTACAGTTTCCTCCCAGATCCCAAAAATATGCAAGATTAATTGGGCACTCTAAATTGTCCCTAGGTGCGATTGTGAGTGTGGCTGTTTGTCTCAATGTGCCCTGCGATTGGCTGGCAACCAGTTCGGGGTGTACCCTGCCTCCGGCCCGTTGACAGCTGGGATGGGCTCCAGCACTCCTGTGACCTTCGTGGGGATAAGCGGCTAAGAAAATGGATGCTGGCTTTTATTGTTGTTCCTCCTCCATGCAACTTTATTCATAGCCAGACTCTCCAGAGGCCACTGAGGCCCGCCATCCTTCTACCATGGATTGTGTATTATTTTTTTTCTGAAATCAGATGTTTGTGTATGCATGCATGCATGCGGGCGGTCCCGAGGAAATATGCACAAAAGTAATTCAATTGTAATAGGCATGAGATAGGTGTTTCCTTGAATTTTCTCCTCATTATATATTGTAAAAGTCTATTGTTAGCACATTTTCCAGACGACAAACCCCTACTTTTTTTGGCACCTTGAACCCCTGTGTGTAGCAGCTATCTCTAAACGTACAACCAAAAACTCTTTCAAATGTAATGCTAAAAATTGCCGTTCCCTGTAAGTTCACGGGCATGCGTAGATGCCTCCCATGTATAGAAGAGGAACAGGAATCTCCCTCTGTTATGTGTAGCAGAAGACATTATGGTGTGGTTTGAACTGCACTGCTTCTGGACAAAAAATTCCGCCAATGGTTATTTTTAAGCAGATCACTATACCAAAAGAAAAACTCCCAAAAGGCATTGTCATTAAGTTAACAAAAAGGAAAGCTTGTCTGAATGGCTGACTGAGTGTTATAGTAGGAACCTGGGAGGATAATTCTCTGAGAAAAAGTGTTGCTTGTTTTGGAAAGTATAGAACACATAACAGATTCTGTAAAAATAGCTGTCAAGAAATGAAACTACATTTCAGCTGTGATTCCCACTGGCACAACAAAGTTTTTGCACCTACTGGACATCATCATAAATTATGCTTTTAAAGGGTGAGTGGGAGGTTTGGATGCGTAGTGGGGAGAAGACTTACAAAACCTGGTCGCATGCAAAGAACATCCTTCTCTGAGTTATGCCAGTGGATTGAAACGTGTGGAGCAGTGTGAAAGTATATCAGAATCAGAATCAGCTTTATTTGGCTAAGTGTATAAAAAAACACCCAAGCATCACCAACGGATTTAGAAAGGCTCGACTTCTACCAAAGGAGAACAACACAACTTCAGTGGTAACTGTGCATTGAGATGAAAATATAAGACAGAGACACTGAAAAGCTATGTGACGGAGACATTCTGAGGCTCTTAAATTCTAATACTGAAGACGAGGACTTCAGTGGGTTCAGTGAGCATGAGGAGGATTAATCCAAACAATTAGTTTCCTGTTGTGTTTGAGTGGTTTTACTGCCATGTTTCAGTCAAATAAGGTATGTGAATAAACATCTAATGTGTCTGTGTGTATGTGTGTGTGTGTGTGGTGTGTGTGTGTGTGTTTATGTATCTATTAAGTTCCCAATGTACCGGCATGTTTGGTACATATCCGCAGTCTGACGCTGCTCATATATGGGAAAAAATTCCACAAAGTGGGGGCGCAGCCTATTAATTATTGTAGTCTGGAAAATATGGTAGTTGAAAACTGGAATTCATCAACCTCTACACTACCCATTGTAAAGAACCTTGTGAAATTAATGAACCTCCACACAACTATCTCCAGTTTGTACTATAACCTCTTTCACATGCCATGCATTTGAGGGAGTGATATGCTGCTGGTTAGTGATTTTGTCTTACTTAACAATTTCTTTCTCAGAGTGTTGATGCCTCTGACCTTCATACGTGTGTTAGTACAATCTGGATTGCCAGTTGTGCAGTGCAAAAACCACCCCAAAACCCCAGGCCAGATTTTCTCCCTGGTGAAACAGCAGTCTAGGTTATTGGCCTAGGAACAACAACTATCCCATTGGCCTTCTCACTGGTGGATAGAAACAAGTCAGAGATTCAGTGAATAGAGACTGTTGATACCTCAGTAATTGTGTGTGCGTGTGTGTGTGTACAGTGTAGAATGTGTAAAACCCTTTTTTAAAGTTGGGTTTCCCTCAGAAGTATAGTAGTATAAATTTAATGCAAAAGGTCTTGGAGAGTAAATATTGAATAAGTGCAGCTCAATGGAGCTGAAAATCAAAGCACCTCCTCGGGAGCTGTTGACCTCCAAAAGCCCTTCACTACTTTGCTGACCTCTGCATTAGCATTATTTTAACAAAGATAAGATGGGAGGTTTAGAAGGAGAACAGCGGAAGGGTTGATGATAGGCACATTGTGAACACTAACAGACAAGAGCAAAGTCTGCAATCCAGAGGTCCTTCTACTCTCCTGCAAAGATTAGGAATGGTTAGTAGCATCAGCCACTATCAGGGCTGCCAAGGCCCCTGGCCATGATGAGCAGATTCACAGAGTAAACCTTGACTCCATGCACTAAGCCCACACTCTGGAAGGAATACTTGACCCACAACAATTATTTGGCAGTGTTCTGGTTTAAGTTAGAATTCTTGGTCCACCTTTAACATTGTACACATAGCTTTTAACGTTGGATACCAGTCTTAAAGATACTCTGCTCAAAGTGCATGGTTTTCCCACTCACATTTCTGTCATCATCAATTAATGACCACCAAGCAATGTTTTTCGTCAAGGCAAGTTGTGTCAAATTATAACGTTCATTTTGCAAGTTATTATTTTTCCGTTGCGTAGGTGTTACACAGTACACTGACGTGCATGTAAATGTCAGTTTGAGTTAAATTTGGTATCACTTAGCATAAACTGTTCAATTTGATGAATGAAGTTTGAGCTGGGTTCACATTTGGACTGGATTTAGCCAGATAGTTTTAAAGTATCCTTTGTTGGAATTACAGTGTTGTTTTGGGGTCCTACAACAATATAGTGAGACCTAACATTTATATAAGTCAAAACTAGCAGGCATTTGAACAGTTTTTTTCCTTCTGGCCATTAAGTCATTCCATTCTTAATCTGCAAATTTACTATTTTCTGCCTTGTGCCATTGTTGGGACACTCAATTCTGCTGCTTCATTCTGCTGGTCCAATCAATAACAGTATTAGTAATTTTTTTTTTTTTTTTGGACTATCTTACGATTCGTCACTTCAACCTGCTCCCTTTGCACTGGTCTATTACGGAAACCACAAATGGGTAAAGGGACTCTGTGCAAGTTTTACACCATGTGGGATGTTGACACACTTATCTCGTACCTGTTCTAAACTAAGAAGATTTTACATCTTTCATGACTTTTATAAGGAACAGTTCCTATAAAAAGAAATGTCTCTTGTTCTTTGTTCTTGCTGCTTTGTTGTTCTTTGTTCTGTTTGTTGTACCAGGGCAGCACCGTCTGCCGGAGAAAAAATTCTTAGGTGTTTTTTTTACACACTTGGCCAAATAAAGCTGATTCTGATATGACCACCTTGAACTGGAACCTGTCCATTGTGACAAAAATATTTATAGGCTCAGTCACAAGAAGTAAACTTTAAATATTTCAGACTTTGTGTTTATCATTATAATTTAGTTATGGTTGTCCAGGAGGGCTAATGGTCACCACCAGTGTAATTATTTACAAACCACAATTGCACAGACACTCTTGGATTTCGCATTTTACAGTGAACTGTTCTGATCGCAGGTCATGTGTCTTGCAACCACATAACCCAAAACGCTCAGATAAATACCCTGAAGAATAGCTAAAAATGAAAAACAATTCGAAAATATTATTGAGCTGGTAGGTTTGTGATTAATGAAACCTGAACTTAATTTGTTGTCATTACCCAACCCAATAACAACTCCAGATATTTCTCTTTGATCTATTCATCAATTTCCTGCACCGCTTATCCTCACTAGGGTTGCAAGTATGCTGGTGAGTTTGCACAAAAATTAAAGTGATGCTACAAAAATTAATCCACGGTGATAAATATAAAGTTGTTCCTTGTGGGTGGCGCCCAGGATTAGCTTCTCCCAGCTTCCTCCATGGTAAGAACCTGCTGGAAGACAAAAGTGCCACTCAACACTTGCCAAGCCTCATCACCGTCCACTCCACCATTCCATACATTAAAGCGACGTGAGGCAGATTTTTGAGCAATAAAAGATCACAAAGTTTCGGGCCTACACCTTCTGTCCCCATCTTGCCTCAAAATCTGCGCAGACCAACTTACTCCTGTCTTCACAAAGATCTTCAACAGGTCCCTAGAACTGTGTGAAGTACCAACTTGCTTCAAATACTCCAACATCATACCAGTCTGCAAAAAAGCAATAGTCTCAGGTTTTAATGACAACAGGCCTGTTGACTTGACTACTGTGGTCATGAGGTCCTTTGAACGCCTTGTGCTGGACCACCTCAAGAGCGTCAGACCCCCCAATCTGGACCCACCGCAGTTTACCCATCGAGCTAACAGGTCTCAGGGATGATGCACTCAACATGGGTCTGCACTTCATCCTTGAACATCTCCACAGCAAGCTTGCTCATGTGAGGATCCTGTTTGTGGACTTCAGTTCTGCGTTCAACACCATCATCCCTGAATTTCTCTCCTCCAAACTTCCCCAGCTCAGCACCTTGTATGCCATCTCCCAGTGGATCTAAAACTTCCTGATGGGCAGGACACAGCAGCTGGGGGACACCACCTCTTCCACGTGCAGTATCAGCACCGGGGCACCCCAAGGTTCTGTCCTCTCCACTCTGGTCTTCTCACTCTACGCAAATGACTGAACCTCGAGACACCAGACTGTCAAAGATGGCAATGAGTCTGCGTATCAACAGTAAGTGGCAAGAGTGGAGCTTTGGTGAAGCCAACACAACCTGCCGTTGAACTCTCTAAAGGCTGTAGAGATAATTGTGGACTTAAGGAGGCATCCTTCACCACAGCTGCCCCTAACACTGTCGAACTGTCTAGTATCAACCATCAAGACCTTCAAGTTCTTTGGGAATTACAGTCTCACAGTACTTGAAGTGGGAGACAAACATCAACTACATTCTCAAATTAGCCCAACTGTACTTTGTGCGGCTTCTGAGGAAGCATGACCTGTCACAAGAGCTGCTGAGACATTTCTACACAGTGGTCATCCAATCAATACTGTGTACATCCATCACATGCTGGTTTGGAGGTGCCATAATAAAGAACAAACTCTGACTGGAAGGGTACAAGCTTAACATAATGTGGGGCGATGACACACTCTTATCTCTTATCTGTTATAAATCAAGAAGACACTGCATCTTGCACATCTGTGACTCTTTTAGGGAATAGTTCCTATTAACATAATGTCTCTTGTTCTTTGTTCTTGTTCATTTGTTCTTTGTTCTGAATGTCATACCATTGCACCACCAATTGGCGGAGACAAATTCCTTGTGTTGTTACACACTTGACCAATAAAGCTTCTGATTCAGATTATTGCTTGCGGGCAGATCTCTCCAAATGCTATGAAGCTTTGCATAATATTATTTACCATAGATGATGAACTCCATATGTACCTTATAACTGTATGTTGAGAAACATTGTTCTTACAAACCCATTTCCAATGAAGTTGGGACACTGTGTGAAAAAGAAAAACAGAATGCAATGACTTGCAATTTATGTTCAACCTATATTTAAGTGAGTACATTAGAAAGACAAGACATTTAATATTAAAAATGATAAACTTAGTTTTTAGCAAATAATTATTATATTAGAAAGTTATAGATGCAACATGGCGGCATGGTGGAGCAGATGGAAAGCTTGGCCTCACAGTTCTGAGGACCCGGGTCAAATCCCAGCCCTCCCTGTGTGGAGTTTGTATGTTCTCCACGTGCATGCGTGGGTTTTCTCCTGGCACTTCGGTTTCCTCCCACATCCCAAACACATGGAACATTGATTGAACACTCTAAATTGACCTTAGGTTTGATTGTGAGTGCGACTGTTTGTCTCTATCTGCCCTGCGATTTAATGGCAACCAGTTCAGGGTGGACCCCGCCTCCTGCCTGTTGATGACTGGGATAGGCTCCAGCACTCTCGCGACCCTTGTGAGGATAAGCGGCTAAGAAAATGGATGGATGGATGGATGGATGGATGGATGGATGCAACACATACGTAAAAATGATGGGACAGGGTCATGTTTACCACTGTTACATCATCTTTTCTTTTCACAACATTCAATAAAGATTTGGGAACTAAGGATTATAATTGTTGAAGTTTTGTCAGTGGAATTATTTCAAATTCTTAATAGTCAAATACTTGCACTCTTTTACTTCAAAGCCACACTGTTGTAACGTGGGCAAATGTGTTTTGGCATTGTCTTGCTGAAATAAGTAGTGGTGTCTTTAAAAAAAGACGTTGCTTGGATCGCAGCAAATGTTTCTCCAAAACTTGTATGTTCTTTTACCATTAATTGTGCCTTCACAGATGTGCAAGTTACCCCTGCCATTGACACTAACACTGGCCCTTACCATCACAAATGCTGGCTTCTGAAATTTGCAGCCATAACAATCTGGATCGTTCTTTTCCTCTTTGACCTGGAGGCCACGACGTCACAATTTCCCAAAACAATTTGAAATGTGGACTCGTCGGGACCACAGGACACTTTTCCAGTTTGGATGAGTCCATCTTGTATGTGATCGGGCCCAGAGAAGCCTGCAGCATTTCTGGGTGTTATCTGCTTCCAATAAAGAAATGCTTTGCTCTGCTCTAGATAACGTGGCAGCCTCCTAGCAGGAGATAGCAAGAACAAAAACGTCTAATCATCAGAACTGTTAGAACTGCTGCCTGTTAAAGAAATGATGACCACACATGTATTCAGCAATCTTTAACACATGCACATGCACATGGACAAACATGTACACTATGTTTCCAACTGTTTTGCTTGCCGTCTCCTTTTTGTAACATCCATGTAAATAAGAGGCGTCTTAAAACTAAATAAATAGAGGTGCTGAGGAGAGGATAATCAGAGAGTGCAGTGGTGAATTGTACGAGACAGTTCCTCTACTCTCTTCTCGCGAGACTTGAACTGGTGTCTTTGCTTCCTTTTTTGTCCTGTTTAATGAACGTCTGATTGGTGAACCTGACATTTACTTGGTCCTTCGAGCCGGATCTCAAGATACCTGAGGTTTCTAGGGGCCGAGTCGACGTCCAGGCAAAGACCGTGGCCACGGCACTTGAGACCCTTTCTGAGACTGGGCCTCGACTTTGCGCCTGGAGGCTGAGGGTTGAGAGAAGCCGAAGGAAGTGAAGACATCTCTGGTGAGTAGGAAACTCCCACACTCATGAGTAATGAGTGAATGCGCGTCTGGGTGACTGCGGCAGAACCAAACCTCGAGAATACTAGTCACTATCGAGTAGACTAATTAGTCTATAAAACTGAGAAAAGGGCAAGGTATGTCCTGTACGTGAGCTCCGTGAAACGTGAGCATGTGTAAAAGTGTGAGTGGAGGTACGCTACCTCATTTGAACAGGAAATTGAGTGACAACTGTTTGAGGATGCAGAGGTAAGAATTCTCCGCCACTTTTGGTAGAAGCTTGAGAATTACCTCAAACGGAACTTAATTGTCACCCTGTTCAGGGGGAAGTCAGTCTAGTCACCCTAGGTGAACCATCGACTCCAACAGGGGAAAAACAAATAGCAAAATAGTTGATAAATAGCAAAATAGTTGAAATAAAACATCTGAAAAAAAAATAATGATGTGTAAGGACTAGAAGTTTGTAGAAAGCAAATGCCCTACTAAAACAAAAGATCTAAATTTGTGGATAACACAATATGACTTTGCTGGCCAGCTCAACATACACGCAAAAAATATATATAGTTAACCTGCAGGATAAAATAAGAGAAACACACACACACACACACAAAAAAAAAGCTGGACTCAAGATGATGTGAAAACGGCCATAAAAGGTATCACATCTCATAAAGTTGATGTAACATAATTCGCCCAGGGAACGGAAGACTTGAGAAAATCTTACCACTTAAATGATGTGGAAGTACAACAAATTTGGATTGCAACAAAGTACTTTCTCACATCAGCAGGGAGTTCAAGGGTTAATATCCCGCACTTCTACTAGATTTTTTTTAAAAAAAAAGGGAATTTTTCTGCCATTGGAAGAGCAAAATAAAACAATGAACCATTTGAAGAATATGGAATTGGAATAAATGCATGTTTTAAAGCAAATAGTGGCATTCCTGAAGATCACACTCCAGGGAGTGTGTATGAAGGGCAATGAAAAAAATGCTCTTCATGTGAATTCAAATAATCCTATAAAACAATGGATTGAAAAACATTGGGTTGACAAACCGACTGGCAGCCTGTGACAATACGTTAACCAAGGACTACGCGCAGAAAGAGTGCTACAAAATAAGAAAAGAAAATTGACACCTTTCTGACAGAGAAAGGAGAAATTTATGGAGCTTTATGCGAAACATTTAATAATTGTGGCCGCAGATGAGGAAGAGAGCAGCCATCTCCCCATCAAAAATGTCACAACTAATGCTCCCAAAATGCAACTTAATTCCCTCTCTGACGGGAAAAATAGAAGTAAAAAGAAAAAAAAGGAATTACTGGGAGGACAGTTAAATATCTTACAAAATGGGAATCCAGCGCTCTATTATTACACCTTACTTATTCCAAACAAACCTCCCACAAGAACAGGAGATTTCTTGCTGCAAACAGCTCAAGACGTGATTGAACAACCACAAAATGACGTAGGAAGTGACTCATTGCATGTGACAATGTAGTATAAGATAAACTTATAACAGCCCACACCAGACAAAATCATGATTATCTGTACTCAGATGGAATATCAGTCGTGGTGACAGGAACAAGACTGACTGACAATCTAAATGCACTACACAAGGATTGGACACCACCACACACGTCATTACAGCAGGAGTGGGAGAGTTTGGGACAATTTGTTTTGGTAGTATGAAATGTTCCTGATTGGACAGAAAAAGAACCAGATTTGGATTGGGACGACTGAACTGTACAGACAATATATTATTGGACAGTCTTAAACAATCTGAGACCAGATGCTGCTGTATTCACGGTGATATCACAATCTACACAGACAATACTGGAAAAATAGAGGAATAGTGACAACTACAGGGAACACAGTGACATATGCAGAGCTACTACAAAATTTGCTCATAGCAGTTCAATTACCAAAAGAAATAGTCATATGTAAATGTGCAGTACACACATCAAATACAGACAAAGAATCATTAGGAAATGGATTTACAGATAAAACAGCAAAAGAAGCAGCAAAACCTTTATGGGATTAGCTGACCATGTAACAAATTAAGACATACTTTGAGATGATGTGTCAAACAAAATGCAACAACAAAGCTTACCAGCAGAACTAAAAATGAGGAAAAAATAAGGTACTACATTACAAAATGGGAATTATGTCAGCACAGATACAAAAAAAAATCTACCAAATACATTTTTTAAGTGGGCGGCAATCTTGAGCCATGGGAAGTCTCAGGTCTCAACAGGGGGAATGGTAGCCCTGGTACAAAGGCATTACATGATCCATGGATTTAACTTGTATGCAAAAAACTTTTTTTGGAGGGCTTGTTTGATCTGCATGCGACATAATCCACAAGGGAATGTGTATACAAAATGTGGTCAGTTTCCTCAAGCTACACATCCATTCATCCCTCCATCCATTTTCTTAGCCGCTTATCTTAGCCAATCCTACCTAACTTCGGGCAGCGGCAGGCTACACCCCGAACTGGTCACCAGGCAATCGCAGTGCAGATGTCGACACCATCACTGAGGGGGAATCGATCCAACGCTGCCTTCACTCAAAATGCCCCTCTGAGGGAAACCCGAACTACAACGTGGCCCGCAAGAGAAATGAGTTTGACATCCCTGCAGTACACCATCAGGAAAAAAAAAAAGTAACAAGTTACTGTGCTTTAATAACTTTATTAATGCCATTTGTCTATTCATCCTATGTCTGTTTATGAATTAACATCTACAGTACATGCAGTTTTTACCCAAACACTGGCATAGACTGAGCAAGAGCTGAATGACATGGACAAAATAGCAGAAAGAAACATGCGGATACACCCTACACAGTGTAAAAGATCATCTCAGCTGAGTCACCCAAGGGGAAAGGTGAGCAAAGACCAGCATACAGTGCGTGCAGATTTACAGTGAATCAGTTCAGCACTTTTTCATTTCCTTGGCAGAGTCTAATTGCTGGGGATTCCATCTTTGGGCTTATGCTAAATGAAACCCCCACTTTCTTCTCACCATTTGCCAATTTAATGCTACCTTAAACCCGAATGCCATACAAAGGAGTACATATATTATGGAGGGAGTATTTTAACCGAAAAAGCCTGAGGAACATTTTTTCATTATTATGATTATCTTTTTTTTTTTTTACAAATAGGAAACAAAACTGGTTGTTATTAATGTCGAATGCAGCTAACAAGGTAAACTATAGTTATATCACATGTATGGGCCCTAGGCCACTAATGCGTGTCATTCCAACAGAAATCCCAACACAATGTACCCTGGAGGTAATGACTAAAACAACTCCTAACACCACTTGTCAGAAATGGAAAAGTGTTTATCCAACAACTAAGGAAGTAAATGATAAACTGATATTTTCTACTAATGTTGCATTGGCTAATTTCTCCTGTGTTAGCTTTACAGGGAGAGATTTTAAGGTGGGAAGTCTCAACAAAACATGGTGTCATGATATCCATCTACAAACTGCCCCACTGCTCCCATGCACCGATTTGTTGTGGTGGTGTGTTGGTCAAAAGTTGTATGACATACTGATAAATGCAGCAGGAATGTGTAGATTTATATCACTGCTCTTATCGGTGACTATGTTTCCATCCAAAGCAGAGGATATACAATTGGCCGCATCCATCTTTGGATCTCCCCTTGGGTTCTCCCGAAGGCGAATGTCCTCTTGGAAAGATGGAGATCTGACATACATTGATGCAAATGGCATCCCAACGGCATACCAGATGAGTATACGTTGGTTAACGAGATTGCTGCAGGATGGGAATCCATCTTGTTATGGATAACTAAATAAAAACATTGACAGAATCAACTACATACATTACAATGTACAGAAACTGGGTAATTATACAGAAGCAGGCTTTATTGCCATAAGGGAACAACCAGCTGCAACCTCACTTATGACGTTCCAGAACCGCATAGCGGTCGACATGCTCCTGGCCGAGAAGGGTGGTGACTGCTCAATGTTCGGTGACCAGTGATGTTTATTCCAAATATCACAGCACCTGATGGGTCACTCACAAGTGCCATTCAAGGTCTCCACACCCTGAACCACAAGATGAAGGAGCACTCGGGTGTAAACACATCAGCCTGGTCTGAGTGGTGAAAAAAAAAAAACAAGTTTGGCAAATCTAAAAATTTGGTGTTCTCTGTCCTAGTTTCTATAGCTGTTTGCTTCTGACTGCAATGAAGAAATGCTTTGCTCTGCTCCAATTCAGTTACTGCTCTGCCTGCAATGAAGAATGCTTTGCTCTGCTCTAGAAAACGTGGTCGCAAATGTAGGAAAAACAGGAGGGAAATGGGAATAATTGTGATCATAATTATCATATAATATATATATATATATATATATATATATATATATATAATAAAGAAATGTTTTGCTCTGCTCTAGATAACGTTGCAGCCTCCTAGCAGGAGATAGCAAGAACAAAAACATCTAAACATCAGAACTGTTAGAACTGCTGCCTGTTAAAGAAATGATGACCACACATGTATTCAGCAATCTTCCACACATGCACAGGCACACAAACAAACATGTACACATTGTTTCCAACTGTTTTGTTTGCCGAACTCCTTTTTGTAACATCCATGTAAATAAGAGGCATCTTAAAACCAAATAAATAGAGGTACTGAGGAGAGGATAATCAGAGAGTGCAGTGGTGAAATGTACGAGACAGTTCCTCTCCTCTCTCCTCGCGAGACTTGAAGTGGTGTCTTTGCTTCCTTTTTTGTCCTGTTTAATTATTGTCTGGTTGGTGAATCTGACAATAAATAACTTTTCTTCTGCTCAGTAGAGTTTTAAGTTGGACTTCCGGATGTAGGGCCAAACTGTATTTGCTGACATTGGTTTTCTGAAGTGTTGTTGAGCTCATGTGGTGACATCCTTCACAAATTGTTTAAGGGTTCGACAGTCATTGGCATCAATGTTGTTTTTTGCACTTGTTCACAATAGGTGAACTTTGAATGTTGGTGAATGACTGAGCAATTCAGGGAAGCTCCTTTTATACCCAGTGATGGCGTCCACCTTTTCCCAATTAGCCTCTTCACCTGTGGGATGTTCCAAACAAGTTTTGATGGGCATTCCTCAACTTTCTGTCTTTTTTGCCACCTGAACAAGCTTTTTTGTAACACGTTGGAGCCATCCAACTCAAAGTTAATTATTATTTGCTTAAAACAAAGTTTATCACTTTGAACATGAACGATACTATAAAGGATATACTACTGTCTTTGAAGTTTCCATCCACCCATCTATTTTCTGAGCCGGTTATCCTCATGAAGGTTGTGGGCGTGCTGGAGCCAATTCCAGCTGTATTCGGGCAAGAGGCAGGGAACACCCTGAACTGGTTGCCAGCCAATCGCAGGGCAGATGGAGAGAGACAACAGTCAGGGCAGATACAACAGTCTGTCTCCATCTGCCGTCCAATTGGCTGGCAACTAGACAACAGTCGCACTCGCAATCACACCTAGGGTCAATTAAGAGTCTCCAACTATTATATTTTTTAAAATGTGGGAGGAAACCGGAGTGCCCAGAGATAACCCAGACAGGCACAAGGAGAACATGCAAACTCCACACAGGTGGGACTGGGACCAAACCCTGGTCCTCAAAACTGTGAGGCCAGCACTTTACAGATGATCCACCGTGCCGCCATTTGAAGTGGATTCAATTAAATATAGGTTGTAGATGATTTGCAAATCATTTTATTCTGTTTTTATTTGTGAAACACAACAGTCCAATTGCATTGGAATTGGATTTGTAGTCCTATCCATATTTCCAACCTGTTAAGCAGTATATTAGGATCTATTGTATAAAAAGACAGTTAGATTAAAAAAGACAATAATTGAGACCTTTCCTGAGTCAGCATTCAACCTTATATAATTTAGCATTTTGATAAGAGCAGAATCTGCACCGTGATGAGTTCTGAAAAATGATTGAATTTTTTTAAGTCCATTTACGTTCAAGAAACTGCTGAGTTGATTAGAACTGAATTCAACTTAGAAATCTCAACAATCTTGGATATGAAAGGGAGATTTGAGAAGGGTCTTCATCTTCTTCTTCTTCTTTTCCTTTCGGCTTGTCCCGTTAGGGGTCGCCACAGCGTGTCATCTTTTTCCATCTTAGCCTATCTCCTGCATCTTCCTCTCTAACCCCAACTGCCCTCATGTCTTCCCTCACCACATCCATAAACCTTCTCTTTGGTCTTCCTCTTGCTCTATTGCCTGGCAGCTCCATCCTCAGCACCATTCCAACAATATAGTCACTCTGTTGGCTCTGAACATGCCCAAACCATCAAAGTCTGCTCTCTCAAATCTTGTCTCCAAAATATCCAACTTTGGCTGTCCCTCTAATGAGCTCATTTCTGCTACCTCCAGTTCTGCTTCCTGTTGTTTCTTCAGTGCCACCGTCTCTAATCTGTACATCATGGCCGGCCTCACCACTGTTTTGTAAACTTTGCCCTTCATCCTAGCAGAAACTCTCTTCCAGCTCTGATCCCCTTCCTGTTTGCAGTGGTAATGGATAGGATGCACTCCTGTCTGTACAGTCAAAGCAGCTTTGAAGTTATAATTTTGCCTCATTGGTCCATTTTTTAACTGACTTTACCAAAGGCTTCGTGCACTTAAGTGTTTGTCTGTATGTAGACATTAAGTACAGTAACCAAGGATCAGAACACCCTCGAGGAGCACGGGGAATTGCGTGATATGCATTTTTAATGGAAGTATAATAGTGGTCCAGAGTACTATTTTCCCTCGTCAGACATTTTACGTGCTGCTTATATGTAGGCAGTTATTGGTTATATTTTGCCGTGTTAAAATCTCCTACGATAATAAGCGGTGAATCTGGGTGTGTTTTTTTTCCTCAATCTCGTTTACCTGCTTGGCAAGCAATAGCAGTGCTGCATTCATGCTAGCTTGAGGCGAAATGTAATCACTTATGAGAATGGAAGAGGCAGATTCACATTGTGGGTAAAACGGCTTACAGTTCAAGAATAACGACTCCAAAAGCGGGCTACGGTGTGTGCTGAGCTTTCTAATGTCCATGCACCATTTTTCATTGATATATAAGCATATCCCACCACCTTTTGATTTCTATGTTAGTCCCGCAACGGGTCCGCACAATAAAGATGAAAGTCGGATAGCTAAACTGCAGCGTCAGGGACACTTCCACAAATCCAGTCTCCATGAAGCACAAGGCAGCACAATGTCCAGTATTTGCAGGTCTTGAACAGGTGCTGAGGTTCATCCATTTTATTGTCTGAATCGATGGAAGCATCAGTCGATGTCCCCTCATTTGGAGTTGAACTTATGGATTGGCTCACCTGCCCTTGCGCTGCCAGTGACACACAGCTTTGTAGAGAGCCCCGAAGAGTATCTCCATAAAAGGTTCAGCGAGTTGGTGGGAGTTGTCGAAAAAAATATCTGAAGAAGACTCTCTGATGGTTGGCAAGTCCTTTCTTGTGTATCTGAGTCACAATATGACCGAAAAACACACAAAAAGGGCGAACATGCTGGAGGCTGCCACACTGGTAGGCGCCATCTCATGAAAGTAAGAAAAGATTCTCTGATACCTGTGCTTGAACTTTCTTCCTTACAATCATTTGTAAAAATAGCATAACCAAGTGGGGACAGATCAATAGTGTCATTTTGTAATAATAATATGTAATACAGTATTCCCTTTCTACTTCCAAGATCACTTATCACGGATTCAGTGCATCGGAGTTAACCCCCCCCCCCGCCCCCCACCCCCGTTGGAGCTGATTGGCTGCATCCTTGAAGCTCCACCCAGAAACTGCCTTTTCCCCTCCCATCTTCTTCCAATGCCAATTTTCCAGCTGCTGACTCTGTGTGCATAACCTCTCTAGTTCAAAATGCATGCAAAGCGCTCGTGCTTGAACTTAAAGCTGCTGCCGAAACACCCAAGCTGAAGAGAAAGATGCAAAATTAGAGGATTACTTGAAAATGAAGCTGCTTTTGTTTTGTGGACAGCAGATTGCAAAAAAAAAAAAAAAAATGGCCTGGTGACAATGAAGAAGAGGAAGGTAGTGAGCTGATGGATCAGCAAAAATGTGAAACTTTTGGATATGTCCAAAGACCACAGAAGTTAGACTTCTGTGGCCCAATTATGGCATGAATGAATCAGCGGTGCGCCACATAAATAACGATGTGGTGTCATGCCCCCAGCATCCTCCCCAGGCTGGGCGTGGTCAACCAATTAGTCGGCACACACCTGCACCCCTATTCGGCTGATTACACCCGGTACTTATAGGACACGGGGGACAACTAGTCCTCTGGCAGATTGTTGATTCCCATGCCTCGCTCCCGCACTCCCGTATAACTGACCTACCGTGTACCGACCCTCGCCTGTTCCCTGACCATCCTCGTAAGCCTGCCTCTTCTCATACTGCTGCTTTTCCTGACTGACTTGCTGATCATTGACCACGGACTGAATAAAGGCTTTCTGTACACTACCTGCTTGCCTCTGGAGTCATGCATTTGGGTCCGCCCTCGAGCCTCGTTCGTGACATGTGGTAAACATCAAACTGAAGCTGCAATGAAGCATTGAACCCCTCGAGAACGAGGCAAAGGTTGGTTTGAAAACTTTCAAAAGGGTGCGACAATATGGTATGAGCTGTTGAGTTTAGGAATTGTGTTGATGGCGTTATGTCCTTGTACAGGGTGTTGGATTAAATGGATTAATTGTGCATCAAGTTATCTCATATTTGCTCTCCTGTTTTGCTTTGAATACTCTTTTGCTACCCTTAAAATGCTTCTATTGACTTGCATTTGCTTTGTTTGCTTATGGTTGTTTGTTTATTGACTCACAGTTGTTTTATTTATCACATTTCTTGTGTTTATGTTACGGGCCTCAAGTTGTGAAGCCGGCGTAACAATGTTGAATATATTTTTCCTTTGAACTGACCTCTACTCCCTCCCCTCTTGGAACCCTGACAAGCTGAAAAGCAGAAGTGATGAGAATGAGAGAGCCAGTTGTTACTTTTTCACCAGAAAGCATATTCTGGGGTGAAAGGGGAGATTCTCGTCCCCTTTATGCCTTTCTGTGGACCAATCCCAGTCAACTTTTGGCTCCCTTAAACTAGTATATCACACTTAAGCTCCACATTTGTGTATATCACACTCTCCCCAACAACAAAAAGTGGTTCCTGTCAAAATTGAATGTGAACGTTATAAACAATACTCTATTCCTTTTCCCATACCTGAGCTTCCGAAGGTGCAATGGGTGTAACGTATGCGTGGTAATTGGGGTGTCTGGTTCTTTCTCGCTTCCCTATTTCTCGCTTCACTAATAATAAACTGGATTCATGGCTGGTAGGCATGGATATGGGATTGGAATTTGAAAAGGGTGGAGACTTGAGGTATAGGGGAACAGGTGAGTATATTGTATTGGTTGCATTGCACCTGCACTCACAGTAGAACGTGGGTGGTAGGCAGGCTGGCCTAGAGAGGGATAGGTAAAAACGTAAGCGGTGTCTTCCTCTGGTAGACCGTCTCAAGGGGACCTGGTAAAGTTGCTGAGTAAGGACCTGGGCGTCTATCTGAACAGTGTTTTCTTCCTCCTGACACGCTGTAGCTCCTGACTCCTCTGCATGCGGTTGATCCTCGATGGTGATCCCCTGCTCTTTGTCTCCAGCCTTCCATGTCCTGGTTCAGGTGCTGCCTGAATTATGGCTCTCTGGTCGGTCACACTCTGCTCCTCCATATTATGGACAGCAGGAACACTGGGCACTGTAAGTGTGAGTGTTCTTGCTGCTGTCTGCAACCAGCAATGGTGTACCACCTGCTCTTCCTCAGAATCACTTGGTTCATAGATGTGCTCCTCATGTGTCTGTCGCAGAGTGTCTGTGGTTTTCCTCTGTCTCCTCCGTGGCCCAGTTGTTGTGGAGGTCGGATTCGGAAGGCGCTCTACAGGTAAGTCATTCAATTGTAGTAGGCGGTTTCTGTACAGTGTGCACACTGGTCAACCCCCTGTCTCTCGGCTGACCTTGTAAACTGGATTTTCTCTGACCTGCTCCCTAACAACATTTATGAGCTGCTCCCATGGTCTGAGCTTGCCAGGGCCCCCTCGTTCACCGAGACTGCATACCAGGACCCTGTCTCCACGCTGAAGGATTACTCCTCTGATTCCCTTGTCATATTGTGCCTTTCCCCTTGCACTGGACTGTTGATGGTTTGAGTTTGCAATTTGATAGGCCTCACTCATTTCTTGGCTCATTTGTCAGCATATCCACTCGGCCCATTATCTCCACCTTCCCCATCAGCTAGCAGACCAAATAGGAGATCAACCAGAAGATGAGGATGTCTACCGTACAGCAAGTAGTCTGGAGAGAAAGTCTGATAATAGCTCAGGAACCCAAGCGATTGCCTGATGTCACTGACAGTCTGTGGTATCTTGCATTTCAGTGCCAGTACAGCCTCAATGTCTTTGGGATCTATTCTAACCCCCTCTTCAGACAGCAAACTTCCAAGATAGCGAACCTAATTTCGGAAAAGTTCGCATTTCTCTGGCTTCAGCTTGACCCCATGCTGCTGCATTGCTTGGAGGACCCTTCGTATCAGTTCTACATGCTCCTCAAAATTCCTGGAGAAACACCGGACGTCATCCAGGTAAGGGATACAGCACTCATCTCAGTGTGTCAAGCATCCCCTCCATGCTCCTCTGAAATGTTGCAGGGGCGTTGGTTAACCCAAAAGATATTCGGACCCACTCATACAGCCCCCGTGGGGTTATATCAGGTATTTTGATCCCTCAGCAATGAAACTTTGGTGGTAAGCCTTCCCCTAATCCAAGATGGGGAACCAAACATATCCTCCGAAAGAGTCTGTAAGGTCCTGAATTCTTGGAAGAGGGTGGCGGTCCCGCATCATTTTCTTGTTGAGGAGCCGGTAATCAACACACAAGCGCAGGGACCCATCTTTCTTCCTCACACAGATGACGGGAGCTCCTTAAGGGTACTCGACTTTACAATCCACCCTTAAACCAACAGTTTCTGAAGGTACTTACTCACTTCTCTGTAGAGTGGTTTCGGAATGGAAGCGTAAGCCGTCTGTACCGGAATGTCATCCGTGGTCCTAATCTCCATTTCCAGGGAAGGGATGCAACCTATGTCATCACTGTTCCGGGAAAATGCTCCACATTGCTCATATAAGAACCCTTTAACACTTCTTGTTGTTCTGGGCTCAGGTGGCTGATATCGACTGGAAGAAGCCAGGGCTCACCTAGGGTAGGGCTGGTGACACTGACGTTCTTGACCTCCATTGTGTTATTTTTCTCTGTAGCCTCAGTGTGTTGCGTCTCTGGGACATTGGTCTCAAGAATATGGACGACAGGTTGGATGATTCCCAGGGCGGTTCTCTTTGGCACAGTAACTTTGTCTTTTGTATGTTTGGAGATGGGTATATTGACATAAGGAAGTAGTGTATTGCTAATTTCCAAAAGACCTTCCCCTCCACTCAATTTACTTAAGGGAGCAAATTCCTTTGCAAGCTCATATAGGACAAGTGGGTCTGTGGAGTTAAAGTTTTAGGATACCTGGCACCACACAGGAACTGTCTTGCCAGGTGGGAAAATAGCATTGTTTTTTCGCACTCTGATGGTAATGGGGTCACAGCACGTCTTTGGTGGTACTTGAATAAAACTCACAATAGCTCCTGAGCTTCCTCAACCTCGAGTGCAGTGCGGAGCAGCCTGATCATGGTTGCAACTCCATCACCCATGGACTCCCTCTTTCTGATGAATTCCCCCAGCACATTGGCACCGACAAGGGGCTGAGGCAACAGTGCTTGACTGACTAGGAAAGGTGCTTGTATGGTGAGATTAGGAACCTCATTTGCAGCCAAATTGATGGTCAGCTCAACTCACCCACTGTATGGGATTGCATGGCCAGTGACTGCGAAGATGCCCAGTTCTCCTTCCACAAACTCAGAAGGGGGTCTCACTGTGTGGTTTGGGATGTAAGTTTCAGACCATTCCTGGTCAGTGATACTCACTTTGAGCCTGAATCAAGCAACACGATTGCTGTGTAACTACCAATCAAAGATTTAAGTAGACTCTTCTTTCCAATGGAAGGTGCGTTGCACGAAATTTTTACTCGGCTGAGTCTGTGGGTGTGTCTTTGGTTGTCTTTTCAAGTTTGGTTTGTTAGCTGATTCAAGCTGAGATCTAATGTTTGTGACCACAGGTGTCTGCCGGTCCCTGTATCCCTCCCCCAAGAGACCAAACTCAATTTCCCCGAATCTTGCCTCTTCTCAAGAATCCCACTGCTCTGTGTCCAGGTTCTCCATAGACAAAACAATGCTTGCAATCAGGAACATCCTGTTCACTGCATACAATACAACAAAAAGTCCTACCTTTCACTTGGGCAGGGTGTAGTCGCAACTGTGGTTGGGCGAACTTGTTGGGTGGCTGTTGACTGATAGGGTTTGTTTGACTCTGACCTGATGTCGCTGGAGGATGAGAGAGTGACACGTTTTTTTGCCTGTTGATCCATTAATGATGCCATGATGTGCGTCAGAGCCTCTACTTGCGCGTTGAGTTGCTGAATTGTTGCAAGGGCTTTGTTAACTGCTTTTGTGTCCCTTGAACTGTCATGTGGTAACTGTCCCCCATATAAACCTTAGCACTGTGTACTTTAGCTGTCATTTGGCGCAAATTTTATCCAACTCGGCGTTGGTGTCCATTCTCTTAATTTATCAGTCATGACGGAGTATTTCTTCATCGGTGACTTGGCTGTTTGAAGTGAGAGGTCTTAACCTTTGTCGAAGGTTAGCATGCTTTGTCCCTAACCCCTGATAGATTGTGTGGAGAAAGACTTCTTGGATGGTCTTGGGATCATATGAGATGTCTACACTAGCCTGTCGGGACTGAAGGATAAGCTTCTGTTTTAGGAATTGCTGAGGTGACTCTTGATCTGCTTGCTTGGCGCACATCAATTCCTGGAACATCTCTGTCGTAGCTTTCTTTCCTAGGTGGGATAAGAGGAAACCTTTGAGTTCAAGAACCGTCAATTCGTCTTTTTTCAGTATGTCTCTAAAGACCCCCAGTTAGATGATCTTTAGCACACCTCTGACCACCTCTGCCTCTGCAAAACCTTCTTGAACTCCCTCGTCCATTTGTCTACTGATGTTGTTATAACTTAAATCGGAATTCTGGTCCACAGGTCTACCGTGCACTTTAAAGTCTTTTTGCTGTAGGTAGAAAAGTTCCCTTTGGGATACTGACCCCTCTGGTTGCCTCTGTGATGTGTGCTATTGCCTTGCTTCACTTTGGTGCGGAACAGTTGCAGTTGAGTTGCTGAGGGTGTACACTGCCGTAACCTGTCACTCAGCTCCTCATATAACTCTTCTACTGTATGCCCTGTAGCCATTGAATGTGTATTGAGATCATGTTGTGACTGTGTCTCGGTGTGTTCACGGTGAGAATGAGGTTGTGACTCAGCATTTTGAAGCGTATGTGAAATATGATGAGTTTTATCAGATATTGCTTTCTCCCATCAACGCACCAACGGGAATATGACTTGACACCAGAATTAATTGGTGTACCAATCAAATCTTTTAAAGCCAACAACTGACTCACCCCTTCGTCTTCAAGTTTTAGCACGGTTTCACACTGTATGTCATTGAGCACATATTCAAAGCAGCTTTCCTCATCATACAAGTTTAAGTCCCCAACATGTGGACAGTTAATTGAAATGTCTTTTGCCGACTGAGAAAGGTCACTACTTGAGACTCGAAATAGTAGCTTCATGATGCTCCACACTAAATCTCTTCGTGTCGTTGACATGGTGTAGTTCTGTCCTCACCTCAATGATTCCATAATGTTGTTGATGATGCGTGTGTCAATGGGTAACCTCTGGGGTGGGTGTGTTAAGACCCCAGGATTCAAGTTGCCAGCCTGTGGTGAAAGCATGCGTTGACCACTCGATCAGCAGAGCAGCTCCCGATGAAGTGAAGACCCTTTTATGCCTCGACCTCCCTTTCAGGACACCCTCTGGTTTCCTCCTGGCCCGCTGCAATGTCTTGTCGCCTCGGTTACGTGGTTCTGGTTATCTCAGGATCTGCTCCTCCAGTGCTTATGGTGAGGAGAGATCCCCACAATTTGTTACGGGGCTCAAGTTGTGAGGCTGTCACAAAATTGAATATATTTTTCAATTGACCTCTCAGGCCTCCCTTCTTGGAACCCTGACAAGCTGAAAAGCAGAAGTGATGAGAAGGAGAGAGCCAGTTGTTACTTCTTCCCCAGAAAGCATATTCTGGGGTAAGAAGGTAGATTCTCATCCCCTTTATGCTTTTCTGCGGACCACTCCCGGTCAACTTTTGGCTCCGCCTCCCATCACAGTAACCCTCAAGCTAGTACATCACACTTAAGCTCCACATTTGTGTATATCAGTTAAGTTTCGGACCGCCCTAAGGAAATTAAAAAGAGGATTCATGGCAATTTGTCCAAAATGGGCTGGAGATGGTGAGAGAGACACATCCTGCGTTCTCCTCACGAGCAAAAGTTCCTCTTGTGAGGAGAGGGTGCCACAGCGGCAAAATTGAGGTGATGCAACAGCGGTGCACCGGAAGTGACGTCACAACAAGGCACCGTGGACATTCGGTGATCTTGTTTGATTGGTTTGTGACTTTCTGTACTGCAATAAAAATGTTATTATTTTGTTACTGTTTAACTCGACACTTGTAGTGTTGTTTTTTTTTTCCTCAAGTGGGCAATGTATAAATGCTATGCTGTTGAATAAACATTCTGGTACCCTCACGACAGCCCAATGACGTAGAATGAAAACTGGACTGCGCACAGGCCCCTTTCACGTGGTCAACTCCCAGTCAGGTCAAAACATTACTTTGGGTACTATTTCACGTAAAAATTGGCGTCCTTCGACATCCTTACAATTGTACATAGTGAAACATAATAACATTTGATTTAATCGTAAAACATTGGGTTTAGCTTTTTTGCTGCGCTGTTAGCTGTCAAACCCGTGCAGGCGGTCATAAAGAAGTAAATTTTCACCAGAAAGTGTGTTTCAGCTTAACCCGCATCATTTTCCAAAACAATATGTGTATGTTTACCATACTTTTTGCCCTGACCAGAAGTCAGAGCCTGTTGGCCATGGCGGAACCAATGATGGATGCGCAGTGCTGCAGTCCAGTGTTTATTCTGTCATTACGGCAGCCCCACCAGGATGGCTCAGTGGCGGACCGGAAGTGTCAAATCAAGGCACCGCGCACATTCGTCGTGAAAGACCACACGTTTGATTTGTTTGTGACTTTCTGTATTGGAGTAAAAAGGTTATTTTATTGTTATTGTTTAACTAAACACTTGTAGTGTTGTAATTTTTGTGTCAAGTGGGCATAGTATAAATGCTGTACTATTGCTTAAATATTCTGGTACCCATCCATCAAAAGTCTCAGAGTGATAATTCGTAACTATACAGTGATATAGTACAGTAAGTGTTTTATAATTTGTAATTATATTATACATTTAAAATAGTATATATATTATAATTATAAAGTTTTTTTTTCAATATTTAACTAAATACCTCATTTTGTTTCAAATATGCAAAGTACAAATGATATTTACATTATTGTAAACATTCTGGTACGTACATAAACATACCTACCCCACTACTATGGGGTTTTTCACTTTTCACGTGTTGTTCTGGTACCAATTAACCATGAAAAACGACGGATTACTGTTATGTAATAGTAATAATAATTAATCTTGTTGTGGTTACTCCCTCCTTGAGCCATCACCGTATCGTGGTGGAGGGGTTTGCGTGTCCTGATGATCCTAGGAGCTAAGTTGTCTTGGGCTTCATGCCCATGCTACGCTCACCCATGACAAACAGGCTCTAGGTGAGGAGATCAGACAAACCATCGGCAAAAGACCCTCATAATGGTATACACAAATGGATTATGGTTTACCCTGCCTGGACGCGGGTCATTAGGGCCCCCCTCTACAGCCAGGCCTGGATGTGGAGCTTAATGGTGAGCACCTGGTGAGTGGACCTGCAGCTATGGGGTTTGGCTGGGCACAGCTAAAGAACTAAATAGGGTAACCCCTTATCATGGGCTCACCACCTGTGAGAGTGGCCATAGGGGTCGGGTGCAATAAGAGCTGGGCAGTAGCCAAAGGTGGGGACCTTGGCGATCCAATCTGGCTCTGGGGACATGGAATGTCACCTCTCTGGCAGGGAAGGAACTCGAGCTGGTGTGTGAGGTCAAGAAGTTCTGGCTAGATATAGTTGTACTCGCCTCTAAACACAGCTTGGGCACTGGTACTTGTCCTCTTTGAGAGGTGTTGGACTCTGTTCCACTCTGGAGTAGCCTACGGTGAGAGGCGCCAAGCAGGTGTGGGTATTCTTTTTGGCCCCGGCTCATCACCTGTAAAGCCATCTCCTCAATTCCACTGAAATGCCTTGAGGAAGCAGAGTTTGGGTACTCTCACCTATGGTCACGAGTTGTGGGTTGTGACCGAAAGAACAAGATTATTGAAACAATCGGACAAAACTACTTTCTTCTACAGGGTGTCCAGATTCTCCCTTAGAGATGCTCGGTCATCCAGGAGGGGCTCAGTGTCGAGGCGTTGCTCATCTGTATTGAGAGGAGCCAAATGAGGTGCCGGAGGCATCTGTTTTGGATGGCTCCCGGATACATTCCAAGTGAGGTGTTTCAGGTATGTCCCACTGGAAAGAGACCCTGGGGAAGTCCCAGGATATGCTGAAGAAGCTACATCACTTGGCTGGTCTAGGAACACATTGGGATCCTAAGAAGGGCTGGATAGAGTGGCCTGGGAAAGGAAAGTCCAGGCATCCCTGCTCAAGCTACGGCTCCTGCAACCCCATCTGGAAAAGCGGTAGAGGATGGATGGATGCGGTGGTTGCCTCAAACTATTTTGAACACAATAAGGACAGCGTAATTCTTTAAGTATCTAATTCTATTAGAACACAAAAAGACATCCTATTCCTATCAGTTCATTTTCTGAGGCCATTGAAAGATTTCTGCGATATCTTCATTCATTCACTTTCTCTGCTGCTTATCCTCACAAGGGCCATGGAGACAGACAACAGTCACACTCACAATCATACCAATGGGCAATTTAGAGTCTCCAATTAATGCAAGTTTTTGGGATGTCAGGGGAAACCGGAGTGCCCAGAGAAAACCCACGCAGCCATGGGGAGACCATGCAAACTACACAGAGGGAGGGCCGGGATCAAAGCCTGAACTGTGAGGCCAATGCGTTACAGCTGTTCCACTGTTCCGCCAGGGATACAATATTTGACTAAAAAAACGTAATCAAATTTCACATATTGTAGCGAGTAAAGTAAGGGCACTGTGTATAAGGTTAACATAATGTGGGGCGTTGACGCACTCTTAATTGTTAAAAATGAAAAAGACTGCTTCTTTCATATATGTAACTGAATGTATCTTGTTCCTTATTCTTGTTAGTTTGTTCTTTGATCTGAATGTCGTACCAGGGCAGCATCGACTACCGGAGACAAATTCCTTGTGTGTTGTTACTCACTTGGCCAATAAAGCTGACTCTGATTCTGATTTAGGGCATTCAGGTTTTGAGGCTCTTCTGTATACACTACTTTTTTTGTTTCTGTCACCTTTTAAAAAAAGGGAAGAATGTCAAGCATATCATTTCAGTTACAAGTGTGCCTGTAGATTTGCACTGTATAGTGTAGTACAACATGGCTACCAGTTTCATCAACACGGAGGGTGGTCCTTAACTGATGGGTCGTTTCACTCATGCAGAGAAGCAGCCATGCTTTCATTAACCAAAGAAGGATAGTTCCTTTAAAACAGATGAAAGGCAAGATATTCTAGACTGTTTAAAATTTCATGCAGGATTTATAGACTTAGGCCCTTTCTTTCATGTATTAATAAACCTACTGAACATCTGAGTTGAGAGATTATGGACTGAAATCAGTCTAAATGTGAATAAGTCTGCTTGTGTTAAAATGATTTGGAGTGCTGCTTTTCATCTTAAGGGTTACAGCAAGGGAGAAGGCGTCATTATATTCTACCAAACTTTCATCCTGACTTCTGTTTTACAAGTACTGGCAATCATTTACATTGCACAAGAAAATAGATTGTGTTTTTCTTGATTTTTCTATTTAATACACACACCTGGAACACCAGGGGTTTTAGTCGGGTTGGTCAAAGTATAGAGCAGTAACAATGGCATCAGGAATGCCAAAACCAAACACATTTTTGAAAAAAAATGCATTACTCTTGCCCACATACTGTATTTTCCTTACGCAGAAGCATAAAATAAATAAAATGAGTTTATTTCTACGGCCAAAGTGAAACCCAAAATTTAATTTCTAACACCAAAATGAAATCCAATCAAGATCTAACGTATGTTGAAGCTGCTTGATTGTAAATGTTTTTCAACATGACACATCTTAATATTAGCTGCTGTTTTGCTGGCCTGTAGTTTATAAGCTATAGTGCTATCATAGTGTGACGTTAGTGTCGTCAAACGTCACAGGTGATGTGACGATTGCTACTGTTGTGTAATTAAAATATTTCTTGTTAGCACAGTCATTGTCCACATATTATTGGAAACAATGAAGGTGACAAAGATAGAACTTCACTTCCAGCAGTTGTCCAGTTGGCTTGGTGAGCTGCCAGAGCAGTGCCCCCTGTAGAATTCATGTACATTCCAAGCAGTGTTCTGACTAGTGGAAGCTAGTCATGAGAAGTTAACTGCTGTGCCATTGAAGTCATGCACAGCGGAATTGGATAACATGTGCCTGCTGCTTGTGCTGGACTCTGCATGGTCCAGGTCTCTGATGAATGAGTCCATAATTAGATGGCTTTTCCCGTGATCATAACTAAACCCAGCATATAGTAGCTGTTTGTACATGGTCACATTAAAATTTACATGGCGAGCACTGTCACCTTGTCTTTCAAAGACTTTCTCTGTATTTACCTACCATGTGCACTGTCATGAAGCCAACTTCTTGGGCTTTGACTTATTTTGCACGATGGGTTTCTCCTTCACAGAAATTGTTTCTCCATACGGATGTTGACCACATCTTGGCAGTACTACTGGACATCAGTCATTAAATGTGTGGGCTGTCCTATCATCTTCAACCACCAGCCACCTCTTGACCTAATTATGTCTCGTGCTATCGAGCCTCTTCACCAGCTCCCCCACAACCTGTATGATGAAATTAATGCTGAGGTGCGGAAACATCTTGATGCTGGCATCCTCTAGCAGATCAACATATGCTGTTGGAACTTAAACATAGTGCCTGCGATGAAAAAGTCAGTTACCTGGCCCGCATCAACCATATAATGGCCAAGAAAGCGATTACACACCCCTAGCAAATACCTGATCCCCACAACAGAGATGATCCATCCGTCCATTGTCTTAATTGCTTATCGTCACTTGGGTCGTTGACAAGCTGAAGCCTATCCCAGCTGACTCCGGGCGAGAGATGAGGTACAGCCTGTGTTGGTTGCCAGCCAAGGGTTAGGGCCCATACAAACAAACAACCATTTGTACTTAGATTCACACCTACAGACAACTTCAGAGTTTTCACCTACCATGCAAGTTCTCCACACAGACAAGGGATTTGAACCCGGGTACTTATAACTGTGAGGCGGATGTGCTAACTAGTCACCCGCCGTTCCACCAGCAGAGATGAGTGTCAATTTCTACAAGTGTACGATAGTATTCCAAATCTACCTCCACAAAGGATACCTGCTGTTCCTCGTACACCTGGGCAATCATAACGTCACCACCTTTGTGACACACATGGGGTCTTTCACTACAACCGTATCATCCTCTTTGAACTCAGCTCTGCCTCCAGCTGCTTTGTAAAAAATCATGGTCACCTTCTCTTGTGGCATCCCAAGTGTGGTTTTAGACCTGGATGTCATCTTTGTGCATGGTGTGACAGCCGTCTTATACAGTAAACGCCTCTTCAAACTACTTACAGTGAAGAAAATAAGTATTTGAACACCCTGCTATATTGCAAGTTCTCCTACTTATAAATCATGGAGGGGTCTGAAATTTTTATCGTAGGTGAATGTCCACCGTGAGAGAGATGATCTAAAAAGAAACATCCAGAAATCACAATGTATGATTTTTTAAATGATTTATTTGTGTGATACAACTGCAAGTAAGTATTTGAACAACTGTCTATCAGCTAGAATTCTCACCATACAGGGGTTCCCTTGCCACTTTGTGCTTCAAATTTTGGAGATTCATTGCATTGTTTTTTTCAAAATATTAATTCAAGAAAAATCATGAAAAAAAAGAAAATATAAAGCCATATCAACAGCCATATTGCAGAAAGACGTTTTTCATGTTGATGCGTAAGAGAGAAGGTTTCCGCGCATACCAAACAAAAAGATGAGTTGACTCAGAGGCTTTGTACATGCCTGTATGTGCTGCAGGCACTCATAAAAGGAATGCAGCTGGTCCCCAGCATGACATTGACCAATGAGAGCACAAAAAGATTTATCCTGTGAGATGATTGGCTATGCATCATCGCAACCTCACCCACCAACTTCCTTTTTTCCCTCGTCCCTCTGTTCCCCTGTTTCCCAGCTCTCGTCCAAGCTGTTCAATGTCTCGCATATATACACTAACTTAGTATTGTGTTTGCGCTTTTTCTTTAAGTGATATCTTTTTTGAGGCATAACTTTTTTTGATAATGCGACTTAAGCACAGTGCTGCTGTGAAATCTTCCTCCGGCGCACCAAAGAGGAAGAAGATGATGGCCATCAGCGAAAAATATTAACTTTTTGATATGATCAGAGGGCAGAAGTTATGCATCGGTGGCATGCCATTATGGCACATATGAATCTACAGTACAATACATCAAGAAAGAGGAAGAGAATCCGCAAAACTGCTGCAATAAACTTCGATAGGGAAGCGAAACGTGATAACTCTCCATAATAAGTGAAAATAAGCTCCATTAGCATTGTGAATTGCTTATTGGAGGAAAAAGACTTAGAAAAAGAAGACATTAATATGATCAGGACAAAGTGCAACTATCTCTGCGACCAAATCTTTCCCAATGACGATGAAGAGGCTGAAGAAGGTGCCGACGAACCTGAGGCCAATACTTCCGCTGCCAGGAGTGACTCTCCTCCTCAGCACAAGGCTTTTCATTCAGCAAAGGCTGGTTCAAAAAATTCCAAAAAAAGATATGGCCTCAGAAGCATGCCTCTTTATTGTGAGGCTTCCTCACAACAATGTTGCGTCATTACGTGGAGGAAAAGTTTCCTAACCTTATCACTGTGGGAAGCTACCTCCCTGATCAAGTTTTAACACGGATGAAACAAGATTTTTTTTGGAAGAGGGTGCCTTCACGTATGTTCCTCTTCAAGTATGAAGTGAAGAGGCCAGGCTTCAAGCCCCACAAGGAACATGTGACTGTTGTCCAGTGCGTCACTGCTGGAGATGAGTGATCCTAAAGCCTCTATGAGTCAAGTGAGAGGCTCTCCTTCGGCACCAACACAAACCCTTTACCTCTCTCATAAGGCAGTGTTGAATGCTAATTACTGTACAATAAATGTTAACTACTGTATAAGATTTTATCATTAAAGATTTAAGTAAAATATGTATGCTGTTGTAGTATTTGTCTCGGGATTTACTGTAAATGTAAAGTAGAAATACTTTTTACATATTTTAAACATTCTGGCATCCACATATGCACATAAAAATTTCAAGCGTGGGAAAATCCTTCTTTATGTTTTTTTCTCTTTTGTGGGGTGCTCTGGTCCTCATTAACTGTGAAAAATATTTAGTCCTCAAAAAAGTATGTATGTATGTATGAGTATGCGTATCCAAAAAGTTAAGAGACCCAGATTTAACAAAGTCCACCACCAGGGGCGTTAACGTCCATTGTCCAAGCCGCTTATCCTCACATGGTTTGCGGGAGTGCCAGAACCTATCCTAGCTAACATTGGGCGAAAGGTGGACTACACCCTGAACTGTCACGTCCCATCGGAAACGAGAGTAGGACCCAAATGCAGGAACTCGGAAGACACAAGGTAGTTCAAGAAGAGACACGTTTATTGTATGCAGAGGTTGGGGATCGAGCAGGCAGTCCGGTGCAGCAGCGGTAGTTGTGACGTCGGGCGAAGAGAACAGATGAGCGGACAGGCAGGAGTCGGTACACGGGAGAACAATCAACGCAGGCAGAAGTATCAAGGAGTCAGGCTTACAGGGTTGGTCGGAGAACGGACGAAGGTCGGTACACACAGGTTCAATCAGGAATACGAGAGTGCTGGAACGGGACATAAAGCTCAACGAACTGGCGCCGGACCAGTCGTCACCGGGTCCTATATATACAGGGGATGATCAGCCCGCATGAGGAGCAGGTGTGTGCCTCCCAATTAGCGCAGCCGCGCGGGCACCGCGCAGAGCTCGTGCTGAAGCGGCAGGATCATGACATGAACTGGCAATTGCAGGGCACGTATTGACACCATCACTGACCGGGAATTAATCCCATGCTACCCACACAAAAGTCAGGCGTGTGTACCACTCCACCATAACACTACACCTTAAACTACAAAGTGTCAATGGAAATTCTAGTAGTGCAGGTTCAAGACACAGTTGGAAAGAGGGTTCTTAGAAAGAGAAGAGTAACTGTAACTTTTATGCTAGATGGCCTTTTGGATGGCATAAAGCACACACTCCATTTTTTATTTCATTTCAGATGATGCAGGTATGTGCACAGTTGGTTGGTTTCAGAGATTACAATTATTAGAGTTCATATTGAAAATGTATTGCTGACTAAAATGGAAGTGTTCCTGTGAGAAATGTCTTTTTTATTTTTTATTATTATTTATATATATGTATGTTGGTTTGATTTTTTTTTTTTTTATTTCTGATAATCCAGTCACATGGTGATCTAGTTGTATTATTGTAATACTTTGCATTAAGGACTGGCTTATCATTTGTTATTAATTTTATATACACTTTATTCATACATTTAATGTGTTATTTTTCATAAAATTGTGAGGTTCCAGAGCATAATGTGAGTCTGCCTTGACTCTGACTGCAAGAGGTGGCCTTTTGGATGGCATGAAGCTCACACTCTTGATTTAATTTCATATGATGCATGAATAAAACATCAGTCAGACAGCCATTTCTGTGTCCAGCGTCCCTGTGTGTCCAGTCTCCCTCTATGCACCAGAACACAACGCAGTGTAGCCAGGATGTGGAGACTGTCCCGGCTACATCTTCACCAATCAAGGACATGGCCGTCACCTTGAAAACTGTTGATGGTGAAAGACAAATCAACATAGTAACTGCTTCGCTGCCAGCATCAGATGTCTTGTTGCAGAAAATTGTACAGAAAACTTCCAAAGATCCCCCACCATATTGACAATGGGTGGTTGAAAGAGCCCTGCCCACAGTTCTAATCTGTGTGTGCAGATTTGTGTATGGCCAATACTCTAGAGCTGAAAACCGAATTGTCATTCCACATTCCATGCGCCAGGACATGCTTCACCATATCTATGAGGGACATCTTGGCATCGAAAAATGTAAAAGGAGAGCAAGAGAAGTTTATTGGACAAGCATCAATGATAATATTGAAGAGATGACACAGCAATATGAAACATGGATGAAATATTATGACAAACAGATGAAAGAGCCACTATTAAATGCAAATTTACCCACTGCTGCGTGGAAAAAAGTGGGCACTGATCTGTTTCATCTGAACGGCAAAGACTATCTTTTTGTGATTGACGATTATTCAAACTTTTGTTTTTATTTTGACTTTAGACTAACGTTCCCTTTGGTCTAACCAGCAAAATGTGACAAAGCAGTTGTATTGCGTTTCTGACAATTTAATCACACACACATCAACACAACACAACACAACACAACACAAACAAAAAAGGCGTTCAAGAACAGAGTATTTGAGCCACACCGGCACTAATGTTGGAAAAAGGGTTCTTAGAGAAGAGTAACTGTAACTTTTATGCTAGATGGCCTTTTGGATGGCATGAAGCACACACTTCCCAAACAAGCAAATGTTCGTCCCAGCAGGTATTCCATTTTAGCGAAATTTCCAGTTAACGAAAGGCAGCAGGCGTCCGTTTAGTTAGTGTTACAAGCAGCGTAGCTTCCCAGCGAAGCAGTGAAGTCATAAGAAGAAGCCACGTTGGCCGCCTTTCTCGTCCTTATATAGGTAATACTTGAAACATCTCAGACTTCCGTGTCACAAAGAGTTCACCTCACACGGGCTCAAGAGAATTAGAGGTTAACCGCGTCACATCATAAGGACTTAAAAGTATGAAAGGAAACAGTGTCACACGGATCTGCATCTTAATAACTTAAAAGCATAAAAGGAAAATAAAGAGAAGAGAGAATAAAAATGCACACACACACTTTCCAGAAGTTGTGAAACTCTCCTACACAACAGCACAGGCTGTGATGAATATTCTTTTCACTAGACATGGTATGCTTCAATTTGGTATCAGTAACAATGAATCCCAATATGGCTGGAGCGAGTTCAGTGACTTTTCAAAGACCTGTGGATATCACCTCTAGTCCCTTGTATCTACAAGTAAATGGACAAGCCGACAAGGGGTTCCAGTTCACTAAGAGACTGTTGAAAAGGCAATTGACAGTAATACCGACTCATACTTGGCCTTGCTGAGTTACAGGGTTACCTCTCTGGAGTCTGCTGAGTCTCCTGCCGAGCTACTCATGGGTCGCAAGCTGGGTACCATGCTTCCACACATTCTGGAAGAAATAGGAGGAGTCTTTTGAAGAGTGTGGACTCGGGGAATGAAATCGAAGGAACTACATCTGTCCATCAGGACAGTGCTTCAAAGGATGTATAGCAATAAGTACCTCCCCCTCCTTTGCAAGTGACTGATACACTGAGAAGTTCTACCAGGGCTAGGAAACGTCCAGGGAGATTAATAGAACAAGAATTATCTATGAACAGTTGCAATTCTTACAATGTTACTATGTTATTGACATTTGTTAAGGGTAACGTTGTGATTTTTTTTTGTCAACATTAACAGTTTTCTTGCTATAGAAAAGCCAAGGCGAAATGATTATTCAGATTTACAATTGGTGACGTTTGAGTGTTAGACAACTGTATTGGGATTCATGGCATTGCTGAAGTTTGTAATGGTCATGGTATGTTATACCCTCCCTTTTGGAGGGGGATGTGTTGATAAGTATTATAGAAAGGAACCACCACAGGGTGGCAGTGTGACGATTGCAGCCGCTTTATGGAGTGTCAGTTAAATTCAGGAAATAGAGAAAAGAAGCTGAGCATGGTACGAGGGCTGATCAAACAGAAATAAAGACGTGTCTTACGCTACCCAAGCTCAATTAATGTTTTTAATTATAAGAACAAACTATTACACCAGGTCCTCAGAAGTGTGATGTGGATGTGCTAACCACTGTTACACCTTGCGGCCAAGTGAGAGACAAAGTAAAAAAAAAAAAAGAAAACTAATCCAAAAAACTTGATCCTTAGAAGATGCACCTGTGAGGGGTCTGAAACCCACTGTGAATCCACAGCTCTCTCTCAGCTAACTTAGACAAGCTAGTGATGACTAGGTAGTGATGACTAGCTGACAGGCTAATGTAGGGAACCAGTCCCAGCCAGAGTGGTAACCATGTCAGTAGTGATACTCAGCCAGGGGCCAGAGCTCACACTCAAATAAGTGATTGACATAGCCCACTCCCACGAGTTATCAAAAGTTCAGCTAAAGGATATGGCTAGCGACAGCCACGACTTTCACGTTATCCACCACAAACCTGGAAAGACAAGTTTCACTGCGAGTGCTAGTAGGCATATTGACAGCACAAAGACCTCCGTAAAGATATGTATCAAGTATGGAAGATACCACAGTAAATCAGCAGAATGCCCAGCAAACGGTAAACAATGCCTGAAGTGTCAAAAATTCAACCACTATGCAAAAAGTATGCAAAACCAAGTCCCACACCCCAGGCAAAATAGTGCACAGAGAAATCTACACAGTTTAGAACACATGATGGGGATGATGACCTGCAGCTGTTTGTGGACACTGTCACTACAGAGAGGGATGATGATGTAAGTGCATTTGCACCCATTGGTTTGTGGTCACAGAAGAGAAAATTAACTTTTAAGTTAAATACTCGTGCACAAGTAAGCATTATACCAGTAAGACTTTAATGCATTGAGGCTTAACACAAAATTGATGACTGCTGACGGCAAGTTAACGAGTTATGGCGGACATGCACTGGAAGTGAATGGCTACTGTGAACTAATAAGCACATACAAAACAAAGTCAACAACGAAGAGGTTCTATATAGTGAACAGGTGAATACAACACCACACAACCGAGTGAAGTTACCGGGGCAATATTACACTGTTTTGAGCCCTCAGGGCAATATTACACTATTGTTTCGAGCCATATTCAGATGATATCCGATCACGGCCAAACTGCCTCCCGTCCGATCCACTCCCGTGGCGGAGATGAGCCATCGCGGCTCATCGCAGCTGGCCGGTGTGGCCTACGACAGAGCCGAGCAGTCCTGCTTTAGTCACAGTCGAGCTGACCCTAACCCTTTATGCGCGCACACGACTGAGTAACGCATTCTCGGATAGGGTCTTCAGAGCTGCCCCCGTCGCAAAGCCCGACGCGCAGCCTTCACGGAAGATGTGACCGCCGAGCGCAGCACATCAGCCGGTGTGGCCCGCCGTGCTATACAAGGAGGGGGTGGAGCCGAGCTATGTTACAGGCTGAGTGAGACATTGTTGGCTGGGCGACGCGCACATCGACACATTTCATACGCGGATCTTTTGTTACATTATGAGAGAGACCGATTACGTGGTCCGACCCAAACTACTATTTTTTTTTAGTAGCTGTATGCGCACATCAAGACATTTCATACGGGGATCTTTTCCTACTTTATGCGAGAGACCGAGTCCGTGGTCTGCCCCAAATTATTGTTTTTTTAGTATCTGTATACACACCTACCTGTTATTTGGAACCCACGAAGCTCTCGTCCTTTGTACCCGTGCAATCCATTGTTCACAATGAACAGGGTCTCTTTCAAACTTATGATGGGTAATTCCATTCTCCTGAGTGTTCAAGCAATGTCCACCAATGCAATGCAAGAAGGAACAACGAGCTACCTTCGCAGAGGTAAAACTAATGGAAACAAATGAGTCCACGAGGAGGCACCACTGTCCTTTACGTCACTTCCTGCTTCTTCTCAAAAACAAATTCCTGAGAGGATTTTCATGGCGAGAGTTACAAAAAGCTGTATACATCAAAATCATGTTTTGTGGTGAAAAAACACACTGGACCATATTGGCTATGGGTTTTTCATTAATAATATACCAAAAATCATCCGTTTGACAACACTTGAGCTTTAAAGAGCGTCTAAAGACGGAGTTAGACAACATGGTAAGAGATGGGATAATCTGCAAGGTGAGAGGGCCGACCAAGTGGGTTAATGCCCTGATTGTGTGTGAAAAGCCAAAGACACACAAAATTAGGGTGTGCCTAGACCCAAGACCATTAAACAAAGCCATAATGAGGCCACACTATCGCTACCCATATTGGAGGATGTGACGTCCTAGTTAGCAAGGGTAAAATATTTCAGCACCTTGGATGAAAGATCCAGGGATTGGGCCATCAAGTTAAGCGAGGAGTCCTCAATGCTCATGACATTTAACACATTATATGGAAGGTACCGGTTCCTCAGGCTGACCTTTGGCATCGTGTCTGCCCAAGACGAATTCCAGAGGAGGGTGGATGAGATGTATGAAGGCCTGAAAGGAGTCCCTGCATTTAGATGATATCATCATGTTTTGAAAAAACAAAGCAGGAACATGACACCAACCTCCAAGCCGTGCTTAACCGCACCAGAGAGAGAGGCATACGCCTGAAATCAGACAAATGTCACATCTGAGGTGAGTTACTTTGGCCACAAGTTCACAGCCGAAGGACTGAAACCAAACCCACTCAAGGTGAAAGCTATCAGAGACATGGCAACACCAAAGAGTGAGGCAGAACTGTGCTTGGCATGGTTACTTACCTGGCAAGTTTTTCACCCGATCTACCTGATGTATGCGCACCACTCACATAACTGCTGAGGCAGGAAACAGAGTTCAAGTGGAACACGACACATGAAAATGCATTCCAGAATATGAAGGAGATCATCACAGCAGAGCCAGGGCCAGTGTTAGCCTACTTTGATCCTGGAAAAGAGGTAACACTACAAGTGGATGCATCAAAACCTGGCCAAGGAGCAAGCATCATGCAGGAAGGCAGGCCAGTAGCGTATGCATCCAAGCTGCTCAACAACACTGAACAAAATTATGCACAGATTGAAAAGGAACTCTATGCAGTCCTGTTTGGGTGTAAGAGGTTCCATGAATACATCTACAGGTGAAACATGACTGTGGAATCCGATCACAAACCACTGGAGACCATACTCTGAAAACCCCTTACCTCTTGCTCCACTGCTCTTACAGCACATGATGCTTGTGTTGCAAAAGTACAGCAAAGTACTCTCTTCCATAGATCAGGCAAAGAGATCCCAACACTGTCAAGAAAACCCATGGATGGAGAGGACGAGGCTCTAGCCGAGGCTATGGAGACACAAGTCCACACTGTCATTAGCACAGCCCCAGTAAGCGATGATAAGCTTGATGATATCAGGACACAGACAGCTAAGGATGAGCACCTCTCCCCTCTGAAGCAAGTCATTTGGTCACGCTGGCCAGAGACCCGAAGACAATGTCACCCTCTCATCAGTGAGTACTGGAACAACCACAGAAGCTGATAGGATCCTGCTAAAAGGTGAGAATGTAATAATTCCATACAAGCTCAGACCACACATGCTAAAATGCATTCACACAGGACATCGTGGCTCCAAGATGGAGATTCAGCATTTGCTTGTTCGATGTCAACCTTTTGTGCAGAAGATACTTCGTGCAACATCTGTAATTCATATAGAAAATAAGGTTCAAAGTTTATAAAATGAGAAAAAATGTGTTGATAAAACACAGGTTCATGTCAATCTATTTCATGGTGTAGAAATTATTTTTCATAAATTGCAAACAGGTCTATTCTGTGAGTGATTAGTATGTAATACTGATTGCTTTAATACTACGTAGTATTTTATTGAAATTAAAAACTCTGCACAAATAAATACATAAAAGGTTCATGTACATCCATCCTTTTTCTTAGCCGTTTATCCTCACAAGGGTCATAGGAGGGCTGGAGCCTATCGCAGCTGTAAACGGGCAAGAGGCAGGGTGCACCCTGAACTGGTTGCCAGCCAATCGGAGGGCACATGGACACAAACAGCCGCACTCACAATCACACCTAAGGGCAATGTAGTGTCCCCAATTAATGCACGTTTATGGGATGTGTCAGGATACCAGAGTACTCGGAGAAAACCCACTCAGGCACGGGAAGAACATGCAAACTCCACAAAGGGAGGGCTGGGATTGAACACGGCTCCTGAGCACTGTGACGCCAACTATTTCCAGCTGCTCCACCGTGCCGCCATTTGTACACATTATTATCCTGTTTTTGAAGTTGAGAATGGTCAAACGATTTGCGGTAATAAAATGTTTTTCGCCAAGAACGACATGTGGTTCTACTGTATGATTCAACCATGTAAACAGTGTTAAAGGTTTCAGGAAAAAAATTACATACCTCCGCAACTTGTCTTTTAACAAAACCTCATTGCAGTTTTGGTACTTTTGGGCATGTGGGGGGAATCCAAGCCTTTACCAACAGTGATCTGTTCAGGTGTTGGAACAGGCTGTATGGTAGGCAGTGTTCCAGGGTTTAACAGTTTTTTTTTTATTTAAAACCCATCTAGAAACCCATCTAAATAAGTTGAGTTAGAAAATAGACATCCCATACACTTTAAGTTTGGGAAAAGTATGTCAACGTGTGTGGGAGCTCAAACAGGAGATTTCATTTTTGAAGCTACTTACTACTAGTACTTACTACTGACAATTTTTCTGAGCTAAATGATACAGATTGGGTTTGGGATTTAGATTTTACTGTGGACATACTGACACACATTAACAAGCTGAATGTTAAACTACAAGGGAAAAAACAGTTTGTTCATGAAATGCAAGCAAACGTCAGAGCCTTCAAAACCAAGCTGGTTTTATTTTTGAAACAAATGTCAGACAAGTAATTTACTCATTTACCCACATTTGCTACCTAAAAAAGGAGCCCCACAGCGTGTCAAAGAATATAGAGAATCACTAGATGACCTGCATGAGGAATTCTGCTGTTGGTTTTGTTTATTTTGGAAAAACTGACAGGGCACTTCAGCTGGTGTGATGTCCCTTCTCACACGACCCAGAAATGGTGCCACAGGAGTTGCAGTTGGACCTGATTGATCTCCAATGTGACTTGTTGTTAAAGGACAAGTTCATCTCTCTGAAACTGGATGGTTTTTATGCTTCATTAATTGCAGTCAAATTTCCAAACATCCAGGAGATAGAACAGAGGATGCTGGTGTTGTTTGGCTCTACAACTTTTAGTGTGATGAACACCAACAAAGCACCCCAGAGATCCCAGATGAGTGGTGAACACCTCAGATCAGTTTTGATAATTGCCACAACAGAATTACCACCAGACTTTGATGCAGTGGCTGAAAGGGGTGATCAACAATACTGTTCTAGTTAAAAATCTGTCAAATTTTAAAAGTCAATACAACCCCCGAGACAAAAACTTTGCCCAACCCTGTGCTCAAGCAATAGAGCTCGTGCACCTACATCACTGAAATCACGTGACTGTCATGGTCCTGCTGGTCCAGCCCCGGCTGTGCGGGTGCCCACGCGGCCGCGCTGATTGGGAGGGGCACACCTGCTCCTCGTCCTCCCTGATTGTATCCGGTGTTTATAGGACCATGGGGACGACTGGTCCGGGACCAGATCGTTGAGGTTCATGCCTCGCTCCAGCACTCCCGAATCTCTGATCGTATTCCCGTGTGCACCGACCTCCGCCTGTCCTCCGACCAAGCCCGTAAGCCTGACTCCTTTGATACTCCTGCCTGCTTTGATCGATCTTCTGTGTACCGACTCCTGCCTGCCTGCTGACCAGCTCTCTACGCCCGACGTCCTGACTACTGCTGCTGCACCTGACGGCCTGCCCAATCCCCGACCGTGGAACAATAAACATTTTTCCCAAATTACCTCTGCATCTCCCGTGTACTCCTGCATTTGGGTCCTGCGTCCGTCTCGATGGGTCGTGACAGTGACTGGCCATATTGCCGGTCAAGCAAAACATTGTTCAATGCTAAGTCCATTGAGACGAAACGAAAATATATCTTGTCGCATAACGCCCAGAGCTTTGTCCAATACCGTTAAACATTTAGAAGGTGATAATAAACGAAAGTACATGGAAAAATTAGAGACACTTGGCATAGAGGACCCATATTTAATGCCGAGGTCGATGTTTTCGCCGATAAGAAAGTGGACTGTTAACCTGCTTCCGCTTATCTTGGACAACTGGATCTACACATGTATGTAGTGAGTAAGTTGTTGAGATTTACACAGAACAGATTGAAAGCGTATAAAGGTTTGGACGCATATAAATACTTCGTTGCTGGATCTGTTCTAAATCAAGAATAAATCCCACATAGTGATGGAGCCAGTCAGATTTTTTCAATACAAATACCAATATTTAAACAAATTGTCACGTCCCATCGGAAACGAGAGTAGGACCCAAATGCAGGAACTCGGAAGACGCAAGGTAGTTCAAGAAGAGACACGTTTATTGTATGCAGAGGTCGGGGATCGAGCAGGCAGTCCGGTGCAGCAGCGGTAGTTGTGACGTCGGGCGAAGAGAGCAGATGAGCGGACAGGCAGGAGTCGGTACACGGGAGAACAATCAACGCAGGCAGAAGTATCGAAGGAGTCAGGCTTACAGGGTTGGTCGGAGAACGGACGAAGGTCGGTACACACAGGTTCAATCAGGGATACGAGAGTGCTGGAACGGGACATAAAGCTCAACGAACTGGCGGGGACCAATCGTCATTGGGGTGATATAAATACACAGACTAATCAGCCCGCATGAGAGGTGTGCGCCCCAATCAGCGCACTCGCGCAGGCACCCGCACAGCTTGTGCTGGAGCGGCAGGATCATGACACAAATGACCTCTGGTTTTACAAAAACTTTCATTCATTAACTGTGATTGAAAAAAAAAGGACAGCGAGTTGGCTCCTCCGTACACGAAGCGTGTTGCGGCCACACGTTAAACTTCGGTAAACCTCTCAATGACAGACTTTTTTTAAAAAAAAAAAAAATGTGCATTGTTCTCAAATAAGTCCAATGCATACTTAAAAAAAGAAAATAAACCGCTGGGATAGGCTTCAGCTCCCGTACACGGAACCATGGTTGGGCCACACATTAACCACGTAAACCTCTCTATGACAGACGTTTTAGTTTCTTTTTTTAAATACGCATTTGACTGATTTGAGAACAATGCATATTTAAAAAAAAATCGTCTGTCAGGGAGAGGTTTGCCAAAGTTTACCGTGTGGGTGCAACATGCTTCCATGTACGTTGGAGATTACTTCCTGTGTGGTTTTTTTTTTTTTAAACGGATTGTTCTCAAATGAGCCAACTTGGCATTATAAATACTCTTTGGGAATTTGAGCTTGAGAAGAAAAATTCATACTTCAAATGAAGTGATCGCTACACAGTTGTGTGTATTTGTGTGGGCACCATCAATCACATTTGATTGCCGAAATCCATCGATCTTTTCTTGTCTTTACATCTGGTATTCTATAGAATGACCTCTATCAATATCTGTCTCATCTGTTGTAACAACCAACACCACAACGAATCTCGGGCATTGTGAATATACTGCTCTGGTTTAATGTCCCCCACACTGTCGAGCAGCTCTTTTTGACTGGCAATATGGCGCCGTGAAAATGGTGACGACACGTGCATGAGCTCTATATCCAATCTTCCACTATGATGCAATAAACAGTTATAATGCCAAAGTCATGTTATAAGGATCTTCACAAAGTTTCATGAGTGCACTTTGGGACCATGTCCTACCCATGAATGTTTTTTGAAGAAACTGTTGAAATTCTTCCTGCTAACTAACTAAAGAAACAAATATTGATTCAAACACAACCCTTATTCTTCACTCACTTTAACACTTGTCCGATGTAATTAACGATAAACTGGAGAAATTCTGCTTTGAAGTGACAAAGAAAATTTGTTTGGCCACCGTAAAATAAAAGTTGTGGTACATGCTAAAATGCACCTTATCTCTCGCTTAAAAGGCTCCACTCACACTGGACCATTGCCTCAGCTGTGAATTTTTAATTCCTGAATAGTCGCCAATCTATAAGCAGTTAGAAAACTTGCGAGTAATTGGAGTGGATTGTTTTTGATTGGCAACTGTGTGTTGCGCGTACATTTTGAATGCCCCATTATCCCTATAAGAGTTTTTATCCCAACCTCACTTCACCCCATACCTTCGATGTCCTAACCAAGTCCCTATAAGGACTTCTGTTGAACATGAAGATAGAGTACATCCATGAATGTGAGCTGCACAGTTTTGTGTTGTCAAAAAGAGAGAGTGCCTCTGGTTCAATTAGTGTTAATTTGAAAGTGGAAGGGGCAAAATTGAAAGAGACAAAAGAAAGCTGTGCGCACTTGGACTGTGGAGGAGCCTCTTTGAGTCAGAAAACAGCACTGGTAGAGGTGCTGTTTATTTACTCGACTACGTATCTAGATGTGTGTCAGTCCATCTGTCTGTCCGTCCATCCATCCATAAGCCTACTTTATAATCCTATCTCTGGATATTTGCATTTGGGTATGATTGATGGTACCACAATACCACTCTCTGCCGACAGTAGTAATACAACAACAAAAGTACATTTAAATCAAGGTAGAGTAAGAAAAAAAGTGACGCATAACTGCTTTGACTATGGCAGTTGTGTGTCAGACAGCAGTTTGATGAGATGAGCCAACCATTGAGCTTTTCTAAGCCCTGTAACTGGCTTCACTCTCTATCCCATAAGCTGCTCGGGGTCTGACGGAGTGAACCCAAGTCCCCCCTCAAGCCTCCACCTTTGACTGAACTTGCAGCTTGAATACTAAATACTGAATAACTTCATCCCTCATAAAGTGTGCTCCTTGCCACCCATTAATATTGGATGGCTTTCACAACTTGCAACATTATCCAACTCTTGAATGTTTAATTTGTTATCCTCTTTTGTGTGGGAAATACATCACGACCTCTTGAGTTACATTATATTGCTTAAATTTACAGTATATCTAAAAAGAAAATGCGGATGGCAGCAAGGTGGTTAAGTGGTTAGAATGTCTGTCTCACTCTTCTGAGATTTGGGGTTCTAAGCTTGGACTTTCTTGGGTGGAGTTTGCATCTTCTCTATGTGTTTGCTTTAGATTTTCTGGGTACAGCAGCTTCTTCCTTCTTTCCAAAAACATTCATATGTGTAAGGTTAATTGAAGTCTAATTGCCCAAAGGCAAATCTCTGTGTGAATGGTTCTTTTCCTCTACTGTGCCGTGCAACTGGCTGGTGGTCAGTTCAGGGTTCCTCCACCCCTCTCTCTCTCTCTGGCATCGGCTCCCCTTCACCTGTGACCTTAATGAAGATGAATGGGAGATGGGTAGATAGATGCGTTCATCTAAAGAATCCCATACCGGATCGGTCGTGGCCCAGGATAACAATGTCTGCCCCCCGCCACCGTTAACCTGAAGGGTGTCAGTGGAAATTCAGCTACTGTGGGTTGAAGACAAAGGAGAGGAGGAAAGTGGATTCTTCAGCAGAAGAAGAGGAATGCACAGAGCTTACAACTGAGTGTAGGGACTTCAAATGTTGGGACTATGACAGGAAAAGCCCACATATTGGTTGATATGAGGATTAGGAGAAAGGTTGATATATTGTGCATCCAAGAGTGCAGGTGGAGAGGTAGTTGGGCTAGAAGTTCAGGATCACTTTTTAATTACTTTAGCATGGAGTAGATGGGAAGAGAAACGGAGAAGGGGTTATTTTAAAGGAAGATCTGGCTAAGAATGGCTTGGAGGTCAAAAGAGTATCAGATCGAGTGAAAAGGCTGAATCTCAAAATTGATGGTGTTAATACAATGTGATTAGTGGCTATGCCCCACAGATATGATGCGATGTAGAGTTGAAAGATAAATTCTGGTAGGAACTAGATGAAGTAGTTTTGAGCATCCCAGATAGAGAGAGAGTTGTGATTGGGGCAGATTGTAATGGACACGTTGGTGAAGGAAATGGGGGTGATGAAGTAGTGATGGGTAAATAGATTAATCCTGGACAGGAACTTTGAGGGACAGATGGTGGCGGACTTTGCAAAAAGGATGGAAATGGCAGTAGTGAACACTTTTTTTCCAGAAGAGTTAGCAACATAGGGTGACCTACAAGAGTGGAGGTAGAAGCATGCAGGTGGATTACATTTTGTGCACATGATGTCATCTGAAGGAGAATACTGACTGTAAGGTCTTGGTACGTGAGAGTATAGCTCAACAGCATAGGATGGCTGGATGATGGAAAGCTTAATAACTCGCTGGCTGATGGAATGTTATATTAGGCTCCAGGGAGGATAATTCTCTGAAAAACCTTTGGTTGTTATATACAGTATGAGGGCCCATTTAACAGATTCTGTTAAAATGGCTATCAAGAGATCAAACTCCATTCAAGCAGTGATTCTCAGAGGTAAAACAAAGTTTCTACAGCTGTCACCACACAGAACACGGGGTTGGACCCAAATGCACAACTCAGGAGACTACCTTTAAACGATTGGGGGGGATCGGCAGGCGGGACCAACAGGGATGGCCAGGTCGACTTGAGCAGGCTCACATGAAAGGTCGGGTGAACACGCATCAATTTCAGGAGCTTTAAAGAAATTGCGACCGGGTTAATCACCTTAGTGACAGGGAATGGGCCAACGAACCAGGGAGCCAGTTTGCTGGACTCCATCCAAAGTGGGAGGCCTCTTGTCAACAACCAGACGCTCTGTCCTACTTTATAGGTTGGTGCCCTCATCCTCTCACCGTCCGTCGTGGCCTTGTATGTGTGTCCCAGGTTCGCTTGCAATGTCCTATTATGGCCAACGCTGATGGCACTGGGGAATCAACGTCTAGAGACGGGAAGAGAGAGTGGGGGTAGCCATGCACTACATGGAAGGGCGACATACCTGTAAATCCCGTCGGAAGGGAGTTGTGTGCATATTCCACCCAGCTGGGCTGCCGACTCCAAATGCTGTGGTCGTGAGAAACCAGGCATCAGAGACTGGTCTCCAAGTCTTGATTGACCCGTTCGGTCTGGGTCCGGGTGCTAGCCCAAAGTCAAGCTTGCCGTGGCCCCTATAAGTGAACAAAACTCCATCCAAAATTGGGAAATTAATTGGGAACACCAATTGAACACCACGTCGGTGGGCAAGCCGTGGTATCGGAATATCTTGTCCAACAAGAGTTCGGTGGTCTGTTTGGCGGAGGGGATCTTTGGCAGTGGGATGAAGTGGACTATCTTAGAGAACCGGTCCACAACCCAATGAATGGCGGTGTGACCTTGCGAACTCGAGAGACCAGTCACAAAATCTAAGGAGATGTAGGCTCATGGACGTCGGGGAACAGACAGCGGACATAGCTCCCCTGCGGGCCATTGTCGAGAGGGTTTATTGACCCCGCAAATCAGGCATGCATTGATGTACTCTCGTGTGTCTTCCTTGAGGTTCGTCCACCAAAAGCGTTGCTCCAACACCGACTGGTCTTGGCCATGCCCAGGTGACACAGGGTACAATTAGTGTGGCCCCAGTCTATTACCTTCCCCTCAGTGGGGGTACAACAAATAGCTTGTTGGCAGGGCAATCTGCTGGGCTGGGGGAGTCTTCAGGGCCTCCTTCACTTGGCCCTCAATCTCCAAAGTGAAGACAAAGCAGGTGTCAGGAAGAAGTGGGACGTGACCGGGCTCAGTTCGTTCCCCCTCGTGCATCCAAGATAGCGCATTGGGCTTCCTGTTCTTGGTCCCTGGTCGGAAGGACATTGTGAAACGGAATCAAGTACAAAAGAGTGCCCAGCTAACTTGCCGAGCATTAAGTCCCTTGGCGGCCATGAGATACTTGAGGTACTTATGGTCCGTCAGCACTAGGAACGGGACCTGAGTCCCCTACAGCCATAATACCGCTGGAGCACTGGTGAGTCCAAAAGGCATTACTAGGCACTCATAGTCCTGTGGGCATGTTAAAGGCAGTTTTCCACTCGTCGCCCTCCCTAATGTGCACCAGGTGGTACGCGTTCTGCAAGTTCAATTGGGTGGATAATCGAGCTCCTTTTAGCAGCTCGAAGGCCATGGCAATTAGGGGAAGGTGGTACGTGTTCTTTACCGTGATGTTGTTCAGTCCACGGTAGTCGATGCAGGGGCGCAGGGTTGTATCCTTTTTTTCCACCAAAAAGAAGCCAGCTCTGGCGTGTGAAGATGAGGCTCGGATGAGGCCTGCCGCCAGTGACTCCTCCACATAGTCCCCCATGGCTTGGTGTTCTGGGCCTGTAAGAGAGAAGAGTCTCCCCCACGGGGGTGAGGTGCCGGGCAGTAATTCAATAGCACAGTCATAGGCGGAAGAGACTTAGCCGTTGCTTCAGAGAACATCTTCTTCAAATCAGAACAGCAGGGAGGCATTAGAGACAAATCCAGCTCCGGTTGTAAGTCCCACAGTACTTCTGGAGCAACCAGCAGGTCCCCTTTCTCAGGGGATGCGAGGCACGTGATGCCGCATTTCGAGCCCCATGACTTGATTTGGCCTGAGGGCCAGTCAATGAGGGGGTTATGCCAGTTGAGCCAGGTGCTCCCAGAATGACATCGCCATTCTAGGAGTCGAAAACGTGGAAACTCAAGCGTTTGGTGTGTAAGTCAGGGAATGTCATGTCCATAGTCTGAGTGCGGTGGGTTATTCGGCACAAAAACCTGCCGTTAGCCGCATAATGGTGCCAGAGACGCTGCATCCTAAATGTTTCCAAGCCCAATAAATTGACTACTCGTGGGTTCAGGAGATACACGTCTGACCCGGAATCGATGAATGTCGTAGCCGCTATATGAATGTCTGCCTGTGCCTAGTGTCACATGAAGCTGGGACTGCGTCGAACCACCCGCGGTGTAGTTAAAACTCACCGTCCTGGTCACCCTGAGTGCAGGTCGTGCACGCTTGAGCGGACAACGAGCCACGAGGTGGCCCAGCCATCCGCAATAGTAGGCTCCATCCCATCAACCTGGGCCAGTTGGAGAGTGGTGTGCGGTCCAGGGTTCTGTCGGACATCCCCCTGTGGTGAGTCGACCCGTCCCTGTATTGCGAGCCTCTGGTCGATCCTCAAGGGAAGGGTGATAAGCGAGTCCAGGTTCGTAGGCAGTTCCACTGTGACGAGGTGGTCTTGGATCACAGGCGACAGCCTCTGGAAGAACGCATCGAGGAGTGCGCCTTCGTTCCACTGGCTCTCTGCCGCTTGGATACGGAACTCGATGTCACCGCCTCAAGTTCCAGGGACACATATTGAAATACCTGTGTCATTGCTCCCACAAAGGAGACCCAGGTCCGACATGTGTCGGAACTGCGCCTCCATTCAGCTGTGGCCCAGGCTTCTGCCCTCCCCGTCAGGTGGGAGATCACGAAGGCTATCTGGGAGCGGTCAGTGGGATAGGCTGAGAACTGTAACTCGAAGTGGAGATCATATTGGATGTGAAAGGGTTTAATATTACCCGAGTCTCAGGAGAACTGCTCGGGCCGGGAGAGTGGTGAACACACGGTCCGCTGGCCGTCAATGACCTGCAGAGGAGCGGGCTTGGACAGACTTGGACGAAAACAAAACAACTTCAGTGGTAACTGCATTGAGATGAAAATAACAAGGGTGACAGAGACACTGAAATGCTCTGTGACGGAGACAGTCTGAGGCTTTTCAATTCTGATGCTGAAGACGAGGACTTCATTAGGTTCAGTGAACATGAGGAGGATGAATAAAAACAATGACTTTCCTGTTGTGTCTTACTGCCGTGTTTCCGTCAAACAAGGTATGTGAATAAACATTTACAAAGTCTTTCTGTATATGTGTGTATGCTTCTATAAAGTTCACAATGTACCACACGTTTGGTATTTATCAGCAGCAGATGGCCCGATGCGAATTGTGAATGGAAAAAATGCCACAAGGGGTTGGCGCAGCCTATTGATTATTGTAGTCTGGAAAATACGGTAGTTGAAAACTGGAATTCATCTCTTTTAAACTACCCATTTTAAAGAAACTTGTGAAATGAATGACTTCAATACAATTATCTCCAATATGTGCTATACCTCCTTTCAAGTGTATTATTGGAGATCATTTGTTAAAATAGTTATAAGAATGTTTGTTAAGAAATGAAATTTCTATAAGTATGAAACAGGGTGGTTTTACTCTAAAGGACAAATGCCTTCTGCAAATAGAAAATTGGAGACGTTTTGAAGTTTTCTATGTAGATTATAAGATTCTGTCATTGATATATCCGTCACATTAGCTCTAATATAGGACTTGTTCTTGGTTTATTAGATTACATTAGATTAAAGTTGATAATTATTCTATAAAAGGTTTTAGCAATTTCATAAGCACTTGATGTCATGACCCATCGAGACAGAGGAGGACCCAAATGCAGGACTCCGGTGATGCAGAGGCAGTTTGGGAAAAGTGTTCATTTGTTTCAAGGTCAGGGATCAGGCAGACAGTCAAGTTTCCAGCTCCTTCCGTCAGGAAAGCGCTAGAGATAGAGTCAAAGCTAGCAGGCATTTGAACTGTTTTTTTTTCCCTCTGGCATCCACCTCATTAAATTCTTGATCAGCGAAACTACAATTTTCTGCCCTGTACCACTTTTGGAACACACACACTTGCTGGTCCAATGTGTATTAGAATCAGTTGTATATTTTGTAGATTGCAGGGCCTGTAACTCAGTGGTTAGAGCATTAATTTGGTAAACTAGGTGTCATGAGTTCGTATCCCACTTGGGCCTCTACTCCCCAAGAGGGGTTGCGTCAGGAAGGGCATCCCGTGTAAAAACGGGGCCAAACAAATATCAGCGTGCATCTGAGATGAGATCTGTGGGGACCCCTAACGGGACAAGCCGAAAGAAACTTACTTTCTGTATATTTTGTAGACTATCGTGTTATTTGTTCCTTTAAATTGCTACCTTTGCTCAATTTTCATTGCACTGGTCTATAATGGGAACCATGAATGGATAAAGGCACACTGTTCAAACTTAACACGGGACGTTGACACACTCTTATCTCCTACCTGTTCTAAATGAGAAGACTATATCTTGCACCTCTGTGACTCTTACAAGGAATAGTTACTTAAAACATAAATGTCTCTTGTTCTTTGTTCTGAATGTCTAGCCAGGGCAGCACCGACTGCCGGAGAAAGATTCTTCCTGTGTTTTTACACACTTGGACAAAATAGCTGATTCTGAATGATGCACTGATATAGTAAAAAACATATTTGACTACAAACATACTGTCGTCGTAAGAAATCAACTGTGCTTTGGAAATGAGTTAAATTTGAGTTATGGTCATTGCACAATTGCTTAAGCAACAAATATAATGCTGACCTTTGCACAATACTGATCATATTATAAATACTTATCTCATCTCAGCAATGAGTTTCATTCAGATGCTCAGCAAAGCAAGTTTTTTTCGAGAATAAATTACCCCTCAACCCCAATTGCACCTCTGTACACTCATGGCTGTGTGTATGCAAAGCACATCATATCTTTTGGCCTGTTCTAACAATAAAAAATGCTGCATTCACAGTCTGAACAACGGCAGTGAACATAGTGAGTTTGAGAAATGTTTATTCAGCATGTAAAAGTAATGAGGAGCCTCCTCCACTGACTGAGCCTACATTACCAACATGCTGTTAGTTAAAGTAGGCTCACTCTCAGGTTTAATGACTTACATGAGCAAATATAAACGAAATAATGAGCGAAGATCAGTGTTTTCCATATTCTCAGTCTTGAACAAAAATATCCCTGGTAAGCAAAATTGGCTCCTTCCGTCATTAGGAAAAATACTGTATGCACTCATCTTTATTACACATTGCTTATGCACATACATACTCTGAGTATTCATCGCATATAATTTGTGTCTTTTAAAAAAATAATTAACATTGGAATGAATGGACATGTTGTCACTTCATATCCAATTTTGAAAAAATGTTTCCTTACTGTCCAGGAAGTTGTGTATGTGCAAAATTTTGCTGAAGTAATGCTCATGTGATGATTTTTTTCAATCCTTGATCATAGGTAATTAGCAAGGCTCATCTTGAGTAAGCATCATATGCACTGCCATGCAAAAGACGTTATTGTTCAGGCAAACAACATTTTTCAACGTTATTTCAAACAGTGCTGAGTCTTGTCTTTGATGGAAGATAAATTCCTTTGTTGATTTTATTGAAATGTTGTAGATTGACACATAGACATTCGTTTACTACTCAGCATGATGTATTAACCTGCCTTCCTCCAGGTCATATATTTTATCAAGATGAATTAATTGATTTCTTTATCACTCAACAAGGACAGTCACATCTACATAAAACCAGTCTGATTTGAGAGACCCACTACACGTATCAGCAAGCACAAGATGAATACGGCCCGCGAAGCATATCATATCATGCTCACATTTGTAGCATTTTTCTTTACTTTTTGTTTCTACACTAACTAAACAACCGAGCATCCTTGATTTTTCAGTTGGCGCTTCATCTGCAATATTTGTTGTGGATATGCAACAATATGAGACAAAAAAACATTTGTAAGGTTTCACAGTTATAATGTCCTTTGAGTGAAATTGTAAATACAACTCGTGACAAAAAATAGATTGGCATCCCTGGTGTAACGACATGTCCCCATAATTCATTCACTGCTGATGTCCTCATGCTGTTGGGAAATTAGGGTTAATTATCTCTTTTCATCTGAGCCAGCAGGCTAATTACTACTTGAAGTACAACATAGATGTGGGAGGTGCAACACAGCTTTTTTTTTTTTTTTTTTTTTTTTTTTTTTTTTATACAATATAGGCATTGTAATACCATAACAACTACTTCATGAATGTGACTAGTTGCAATCGAGATACACTTTTTCCATTTGCAAGTAACCCGTGCCCAAGATTTACACGAGTGACCAACCCGTGGCTCTTGAGTTGCATCCGGCTGTTTCCCTCTTTTTGTGCAGCTCTTGTGAAGCCACAAAAGCATATCAAATTTGTGATTTTTTAATGTCCATGCATGTGCACTTTGCTTGCGTTTGTCACGGTATTTGTGTGCCTGGTTTGCTTGAGTTTATTATGGTTGTTATGGGTATTGTGACAACGAGCTCAATGTGTCTGGCCGTACATGTTGATGGCTGACTGAGACGGGACTGCACAGGCATGTGCAGCGGAAGGGTAAGAATGGAAAAATGAAAGCAAAAAACAGAAAAAAAAGCACGACTGGGGAATCATGGCTTTATTATTCCTGCCACCCAGCTCAGTTGTTCAACAAGAGAAGGGAGTTAACCCCAAGGAGGACAACCTCGGCCCCAGAGAAGACGTCTTCCCATGTGTCAGTAGCTTTAGTAGAGATACTCAGTCTTCCCTTTCCCCAATCATTTCATCCAGCCCTTCCAGGTGGATCCCAAGGCGTTCCCCGGACAGCCGAGAGACATAGTCTCTCTCGCACATTGTCCCCGGGGTCTGTTTCCGATGGGCCGTGCCCAGAACACCTCATCAGGGAGGCATTCAGGAGGCATCCAGATAAGATGCCCAGCCACCTCATCTGACTCCTCTCAATGCGGAGGAGCAGCGGCTCGACACTGAGCCCCTCCAGGATGACTGAGCTTCTCACCCTATCTCTAAGGGAAAGCCCGGACACCCTGTGGAGAAAACTCATTTTGGCCACTTATAACTGAGATCCTGTTCTTTCGGTCATGACCCACAACTTGTGACCATAGGTGAGGGTAGGAACATAGATTAATTGGGAAATTGAAAACTTTGCCTTTCGACTTAGCTCTGTCTTTATAACAATGGATCGATAAAAAGTCCGCATCACATCAGACACTGCACCAATAGGCCTGTCGAGCCCCCCCCCCCCATTCTTCCCTCACTCGTGAACAAGACTCCAATACACTTCAACTTCTCCACTAGGGGCAGGATCTCATTCCCGACCCGGAGAGGGCATGCCACCATTTTCCAACTGAGGACCATGGTCGAAGATTTGGAGGTCCTGAGTCTCATCCCAGCTGCTTCACGCTTGGCTGAGAACCACTCCAGTGAGTGTTGGGGATCACGGCTTGATGAACCCAACAGATCTACCACATCATCTGAAAAGAGCAGAGATGTAATGCTGATGCCACAAAACTGGAATCCCTCTATGCCTCAGCTGTGCCTAGAAATTCAGTCCATAAAAGTTATGAACAAAACCGGTGACAAAAGGCAGGATTGGCGGAGTCCAACTCTCACTGGAAACAAATCCAACTTATTGCCAAATTCTGACACCGGTCGTCCAATAACCCATACTCCTGAAGAACCCCTCACAGGACTCCCCGAGGGACACGGCTGAACACCTTATCCAAGACCACAAAACACATGTAGACTGGTTAGGAGAACTGCCATGCAACATCGAGGATCTTGCCAAGGGTGAGCTGGTACCCTGTTCCACGCCCAAGATCAAAACCACATTGCTCCTCCTGAATCTGAGATTTTACTTCCCAATGGACCCTCCTCTACAGCCCCCTTGAATCGACCTTACCAGGGAAGCTGAGGAGTGTGATCCCCCTGTAGTTGAAACATACTCTTCTTAAAAAGGGGGACCACCACCCCAGTCTGCCAATCCACAGGCACTGTCCCCAATGTCACTGCGATATTGCAGAGGTATATCAACCTTGATAGCCACACAACATCCAGAGCCTTTAAGAACTATGGGCAAATCTCATCCAGGCCCGGGGCCCTACCACCGAGGAGCTTTTTAACCACCTCGGTGACTTCAACCCCAGAGATAGAAGAGCCCGCCTATTTCCTCATGGGAAAGTGTGTCGGTGGAATTGACAAGGTCGTCGAAGTATTCTCCACACCGACTCACAACCTCCCGAGATGAGGTCAGCAGTGCCCAATCTAGTTAGGATTGGTTAAATGGATCGTATCGAGAGTGTGCTTTCCCCTCCTGAGACGCTGGACGGTGGACCAGAATTTCCTCAAAGCCGTCTAGAAGTCTTTCTCCATGCCTTCATCGAACTCTTTCTAAACCCAGATTTTTGCCTCAGTGACCACCGAAGCTGCATTCTGCTTGGCCAGCCAGTACCTATCAGTCCCACAACTCTGATAGGACTCTTCTTCAGCTTGATGGCATCCCTCACTGTTGGTGTCCACCAACATGTATGGGGGTTGCCTCCACGACAGGCACCAACCACCTTATGGCCACAACTCCGGTCAACCGCCTCAGCATTGGAGGCGCGGAACATTGTCCACACTGACTCAATGTCCTCCGCCTCCCCGCAAACTTTAGCAAAGTTTTTTCAGAAGTGGGAACTCTTTCCCCTGTTAGAAATTCCTTCTGACAGGGGAATCTACCAGCCATTCCGAGCAGACCCTCACACGACGTTTGGGCCTGCCTCATTGGATCAGCATCTTCCCCCACCATCAGAGCCAATTCACCACCAGGTGTTTATCAGTTGACACCTCTGTCTCTCTCCTCACCCGAGTGTCCAAGACATGCGGCCGCAAGTCTGATGATACGACCACAAAGACGATCATCAAACTGCGACCCTGTGTGTCGTTGTGGAAAGTGAACATGTGGACACCCTTAGGCCTGAACATGGTGTTCGTTATGGACAATCCATGTTGAGCACAGAAGTCCAATAACAGAACTCCACCGTGATTCGGATGGGCAGGGGGGGGTTGTGGGGGGTAGGGGGTGGGGTGGCTGTTCTTCCCTATCACACCCTTCAGGCCCTTCACTGTCAACCAAAATCCACGGTTCCGTTTGCGTCTCAGCTTTGTGGTGGGGCTTTTTATTCAAGTTTGTGTATGTTGACTGAAGAAAATAAACATTATTATATTTTTTATTCATCAGAAATTAATACTTCTTCGTCTGTCTGTGCCAACAGCATTTAGTGACAGGTAGAGCAATTAAATCCTCCTCCAATGGATGGCAAAATGGGCATTAAAGCTATGTATCCCAAGTGTTTCTATTTATACAACAGAATAAATTGGCTTTGGACGGCATGGTGGTGCAGTTTGTAGGGCCTTAACCTCACAGTTTGAGGACTGGTGTTTAAATTCCGGTGCGCCTGTGTGGAGTTTGCAGAGTTTGTTTGTTCTCCCTGTGCCTACGTAGGTTTTCTCTGGGTACTCTGGTTTCCTCCCACATTCCCAAAAACATGGATTAATTGGGGACTCTAAATTGATTGTGAGTGCGACTGTTGTCTGCCCTGCAATTGGCTGGCAACTAGCTCAGGCTGCTCCTTGCCTCCTGCCCACTGAGTTCTGGGATTGGCTCCAGTAATCCCATGACCCTCGTGAGGATAAGCAGCTAAGAAAATGCATGGATGGATCAGCTAAGTTTTCAACTAAACAAGCCCAGATTTCACAGTGAATAAAGCACATTAGTGAATAAATTATACAGGATTTCATCCATATGTTCATAGGTTCATAGATGTTCATAAATAAATATGTTCATAGATTCATATGATGATTTTGTTTGGTGAGGTTTTTCAAATGTAACAGAGCAACCTTGGCTCAACAAAGATAGACAATGTCATGGGTGTGTCTTTCCCCAACCTCGGGCACATCTGCTCCGGAGAGCAGGCTTTCCTCCTGCTCCTCATTCATGCGAATTACCATCCTTATACATTGTGTTATGTGTCTGTATTTTTCATTTTCCTTTCATACTTTTATGTTACTATGATGCGGTTCATTTGTGATGTGGAATTCTGGAATGTTCCGAGAGGTGCCTATATAAGAAGACTGAGAAGGACCGTCAACAGAGCTTCTTACCACTAGTCTTTGGATAAGTAGACAAGTACATGCCACACTGCATTCTGCCTTTCATTCTTGGACATTTCTGGACATTTGTTAACTTGGAATATTCGCTCAAAAGAACATTTGCCTGGTTGTTCAACTATGGTGACTATTCATAGCTTGGCTCAACTACTCGGTCTTTGAACTTCTGTGTTGATTGTTTTATTTGTGTGCTGTGTTGTTGTGTGTGATTAAATTGTCTTAAACGCAATACAACTGCTTTCTCATATTTTGCTGGTTTGAGTTTGGGGATTTTAGTCTAAATTTACACGTAACAATTGCCATGCGTATAGTCTGGTCTTTCACCAGATTGATGTACTTTATTGTCACGTTCCTGCATTTCTTTGTCTCATATAACCGACTTCTCGGACTATTGAACATGCTTTGTGTTTGACCTTGCCACTTCGCCTGCCTATTCTGTAGCTGTTGTTTTTCTTGACTGCCTTCCTGTTCTCCGACCCTGAACTGAATAAAGTTCCTGCTCAAATGGTACTTGGTGTCCATAGTTGTCCATTTTGAGTTCAGCCTCGATTTCTGCTCATGACAGACAGTTAAGCATTGTACAGTATGCAAACTAGCTCATCTTATGCATGAAGTTCACTCTGTAAACCTCATCTTCATGTTATTAGCAACATTGATATATGCTTTTTGGCAGGTCCAAAAATATTAGGACATGAACACAACTATCATCAATGAATTTTAAAAGAAATTAACAAGATGTGCTTGCTGCAAACTTTAAAATTTAATTTGAGCGTATTTACATCCAAATCAGATCAATGGTGTGGGAATTACAATACTTTCTGGATCCCATTGTTTAAAGCTAACTTGCTACATCGTGCTAGCATTGCGTACACTCAGGTGAAGAAGTTTCAAGCAGTTTTAAATCAAAGCACCTTAGTCATGGACACTGCCCCTCATACTGTCCAAGTGTCTTGTTTCAACCATCGAGACCTTCAAGTTCTTGAGAATTAGTGTCACAGGACCTGAAATGGGAGAGGAACATCAGCTATATCCTCAAAAAAGTCCAGCAAAATATATACTTCTTGTGGCTTCTGAGGAAGCATGGCCTGCCACAAGAGCTGCTGGAATACTTCAAAACAAGGGTCATCGAATGAGTACTGTGTAACTCCATCACAGTCTGGTTTTGGGCTGCCACGAAAAAGGACTTAACACCAACAGCAACGGACAATCAAAACTGGTGAACGGATTGTCAGCACCACACTGCCCACCCTTGAGGACTTGCACACAACTCTAACTTGACCAGGAGATGGCAGGGTGTGCTGCCATCTTGGTTAACTTGCTACTGTTCTCTGGAAAATGGATGAATGGATAAAGTAACTATCCATTTTTTCTGAGCCACTTATCCTCACAAGGGTCATGGTGAGTGCTGGAGCCTATCCCAGCTGTCAACGAGCACGAGGCGGGGTATACCCTGAACTGGTTGGCAAGTTTCAAATCTTTTTTGATGAATATAGGTAACTCATATTTGGCTTTTCTCCAATAAAAATATAATTTGGACACGAGATTTTTTCAATCGACATTTGCACAAAACAATGGTTTTCTCTGACAATTGGCTGAACCATGAAATTGAAGTAATCAACATTAGCTTCAAAATTTACAAAAATACATGTCATTAGTTTTCAAATTTAGTCTTTTAATGAATCTTTCACCTACTTTGCTGACATTGTCAAGTCAGTGAGCAATCATACTGAGGTGGTACACAAACACCCACTGAACTTGCTCCGGTCTCAGCGACACACCGGACAACTGTTACTTTTAACGAAGCTTGTCTAATCAGTGTTGATGGAGTGTGAGGGAGGATGCTAATCTGTGTCATTGCATATGTAAATGCACAGCTGGTATCTTCGCAGTGCCAAAACACATCCGCCAGGGTGTCTGAGTGTCACCCAACATTAACTGCAACACTACGGGTGGAAAGGATTGATTAACACACCCAACAGTGCTGGAGGGAATTTACATGGTCAGCAGTGGTGTCAATATCAAACTTCTCATCAGACTCACTGAACTAAATTAAAAATGGTGGCAGTATTTACTAGGCCATACTGTGAACACATTTTTCAATTTGCAATGAAAGGTAGATTAGTTTTGTACTCCTTTAATCATGTTTCTATATGCAAAGTGAGGGAACATACCACTGTTTACTATTAATTGTAGTGATGTGTGGTACGAGTATTAGTACTAGTTGTAGGTGTACTCCCTCTTGTGATATGCTAAAGAATCACTCAAATAAATGTTCAAATTGTGCAAAGTATAATATCCATCCATCCATTTTCCATACCACTTAGCCTCATGCAAACATTCCAACACCACACATGCAGGGGTGAGATTTGAACTCTGGTTCTCAGAACTCTGAGGCTGACTTTCTAACCAGTCGTTCAAATGTGCCACATAATATCGTTATCATTATTATTATTGTTCTGTTTGAACATGATTAAAATGTGGGAAACTCAAGTAATTAACAACTCTTTGCCTCAAACATAATAAAATAATAGGTCAAATACACTTTAATCATGCGCAACTAATGTACATTTGAATTTTTTTTCAGTGCTTTAATGATTTTCATAAAAAATTCCAAATAAGAAACCTGTTGACATCGTTACAATAATCCATAAACCATCATAAAGAACAGCATTAATTGTTTTGCCTGTGGCAGGAGATTTCTATTCCGTTTTAATTTTGCAAGTCTATGTTGACCTTTTACTGTATATGAATATTCACATGTTCCAGTTTTCTGTTTGCTCATCATGGTTCGACCATTCCCGTTTCATTTGTTTTCAATAAGTTTTATTTCAAATCAAGAAGACTCTATATATACTAAAGAAGACTATTGAAGTGACAAAGACATTGTAATGTATCCCACATTGTTTTAGTTGTTAATTACATGCACACAATATCGATCATTAGATTTTTAACAATGCAGTGAGGGAAATGCGTTTAGGAGAGGAGTTTGTACTGAATTAAATTTTGCAAGATCACTTATACAGTAAACCACATCACATTACAGACTCTCCATTAATTCATGTTCTTAAAGAGGACATTTAAATTAAAAAAAGAAGTTATACTTGTGGCGCAGCTGGAAAGTGTCGGCCTTACAGTTCTGATGACCCGGGTTCAATCCGCCCCTCCCTGTGTGGAGCTTGCATGTTCTCCGTGTGCCTCCATGTGTTTTCTTCAGGCAGTCCAGTTTCCTTCCACATCCCAAAAACAGGCAACATTAATTGGACACTCTAAATTGCCCCTAGGTGTGATTGTGAGAGTGTCTGTCTCTATGTGGCCTGGGATTGGCAGGCAACCAGTTCAGTGTGTACACTGCCTCCTGCCCATTGATACGTGAGATAGGCTCCAGCACTCCTGTGACCCTTGCGAGGATAAATGGCTAAGAAAATGTTTACACTAGGATGCTCTTTGTGGATTATATCTCTTTATTTAATAAAATCATTCCAGTCATTATGTTGACTAAACTGGACATTTTGGGCCTCCCTCCTCTTACATGCAGCTGTATCAAGGACTTCTTCACCAACAGACCCCTGATTGTGAGAATCGGCTCCAGCCTTTCCTCCACCTGTCCACTGAGCACCAGCTCATCACAGAGCTGTGTGGTAAACCCACCTCTGTACTATCTCTACACCTTTGACAGCCCAATCCACAAAAATAACATCAATGTTGAATTTGCTGAAGACACAACACTGGTCCATCTGATCTCAAAGGGAGACGAAACGTCCAACAAAGAGGATGTCCAGAAGCTCACAGTCTGGTGCACGGACAACAATATGGGACTGAACAATGAAAAATTTTATCATTGTGGACTTCAGTCAGAATAGAACTGAACTGGCTCCCCTCTTCATCAACGCCAAGGGTGTGGAGAGAATCGACATATTCAGGTTCTTGGGAGTGTGATTTCTGAGGTCCTGGATAGACAACATAAAATTAGTTATTAAAATGGTTCAAGAGCATTTTCAATTCCTGAGAGTCCTCAGGAAGATTAATCCAGTCACAAAGTTGCAGCTGGTCTTCCAATGCTCACCTATCGAGAGCCTGCTGAAATGCTGTCTCTGTTACGGGACCTGCACTGAGGCAGACAGAGGAATTTAGTGGACAATCCAAGCAGCCCAGAAGATCATTGGCTGCCCTGTCCCCTCCATGGAGACATTTATGCCTCTTGGTGCCTCAGCAGAACTCAGTAATAATTAATAATCATAATTAATTAAGGACACTACACACTCGAGGTATCATCTGTTTTAGCTTCTGTCTTCTGGAAGGCAATACAGATGTCAGGGGCATGGCCAAGCCACTGCCCTGGGCAGAGCTGCCTCAGCAGTCCCACACCTGTGCTGCATGGACACTACTTAGACCAGGCATTTAAGCCTTGCGCCTTCTGCATTTGCCAGTTTGTTGTGCTACTGTGTATTGGCTACTCCACAATCGTGTGTGAGTCTGCAAGTGTTGTGTAGTGCTTCCCTTCGCCACTGCGTTCCTGTCCGACTATAGTCTTGTTACGTCTTGTTCACATTTCGAAGTTTTTGCCTCATAGTCATTGGCCCTCTTCCCCCTAATCCTTTCTGGGGCACCCATTTGCCCATCTATCCGGGGCCTCTGCGTGGCAGCCACAGGAGTTGCCTAAGTAGAGTCCCGCTTTATGCTACAATCCGACCAAGCCACAGCCAAATTCTGTCCACACCTCGCCGGCAACTGACCACCACCAACTTTTGCCGATGACTCGCTGGCTGCTGAGCCACAGACGACTACCGCCCACGCCTCGCCGGCAAGCGAGCCACAGCGGACTCTCGCTTCCGGCTCGCTGATGACCGAGCCACCGGAGACTCTCGCTTCCACCTCAGTGGTGACTGAGCCACAGCAGACATCTGCCCATGCCTTGCTGCCGGCCGAGCCACAGCGGACTTACGCCCTCGGGTTGCTGGCGACTGAGCCACTGTGGACTTTTGTTTCACCTCGGTAGGGACTGAGCCACAGTGGACTCTCGCCCATGCCTTGGTGGTGACAGAACCACAGCCGATTCTCGTCCATGCCTTGGTGGCGACCCAGTCACAGCCGATTCTCATCCATGCCTCAGTAGGGACCGAGCCGCAGACGATTCTGGCCCATGCCTCAATGGTGATCGACCCGCAACCGACTCTTGTCCATGCCTTGGTAGCGACTGAGCTACAGACGACTCTCGCCCATGCCTGGGTGGCGACCAACCCCAGGCCACCTCTTGCTTATGCTTTAGCGACAACCCATCCACAACTGCCTGTCTCGGCGGTGACCCTTACACGACCGCCTGTTTTGGCAGCGTCTAATCCATGGCCGCCTCATGACCATGCCTTGGCGGCGACTAATCCATGGCCGCCTCACGCCCACTTCTCAGTGGCGACCAATCCATGGCCGCCTCACGCCCACTTCTCAGCGGCGACCAATCCACGGCCACCTCATGTCCACGCCTCGGTGGCGACAGTCCACGACCGCCTCATGACCACACCCCAGCAAAGACCAATCCACGGCCACCTCACATCCACTCCTGGGCGGCCTTTTGCCCAAGCCTTGGCGGCCCACCTCTCGACCACGCCTCGGGGGGGCTTCGTCCTCAATTGTCATATGCTCTTGCCTGGTTCCTGCTGTGCCTTTGGGACCCCCCTCGAGGACATCCGCCTGAGTTGCCCCGTGGTGACCCTGGTGCTTGGAGTCCTGGCCGACCTCCTGAAATGCTCAGCTGGTTTCCTCACTTTGGGTGGCCTGTACGACCACCAGACAGACTGAGGTGGGGGGTAGAGGTTTTCCCCTTTCACACTCCCCTGTTTTTTGTTTTGTTTTGTTGACTCCGGATTCCCCGCCTTGGGAGGGGGCTCTGTCAGGGGCATGGCCAAGCCACTGTACTGGGCGGAGCTGCCTGTGCCAGCATAGACACTACTTATACCAGGCATTTAAGCCTTGAGTGTGTCTTCTGCATTTGTCAATTCATTGTGCTACTGTGTATCGTATACTCCACTATCATGCGTGAGTATGCATGCGTTATGTAGTACTTCCCTTCACCACAGCGTTCTTATGGAACTATAGTCTTGTTAAGTCTTGTTCATGTTTCCAAGTTTTGTCTCATGGTCATCAGACTTTGTTTCACGTTTCTGGACCTTGTCTTTTGCCTCGCGTTGTTTGTGCCTCTACCTTCTCGGACTGCTTACCTGTGTATGACCTCAGTTTTTAATAAAACCCCTCTCAACATCATGCCTTAACCTAAAATTGAGTCCAGTCCCATGACTCATGCTTATGACAGATTTGCAAAAGCAAAGACCAACAGGCTAAGTAACAGGTTAAGAGGCATCACTACCCTGAACACTCACATTTCCTCTAGCCGCACTATCAATGCAAAGGCACGTTAATTTCAATATTTTGAGCAATGTTTTATGCACTCCATTTTACACATTTTTATTTATCCATCCATCTATTTTCAGAGACGCTTATCCTCACAAAGTTTGTGGGAGTGCTGGAGCCTATCCCAGCTGTCAAGGGGCAGGAGGCGGGGTACACCCGCATCTGGTTGGAAGCCAATTGCAGGGCACAGACAACAGTTGCACTCACAATCACACCTCGGGGCAATTTAGAGTGTACAATTAATGCATGGTTTTGGGATGTGGGAGGAAAGAGATAACCCATTCAGGCACGGGGAGAACATACAAACTCCACACAGGCAGGGCCGGGATATTAACCCGGTCCTCAGAACCTTTAGTCAAATTCGCTGCGGTACTGTCCCACTATGTGTATTTATTTTTATTCTTATTTTTATATTGCTTTTTTGTATGCACTGACACAGGAGAGCTTCTCAAATTCCATTGTACAGTCATATGATGAAAAAAATTGTCATTAATACCTATGGACAATTTAGAATCTTCAATTAACCTACAATGCATGCTTTTGAGATGTGGGAGGACGACCAAGGGAAAACCCATGCAGGGATGGGAGAACATGCAAACTCCTTTCAGCCGTGTCCAGGCAATCAATGTCAAATTAGGTTTGAAAATGTCTCTGTTGTTAACCGTTCCTGCTCCAGTCGCCTGACCGTGGTCGGGAGACGCACGGGAGACATCTTCTCCGGCGCCAAGGTTTTCCTTCTCAGGGTTAACTCCCTTCTCGCATTGCAACTCTGAAGCTCAATGGTGGGAGGAGTAATAACACAGAGCATCGACTTGCTATTATACTCACTTTATTTGCTTTTAGCACACAGCACTTTCCGCTCGCCGTGAATCAAACTTTCTTTTTTTTTCTCACACTCGCCTCTCACCCAAAATGCATGGACAATCCGTCTCACCCACACATCAAGACACGTCCACCTGCATCGAACCCGCAACATTGCACCTACTCTGGATGGCACTAAAATAATACTACTCCAACACAGCAACGTATGAACTGATAAACACAACTGTGACACCATTGTCGCAGCTGGGATGGTGGAAGGATCAGCATCAAGACCAGCATCCCTTGTTCTGGAGAAGAGGTCCTGTAACTCCATATCACGGTTTACTGGGCACTCCTCCAAGGCTGGTGGTGGAATCTACGTAGATCTCCATTCTTGAGCTCGGCCCAGAGCCCAGGTGTTGTCCAGGAAGTCACGGCAGCAGTAATCCCTCAGCTGATCATGGTGGAGAACTTTCATCTTGGATCTTGGGTTTATCTGAATTCAATAGATCATATCGTCTAATTGACGGGGGATAAAGAATGGCCCGTCATATGATGGAAGGAATTTCTGGACTTTATTCTTGATGCGACAAGTCCCTTTCACTAGATGCCACACAACTCTAATCGTGTACTGCGTGTGGCAGCAATTTTTGCCATATTGTCTTTTAGTGTGACTAACTGACTCTCCCAGGGCATCTCTGGTGATGAGGTGGGCCATCTCGAGCCTCTTGCGCATCTACTGCACATACTCTGGACTGGTTAATTCGTTTTCTGGGTCAGAAGGTATCCCTGCAAAAAGGGCCACCAATTCACTTACTTCTTGCCCGAACATTATGAAGTTCGAGGTGAATGCTGTCGCACTGTGCCTGGTGGCCCTGTAGGCCATGACAGCATAGGGGACCATAAGGTCCCAGTCCCAATGCCAATGTTCTGCTGTGGAAGCAAGGATCTTATTGAGAGTGATGTTAAAGTGTTCCACTTGGCCATCTGACTGAGGTCTAAATCGTGTGGTCTGAGTTTTGTCTCCTGCCGAACAGCCTGCACATCCCTTTGAATACCTCAGACTCCAAAAATATTTACAGATTATGGAAGTGGTTGGCACCCAATTCAGGGTCTACCTCGACTCGTGCCCGAAGATAGGTGGCATGGGCTTCCACCCTCCTGCGACCCTTGTGGGGATAAGCGGCTTGGAAAATGGATGGAGATTAAATGACTAAATAAATACAGAGAAAGAGCTTTATGTGACGTCTTCAGCGGCCAGTATTGGGGGGCTGGAATGTTGAAACTGTAATTTTACCAATTCAGCATGCATACCATCACTTGCATTGACTGCAGGAGCTGAACCTTGACCATAAACAGACAACTGCCATATGTTTTGGTGTTTTGCATGTTTTGTTTGCGAATAAACTGACATTCCCAACAATGATCAGTGTAAAGAATGGTTTAAATTTCCTGGTCCATTATGTCCTCTCTAACTTTAGTTCAGTCTTGTGTGGTCTCTCGTCCCTCTCCTTATCACCTCCTTTATGGATTCCTTCCTGAGCCCTAAGGGGTGAAACCAGATTGGATCAGATTAAATGATAACTGTTGACTAAACCCCAAATATTGAGCGATTCGATACAGTATATGTACGCTCTGAACAAATGTTATATGTACGGTGTACTATACTTTATAACATTTATTAAACGTCAAAAAGATCGAATGAGAGTTAAAAATGATGTGGGTTACTACAGAAAGAGGACTTTGGGAAAAATACACTTTAGTATAGCACAGCCGAGAGTTTGTTGCAAACGTGAAAGTTACCCACAAATGGGGCCACATTCACAGAACCCGACAGCCATACTACAGGTACATTATAAATTATAAATATAGTTCCACATTCTTGTAAAACATAACATCTGATAATTTACATACTGTATTTGTATGTCTTGGGGGAAGCATAGCAGGCAATCTTTCTCTTGCTTGTCAAAAACCCAGGAATGTATTTTTTAGCATGAGTGAAAGCTTGTCTGTATTTTAATTCGCTGTAATCTGCGCCATTGCAACAATGTGCAGCAACGGTTAAAACTTTTAATTGTGGAAAACCAGGGTCGTCTGATTGGCCACTCATGAAAACAGTTCCTAGACCATAGTGTCAGTCGGTTTTGGTTGCATCGCTCAGTGTGCAGCAGCCCTGAGGAGACGCTTTATAGCTATACCAATACAACTACACTAAAAAAATAGATGTGAAGAAGAATACAATAAACGAAAATGAAACATTAAATAAAAGGGAAAGCAAGTCAGAGTTGCGGCAACAGGCTGCTGACACTGAGTGCTCAGAAGTTATCTCCTCTTTGCATACATGGTTTTGAGGTGTGAGGATCTGTTCTGATTTCAGCGTGTATAGTCGCTGTCTCCAATTACACATAGTCACACACACGCACACACACACACGCACACACACACATGCACGCATCCTTGTTTCATGCGCACAGACAAAAACAAATTATTATGCAGCAAAAACATGCATATTACTCTGGATTCAGCGTGTATAGTAGCCGTCTTCAATTACAAATAGTCACACACACACACACACACATGCATCCTTGTTTCACGCGCACAGACAAAAACAAATTATTAAGCAGCAGCAACATGCATATTACTCTCGATCTATTCATCCATCCATTTTCCTGCCTCACTGGATCTACGTTAATTGGGGGGGCTCTGATTGATGAAGCTAACTTCTCAGCCCCAACCCCAGACCTGGTTCCAAGGTGAGGCCTAAACATTGTGGTGTTACATGTTTCCTTTGTCATATAAAAGTCAGACAATTCTCGAGCATTGGGGTGGTTGTTAGTACGTAAATACCTAAAATATTTCTCAAAGCCAAATTGATAAGTATATACTGTATCTTTAAATCTTTGTCTTCACCCTGACATTCACTCCACCCGACCTTTGTATCTTTCAGTCCAATGCTCCAACAAGGTGGATATTGTCTAGTTAATTCTAGGATAAGGAGACAACTGGGTGATGATCAGAGCCTGTGTTGCCCTTTATTTCTGATTGTGTCATGATCCCGCCGCTCCAGCACGAGCTGTGCGGGTGCCTGAGCGGATGCGCTGATTGGGGCGCACACCTGCGTCTCATGCGGGCTGATTAGTCTGTGTATTTATATCACCCTGATGACGATTGGTCCCCACCAGTTCGTTGATCTTCATGTCCCGTTCATGTGCTCCGGTATCCCTGATCGACAACCTGTGTGTACCGACCTTCGCCTGTTCTCCGACCTACCTTGTAAGCCTGACTCCTTCGTTACTTCTGCCTGCTTTGATTGTTCTCCTGTGTACCGACTCCTGCCTGCCCGCTCACCTGCTCTCTTCGCCCGACGTCCCAACTGCCGCTGCTGCACCGGACTGCCTGCGCGATCCCCGACCTCGGCATATAATAAACATTTCTCCCTGAACTACCTTGCATCGTTCGAGTCCTGCATTTGGGTCCTACTCTCGTAACGATGGGACGTGACAGATTGCACATAACTTAGTAACAGACTAGTGTCTGAACAGCAACATGGCTCAGATTTGCACAAAGGCCAGTGTCAATCAAATGGGTTTTCCCCATGCCTGTGTAAAGGGTTGAGAAACCGCCTCTAGTCAAAAGCTTAACCCTATAAAAAAAAGAACCCCATACCCCCATTTTCTTTGAAGTGAACTGACAGATACTTTTCATTTTGACGTTGGTTGTTTTGCTAAGGAGTCAGTAGATGGCACTCCTGCGTCGCTCACTGTGGAGTGAAGTGTGAGGAAGATCGTGCCTCCGCCCACACATGCGCAGTTAAAACCCGGAGTGGCAGAGCAAGACATACGGGGTAATTTGTCTGTTCATCACCGTTAACTGTTATCAATAACTAATAGTTCAAAACATTTCTCTGAAATGTTAAAATGATTGTTGATTGAACTGTTACTTACAGTGAAGAAAATAAGTATTTGAACACCGTCCTATATTGCAAGTTTCCCACTTAAAAATCATGGAGGGGTCTGAAATTTTCATCATAGGGGGATGTCCACTATGAGAGGGATAATCTAAAAAGAAAAATACAGAAATCACAATGTATGATTTTTTTAACAATTTATTTGTGTGATACAGCTGCAAATAAGTATTGAACCCCTGTCTATTAGCTAGAATTCTGACCCTCAAAAACCTGTTAGTCCGCCTTTAAAAGTCCACCTCCACTTCCATACAATCAGTAAGACTCAAACGTGTAACAAGGCCAAGACCAAAGAACTGTCCAAAGACACCAGAGACAAAATTGTAGAACTCCACATGGGTGGAAAGGGTTACGGAGAAATTGCCATCCAGCTTGGTGAAAAGAGGTCCACTGTTGGAGCAATCATTAGAAAATGGAAGAAGCTAAACGACACGGTCAATCTCAATCAGTGTGGAGCCCCATTCAAGATATCACCTCGTGGGGTCTCATTGATCCTTAGAAGGGTGAGGAATCAGATCAGGACTACACAACAGGACTTGGTCAATGACCTGAAAAGAGCTGGGACCACCGTTCCAAGGTGACTGTTGGTAATACACTAAGACGTCATGGTTTGAAAACACGCATGGCATGGATGGTTCCCCTGCTTAAACCAGCATGTTAAGGCCCGTCTTAAGAATGCCAATGACCATTCGGATGATACGAGGAGTCCTGGGAGAGTGTTTTGTGGTCAGATGAGACCAAAATGGAACTTTTTGGTGATAATTCCACAAACCATGTTTGGAGGAAGACGAATGATGCGTTCCATCCCAAGAACACCATCCCTACTGTGAAGTATGGGAATAGTAGCATCATGCTTTGAAGGTGTTTTTCTGCACATGGGACATGACGGCTGCACTGCATTAAGGAGAGGATGACCGCGGCCATGTTTTGTGAGATTTGGGGGGAACAACTTCTTTCCCTCAGTTAGAGCATTGAAGATGGTTTGTGGCTGGGTCTTTCAACATGACAATGACCCGAACCACACAGCCAGGAAAACCAAGGAGTGGCTCTGTAAGAAGCATATCAAGGTTGTACCTTGGCCTAGCCAATCTCCAGACCTAACCCCAATAGAAAATCTTTGGAGGGAGCTGAAACTCTGTGTTTCTCAGCGACAGCCCAGAAACCCGTCTGATCTAGAGAAGATCTGTGTGGAGGAGTGGGCCAAAATCCCTCCTGCAGTGTGTGCAAACCTGGGGAACAACTACATGAAACGTTTGACCTCTGTAATTGCAAACAGAGGGTACTGTACCAAATATTAACATTAGTTTTCTCAGGTGTTCAATACTTATTTGTAGCTGTATCACACAAATAAATCATTAAAAATCATACATTGTGACTTCTGGATTTTTCTTTTTAGATTATCTCTCTCACAGTGGACATGCACCTATGATGAAAATTTCAGATTTCTAAGTGGGAGAACTTGCAATACAGCAGGGTGTTCAAATACTCAAATACTTATATTCTTCACTGTATATGCTTGACACTTTGTGCGGTCACGATGTGACTTAGATAAGTAGTTTTGTTGTTTCAGTGAGTTGAGTAATGGCGGACGCCACTAGTTTTCAATTGTGATCCAGCAGAGAACACACATGGTGCATGTATGTGTATGTTTGAGCACGTTGGCATGCATTTGCGACTGAGAGCGTAGTGTCAATGTTACTTTCATACATTGTGTTGGAGCTAATGACAAATGATACAAATGTACTCAGTTTAGATATAAGAAATGTGTTATTGTTTTGTTGAAGAAAGACACTTACTTTGTATTAAGAATTAACTTTGAACACACTCACCCACACACACACACAGTCACTTTGGCACTTTATTGTATTTTCTTTTTGCTATAGAATATTTTTGGACGATTGTGACTTAAATGATTTCTGTATTTCTGAGCCATCTGAACTAAATGTCCATTGGAGTATGTTATATTGTTTTGGTGATATGTTGTATATATGAATATTTTTGATTATGCACAGTTAATAAAAATCACCATTCACAGTTCACAGATCCACAGTGCCTACCACCCATGTTTCACATGTGCAGACTCAGATTCCTCTAGGTTTGAGGCCGGTAACGATTGGGGTGCTCGTCTGGTATCCACAACTGTGCCTACTGCCTGTGTATCGCTTGTGCCGACTCATATTCCTCCAGGTCTGAGGCCAGTAACAATTGGGGGCTTATCCACCACTGGTATCTAGCAAGAAGAGTGAGAACTGCTGCAGAGAGAACCAGTGTTCAAAGCTTCAGGGAAGGCTGCCGTGCTGTGCGTCATCCATAGAGTAAATACTACAGGGGCTCAAGATGGCTACCACAACTCCACAAAGAATGCTGGTCTTCAAGATCGAAAAGAGACTCCTTGCATTGAGCATGAACAAGCTATGGACTGTTGCCAGTCCGTTTGACAACAGATCAGCCAAAGACGCTGAGAGCTTGGCAGCCCTGAGCAAACCAGAACTGTTTGATTTTAGCAGCAATTCTTTTACCAAATCATGGATCTAAAACAGAGGGTTACTTTCAGTCACAGTAACTAGGTACAAATTTTTGTTATGACATGCCAACATATAAGTCCCTGTACTAATCAGCCAGAAATCTGGTAACTGTCCACTTTTAAGGAACAATGTCATTGCAAAATTGATCAAAGAAAACCAATGAACGGGTGGATATGACGGCCATATTGAAAGAAGCCATGAGTGTCAGTGAAAGTGCAGTGGAAACCTTGGTTTCTGCCCTCTAGATTTTGGCTCCTGGAAAAACATCTCTCCCACCTACTGTGCAAGTTGGAAAGAAAGGACTAAGAATTCCTGCTGGCCAAATCTGTGTGGTAAAGTGCAGAGTCAGAGCATGGGCACAGGGTGGAACGATGTTATTTGAGCCCAGGCCAGAGAACACCTGCCTTAACTAATTAGACCTCTTTCCCACTTGAATAGATGTCCCCACTGGCTCATCAAAACTTGTCAAAATTCCTATTCAGACGTAACTACATATGACATCTGTCACAGAGAGCCATTTTGGCCACACTTGAGGAAATTAGTGAGGTCAAACCCATTACTCATTCTCCCAACAACCCCAAACCAATTAACTGCCCTTCTGCTCAAACCTGTTGTGCTCTGACTAAAGAAAAATGACATCCACCTGTCGACTTGTCCCACCTCAAAGAGGATGAACAGAACATCACCAGAGACATGTTATATGAAGAGTCAGACGTCTTTGCCAAAGATGATGCTGACATTGGGTGCATTCCAAACCTGCACCTCAAAATTCAGCTTAGTGATGAGACACCAGTCCAGAAGCACTACAATGCCATCCCAAAACCTCTGTACCAATAAATAAAAGACCATGTGTAGAAACTGCTTTCCCATGGCTGGATAAGAAAGTCCACTTCACCGTACTCATCCCCTGTGGTCTGTGTCCGAAAAAAGGAAAAGAGTCTCTGTCTGTATGTTGACTTTACGGAGTTAAACCGCATAACAGTCCCAGACCGTCATCCGCTCCCTTGCATTCAAGACCTGCTGGACAACTTGGGGGCCTACTCTTGGTTCTCGATACTTGACCAAGGCAGTGCTTACGACCAGGGCTTTGTTGATGAGGGGTTCAGGCACCTGACTGCCTTTTGTACCCCGTGGGGACTATATGAATGGCTCTGCCTCCCCTTTGACCTTACTAAGCCCCAGCGGCCTTTCAGCGATGTATGATAGGCGCCCTTGATGGCCTGAGGGACAAATGCTGCTCGCCTTATCTGGATGATGTGCTCTGTTTTTCCAAATCTTTCTATGACCACATGGATGACTTGAGGCGGGTTCTCCGTTGCCTGCAGGAACATGGCATTAAGCTTCGTGCGAAGAAATTTGAGCTGTACTGCAACAAGTTTGATACGTAGGGCGTCTAGTGACAAGTGAAGGGGTTCAGATAAACCCGAAAGATCTGGAAGTGGTGTTGAAGCTGAAGAGAGAGACCCAAAGACTGTAGGTGAAGTCAGAGGTCTGTTGGGCTTCCTTGCCTATTACAGATCCTTCATACAGGATTTCTCCAGAATTGCAAGACCCCTTTTTCGGCTTCTAGAGTGTCCCAGTCAGCCTAACCAGATGCTAGGCAAAGGTAACAACACTCCAGTCAAACAAAATTCATTAAGTCTGCCTAATACACAGGTCCACTGGACTGATGAACACAGTGATGTTGTCTCTCGCCTTGTAGACATGTTGACCACTCAACCTATTTTAACCTACCCAGATTTTAATTTGCCCTGTGTGTTAAATACTGACACATCAAATGAAGGTTTAGGAGCTGTGTTTTATCACCAGCAGGGAGGTTAACTCTGCATCATTGCTTATGGGATCAGAACACAGAACAGAACACACCCTGCAGAAAGGAATTACTAAATGCATTCTGGCAAATTTGAGATTCTGGCATTGAAATTGGGAATCTGCGACAAATTTTGAGATTATCTCTACAATGCACCTACATTCACTGTGTATACCGACAATAAACCCTTACTTAGGTTCTAAGAGCAGCCAAACTCAACGCAGTTGGAGATCGCAGGGTGGGTGAGTTAACAGATTTCCACTTCACCATAACATATAGGCCAGGCAAGGCGAATGTTGATTCATGTTGCCCCTGTACAGCTGCCGAACCATGTTTTGTTTGTCTGAAATTTTGCCTCTAGAGACAATTTCCACTATGTGGCAGGGAAGGAATGCGATGCCCGACACAGATGTGCCATAGATGGCTGCACTCCACCCCTCTTTTATTGATGACAATACCCATGTAACACTCTCAATCATCACACTCTAAGACATAAGAGCTGCCCAGAAAGAGGATGAAGCAATTGATGAGGTAATAACACTGAAGAGAACGGGGTGGCACCCTAATGACAGGGACAAAAGAAAAAGGAGTCAAGAGAAAAGGAAACTTGTACATGAATGGAACAAACTCAAACATGATGAAGGAAGTCTGTAGAGACAGACATGGAAACAGCATGTTCTTCCCAGTAACCTAAATGGAACCATGCTTAAACACCTGCCTCATGACATGTCGGAGCTGACAAAGTCATCCACCTGGCAAGGCCAAGATTGTTTTGGCCGTTCATGCAACAGGAAATCGAAGATTATGTCATCCTCCAGTGTTTCTGTGTAAAGCAGAAGAAACCCACCATCCCTGAAAAGGCACCTATGGGTTCAATCACAACCAGTGCCCCATTTGGGCTGATTTCCATTGACTACATTCACCTTGAGGCAAGTAAGGGGGGGTTTGAGTATATCTTAGTTCTGGTAGATTACTTTACATGATTTGCACAAGCCTACCTGACAAAGAATAAATGAGGCAAAACCACAGTTGAGATCTTAAGTGACCTCATTCCACGTTTCTCGCAACCCCAGATCCTACACCATGAACAGAGCAGGGAATTAGAGAACAATCTATTCCAATGACTCCAGCAGCTGTTTGGCATTGCCCATTCTTGAACTACCCCATATCACCCGCAAGGAAACCCCATAGGACGGCTAAATAGAACACCTTTGCAACACTGCACACTCTCCAAGAGGAAAGAAAACCTGAGTGGAAAAACTATCTACCACACAAAGTTCATGCATACAATTGTACAAGACACGAAGCCACTGGCTATTCACCGTTCTTTTTCCTCTATGGAAGAGCCCCGTGTTTGTTCATTGACTTTGTCTTTGACCTGAGAACAGAGGAAGAAGTATCAAGTCGGCAGGAATATGCTCAGAAATGGGCTTCTCGGATGCAAGAGGCTTACAGAACATAACAGAAAGAGAGGACAGTCAAAAGAGCTCATCAAAAGGGAAAAAAAATACTTCGATCGTGATTTCACAGGGATTGCACTCCAGCCAGGAGATTGTGTGCTTGTCAGGAACCTGTCAGAGAGGGACGGGCCGGAACAGCTTCGCGCTTACTGGAAGGAGGAAGTACACAGAGTCATTGACCAGGTCAGAGACGGCCCTGTGTACAAAGTTTAAGCTAAAAATGGAGACAAAACTTTCCGTGTGCCACAGCGTAACCTCCTGTTATCTGTAAATGACTTGCCATTTGAACAAAAAGAGCAGTCATGTCATGCACAAAAGAAACAAAACAGAGAGATGCACAAACAAACAGCAGAGAAGCAAGCAAGTGAATATTACCTGACATAACAATTGTTCAACCTATATGTATAGCTTATGTACTGCATTTATCTACTTGAAATACTTTCAAATCATGTTTATTTATCAAAAGAAACTTCATAAACAAGTGCATTGAAATCTTATAAGAAACATAGCGAGCTGATCAAAACTTTTGCACCTTCAAACCCAGCCATTGGTAATTGGCGGGCCGGGGATTGGGGCGGTAGTTTATTGCCCTTTCAAAACCACTTGATAGTAGGTTTTCATTTATTCTATGAAAATGCTATACTACGACTTACTTTTTCTCGCTTTCTTTCTGAAGCGACCTTAAACATGCCAGTCATGAACAAGAATTTGCATCCAGTAGTGCAACGATTGTTCGACTAACAATTCTATCAGAAGATTTTTGCTCGGTTAAAGAGCAATGACGAGATCAATCATTTTTTTAATAATGAACGACCAATTCCTCTTTTAGATAATCACAGTATTTTCCTTACATTCACATTGTGCACAATAAAACAGGAAAATGAATTATCTTGTCTCCAAACATTTTTCGCGAGGTCACTTCATATTCCATCCATCCATTTTCTGAGCCAGTTATCCTCATGTTATATTTCAGTTTAAACTTAGAATTTTAGAACAATTATAAAAAGTGTATGAAATGATGGGATAATTTTTTAAAAAGTAACAACTTTTCCACCTTGTTACGAGGGACAATTTTATACAACTGCAGTGTCACAGTGAGATCCAAGAGTGAGAGAAGGGGCAATTATGTAGAATATTACTTCAAAATGAGCCAGAGAAGTATTTCCATGTCCAATAGATGCTGTGTGCTGATCAAATGGAAAATAAAGCAAGTAAAAAAAAAAGTAATGCAACATTTTGAAATCTTGAGAATACTACACTGATTAAGAAAGAGTGTAATATAAAGGAAGCCCAGATAGTGGCTGGCTGTCCCGCCGTGTAAGTATTTGCGTGTTGGGGCACAAAGACAGCTGCTAATGCTGATGTAAGCAGTCGTATGTGATGTGAAACGGCACGATTCCCACAATTCAATGTCGGCATTTTTTTTCTTGCAATCCTTAGCGTCCTTGTTGTTACGTTAAATGTCGCTGTGGTTTCTGTGTATGTTAACAGTGGTTCTTGAAATGTATACCTATATAGCGCTCAGATTTCTTGTTAATTAATGTTCTGTTGTGTTTTATTTTTTTTTCACCATAACTATCACTGTGTAAAAGAAAGAATTACCTCGAGCTCATCCCCTCTGACAGAAGAGTTCTGGTTTAGGTTTAAGTCATACTTTGTTACTTTGAGTATTTTGGGTTGTTACTTTAAGTTGATTTTGGAATTAAAGATTTTTGAGATTTCTCTATTTCTCTTCTCTGCCTTCCCTCCCTGTTCCCCTGCATTTGGGTCCTCTACGCCTTCCCGTGCCGTCCTCGGCCTTCACTAGTGTTGAAGGTCACACCGCGAGGCTCCCACCCAGCGCATTCAGCCTGCCAGCCAAGCCTGGCCTCTTCGAGTAAGCGCTGTTTTTTATCCTCTCATTCCTTTTCACCAGTGTCCCCCACTTTTCAGTTATTTATCCCTCTCCCACCTCCTTCAGCTCCTGTTCTGGCACCACTCGCCCAGCCACCGCCACCTTCAGCTCCTGCTCCAGCGGCCCAGCCCAACCGCCACCACCTTCACCTCCTGCGGCGCTAGCCCAGCTCCTGCCACCTTCAGCTCTGGCAGCATTCACCCAGCCGCCGGCTCTTGCCTCTGTTCTGGCGGCACCCGACCAGTGTCTACCACCATGCCCTTTTGCCTGGCTCCGGCTTTGCCATTGGCGCATTGGCTCTGTCACCATGGATGTCCACCTGAATGGCCCCGTAAAGGCCCTGGTGCTTGGTGTCCTGGCCAGACTCACCTCACTTTGGGTGGCCTGGAAGACCACCAGACTGACCTTGATGGGTAACAACGTGCCCTCCTCTGGACCACCTTCCCCCCACCCTGTTATTGTTGGTCCATTGTCCTTGTCATGGGTTGCTTGTTACTTTGTTGCGCATTGCATTTTTGAAAGTCATGTCGAGTTTCTAGTCTAGGTTTAAGTCATACTCTGTTACTTTGAGTATTTTTGGTTATGACTTGAAGTTGTTCTTAGAATTGAAGATTTTTTAGATTACTCTACTTTGCTGCATTTGTTCTTTCGCGCTTTGCTATGCCTTCCTCGGCCTTCACTAGCCCCGACCGTGACAGGAAAAGTTTCCCCACCGTTTTGGCACACATGTAAGCCACCAGTTCAAGCAGAGCTCCTCTGCTATTGTCCATAGTCTCTAATCACTCCTTTCCCACTCATTAACTCTTTCAATACTCTTAGCCCCCCTTTTCATAGAAATATGTAATTACTTTGACATGAGTGGAGGGTAAATGTCGCCATCATTGGCACCCATTTGAATTTTACTCTTTATTATTAGAGAAATTTTATTTGTGAATTTTACACAGTGATAGTGTGTCTGACAGATATGGGTAAAACAGTTTTCAAATTTGAAATAATGTCAGTCAGTACTCGGTATTGATCAGAACATTAATCAACATTTAATACAAATAACCATTTCAGCTGCTTTGGTGGTAAAGAAATGTGACATGCATATGATTAGCTAGCGACCAGAGCAGGGTGGACAATAGCTCTTGCCCGAAAATGACTGAGATGGGCTCCAGCATGACTGTGGCCCTAGTGTGGATAGGCGGAATGAAAAAGGAATGAATGAATGTCATTTTGACTTTTATCACATTTATTTTATTTTCAGAAAGTTGATGTTCAGTGGTGGCACAATCCTGGCCCCACCTGTGTCAAGTTTGCATATTCTATGCATGTTTTTTTGCGGGCACTCTGGTTTCTTCCCACATACCAAAAGCATGCATTAATTCTTCTTTTCCTTTCGGCTTGTCCCATTAAGGGTCGCCTCAGCGTATCAAAAACATGCATTAATTGGACATTCTAAATTGACCCTAGTTGTGACTGTGATTGCAGATGTTGTCTGTCTCTGCGTGCCCTGTGATTGGCTCCCAACCACTTCAGGGTGTACCACGTCTCCTGCCCGATGATAGCTGGGATGGGCTCCAGCACTCCCGCAACCCTTGTGAGGATAAATGGCTCGGAAAATGAGTGGATGTAGGAATAATTGTGATCATAATTATCATACATTTGCTTCCAATAAAGAAATGCTTTGCTTTGCACTAGATAACGTGGCAGCCTCCTAGCAGGAGATAGCAAGAACAAAAACTTCTAATCATCAGAACTGTTAGAACTGCTGCCTGTTAAAGAAATGATGACCACACATGTATTCAGCAATCTTCCACACATGCACACGCACATGAACAAACATTTACACCTTGTTTCAAACTGTTTTGCTTGTCGTCTCCTTTTTGTAACATCCATGTAAATAAGGGGCGTCTTAAAACTAAATAAATACAGGTGCTGAGGAGAGGATAATCAGAGAGTGCAGTGGTGAATTGTACGAGACAGTTCCTCTCCTCTCTTATCGCGAGACTTGAACTGGTGTCTTTGCTTCCTTTTTTGTCCTGTTTAATGAACGTCTGATTGGTGAACCTGACATTTACTTGGTCCTTCGAGCCGGATCTCAAGATACCTGAGGTTTCTAGGGGCTGAGTCGACGTCCAGGCAAAGACCGTGGCCACGGCACTTGAGACCCTTTCTGAGACTGGGCCTCGACTTTGCGCCTGGAGGCTGAGGGTTGACGAGAAGCCGAAGGAAGTGAAGACATCTCTGGTGAGTAGGAAACTCCCACACTCATGAGTAATGAGTGAATGCACGTCTGGGTGACTGCGGCAGAACCAAACCTCGAGAATACTAGTCACTATCGAGTAGACTAATTAGTCTATAAAACTGAGAAAAGGGCAAGGTATGTCCTGTACGTGAGCTCCGTGAAACGTGAGCATGTGTAAAAGTGTGAGTGGAGGTACGCTACCTCATTTGAACAGGAAATTGAGTGACAACTGTTTGAGGATGCAGAGGTAAGAATTCTCCGCCACTTTTGGTAGAAGCTTGAGAATTACCTCAAACGGAACTTAATTGTCACCCTGTTCAGGGGGAAGTCAGTCTAGTCACCCTAGGTGAACCACCGACTCCAACAGGGGAAAAACAAATAGGAAAATAGTTGATAAATAGCAAAATAGTTGAAATAAAACATCTGAAAAAAAAATAATGATGTGTAAGGACTAGAAGTTTGTAGAAAGCAAATGCCCTACTAAAACAAAACATCTAAATTTGTGGATAACACAATATGACTTTGCTGGCCAGCTCAACATACACGCAAAAAATATATATAGTTAACCTGCAGGATAAAATAAGATAAACACACACACACACACACACAAAAAAAAAGCTGGACTCAAGATGATGTGAAAACGGCCATAAAAGGTATCACATCTCATAAAGTTGATGTAACATAATTCGCCCAGGGAACGGAAGACTTGAGAAAATCTTACCACTTAAATGATGTGGAAGTACAACAAATTTGGATGACAACAAAGTACTTTCTCACAGCAGCAGGGAGTTCAAGGGTTAATATCCCGCACTTCTACTAGATTTAAAAAAAAAAAAAAAAGCAAATTTTCTGCCATTGGAAGAGTAAAATAAAACAATGAACCATTTGAAGAATATAGAATTGGAATAAATGCATGTTTTAAAGCAAATAGTGGCATTCCTGAAGATCACACTCCAGGGAGTGTGTATGAAGGGCAATGAAAAAAATGCTCTTCATGTGAATTCAAATAATCCTATAAAACAATGGATTGAAAAACATTGGGTTGACAAACCGACTGGCAGCCTGTAACAATACGTTAACCAAGGACTACGCGCAGAAAGAGTGCTACAAAATAAGAAAAGAAAATTGACACCTTTCTGACAGAGAAAGGAGAAATTTATGGAGCTTTATGCGAAACATTTAATAATTGTGGCCGCAGATGAGGAAGAGAGCAGCCATCTCCCCATCAAAAATGTCACAACTAATGCTCCCAAAATGCAACTTAATTCCCTCTCTGACGGGAAAAATAGAAGTAAAAAGAAAAAAAAGGAATTACTGGGAGGACAGTTAAATATCTTACAAAATGGGAATCCAGCGCTCTATTATTACACCTTACTTATTCCAAACAAACCTCCCACAAGAACAGGAGATTTCTTGCTGCAAACAGCTCAAGACGTGATTGAACAACCACAAAATGACGTAGGAAGTGACTCATTGCATGTGACAATGTAGTGTAAGATAAACTTATAACAGCCCACACCAGACAAAATCATGATTATCTGTACTCAGATGGAATATCAGTCGTGGTGACAGGAACAAGACTGACTGACAAACTAAATGCACTACACAAGGAATGGACACCACCACACACGTCATTACAACAGGAGTGGGAGAGTTTGGGACAATTTGTTTTGGTAGTATGAAATGTTCGAATGATGAAGGAAAGAAAAAAAACAAAGAAAAAAACACAAGTGGGTCCCTTTCAGGAGTTATTAAGAACCCCAAACAGCTTAAAAAATTGCAAAAAGGTGTAATTGAATTCATTTGTTGATTGTAGGAAAGTTATTGCTTTTGAAACCATTGTTAACATAAACAAAACTAATTTGTTTTTATTTGCCACTTGTAAGATAGCTGTTCTCATTCCCACTGCCAAGGTCGCTGTAGTCCGGTTACACATGGGAGTGAGACTGCCGTCATAATGGTGACTAAACAGTTAAATTTTGCTGTTTGGTGTTGGATGAAAACGCTACCCGTTATTTTCATTTTTCTGTTCGAGTGGTACCTGTGGGAACCACTCAAGGTCCCACCCCCAAAAAATGAATAAAACAAAATAAAAACAAAACAAATTGGATAACTACATACAAAAAACGTGTCCAAAAGATTGTAGTGTTTGCACAGATCCAGAGATAATACCAATTTACCTATTAATTGATAACGAATGCAAAAAAAAAAAGTTGGGGGATTCTGTGTATCCATTAACTTCTTTTGAAAAACTAAAAAAAACATTGTTTTCCAATAACGTGTCACATGGAAATTTCACATGCATCAATTTGATAGGACTAGAAATAAATTGGGAATTTTATCAGCATTTATGTGTGAAGCCATTTTTGTGCCACTGTCATGGTGGTGCGGCAGTAACTGTCTTTTTGATTTTTTTTTTACGCCAATGCCTTTCCTGACACAACACTTCTGCATTTATTCGGAGAGAGAGCTGAAGTCAATCCCTGCTAACTTTGGGCAGTGGCAGACTACACGTCGAACTGGTCGCCAGCCAGTCGCAGTGCAGATGTCGACACCATCACTGAGCGGGAATCGATCCCACGCTGCCTTCACTCGAAATGTCCCTCTGAGGCAAACCCGGACTACAACGTGGCCCGCAAGAGAAATGAGGAAACAAAACTGGTTGTTATTAATGTAGAATGCAGCTAACAAGGTAAACTATAGTTACATCACATGCATGGGCCCTAGGCCACTAATGCGTGTCATTCCAACAGAAATCCCAACACAATGTACCCTGGAGGTAATGACTAAAACAACTCCTAACACTACTTGTCAGAAATGGAAAAGTGTTTATCCAACAACTAAGGCAGTAAATGATAAACTGATATTTTCTCCTAATGTTGCATTAGCTAATTTCTCCTGTGTTAGCTTTACAGGGACAGATTTTAAGGTGGGAAGTCTCAACAAAACAGGGTGTCATGATATCCATCTACAAACTGCCCCACTGCTCCCATGCAGCAATTTGTTGTGGTGGTGTGTTGGTCAAAAGTTGTATGACATACTGATAAATGCAGCAGGAGCGTGTAGACTGGTATCACTGCTCTTATCTGTGAATGTGTTTCCATCCAAAGCAGAGGATATACAATTGGCCGCATCCATCTTTGGACCTCCCCTTGTGTTCTCCCGAAGCCGAAGGTCCTCTTGGAAAGATGGAGATCTAACATACATTGATGCAAATGGCATCCCAACTGCATACCAGATGAGTATAAATTGGTTAACGAGATTGCTGCAGGATGGGAATCCATCTTGTTATGGATAACTCTGAATAAAAATGTTGACAGAATCAACTACATACATTACAATGTACAGAAACTAGGTAATTATACGGAAGCAGGCTTTATTGTCATAAGGGAACAACCAGCTGCAACCTCACTCATGACGTTCCAGAAGCGCATGCTCCCCGGCCGAGAAGGGTGGCGACTGCTCAATATTCGGGGACCAGTGTTGTTTATTCCAAATATCACAGCACCTGATGGGTCACGCACAAGGGCCATTCAAGGCCTCTGCACCCTGAACCACAAGATGAAGGAGCACTCTGGTGTAAACACATCAGCCAGGTCTGAGTGGTGGGAAGAAAAAAAAAAAACAAGTTTGGTAAATCTAAAAATTTGGTGTTCTCTGTCCTAGTTTCTATCGCTGTTTGCAGCTATTCTTGCATTGTGTTGATGTTGTTGTATTCCCTGCATAAGGGCATTACTTAACCAACTTCTAACCACTGCTCTTGCCCCGACAAACTCAAAATTGGTAGAAATATATCCACTATTGGCACAACAGGGTAATGACAGTGATATTGTTGACCACGATGATGATGTTATGACTTCTCTTCCAGACCTGTTCTCTGATCCAGAAGATTACAAGAAATTAGTGCTATATTTTCTTTCGAGTGCAAGCCGAAAGGGTGATCAATTAGATGATTTAAGGATTTGAGCAAATGTAGGATAAACAGGAGGTTAATGTAGAAATAATTCTAAATCATATTAAGTAACTGCTTTTGACTGCAATGAAGAAATGCCTTGCTCTGCTCCAATTCAGTTACTGTTTCTGCCTGCAATGAAGAAATGCTTTGCTCTGCTCTAATTCAGTTACTGTTTCTGCCTGCAATGAAGAAATGCTTTGCTCTGCTCCAATTCAGTTACTGTTTCTGCCTGCAATGAAGAAATGCTTTGCTCTGCTCCAATTCAGTTACTGTCTCTGCCTGCAATGAAGAATGATTTGCTCTGCTCTGGAAAACGTGGTAGCAAATGTAGGATAAACAGGGGGGAAATGTAGGAATAATTGTGATCATAATTATAATACATTTGCTTGCAATAAAGAAATGCTTTGCTCTGCCTTAGATAACGTGGCAGCCTCCTAGCAGGAGATAGCAAGAACAAAAACATCTAATAATCAGAACTGTTAGAACTGCTGCCTGTTAAAAAAAAATGATGACCACACATGTATTCAGCAATCTTCCACACATGCACACACACATAAACAAACATTTACACCTTGTTTCAAACTGTTTTGCTTGTCGTCTCCTTTTTGTAACATCCATGTAAATAAGGGGCGTCTCAAAACTAAATAAATAAAGGTGCAGAGGAGAGGATAATCAGAGAGTGCAGTGGTTAATTGTACGAGACAGTTCCTCTCCTCTCTCCTCGTGAGACTTGAACTGGTGTCTTTGCTTCCTTTTTTGTCATGTTTAATGAAAGTCTGATTGGTGAACCTGACAGTGGATAAGTTAAATATGTTTGAAGATAAGTGATGAAAACATGCAAAGACTTTAGCAGTGAATCGTGATGGAGGGCCTTATGGAAATTTGGTGCTTATTAAAAACAAGCTCAAGTACACACCTGGCCTTTCTGGTATTAGTCAGCACTCCATCACTATATAAATACTAACTGCCATTAATCAATTAGTACCTATTTTGTTTCTCAGAAGGGGCAAAGTTGTTTTCTTTATATGCATTGGATGTCCCGAACCAGCGGTCCACGGGTGGACCCAAATGCAGGACTCCAAGACGAGACGACAGTGGGTTTTATTATAACCCAAAGTTGTGCACGACAACACAGTCCAAGAAGGCAGGATCCAAAACACAAGAAACAATGTCCGATAACTCTGAGCCTACTAAAGGGCGTAACCAAAATCGTGACTGGACCATAATGGTGCAATGGCGGCATAACCCTAGATGTGGGAAAGCATACTCAACGAACTGGCGAATGCCAGTGACAAAACTCCAACTTAAATACATTTACATCACAGTGCCTCATGTGACACAGCTGTGACCGGGAACAGGTGTCAGAGATGAAACTGCTCGGAGCAGTGGCAAGGCCATGCCACTCTTGGCCATTGTCCAGCCTTGCTCATGGCATAGCACAGGCAACTCACTATTGCTCTTCCGTATACTGTAAGGAGAGAAAAAATACAATAGTTGTGAAAATAACTTGAAAATGATAAAACTTTAACTTGCCAAAATGCATGTTGACAAGACACAAAGCTTATGGGAGATCCAAGATCTAAAACATATTCAACATGTGTGGAAGGAGCGCTCATCTGCAGTCCAGAGAAGCCACATTTAAAACTTGAGACCGTTTACCCACAAGAAGTGAAATACAGGCACAGAAGTAATTTTCATTATTTCCCGAAACTACAATATAATTAAATTTGTCAGTTTCAAGTTATTTCAGTGACCAGGAAACGGTTCAGTATTTACTAGATATACAGTAGTTTGACATTTTCCATTGATGCCCCGTAGTCTCAATTTCTCTAGGCTAAAAATCACACATTTAAGACGGTTCATTAGTGTTTTATTTTTATCGGTGCTGTTGTACATAGCATCCCAACATGCCAACAGCTGGTTGGTATTCAGTGCGGCTTCTCTGCACAAAGTGTCTGGAGCGTACAGTGGCCGAGGCATCCCGTAGGTCAAAGTAGGGGAAAGGGGGGTTGGTAGAAGCATTGCCCCAAGCAGCCTGAGGCCTCAGTGGGCAAGTCTCGCTGATCCTCTCCCCCTCCCTCACTTCATGCCAGGACAATGCTATACTACTGAAATTTTGTGATCTGCTCTAACTTGTTATTATTTTAAAGTTTTTTGCTGAGGCGGCGCCGTGGATCAGCTGGAAAAGCGTTGGCCTCACAGTTCTGAGGTCCCGGGTTCAACCCAAATGCAACTACAAATGCAAGTGTCTGGTTTCATATCCCCATACATGCAGTCGCTGTCCCTGTGTTGACAGTCTTGTTTTCCCTGAAACTCACCAGTAAAAAAAAAAAAAAAAATCAAGAATTAACGTGCATTCTGTGGAGGTAGCCAGTTTTCAAAATTAGAAGTACCGATGAGAGGCCATGTTATTTAACCATTCGTGGGAAGCATCCAATTTTTGGGACATCATGATTTTCATGCATTATATCCTTCAGTATATCAAAATATTTAAGGGTATTAATCTGAAGCCATAATTTGGTATCAGGAGAGGATAACTCATTGGTCAAAGTTAGCATGGAGTTATTTCCCTTTCCTTCCTGATGCAACATGCCTGCCTCAAGTACACATGGAGCGTTTTACAAGAGAAGAAAGGGAGAAAGGTCAGTATACAACCAGGTTTGTCTTCAAAATGCTAATCTATCAGTATTGTTAACGCGTATGTGTCGTTCTTGAATAAGAAGTAATTAATAAACATATCTCTAGTATGTACCACTTCACAGAACTGATAACATACCCGTGAGGGGTACGTCTTTTTTGTCCTTTGTTTTATCCGTTAAACAAAAAAGAATTGTTATTTCCTTGATTGTGGCCTGTTAGGAGACTTTTATATCAATAAAGCAAAAAATTGCCACCCTTCCCATGAATGGGTTAATTAAGGTTGACATTGGCGCCTGATCTAGTTTTTGATGCACTTTCCTTGAATTATGAACTAAAATAACACATATTTAAGAACTATGCTATGGCAAAATATTAAACATGTTTTTGCCTCCATAAGGCGCATCATATTAAAAGGCACGGTATCGGTTGTGGGTGCGGGTGCAATGTTTGTATTTAACACATATACAAGGGTCACCGCGTGATTCGGCAGAATAAGGTGCCCCATCCATTTTGGAGAAAATGTAAGACTTTTAAGCGTGCAATATGATTGTGAAAGTATGGTACAGTAATTTGAGTTTTAACAGCAGGCTAAGTACCTGAAGGAGAATATTTTCCAAGTACTAAAACAGTGACAATTTCAAACTTGTGCAGGTCGTAGTTTTCATGCAGTGCATTACTTAGCAATAGCAAACCCAAGTGAATACAAACTATAACTCCTACATATTGCCAGCCAAAAACATCCATCCATCCATTTTCTTAACCACTTATCCTCACAAGGGTCGTGGGGAGTGCTGGAGCCTATCCCAGCTGTCAACGGGCAGGAGGCGGGGTACACCCTGAAGTGGTTGCCATCCAATCCCAGGGCACATAGAGACAGACATCCATACTCACACTCACACCTAGGCACAATTTAGAGTGTCACACAGACACGGGGAGGACATACAAACTCCGCACAGGTGATGGAGGACAGTGTCTAAGCTTTGATCATGGTCAAGTGACGTCCATCTGGGTGCCCTGATGCCAGGGGCATTTTTGCCAGTCTACTTACGACATTGGTGTGCCTCATTTTCAACTAGGGACATGTTAGCAAAACATGGAGTTGATTGGGGTAGAGTAACCTTAGACACTGTTGGCTTCTGCTGTCTGATCCCTCTACCGAAAATGAAATTATTTTCAACTATTTATGAAGGACGGTTGTATCATGAATCACTCTTGGCATCTTATTTCTTCCCATATCCAAATGCAGCTTTATGTTTAGGAAATCAGGGTCCTTTTTTTCTTGGATCTTCATTGTACTAAGGGCAAAAGGCCAACACAAAGGAGCCGTCTTGCCCTTTACGACAATGAAATGAGATGCTTAATGAAGTCTACCAGCAGCAGGACTAAACAGTGTATAATGTACATGGACATAACAATTAGAGATCCAAGTGTTGAATGTAAAGTCGCAACCTGTCCCAGTATATATATTTTTTGTGCATCTGTTTCTGCTCCAGCCTACATAGCATGAAAGATGCTTCATTGGTTAAGGCATTCATTTTCATCTGATATGTGAATGCTGGCTATTTATGTATCAATCTAGCTTTCATTTCATGTTGGCCACAACATGGTTAAATTAGAATTTCAAAGCCTTGGTTAAAATAACTCTTTTTGAAGATATAGGGGGCAAGTTGTTTCACTTCTGTATACTGTATGTTTTTTTTTTCTTTTTCTTGAGAATTATACTAATTGTAATCTCACAATGTATTAAGGCTTGCATTTTTAAGAAAACTATTTTATTTTTAAGAAAAACCATTTTATTTTTAAGAAAAACTATTTTATTTTTAACCGGCGCATCTGGAAAGCTTGGCCTCACAGTTCTGACATCCAGGGATCAATCCCAGCCCAGCCTGTGTGGAATTTTCAGGTGCTCCCCATGCCTGCATGGGGTTTCTCCAGGGACTCTAGTTTCCTACCACATCCCAAAAAAATTTCAAATTAATTGGAGACTCTGAATTGTCACTTGGTGTGATTGTGCATGCGAATGGTTGTATGTTTCTATGGGCCCTGCGATTGGCCGGCAAACGGTTTCATTGTGTACCCTGCCTCCTGCCCATTGAGAGCTGGGATAGCCTTCAGCACTCTTGCAACCTTTGTGAGGATAAGCAGCTCAGATAAAAGATGGGTGTATTTTTTCAAAAATATTGTATTTAAAATATACATACTTTATTAACGGAAAAAATACATTTGTTGTAGTAGACTGTGCCTGTGTTTTCTTAAGTTGCTCACTTGAATACATGTTGGGTAAGTGTCCTTGAAGATTTATTAACAATTTGACGGACCTTTGAAGTTTTTGAAATAATTACGAGAAATTATCTATGAGATTTCCATTACTGATATCAACCGATTAGCTGAAATGCTCCCATACTGCTGACATAAATGAGTTTTGAAGGTCTGGAGTTTCAGGGTGTTTATATTGAGGGAGAGCTATGTGATGTGCAGGTGTGAATGCTCACTAAAAATATTAAAACTGCACTAGGTTCAAGTGTGTCACTGCACATTTGCTTACAAAGTGTTTTGCATTTTATTTATTTATTTTTTAAAATGCCGTTTACTTTCTGTCTGTCTATTATTCTGTACTGCTCTCCAATATTGACTGTCTGGCTGTTGTCATCACATATGTCCTAAAAGAGTTGCTCCAACTACCAGAGACAAATTCCTTGTACTGTATGTTTTTGACATACTTAGCAGATAAAGTTGATTCTAACATAAAACATCAATTAAATGGAAAATGAGATGCCAAATAAGGTGCCATGATGGCGCAGCTGTAGAGCGTGAGCCTCACAGTTCTGAGGACCGGGGTTCAAATCCTGGCCTGACCTGTGTGGCGTTTGCATGTTCTCCCCGTCCCTCCGTGTGTTTTCTTCGGGCACATTGTGTGTTACTGTATGTGCCCTTTGGCTGGCGATCAGTCCAGGGTGTACCCCACTTCCTGCCAAATGACAGCTGGGATTGGCTCCAACACTCCTGCGATCCTCATGAGGATAAGCAGCACAGAAAATGGATGATTGGATGAGATGGGAAAGGTAATGCTAGGTAATCCAGAATAGATATGTAGTTTGAGTTTAGATTTTAAGATGGTAAATGTGTGTGTTTTGGATCAGTTGGTAGTGAGTTACAAAGACGGGGCAGAGCGCCTGAAAGCGCTGTCCCCCTCAGTGGACAGATGGACAGGAGAGATTGTGAGAAGGATGGAAGGCGAAGATCTGAGAGACCGGAAGGGAATGGTAAAATGAAGGTCAGCATAATATGGTGAGGCAAGGTTATTGATGGCCTTGAAGATGCACATCACGCTTTTATATTGGATACTGTATCGGACAGGTAGCCTGTGGAGTTGTTGCGCTGGATTGATGTGATCAGTGGAGGGGGTCCTAAAATTCCATGGAAAAATAAATAAATAGTATTGTAAAAAATTCTTGTTGGGCCTAAATTGGAATTGGAAAACTTAAAACCGTCTGTATGGTAAGATGTATATTTATGAGTGCTTGTATCTACTTATTTTATAGTTTGTACTGTTTTTGTGTCTGTGTATGAGTGTGTGTCCTGTTCAGCTCATAGATCAAGCAGAATGGATTATCTTCATCACTTTTTTCCCCCATTTTTATTTGTCTTACAAGGGAGTTTTAGAGCTTCCTCTCGGATTTCTTAGTGTTTTAATTGAAGTTTATTGAGTATCAGCGTCAATAAGTTCAACAGAACAGAATTTCTACAGGGCGGAGCGGACAGAGGCAAAGTGCTAACAGTAAACAGAATGATAAAAATAAATCCTTCCATAGCTACAAGAAAAAATAAAATTTATGTGGATGTTAGATGACACTGTAGCGCCCTGTGAAAGAGGGACAGGACAAGATAGGACAGGACAAAGATAGGAAAAGAAGAATACAAGACAAGGACAGTGAACCTTACTATACAACTAAAATATGGTGGTGTCATGTCATCATTAGCTAATTAACTTGGGTAACACCCTACTAAACTTTCTTAGTACTTCTATTTTGTTATTGTTTTGTGTGTCACGACCCATCGCAACGGAGGTAGGACCCAAATGCAGGAGGACACGGAAGATGCAAGGTAGTTCGGGGAAAAACGTTTATTATTAGAAGGTCAGGGATCGAGCAGGCAGTCAGGTGCAGCAGCGGTACTTGGGACGTCGGGCGTAGAGAGCAGGTCAGTGGGCAGGCAGGAGTCGGTACCCGGGAGATTGACCAAGGAAGGCGGAAGTGTCAAAGGAGTCAGGCTTACGGGGTCGGTCGGAGAACAGGCGGAGGTCGGTACACACAGGTTGACGATCAGGGATATGGGAGTACTCGAACGGGGCATGAAGCTCAACGATCTGGCGGAGCACCAGTCGTCATAGGGGTCCTATATATACACGGGATAATCAGCCCGCGTGAGCCGCAGGTGTGTGCCTCCCAATTAGCGCGACCGCGCGGGCACCCGCACAGCCCGGGCTGGAGCGGCAGGTTCATGACATTGTGTTGTATTGTATTGTGTGTGATTAAGTTGTCTTAAACGCAATACAAGTGCTTTGTTATATTTTGCAGGTTTGACCAAGGGGATTTATTGTAACCTATCACGTACTATATGCTATAAACAGTAAGAAAAATTAGTCCGCCCACCACATTATTATTTTTTACCAGCTTTCTACACACCTAGCTTACATTTGGAATCCACAAAGCTCTTGTCCTTTGCACTTGTGCAATGCATTTTTTATTACGAATCAGGTCTTTTGGAAACGTGGGAAGAGTGAATCCATCCTCCCAAGTATTAGACCAAAATTCACCAACACAATCAGCTGGCATTTTGGCAAAAAATATGAAGAAAATAGCTAATTACTGGCCTGTACAAGAGGTAAATACACTCGATCTTGCAGCTGAAGTTGTGTGCAAAATATGTCACTTCCAGCTTCTTCTTCAACCTCACACAGATTTTTTGATTAAAAAAAAATAATAATATACAGCAACATTCTGATGTGCTGTGAACATCTGATTTTTTTTTTAACAACATATTTAATTTCATATTTTTTGTGTCAGTGGCACTTTAAGAAGGGGGACCGGAGGGTGTGTAACAACTACAGGGGTCACACTCCTAAGCCTCCCTGGTGTAAGGTTTATTCGGAGGTGCTGGGGAGGAGGGTCTATCGGGAAGTTGAATCTCACATTCAGTAGGAGCAATATGGTATTTGTCCTGCCTGTAGAACAGTGGACCAACTCTACACCATCAGTACGGTCCTCGAGACTGCATGGGAGTTTGCTCATCCAGTCTAAATGTGTTTTGTGGACTTATAGAAGGCATTTGACCGTGTGCCTTTGGGACTCTTGTGGTGAGTCCTTTGGGAATATCGGATACCAAGCCCCCTGAAATGGGCTGCTATGTCCCTGTACAACTGGTGTTGGAGATTTGTCCACATTGCTCCCAGTAAGTCTGACTTGTTTTCCTGTGAGAGTCCTTGGAATCCCCCAAGGCTGCCCTTTGTCTTCGATTTTGTTCATAACTTTTATGGACAGAATCTACAGATGCAGCAAAGGTATAGTCCAATTTGGTGGCCTCAGTATTGCATCTTTACTTTTGCAGATGTTGTGGTTCTGTTTGCTTCAACAAGCTGTGACCTCCATCTCTCACTGGAACAGTTCACAGCTGAGTATGAAGCGAGATGAGACGAGGCACCTCCAAATCTGAGACCATGGTCATCAGTTAAATAAATAAATAAATGAAGATAGATAGATAGATAGATAGATAGATAGATAGATAGATAGATAGATAGATAGATAGATAGATAGATAGATAGATAGATAGATAGATAGATAGATAGATAGATAGATAGATAGATAGATAGATAGATAGATAGATAGATAGATAGATAGATAGATAGATAGATAGATAGTCGTTTATTTTCCGTTTTGATTCTGCATCCTTAAACCCTGATGTACAGTATAAGCTCCTCTACTTGGGTAAGAACGTCATCTCTACCTGTTTCTGGTGGAGGACCATGGTCTCAGACTTGGAGCTGTCATTCCATCTGTTTCATATTCAAATGCAAACTATTCCAGTAAAAATGTGAAGATTATAACCTAATAGAGCCACCACAATTACATAATCTGAAAAGGAAAGCACTAAATCCACTCCATTGAACTGGATGGCCTCAATTCTGTAGTTATGCTTTGAAATTCTGTGTGAAAAAGTTCACAACAGAATCATTGACAAATAACAACCCTCCCTGGAAAGAAATCCAACTCTCTTACATAATGCTGAGAAAACTCTGACAGTGCTTGTAGAGGGTGTGAATAACTTGTATCGGGGGGTCCATACTGCCATAACCCTGCCCACAAGACTTCTGTAAGGTATTTGTTTAAAAGAGTAGCCCCACTCCCTGCCCTGGTAGCTGATGTGTGATTTATGTCACTGAGTTTGACACAGTTCCACTTCCACGGTTTTGTGCAACCTTTGAGGCACGTTTCTCCAGAATTTCAGTTTCAGAATTTTACTTTTGGGGTATTACAATTTTGAGGCAACACATTATTTCTCATGATAGCGATGAATCATCCAGTTTGCTCAAAAACAAACAAAGTAGTTGAAAAGAAAAATAACAACATTGATGTTGAATTGATTTACTCCTGATCTGAAATTGCTTCTTAGTAATACACTGTCATCAGTCCAGTTCGACGGTGGCATCCCTTGGACTAATCTAGAATTTGAAATAAAATTGCTCAACAAGTTAAACTTATCGCACCTAACCAGATTACTAAAGCCATAGTCTTTGTTTAACATAAATGCAATGCATGGACCATCTATGTATGTGCATGAAATGTGCACTAGATTGTAGATTGTCACTATGCATTTGAGTACAAACCATTTTGCTTTTCTTTAGCATTTTAGGAGTATCAAATGAATTTTTTTGGGGGGGTATCTTGGTATGGAACAATTTGTCACACTATTTTCCACTCAGCATGAAAACAAGAGAGTCAGACAATGACAATTATAAATCATGCAAATAGTAAAGATCTGTAAATACTGTATTTACAAAGATTATCAATACATTTCAGTGTCACTGTTCCTTTTCAATATACCGTGACATCAAAATTCAATTTATTCAATCACTGCACATAAAATGCTTCATTTGGTAACATCAGTGCCTGCACTTTATAGTTGAAGCCCAACACCTTTCCAGATCCTTTGGAGAAACAAGGACAAATAAAGTCCTTCTATCTTACTTTTATGCATTCGGTGGGGCATAATTTTCTATTCTTTAAACTGTGGATTCGCGGGCAAGGTAACCAAATATTGTGAACATATCTGAGTGACATGAATAGTTTTTGAAAGTAGCAATTACTGTAAAGTACACATAGTATATTTTGTAGATGTTCCAACTGGAAACCTTTTCCAAATCATGTTTAGTATGAGGTCAATTGATGAAATCTGAATACGTTTAGCTCACACTTCTAAAAATATAGCTGTAGGCTACACCTATTAAATTTGCTTTGATATCACTGGTGCAGGGTGGACGCAGGTACTCCCTCTGAGCTTCCTTTTACCTCCCCAAAATCCAAATCCTCACCCCTTCTATCCTCTAATCCTGCAACCAGGTAGTGGCTTTGCCTGTTCATGAGGCAGGTGACACTCACCACCCATTGAGAGTGAAATTAAATAACCAACAATGAGCTAAGGCTGGCGACGAGCTGACGCTAGCGATGAGCTAACGCTAGCGAGGCCTACACTGGACCACAAGGAGGAAGACTACAACAAGGATACCTACCACCAATTGAGAATGAAATTAAATAACCAACGATGAGCTAAGGCTAGCGACGAGGGAACGCTAGAGATGAGCTAACACTAGCGACAAGCTAACACTAGGGAGGCCTACTTTGGATCACAAGGAGGAAGACTACAATGAGGACCGTGAGGACTTAGAGGACTTAGAGGACGCTGAACAAGTGGGCACAACCCTCAACTTCAACTTTCTTCACTCCTGCAGGGACATTGTGGTTTGAATCTCTTTTTCTTCTATCTTCATATGTGTTCGAACCCTTACTTTGATTTAGCCTAGGTAGTATGTGAATTGTTTACCTTGTGTGTTGACTTGTTTATTTGATTGTCTTTATTTGACTATGTGTGGCCCTATGGGCGGCACAAGCCAGTGCAATCTGTAGGCCGGTCCCAAGACCGGATAAATTCAGAGGGTTGCGTCAGGAAGGGCAACCAGCGTAAAACTGTCCCAAACACATATGAGCGTTCAAACGAATCCCATACCGAATCGGTCATGCCTCGGGTTAACAACGCCCGCCCCTAGTGCCGTTAACCTGCAGGGTGTCAGTGGAAATTCAGCTACTGTGGGTCAAAGACAAAGAAGAGGAGGAAAGCGACTAATTCGGCAGAAGAGGAAGAGGAAGGCAAAGAGCCCCAACTGAATGGAGGGACTTTGAGTGTTGGGACTGACAGGAAAAGGTCAGACGTTGGTTGACATGACGATTAGGAATAAGGTTGATATTTCCATCCAAGAGACCAGATGGAAAGGTAGTATGGCAAGAAGTTTAGGAGCAAGGTTTAAATTGTATTACCATGGAGTAGATGGGAAGAGAAATTGATTAGGGGCCATTTTAAAGGGAGAGCAGGCAAAGAACGTCTTTGAGGTGAAAAGAGGATCATATGGAGTAATGTGGCTGAAATTTGAAACAGAGGGTGTTATGTATAATGTGATTAGCGACTATGCCCCAGAGGTAGGTTGTGACCGAGAGTTGAAAGAGAACTTCTGGAAGGAACTAGTTCTGAGCATCGCAAACAGAGAGAGAGAGTTCTGATTGGTGCAAATTGTAATGGACATGTTGGTGAAGGATACAAGGGTGATGAAGAAGTGATGGGTTAGTATGGCATCCAGGAAAGGATTTTTGAGGGACAGATGGTGGTGGACTTTACAAAAAGGATGGAAATGGCAGTAGTGGACACTTTTTCCAGAAGAGGCAGGAACATCTAGTAACCTTCAAGAGCAGAGGTAGAAGCACCCAGGTGGATTATATTCTGTGCAGACAATGTAATCTGAAGGAGGTTACTGACCGTAAAGTAGTGGCAGGGGAGAGTGTAGCTCGACAACACAGGATGGTAGTGTGGAGGACGACTCTGGTGGTGGGTAGGAAAATTAGGAAGACAAAGGTCGAGCAGAGAACCAGGAGGTGGCATCTGAGAAAGGAAAAATGCTGTGCCGCCTTCCGGAGAGGGGTGAGACAGGCTCTCAATGGACAGGAGGAGATCCCGGAACACTGGACTACTACAGCTAAGGGGATCAGAGAGACAAGCAGGAGAGTACTTGGTGTGTCTTCTGGTTGGTAAGGGGAGAAGCAGACCTGGTAGTGGAAACGCAAGGAAAGAGATGAGCGAAGAAGAAGTGGGACAGTGAGAGGACTGAGCAGAGGCGAAAGGAATACATAGAGATGTGACGTAGGGCAAAGGTAGAGGTGGTGAAGGCTAAACAAGAGGCATATAATGACATGTACATCAGGTTGGACACGAAAGGAGAAAAGGATCTCTAGAGCTTGGCCAGATAGAAGGATGGGGATGGAAAGGATGGGTGATAAAGGATAGAGAAGGAAATGTGTTGACTGGTGTCAGTAGTGTGCTGAATAGATGGAAAGAATACTTTGAGAAGTTGATGAATAAAGAAAATGAGAGAGAAGGAAGAGTGAAGAGTCATGTGTGAAGGACCAGGAAGTGGCAATGATTAGCAAGGGGGGAGTTTGAAAGGCACTCCAAAGGATGAAAAATGGAAAGGCCGTTGTTCCTGATGACTTACCGGTGGAGGTATGGAAGCAATTTGGAGAAGTGGCTGTGGAGTGTTTGACCAACCCATTCAATAGAATTCTAGCGAGCGAGAAGATGCCTGAAGAATGGAGGAAAAGTGTGTTAGTTCCCATTTTTAAGAATAAAGGTGACTTGCAGAGCTGTGGCAACTATAGAGGAATAAAGTTGATGAGCCACACAATGAAGTTATGGGAAAGAGTAGTGCAGGGTAGACTCAGCACAGAAGTCAGTATCTCCGTGCAACAGTATGGTTTCATGCCTAGAAAGAGTACCACAGATGCATTATTTGAATTGAGGATACTAATTGAAAAGTACAGAGAAGATCAAATGGAGCTACATTGTGTCTTTGTCGATTTGGAGAATGCCTATGACAGAGTATGAAGACAGAGAACTGGTGTACTGCATGCGGAAGTCTGGTTTGGCAGAGAAATGTTAGAATAGTACAGGACATGTATGAGGGCAGCAGAACAGTGGTGAGGTGTGCCATAGGAATAGAATTTAAGGTGAAGGTAGGATTGCATCAGGGATCAGCTTTGAGCCCATTCCTGTTCGCTGTGGTCATGGATAGGATGACAGATTAGGTTAGACTTGAATCCCCTTGGACCATGATGTTCGCAGATGATATTGTGATCTGCAGTGAAAGCAGGGAGCAGGTGTAGGAAAAATTAGAAAGATGGGGGCATGGACTGGAAAGGAGAGGAATGAAGATTAGCCAAAATAAAACAGAATATATGTGCGTGAATGAGAGGGGTGGAGGGGCAAGAGTGAGGCTCCAGGGAGAAGAGATAGCGAGGGTAGACAACTTCAAATACCTGGGGTCAACAATCCAGAGCAATGGCGAGTACGGGAAGGAAGTGAAGAAACAGGTCCAAGCAGGTTGGAACAGCTGGTGGGATGTGTCTGTCGTGTTATGTGACAGAGGAGTCTCTGCTAGGATGAAGGGCAAAATTTATAAGAGTGGGGAGGTCGGCCGTGATGTACAGATTAGAGATGGTGGCACTGAAGAGATAACAGGAAGCAGAACTGGAGGTGGCAGAAATGAAGATGTTGAGGTTCTCGCTCAGAGTGAGCAAGTTGGATAGGATTAGATGTACCGTCCTTCCTGCCTGTCGACAGCTGGGATAGGCTCCAGCACTCCCACGACCCTTGTGAGAAAAAGCAGCTCAGAAAATGGATGGATAATGAATTAGTGGGGCAGCACGGTGGAGCAGCTTTACAGCGTTGGCCTCACAGTTGTGAGGACTGGGGTTCAAATCCTGGTCCCACCTGTGTTGAGCTTGCATGTTCTCCTTGTATCTGAATGAGTTTTCTCCAGGCACTCTAGTTGCCTCCCAGATCCCAAAAACATGTATTAATTGGAGACTCTAAATTTCCCCTTGGTGTTATTCTGAGTTCAACTGTTGTCTCTCTCCATGTACCTTGCGAGTGAGTGGCAACCAGTTCAGGGTGTACCCTGCTTCCTGCCCGATGACATCTGGGATAGGCTCTGGCACTCCCCGACCCTCGTGAGGATAAGCGGCTCAGAAAATGGATGGATGGATGGGTGGCTGGCTGGATGGATTAGTTGCACGTATGTGTGGACTCCCGTCAAAATTGAGTTTGAATGTGATCTGTTACGTCTGACCATAGCCACGTGCAAGTTATAACGGAGATTGCGTCCTTGTACAACTGGATTTATTTTTATTTACAGAATTTGAACAGTTTGACACACTTAAAAAAGCAGTTTGAATAGAACAACTCTTTTGGAATGGAAACCTGGCCAAGAGCAAATGAAACGTGATGTCCAAGTCAATTATAAGACATTGAAGTTGTTGAATTTTCATCTACCCTCTCAAAATCATACAAATTTAAATCAGTCGAGTTCTACAAATCTCATTCAAATCATCCATCCATCCATCCATCCATGCATCCAACTCTTACATGAGTACAATATTTGGGTATTCTACCCACTTCTGGTGGTCAGGTACTTTGTAACTGAGATAAATCACTCAGTATCTTTAAAGTACTAATCCAGAGGACATTAATTTTATTTGGCTATCATACAAATGTCACTAAAATTTCATAAAAAAATATTTAAAAAATTCTCAACACAACAGAAGTGAAATAAATTAGCGCCAAAGGACACATTTTCTTTGGAACCCGAATGCCTCTGATGTCTGTTTCAAACCCAGGCTCTGTTGAAACTGCTTCCATTGGTCCACTATTTCACTGATATTACCGAAGCCTTCTCGCACTTAAGTTATTTCCTCAATCTACATAGATATTAATTAGATTAAGCAGTGATCACAGAAGGCTATGGCAGTGTGGGGAATGGCACGCTATGCGTTTATTATTGTGGTTTAGCATTTGTCCAAAGTGATATTTTCCCATGTTGGTCAAACAATGTGCTGTTTGTATCTAGGGAGTTTGTGGTTCAGTTTAGCTTTATTAAAATCTCAAAGGACAAAGAGGGCTGAGTCTGGGTATTTTTTAATCAATCTTGTTTACTTATTCAGTAAGGGTTAGCAGTGCTGTGTTTGTGCTAGCTTGGGACAGAATATACACTGACGAAGATGAAAGACTCGCATGGTAAGTAAAATGGCTTACATTTCAGACAATAATGAGGGGTGAGTCCATTTTTTTTTCTTTCTTAATTTAGTTTGCTTGTTTGGCAAGCGTTAGCAGTGCTGCATTGAATGTAGACACCGCTGAATATGGACCCTGCAAAAAATGTTCTTCAGAATTTCTGTAGAAATCGATAGAATTCAATAGAATTTGTACAGAACAACTTCTCCAGAACGTCGTTGTTACTTTCTATAAAATTTCTACTGAACAAACTGTTTCTGCAGAAACTCTATAGAAAGGTTTGAAGAACAGAAAGTGGCACAGTGCTTGATATCAAATTTCTATAGAATTTGTACAGAAAATAATTTCTGTAGCACAATTTTCCTGCAACATCAGAGTTAATACACATGCTGAAGTCGCATTATAAAATGCATCAAGTATTTGTTACAATATATAAATACCGTCATGATAATTGAGATTTCAAAATATGGCAACTCCATCATGTAAGACAAGCCACTATTAAAACGCCTACATGTTGAAAAATCAGAAACCAGCTGTCAATGTGTTGAAGAGGGCATTTGTTGTGTGGTTGATTCAAGTTGGCTTACCTGACGGACTTTCCCAAAAATAGTTTATTGATACCAGATGTTATAATTCCATGTTTTAGTGTTGGAATGCATAAAGCATATTAAATAGTTTTGTAAGCTTTTGATCGGCATAGTTTAAGTAAAGAAGACTATTTTACTTTGATTGCACTTTCATTATGTACTTAAATATGACCTTATACATTGAATCAACGGATAAAGTGTTGCCCATTTGCTAATCAGAAAAGGATGTGTTGTGGAGCCGGTGGTTGTCCTTGATCTTTGTACGCCAAAAAACGGCTGGCGCCATCCTCCTATCCCAGGCGTTGCCGTGGAGACAAACGACACCAGATAAGGAGCGAAAAGTGACCATCCTGGCCCAGGATCTGACTGCGGAGGGGCAGCCACTTCTACCAAGGACCCATACATATAAAAACCGTGTGTTACTGGGCAGCTTTTGTCTTCTTCTTTGGTTATCCTGCCAGAAGACACACGTCTCGTGTGCGGCAGATACCTAGATAAGACCCGGATGTCTGTACTGCACATTCCTTTGTAATAAATCCATTTGCTGTTAACTTTTTCTTATCATTGGTCATATCTTCCTCGACCCATGAACATGCGTAGGGTCCAAACTCGCAAATCCCTACAATACATTTGAGCGTGTACCTGGGTCTTTTTTAACCAAGATTGTGTGCATCAAGATTGATTAGTAGAATTTATTGCTGCGCTTAAGAATCTTTCAGTTATATGGTGACTTGCCAGCCTTGTACTATTTAACTGATTGCAGTTTCCAGCCATAACTGATTCATTCACGTACATGTATTGTACATGACGGCTTGCTAGCCTTGCCCTTGGAGGAAGCAGATATTGTATATGAACCACCCACCGTTGGCAAGTTATCAGCAACTCTTTCACATGTAACCTAACTTTATTTTCAAACAATAACAGTGAAAGGCCATTGATTTACAGCAAATGTTCACAAACCTTCAATCATTATGAACCTATTGGCCATCAACATCAAGTGTAAGAACAACCACCACTTTTTCCTCTGTAGAGCCAAAATAGGAATTTGAATTTCTGTTGGGCACTTTCAATGGGCCAAACATACCCTGGAAACACATATCCACCAATGAAAAGGGTCACCTAAAATTGGTTCCTTGCGTTGTGCGGGAGTTTCCTTTGTCTCATTCACAAAGAAGAGTGTTGGATATTTTATTTCTAAATCATCATAAACTTAAGTTAGTAATCTGACTCCAATTTGTGACCTTACCCAAATGCCACTCATCCAACAATATACGCGCTCGTTCTGCAATAGAAAGGTATCAGGAAGCCGGCATTTTCACACACGAGTGGATTTATTCCTTCAACACACACCTGGGTCTCGGGTCCCTCTCATTACAACCCTGTACGTCTCTGTTCCCTCAGCCGACGTACTCTACATCCGAGTTTCCCAGAACAATTTTAAAGTACAATCTACTGATTCACTATTGGTTCTGTCTCCTCCACGTATCCTTGGCGCTCTCTCATTGGTCTCCTTTGGTCCGCCGGATGTTGGACAGACTCCTCCCCTGCAGACTCGCGTGCTGGCTCCTCCTGGTGGTTTCCTGACAGTAGTTTTTCCACCAACTGCCTCCGAGTCCTCCCGTCTCCGCATCCTCCTTGCAGTTAGCACCGTCTGTTCTAAAACATTCCATTCTTGCACCACATACCCTGTTTCGTTCCACCAGTCACACGCTCAGCACTTTACAGTCTCACACTTTCATACACAGGATGTAGCAACATCTAATGAACTACTTTAAGCTGAAACTCTTATATTCCTTTATTCCCTCTGAGGTCATCACTCGAACAGCTTATTTTATTGTTAAACACGAGTTAAAAATCAATAGCCATAAGCTAAAAATTAGCAAAAAATTAAAAATTAGTAGAAAATTAAAAATCAGTAAAAAATGTCATTCTAGTAGAAAATTTCATTCCCTCCTCATGGCCTCAGGTCCCTGAGGCCACCTTCACATACTCACATCCCGGACTCCCGGAGGGCCACAGCTGTCTCCGCCTCCTGGGGGTCCTTCTGAGTGATCATCACGTACTGGCCACCCGCAGGGAGTGGCCCCAACGTGCGTTCAATTGTCTTAACAGTTAATGATCTGATACATGGAATACAGCAACATCCACATAACACCATAACAGCAGCAAACACAGCGATATAAATCAGTACTGATGCAATCAAGCTTTTATATTTACCAAAGACGTTTAACCAGTCAGAATACCAACTGGTGTCCACACCTGAGTGCTCCTTCATTTTGTTACTGAGCGTGCGCAGACCCTCCAATGCTTTTATTGGTATATTTACTTGGGTAGTTGTATTAGGAGCCACTGTTACTCTCACCGAATTATTGTATGCCCAGCCTATTATCCAAGGCTGGTAGCCCTTTTTCTCCCACTCATTTTCTGACTTTACCTCTCTTCTCCTTCTAGGTTCCTGTGGGCGTAACAAGGGCCAGTCCTGGTACCGTGGTTGATAATTGTCCAATTTATCTAACAAATCAAGCCATTGTTGAGTCACTTGAAAATTGTCACCCAAGCGTTCACCTGTGTCGGTTGTTTACACTTCAGATTTAGCAGTAGTTGTTGTGTCTGTGTCAGCGTCTTACCACCATCTTGCTCTGCTTCATACCATACCGTTCCATTACAGGAATGATACACCATCACTCGTTCTCCTTTCGCTCCATCACTTCTGTCATCCCGCACCATATGTTCAAACGCCAACATAGTCCACACAAACAAGCCAGCAAGCAAAATAGTCAATAAAGTTAAACATTTGCATCGTCGTCATCTTTGTTCAGACACTTTCGAGTCCGAGTTTGATCCAATTGTCGCCATCGTCACATTCCCTCACTTGACCTGCCCGTCCGGTTGGTCAACTTTAAGCTCATCATTGGCAGGCACTAAGTCTGGGGCCGGGCGCAACTGTGAGTAATGGTACCACTTTTGTCCTTTAGTTTCCAATTGGACGGCGTGTGAAGTTCTAGCCAGAACCCTAAACGGTCCTTTCCAGCGAGGTTCAGTCCACTTCCGGGAGAGCACCCGGAGGTAGACGTACGGAGTGATGTCCGACTCCGGTGATGCTGATGACGAATCTGCAACCGCCTTGTCTGTGACCTGCGCAGACACACTGGATACAAGTGAATGAAGGTACTTCCAGTATGCAGCGTGTGATAAATCAGGTGTCGGTACGTCAGCTGGCGGGACCAAGGTGGAGGCAGGCCCTGGCATTAGGCGACCAGTTAACAGTTCAAATGGCGCAAAACCTGTTATTTTGTGAACAGTTTGGCGGACGACCAACAGGGCTAGGGGCAAAGCTTGCAACCACGTCATTTTTGTTTGAGCCATGATCTTAGCCAATTTTTCTTTCAAATTCCTGTTAAACCTTTCAACTTTGCCTTGGCTCTGGGGGTGGTACACACACCCAAAGCGATGCTTCAGCCCTAACAGCGCTTCCACTTTAGCCATTGCTTTGTTGTTAAAATGTGTCCCATTATCAGATCTGATTAAAGCAGGAAAACCATGTGTCGGAATATAATGATTCATCAAAGCTTTAATGACTGATGTGGTGTCTTCCCTTGGACACGGATACGCCTCCGGCCAGCGTGAATAAGAATCCACAATGACCAGAAGGAACCGCTTCCCGTTGACCCTGTCAATCATGTCCGTGATGTCAATTACAATTTCTGCTCCAGGCCAGGCCACAGGGGAGAATGCCCCTGGCTTGGGTTTCAATGTTGGTCGTGCATTAAATGTTTGACATAATTCACAAGCCGCCACAAATTGCTAGACCACCTCCTGCAACCTTGGATGCCACCACTGACGAAGTTTTGGAAGCATTGCCTGAGGCCCCACATGTGCCACTGTATGGGCCTCAGTCAACACCGAGGTCATGAGTCGTCCTTCAGGGAGGACCGGCTGGCCTCTGGGACCCACCCAAAGACCATCCGATCGCCTGACCGCCTTTGATGCGATCCACATAGATTTTTGTTCCGGCGACGACTTATCTTGTGCGTCCATAATGTCCTCCAGTGTAACCTCGGGTGCCACTGGAAGATCCGGAGGTTCTTCATCCCAGACCACAGCCATGGTTGCTAACATCATCTCGTCCTGAGGGGTGTACCCAGCCACTTCTTTCGCGAGAGCATCCGCCCTCTCATTACCTTTTGCCACCATGGTGTTGGCCTTTGAGTGTCCCGGGACCTTTACAATCGCCAATTCGTGGGGACCCTTAATTGCTTCATACAATTGCTCCATCAAAGTTTTATGAGCAATTTCTTTGCCTTTCGCTGTTAGCCAGCCATTGTGCAGCCACCCCTTTAGGTAAACCAGGCAGCCAACGCTGCATATGCCGAATCAGTATATACAGTTAATTGCTGTCCTGGACACTGTTCCAAGGCCAACACCAGAGCCAACACCTCAGCCGCCTGGGCGGAGGGTTTTATTGTCAACTTCTGAGCTGTCACCGGGAGGAAGAAAGAACCTTTCCACTTCACCACTGCCGCTGCCGCGTGGAGTGTCCCATCCTTGGCACGCCAACAACACCCATCTGTGAACATAACCCGTCCACCTTCCAATGGTTCCGCATACAAGTCCTCACGGACCTTTTGATCTTTCTGTACTTTCAGAGCACACTCATGTGCCCCTTCCAGGAGGTGATTAGTCATGTTCACACCATCATGCACATACGTAACATTTGGTACCGTCAATGTCTTCATTATCCGTGTTTGTCTTAGGGGTGTCAACGTAAATGCCGCCGATGCGACAAAAGCTGACACCGCATGGTCTGTTAACACCTGGACGGGATAACCCATGACCACATGTGCCGTTTTCTGTAGGACCTTTGCCAGGCCCGCCGCATACCTAACGCAGTCTGCTTGTTTCTGTTCAATTCCGTCTAATGGCACACTACAATCCAATAAAACTGCCCTGTTTGTTCCATGTCTTTGGTACAATGTCGCATTCACTGTTTTCTCACTAATAGCTACATCTAAATGAAACACCTTATTGTAATCTGGGGTAGCCAAAGCTGCTGCTGATGCCAATTCCTGAATTAGTTGCACAAACAATGCATCATCCTCAGGGGTCCACTGCAATGTGGCCTTCAAATTTCGGACCCCTTGTTGTTTGACCAGGGCCCGCAAGCCTGCTGTTTTATCCACAAAACATGGGATGTAGGCTTGGCTGTAGCCACACAATCCCAAGAAGGACAGCATGTCCTGCACTGTTTCTGGACGTGGGTGTCGCAAGATGGAGCTGCGGTGATTAGGGGACATAGCCAATCCGGCTGGTGTGATGACACGCCCCAGAAAAACCACAGACTTGTGACAGCACTGTAACTTTTTCCTTGACACTTTGAAGCCCAGGTCAGCAAGCTTCAACAGCACTGCTCGTGTGGCTTCCACACACTGGTTGGATGTTTCGGCCGCAATGAGGAGATCGTCCACATACTGCAGGAGCACTGAGGCTTGGGGTAGTTTACATGAAAGTAACAAGTCCTTCAAGACCTGATTAAAGATTCCTGGCGAATTCTTGAAGCCCTGTGGGAGTCGTTTGTACTGCAATTTCACCCCTTTGTAAGAAAATGCAAACACGTGTCGTATTGACTCAGGCAGTGGTAAACAGAAATATGCATTCGCCAAATCAATTACCGTATACCACTGTTTCTGAGGATCCAGGGAGGACAGGATGCGATGGGGGTCAGGAACTGGCAAAACTGGGGTTATAGTTATGTCATTCACTGGCTGAAAATCATGGGCCATCCTCCATGTCACCCCATCAGCCTTCTGGACCGGCCTCAGAGGTGTGTTCCAAGAGGACGCCGACGTTTCCAACACCCCCGCATCCCACAATCCTGCCACTGTGTCCTCCATACCATTGTCTGCTTCCTTCGGCCATTGATATTGAGGTCGGCGGACTTGAATGGAGCAATCAAGTTCCAATTGGATCGGTTGAACCGTATGACAAAAACCAACATCAAATGGACCCTGTGACCACAAGGTCTGTGGCATTTGATCCAGCATAGCCTGTGCAGACTCATGGTCATTCTGTTCCCGCCCATGATGGCGGTCCAGGAAGACCAATTCAAGGTCTGACTCATCTACCATTTTTGCCATTATCCTGTAACTTTTGGTTGCGGCCGAATGCCACGCATCTGGAATCTCAGTCATCATCCAGTCATGTTGTTGTGTTAATCGTTTCACCATGGGCCCCAATAGGCGGGGCTCATGGCCTGGCGACACAGCCAGTGTTACATGGGGCAGACCTTCCTCACCCATTTTGAACCATTGTTCTTGCTCTGGCGACAACTGCACATTCGCTGCTACTCCCTCTGGGCCTACAAAGATGCATGGTGACTGTAATGTCCAATGAACTCCCTCGATTTCTTCAAACGCATCTCTATATACTTCATCCGAATCCCTATCGTAATATAGAGTGCAATGCAATGGGTCCACTGGGGGGGGGGGGGGGGTACGGTGCCAATGCCTGGATCCACGGTTTCCACAGGAGGTAAGTGGAGTAGACACCTCCGCCAAGTGGAGTCTCAGGATTCAATCTAGCCCAGTAGATCCGTGCCGTTTCAGGTACTGTGGGGAGTGGTGCCATCAACCACTGACCCCTAGGTGTCACAGGCTGGGAGCATTCCAGAACCTGTCCGCCAGGAAATGTCACTGTAAGTCCCTTCTCGCCGCACAATATCTGGGCTCTCAATGCTGACAACATGTCTCTGCCCATTAAATTGATGGGTGTGTCCATTGCATGAACATATGAATGATATAGTTTCTGTCCAGTGTTTGTGATTTCCGCTTTCAATGGCCGGGTAAAGGGCAGAGTCTGAGGACGTCCCGAGAAGCCGACCAACGTTGTAACTCGTCTCGACAACGCTGTACTTGGCAGTGGCATGTTGAGTGATGAATGTGTTGCTCCAGTGTCCACCAACATCTGGACCGGAGTGTCCGCCACTGTCAACTGAAGCATTGGCTCTGCCTGGCCAGTGCTTTCCAAGCTTCCCAGGCCCCCCCTATTCGTCCGGGCCGTACCACGGGTCGGCTTGGTAATACTGACCCCGTGGATTCGGCTGCGGCCACGGGCGGGGCTGCTGCGGTCCCCCTTGGTGTGGTGGCCCTGCTTGCTGGTTCTGCTGCTCCACCCCTGGTGGTGGTGGGTTGCCATGACAATAATGTGCCCAGTGATCAGGGGACCCGCAGTTGAAGCAAGTCCCTGGAGCGAACCCATTCCGGCCCCGACCTGGGGGGGGGGGGGCACGACCACGCCCTTTGTATCCACCACGGAACCCTTGGCCTTGGCCCCGTCCAACCCCCACTGGAGTTTGATACATCTGTTTTTGTTTAACCTTTTCTTGTTTTGCCTCACCATGCAACTTTGCCAACTGTAGTTTAACCAAACTAGTCGCCAGAGCATCAGTTTCCTTTTGATCTTTATTTGCTTTTTCCATGTAGATGCGGCAATGGTGTATCAAATGCCTCTTAAATCTCGGTTCCGGACAGACCAAAATGTCCGGATCAATTCTCATAATCGCTTGCACCTCATTTGGGAGGCCGTTCAGCATCGCCGTCCTGAACATCATCTCAGCTTCAGGGTAGCTGCCTGGGTGTTTACCTGTGGTCTAAATCCACAGCTCCAATGCCTGAGCATAATGTTGCTCGGGAGTCACATCTTTTCCATAATTAAAAATTGTTGGCACCACATCCACTGGGGAGGGAAAGGCCGCCCTCAGCTCACGAAACAACGCCTCCGAGATCTCAGGCAGGGGCGTTTCTCTCCCCAGCTGGCGGGTGCCAGCTGCCCCCTCAATATTCTGTAATTGAATCATTGAACATGATCCCAAAATGGCTTGTCTAAAATCCCCCAATGCTACTCCCTGTCCTGACATGGCAGCTAAGAATTTAGTAATGTATATAATAGTAGTGCCCCTTTATGCAGGGGGGGGGCAATTTTTTCACCAATGCAGCCACATCCCGAATCACCAAAGGCTCATAGTGACGGCCAGCATGAGTCACCACTAGGGGTGCCATTGTTTGAGGCTGCTCCTGCTGTGCCATCATTTTACCTTTACTACGCGTATTATAGCCTCGCTCAGCCCTGGACATGCTCTCCTCACTATCGCCCAGCCTCTCTCCTTCACTCAACGCTCTGAGCATCTGCCGCTGTTCACGTAACACCACCTCGTCTTCCTCATCACTTTCCATTTCCTCCTCGCGGCGATCAGCGTCACTGGGCATTGCCTGCCCATGTTTCCGTGTCCCCGTCATCACTTCCTCTAACATCTCTCTTTCCTCACTCTGCACCCTTTGTCCTTCAAACAACTTCCGCGATACCTCCTTCTTCATCAGCTTCTTACTCCCTACACTAGTGGTGCCCCCGTCTCCTGCTAGCTCCGACCCTGGCGCCAGCATGGGCGACTCCACACTCCCCTGCGGTTTTCCGCGCACTCTCTTTCTCTCATTATTCACAAGCTGTTCAATCAACTGTATGGTCGCTGGCGCCATCCGTGAACCTTCATCTTCTACATCTAAAAGCATTCTGCCCCCCAAGGTGACTACGGGGGCCATTACTGGCGCCGTCGGATACGGTGGCGGCGCAAACACATACTGTCGCGAGTCCGACAACTGTAGATAAATGCCTCTCAGACATTCCGTCTTTTCTTCCACCTTTTCAATCACTTCATCCTCTTTCTTCACCTCATTCTCACTCTTTTCCTCTTTTATCGCCGCCAGCGCAGTAGCGATAGTTGCCAATTGGTGAATGCCTTGTCTATCTTTCTCCAATTTCTTCACTTCCTTCTCAAGTTTATTACGCTGTCGCCATCCGACTTGGCTCTGATCCTCCTTCATATCTCGAATATCTGCCAACATTCTGCTTTCCTTTTTCTGTAACTGCCGCGCTAACTTCGCCATGTCCCATGTTCCGGGTTCTCCGCGAAACAATTCATCCTTCTTTAATTTCAGAAACAACTTCTGACTCCGTTCTTTTTCCTTCTTAATTTTCTTACTTTCTATTCCACTAATCAACTATGATTCCACCTTAGCGTAATGACCATTAATCTCTGACCAGACTTCAGTCCGTTCGTCTGAAGTGCTGGACCCGAGACCCCTCTCACACTTCCTCTCATTCGCCATCTTTAAATCCACCCGCGCGTGTCCCAACCACTTTTTACGCAGAACAATGTTAGTTTTCACACTCACACTCACACCGCTTCCACACTGATACGTAAATCCCAGATTTTAAACCGTATCGTAACCACGAATAGTTCCAAACTATTCTAATCCCAGATTTTATACCCTACTAATGTCCACACTATTACACTTTTACGCCGTTCCGCTCCTCCTTCCTCTTATAATTTAGCGTTGCCAGTGTGCAGAATTTGAAAAGGAGTCTGCTTACCTTGTTTGACTGTGGGCCCAAGAGGAAAGACGGTCGGACACGTGGCTTCTTTGTCAGGTCGTCACCTGGTGTGGATGTGGGTCCCTGACCCGAGTCCCAGACTCTTGTGGTTTTTCTCGAAGTCCCGGACTTCTTTTACCTCTCTTGCATCACGCCGGGGTCACCATAAATTGTTGGATATTTTATTTCTAAATCATCATAAACTTAAGTTAGTAATCTGACTCCAATTTGTGACCTTACCCAACTGCCAATCATCCAACAATACGCGCGCTCGTTCTGCAATAGAAAGGTATCAGGAAGCTGGGATTTTCACACACGAGTGGATTTATTCTTTCAACACACACCTGGGTCTCGGGTCCCTCTCATTACAACCCTGTACGTCTCTGTTCCCTCAGCCGACGTACTCTACATCCGAGTTTCCCAGAACAATTTTAAAGTACAATCTACTGATTCACTATTGGTTCTGTGTCTTCTTCAGGTATCCTTGGCGCTCTCTCATTGGTCTCCTTTGGTCCGCCGGATGTTGGACAGACTCCTCCCCTGCAGACTCGCGTGCTGGCTCCTCCTGGTGGTTTCCTGACAGTAGTTTTTCCACCAACTGCCTCAGAGTCCTCTGCATCCTCCTTGCAGTTAGCACCGTCTGTTCTAAAACATTCCATTCTTGCACCACATACCCTTTTTCGTTCCACCAGTCACACGCTCAGCACTTTACAGTCTCACACTTTCATACGCAGGATGTAGCAACATCTAATGAACTACTTTAAGCTCAAACTCTTATATTCCTTTAAGAGCTAGCCCATTTGATTTGTTTACTCGAGCGTTAGACATAATTTATGAAGTGTGTTAAGTGAAGTGTGTTAACCTAATACGATGACCCGAATGGGGTATGCAATCGGACATTTCTTTGAATGGAATGTGGTAGAAATAATTCAGACCAAACATATAATTACAGATGAGCTGCGATCGCAAGGATATCAGGCGGATTTCATGGTTAGTTTCTTTGGATTGGTCACAATGTGCAGCTAGCTAGCCAGCTAGCTAACCTAGCCTGCTAACTCATGGTGCCTCCATAACTGTAAGTACCCGACAACCCAGCTGTTCATTGTACTGAGCGATAGATCTGGCCGTGCTTGGATGAGAAACTATCTGCAGTGTGATGTGCGTCACTATTTTGCGTGCCTTAAGGCTTCATTATTATTGCACCACAACACACTGCAATTGATAACGTAGTCCGCATTTCCGTCTACAACCTCTATTATGGATTTTTAAAATCGCTATAGAAGAAGTTATATTACTTTTAATTTGAAACTTTTCTCCGTTTAAAACCTCGATCAAAACCTGTCGGTAAGTAAAATATTTTTTTCTAAAGTACTTCATTTATGGCGGCACAGTGGATCAGCTGGTAAAGCGTTGGCCTTACAGTTCTGAGGTCCCGGGTTCGATCCTGGACTGGCATGTGTGAAGTTTGCATGTCCTCCCCGTGCCTGCGTGGGTTTTCTCCAGGCACTCCGGTTTCCCCCCACATCTGAAAAACATGCGACATTAATTAGACACTCTAAATTGCCCCTATCTGTATTGTGAGTGCAGTTGTTTGTCTCGATGTGCCCTGCGATTGGCTGGCAACCAGTTCTGGGTGTACCCCGCCTCCTCCCATTAACAGCTGGGATAGGCTCCAGCACTCCACGAGACCCTTGTGAGGATAAGCGGCTAAGAAAATGGATGGATGAATGGATACTTCATTTCTGTATTATTTGTACCCTACATAAGTGAAATATGAAGGTGATATAACCGCTCACACTATTTTTCAACCCTCTCAAAAATGTTGGTCGCATCGCAAAATCGGTAAAATTGCCGGATTTGTTGCTTTGCATGCAATTATATGCAACTGTAATGGAAATAAGTGAAATTGGTAATAGTCAAGGTATCATCACTGCAATTTCATGAAAATTCATTGAGAAATAAAAAAGTCATTACATTTTGAAGATCCTAATTAACCGGTAGGGTCACAATATTTGTTCTTTTCTATTGTTTTACCAATATCATAATTACCCCATATTCCCAATCTTTAAATGGTCATAACTTTAATGTTATTTGAGCTATTGAGATAATTTAAGTAAGACTTTAAGGGGTTTTTGAAGCGTTTTCCGATGATAGAGGTTTTTCAATTCCATCCATCCATCTTCTGAGCTGCTTATGCTTACGTGGGTCACAGGAGTGGTGGAGCCTATCCCAGCTGTCAACGGGCAGGAGCCAGGGTACACCCTGAATTGGTTCCCAGCCAATCACAGGGCACATCACACAAACAACCACACTCACAATCACACCTCCTGGACAGCAATGTGAGAAGGCAGCGGCGCAACCATCGCCACCTCCTCCTGGACAGCAACATGAGAAGGTGGCGGCGCAACCATCGCCACCTCCTCCTGGACGGGAACGTGAGACGACGTGAGCTCTGTTCGCCAGCAAATCAGTGGACACTGCTGCGTGAGCACAAGACAGTAACGAGTCCGTCGAAACTGCAACGTGGCGTGGCGATGTGGCGGATCCGTTCCCACTGCAACGTGCGCTTGGCTTGGTAGCGGATCAGTTGGCACTCCCACGTGAGCATAAGTCAATAACGAGTCTGTCGAAACTGCAACGTGGGTGTGTCTCTGCAGCAGATCCGTTGCGACAGCGACATGAGCCTTGTTTGGTAGCGGATACGTAGCGACTGCAGTGTGAATCTCCTTCAGCAGCAAGTCAGTAGCAGTCACGACGTCAGCGTGGCTGCGTCACTGGTTCTTCAACCCTTTCTGTACCTGGACCGTGAGAGCCGCCAATTCAGCGCTCTGCCGCTCTATCTCCGCCCGCATTTCATGGCAGAACACCTCATGATTTGGCAGCCCCTCCTCCCCCTGGGCTGGAAGCTTCGCCAGCAGCTGCGGGTCTGATGGTTTCACCGTTGTGGGCAAGGAGTGGGAGGACGAAGACGGTGTTTTATTTGCCGCGCAGCGGGAGGCACAAGAGAGCGCCCGGCCTGGGCGTCTCCTCTGGCCGCCATGCGGAAGTTCAGGGAAGATGGCCAAGCGGGTTCCCACAAACGGATTGGGGAACTCACACCTACCGGGCGAAGATACTCGGGAGCTGGAGATGTGGGGAGGTGAAACAAACTGGCAGGCATTAATGATCGGGCGAAGAGATTTGTAATCAAAATAATCTGAGTCGTACTGAGGCAGCCGGTCTACCTTGCGTTGGTCCCGGCGACGCCAGTTCTTTCTTTATCCATCCATCCATTTTCTGAGCCGCTTAGTCCTCCCAAGGGTCGCGGGGAGTGCTGGAGCCTATCTCAGCTGTCAACAGGCAGGAGGCGGGGTACACCTTGAACTGGTTGCCAGCCAATTGGAGGGAACATAGAGAGAAACAGTCACACTCACAATCACACCTAGGGGCAACTTAGAGCATCCAATTAATGTTGCATGTTTTTGGGATGTGGGAGGAAACCGGAGTGCCCGGAGGAAACCCACACAGGCACGGGGAGAACATACAAACTCCACACAAGCGGGTCCGAGATTGAACCCGGGACCTCAGAACTGTGAGGCCAACACTTTACCAGCTGCATCACCATGCCGCCTCGGTCTATTATATTAAGCCATTTCTCTTCTTTCTCAGAAAGCAAAAGAGAGAGGGATAAGACCGAGAGAGAGAGAGAGAGAGAGAGAGAGAGAGAGAGAGGAGAGAGAGAGAGAGAGAGAGAGAGAGAGAGAGAGAGAGAGAGAGAGACAGACAGATAGCAGAAACCAGATAAGGAGAGACAGAGAAAGAGCAGGCTAGTGGATGAGGTCTCATGGGAATGGATTACCCCTCTGTCTGCTGCAGGCCAAACACCTCTTGGGGATTATTGTTAAACCTGCACCCTGGCTGGATTAGAGCACTGGACCTCATTTCCATGTACTTATTTACCTCACTCCACCAGAGGAAATGCTCAGCTGCACGAAAACATGCTAATTAAAGCCACAGAGAGGTGCAACATTCATGCATGAAAGATTCTAAAAGATACTTTTTCAGTTTTCAGTCAGCAAACTATTGTCAAGATTTTAATGGGTACACTAAAAAAAAGTATCACAAAGCTGTCATTTGTTGGAATTTAGTTTTTTAAAAATCTGATTGGTGAAAAATATTAGTTTGCTTGTTTCAAGTTATATAAATATTTACAGTATTATATTTTAAATCGACAGCAGAGTACAAGAATGGTTGTTTTTTTCTATGTGCCCTGCAATTGGCTGGCAACTCGTTCAGGGCGTACCCTGCCTTCTGCCCGAAGATAGCTGGGATAGTGATAATGAGCCAGCACTTTAAGTCTCCTACACCCCTTCCTGCCCTATTGGAGCCATCCACACCTCAGAATTTCAGCTGTACGACTAAGACAACCAGACAATCTGCTGTAGATGTCGGCTTCCCTTCTTTGAGCCTGAATGCAATGTTAGATCTAATGGATATGGTCAAGACTATTGTCAACGGTGGAGTCAAGCACCAAACCACGCCAACATCTTCCTCCCATCCACCCTCTCCTCAAACCACCATTTACTAAGATGCGAAAGGCCCCTCCTCCTCCCATGAAGATGCTTATCTGTGAATCTGATTGACATTTGCCGGGTCTTTTCCAGAAAAACTCAGACCCCTATGTATATCAGGAATTTTTAATCCCTGTAATTACAAGGGACAGAAAGTTGGTCAAGGAGATATGGCAAGAAAAGTAGCACGACTAATTTAGTGAGGATAAAATGTGAATCCATCAAACCATTGTCTCAAGTTACAGGATCTCTGCGAGAGCAGCTCTTTTTCAGATCAGGTCACTGGGTAACAAATCAATGTCTATTAATGACATCTATTTAACCTATGGGTCATGATCCAGCGACAATGGGGCGGACCCAAATGCAGGAGTTCCAGGCAACGACATAATATTCAAAGTGGCTTCATTCCAGAGATAGATCGAGACCAAAAGGCAGTCCAAAACAAGGCAGAGGCGCAAAAACGCTAGGCATGGCGGAATCCAAAAAAGCATGAAACGAGGTCCGATGACTATGATTCAAATGAAGAAACATGACAAGACGTGGTCAAAATAAAGGAAACAGAATCGCTGTAACTAAGGATTGCTCTAATTTACGTACAGTAGCACAGTGTCCCAGAATGCAGTGAAGCATGCGCAACAAATTTGCAATTGCCAGTGACAAATTCCAAATCCGAATGCCTTGTCAATTAAAGTGCTGAATGCGAAACAGCTTTGACAGATGTCAGAGGTGGCCTAGCCACATCCCTCACGGCAGTGGCCAGGCCTTGCTCATGACAGAGTCCCATCAAGATGTGGTCATCAGGCGGCCAAGGATCGGTCCCTATCGAGGTGTGGTTGTCAGGCAGCCAGGAATCGGTCGCTGTTGAAACAGGAATGGAAGGTGGCTGATGATCGGTCGCCATTGAGAGATGGTTATCAGGCAGCCATGGATTGGTCGCCATCGAGGCGTGGTTTATAGTTTTCTTATGCTGAATTCAAATATGAAATACGTAAAGAGGAAACATCTGTAGTTTTTGATAACCGGCAAAAATTGATTGCAGATTGCTGAATTTACAGGAAATACCTGAGTACACAGCAGAAAATCCCGAGAAGGGACGTGACGTCTGGACGCGATATAAACATGGCTGCTCCAATGTGAGAACAATGATGAATTTCCCGTTAATTCGAGCGATGAACATGATTCTGAAGGGTACTGTGAAGAACTTGAAGAATCTGAGTTTTATAAAAGCGTTAAAGGTTATCATTTTGAGCCAGTTAGACAGAACAGACATTCAAATGCAGGCAAAATAGCTGCCGATGAAGGTGCTGAGCCAGCAGTCAGATGGGGAGGGTTAGTATTTAGTGAGGGTTCCAGGTTTGAAACCAATATTATCCTGTTTTTCTTGTTGAGAATTGATTTGCTGTATTAAAACACATTTTTCACCAAGAACAACATATGCTGCATAAATTCAACCATGTCAACCGTGTTCAAAGTTTTCAGGAAATAAAAGATGATCAACATACCTTCGCACCTTGTCTTTTAACAAAAGCTCTTCACAGTTTTGGGTTAAGTTTCTGTGACCCAAGTTCGCCTTTCGTCCCTTTAGCAACACTGATTTGTCGGAACTGGCTGTATGATAGGCACTGATCGAGGTTTTAACATTTAAAACCCATCTCAGACATTAGTCCACCAGTAAAAGAGTCCAGGGAGAAATGTTCACTGCAGATGACAGACTCAGCTTGCTCTCGTTTGCACAAACCTGACCCTCTGTCTTCTGAGGCTCGGGTCTTTGGAGAAATGTAAACTGTGACCAGAATAATTCGAATTGCGACAAAAGTGAGCCACACACTTCTTCACCATTGTTACAGATTCATTTTAGCTTACAATAAACTGAGAAATTCTCAAAACAAATGGGTTTTTCTTCAACGTCAACAAGCAATGCTAAGAGTGATAAAGACACACAGGGACATGAGTCCTAGCTGTGACATGAGAGTTAAAAGACACAAAAGGGTGTGTTTGTCTGATATGGGAAACTAGGTCAAAGTTTGCAGACTTTAATTCATCTTCTTTTCCTTTTGGGTTCTCCCGTTAGAGGTTGCAACAGCATGTCATCCTTTTCCATCTAAGCCTATCTCGTGCATCTTCCTCTGTAACACCCACTGTCGTCATGTCTTCCCTCACAACATCCATCAATCTTTTCTTTGGTCTTCCTCTTGCTCTTTTGCCTGGCAGCTCCATCCTTAGCACCCTTTTACCAATATACTCAGTTGCTCACCTCTGGACATGTCCAACCCATCGAAGTCTGCTCTCTGAACTTTTTTTCCAATACATTCAACTCTGGCTGTCCCTCTAATTAGCTCACTTCTAATCCTATCCAACCTGCTCACTCTGAGTGAGAACCTCAACATCTTCATTTCTGCCACCTCCAGTTCTGCTTCCTGTTGTTTCTTCAGTGCCACCATCTCTATTCCGTACACCATGGCCGGCCTCACCACAGTTTTATAAACTTTGCCCTTGATCTTAGCAGAGACTCTTCTGTCACATAACAAACCAGACATCTTCCGACAGCTGTTCCAACATGCTTGGATCCGTTTCATCACTTCTTTACCACACCATTGCTCTGGATTGTTGACCAGAGTATTTGAAGTCATCCACCCTCGCTATCTCTTCTCCCTTTAGCATCACACTTCCCCCTCCACCCCTCTCATTCACACACATATATTCTGTTTTATTTCGGCTAATCTTCATTCCTCTCCTTTCCGGTGCATCCCTCCATCTTTCTAATTGTTCCTCAACCTGCTTCCTGCTTTCACTGCATATCACAATATCATCTGCAAACATCATGGTCCAAGGGGATTCCAGTATAACCTCATCTGTCAGACTATTCATTACCACAGCAAACAGGAAGGGCCTCAGAGCTGATCCCTGATGCATTCCCACCTCCACCTTAAATTCTTCTGTCACACCTACGACACACCACTGTTCTGCTGGCCTCATCCATGTCGTGTACTATTGTAACATATTTTTCCACCACACCAGCCTTACGCATGCAGCACCGCAGTTCCTCTCCAGGTACTCTGTCACGGGCTTTCTCTGGATCCACAAAGACACAATGTAGCTCCTTATGACCTTCTCTGTGCTCTTCAATTAGCATCCTCAAGGCAAATATTGCACCGACGGTACTCGTTCTAGGCATGAAACCACACTGTTGCCTGCAGATACTGACTCCTGACCTGAGTTTACCCTCCACTACTCTTTCACATAACTTCATTGTGTGGCTCATCAACTTTATTCCTCTATATTTGCCATAGCTCTGCAAGTCCCCTTTGGTCTTAAAAATGGGAACTAGCACACTTTTCCTCCATTCTTCGCGTATCTTCTCGCTCGCTAGTATTTTGTTGAATAAGTTGGTAAAAAACTCCACAGCCACCTCTCCAAATTGCTTCCATACCTCCACTTGTATGTCATCAGGACCAATTGCCTTTCCATTTTTCATCCTTTGTAGTGCCTTTCGAACGTACCCCTTGCTAATCATTGTCATGTCCTGGTCCTTCACACTGGCCTCTTCTACTCTTCCTTGTCTCTCATGTTCTTCATTCATCAACTTCTCAAAGTATTCTTTCCATCTATTCACCACACTACTTCTATCTCTATCCTTAATCACCCTTACCTGCTGCACATCCTTCCCATCTCCATCCCTCTCTCTGGCCAACCTGTAGAGATCCCGTTCTCCTTCTTTTGTGTCCAACCTGGTGTACATGTCGTCATATGCCTCTTATTTGGCTTTGCCACCTCTATATTTGCCCTACGCCACATCTCAATGTATTCCTTTCGCCTATCCTCAGTCCTCTCTGTTTCCTACTTCTTCTTTGCTAATCTCTTTCCTTCCATGACCTCCTGTATTTTGGGGTTCCACCACCAGGTCTCCTTCTACCCTTTTCTACAAGACGACACACCAAGTACTCTCCTGCCTGTCTCTTTGATCACCTTAGCTGTAGTAGTCCAGTCTTCCAGGAGCTCCTCCTGTCCATCAAGAGCCTGTCTCACCTCTTTCGGGAAGGCCACAGCACATTCTTCCTTTCTCAACTTCCAACACCTGGTTCTCTGCTCTACCTTTGTCTTCTTAATTTTCTTACCCACCACCAGAGTCGTCCTACACACTACCATTCTATGTTGTCAAGCTACACTCTCCCTTAAAACTACTTAACCTCAGTAACCTCCTTCAGATTACATCGTCTGCACAAAATATAATCCACCTGCATGCTTTTACCTCCGCTCTGGTCGGTCACTATATGTTCTTGCCTTTTCTGGAAATAAGTGTTCATTTCTGCCATTTCCATCCATTTTGAAAAGTCCACCACCATCTGTCCCTCAAAGTTCCTTTCCTGGATGCCATACTTACCCATCACTTCTTCATCACCCCTGTTTCCTTCACCAACATGTCCATTACAATCTGCACCAATCACAACTCTCTCTCTGTCTGGGATGCTCAGAACAACCTCATCTCGTTCCTTCCAGAATTGCTCTTTCAACACTCGGTCACATCCTACCTGTGGGGCATAGCCACTAATCACGTTATATGTACATACCCTCAAATTTCAAGTTTTAGCCTCATAACTCTATCTATCTTTTCACCTCCAAGATGTTCTTAGCCAGCTCTTCCTTTAAAATGACCCCCACTCCATTTCTCTTCCCATCTACTCCATGGTAAAATAATTTAAACCCTGGTCTTAAACTTCTAGCCTTACTACCTTTCCACCTTGTCTCTTAGACGCACAATATATCAACCTTTCTCCTAATCATCATGTCAACCAACTCCTAACCTTTTCTTGTCATAGCCCCAACATTCAAAGTCCCTATATTCAGTTGTAGGCTCTGTGCCTTCCTCTTCTTCTTCTGCCAACTAAGCCGCTTTCCTCCTCTTCTTTGTCTTTGACCCAGACTTTACCAGACCCGGACTTTAATTCATAAATACTTATATTTTTCAGTAAACACATTGAACAAGGTATGCATTTAATGGTACAGTTGAATATATATTTTCATCTAGAAAAGATAACTTGCGCTCAAAAATTGACATTACATACACTTTAACCAAGACTTAGTCAGGGCTTGACAGCAACACTTTTCTGAAATCATCAGTAAGAACCTCATCAACACTCTCACTCTGTTTGCTGTGGTTGACAAGCACACAAACCTCCCTCCCCCGAATCAGATTGCACCAGAACCCGTAACAGCTGACAAAATCCAATCAGTTTGCCTGTTATTTTAATGAAAAAATACAATCCATCAGGTCAAATGTCAGCACAAATCAGCAAAATGGTTCCACATTTCTCCCACTAAACAGCAAAAAATCTGACTTTGATTGACTTTTTTTTCAGTTTTAAATATTTTATCTCTTTGTATCCAAATTCTTTTAATCATGAGCATATTGAATTACCTTGCGTCTGAAATGCTTTATATAAATACATTTCCTTTGCTTTGCTTTGCTCTTAGTTAAATCAAAAAGATAAAATAAAATGTTGGATTAAAGTAAAACTGTTCGCTAAATGGTAAAAAAATTGTCTCGTGTGACACTGAGGCATTTATAAGCGTTTATGATTGTCCGCATGTGTATAAACATTGAAAAATAAAAAGTAAACATTTTTAATACTGTTTCTTCAGTGCATTTACGACAATACCTTTTTCAGTAATTTTTTCATGTCTTTGTGTGCTCTGTGTGCTTGTATTTATTCTGTAACCGTGTGCCTGGGCATCATATTAGAGGTCCTCATTACTTGGCAGGGTCGCTTACAGACATGGCCACAGCATGATAAGGACAGTTGGCGGACCTATTCCTATTCCCGCTTCTCTTTAACGAGCCAGTGATGGGAAGAACAGGTTAGTTGCCTTAGCAACGGGTTTAAACTCTGACCTCGGGGGTTGGCAACCTGTATAAATTAGGATCACAGTCATAAGCAAATGGACGAACAGTCCTTTCTCCTTATTTTCTTCTGACAGAATGTCCTTCTTGTTCTGTCCTGGGCTTGACATGAGTGCTAACAGCGCCCTTGCTCTGAAGGGCTAAGTGATGGGTGGGGTGACAAAATTTGACAGTCTGGTTGCGACTGCCCATGCATACGACTATGAAAACTAACCCGAGCCAGGATAATCAAAATTTAAGTTTCAAAATGTTATGTATTTATGTTATCTGTCATGATCCTGCCGCTCGAGCCCGGGCTGTGCGGGTGCCCACGCGGTTGCGCTGATTGAGAGGCGCACACCTGCGTCTCATGTGGGCTGATTATCCTGTGTATTTATGTGAACCCGATGACCACTGGTCCGGGCCAGATCGTTGAGCTTCATGTCCCATTCGAGTACTCCCGTATCCCTGATCCACAACCACGTGTGTACCGACCTTCGCCTGTTCTCTGACCAACCCCGTAAGCCTGACTCCTTTTACACATCTGCCTGCTTTGATCGTTTTCCCGTGTACCGACTCCTGCCTGCCCGCTGACCTGCTCTCTTTGCCCGACGTCCCAACTACTGCTGCTGCACCTGACTGCATGCTCGATTCCCGACCACGGAATAATAAACGTTTCTCCCCGAACTACCTTGCATCGTCCGAGCTCTGCATTTGGGTCCTACTCCCGTTCCAATGGGTTGTGACAAAACGATGTGGCCAAAACAGGACCCAGCAGGAAAGACCCGGCGTCGCCGGGACTGACGCAAGATAGACTGTCTGCCGGAGGACCAAGCCTGTTCGATCCGGGTAGGCTCCTTGACGTCCTCTCCTTCCGTGTCTTACGCTCCGCCAGCGAAGTACGAATACGTCTCGACCACGACCCGTCCGGCTGCTCATATACTTCTAGACTCTGACTTTTCGGAATATGAGGAGGACCTTGATTTGTATGACCGGCTGCCTGAGTACGACTCTGATGATTTTGATTATGAATCTCTTTGCCCGGTCTTTCATCCCAGTCAGTTTGTTTCATCTCCCCACGTTTCCAGCACCCGAACGTCTTCGCCCGGTGGGTACAAGTACACCAATCCATTTGAGGGAACCCGCTTGGCCATCTACCCGGGACCTCCGCATGGCGGCCAGAGGAGACGTCCAGGTCGGGCGCTCCCTTGTGCCTCCCGCGGCGCTGCGACTAAGACACCGTCTTCCTACTCCTCGCCGGCAACGGCGAAACCGGCAGACCCGCAGCTGGTGGCGAAGCTTCCAGCCCATAGGGAGGAGGAGCCGCCAAATCACGAGGTGTTCTGCCACGAAATGCAGGCGCAGATAGAGCGGCAGAGCGCCAAATTGGTGGCTCTCACGGCCCAGGTCCGGCAAGGATTGGCGAACGAGCCGAGCTACGCTGACGTCGCAACTGCGACGGACTCGCTGCTGATGCAGGTTCACGTGGCAGTTGGAACTGACCCGCTCCCAAGACACGCCCACGTGTCAGTTTCGACTGACTCTCTGCCGACTCTCGTTCACGTCGCCGTGGAAACAGACCTGCCACCTCGCCAAGCGCACACTGCAGTGAGTACGGACCCGCCACCTCGCCAAGTGCACGTCGCAGTGGGAACGGACTGGCCACCTCGCCAAGCGCACGTAGCTGTGGAAACGGATCCACCTCCTCGCCATTCCCACGTCGGAGTTTTGGGTGTTCCGAGCAGAGCTCACGCAGCAGTTGGAACTGACCCGCTCCCGAGACACGTCCATGTGTCAGTTTCGACGGACTCTCTGCCGACTCTCGTTCATGTCGCCGTGGAAACAGACCCGCCATCGGGCCAAGCCCACGTTGCTGTATCAACGAATGCTCTGCAAGCTCATCTGGCAGTGGTGACCAACTCGATGCCACCTCACGTTGCTGTCCAGGAGGTGGCGACGTCTCCACAGCCGCTTCTCGTCCGTGCCCAGGAGTGGCTCCCCGTTCCTGCTCTGTCGGCGACCGGTCTGCGGTCACTCCTCGTTCCTGCTTCGTCGGCGACCGGCCCGCGGTCGTCCCCTGTTCCTGCTCCGACGGCGACGGGCACGTCCATATGTTCGCGTCCAGGAGGTGGCGATGGTGCCACCACCTTCTCACGTTGCTGTCCAAGAGGAAGTGGCACTGACGCCGCCTTCTCACGTTCCTGTCCAGGAGGTGGCGACGGTTCCCCAGCCGCCTCATGTTGCCATCCAGGAGGAGGTGGTGATGGCGCCGCTGCCTTCTCACGTTCCTGTCCAGGAGGAGGTCGCGATGTTGCCGCCGCCTTCTCACGTTCCTGTCCAGGAGTACCAGCAGCGACCGGTCCGTGGCCGTCCCACGCTTGTCTCGATGGTGACAGGAGCTGGGGAGTTCTGTGGAGCCACCCCGGAGCTGGAGAGACTTCGGGATGGCTGTAATGGTGGCGGTCATGGCTCTGGTCCTTCTCTCCATCATCCTCTTTGCTCCTGATGGCTCCCAGCTGCTTCATGACCTGGGCTCGTTGGTGACCAATCCACGGCTGCCTCCTGACCAAGCCTCGGTGGCGACCAGTCCCTGGTCGTCTCGCAACCACGGCGTGGGAGGTTCTCGTCCGGAGCAGTTGCTTGCCTCGGTCTGGTTCCTGCTTCGCCATTTGGTTCCTCTCAGAGGTCGTCCGCCCGAATCGCCCCATGGGGACCCCGGTGCTTGGCGTCCAGGTCGTCCTCCTGACCTGTCCACCCGGACGCCTTGCGTTTGGTGGCCTGGATGGCCACCAGACTAGGGTTTCATGTGAACAGATGCTGTAAAAAATCATGAGCATAAAAATAATAAAGAATGCCATCTAAAATTTGATATGTATACAAAAATTTGAGATTATATGTATTAAAACATACAGTAAACTCACATTTGAGTATTTTAAAGAAAAGCTCCAGAAAGAAATAGTTGAAAAAAATTACTAACCACAAATTGATGTAAAAGGTTGATAGATGTAGATTGACCATTGCGGAAGAGCAGCACAAATAAAGTTATCTGTTCAACACCGTGTTTCGTTTCACACAACAAACCGAGAAGTGTCATCTTAACTTGTTTGATGCAGTGAAGCTGGTTCTCTGAATACTTCAACCACAATCATGAACATGTAAAAAACATGTTCAATGAATACTGTACTTACTCCAGTTATGTTTCCAGCTACTCATTCTTACTCTCTTAAAAAGCTGAAAATGCCTTTATATATCAGTCTAGCCATTATCGACACAGTATGTACCCATAGATGGTGGTCAATTCATGACTCTTCTCTTTCCCCAAGTAATACTGTAGTTTTGTTTTGTAAACAAACTGTTCGATACACCCCAAGCAACCAAGCCTCAATGGAACCTGATTTATGTGCTGAGAGGTTGAGAAACTCCAGCATGCTCTTATGTGTATTGGAAGACAGACCGTTGCTCAACACTAAAATAAAAATATCTATATATAAATAAGACTTGTTGGATTGGGAGAACATTCACATGGGTGAAGTTTATCAGATTAAAGGGGATATTCTGTATGATGGACAGTGTACTTCTTAAATACTTGCATACAAACAATTTGGTCTCTGGAGGGCCTGGCTACTCATTTAGTGGGGAATTGGAAGAGAAAAGCAAATCTTTTGTGTCTGCGAGCAAGCTATTGTAAATCTTGCCCCACGGTGATGCGACTGCTGGGCTTACTTACATTGTACTCCCTCCACCTCAGGTTTCTCCATCTTGAATTTGGTTGCTAGGCTGGTGAAGATCTGCCATTCTTGGTTTTGGTAGGGGTGGGGGATTTGTGTTCTGGGATGTGGCTGCTTAATATGCCAAATGCTTGTGCTCAGCATTTCCCCACAATACATTTGCATGAGTCAGAACTGTGGCCCCCATTACAGCAGAACTTGTTCATTGTCCTTTCTATATTTTGATTAAGAACAAGAAAAACCTTTCATGAGAGACCAGGGAGCTTTTTCAAACTGTGAAAAAGGCTTCGAGGATATCAACAGTTTATGTCCATTCCGAGTTGACAACAGCATTAAATGAACACGTTTTCACAAAAATTTGATAATGTGTCATGAAGCAGTGCAAGAAGGCTTACTCATATTGCTGTTTTTCATTTGATTATTTTAGATTTATGGGCTACTATTGGTTTTAATACAAATATTTGAAGGAAATATGATTTTACCATTGTGTTACTGATTGACTGACATACATATTTTCCAAATGTGGATTATTTCTACTACTTCTACTTCTTAACTTAGTCCGTATTGAGTTGTTGTTAACCTCTACAGCGTAATTTCCTTTGAAACCAAAATCCTAAATATTTAAATTCGATCCATCTTCTTTGCAATCAATCAGTCAATGGGGGCATGGGCATGCTGAAGCCTATGTCAGATGACACTGGCTCAGATGCAAGCTATACTTGACTGGTTACAGCCAATCGCAGGGCACACACATATAGCCAAAAAAAAAAAAAAAAAAGAAAAAAAAAGAAACCTCACATTCACACCTAAGGACAATGTAAATTCTTCACTTACCCGAACCAAGGGGTGTCAAACTCATTTCACATTGACGGCCACATACGGCCTCGGTAGATGCCGAGTGGGGTGGACCATTAAAATTATACCATACTTTGCTATAGATAACCAAAATATAATGTCTTTCCTTTGTTTTGGTGTAAAGAAACACAAGAATATTAAGAAAATGTTGAAATTTAATGAACATTCCTTTTACAAAACATTTTATGAAATACATCAGATTTCCTTCGACAAATGTGCAATTTACTTTTATCATATATGCATTGCACCAAGTCCCACTGATCGTACAAAGGCACAGAAGTTTAACAAGTAATTGGTATTAAAACATATAGTAATGCACTTTAAGGTTAAATTAGATTTATAAAGAAAGGAATTTTTAAACAATTTACACATGTGCAAATAAAAAGAGGCCCTGTAGCTCAGTGGTTTAGAGCACTGGTTTGGTAAACCAGGGGTTGTGGGTTCGTATCCCACTGGGGCCTCCATTCCCTGAGAAGGGTTGCGTCAGGAAGGGCATCCGGCGTAAAAATTGTGCCAAACATATATATGCGTTCATCTGAGATGACACGCTGTGGCGACCCCGAAAGGGACAAGCCGAAAGAAACTTGCTTTACACATGTGCAAATAAAAGGTAAATGTAATCCTCTATCATTCCCACAGCTCACCTCACCACACCTTACAAACTAAGGAGTAAAACAAAGTATTTACATGTCCTGTAAATGTGTAAACTTCATACATGAAACATGCATACACATACAATACATACTGGAAATTCATGGAGTTACATGAACAGTAGAATTCCACCATACTTTTTTGTAGTGAAGTTGCTGACTAACATTAAATTACACATTTTTGTTGTGGTGTCCATCATTGGCACCAAATGAAGAAACTCTTCAGGAACAATCAATGTCTCATCAACTCCACGAATAAATAAGGCCAGTTGTGCCACGTCTGTGATGTCAGTGCTCTTATCAATTGCAACGGAAATTGCAATAAATGACTTGACTCTCTGTTTCAATTGGGTGTCTAAATCTGCTGATTTGTCCGAAATCCTCTCTGCTATACTATTCCTCGTCAGGCTAATATTGGCAAAAGCTTGTCGCTTCTCAGGACATACAAGTTCAGCTGCCTTCATCATGCATCGTATTTCGCTAGCAATTAGGTAAAAGCCGTCATAATTTTTGCTGTGAAGAATCTCGTAGTGGCGTCAAATATTATATATATATATATATAAACTTGTTGGAAACACACCAAGCTCAAAGGTTTTCCGTGCATTTCTAAACAAATAGGATGTGGTCCATTTTTCCTTGAAAATTCTACACTCCATAGCTACTTAAAACAAAATCTTAATAAGCAGTAGATACATTGATACCATGTGCTATATTGGGTCTGTCTCAGAGACTGCTGTTGTCTTCTTCTCTGATCAAAACAATGTTGTCTTCTTCTTTGGTCAAAACAGTGGGTAATCAATGAATTGCATCTTAATAAAAATATTTATTCCATGTCTTTTATGCATTTTTTCACTTTTAAATTATTCTTTGGGCCTGATTGAACCTCCTTGCGGGCCGGTTCGGGGCCGTTTGTTTGACACCTCTGCCCCAACATGTATGTTTTGGGAATCTGGAAAGAAAAAATTCATTGAGTCTGAGTGAACACTGCTCTGCGCCTCCATTGCCGAGGCGGCTGACTGGAGCTGTGGCTGTGAGGTAGTTCGTGCACGTCGTGGCGGCAACCCACGAACACGATGGTGGACACCAACAATGAGGGATGCTGTCAAGCTGAAGAAGGAGTCCTATCGGGCATTTCCGGGCTGTGGGACTCCCAAGGCAGCTGATAGGTACCGGCTGACCAAGTGGAATGGAGCTTCGGTGGTTGCAGAGGCAAAAACTTGGCATGGAAGGATTTCAGTGAGGCCATGGAGAACAATTTCAGGACGGCTTCGAGGAAATTCTGGTCCACCGTCCAGCGTCTCAGGAGGGTGGAATAGTGCATCGTCAACGCTGTGTATAGTGGGGATGGGGCGGTGCTGACCTCAACTCAGGATTTTGTGAGTCGGTGGGGAGACAACTTCGAAGACTTCCTCAATTCCACCAACACGCCTTCCCATGAGGAAGGTGAGTCTGGGTGCTCTGAGGCGGGCTCTTCTATCTCTGGGGTTGAGGTCAGTGAGGTGGTTAAAAAGCTCTTTGGTATCAGGGCCCCGGGAGTGGATGAGAGTTCCTAAATGCTCTGGATGTTGTAAGGTTGTCCTGGTTGACACGCCTCTGCAAAATCACATGGACAATGGGGACAGTGCCTCTGGATTGGCAGACTGGGGTGGTGGTCCCCGTTTTGAAGAAGGGTGACCGGCGGGTGTGTTCCAACTACAGAAGGATCACATTCCTCAGCCTCCCTGGTAAGGTCTACTCAGGGGTACTGCAGAGGAGGGTCTGTCGGGAAGTCGAGTCTCGGATTCAGGTGGAGCAATGTGTTTTTCGTCCTGGCCGTGGAACAGTGGACCAGCTCTACATCATCGGCAGGATTCTCAAGGGTGGATGGGAGTTCGCCCATCCACTCCACATGTGTTTTGTGGACTTGGAGAAGGTATTCAACCGTGTTCCTTGGGGAGTCCTGTGGGGGGGTTCTCCGGGAGTATGGGGTACCAAACCCCCTCATACAGGCTGTTCGGTCCCTGTACGACTGCTGTCAGAGTTTGGTCCACATTGATGGGAATAAGTCGGACTTGTTTCTGGTGAGAGTTGGCAAGCCTTGGTCTCCAGCTCTCACTGGAGTGATTTTCAGCTGAGGTTGAAGCGGCTGGGATGAGAATCAGCACCTACAAATCCGAGACTGTGGTCCTCAGTCGGAAATGATTGGCATGACCTCTCCAGGTCAGGGATGAGATTCTTCTCCAAGTGGAGGAGTTCAAATATCTTGGGGTCTTGTTCACAAACGAGGGAAGAATGGAGTGGGAGATCGACAGACAGATCTGTGCAGCGTCTGCAGTGATGCGGACTTTGTATCGGTCCGTTGTAGTGATGAGGGAGCTGAGTCGAAAGGTGAAGCTCTCAATTTACCAGCCGATCTCCGTTCCCATGCTCACCTATGGGCATGAGCTGTGGGTCGTGACCAAAAGAACAAGATCCCGGATACATGCGGCTGAAATGAATTTCCTCTGCACGGTTTCCAGGTTCTCCCTGAGAGATAGGGTGAGAAGCTCTGTCATCCGGGAGGGGCTCAGTGTCGAGCTGCTTCTCCTGCTCATCAAGAGAAATGAAAAATTGCAGGGATTTGTGAGTTTGGACCCTACGCGTGTTTGATGATCGAGGAAGGGATGACCAATGATTAGAAAAGTTAACAGCAAATGGATTTATTACAAAGGAATGTCCAATACAGATGTCTGGGTCTTATCTAGGTATCCGCCACACACGTGACGTGTGTCTTCTGGCAGGATAGCCCAAAGAAGAAGACAAAAGCTTCCTAGTAACACAAGGTTTTCATATCTATGTGTCCTTGGTAAAAGTGCCTAAGTCATTCTGGTCCGTATGTTTGACACCTCTGCCCCAACATGTATGTTTTGTAACCGGGATGGTAGCTTTTCGCTCCTTATCTGGTGTCATTCGTCTCCACGGCAAAGCCTAGGAGAGGAAGCTGCCACCAGCCGGTTTTCTGCGAACAAAGATCTAGGACAGCGACTGTCCTCCACCACACATCCCTGTCTGATTAACATAAGGACAACACTTTATCTGTTGATGAAATGTACAAGGTCATATTTATGCAAATAATGAAAGTACAATAAAAGTAAAATAGTCTTTTCCCTCTCTTGATCTATGAAATAGATCACAAAAACAAACACGAAAATCCCAAAAGTAACACCTCAAGAAAACATAAAACCCTCTCTAATCGTCCAAACATACCTTTTAACAAGTGCGTAGTCTCATGATTCAGAACACTCGTAAGCTTTAACCCTGCAGGACAGTACTAGACAACTCAAAAATAGCAAAACATTTTTAAAAAAAGTAATATCATGCAAAAAATATCAGTAGAAGAGAAGTGCATGGGCAATGTAATCATGGGGCATGTCAACATCATCATAATTAGGAAGAGGTGGAAGTTTAGTATCACTTTCAAGGGGGAGCGATAGCAATAGTAAAATCATCTTGAAGAGTGTGTCAAATATATATCGAATGTGTGTCTAATATACATAATTACCGTGGTCATCAGCTGGTGCACCAGTTGCCTTCTCAATCAGACGGGTTAAAAGAGAATGAATACAAGGAATGCAACAGCATCCACAGAGGGTGAGAATAAAGGTGAAGACAGTCATAGAGATGAAGACTGATGAAATGACACCCTTCCATTTTCCAAACACATTCATCCAGTTGTACCACATAGACCAGAGTGTTACTTCATTTTCTTAGCAATTGTTCTAAGTCCATCTACGGCCTTAGTGAGGCATCCCCCAGGTTGTGTGTTATTCGGCAAACACCTCCTTTCTCAGCCAACAGTGCATCTAATGTGATTCTATTTTGGAAAGCCATAATACATGTAGCCCTAAGTTGCTCATGTACAGCTTTTAGTACTTCAAGGGTGAAGTTGCCCAAACGTTGCACATTATGTATGTAATTGATACGGTCGACATTTTTGTTAGGAGTAACGGGGGAAAGAGCGGAAATTACAGGTATATTTTCAAAACCGGCAACTACCTGATCAGCCAGTTTATATACTCATCTGGGACACCACGGGGGACGCCAATAGCGTCAATCTAGGTGGGGTTGTCAGCACTGAGCCAGGTAGGTTTGGACCTATGTGAACGGTATAATAGGCCGAGAGCTTCCGTGAAATGTTCAGTAGCAACCGCCAGATCATCTAGGGTGACAGGAAAAATGGAAATAGACAAAAGTAAAGTTACAAATGCACATGTGCCCGTACTGTTGCGCGGGAGGCGGCAGAAGAGACGGTCCCCTCCGCACCACCACCACACATCAGCATGGCTGACAGGTTGGAAGAAAGGTGCTTCCTGGGTCTCTGCACACTGATCATCAGAGATATTGCTAATTGGGGGACCATTACCTTTCAGGAAAATACAGGTGTCGTTTTGGCGCGCCACAGCACGATTAAACACAGGTCTTTTGGGCTGGTGTAACCGGGTGGGCAGTATCCCAAATTTTGCATTCATTTTTAGTCGGCACTTAATTTTCCATAAGATGAACAACACAGGTGAAGTTGATAGAAGAAGAAAAAACAACACGTAACAAAGGTCTTGGTCCCATGCATACAACACTGTCACTTGGGGTTTTATTAGCCGCTTGTTCTGCCATTAGTAACCAATTGTTGCTTACTGCGCTAACGCCTGTCAAAACCCTAAACCACTCATCAAAAGATAGAGCTATTTTTTATAATACAACTCTTTGTGATAAATATTTTCCGGGTGGGTTGTGCTAACAGCTGGCACTGATGTGGAAAGCAATCGGACCATCAGTAGGAATCATGGTTAACAATAAAACGACAACAAACAATAAAATAAAAGAGCAATAAAGAGTCTTTAGCAGGGCAAAGCATAGAATAATGAAACCACTTAGTTCCTTTTCCCTCCAAGCAGACGGCTTGGAGGTACGACCAGTCACCTTGTGTGGGCCAGACCACCGGGTTCTGACCACTTACGAAAGAGTTGTTTAAGGTAGACAGATGACCACTCATGAAGATCAAGTGCAGGAGGTGGTGATGGAAGAGTGTCCTGGATCTGTAAAGAGAAATGAGAAGCAAACTAATGCAATTGTGTCCAAAACAGTTCATGAGAAAACTTGGGAGACACAACGCCTTCCTCCAGCGGTTAGAGTGAGGAGGAAGGGCCAGGCATCAGACGACCTGTAAGAAGTTCGTAAGGAGAGAAACCAGTAGAGCAAGACACAGTTTGTCTCACAGACATTAGAGCCAGTTGAGGAGCCTGAACCCAGTTCATACCAGAAGAGGTACATATTTTAGCCAGTTTTTCCTTCAACGTGAGATTCATACGTTCAACTGAACCTTGACTGGCGGGGTGATAAACACAACCAAACTTGTGAGTTAAACCTAACCACTTCTCTACAGTAGCTAGGTGTGTGGATGTGAAATGTGCACCGTTGTCCGAGTGGATGAGAGCGGGGAAACCATGCGTTGGAATCCAGGGGTAGGCTTCAAAAACAAGAAGGTAGCGTTTACCTTGAATAGGAGTGATGATGTCTGTGAAATCCATGACTAGTTCAGCACCGGGCCAGGTGGGTGGGTCAAATGAACCTGGCAACGGTCTAAGTGTGGGGCGAACATTGTGTAGCTGGCAAATATTACAGTCACGACAGTGGGCATGACACAAGTCAGACATTTTAGGATGCCACCACATGCGAAGTTTGGTTAGCATGGCTCTGGGGCCCATATGAGCCACAGAGTGAGTTTTGATAAAAATACCTTTTGTTCAGGAGAGGCGTTGTACCGTATTTTAACCAATTCACGATGAGACGGAGGTTCGGGGAGGTCAGGAGAGGATTTGTTGATTAATTGGACAAGCATCTGTGGGACATAGCCTGCTTGGCAGCCAAGTCGGCAGCATTATTGCCGAGAGCTATGGTTGAAGAGGATTTGGAGTGGCCAGGGACCTTGACCATAGCCACTGCCGCAGGTTTGGCCAGGGCTTTGCCTAATTGTTGGATCAGTGTCAAATGTGCAATAGGGGTACCTTTGGCTGTTTTAAAGTCATTCCATTTCCATGGAGACAGGTCCAACACAGCAGCAGAGACAGTGACAGAATGTCTGACCGCCTGTTCCAGTGCAAGACAGAGTGCATGCACTTCCATTGCCTGGGCAGAGGGAGCAGATGTGAGTTCAGAAGAGGAAAAGTTAAAAATTCACCTGAGGGGTGCTGCTCCACTACTACTACTAGAGTAATTTTAATGTCTAGTGTCTTAGTACAATGTACAAAATCAAAGGGTCCAGAGGACCAAACTAATTTGGGCAGTTCGTTTCACATTGACCGGGCGTCGTCATAGTCAGAGTAGTCACGTCCGTGTTCTCAAGTTTGGGTCTCGTGTTCTAATATGGTGATATTAGTTGTCGGAGGTGCGTCAGGAACAATTATGCGGTATGCATCTGCAGATTTGCAGATCTGTACGTTAGGGAGTGGTGTGTCCTCCGAGTCAGTCATTTGAGTCAGTCGTTTCACCATAGGTCCCAGCTGTCGGGCCACGTGTCCTGTAGACAGAGCGAGTGAAATGTGGGGTACTGACTCTTCCTGCATTTTGAACCATGTCATTTGATATGGTGGAAGAGAGCAGTATCCCACTACACCCTCTCTTGCTGCTTATATATGTGTGGAAGTAATGTCCCAAGCGTCACCTTGTATGTATGCAAAGTTCTCGATGGCTAGTGGAGGCAAGTAAGCCCTAAGAGTGTTTAACCAGGGCTTACACAACAGAAATTGATGTATGAGACCAGGTTTGAGTGGTATTTCTGGTTCAAGTCAGGACCAGTAAATATCCACAGTTGGAGTTGGTTCACTCTCAGGTGTCAAAAGCCATTGTCCAGAGTGGCAGATGGTGTCAGCTGCCACTGGTGCTTGTGGTGAGTGTACTAACGAATGGTGGAAGGTCTGTCCAGCCAAGATTGTCGGTAGTGGTTGAGTCCATTGTAGGGCCTGTTGAATCCCCGAGAAGCCAATCAATTGCACAATGTGTTGTGACAATAAAATGTCCGGGAGTGAGATGTTGAGTGAGGAGTGTGTTGCCCCTGTGTCAATGAGAGTATTCCCTTTTCACCCCACAACAGAGATGGGGATCATGGCACCTGCATCACCGGACCCCTGGCTTCCAGGGCACCCCTAGTGGTACTGTCCAACCTGGTGTCCATCCTGCTGCCAGGGTGGGCCGCCAAATGTGTCATTTCTGCCTCTGCCTTGGCCCCCTCAGTTGTTAGACCAGCCACCACGCCCTTGATTTGGACTTAGTAGACTTAGTCAAGTGGTCAATGGGTTGTTTAACATGGGGAAAAGAAGTGGGTGCGGCTGTAAGTGGGGAACCTCTCTCTGATAGCTGGAGCCAGACGTTCGAAGTATGCTCTCAATATGGTTCCATTGGGCATGTTTAGCATACCTGCAGTTGTCTCGATTTCTCGTTGTTCAATACTAGTGCATGATCTAGATGCTGCTTGTCTTCAGTCTCCCATGCAGAGTGTATACCCCTGTAAAATTTCCACGAAACTAGAAAGCCATGCATTACCACCAGAAGAGAGACGAGACAAGTGAGCAAGACAAGCACTGCAAGGCCTGTTGAGTCCCCGAGAAGCCCATCAATTGCACAATGTGTTGTGACAATAAACTGTCCAGCAGCGAGATGTTGAGTGAAGAGTGTGTTGTCCCTGTGTCAATTAGAGTGTTCACTTTTCACCCCGCAACAGAGATGGGAGCATGGCACCTGGATCGCAGGACGGAATTTTCTTAAAAGTCAAATATACTAAACCAAACCGAATTCAAAACTGTCACTATGAACCTGAGATACAAATTGAAACTTGAAACTAAAACTTGTGTGTGTCCTTCCAGTCAGTCATTTGAGTCACTCGTTTCACCATAGGTCCCGCCTGCCGGGCCTCGTGTCCTGGAGACGAGTGAAATGTGGGGTACTAACTCTTCCTGCATTTTGAACCATGTCATTTGATCTGGTGTAAGAGAGCAGGATGCCGCTACACCCTCTCTTGCTGTGTATATATATGTGGATGTAATGTCCCAAGCATCACCTTGTATGCATGCAGAGTGGTTTCGGTCGTAATATAGTGGTAATGGTATGGGTCTAGTGGAGGCAGGTAACCCCTAAGAGTGTTTAACCAGGGCTTCCACAACAGAAATTGATGTGTGAGACCAGGTTTGTGCGGTGTTTCAAGTTGAGCCCAATAAATCTCCACAGTTGGAGTTGGTTCACTCACAGGTGTCATAAGGCATTGTCCAGAGTGGCAGACGGTGTCAGCTGCCGGCATTATAAACGATTGGTGGAAGGTCTGTCCAGCCAAGATTGTCAGTAGGGGTTGAATCCATTCCAAGGCCTGTTGAGTCCCTGAGAAGCCCATCAATTGCACAGTGTGTTGTGACAATAAAGTGTCCGGGAGCGAGATGTTGAGTGAGGAGTGTGTTGCCCCTGTGTCAATGAGACTGTTCACTTTTCGCCCCGCAACAGAGATGGGGAGCATGGCACCTGGATCGCTGGACCCTTGGTGGACCCCTAGTGGTACTGTCCAACCTGCTGCTGTCCATCCTGCTGCCAAGGTGAGCTGCCAAAGCTATCATTTCTGCCTCTGCCTTGGCCCCCTCGGTTGTTGGACCACCCACCACACCCTTGCATTGGACCTTGAGGTTGAGGAGCTGTAAGACAGTCTTTAATCCAGTGATCAAGAGAACCACAAACCAAAACATACTTGATCACATTGATGTTGCACTCTCCCCCTGCCCCCTTCATGTCTTCCAGCGTATCCACCCCGGGCATTACCCCAGAACCCACCTGCCTGTCTAGGTGATTGTGTCTGCCAAATAATTTCAGCTGGTGTGGTTTTGGACCTTTACGTCTTGCCTGTGTTACTTGAAATTTAAGAAGTTGTTTTTGGAGTTTAGCAATTTCATTATCCTCACCCTGTTGTTGGCTTGAATACATTTTGAGGTGATGCACTAAGTGTCGTCTAAATCTAGGTCCATCTCCAGACAGGAAGTCAGGGTAAGCTTTAAGAGTGGTCTCTATTAGTTCAGGGAGACCTGCCAGGATCCCAGTCCTGAACATAGCCTCCTGCTAACTAGACTGTCCATGGTGATGTCTAACCTGCAGTTGTCTCGATTTCTCATTGTTCAATACTAGTGCATGATCTAGATGCTGCTTGTCTCTAGTCTCCCATGCAGAGTGTATAGCCCTGTAAAGTTTCCACAAAACTAGACACCCATGCATTACCACCAGAAGAGAGACGAGACAAGTGCACAAGGCAAGCAACATCTTTAAGATCAAACGGCTTGTATATTGGACCTCCTGGAGCCTCGGTCATAAGCATCATTGAAAAGCAAAGCAAAGCAAAGCAAAGCAAAGCAAATTTTTTTGTATAGCGCATTTCATACACAAGGTAACTTTACATGATTCAATTCATTTGAAAACAAAGAGATAAAACATTTAAAACGGGATGAAAACAATAAAAATGACAAACAATAAAAAAATAATTAAAACCGCATACAGTGCAAGTAATATGATCAAAAAGTGGATATATTCTTAAAAGCCAGAGAAAAAAAAGTTTTCAACCTTGTAGCGTTTTGTTTGCTTGTTATATAACATAATAATATAATATAATATACATCAATTTTCTTTACCTCCTTCCTGAATTTTGCAGTCCTTCACTCGCATCCACATATCAAATACACCTTTTCTCAGCCCCATCTTCTTTCTTCATGGGCTCCTTGATGCCCTCAAACGTCACATGCCACCTTACCAGCCGTCTCGGGTAGTTTCCTGGTCCCGTTCCAACGTCCGTCTCCCCTGCATAGGTCAAAGAGAGTGTTGGTTGCAGGGGTGCGCTCGGGGCCGGTCCAGGAGTAACTGTACCATCTTCTTTACTAACTTTGCCTTCGTTCGACTTATCATTACCCTTTTTTCACTTACTTTACCTTCGTTCGACTTTCCGTGATCATTTTTCTTCAACATTCCCATCGCTGTCACTCTCATTAAATGCACAGTGTGCCTTTCTCTGTTCACCTCTTTAAGTTCCAGGAGCCAGATGAAGTGGCTAGGGCATCTGATTCGGATGCCACCTGGATGCCTCTCTGGTGAGGTGTTCTGGGCATGTCCCATAGGAAAGAGATCCCAAGGACGACCCAGGACATGCTGAAGACACTATGTCTCTCGGCTGGCTTAAGAGCGCCTTGGGATCCCTCCGGAAAAGCTGGAAAAAGTGGCTGGGGAAAGGGAAGTCTGGGTATCTCTGCTAAAGCTACTTCCCCCGCGACACGACCTGGAAAAGCGGTAGATGATGGATGGATGGATGGATGGATGGATGGATGGAAAGAAACTGAGTACATAAGTCCAAGATGGCACCTACACATGTGGTCTCCTAGGTGTGGGACTCCCTAGTTTTGCAAAAATGCATTTTTGTGTTTTTCGATCATGTCTGCACTCAAATACAAAAGGAATAACTTGCTAGCCATCATAGAGCCTTCATTTTTTTTGAACAACTCTCACAAATTAGCTGAGTCTTTTCTCTGAGTTACTCAACAGAGTAGCGAAGATAACAGCATCTGAAGTCTACAAAGCATGGAGGTAGCAACGCTGCAGGGGGATGCAAGCCCGATCCAAATGTAACTTCACAGGAGAGGATACAAATTGGCAGTTCCGTCGATTCACCTCGTTAATTTATGGTCCCTTCTCAACAAAATAGGTGAGCTTCAACTCCTGATAAGGACCTGCGAAGACTTCACTGCCACTCGAGACACGGCTTTGAGAGCACATTCCGGATGGAGCTCTAGCACTACCCCACTTCCATATTCACTGGGCAGATTGCATCGCAGATTTGGTGGGGAAAACACAAGGCAGTGGGATTTGTGTCTACATCAATGAAAAATGGTGCACGGATGTCACACAACTCACCAAACACTGCTTTTAGAATTCTGTTCTTGAACTGAAAGCCATTTTACTTGCTGTGTGAGTTCTTCTCTTTCATCCTTGTTGGTGTTTATATTTCCGGTTCCCTCTCCAAGCGAGCATCAATGCAGCACTGCTCACGCTCACCAAACAAGTTAACGAAATAGAGAAAAATACCCAGACTCACACTTCTAAGCCTCATGTTGCCCCAGGGTCCTCTGATCACTGATTATTCTGCTTAATACCTATATACTGGCAAGAACTTAATTGCGCAAAGCCTTTGGTAAAATCAGTGAAAAATTGGACCAACGAGGCAAAATTAGAACTTCAAAGCTGTTTCGACTGCACAGATTGGCATGTCTTTGAAAAGTGAGGAGCCTAGACAAATATGTGGATGCTGTTACAGCATATGTCAGTTTCTGTGAGGAGGTGTGTGTACCAAAAAAAAAAAAAAAACTTTCGCGTGTTCAATAAGCCGACACCTTCTTGTGGAGAAGTGGTTTGAGTGTTTGTGGGGCTTCTTCGGGAATACGGTGTGCCGATCCCCCTCATATGAGCTGTTCGGTCCCTGTACGACCGCTGTCAGAGTTTGGTCCTCATTGCAGTCTCGGGTTTAAACGACTACAGGGCTGTTGCCTTGATGTCTGTTGTCATGAAGTCCCTTGAAGGCCATGTGATGGATCACCTCAAGAGTGTCACAGGTCCCCAGCAGGACCAACTGCAGTTTGCCTCCGAGCAAACAGGTCTGCGGATGATGCAGTCAAGGTGGGTCTGCACTTCATCATTGAACACTTCGTCAGCATGGGAACCTATGCGAGGATTCTGTCCGTGGACTTCAGCTCTGCGTACAACTCCATCATACCAAAGTTCCTCTTCTCCAAGCTTCTCCAGCTCAGTGTCTCACATGCCATCTGCTAGTGGAGTTATACTTTCTTGATGTGCAGGATGTAGCAGGTGAGGCATGGGGTTACCACTTCATCCACACACACCATCAGTACTGGGAACCCCCTATTATGTGTCCTCTCCTTACTGCTCTTCTCACGCACTCAGCTGAAGACACCACAGTCATCGGGCTCATCAAAGATGGCGAGTATGTGTATAGACAGCGAGTAGAGTGGCTGGAGGTTTTCTGTGGCCAACACAACCTGAAGATGAACACGCTAAATACTGTAAAGATGATTGTGGAGTTCAGGAGGCATCCTTCACCACAGCTGCCCTTCACGCTGTCCAACTGTCTTGTGTGAACCATCAAGATTTTCAAGTTCCTGGGAATTCCAGTCACTCTGGACCTGAAGCGAGAGACAAATATCAACTCTATCCTCCAAAAATTCCAGCAAAGGATATATTTATTGAGGCTTCTGAGGAAGCACAGGCTCTCACAAGAGCTGCTAAAACCGTTCTATATAATGGTCATCGAATCTGTACAGTGTACCTCCATCACAGTCTGGTTTGGGGCTGCCACAAAACAGGACAAACTCCGACTGCAACAGACAATAAAAATTTCTGAACGGATTGTCGGCACCACCCTACCCACGTTTGAGGTCTTGCACGTCACCTGAACTAGGACAAAAACAAGCAGGATCCTATCAAACCCTCCACATCTTGACCATCAACTCCATCATTCGGTTAGGCGCTATAGAAAAATGAAAACCAAAAACTAGCAGGGATTCAAACAGCTTCTACCCTCCTTGAATTAAATTCTTGAACATCTGAACTACAATTCCAATGCAACATGTTGCCGATTTTCTGCCTTGAGTTTGTTTTTTTCACATCCTGCTGGGCCAATTATGATAAACTTTAAACTAACTCCTTGAAGTCTTGACACCTTTTGTACAATGATCATTGAGCTGAACTATCCCTCTAATGGGCATTCTAACTGCTCTAAATGCCATAAGAAGAATGGTAGAAGCATCCTTTGAAAAACCTTGAGTTTAAAAAAAAGGTCCCTGTCAATTGACTGTCATTCTGCAGTCGTACTCAACATGTATGTCATACTAGGGCGGCTCCAACTACCGGAGACAAATTCCTTGTGTGTTGTTTACATACTTGGCCATTAAAGTTGATTCTGATTATTATTCTATTATATTGTAAAAATTCCATGTGTCATGATCCTGCCGCTTCAGCACGAGCTGTGCGGGTGTCCGCGCAGGTGCGCTGATTGGAAGGTGCACACCTGCGCCTCATGCAGCCTAATTATGCTGTGGATTTATATGACCGCGATGACAACTGGCCGGCGCCAGTTCGAATGATCTTCATGTCCCGTTCGTGTGCTCCGGTATCCCTGATTGAACCTGTGTGTACCGACCTTCGTCCGTTCTCCGACCAACCTTGTAAGCCTGACTCCTTCGTTACTTCTGCCTGCTTTTGATTGTTCTCCTGTGTACCAACTCCTTCCTGTCCGCTCACCTGCTCTCTTCGCCCGACGTCCCAACTACCGCTGCTGCACTGGACTGCCTGCTCGATCCCCTACCTCTGCATATAATAAACGTGTCTCTTCTTGAACTACCTTGCGTCTTCCGAGTTCCTGCATTTGGGTCCTACTCTCGTTCCGATGGGACGTGACACCATGCAAGAAAGGAGAGAAAATACAAGCCTATCAAAAGCCAAGATTTGTATTGCTGCCTCAGAACTATGAAGCCAATATCCTCACCATTCGTCCACCATCTTGCTCTGTTTAAATTAACAATGAAAAATAAAGTTTTTGTGTACGTTTTGTTTTTTAAAATGAACATTTCATGGTAAATTAACTTCAGACAGAAAAGTGGTCTTTGAAGTAATGGCTTGTGGTCTGGATGACCATTGAAGAGAAACAGATTTTTAAAAATCATAGGTGCTGAGAGTCATTGGCCTAAATTTTGCCAGAATAGGTTTTTTAACAAACTGGTGGAGAGTGGAGAGTACAACCGGTTTAATACTGGAGGTGAAATATGGAGAGGATCCCCTTGGAGTCTATGTTGGTTGAGGATTTTGAGTGTTCCAGTAATGCTAGGAGCTAAATTGTCTGGGGCTTTATGCACCTGAGAGCAAAACCCATGAAACCCATAGGTGACAGACCAGACAAAGCACATTAAAGAGCCCTTGTGATGAGAAAAATATTTTATAAATTTATAAATGTTTATAAAACATGGATCATAGCCTGAAGCCTGGTGCTTCTGCCCCAACCTCCCCCAAAAAATAGGTCTAACAAGTAACTGATTAGTATTTTGTTTTGATACTTTTGAAGGGAAGTGTCAACATTGAGACAATTTACAAAAGAAAAGAAACAAAAAAAATGTCACAATGAGAATACAAAAATATTATGAAAGTCATCAATGTGGATTTGTCAAAATTTAGTACAATAATCTCAACATCATGACAATCATGGTCTGTGTTTTAGTTTACGTAGGATTTACTTTTGTTATAAGCTTTCCTCTGTCCAATTTTCATTTTGTGTGCTCAATTAGTTATTCTCCACCTGTTCTCGTCAATCCTCTACTTTTTCAACCAATCTGCACCCTCGAGCCACTCGTGTCTTGTCCAGGTGTTCCATGTCTTGTCAGTTTGTTTGTATTTAGTTCCCTTTGTTATTTCGGTCAGTGTTGCTGCATTTTTGTTTTTCATGTGTTATCAGTTGTCTTACCCCTCTTTAGTCAGTATTCTGGTTTCGATGTTTCCTTCTTAATTTACTATTTGCTCCATTATCCTTATTTGCCTTCTTTATTTTGAAAATTAAAAATATGTTTTTTTTTAAATACCGCCTTGCCTCATCGAATTTGGGTCCTCGACATTCTGCCGTGCCATCAACGCCTTAAAAACCGGAACCTGACAATTACAAGTGTAAAGTCTGGCAGATAAGGAAATATTGCCATGATGCTCAGCCTTTAATAAATAGTTGTCCTATTTTGTCATGTCTCACCCTAGCTGCAGCCTTTTGTGACTGCCACTACCTGATCACCCTAATGAGGCTCAGGCACAAACCAGGGCAAGAGGGCACTGCCATTATCTCGTTTCTTTCCCATTAAAATCACCTCCAATGTCCGTGACCATCCAAAGCATAACACTCCAGTACAATTAACTGTGAAAAAATATGCAAATGAAAACTAAAAGCTCTGTCGTGAGAATAGGAAGACGGGGATTTGAAAGGGGAGGAAGGTGAATTGAAGGAGAACCAGGGAAGCAAGTTGTCCAGAGGGCAGTGAATGATTAGTGGTACCAACCAATCCATTTTCACACAATAATGTTGTTTGGGTGAAGATGGTGGGGTGACAGAGAGGCAGGGATAATTACTGAGGAAAGGTCAGCCTGGGGTGATTGGGGTGAACCAACGCTACTGGTAGACTGCAGGGCCCCATGTCACGGACAGTAACTTGCAAGAACTATGGCCTGCTCTGCTGTACAAACTATACAGTCCAGAGCACAATACACTTAGATAAATCAGTATAAATCTTGTGCATATATGAAAATAACACAAACAGACAGACATACACACATGCAAGCACTCATGCACACATGCACATACACACACACACAGACAGATAGAAATACACGCATGCAAGCACTCATGCACACATGGACATACACACACACACACACCTCCACTGTACACTGTATTGATAAGAAATTGTTGGATAACTTCATGAACAGATTTCAAAACACAAGATTAAAGATCAAGAACATTTAGCATTTGCAGACCTTCAACACAATCATCCTGGACATTCTAATCACCAAACTAAACACCCCTGGCCAGGATACACTTGGTACGCCACTTACATGAGCCTGGATAAACAACTTTATCACTAACGGGTCCCAAACTGTTATACTTGGTCCCTGCCTCTCCTCCACATGGACACTGAGCTCCCCTCAGGGCTGTTTGTTGAGCCCCCTCCTCTACTGCTTCTACACACATGATTGTCATCCGGTCCACAATAACAGCCTCATAGTGAGGTTTGCTGACGACACCAAAGTGACTGGACTAATTTCATGAGGAGACGAGACGGCCTGCAGGGGGAGGCCCTGAAGCTGGCAACATGGTGCTCAATCAACAATCTGACACCAAGAAAACTGTAGCGATCACTATCGACTTCAGGAGGTCCATAAACAACCCAGCACCCCTCTTCATCAATGGTGAGCATATGGAGAGGGTCCCCAAATTCTGGTACTTCAGCATCTTCATCTCTTGTGACATCTGGACACACAACACCTTAGCGATCATCAAGAAGGCTCAGCAGGTCTTCCTGGGAGGCCTCAGGAAGCACAACTTTAACTCCACTCTGCTGCTGGCCTTCTAACGGTCATCTGTTGAGAATCTGATGATGTACTGCATGACCGTGTAGGAATTGCACCATGGCTGACAGAGAAAGGCTGCAGAGTATAATAAAGACAGCTCAGAAAATCATTGGCTACACTCTCCCCCCTCTGATGGACAAGACACTCACCACCCCGGAGTCAAACTGTTTGACCTGCTGCTCTCAAGGAGGTGCTACAGGTGTATCAAAGCCAGTACAAATCTATTTTCACTTTTCTTTCACTTTTTTTTTTTTTTCAAAAGCCATCATGGCTATGAACGCTAAGCCCAACAACCCCTGAGCATCCCAGAGGACACCTCTGGAACACCACTGTGCAGACATTTATGGGACGGAATGCTGTGCAATCTCTTTTCTGTATTTTTTATGTGTAGTTAGTTTTATGTTGGCTGGTTAGCCGAAGAGTGTTGCCCTCACAGTTCTGAGGACCGAGGTTCAATTCCAGCCCCCCTGTCTGGAGTTCGCATGTTCTTCCCATACTAGCGTGGGTTTTCTCTGGGCACTCCAGTTTCCTCCCACAAACCCTGTGAGGATAAGTATCCAAGAAAATAGATGGATGGATAGATGGGAAGAGGAATTGAGTAGGGCTAATTTTAAAAGAAGAGGTGGCTAAGAATGTCTTGGAGGTGAAAATAATATCAGATCGAGTGATGAGGCTAAAATTTGAAATTGAGGGTGTTAAATATAATGTGATTAGCGGCTGTAGCCCACAGGTAGTATGTGACCGAAAGATGAAAAAGAAATTTTGGAAAAAACAAGATTAAGTAGTTCTGAGCATCCATGACAGAAAGAGAGTTGTGATTGGTGCAGATTAGCATGGATATACGTAGGCGTGACGGAAGAATTTAAGGTGGAAGTGGGACTGTGTCAGGGATCAGCTCTGAGCCCCTCCCTGTTTACTGTGGTCATGGATAGGCTGACAGACGAGGTTGGAATGGAATCCCCTTGGATCATGATGTTCGCAGATGATATTGTGATATGCAATGAAAGCAGGGAGCAGGTTGAGGAAGAATTACAAAAATTGAGCCATCCACTGGAAAGGAGAGGAATGAAGATTCGCCCAAGTAAAACAGAATATATGTGCATGAATGAGAGGGGAGGAGGGGAAAGCGTGAGGCTCCAGGGAGAACAGATAATGAGGGTGGACAACTTCAAATACCTGGGGTCAACAATCCAGAGCAAAGGTGAGTGTGGTAAGAAAGTGAAGAAACACTTTCAAACAGGTTGGAACAGATGGCGGAAGGTTTCTGGTGTGTTATGACAGAAGTATCCGTGCTAGGATGAAAGGCAAAGTTTGTAAAACATTGGGGAGGCCAGCCATGGTGTACAGATTAGAGCTCTGAAGAAACAACAGGAACCAGAACTGGAGGTAGCAGAAATGAAGATGCTGAGGTTCTCGCTTGGTGTTAACAGGTTGGATAGGATTAGAAATGAGTTTATTTGAGGGACAGCTAAAGTTGGATGTTTTGGAGACAAGGTTCGAGGGAGCAGACTTCGATGGTTTGGACATGTTTAGAGGCGAGAGAGTGAATATATTGGTAGAAATGTGTTGACGATGGAGCTGCCAGGCAAAAGAGCGAGAGGAAGACCAAAGAGAAGGTTGATAGATGCTGTGAGGGAATACATGAGGGCAGTTGGGGTTACAGAGGAAGATGCAGGAGATAGTCTTAGATGGAAAAAGATGACAGGCTGTGGCGACCCCTTACGGGACAAGCCGAAAAGCAAAGAAGAAGAAGCTGAGCCAATCTTGGCTTTGAAAGGGAGATTTGAGATTGGTCTATAGCTTGCAAAAATTTAATGTTTTGGATTTAGTTTCAGAGTTTTGTCAATGATGTTTTACGCAAAATGCTCAACATATGTGTATTTGTATACCTATATGATCTTCTAATTTTCTCCTCGTTCAAGAAAATCCCATGTCCGGTATATTTGAGCTGTACTACAGCGGTTGCTGCGACATAACCTATATGACAAGGCGGAAAAGTGTCAGTTCCACGGTGGCACAGCTGTAAAGTGTTGGCCTCACAGTTCTGAGTTCTGGGGTTCAGTCTCCATCTATTTTCTGTACTGATTATCCTCACTAGGGTCGCACTGTGCTGAGCCACCTAAACAACCACAGAGCTTCACTAGGATGTTCTTTGTGGAATATAGCTCAGCCTTAAACACATTCATACCGGACATTTTTTTGACTAAACTAAACATCCTGGGCATGCTTCCTCTCCCATGCACCTGAATCAAGGACTAACAGACCCCAGACTGCTAAATGAGGGAGCCTAAGCGTGGGGGTCCAGAAACATACAACCTGGGGTACAGACAAAAATCTGTCACTGAACACTACAAAAACAAAGGAGATCATTTTGAACTTCAGTTGGAACAGAACTGAACTGCATCTGCTCTTCATCAATGGTGAGTGTGTGGAGAGTTTCTCCACAATCAGATTTCTGGGACTCCTGACCTGAAACCTCTCCTGGACAGACAACATCTCAGGAATCAACAAGAAGGCTCCACTTGAGTTGCTGCCATCTGGAAGGCCATACAGATGCACAAAATCAAGGACCATCCATTTGAGAAACTTTTTATTCCAAGAGCCATCACCACCCTGCTCTTATTTTCCCTCAAGTCCTTCTATTAATTAATACATGAAGGGACGCTGATTTCAACATCATGTGCAATTCATTTTATGTGTTCAATTTTAAATATAGTTGTCTTTTTTATTTAATATTATATGAGATAGGCAGCAGAATGGCTCAGCTGGAAAACGTTGGCCTCACAGTTCTGAGTTCAATCCCGGACCCGCTCATGTGGAGATTGCATGTTATCCTCGTGCCTGGGTGGGTTCTCCGGGCACTCCAGCTTCCTCCCACATCTCATAACATGCAACATTAATTGGAGACTCTAAATTGTCCCTAGGTGTGATTGTGAGTGTGGCTGTTTGTCTCTATGTGCCCTGCGATTGGCTGGCAACCAGCTCATGGTGTACCCTGCCTCCTTCCCATTGACAGCTGGGATAGGCTCCAGCATTCCCCATGACCCTTGTGAGGACAAGCGGCGAAGAAAATAGATGGATTATATTTTATAAATATGTTATATTACCGGTACTTATTATTTTGATTCATTTTTCTGTATTTATTTTTACCCAGCATATCTGTATGTACTGAAACAGGAGACGCTCACCTATCTCATTGTACGATTAATAATGACAATAAATTCCATTCTATTCTATTCTATTCTATTCTATTCATGCCAATATAAACAGAGTAATCCTGAGTGGAAGTGACACAGCCTGATGTGAGTTGAAATGATCTTTCTCTCTCTCACACTCTCGCTCTCTAACTTTCTCTCTCTCTCACTTTCTCTCTCTCTGTCTCTCTCTCGCTCTCTATCTCTCTCGTACGAGTTTTCTGTCTGGTTTACATCTCTTCATAGAGCTTGTCATTTCGTTATTCTCATCTTTATTTGAATGACCTCATGGAAGGGGAACGATGGGACCTCAGAACTCTCAAGCGCTCAGGAAAGTAGATATAAAATCTTGGTCTGCCTTTTACCCTTCCTCTAATGTTGACCTATTGGTTGTTGTATGTACTGCTGTCTCCTAATATTAATGCCGAGCGTTATTATTGGGTTGGTGCTTTTCTGCCTGGAATAAATTGAGCAGCTTCAGTGGTTCTTCAGACTCAGTTGTGTCAGGGGTGTGGTTATGTTCAGTCCCAGTCAGTTTGTTTTGCCGTCCCCCGTTTCCGGCCCCTGAATGCCTTCGTCCCGTTTGCCCAAATCCTCCTCATCCAATCCTTTCTGGGGAACTCATTTAGCCGTCTATCCGGCGCCGGAGGGGATGCGCTCGTAGGGTGCCGCAACATGCCTCCCGCGGCACACTGACCAAGCCACAGCCAACGTCCATCCAAGCCTAGCCGGCGAATGAGGCTCAGCAGACTTTCGCCTACGCCTCGCCAATGACCAAGCCACAGCGGACGTCTGCTCACGCCTCGCCGGCGACCAAGCCGCAGCGGACTTTTGCTCAAGCCTTGGAAGTGTCCGATTGGAATCAGATGTTCTAATCACTTTTATGGCCACAGGACTAATAAATGAATCCCTTAGACATGCAGACAGCTTTTCCAAACATTTGTGAAAGAATGGGTCACTCTCAGGAGCTCAGTGAATTTTGGTGTGGAACTGTGATGGAATACCACTTGTGCAACAAGTCCAGTTGTGAAATTTCTTCACTCCTAAATATTCCAACAGTCAACTGTCAGCTGTATTGTAAGAATATGGAAGCATTTACAAATTACAGCAATTCAGGTGCAAAGTGGTAGGCCACATAAACTGACTGATGCCGGGGAGTATAGTGCAGAGGTCACCTGCTTTCTGCTGAGTCAATCCATACAGCTCTCCAAACTTCATATGGCCTTCAGATTAGCTCAAAGACTGTGTGTGGAGAGCTTAATGGGCTGGGTTTCCATGACTGAGGAGCAGCTGCATTTAAGACAATCATCACTTAATGCAATGCAATATGTTGGAAGGATTGGTGTAGAGCATGCCACTACAGAGTGCTTCAAGTCACATTCAAGAGTTTTAGAAACAGAAGTTTGTCTTGATCAAAAGGGGCTTGTATACCTGACTGTGGTGTCTCAGAGTTGTACAGTATTTTAGTAGATTGCCCAATGTGGGTCAGAGCACAAATGGTGCCATATCTTTATTTTCATGGATGCGCAAGGCTCACTAGTGTGTGTGCACCCAGAAGGACTTGCTGATCTGGGTCTGTCAGAGATATATTTAGTGTTTAGATGTTTATACTAAATGAAATTCATGAATGAGCCAACCTCACAGAGGTCGGCTGATCACACATGAATGAGCCAACCTCATTCATGTCTGATGAGCCGACCTCAGTTGAGCCAAATTACCTATTTTACATTTGGAAAATCTCGTTAACCACCAAACAAATATATCATACAATGAATGAACACTTAACTTTATTATAGATTAATTACAGATGTACTATACTCAGTATCAAGTCTGGGCTTGTTTGCTAAAGGTATTTTTTTTTTCAGGAAATCAATTTACTATATTCTGTTCTTGAAAAGTAACAGGGCATAAAGTGTTTTATTGTACCATTTTCCAAACAAAGACATGTTTCTGATTAATAAAATTAAAATTATTATACAATTAACAGAAGACGTAATTAATTTTCTCAAAAGTCAAATATACCAAACCAAACCGAATTCAAAACTGTCACTATGAAACTGAGATACAAATTGAAACTTGAAACTAAAACTTATGTGTGTCCTCCTAGTCAGTCATTTGTGTCACTCGTTTCACCATAGGTCCCGCCTGCAGGGCCTCGTGTCCTGGAGACGAGTGAAACGTGGGGTACTAACACTTCCTGCATTTTGAACCATGTCATTTGATCTGGTGTAAGAGAGCAGGATGCCGCTACACCCTCTCTTGCTGTGTATATATATATGTGGATGTAATGTCCCAAGCATCACCTTGTATGCATGCAGAGTTTTTCCATGTATACTAAATTGTGGTTGCCGTCGTAATATAGTGTGCAATGGTATGGGTCTAGTGGAGGCAGGTAAGCCCTAAGAGTGTTAACCAGGGCTTCCACAACAGAAATTGATGTGTGAGACCAGGTTTGTGCGGTGTTTCAAGTCAGGCCCAATAAATGTCCACAGTTGGAGTTGGTTCACTCACAGGTGTCATAAGGCATTGTCCAGAGTGGCAGACGGTGTCAGCTGCCGGCATTATAAACGATTGGTGGAAGGTTCTGTCCAGCCAAGATTGTCGGTAGGGGTTGAATCCATTGCAAGGCCTGTTGAATCCCTGAGAAGCCGATCAATTGCACAGTGGGTTGTGACAATAAAGTGTCCGGGAGCGAGATGTTGAGTGAGGAGTGTGTTGCCCCTGTGTCAATGAGACTGTTCACTTTTCGCCCCGCAACAGAGATGGAGCGTGGCACCTGGATCGCCGGACCCTTGGTGGACCCCTAGTGGTACTGTCCAACCTGCTGCTGTCCATCCTGCTGCCAAGGTGAGCTGCCAAAGCTATCATTTCTGCCTCTGCCTTGGCCCCCTCGGTTGTTGGACCACCCACCACGCCCTTGCATTGGACCTTGAGGTTGAGGAGGCGTAAGACAGTCTTTAATCCAGTGATCAAGACAACCACAAACCAAAACATCCTTGGTCACATTGATGTTGCACTCTCCCCCGGCCCCCTCCACACCTTCCTGCGTATCCTATGACCCCAGAACCCATACATTTTGAGGTGATGCACTAAGTGTCGTCTAAATCTAGGTTCATCTCCGGACAGGAGGTCAGGGTCAGCTTTAAAAGTGGTCTCTACTGGTTTAGGGAGACCTGCCGGGATCCCAGTCCTGAACATTGCCTCCTGCTAACCAGGCTGTCCAGGGTGATGTCCAGTCGAATCAGTCCAAAGTTTAGTACAGTTAGTCAAGTGCTCAAGTGGGTCGTTTAGCATAGGGGAAAGAAGTGGGTGCGGCTGAAACAGGAGTGGGGAACCTCTCTCTGACAGCTGCTGCCAGATGCTCAAAGTGTGCTCTCAATATGGTTCTATTGGGTACGTTAACCATACCTGCAGTTGTCTCGATTTCTTGTTCCTCAATACTAGTGCATGATCTAGATGCTGCTTGTCTCCAGTCTCCCATGCAAAGTGCATACCCCTGCGAAATTTCCACAAAACTAGACAGCCATGCATTAGCACCAGAAGAGAGACAAGACAAGTGAGCAAGACAATCAACATCTTTAAGATCAAACGGCTTTTATATTGGACCCGCCGGAGCCTCGGTTATAAGCATCATTGTAAAGCAAAGCAAAGCAATTTTTTTTGTATAACGCATTTCATACACAAGGTAACTTTACGTGATTAAAGGCATTTGAAAACAAAGAGATGAAACATTTAAAACGGGATGAAAACAATAAAAATGACAAACACAATATTTTAAAAAAAGCAATTAAATCCATATACAGTGCAAGTAATATGATCAAAAAGTGGATATATTCTAAGAAGCATGAGACAAAAAAGTTTTCAACTTTGTAGCATTTTGTTTGCTTGTTATATAATATAATAATATAATATAATATCCATCAATTTTCTTTACTGCTTATACTCACAAGGGTCGTGGGGAGTGCTGAAGCCAATCCCAGCTGTCAATGGGCAGGAGGTGAGTACACCTTGAACTGGTTGCCAGCCAATCGTAGGGCACATAGAGACAGACAACAGTCGCACTCACAATCACACCTAGGGGCAATTTTGAGTGTCCAACTAATGTTGCGTGTTTTGGGGATGTGGGAGGAAACTGGAGTCCCCAAAGGAAACCCATGCAGGCACGGGGAGAACATGCAAACTCCACACAGGCGGGTCCGGGATTAAACCCGGGTCCTCAGACCTGTGAGGCCAACGCTTTACCAGCTGATCCCACTGTGCTGCCATAATATAATAATAATAATAATAATAATAATAATAATGATAATAATAATAGTCATCGTGTTATTTCCGCCTCCGAGAGGACACTTCGTGTCAAATCAACAAGACCGTTTTCACTAACCCCCCTTCACCGCCTTTCGCTTCCTGTGTGTCTGTGTGTGTGTGGTGTACTTACGTGTGATTCAGGGCACGTGCGTGTTTGACGTGCCTTCTTCCTCATTTTTGCAGCCCTTCACTCACGTCCACATATCAAATAAAACTTTTCTCAGCCCCATCTTCTTTTCCTCATGGACTCCTTGATGCTCTCAACGTAACATGCCACCTTACCAGCACCAGGTAGTTTCCTGATCCCGTTTCAACGTCCGTCACCATCACCATCATTAAATGTGCAGTGACCTTTCTCTGTTCACCTCTTTAAGTTCCATGAGCCCTTATCTTTCATAGTCTTTTACATTTATATTTATGTTATATTTATATAGTCTCTATCAATTTCCTATAACTTCATCGTCAGTTTGTCCCAATCATGAATTTTACCCAAATTGTGCTTTTGCCATTATTTTAATGTGCGCTTCCTTTCTTTATCTTGTTTCTTTTTGTCAACATTAGGCATCATTTGCCACTCAATTTCAATGTACATTTTATCTTAAGTTGGATTATATTCAACACATTCATGACCAAATTCACCATTCATGATTATTTATTTAATTTAGTTTCACTCTTCTTCGACTAAACCCAATTCCTATCTCACAACAAATTAGCCTATTCTATTTTGTTTTTTCGTTCCCCATCCATGCTCAAAATGACGGCAAACCCTCTGATTTCAGGGATCCCATCCCCCTTAGGTGTACTAGGTGAACCTCACAGTGCAATTGTACGTCTACTATATACGTCAGCTACGACGGGATATACAACTTTTCTTTATCTCTTATTCTCTTTATCTCTTATTCTCAATAACTCATATGACGCATGAACAATCTAATACCAATGACTTCTCAAATTTAGGCAGTTCAATATGCAGAATTCGACAGTAACAGGCTTCTGCTTACCTGACCTACCTCCTGTGTTTCTCATATGTCTCTTAATATATCATCTGTCGATAGCCAACGCTCATCTACCTCCTTCGATTTATGGTCGGGGTCACCAAATTGTAGGGATTTGCGAGTTTGGACCCTACGCGTGTTCACGAGTCGAGAAAGATATGACCAATGATTAGAAAAAGTTAACAGCAAATGAATTTATTTCAAAGGAATGTGGAATACAGACGTCCGGGTCTTATCTAGGTATCTGACGCACACGAGACATGTCGTCTACCAGGGTAGCCAAAGAAGAAGACAGAAGCTGCCCGGTAACACAAGGTTTTTATATGTATGGGTCCATAGTAAAAGTGGCTGCACCCCCCCCCCTAAACCCCCTACACCCCCCCACACCCCAGTCTGGTCCTTGGCCGGGATAGTAACTTTCCGCTCCTTATCTAGTGTCGTTCGTGTACACGGCAACACCGGGCAGAGGAGGATGCCACCAGCCGGTTTTCTGCGTACAAAGATCAAGGACAACCACCGAATCCACAACACATCCTTGTCTGATTACCAAATGGACAACACTTTATCTGTTGATCAAATGTATAAGGTCATAATTAAGCAAATAATGAAAGTACAATAAAAGTAAAATAATCTTCAGGTGTGACGTGTGAAATTGAATTCTCCTTTCCCAAATTTGTGGTTAGAGTGACTGTGATTTTAAAAAGGGGGGCTGCAATTACGTTTTCACAGAGGATCAGAAAGGTTTTGATTTTTTTGTGCCTTAAATAAATTGAATTGAATTTAAAAAATGCGTTTTGTATTATGAAATCAGGCCAAAGCAAATTCTTTTTCATGGCACTGTTAATGCTGCTTCACCATGTTTGCTTTGGACTCTGGGCTCCACAAATTTGACCTGAGTCTGCTGAGTCTATCAGAGCCCAAGTGGGTTTTTATTCCACAATCATTGTCATGTGCAGAGAGCAGCTGGACATAAGAGCAGGTTGAGGCAGATGTGAGCCAGGTAATCCTGGATGTGTTGGCATGCAGAGGACTGAACTGGTGGCTGGTATGGTGGCAGAAATTATGTGGGTCCAGAACACAGAGGAGCACTAGGATAAAAGGGTGTAGGTGGAGACATACTTTAGCAATGAGACGTGTAAGTGGGATGAATTTTCAAAGACTGAGGAAGCTTTAACTGGACAAAAGTGGGATTGATTATTTTGATAGGGAAAGGACCAATGTAATGTAGCGTGTTCTTACAGGACTCAGTCTGAAGTGGGAGGTCGTGGGAGGAAAGCCAGATGGATTGAACCATGGTTTTAATGGTGGACACACATGCATGGAGTGGGGATTTTCCACTCTTGTACATGTGTTTGCATTTCCATCTTCTGTGGGGGCGGGACTTTTTTTTTCCTTCACCCAAACCGGATCTCAGGGATAGGGAGAAGGGACCACTGGGGTGACGTCCCTGGGAATACTGGTTGTGTGATGGTGACTGGTGGTGCCAGCTGGCATTCTCCTGGGTCCTCCACTCCTTGGGCCAGGTTCCTCCTCTTCACTCTGTTCCTTGCGTCCCTCTTTAGTCACCTCATTCTCCTCCTGTTGGGGGGGAGGGTCGTCCCCTGCAGGCTTTGGGGCCTGATTGTCTCCCTGCCTGGTCTGTGCCCCGTACCTTGACTGTTGTTGTAGAAAATCTACTATTGTATATAAAATGGCATCTAAGTGATGTTTGCCCTTTTGACATTGATTTTAAATTATAACTTTTGGATTACTTGAATTCGCTGAGTTTTTATTCGTTTTTTACCTATAGGAAGCACGTGATATTATTCTACCTCTCAAAAAGTCTTTTATGGTTTCCCAAAAATGAGATGGAGATAAGGTTGGAGAGTGGTTGAATTTCACAAACTCATCCCTGACCCAAATCTGGGTCCATCACTAGTATTGAAGCACCATGTTGGTGGCACGATGTTGATGGGGTTTCCAAATTTGATTCAAGAGTTTACAATGTCCAATATCTATGTCAGAAAGTACCAAAACTGCAGAGCTTTTATTAAAAGACAAGTTGCAGAAGTACAGTGAAGAAAATAAGCATTTGAACACCCTGCTATACTGCAAGTTCTCCTACTTAGAAATCATGGAAGGGTCTATAATTGTCATTGTAGGTGCATGCGTACTGTGAGAGAGATAATCTAAAAAGAAAAATTCAGATATCACAACGTATGATTTTTTTATTATTTATTTGTGTGATACACCTGCAAATAAGTATCTGAACTCCTGTCCATCAGATAGAATTCTGACCCTCAAAGACCTGTTAGTTCGCCTTTAAAGGTTCACCTCCACTCCATGTATTCTCCTGAATCAGATGCACCTGTGTGAGGCCGTTAGCTGCATAAAGACACCTATCAACCCATATAATCAGTAAGACTCAAACTTGCAACAAGGCCAAGACCAAAGAGCTGAGAAGCTAAACGAGACTGTCAATCTCAATCAGAGTGGAGAACCATGCAAGATATCATCTCGTGGGGTGAAACCCCTCGGTTGTTGCCGAGGCGTGGTCGTGACGTGGCTGCGGATCGGTCACCGCCGAGGTGTGGTCATGAGGCGGCCATGAATCGGTCGCCATCAAGACGTTTTCATCAGGCCGCTTTGCATAGGTTGCCACTGAGCCATGGTGATGAGGCGGCCAGGAATCGGTCGCCGCCGAAACAATAGCAGAAGGCGGCTGTGGACCAGTTCCTATTGAAACAGGAATGTGAGGAGGCCGTGATCCGGTTACCGTCGGCACAAGAACGTGAGGCGACCGTGAAGTCATCGTCGCCGCTCTCACCTGAAAGTGAGGCAGCCCTGAAGTCGTCGTCGCCGCCGGCACCGGAACGTGAGGCAGCCGTGGAGTCATTGTCGCCGTCGACACAGGAACATGAAGCGGCCGTGGAGTCGTCTTTGCCGCCGGCACAGGAACGTGAGGTGCCTGTGGAGTCATCGCCGCTGCCGGCACAGGAATGTGAGGCGGCCATGGACTTGACGTTGTCGCCGGCACATGAACGTGAGGCAGCCGTGGAGTCATGGAGTGCACATTTGTTGTTTGACTTGCCCACTGAAGTACACTTGAACACACTGGTTACACTGTTAGCATGCATGCAAGCTCGTGGTTTAGCTTGTCTGTATGCTACCATATAGTGGCGCTGACGAAGCAATGAGGAACAATTGCATTTTACATCTGTAAGCAGAGGACGCTTACAATGCCCAATAACCTGCCTGTGTAAGCATGCTGTGTGCATGTAAATAGTGTTTAAAGTGCATGTTTTGTGTCAATTATTTCTTGGGTCATCTTTTATTTGTCTTCTTATTTGCTAGTTATGCCATACTTTTTGCCGTGGTGTTTCGATGTGACACCGTGAGTGTGAACAACATCGTCAGTAATGACCTGCCTACACAGGCATTGTAACTGTCCTGTGCTAACCCGGAAAATACAATTGTTCCTCATTGCTTCTGAGCACCATCATATGGTAGCTTCCATACACGCTAAAAGACATGATGGCATGCATGCTAACAGTATAATCAGTGTGTTTAAGTGTAGTTTGTTGTGTCTATTGTGTTTTGAGGTCAAGTTGAAATCTGTTCGGAAGCTATTTTGAGAGGAAAGCTTTCAAATAATTGTAATAAGATTTTGAGGATAATTTATAATTTGGGTTAACTGTGCTACTACCACTTCACTTCTTACAGAGACATGTCTACCAAATCAAGACAGTGTTTTGTAAGTGATCATGATAAAAAATTGTGAGTATAGCGTCGATATGATCCAACTCAATATCCATTATCAACTTCAGACTCACATAATTGTTTGTACATTATCATTATCTTTGTGACCAATAATCAACATATTACTAAATGTAAATACATAAAATGTGCTCTAGACACATTACAAAAATGTAAGTGGAAAATAATTTCCAGTTAGCTACTTTTCCTTCCCCCTAAAAACCTTTGCCTGTGTCAACACTAGGTCGTGTAAATAAGTGCAGGGTTATAAGTAGTCTTGTAAGGACTTTCTTCCACTTGATAGAATCTGCCTCAGTATTTTTGACAAGGGAATGCCAATAACACACAATAGAGTAAGTTATGCGCTGATCCACGACCTGCAATAATCTATCATGCCGAAAAATAACATATGTCCAATTGGTAGATTTTTTTTGTCTGAATGTCGGAGGTATGAAATTTTGAAATTTGTTTTTTTAAGACAACCATGAAAATTATTGGATGACTGCTAGTATCAACTACTAATTTCAATTAGGCCCCTGTGATACTTTTTCAACCTATTCTCTACAAGTCTTGCAATTCCTGTAATTCATACCTATACCACATGTGGAAAGTCATTATATCATGCAATAACACCTAATGACAAATATACAAAATTTAGTCCATATGGCTTTGTATGTCAACCCAAATAGATGAATGTTTGATCATGAGTTAAAAACTAAATACATTAAATCTTTGTCGAAAAATCATTTGTAACCCAGCAATAATGCCAGTAATGGTCTGTGCTGTGTTTTCAGACTGTCAAATTGTTTCTCAGTGAAACTATAAATTCAGACTGTGGCAATCAATTATGTGTCAAACAAAAAATGCAACCTATGAGGTGACATGTCCTGCTAAGCACAAAAATAAATTAATCCACAATATTTTGTACTTCAGAGCACAAAAGAAGACAAAACTAACAATTTTGCAATGAAAACAATTCCAGACAAACTCCACCCTTCTTTGATAAAGTGAAACATGAGCCCATCTATGGAAAATTGCTGTCAACAGCGTCTGTGCGAAGTAGATGCTGCCAGTGTTAGTGAAAAGAAAGTTTAGGTTAAATCGAATCGGCAAATTGCTCCTGATTAATCTTATATTTGCTGACAGCCCAAATGGTGTGATCTGACTTCCGACTTGGGAAATAAGTGGTGAATTAAAAAAATATATATTTATAGTTTAATTCGTATTTAGTACTATTTAATTTGTTGTAAAGACACAATGCAATAATGTGAAAATCTGGTCAATAAAAAATGTACCCAGTCATGCGGCGACATGTAAGCAAAATGCTTACATTCTTGTAATCATGCTGAAGGTTTCGCCATCAGAGAATATAATATAAGACACACAGAGGCACATAAACATACAGACTTTATATTAAAAAATGCACACACAGCTACGCATAAAGGCACATACGACAACATACAACACTACATGAAAAAACACAAAGGCAAAGAACACGCGGGAAAAAAAACCCAAAAGACAGCTGCATAAAGACACAACTGCAAGTTGTCGCACATAATCCCTTTAAAAATGCAATAACTGTTTGATGTTTAAATTGTTAAAACTATACTAGTTACAGTTCACTTTGAATGCACACTGTTAATTATCCCAATCAATATTACTATCTTGTCTGAACTTTGAGTTACACTACTCTAGTAGCTTCTTTTTCTACTTTTTTTCCTCAAATGAATCTAAGGTATTTTTTTTATCACTAGCTTTCTCTGGCACATTCTCACTACATCATCAAAACAAAAACATTCAAACAAAGCACTTTCACCAAACACTTGGCAAGAATTCCATTTTATATGTCACAAACACCACACAAAAATACAAATATACACGCACCAACACATCGGTAATCAGTCACCCACAGGAAGTGGTTTTTATGCATCAGTTGAAAACACATCTTGTCAATAAGACAGTCTTGCCTTCCATTGTCAAATACAGTGAAAGCATTTATCCTCATTGAAATTGTTGCAAATCACTTGTTACATTTTTAATTTGTAAACAGTGCGACAAAATAGCTTTGCTTTGATCATCATACTATTTAAAACAAATATTTTTTCGAACAAAACTTAACTGTGTAAGTCCAAACAAATGAAGAATCTAAACTCAGTGCTGTGAATTGCGCATTTTCACAAAACCAAAACTCACCCATCAAAGTATGTAGTTCACATTTTGTTTTTCACAATTGTGTCAATTTATTTATATCAGTTAAATTAACCATGAGTTTAACCAGAACTTTGATTTATCTAGTGCCCAATAATAATAAACCTTTATTAAAAAAATTTAAACCTGCATTTTCAATTTTCTTCCCGAGACCAAATATTTATTCGTGAATAATTTCTTGAAATCTTGAAGAATTACAAATTGTCTTACATTTCTGGTGACTCCTCTACCACCTTCTCTTAGGCCACATGTCCAGTTCCCGGATCTCTCTACCACCTTCTTGATTTTTGTCAAAGGGTGAGGCCAGTGTGGAACCCAGATCATGACCACAAAATGACTTCTCCCCTTGGCCAACTTGGACAGATCAGACTGTAGCATATATGTGTTGGATGAAAATGTACTTAATTGCTCGTGAAAGGCCATCACTTCACATCCATCCATACATTTTCTTCACTGCGTATCCTCACAAGGCTCACGGTGAGTGCTGGAGCCTATCCCAGATGTAAGCGGGTAGAAGGTGGGGTACACCCTGAACTGGTTGCCAGCCAGGGCACATTGAGACAAACAGCCACACTCACAATCACACCTTGGGGCAATTTAGAGTGTCCAATTAATGTTGCATGTTTTTGGAATGTGGGAGAAAACCGGAGTGCGCGGAAGAAACCGACGCCGCCACGGGGAGAACATGCAAACTCCACACAGGCTGGTCCGGGATTGAACCCGGGACCTCAGAACTGTAAGGCCGACGCTTTACCAGCTGATCCACCATGGCGCCCGTCATGTCACATTTTGGGATCAAATTTAGGGAAAATGAGAAGAAACCTTTTTCTTTATCAGTCTCTTATATGAAGGTTGGTGCACATTAAATATCAGAGTGCTTAATGTACAGAGGCAATACTTAGTAAACCAAAACACACATCATGACAGGCAGTGAAATTTTAAATGTAATTAAAATCAATCTACATCAAACACAGCGATGACTACAAACTACAACCAGAAAAGGAAAAACTAATAAAAGAGAAAATCAGGTGTGAATTTTTTTAAATAGGCAGAGAAAAAGTTATTGTCCCGCCTTTTTAGGAGAATTATAATTGTTTTTCTTCCAGCCTGTTTTGTGGCTAACTGGCAAGGTGACAACGACCCTGCTCGGCTTAAAGTTTAGAACTGGTTCCTACCTGCTCTGGTCGCCTAGCAGTTGCCACGATTTGATTGGGAAGCCAAGTCTGTCCTCATCCTGGGTTCTGGTGGTAACCAAGCCTGAATAAAAGAAAAAGGGTGGGGAGTGGCCCATGACATTCCGGCTGGTGTGGCACCGTCAAGGACTGGAAAGACCACACAGCAAAAAAAAAAAAAAAAAAAAAAAAGAAAAGAAAAGAAAAGAAAAAAGAAACAAAAAGGAGGTAATAAAAAAAGTCAGCGTTTAAGTACACTGAGGACGTATCCCACAAGGAGGAGGGGCAACCGGGAGGAGGAAGACTACACCCAATCTACAATTTGAAGGATTGCAAGTTTAAAATCAGAAACTAAATCATTCCCAACCTTGTTTCTCTCATGCTGAGAATAACAATTTAACTGTGGTTGTGGCAGATGAGTTGTTCACATTCAAGTTTGACACTGCCTTTAGTCAAGATTAAGCCACAAGTGTGAAAATCTGTTTTTCCAAAAAAAGTTGACAAAGCTTATAGGGTTGACACACTGACACAGAGAACAAGGCATATACAGTGAAGAACATCATAGGTGCATGTCCACTCTGAGAGAGATAATCTAAAAAGAAAAATCCAGAAATCACAATGTATGAGTTTTTTAATGATTTGTGTGATACAGCTGCAAATAAGTATTTGAACACCTGTCTATCAGCTGGAATTCTGACCCTCAAAGACCAATTAGTCCGCCTTTAAAAGTACACCTCCACTCCATGTATTATCCTGAATCAGATGTGCCTGTGTGAGGTCGTTAGCTGCAAAAAGACACCTGTCTGTCTCTAACATCTGTAAGACTCAAATTTGTAACATGGCCAAGACCAAAGAGCTGTCCAAAGACACCAGAGACCAAATTGTACAACTCCACACAGCTGGAAAGGGCTACGGAGAAATTGCCAATCAGCTTGGTGAAAAAATGTCCACTGTTGGAGCAATCCTTAGAAAATAGAAGAAGCTAAACGAGACTGACAATCTCAATCGGAGTGGAGCCCCATGCAAGATTTGACCTTGTGGGGTCTCAATGATCCTTAGAAAGGTGAGGAATCAGACCAGGACTACACAACAGGAGTTGATCAATTACCTGAAAAGAGCTGGGACCACCGTTTCCAAGGTTGCTCTTGGTAATACACTAAGACGTCATGGTTTGAAATCATGCATGGCATGGAAGCTTCCCCTGCTTAAACCAGCACATGTCAAGTCCCGTCTTAAATTTACCAATGGCCATTTGGATGATACAGAGGAGTCATGGGAGAAGGTTTTGTGGTCAGATGAGACCATAATGGAACTTTTTGGTCATAATTCCACTAACCGTGTTTGGAGGAAGATGAATGATGAGTTCCATACCTAGTGTGAAGCATGGGGGTGGTAGCATCATGCATTGGGGGTGTTTTTCTGCACATGGGACGGGACGACTGCACTGTATAAGGAGAGGATGACCATGTATTGTGAGATTTTGGGGAACAACCTCTTTCCCTCAGTCAGAGCATTGAAGATGGGTCGTGGCTGGGTCTTTCAACACAATGACCAGAAACCACAGAGCCAGGAAAACCAAGGAGTGGCTCTTTAAGAAGCATATTAATGTTCTGGCATGGCCTAGCCAGTCTCAAGACCTAAACCCTATAGAAAATCTTTGGAGAGAGCTGAAACTCCATGTTTCTCAGCGACAGCCCAGAAACCTGTCTGATCTAGAGAAGATCTGTCTGGAGGAGTAGGCCAAAATCCCTCCTGCGGTGTGTGCAAACTTGGTGAGCAACTACAGGAAAAGTTTGACCTCTGTAATTGCACACAAAGGCTACTGTACCAAATATTAACATTGGTTTTATCAGATGTTCAAATACTCATTTGAAGCTGTATCACACAAATAAATCGTTAAAAAAATCATCCATTGTGATTTCTCTCCCTCTCTCTCAGTGGACATGCACCTATTTCAAAAAATTTCAGACCCCTCCATGATTTCTCAGCGGGAGAACTTGCAATATAGCACCCTGTTCAAATACTTATTTTCTTCATTGCCGTTAGAATATTTCTGGAGTATTCATGGGATATTAAAACATGTTATCTTCCGTAGACATGGATCACATTGCATGTAGTTCCTCTCAACACCACTGGGTGATCAAGATTTGACTTAAAATAAAATATAAAAATACTTCGATATAAAACTAAAGTACATTAAGATAAAAAAAATGAGATCCTGTACCAACCATTACTGCTAAAGGTTGGATGGTGGAGAAGGAGGGAAGCCGTGCTTAGCTATTGCTAAGGAAGCATATGCAGTTTCCTAGCAGTAAATTCTTCCTCAGCATGCTTGCCTTTCTGCTCTTTCAAAGTTAAGAAAGTATGCCCTGCCTTTTCCCTTAATGAACATTTGCGTGATATTCAGCCCAAGTTGATTCTGATCCTTGATCCATAACCTTAAGAATCTTTTCATCTCGGCACCAATTAAAGAATGTGGAGGACGGGACGTAAGGTCGAAATTTTGTAGGTCGAGGACACTGTAATCCGAGGACTCCATCTACTGTTTGCTCCAGACCACAGGCATTACACGGTTGTCAATAGATTGCCCGAAACATAGTCTTGTCATCACGGACACAGACCCAAATGCAGGACTCCGAGGCAAGGGTTTGATATTAAGAGTGGTTTTATTCCAGAATGAGGGCAAACACGTAAAGCCAGTCCAAAACAAGTAGAATCAAAAAAATGCTAGGCAACAGGTGAGATCCAAAAACGTGCACAAGGTCCGATGACTACAAGGCAAACTTAGAAACATTGACAAGGTCAATAAGTGTCCAACATGCAACACAGCTGTGTGACAGCTGTCAGACGTGGCACCACTTAGGGTAGTGGCTAGACCATGCCCCTCACAGTTTGCACCTAAATCTAATATTCAACCACATTTCCAGACACTTGACAGTGTTTAGAAACAAAAAATGCTACACAGAGTGGGTGCGGCTTATTATCCAGTGCACGGTCTCATCCAGAATTTTTTTTTTTTTAGTTTATTTTCCGGGCAGGACAGTGGTACAGCTGTAGAGCATTTACTTCACAGTTCTGAGGACCGGGGTTCAATCCCGGCCCCACCTATTTGCATTTCCTCGCTGTGCCTGCTTGAGTTTTTTCACAAGCCCGTTCTGTTTGTAATTTCCTAATTCTCCAAGCCAAAAGTTTTCACCTTGATTGTAATAACACTGCTTAAGCCATAATAAACTTTTGCCGCTTTATCTGTAGATAATTTATTGTATTTAATTCTTAAAAATAGTTATTTAAGTGGATCATCTACCTGATCTAAATCATTTTCTAACTCTTTTATTTGCTTCTCTAAATCATACATCTCTGCTTTTTGTTGTTTAGATTTAAAACTTGTATAACTAATAATTTCTCCTCGAATGTAAGCTCCCCATCTTGTACAGGCTCCCGTTTGATCTGTATTTATTTCAAAAAATAAATCAATTTTACTTTTTATGAAGGAAAGAAAGTTCTCGTTCTGCAGCCATATAGATTTAAATCTCCAATTGCAGGGGCAGTGACAAAGTTTGTCTTTTTGAATATTCATAGATATTGGTGCATGGTCACTAATCACTATACTGTCATACCAGCAGTTTTTAACCTTTGACAGAAGGTTTTGAGAGACAAAAAAGTAATCAATAAGCAATCGAGATTTCTGGGAGCCTGAATAACATGAAAATTTCATTTTAGAAGGATTAAAATGTCTCCAAATTTCAACTAAGTTTAAATCAACACTATATTGTTTTAAAATTTTCCTTGTTTTCACTTTACTTGGATCTAAACCTGTAGTACGATCCATCACAGGATTTAATGTGCAATTAAAGTCATCGCCAATTATAACTGACCAATGTAAAGCAGAAATTGTGAGAAAAAGGTCTTGAAAAAATGTAGGATTGTCCTCATTTGGACCATATACACATACCAAATTTAATGTGAGAGAGAAAATAGTACCCTGGACTATCACATACCGCCCTGCTGGATCCTGAATTATATTAGTGATTTGTAATGGTATAGTTTTGTGAATAAGAATTGAAACACCCGTGCATAATTATTGTATGATGAATATAGTACATTTCCAGGCCACCTATTTCTAACCTTTTTGATTTGAATCAGTCAAATGACTCTCCTGAAAGAGTATTATTTTAGCGTTCAATAATTTAATTCTATTAATAACCTGTTTCAATTTATTAAGATTTTTAAGATCCTTGAAATTCCAACTTGTAATCTTTAAATCAACAATTTTATGACTTGTACTTTCTGTAAGTATACAAAATACAATATTATCAAAACAGTGACTTGGATTAACATAATGTCTGTGCAACCTAAACTAAACAACACAACATGAACCTTTACAAACAAAAATCTATAAAACATCCCCATTCCTTACTCTAAATAAAACAGATTTGGGGACTAACCCCAATCCACCTTAAGGAGGACTGGTAAAACTATTCAAGCAAACGAAAAACGGAAAGAAACATAAATGGTGTCATCCACCCAACCTGCCAATAAAAGAATAAATAAATAAAACGATAGCAAATCTAGCATACCCAAAACTTACTATTGTTTTTCCCCCTCTACAAAAATAACTAAATTAATAAAATCAAAAGAAAAAGTAATAGGTCAAACTAACTAAAAATGACCAATTTTGACCAATCACACATTGAGCAGTAACTATATAAGCTAAACCAAAAACCAGTAGAGGGGCACAATTTATAAAGGTCTGACATAAGAGTGTATCATGAATCTCACCATAACGTTCAAGTAATTGTCTGATAAAAGTCCTCAGCTTTTCTAGGCGTGGCAAACAACCGTATTCTTCCTTCATGTAGGGCTCTCAACTTGCAGGGGTATATCTGGAATCCACGGTAAAGCCCTTTCTCCACAAACTTCTTTCTCACCACGTTGAACTTGTTGCGTTGGTGCATGGTTTCGACCAACAAATCTGGTGCGAATGTGAGCTTGTTTTCTTCATGGGTAATGTTGAGAGGCCTAGCGGTGCGTAGAACAAATTCTCTGTCTTGAAACTTCAGAAATCGAATGATCACAGCTCTACTTTGCCCTGGTTTTGGCCACACCAGAGCCTGGTGTACACGCTCATGCTCAACCATGTTGCTAACTCGTGCTCCACAAACTCCAACAAAGACCGATTCATTTCAGCATTTTCACGTAGGCTAAACAGACGAAGGTTTTTGCAGCGCCCCAGGTTCTCTAAATCATCTGGCTTGGTTTCCAAAAGAGCGATACGTTTAGCAGCAGTAGCTAGCTCCGCTTTAGCCACCTCCAAATCATCTTCCAGGGATGATATACGTTCTTCGGCTTCAGTTACACACGTTGTGTTGGAGGCTACGTTGTTCCTGACCTCAACCATGCTTTGCTCCAAAGCATTAATAGAGTTGTTCATGTCTTTCAAATGGCAGTTTGTGGTGTCCAACTTGGAAACAAATTCCGAGCGGAGGGCTTTTAGCTCCGTTAACACAGCCGCCATGTCTGCCACGCTTTCACAGGCCTCCTCGTGCTCTTCTCCATGCTGCTGATGAGATTTTGGCTTTTGCGTGCCACGAGTCCGGCCAGAGCTTTTACCACTGGTCGTTGATGTGGTCTCAGACATTTTTGAAAATCAATCTTACACTTTTATTCGGGTAGTTAAATGTTTTTATGCGGAGTTGAGCGGAGCCTCAATATTATGCTGCGATCTTGTTTCGCTGCTCGACAGCGCCCCCGAGTTAACTAAATATTTAATGTGTGCTATACACTATAGTATATTTGCTCCTACAGACACACAGCCATCCTGTCCTGGGCCAGGGAAACAAGACTTACCCCTCCCTTCAACCTCTCAATTAATGTGATGGTTCATCATCGGTGGATGACTGTCACGGGCCATACCGTATTACTTACTTGAATACTCTTAATGGGAGAAAATACAATAAACAAATTCAATTATCCATGACCTATTTCCATTGAGGGTGGTGAGGGAGTGTACATGGGATTAATATTCATGTGATCTCTGATTTCATGTATCTCTCATGTCATGAATATGAAAAGATCTAATTACCTTGGTGTCACATTATAGATATACAGCGTATGTAAATATATTTCATATTCATGGTGATGAGCCGGAGAGGGAATGTGAGATATTGAATATGAACATCCCCTGGTGTGTCCTCAGTATACATCAATTCTTCACAGAAAGCAACTTTCAGCCACCCATATTGATGACCTGGCGTTTGTGTATTCCTGTAGCAAGCACACAGATGATGAAGGCAGAAAGATGTAGATTTGATTAAATTCAGATCTGATGATCTGAAGATTGAGTGGTCACTGAAGAAGGATCCACAAGGAATGTTCAATCAGCCAATAGTTGACATTTTTTTTCCCTAGCCATACAGAGAACACAACCAAAATGGACTTTTTTTTACAAGTCCAGTCATTCTATTTTTGCTAACTGCATTATGTTTGTATTTCATTCATCCGTCCATTTTCTGAAACGCTTATCCTCAAAAGGGTTGCGGGGATGCAGAAGCCTGTTCCAGCTATCTTCAAGCACCCTAATCTGGCTGGCAGCCAATCGCAGGGTATATAGAAACAAGCAACCATTCATACTCACAATCACACTTAATATTGTCACAAACCAACGGTGCACAAATGCAGGACTCCAAAACGAGGACATGATGTTCAATGAGTTTTATTATAACTGAAGGTTGTGCACGACAATGCAGTCCAAGAAGGCATGAGCCAAAACACAAGAAACAATGTCCGATAACTATGAGTCAACTTAAGAGCATAAGCAAAAGCGTGACTAGACTATAATGGCGTACTGGCGGAGTAACCCTGGATGCGGGAAAGCATACTCAAAAAACTGGCAAATGCCAGTGACAAAACTCCAACTTAAATACATTGTCTAATCACAGTGCCTCATGTGACACAGCATGACCGGCGAAAGGTGTCAGAGACGAAACCGCTTGGAGCGGTGGCCAGGCCATGCCCTTCTTGGCTGTGGTCCAGCCTTGCTCATGACAAATATTCCGTGTTTCAACATTTAAGAACAAGACAAAATACAAAGAGTTACAAAGCGAACCATGTCGCCCATAAGACTCATAAAGAAATATTAAAACACACACAATATGACACTTTGGTAACATCATATATTCTGAGAACATGTCATAACTATAGTAGGAGCATTTAATTATTGAAATGCAACATTTAAGAGAAACATCCATCCATTTTCTTAGCCGCTTATCCTCACAAGGGTTGCGGGGAATGCTGTACCCTATCCCAGCTGTCAACGGGCACCAGGCGAGGTACACTCTGAACTGGTTGCCAGCCAATCGCAGGGCACATCGAGACAAACAGCTGCACTCACAATCACACCTAGGGGTTGTTTAGAGTGTCCAAGTAATGTTGCATGTTTTTGGGATGTGGGAGGAAATATGCAAACTCCACACAGGCGGGTCGAAGATTGAACCCGGGACCGCAGAACTGGAAGGCCAATGCTTTCCAGTTGATATACCGTGCTGCCCAAGAGAAACATGAATACATCCTATATGAAAAGGTACATAAGTCCAGTTTAATTATCTTAATGGGTTGGCAGGTCTAGGAAGTAAACCTTGAAAAAGTACAATGCTTTGAAAGCTACTTATAAGTAATGTATTTGGTCACCACCATTTCCATTTTTACTATTGTATTTATTGACAGGGGCCATGTGAAACAATTCATACAAGAGTAAATGATCTATATAGTAAACAAGATGAAGTCCAAATGACAAATCAGTAATAATCTGAATTTTCTTTTGTCAAATGATTGATAATCACTATTTCCCCATAGATATGATTGTTTCTGTATTTCTAGTTATACATTTATAAACTGATGGAAGTCCACATTATTTTCACGTCAAATTCAGCACAAATATCTAACACATCATATTTCATTAAACTAATATATGTGAAATAAGGACGTGACATCGCATTCAATAAACCATATTATTCTTGTATGCCTTTACCTCCATGGTTTGAAGAAAAATATTAATGATCCCAGTGTCGAGCGCCAAATTTTACCAATTACAATGTAGAATATTAAATTCCAAGAGAAGAGAACTGTTCCAGTTATGATCAGAGTGATTACAATATGCAACCCAATAAATAATGCCAAATTAGTGTTCTTTTTTTTTCTTCAACTGTGGCAACGTTACAGTAACTGCAATACATAAAAAGAACATTTCAAAAACAGAATTCCAAGTACAATTTGAAATACGATATAACAATTGTCTGGTACCTGCTTGGGCGTAATCTGTAATCTCCACACCTGTTCCTGAATAAACGTGAAGAAATCCATCTCCAGAAATTAAATTAAATGCCCTTTTTCATAACTACACACATCAAAGGAATACCTACACACATCAAAGGAAACAAAACAGCACACAAAAAAAAAGAAAAAAAGAGTTGGGCAAGACTTTTGTAAAGATTACTGTACTGCATATAACTCAAGAAAAAACAGTTGAAGCAACTGTGAGATTGTGAAGTTTACTCCCACATCCAAAAGTAAGCATACTGACCATAGTTGTGATATATTAGTTATTTATTTTTAGCAATGTAATTTGTCTCGTTGTGAATTATAATGTTTATCCTTGCGGTAGTCCAATATAAAAGTGTTCAGCCTTCATACACTTTTGAATAACTTTTTCCCATTGGACAAGGTTCTCCTAAGTGTATGTGACTTCCTATCTCCGAAATAACTTGGGCTCCCTCTGTTGGCCACCACACTGCACCGTGAAGTCCGAGGCCATCAGAAATGGCCCCAGAAGATAAGAGAGGGAACCAGAGGCGTTTTGGTTACTCTCTCTCTACACGAGGACACCTCTCTTCTTATATAAAGCTATTCCGTTGATAAAATCTTCATGGTGGAATAGTGAGTCTTTTTAAGGGCAGATAACATGCAGTTGCTTGCAATTAGTTTTCAAACCTTCTCTTTGGTTGTCCCTCTTTTCTTTACAGACACACTATGCTTCTGTACTTATGTACTAGTGAGTGTGTATGTTTCTTCCTCTATCTCCGAATACTTGGAGTTCACTGACTCTAAAGGATCGATGAGAGCCGGAGATTCAGAGCCAATTATTTTCATTGTAATGGTCCCAAGGAGCAAGGGTGAGCAACAACAAAACGCCTTCCAGAGACATCAATTCTCGACAAGCCAGTTCCTCCAACACCACATTGTGGGTATTATCTCCCACTTCTTTGGAGCAGAATTCTGCTCTCACTGCACGCATGGACTGATGCAGAAATGGACACTTATTCACGAACACACACGAAAACACATACTTATAGATCTAACTGTATACTTGAATCTCAATGGTCACATAAAGAAGAACAAAGTTGTGTGCAAACAAACAGCAAAGACTTATGCCCCATTGCAGAAGTACTTCAAGCTCATGTTACTATTAACTGTGATTAATTTGCACTAAAATGCTCACCAGGCAGTTATGGGCTGAAAAAAAAAAATAGATGGGACAAGTTCACTTTAACATATAGGATTGTTCTGGTTACTTTTGGCAAAGGAAATATCCTCTTATAGTTTATATTAGGGGTGTAAATATTCATCAAGTACTACAACGGTCCCGGCCCCACCTGTGTGGAGTTTGCATTTTCTCCCTGTGCCTCCGTGGGTTTTCTCCGGGCACTCCGGTTTCCTCCCACATCCCAAAAACATGCAACATTAATTGGACACTCTAAATTGGTCCTTGTTGTGTTTGTGAGTGCGGCTGTTTGTCTCGATGTGCCCTGTAATTGGCTGGCAAACAGTTCAGGGTGCACCACGCCACCTGCCCATAGACAGCTGGGATAGGCTCCAGCGCTCCCGCGACCCTTGAGAGGAAAAGCGGCTAAGAAAATGGATAGATAATATTTTTGGATCATAGCATTCTAAATTAATATTCTCCTTGAATCTATCCAGAAAACATGAATCGTGATGCGAATCAAATATTTGTTAAAACAAAACATTAAACCTCCATTTTCCACTATTTTGATAACATTTGAAAGTAAAACCAAAGCAAATATTTGCAAGGCATTTATTGTGATTGAGATGTCAAAGCATCCTTAAATTATATCACCTCTTGAATGTATGACTGGAAACTTGGGCGAATGTTAGCTCAAAATGCAGGTTATTGAATCAATCGCAACTGGACGGTTGTGGTTGTCTTAGAAAACGTTTGAACTTCTCATCTAAGCAGGCTTCATGAGTTCATGCAACAAGACTAATTTGGACAGAAGTACACTTGTTGCATGAACTGATGAAGCCTGCTCAGAACATAAGCGAAACGTCTTTTAGGGTAAACAGACTGTCCTGTTATGATTGATTTAAATATATATTTTTTATTGTTAAAATGGTCATGAAAGTCTAAAATGCTTGAAATTGCTTAATCATTAAGTACATAATTAGATTTATTTTGTTTTAGAAAAATCCAAGGCCTTCACTAAAAATAATCAAATAATTATTCTGCCCAAAGCTCTACAAAAGAACATAAAGAACAAAAGTCACATTTGTAAAAATAAAGAGAAATGGAGGGAGGACACAAGTATAGCAACAGGGAAGTCAATTTGAACATAAGTTTTGATCTATAGTTGCTTTATTAGATCACTGACAGTCCAATTAAATTTTAGTTTTTGACCGAAATCAACTACCATTGTCTTTAATGATAAATATCTTAAACATTGACTTGCTGATTTCAGAGCGTCCACCTTCCCTGGTTTCCCAAGCACCAGGACGCCAAGGTTGTTCAAAACAGTCCCGCAGGATGCCTCAAAAGCAGTGTTCAATGAGTCGCCGCCGGCGACACTTTCCCCTAACAGCTTAGTGCTCATCAACTATTTAGATATGCACTTAACGCTCTTGGAGAAGCTCAAGTGTACCTGGTGGCAGGCATTCAGAGAGGAAGCCCTCGTCGATGTTTTGATGGGGGCAGTATGAGGGATGCAATAATTCTTTTGTTGTGAAAACTAAATCTGACTAAAAATTGTGACATGGTAGCTGAGGTTTCTTCGTCAGATGTAGTCAGAACCACTGCCTGGAAATCAGTCCCCAGGCACACAGCTATGAGGTGTCAGCCTCTTTCATGGGACACCATCTCTCTGCTTCCCTCAAACCTTAAGACCCACTAACACACTCACACGCACACACACACATCACACGCACATGCACACGCATATGCACACACACAACGTACAATCCATGGTTCGGAGACAACATTGTCTGTCGCTGTAATGAATCCCTTTGTGATCACTCTGGCAGTTGTGGTCATCACTCTCCGGCCAGCTTGCATGTACACAGAAACACACGTGCAGACACACGCACACCACCAACAAATCTTCCATCTCCATCGCATCCCCCAGGCTCCCAGGAGCAACTCTTAGAGGGGTTGCATGATGAATGAGTAGACAGTCAGCAGGACCTCTACATAAACATGCATTGGGAGATTTCATGTAACTCTGTGAGTGTTTGCGTGAGTGTTTTTGTGGGATTGGGGGTGTGTCTGTGTGAATGTGTGTGCTATTTGACTGGCCATCCACTAAAATGGTGTCTCAGGATTATACACTGGCTGGGATGGAATAAGAAATGGTGTGGTGTGTTTGATAAATTATTTACATCAATGAGGAAGCAGCGTTGACACTGTTTATGCCCACACCTGCTCTTGTTAGTGCTTAAAAGATGATTTATGAGCTATGGTCACAGTGGATTTCAGCAACTATTGGTCCAGTGTCTTTTGGGAGAAAAAGTGGTGGATACAAACTACTGCTAGCTCATTTGGGAGGAAGCACAGTGTGAGAAGACCGGCATCATATAACTGGACTAGCCAAACGTGCATCCAGAGAGCTGTTAAAGAAGTTTGTTTGCGCTTATACTTACAATAAATGAGTTATGGACACACTAAGGGAAAGAAGCCTGACAACACTCATGGTGAATCTTGTAACTCGTACCAGGACATTGTGCCTGTTGAGTTAAAAATTAGAAAATAATGAATTGTAAGAGGTCTGACCAGAAAAGGAAATACTCAACTCTTTGGATATGAGTAAAAATGTGCAATAAGGTCTAATCATTTTGCCAAGAAATTTGAAGTGTCAACCCTTATTTGGTGTTAAGGTGTGTTTTTGTTAACATGTTTGAACACAGCTTCAGTCTTTAAACATTACCATTATCTTCACCCATCTATCCATTTTATAATGTTGTTTCAGTTTGTTAAGGCTCCAACTCGCCCTCTAAACTCAAATTCACTATTCATGTTCACAGTAATGAATAACTTCTGAATCTGAATTCAATCATGCATGATTAAGAAATAAAGTTAGTTTCAATAAATAAAAATACCCAATTTCAATATTTGAAAACTATCTATAGCACTTAATTACGTGATCACATGTTTTTGGAGTGAACCACTTCAGTATTGGTTATTGACGAGAAGATAGTATTAAAAATTTAAATAAATGTCAGATAAAAAATAAATTACACTCTGTGGATTCTTGGTTTTGTTTGAATTAATCAAGTTTTATTTGGTAATTAACCTTTAAGATGGAAGTGACACAAGAGACAGACAAACAAATCTGTTGATTTTCAGACCTTTTCTCAACATAAGCATATCCAACGGTTTCAATTTTGTTTTGAAGTCTAGATTCTTAACGGGTCCAGGGACCCCTCGCGAGAGAAAAAAATTAACAATGACCCTCACAGCATTCCACTGCTATGAAACATAACTACCATGTGCACCCCTACATGCTATGGAAAGTTTTTTTTTCACATTTCAACCTAAATATTCATGATCTTTTTATTAGAAAGGAACTCAACCAAATTCAATCACTTTAAAACAGAGATGCTATTTAAAAAGAAATAAATAAAAAAAGCAAAGTCAATGATGCCAACAGCGAATTTCTGACCGCTCTCATAACTATTTTTCACCAAAGGGACAAATGACGAATTCTTGCAAAGAAACGGACATCTTTTTTCATGTCGTGTTCACATCTGTTGAATCGTGACGTAAATTAGGCTGAACATAACAAAAGACACATTATATTTACAGTAAAGGCCAAAAACAGTTATTTATTCACGTTGAAAAATTTTGCCCCAATGTATGTGTTTCCAATCTGCAAATTTTTCACAGCGGTCACCCAGCCTAACCTGTACAAGCCTATATGAGGCAGCAAAAGAGAAACTACCGCTGCCTCGTATGGCAGAAGTTGTTCACCACTGTTTTTCTTTTTTTTTGCAGTTTAGGTTTATATGTTTAAAGTTATTATTCTAATTTGTTCAAGATATTTATATTTTAAGGGCAGCAGGTGTAAAGTGTTGGCCACAGAAATCTGAGGTCAACAGTTCATTCCCGGCCCCGCCTGTGTGGATTTTGCATGTTCTCCCTGTGCCTGCGTGGTTTTTCTCCAGGTACTCCAGTTTCTTCCCACATCCCCAAAACATGCGACATCAATTGGAGACTCTAATTTGCCCCTAGGTGTGATTGTGAGTGCGGGTGTCTGTCTTGATGTGCCCTGCGATTGGCTGGCAACCAATTCAGAATGTGCGCTGGCTCTTGCCCATTGACAGCTGGGATAGGCTCCAGCACTCTTGTGAGGATAAGCGGCTAAGAAAATGGATGGGTATTATATTATTATATTATATAACAAGCAAACAAAACGCTACAAGGTTGAAAACTCTTCTTTTTTCGCATGCTTTTTAGAATATATCCACTTTTTGATCATATTACTTGCACTGTATGCGGTTTTAATCGCTTTTTTTAAATATTGTGTTTGTCATTTTTATTGTTTTTATCCTGTTTTAAATGTTTCATCTTTTTGTTTTCAAATGCCTTTAATCATGTAAAGTTACCTTGTGTATGAAATGCGCTATAAAAAAAAAATTGCTTTGCTTTACAATGACGCTTATGACCGAGGCTCTGGCGGGTCCAATATAAAAGCCATTTGATCTTAAAGATGTTGATTGTCTTGCTCACTTGTCTCGTAGATTTTATTTTCTTATTTTACATTAAGCTTCCTCCACTAGTGAGATAAGTTAATTTATTTGAAAATAAAATAATCTATCCAGGGCGGCACGGTGGCTCAGCTGGTAAAGCGTTGGCTTCACAGTTCTGTGATCCGGGCTGGCAGCCCCAGTTGGTTCTTTGGACGGGAATGATGTGGAGTCTGACAAGCGAGCTCAGCGGTGGGCTGTGAGCCGAGCTTTCAGGTGGCGGAGGGCTTTAACTGAGCTTCGATGGTGGCGGAGTCATTTAGTCTAGCTTCAGGGTCCGGGGCTAACGAAGCGGGTGGAGGCTGAGGATCCCAGGCCAGGCTAAAGGCGTCCGCCGCCACCGAAGCTCAGTTAAAGGCTTCCCTGGACATCGAAGCTCGGCCCACGGTCCCCCGCCGGAGATCGTGGCCCGCATTCGCTTTGGTAACGGCCTCCGCCACCTGGAAGCTCAGTCGTGGCCGCCGCTTGTGGGGCACCTTTGGTGGTGGCGAAGGCCTTTAGCCTAGCTTGGGCGTCCGAGGCTAACAAAGCACCATTAGCCCTGGATGCCCAAGCTAGGCCAAAGGCCTCCACCACCATCAAAGCTCAGCTAAAGGCCTCCACCACCACCGAAACTCAGCCAAAGGCCTCGCCACCTGAAAGCTCGACTCCCGGCCCGCTGCCGAGCTCGCTCGTCAGACTCCACGTCATTACCGTTTGAAGAACCATTCGGGGCTGCTAGCCCAGAGCTCCCGGGGGGCTTTGTTTGCGCACTTATGTCGTGCGTAGGCCTCCCAGTAGTCAAACTCCGCGTCATCCCGCCCGAAGAACCATCCGAATATTCAACATTATTTACAGCCACAGGTTCAAATCTGTATGGAAGTATTCCTCCATCTTCTCGATCAACCGATACTGCTATTTCTTCATCAGATGATGATGATTCTGAGAAATCAGCACTGGGCATAATGGTGTCCCATGTAATCCAGCGTTTGGAACGGCACGGTACACGTCACATACATCAACGTAGATCACGTGACTCACGAAAATTGCAGCGCCCCTGAAAATTCGTCATTGTCGATAAAAATCTTTTCAAAACAGTATTAAATGAGAGAGGATTTAACATTACATTGTCAAAATAGGATACATTTTACATGACGTATTGATAACACTGTTCATGGAAAGCACTGGATTTCCCCTTTAATGCCAGAAAAGAAAAAAAAAATTCTGACACCAATTGTATAGGTAGCAAACAGCCCTTATCAGGGGTTTGGTGCTGTGTTCTCCTAGATTAACCTCAACAAGACTCACCAAGTGACATGATAAAATGCCTTTTCCAAGTCCAGAAGACAAGTGTAAACTTCTCGTGAATATAAGAATTAGAATCAGCTTAATTTATCGATATTGGTCATGTATGGAAACAACACACAAGGGATTTGTCGGGGTAGTTAGAGCAGTCCTAGTATGACGTACACATTGAGTATGACAGCAGACAGATCATTTTTATTATCTTATCCATCCATCCATTTTTTGAGCCACTTATCCTCACAAGGCTCACGGGAGTGTTGAGCCTATCCCAGAGGGACTGAACTAGTTGCCAGCCAATCGCAGGGCAAACAGAGACAGAAAACAGTTGCACTCACAATGACACCTAGGGGAAATTTAGAATTTCCAATTAATGTATGTTTTTGGGATGTGGGAGGAAACCCGAGTGTCCGGAAAAAACCCACACAGGCCCGGGGAGAACATGCAAACTCCACACAGGCAGGGCTGGGATTGAACCCTGGACATCAGAACTGTGAGCCCAACGCTTTCACTGTGCCGTCAGCCATCAATCCATTTTTCAAGATGCTTAACCTCACAAAGGTTGTGCAAAGGGTGTCAAAACCTCAAAGAATGTATTCAGTTCAAAATGAATAGTCATGCAATAGTCTGGAACCATGTTGATAGTGCAAATGTTGAAAATACTCCTCAGTCGATTGTGCAAGTGATGCAAATGCTACTCAGGTACAAGTGAATGGTATTGGTCACCAACAGATGTGCAGATGGTCAGAATATAGCAGTGAGTGCACAAGTAATCTATAATATATATTACTAATTGGTCCAGCAGGATGTGACAACAAACTCCTAGTAGAAAATTGGAAACATGTTCAGTTGAATTGGACATTCGCTGTTTAGGAATTTAATTGCAGGAGGAGAGTAGCGATTGGAATGCATGGTAGTTTTGATTTATATTGTTTAGAAGACCCTACCCAAGGGAAGGAGCAGTGAGAGGTGGTGGCCAGGATGCTGAGGGTCAAATAGGACCCTACCTGCTCTTGTGCTGGTTTGGGTCATGTATGAGTCCTCAAGGGTGTGTAGGGTGTTGCCGACAATCAGCTCAGCAGTTTTAATTGTCTGTTGCAGTCAGATTTTCTTCTTTTTGTAGCACCCCCACACCAGACTGTGATGGAGGTACACTACTGATTCAATGACCGGTATGTACAAATGTCTTAGCAGCTCTCGCGGCAGCCCATGGTTCCTCAGAAGTTGCAGGAAGCTTTCTGGGTTTATTTGAGGAAGGAGTTAGTTTTTGTCTCTCACTTCAAGTCACATGAGACTGTAATTCCCAGGAACTTGAAGATCTCAACGGTTGACACGAGACAGAAGGACAGCGTGAGGAGCAGCTGTAGTAATGTATGCCTCCTAAAGTTCACAATCATCCCTCCAGTCTTTAATGGGTTCAGCTCCAGGTTATGTCGGCCACACCAAAGCTCCAAGGTCTCCAATTCCTGTCAATATGCAGACTCGTCACTGTCTTTGATAAGTCCAGTGACTGTGGGGTCATCTGTGAACTTGAGAAGTTTGACAGCCAGGTGCACTGAGGTGCAGTCTTTTGTGTCGAGTGAGAAGAGCAGTGAGGAGAGGACACAACCTTGGGTTTCCCCGGTACTGATGGTGCATCTGGATGAAGTTGTGTCCCCCATCCTATGTCCTCCCCTTCAGGAAGTTGTAGACCTACTGGCGGATGGCAGGCGAGACACTAATCTGGAGAACCTTGGAAGAGTTTGGGGATGATGGTGCATGAGGAGAATCCTCACATAGTTCCCCATTCTGTTGAGATTTTAAGGATGAAATGCAGAGTCATGTTGACTGCATCATATGCAGACCTCTTAGCTCAGTGGTCAAACTCCAGTGAAGTCCTTCAAAGGACTTCATGACCACAGATGTCAAGGCAGCAGGCCTGTAATCATTCTGTCCTGAGATTGCATGTTTCTTGGGGACCAGGATGATGATGGAGCGTTTTAAGTAGGTTGGAGCAAGTTGGTCTGTGGAGACTTTGAGGTGCGATGGGGACACAAGGCTGGGACCTACTGTTTTGTTCTACTTTTGTTGATTGAAAATGTGTCTCACGTCCTGTTCATAGGTGGTCAACGGAGAAATTGGGGTGAGTTAGTGGGTATGTGGAGTGAAAGTGTTCAATCTGCAATCAAAGGTCTTCAGGTTGACTAGCCTACTCTTATTGTACCCGGGAGAGGTGGGGGTAATCATTGCTTGTAATTGGTCTGTTTTGGAGTTGTTGGCACCAAACTGTTTGTTCCAGTTTTGCTGCATAAGCCCTTTTTATTTCTTTAGTTAGTTGGTTTCTAGTGAGATTAAACAGGGTCCTTTCCCCAGTACGATATGCAGCCACTTTAGCCTGGCAAAGTTGCTTAAGTTTGGAATAAACCATGGCTAGTTTTTATTGAAAATGCAAAGGTTTTTGTTTGTCCACAACAAAACTTCCCACAGAAACAGCCTCCACATATCTGTCTAGGCTCCTATCTGAATTGTAAAAGACACTCCGATCAGTGCAGTGGAAACAGCTTTGTAGTTCTAAGTTTGACTTGTTGGTCCACTTTTTAGCTGATTTTAACAAAGGTTTCACACACGTTCTTTTCTGTATGTAGGTATTAAGTAGATAAAGAAGTGGTCTGAGGGCAGCATGGGGATTATTTATTGTGGTATAGCAGTGGTCTAAAGAGTTATTTTCTATGCTTGGATAGTCGAGGTGCTTCCTATTTTAAGGGAGTTTGTGGGTGAGTTTACCTTTATTAAAATTTTCTAGAGTAACGAGGGGTGGGTCTGGGTGTTTTTTTTCAGTCTTGTTTGCTTGTTCAGTGAGCGTTAGCAGTGGTAAGTTCGTGCTATCTTTGGGTGGAATGTAGAAACCAACAAGAATGAAAGAGGCTAACTCACACAGCGAGTAAATTGGCTTACAGTTCAAGAACAAGGTCTCTAAAAGCGGGCTGCAATGTCTGGTGAGTTGTGCGATATCCGTGCACGATTTTCATTGATGTAGAAGCATATCCCAATGCCTTTTGTTGTCCCCAACAGTGATGTGGTCCGCCTGGTGAATATAAAAGATGGGTAGCACTATAGCTCCATCGGGAATGCATTCGCACAGCCAGGTCTCGGTGTAGCACAGGGCAGCAGAATGAAGTCATTACTGCTCCTTATCAGGAGAAGAACCATGTCTATTTTGTTGGAAAGCTTGTGTACATTCACTAGGTGAAACGACAAAAGCAACAATCTGTGTTCTCTCCCACGTCTTACGTTGATCCCAGCCTGCATCCCCATGTGGCAGCGTCGCCTCCATGCTCCGAAGACCGCAGATACTGTTGCTGCTCCGGGGAGTGACTCAGTGGAAAAAAACACAGCAAATTTGTGAAACTTGTTGAAAAAAAAAATGTCAGGAGAAGACTTTCTGATGGTTAGCAAGTCTTTCCTTGCGTACTTGAGTCCAAAGATGACCGAAAAATACAAAAACAGACAATGGTAGACAGCACCATACCAAGGCATCCCCTATGGGTAGACTGTGATTGAGAATGAGATTTGACTGCCTGACCAGTCTTTCCCTCCAGCACGTGCGGCAGGGCACATCGAGACAAACGGCTGCACTCACAATCACACCAAGGGGCAATTTAGAGTGTCCAATTAATGTTTCATGTTTTTGGGATGTGGGAGGAAACCAGAGAGCCTGGAGAAAACCCACGCAGGCATGGGGAGCACATGCAAACTCCACACAGGCGGGTCAGGGGAATTGAACCTGGGACCTCAGAACTGTGAGGCCACCGCTTTCCAGCTGACCAACCATCCCGCCTCCAAAATAAACATTTAGGACAAAATAAATAAATAAATAGATACATCCATCCATACATACATACAAACGTACATACATACATACATACACACATAAATGCCGCTATAAATAGTATAAATAGTAGAGTTTGTCAAGTCACTGAGCTATGAAAGTCCACCAATAGTGGATATAATGATAAATGTGTCCATGAATCCTCAAGCAATTTCGAGCAGTTAAAAGTGACGAATAGCACAATGATCTGGTACTGCGACAATTGTGCAAATGGTGGAAAGAGCTCTCAAACACGAGTGACCAGTAGTAGTCAACAACAGTATGCAAATATGGTGCCTTGTGAAAGTATTCAGGCCCATTGAACTTTTCAACCTTTCGCCACATTTCAGGCTTCAAACATAAAGATATAAAATTATTTTTTGTCTAGAATCAACAACAAGTGGGACACAATCTTGAAATGGAACGAAATTTATTGAATATTTTATACTTTTTTTAACAAATAAAATCCTGAATCCAATCGAGAATCTGTGGGCAGAGCTGGAAACTGCTGTTCACAAACGCTCTCCATCAAACATCACTGAGCTAGAGCTGTTTTGCATGGAAAATGGCCAAAAATTTCAGTCTCTCAATGTGCAAAACTGATAGAGATATACCCCAAGTGTCTTGCAGCTGTAATTTCTGCAAAAGGTCACTCCACAAAGTATGAATGCAAGGGGGGCGAATAATATTGCACGCCCCACTTTTGAGGTTTTTATTTGTTGAAAAAAGTATAAAATATCCAATAAATTTTGTTCCACTTCATCATTGTGTCCCAATTGTTGTTGATTCTTGACAATAAAATTAAATTTTACATCATTATGTTTGAAGCCTTAAATGTGGCAAAAGGTTGAACTGTTCTAGGAGGCCGAATACACAAGGCACTGTAGTTCAGTGTGATAAAACAGTGAGTGTCCGAATAATGTTGACATGTCCTGGCATTGGCAAAAGAATGCAATCAATTTGTAACCTAACTGTTCAAGAAGTTAATGGCATGAGCGTAGAAGATGTTGGAATATCCACTGTTAGTTTGCATTGTTCGATAGTTCCTACCTGAGGGAAGTAACTGGAGTTGGTGACCAGTATGTGGAGTTTCCAAGAGGATTTTGCATGTCCTTGTTTTAGTCCTGGTAGTATGCAATTCCTCAAGAGTGAGTAAGTGACCATTTCCATATCCGTTTTCCAAGCCACTTATCCTCACAAGGATCATGGGAGTGTCAGAGCCTATCCCAGCTAACATTGCACAAAAGGCAAACTACACCCTGAACTGGTTGCCAGTCAGTAAAAGGGCATACATCGACACCAATACTGAACGGGAATCAATTCCTCACTGGTCGCACCAAAGTCAGGCGTGTCTACCTGTACACTATTGATGACCTCTGAGTGAGTAAGTGGATACCAATAATATTTTGGGCAGTCTTGATTGTCTGTTAAAGTTGGATTTACTCCTTCTTCATGGCAAAGCCAAACCAGCCTGGGGGGGGGGGGGGGGGGGCTGAACCAAGTCAAAGACTACTATGAAGAAGTGCCTCAACAGCTCTTGTGGCAGGCTGTGGTTTTTCAGAAGTCATAGGAAGTACATACTCTGCTGGGTCTCTTTGAGGACAGAATTGATATCGGTCTACCACTTCAGGTCCTGGGAAACTGTAAGGAACTTGAAAGTCTCAAAAGTTGACATGGGATAGTTGGACAGCATGAGGGACAACTGTAGTGAAGGATGTTTCCTGAAGTCCAAGATCATTACTATCATGTTGACCATGTTCAGATCCATGTTGTACTGACAGCACCAACCTCTTCACTTTCTGTTGAGATGCAGACACAGTTACCGTCTTTGATCTGGCCACCGATTGTGGTGTCATCTGCAAACTTCAGGAGTTTGATACCTGGGTGGGTTGAGGTAGTGTCCTTTGTGTAAAAAGAGAAGAGTAGAAGATAGAGGACACATTCTTGAAGTGTGAGTGGATGTGCCCTAGCCTAACCTGCTGTGTCCTGCCCGACAGAAAGCTGTGAATCCACTGACACAGGGCTGGTGAGAAGCTGAGCTGGAGCTGCTTAGATGAGAGGAGTTCAGGCATGATGGTAAGGAAGGCAAAGCTAAAGTCCACAAACAGGATATTCACATAGGTCCCTGTGCCGTCAAAGATCAATATTACCTCTTTATTTCACGGTTCACCTATTGCGTGTTCAGTACATCGCTGTTTTATTTTACTCCCCACCCCTCCAAAAAAGCCATGTTATCTTACACTATGTACTATATCACTTTAAGAAGCCAAAAAAAAAAAAAAAAAAAAGACAGCTTGGCTTTTTGGAGCTGATTGGCTGGATCATTGAAGCTCCACCCAGGAACTCTCTCACTCTCCCTCTTCCTCTCCCTCTCCCTCTCCCTCACCTCTCCCTTTCCCTCCCTCAACCGCCATTTTGAACACTCTTAGTGTGTGCAACAACCTCTCTCATATAAAATGCATACAAAGTGCTCAGCTAAAGCTTAAAGCACCTAAGCTGAAGAGAAAGATTCAAAACAAGAGGATTGTTCTAAAAGAGAGCTATGTTCGCTTTGTGGTCAGCGGATTGCAAAAAAATACCCAGTGTCTGAGGAAGAGGAAGGTGATGATTATCAGCGAAAAATTAAAACTTTTGGAGATGATCAAAGATGTCAGAAGTTATGCTTTTGTGGTGTCATTATGGCGTTAATGAATTAGTGGCACGCCACATATAAATGATGTGGTAAAGATCAACCTGAAGCTACAGTGAAGCATTCAACCCCTCAAGGACGAGGCTTTTTGGCAAGCGAAGGTTGGTTTGAAAAAGTTCAAAAGCATGCGACAATATGCTATTGTGTTGACAGCGTTATGTCCTTGTACAGGGTGTTGGATTAAATGGGTTAATTGGACATAGAGTTAACTCATATATTCTCTCTTATTTTTCTTTGAATGCTCTTTTGTTATGCTTAACATGCTTACATTGACTCACAGTTGCTTTATTTATCACGTTTGCTGTGTTAGTTACGTTTGGGACCGCCCTAAGAAAAAAAAAAGGATTCGTGGCGATTTGGCCAAAACAGGCTGGTGGGAGAGACACATCCCGGGCAAAAGTTCCTCTTGTTGAGGAGGGGGCGGTCACACCAGTGAAATCGAAGTGACGTCACAACAATACAGAAGATTTGGTGCTACACGAGAAGACATCTCGCGTTTGCTTTGTTTGTGACTTTCTGTTACGCAATAAATGTTATTTTATTGTTATTGTTTAACTAGACACTTGTACTGTTATAATTTATGTCTCAAGTATGCAATGTATCAATGCTGTACTGGTGATTAAACATTCTGGTACCCACACACCAGCTCCAGAGAACGGAAGTGATGTAACAGCCCCATGCTGGAAGGTACATCATAACATGGCTTCACGGACATTTGGTGCTACGCGAAATGACATCACACGTTTGCTTTGCTTGTGACTTTCTGTACTGCAATAAACATATTATTTAATTGTTATTGTTTATGCCTCAAGTATGCAATGAATAAATGCTGTACTGTTGATTAAACATTCTGGTACCCACACGGCAGCCGCAGCAGAACGGAAGTGGTGTCACAGCCTCACACCTGAAGTTGTGTCACAACAGGGAGTCACGGGCATTCGGTGCTACACAAAAAGACTTCATGGATTTGCTTTATTTGGGACTTTCTGGACTGCAATACAAATGTTATATAATTGTTGTCGTAGTTTTTGTCTCAAGTGGGCAAAGTATAAATACTTTACTGTTAAATAAAGATTCTGGTTAGCCACATGGCAGTTCCAGCAGAAGTTTCCGAGTGATGAATGATAACTATAAAGTAATATAATACAGTAAGTGTTTGATAATTTACATTTATACTATACATTTATAATATGTATACAGTGAAGAAAATTAGTATTTGAACTTATTTTCCTTTCGGCTTGTCCCATTAGGGGTCGCCACAGTGTGTCATCTTTTTTCATCTAAGCCTATCTGATGCATCTTCTTCTTTAACACCCACTGTCCTCATGTCCTCCCTCACAACATCCATCAACCTTTTCTTCGGTCTTCCTATCGCCTTTTTGCCTGGCAGCTCTATCCTCAGCTCGCTTTTTCTACAAATATACTCACTTTCTTGTCTCTGAACATGTCCGAATCATCTATGTCTGCTCTCTATAACCTTGTCTCCAAAACATCTAACTTTGGCTGTCCCTCTAATGAGCTCGTTTCTAATCCTTATCCAACCTCTTCACTAATCCGTACATCACGGTCGGCCTCACCATTATTTTATAAATTTTCCCTCTCAGCCTAGCAGAGACATTTCTGTCACATAGAACACCAGACACCTTCCGCCAACTGTTCCACCCCGCTTGGACACATCACTTCTTTACCACACTCTCCATTGCTCTCTATTGTTGACCCCAAGTATTTGAAGTCATCCATCCTCGCTATCTCTTCTCTCTGAAGCTTCACTCCTCCTCCACCCCTCATATTCATGCACATATATTCTGTTTTACTTCGGCTAATCTTCATTCCTCTCCTTTCCAGTCCATGCCTCCATCTTTCTAATTGTTCCTCCACCTGCTCCCTGCTTTCATTGCAGATCACAATATCATCTGCGAACATCATGGTCCAAGGGGATTCCAGTCTAACCTCATCTGTCAGCCTATCCATTACTACCGAAAACAGGAAGGGGCTCAGCGCGGATCCCTGATGCAGTCCCACCTCCACCTTAAATTCCTCTGTCACACCTAAGGCACACCACTGTTCTGCTGGCCTCATCCATGTCCTGTACTATTGTAACATATTTTTCCACCACACCAGCCTTATGCATGCAGCACCGCAGTTCCTCTCTAGGTACTCTGTCACGGGCTTTCTCTGGATCCACAAAGACACAATGTAGCTCCTTATGACCTTCTCTGTGCTCTTCAATTAGCATCCTCAAGGCAAATATTGCACCGACGGTACTCTTTCTAGGCATGAAACCACACTGTTGCCTGCAGATACTGACTCCAGACCTGAGTTTACCCTCCACTACACTTTCACATAACTTCATTGTGTGGCTCATCATCTTTATTCCTCTATAGTTTCCACAGGTTTGAACATTGCCTTTGTTCTTAAAAATGGGGACGATCACACTTTTCCGCCATTATCTGGCATCATCTCTCCTGCTAGGATTCTTTTGAATAAGTTGGTCAAAAACTCCACGACCACCTCTCCAAATTGCTTGCACACCTCCACTGGTATGTAATCAGGACCAACTGTCTTTCCATTTTTCGTTCTGTTCAGTGCCTTTCTAACTTCCCCCTTACTAATTATTACCACTTCCTGGTCATTCACGCTTGCCTCTTTGACTCCCACTACCTTCTCTCCCATTCTCTTCATTCATTAACTTCTTGAAGTACTCTTTCCATCTACTTAAAACACTACTTGCACCAGTCAACATATTTCCATCCCTATCCTTAATCACCTTTACTTGCTGCACATCCTTCCCATTTCTATTCCTCTGTCTGACCAACCTGTAGAGATCCTTTTCTCGCTCTTTCATATCCCACCTGGTGTACATGTCGTCATATGTCTCCTCTTTAGCCTTCGCCACCTCTACTTTTGCCCATGTCGCATCTCAATGTATTCCGTCCGCCTCTCCTCAGTCATCTCCATGTCCCACTTCTTCTTTGCTAATCTCTTTCCCTTAATGACTTCCTGTATTTTGGAATTCCACCACCAAGTCTCCTTCTCCTTTTTCCTACCAGAAGGCACCCCAAGTACTTTTCTGCCTGCCTCTCAAAGTACCTTGGCAGCAATATTCCACTCTAAACTCAGTCTAAAATAAGTATTTGAAAACGGTGCTATATTGCAAGTTCTCCCACTGAGAAATCATGGAGGGGTCTGAAATTTTCATCATAGGTGCATGCCCACTGTGAGAGAGATAATCTAAAAAGAAAAATTCAGAAATCACAATGTATGATTTTTTAACGATTTATTTGTGTAATACAGCTGCAAATAAGTATTGGAACTCCAGTCCATCAGAGAGAATTCTGACCCTCAAAGACCTGTTAGTCCGCCTTTAAAAATCCACCACCACTCCGTGTTTTATCCTGAATCAGATGCACCTGTGTGAGGTCATTACCTGTAAAAAGACACCTGTCCACCCCATACAATCAGTAAGACTCAAACTTGTAACATGGCCAAGACCAAAGATCTCTCCAAAGACACCAGAGACAAAATTGTGCAACTCCACAAAATGGAAGAAGCTCAACATGACAGTCAGTCTCAATCGGAGTGGAGCCCCACGCAAGATTCTTGTGGGGTCTCAATGATCCTTAGAAAGGTGAGGAATCAGCCCAGGACTACACAACAGGACTTGTTTCAATGACCTGAAAATAGCTGGGACCACCATTTCCAAGGTGACTGATGGTAATACACTAAGACGTCATAATTTGAAATCATGCATGGCACGGAAGGTTCCCCTGCTTTAACCAGCACATGTCAAGGCCTAAGTTTTTTAATGACCATTTGGATGATACAGAGGAGTCATGGGAGAAAGTTTTGTAGTCAGATGAGACCAAAAGTGAACTTTTTGGTCATAATTCCACTAACTGTGTTTGGAAGATGAATGATGAGTTCCATCCCAAGAATCCCATCCCTACTGTGAAGCATGGGGGTGGTAGCATCATGCTTTGGGAATGTTTTTCTGCCTATGGGACAGGATGACTACACTCTATTAAGGAGAGGATGACCACAGCCATGTATTTTGAGGTTTTGGGGAACAACCTCATCCCCTCAGTCAGAGCATAAAAGATTGGTCGTGGCTGGGTCTTTCAACATGACAATGACCCAAAGCACACAGCCAGGAAAAAACAGGAAGTGGCTCTGTAAGAAGCATATCAAGGTTCTGGCCTGGCCTTGCCAGTCTGCAGACCTTAACACAATAGAAAATGTTTGGAGGGAGCTGAAACTCCTTGTTTCTAAGCGACAGCCCAGAAACCTGTCTCATCTAGAGAAGATCTGTGTGGAGGAGTGGGCCAAAATCCCTCCTGCAATGGGTGCAAATCTGGTTAACAACTACAGGAAAAGTTTGACCTCCGTAATTGCACACAAAGGCTACTGTACCAAATACTAACATTGGTTTTCTCAGGTGTTCAAATACTTATTTGCAGCTGTATCACAAAAATAAATAATTAAAAATATCATACATTGTGATTTATGGATTTTTCATCTTAGTGTATCGCTCTCAGAGTGGACACGCACTTATGATGAAAATTTTCGACCCCTCCATTATTTTTAAGTGGGAGAACTTGAAATAAAGCAGGATGCTATTTTCTTCACTATAGAGAGAGAGAGACATAATCTGTGCATTATATGAGCAATTTTTGCATACATGTAGCGTATCAGAAGAAAGTTGAGCCAGTGCCCTCACTTCCCTGGTCTGACTTCTCATGTTACCTTGTTGACAAAATGAATATTGTTTGTAAACAGAATTTATGTCAATTGAACATCAAATAATGACCTCAAAACATTATGCTAATAACTTTTTTATTACAACATAAAAGAATATTTCTGAATTCTATATTATGTATGCATTTCTTGTGTTTATTTCATCAAAATGAAGACTTTCAGGACAATCTCTCTGAGAAGTGGAATTCTCATCCACTTCAACAGCTAACCATATTTGCATTCACATGATTTTTTAACAGATACACAAACATTGCACTGTTTCAGTGAGTGAGCCGTGGGTGTCTTAGCATCACATTGCATCATTTTCCTGCAGCATATCCCAACATGTCCCAGATATTAGTTTCTCACTGCAGACCAGGGTGTCAGAGCAACATTTCCATACGAGCAACACAGACACCCAGCAGTATCACAACACCACACACCAACTCAATATTTCATAGTTATATGAAATACGCCTAAATGTGTGCATGGCATCTGCCATCTTTGTGGCTTTGCAGGCCCCAGGAGGCCCGTTTGATCTGTAATTGGGAAGTGTGGTGAATTAATCAGCAGTTTATCCACTTTTTAATTTAAATAACCCGTTGACAAGCCATGGAAACCCCAGAAAAAAAGCACCCCTGCGTTTTTGCATAGATGTTTATGACAGAAATCATAAAAAGCTATTAAAGAACTCATTTTGTTCAAAAAAAGAATAAACAAAAACAATGGTCATTCATGTGATATCATCCGTCACTCATTTTTTATCCCTTGTGAACCATATAATATTTTTGCTTAGCTAATAGCAGGAGTGACAGTGGCAAAGTTCAAAAACCAGCACCTGCAATGATATGGGGCTGTGATAGTGACAGTGACATGAGTAACTTACACATTTTACTGCTGAAAGGTACATCCAGGTTTTGGAGACACATATGCTGCCATCCGAGCATTCATCTTTTTCATAGACGCCCCTGCTTATTTCAACAAGACAATGCCAAACCACATTCTGCATGGGTTACAACAACATGTGCGGCATCATAGTAAAAAAAAAATGCAGGTACTATGCAGGACTGGCTTGCCTGCTGTCCAAACCTGTCTCCCATTGGAAATGTGTGGTGCATTACGAAGCATTAAACGAAAACCCTGGACTGCTGAACAGCTGAATCTGTACATCAAGCAAGAATGGGAAAGAATTCCAACTACAAAGCTTTAACAATTAGTGTCTTCCCCTCCCAAACGTTGATTGAATGTTGTTCAAAGAAAAGGTGATGTAACACTGGGAAACATGACACTGTTCCAGCTTTTTTTGGAAGATATGTAACATACAAGAGAAAAGAGTGTTGGTTATATATTTTTTTTTATTAATTTCACCAAAATCCCTAACAATCTGTTTTGGATTATCGTCATTATTGTAAATTCATCTTCAATCTGACATGTTTATTTATTTTGCCTTTATACTTTATATTTTAGGAGTCACTGATGGTGTAGTGGTACCCACTCCTACCTTTGTTGCGGGCAGCGTGGAATCGATTCCCACTCAGTAAAAAGTAATTAAGTTTCTTTCGGCTTGTCCAGTTAGGGGTCGCCACAGCATGTCATCTCAGATGAATGCACATATATGTTTGGCACAATTTTTACGCCGGATGCCCTTCCTGACGCCCTGACGCAACCCTTCTCAGGGAGTGGAGGCCCCAGTAGGATATGAACCCACAACCTCTGGTTAACCAAACCAGTGCTCTAACCACTGAGCTACGGGGCCTCCCACTGAGCTATGGGGCCTCTAACTCAGTGATAGTGTCAATATCTGCCCTGCGACTGACTGGTGACCAGTTCAGGGTGCAGGCCGCCTTTCGCCCAAAGCTAGCTGGGATAGGCTCCAGCTTTCCAGCAGCCTTTGTGAGGATAAGCGGCTTGAATGATATGACTTTATATTTTCTTTATTTGCAAAGTCAGCACTTTTATTTTGAAAACCGTTGGAAGTGATTTAATGTCCGAACGTCTCTCGTCAGTCTCCCTTGACTCTGACTGCAAGAGATATGTCGCTGAGGCCGCGGTAACAAAAACTTATTTTCACAAGTTTTTTTAATTATTTCATGTCAAAAAGTTTGATTACTGTTGTGATGACACATTATAAAGGTTGTACTTCACAAACCGAATTGTGTTGTTGTATTTGAGTAAGGAGGCAAACTGGCTAACCGTGCAGCTATTACTGCATGTGTTTATCTGGGTGTGAATTGTGGAGGGATGCAACTCAGCGCAGGTGCTAATCCACCGCTCCTATAATTTTTTTGGTAGGTGGCCTTTTGGATGGCATGAAGCTCACACTCTTGATTTTATTTCATATGATGCAGGTATGCGCACAGTTGGTTGGGTTCAGAGATTATTAGATTTCATATTTAAAATGTATTCCCGACTAACATGGAAGTCTTCCTGTGAGAAATGTCTTTTTGTTTTTTTATTTATTTATGTGCGTTTTTTGGTTTGATTTTTTTGTTTGTTTTTTTGTATTTTCTTTATTTCTGCTAGTCCAGTCACACGGTGATCCGGTTGTATTATTTTAATACCGTGCATTAAGCACTGGCTTGTCATTTGTTATTAACGATATATACAATTTATTAATACAGTTATTGTTTTATTTTTCATAAAATTGTGAGGTTGCAAAGCATAATGCGAGTCTGCCGTGACTCTGACTGCGAGAGGTGGCCTTTTCGATGGCATGAACAGTGATGAACGTCCTCCGAATTTTCCTGGAATTCCGGATTTTTAAAATTTCATGAAAATTGCCTAAATTTAATCCAGATATTAGTTGACAACATTGAACGAACATGCGTTTGAGTTTGTTGTTTTGCTTTCACAAGCGTAGCCACGTTGAGGCATTAACACTAGTAACATTATTGTCCCTCCCCCCGCATTCTCTCAAGACATCACTTATTTTGTGTGATCTTGAGATTAATTTACGTGTTTATTGCATAAACGATGTTAACTAAACAAGCCTGCACCAAAACAACCGGTATTCACTCGGAAACAGGAAATGCAAGTTAACCGTACTGAGCATGTACGGAGCATGTACGAAAGCCCATGTTCAGAACTGCTTCACGAAATGCGAGCACATTTACGTTGAAAGTCATCAACATCATGAGACATGTCAAAGGAAATTCAGTCACACCAGGGGTTCTCATTGTGTCGATCGCGGGGCAGTATGACACTATCATCCACCTCCTCGCTTTATTCAGGTGTGGCCAATACATTGAGTGCATGCACATAAAGGCGCGTTCTAGCAAGCCGGCCTCCTATTTACGGCAGTCCTGCGATGCGTGCTCCCCCCACAACAATACGTCAGGATTACCAACAGGAATGTTTGTTCCAATCTATCACGAGCTTGTTGCCACGAACGACGATTATGTTGTACTAAACTTTCAGCATTTTCAAAACATTGCGAGTATATACCATTTGTGTTTATTCCTTGACAGGCCACTGCATTTAACTTTTCTTCGGATAGTTTGGCAGATCAAGAGTTTTTATTGATTTTAGTTTTATATCATGTTCTACTAATATCATCTGAAACTGGAAATTATCTTTTCTGAGTTTTAAATTGTAGTTATGTATTTGTTTATTTTATTTTTAATTTACAGTTATGTTATATTAACAGTTATCTTTATTATCTTATCTTTATTAATCCAGTTAGTTATTTTAAGGCCATCCCTAATCACACACGCAACTTTATCTGCTAGCATGACTGACCACACCCGTACATTTTTCAAATGTGAGTGACTGCGTATATATATATATACTGTCTAAGATAGTGAGCAATGTGGCCGAGTGTATCAGTCCAACGCGACGTAAAAAGTTTTAGACTTAAACGTCAATAGTAATTACTACAGATCAACTTCTTTAACATATTTTGCTGTACGGTGTAGAAATTCTAGGGTATATTTTTGTGTATATTCTATATCTATACTATAATGCAGCCCTATGGCGGCACAAACCAGTGCAATCTGTAAGCCGGTCCCAAGCCCGGATAAATGAGGGTTGCGTCAGGAAGGGCATCCTTCGTAAAAACTGTGCCAAACAAATGTGAGTGTTCATCTAAAGAATCCCATACCGGATCGGTCGTGGCCCGGGTTAACAACGCACTGCTAACCTGCAGGGCGTCGGTGGAAATTCAGCTGCTGTGGGTCGAAGACAAAGAAGAGGAGGAAACCGGATCCAGCGCCAGAAGAAAAAGAGGAATGAGATGGGAAAGATGTGCAGCAGGTAAGGGTGATTAAGGATAGAGATGGAAATGTGTTGACTGGTGCCAGTAGTGTGCTAAATAGATGGAAAGAATACTTTGAGAAGTTGATGAATGAAGAAAATGAGAGAGAAGGAAGAGTTGAAGAGGCAAGTGTGAAGGACCAGGAAGTGGCAATGATTACTTCGGGAGAAGTCAGAAAGGCACTACAAAGGATGAAAAATGGAAAGGCAGTTGGTCCTGATGACATACCGGTAGAGGTATGGAAGCAATTTGGAGAGATGGCTGTAGAGTTTTTGACCAATTTATTCAACAGAATACTAGCGGGCAAAAAGATGCCTGAAGAATGGAGGAAAAGTGTTCTAGTTCCCATTTTTAAGAACAAAGGGGATGTTCAGAGCTGTGGGAACTATAGAGGAATAAAGTTGTTGAGCCACACAATGAAGTTATGGGAAAGAGTAGTGGAGGCGAGACTCACGACAGAAGTAAGTATCTGCGAGCAACAGTATGGTTTCATGCCTAGAAAGAGTACCACAGATGCATTATTTGCCTTGAGGATGCTCGTGGAAAAGTACAGAGAAGGTCAGAAGGAGCTACATTGTGTCTTTGTGGATCTAGAGAAAGCCTATGACAGCGTACCAAGAGAGGAACTGTGGTACTGCATGCGTAAGTCTGGTGTGGCAGAGAAGTATGTTAAAATAGTACAGGACATGTATGATGGCAGCAGAACAATGATGAGGTGTGCCTTAGGTGTGACAGAGGAATTTAAGGTCGAAGTGGGACTGCATCAGGGATCAGCTCTGAGCCCCTTCCTGTTTGCGGTGTTAATGGATAGGCTGACAGATGAGGTTAGACTGGAATCCCGTTGGACGATGATGTTTGCAGATGATATTGTGATATGCAGTAAAAGCAGGGAGCATGCAGAGGAACAATTAGAAAGATGGAGACATGCACTGGAAAGGAGAGGAATGAAGATTAGCCGAAGTAAAACAGAATATATGTGCGTGAATGAGAAAAGTGGAGGGGGAAGAGTGAGGCTACAGGGAGAAGAGATAGCGAGGGTGGACGACTTCAAATATTCAGGGTCAACAATCCAGAGCAATGGTGAGTGTGTTAAGGAAGTGAAGAAACGGGTCCAAGCAGGTTGGAACAGCTGGCGAAAGGTGTCTGGTGTGTTATGTGACAGAAGAGTCTCTGCTAGGATGAAGGGCAAAGTTTACAAAACAGTGGTGAGGCCGGCCATTATGTACGGATTACAGACGGTGGCACTGAAGAAACAACAGGAAGCAGAACTGGAGGTGGCAGAAATGAAGATGTTGAGGTTCTCGCTCGGAGTGAGCGGGTTGGATAGGATTAGAAATGAGTTCATTAGAGGGACAGCCAAAGTTGGATGTTTTGCTGACAAGGTTCAAGAGAGCAGACTTCGATGGTTTGGACATGTTCTGAGGCGAGAGAGTGAGTATATTGGTGGTAGGGTGCTGAGGATGGAGCTGCCAGGCAAAAGGGCAAGAGGAAGACCAAAGAGAAGGTTTATGGATGTGGTGAGGGAAGACATGAGGGCAGTTGGGGTTAGAGAGGAAGATGCAGTATAGGCTAAGATGGCAAAAGATGACACGCTGTGGCGACCCCTAACAGGACAAGCCGAAAGGAAAAGAAGAAGATTCTATATCTATACTATAATATGTGTAATGTGGGGAAAAAAGACAATTTTAGATGTCTTTTTACTGAACAGTTCACTTAATTCATTTGTCTTGAAATAAACTGGCATATTTTAAGCATATTTTAATAACAAATGTGATTTTGTGCTATCCAGTGAGGGGGCAAAAAAATTCTCAGCTTGGCCCCTTGAGGAACTTCTGCCCAATTTTTTTTTGGTCAGGGCTTAGAAATTTTACTTTCAATTTTTGTTTGAATTTAGTTCACAGATATCGCGGGAATGCACCACAGTCATCCATTTTTTCAAAAATTTCACAGGGGGGCATGCCCCCAGACACCCTAGTGCTTGCATTAGCATTTGTATTGTATTTACTTTCATCTCTACATGAAGCTCACACTCTTGATTTAATTTCGTATGATGCAAGAATAAAGTATCAGTCAGACAGCCACCTCTGTGTCCAGCGTCCCTGTGTGTCCAGTCTCCCTCTATGCACCAGAACAAAACGCAGTGTAGCCAGGGTGTGCGGACTGAACCAGCTACAGATGTTGCATTCCATAAATGTAAGTCTTAATGATTATTTGCTGCAAACAATAAAGTTTATCTGCTTAAACAATAAATATCTTGTCTTTGTAGTGTATTCAATTAAATAGAGGTTGGACATAATTGGGAAATAATTGTATTCTGATCTTATTTGTTTAACACGTCACAACTTCATTTAAATTGAGGTTGTAATAGTACTATTTTTCTATTTTATTTACTATTCTTCTGCACATAATAATCACTCAAAAGGTATGAACTCAAACTCATAGTAGGTCATCTGTAGCGTTATTCTTTCTTGGTTCCTAGACTTCTACTAAAATTTGATTTTATGTACAGGCACTGGACCTGTACCGTATTCAACTGACAATGTGCACATTAGATTTTAGTGCAAATGATTTTCTTGTGATATACCTGATGATCTTGATGACTGATGATCTGTACCCCACCACTTTCCTGAAGTCAGAGAAAGCTCTTACCACATAACAGGATAATCGCCTTAGAAAATGGAAGGATGTTGCAAACAACTTGCAACATGGATTCCATGCATGAATTTGGTTTTAAAATGTTTCATAGGGAATTAAAATATTTTTTACTCGATTAGAATAATTATATACCTAAATACATTGGCCATAAGATTGGTAGTTTGTTTGCAATGGTGTAAGAAGTCTATGATATTCTAAAAAAAAAAAAAACTTGAGGACATTCTCCTTTGTCTGGATGTTGCCATATTTGTGTAACTGTACTGACCATTGAAGAAAAGGATCCCCAGTGACAATTGTAAAAATGGTGGTGCGATTAGGCATGATATATAGTTACAATAGTTCAATGTATGTGGAAAGAGGTGCCAGAGAAAGGGGCCATCTTTCATTGTTCTACTCTTTAAGGCAGATCCCAGGCTGCCCCTATGACAAATGAACACCATTCTAAAATCGTTGTTTGATACCTGGCATCACAGAGGGCTGGGATTCTGGGGCCATCAGGTCTGAGACAGCATCTGTCCCTTGTGCCTGCAAGGCAGAGCATCTTGTGGCCAAAGCTCTGCTTAAATGGAAAGGAGGAGCCATAAATCAGCCAGTCTTGGGGGGCTGTGCGCTTTGTTTCAATCCATCTCTACCCCTGATGGAGAAGACCGGGAAGAGGGCTTCGGAGGCTGAGGGTGGAATGGGTTCAGGTATCTTGGGAGCAAGAAGAAAGGCTGCAGATACAAAGGACAAGGCTCTCTACCAGGCCTATGATCCTGGAACCAATGATACATGATGGGAGATGAACCACCACAAACAAACAAACTATCAAATCTCTCACATAACACCATGTCAAAAAAGACAATTTTAATGATATTTTGAGAAATCTTATTTAGGTCAAACAACTGTTCAATTCAATAAAAGCAACTTTGTAAAAATGGATTTTCTTCATTAAAGAAAAAATAGTCACGCAGACTTGATTACAACCTCTTGCAGCTGTTCATTTTGGTGCCATTGTATTTTCATTTGCTCAAACCACAAGATTAACTTTGAATTACTAAAATAGTTTACACGTTGTCAGACAAACATCAGATTTGTTGAGTTCTGCATATGAGCTGGAGTAGTCACTGACATGGACATAAGGGGAAAAAGATTTATGTTGCATTACAACTGAATTTGGATTGTTTGAAACTCCTTTTCAATATTAATTTACCAACTGCTAGTATCCATGAATTTTCTGAACCGCTTATCCTCACAAGGGTCACGGGAGTGCTGCAGCCTATTCTAGCTATCTGCAGGAAGAAGGCAGAGTACACCCTGAACTGGTTGCCGGCCAATCACAGGGCAAGTACTGTACAAGTGTGCAGAAGAAGAAAAAAAGAACACCATTGCAAAATTATCTATCAGAACACCAAGGTTTCAGACTTGGTCGTTGGTTTTGAAAGATAGTGAGTCCAGGTATTTACCAAGAGCAATTATTTTTCATTTATTGCCAAAAACAATTATCTCAGTTTTGCTGTGGTTTAGTTGAAGGAAATTTTGGCTCATCCAGTTATTTATCTGCTTTAGACTGTGGCACAATACCCCAATTGAACTTTAGTCATCTGGGAACACTGCTAAATATAACTGTGTGTCATAGCTATGATAACCAAAACTAAAGTTATGGAAACTTTGAACCAAGGGTAGCATATGCAGGCTGAACAGGAGGGGTCAAAGAACTGACCCATGAGGGACCCCACATGTCAGTGCCATTTGTTGAGATTGAGCCCTTCCAATGGTTACAAAGAAGCTCCTTTCCTCCGGGTAGGACCTGAACGCTTTTAATGTCCACTAACTCACATATGTACATTTTAAAATATATATATATTTTTATGAAAACTAAATATGATATTCTTCACTTCAATGTCTATATGAAAAAAAATGAGTGGAGAGCGTTTCATTAATGTGCACAGTTGCAGAAGTCTCACTCGACATCCCGGTAGCGGCCATATTGCCGGCAACCTCATTTGCAGATGTCACACTGAGGCAGTTGCCATTGAGAAGACGCTGTGCCACCTGCTATGGGAGATGAGCAAGAGAGATTTTCAGATTTTTCTGACGCCGTATCTGAGACTGAAGCTCATTTCGAAGAAGAGAACATCTCAGAATCGAGTGAATTGTGTTTGATTAAATTGTCTTAAACGCAATCCAAGTGCTTTGTTATACTTTGTCGGTTTGCCCAAGGGGATTTATGCTAAATTCATACATAGCATATGCTATAAACTGTGAGACGAATTAGTCCCCCACAACTATTATTTTTTTTAATAGCTTTAAACATACCTACCTGTCATTTAGAACACACAAACCTCTCATCCTTTGCACCTGTGCAATCCATTTTTCACAATGAACCGGGTGTTTTGGAAAAGTGTGAAGAGTGAATCCGCTGTCCTGAGTGTTCGAGTAAAATCCACCAATATTCTGGCTCATACAGAAAAAAAAGGCTACATGCGAACCTGCCAGTGAGGGTGTCTGCAAAAAACGTCACTTCCTGGCTTCCATGCCTCGAGAGGATGTTCATGGCTCGAGATGCAAAAATCCATATATGACAACATCCTGAGATGTGGTGAAAAAACAGATGGCTCCATTTTTTATTAAAAAAAATTACTAAAAAACTGTTTTACATGTCAGTGGACCTGTAAGGGGGGTTCCATATATTCCCACTCACATTTCCTACCTGTTCAGCAGTATATTCGATCTAAGGTATGAAAAGCCAAACTGAGATCCAACAAGACCAAAATTGACAACTTTCTTGAGTCTGTATTCAATCTTACATCATTTAGCACTTTGATAAGAGTAGATTCTGTATTGTGATAAGTTCGGAAACCTGATTGAAATGTATAGTGATTGCATTGAACACAACAGAGACAATGACGTTAATGTGAACTGCTCATTATGTTGACTAACCCACAAGCTAGCTTGGTGAAAAAAGGTCCACTGTTGGAGCAATCATTAGATCATGGAAGAAGCGCAACATGATGGTCAATCTCAATATGAGTGTAGCCCCATGCAAGATATCACCTTGTAGGGTCTCAATGATCCTTAGAAAGGTAAGGAATCAGCCCAGGACTACACGACAGGACTTGGTCAATGACCTGAAAAGAGCTTGGATCACTGTTTCCAAGGTGACTGTTGGTTACTACACTAAGACGTCATAGTTTGAAATCATGCATGGTACGGAAGGTCCCCCTGCTTAAACCAGCACATGTCAAGGCCCGTCTTAAGTTTGCCAATGATCATTTGGATGATACAGAGGAGACATGGGCGAAACGTTTGTGGTTAGATGAGACCAAAATTGAACTTTTTGGTCATAATTCCACTAACCGTGTTTGGAAGAAGACAAATGATGAGATCCATCCCGAGAACACCATCCCTACTGTGAAGCATGGGGGTGGTAGCATCATGCTTTGGGGGTCTTTTTCTGCACATGTGACAGGACGACTGCACTGTATTAAGGAGAGGATGACCGCAGCCATGTATTGTGAGATTTTGGGGAACAACCTCTTTCCCTCAGTCAGAGCATTGAAGATGGGTCATGGCTGGGTCTTTCAACATGACAATGACCCGAAGCGCACAGCCAAGAAAACCAGGGAGTGGGTCCGTAAGAAACAAATCAACGTTCTGGCATGGCCTCGCCAGTCTCATGACCTAAACCCAATAGAAAATATTTGGAGGGAGCTGAAGCTCCGTGTTCCTCAGCGACAGCCCAGAAACCTGATCTTAAGAAGAAGCATTTCAAAAAACACAAAAAATAAAAGATGGAACACGAACATTTCAGGGTGGCATGGTGAATCAGCTGGAAAGTGTTGCCCTCACATTTCTGAGGTCGCGGGTTCAATCCCGGACCTGCCTGTGTGGAGTTTGCATGTTCTCCCCATGCCTGCCTGCGTTTTCTCCAGGCACTCCGGTTTCCTCCTACAAGCCAAAAAAAAAAAACATGCAACATTAATTGGACACACAAAATTTCCCCTAGGTATGATTGCGTGTGGCTGTTTGTCTCAATGTGCCCTGCGATTGGCTGGCAACCGGTTCAGGGTGTACCCCGCCTCCTACTGGTTGACAGCTACGATAGGCTCAGGCATTCCCCGTGACCCTTGTGAGGATAAGCAGCTAAGAAAATGGATGGATGGACAAACTTTTAAGAAAAAAACAAAACACTAACATTTCGGAAAACTTAAAAACCAAAGACAAAACAAATTACAATTTCGGACATTCGAAAGGGAGAGGACGTTTCACAGACGTTTTTGGAAATCCCACGGTCGTTCTCAGCAAAACCTACCCTGCTTCAATATGATTGGCTCTTGCATCCTGGAGAAGGTAGGCTAGTCAGATGGAACCTGATTTCCAGTCGTAATAGTGATTGTATTGATGGACACCCTAAACACTGAGCCTGTATAGGCATTTTTATGCTGTATACATAATAAATTGCACCTGATCACATTTCTTAAACTATAAAAAGATAGATTAAGAGTTCAGGAAGAAGCAGGTTGCAAAAGAAAGAGGATGGTGACGAGAATTAAAGGGAAAGTGTGGATATTTGCAAGGACGTTGTCGGCTCCAATTATTTTTGAATATTCAGAGCAAGGCATCTACCTTGCATAGATTCTGGTCTGATCAATTGGGAAGGTAACAGTTTCCTAACCACACGCAATGCACCATAGTTTAGGAGGGTGGATTTCTTGCGCGACCTACCCATCAACCACTGGTTTTAATGTGATTCAAAATACAATCTCTGTTACAAGGGGTCTTCACATCCCAGTTTTTAATCAATCAAAATGAACAGAAGATTTTCTCTACACTGAAAATAATTGTACATTTACAGATTTGTGAGCTGTTACAATGAGTAGCCTCGGCTCAAGTCACCAGAATCAGAATCAGAATCAGCTTTAATGGCCAAGTGTGTAAAAACACACAAGGAATTTTTCTCTGTCGGTGCTGCCCTGTCCAACATTCAGAACAAAGAATAAGGAACAACAAAGCAACAAAAACAAAGAACAAGAAACATTTCTGTTCATAGGAACTATTCCTTATAGGACATGCAAGATATAAAATCTATATAGATAAGTGTGTTAACATCCCACTATCTGCAGCTCGTGAGGGAGCACAATATTGTGTCACCCGTAGGCCAGTCCCAAGCCCGGATAAATGCAGAGGGTTGCGGCAAGAAGGGCATCCGGAGTAAACATGTCCCAAACATATATGGGCATTCATCAAAAAAATTCCATAACGGATAGGTCGTGGGCCGTGCGAAATACGCCCGGCTTCGGCACTGTTAATCTGCAAGGAGTAAGTAGAAATTCAGATAATGTAGGTCGAAGGCAAAAAAAGAGGAGGAAAGCGGCTTAGTCGGCAGAAGAAGTAGAGGAATGCACAGACCTTACTGCTGTGTGTAGGGACTTGGAATTTTGGGACTATGACAGGAAAAGTTCAGGAGTTAGCTCACAAGATGATTAGGAGAAAGGGTGATATATTGTGCATCCAAGAGAGCAATTGGAAAGGGAGTAAGGCTAGAAGTTTAGACACCAGGTTTAAATTATTTTATCATGGAGTAGATGGGAAGAGAAATGGAGTAGGGGTTGTCTTAAAGGAAGAGCTGGCTAAGAATGTCTTTGAGCTAAAAAGAGTATCAGATCGAGTGATGAGGATGAAATTTGAAATTGAGGGTATTATGTATAATGTGATTAGGGACTATGTCCAACAGGTAGGACGTGACCTCAAGGTGAAAGAGAAATTCTGGAAGGAACTGGACAGAGTAGCTCTGAGCATCCCAGACAGAGAGAGACTTGTGATTGATTTCAATGGACATGTTTGTGAAGGAAACAGGAGTCATGAAGAAGTCATGGGGAAGTACAGCATCCAGCAAAGGAAATCCTAAGGTCAGATGGTGGTGGACTAATGCAGCCCTATGGGGGCACAAACCAGTGCAATCTGTAGGCCGGTCCCAAGCCCGGATAAATGCAGAGGGTTGCGTCAGGAAGGGCATCTGGCATAAAAACTGTGCCAAACAAATATGAGCGTTCATCTAAAGAATCCCATACTGGATCGGTTTGGCCCGGGTTAACAACGCCCGCCCCCGGCACTGCTAACCTGCAGGGTGTCGGTTGAAATTCAGCTACTGTGGGTCGAAGACAAAGAAGAGGAGGAAACCGGATCCAGCGTCAGAAGAAAAAGAGGAATGCACAGAGCCTACAACTGAGTGTAGGGACTTTGAATGTTGGGACTATGACAGGAAAAGCTCAGGAGTTGGTTGACATGATGATTAGGAGAAAGGTTGATATTCTGTGCATCCAAGAGAGCAGGTGGAAAGGTAGTAAGGCTAGAAGTTTGGGACCAGGGTTTAAATTATTCTACCACGGAGTAGATGGGAAGAGAAATGGAGTAGGGGTTATTTTAAAGGAAGAGCTGGCTAAGAATGTCTTGGAGGTGAAAAGAGTATCAGATCGAGTGATGAGACTAAAATTTGAAATTGAGGGTGTTATGTATAATGTGGTTAGCGGCTATGCACCACAGGTAGGATGTGACCTAGAGTTGAAAGAGAAATTCTGGAAGGAACTAGATGAAGTAGTTCTGAGCATCCCAGACAGCGAGAGAGTTGTGATTGGTGCAGATTGTAATGGACATATTGGCAAAGGAAACAGGGGCGATGAAGAAGTGATGGGTAAGTACGGCATCCAGGAAAGGAACTTTGAAGGGCAGATGGTGGTGGACTTTGCAAAAAGGATGGAGATGGCTGGAGTGAACACTTACTTCCAGAAGAGGGAGGAACATATAGTGACCTACAAGAGCGGAGGTAGAACCGCGCAGGTAAATTATATTTTGTGCAGACGATATAATCTGAAGGAGGTTACTGACTGTAAAGTAGTAGTAGGGGAGAGTGTAGCTCGACAGCATAGGATGGTAGTATGAAGGATGATTCTGGTGGTGGGTAGGAAGATTAAGAAGACAAAGGTAGAGCAGAGAATCATATGGTGGAAGCTGAGAAAGGAAGAATGTTGTGCGGCCTTCTGGAAAGAGGTGAGAGAGGCTCTCGATGGACAACCGAAGCTCCCGGAAGACTGGACGACGACAGCCAAGGTGATCAGAGAGACAGGCAAGAGAGTACTTGGTGTGTCATCTGGTAGGAAAGGGGAGAAGGAGACTTGGTGGTGGAACCCCAAAATACAGGGAGTCATACAAAGAAAGAGATTAGCGAAGAAGAAGTGGGATACTGAGAGGACTGAGGAGAGGCGAAAGGAGTACATCGAGATGCGACGTAGGGCAAAGGTAGAGGTGGCAAAGGCTAAACAAGAGGCATATGAAGACATGTACACCAGGTTGGACACGAAAGAAGGAGAAAAGGATCTCTACAGGTTGGCCAGACATAGGGATAGAGATGGGAAGGATGTGCAGAAGGTTAGGGTGATTAAGGATAGAGATGGAAATGTGTTGACTGGTGCCGGTAGTGTGCTAAATAGATGGAAAGAATACTTTGAGAAGTTGATGAATGAAGAAAATGAGAGAGAAGGAAGAGTTGAAGAGGCAAGAGTGAAGGACCAGGAAGTGGAAATGATTACTAAGGGGGAAGTCAGAAAGGCACAACAAAGGATGAAAAATGGAAAGGCAGTTGGTCCTGATGACATACTGATAGAGGTATGGAAGCAATTTGGAGAGATGGCTGTGGAGTTTTTGACCAACTTATTCAACAGAATACTAGCGGGCGAAAAGATGCCTGAAGAATGGAGGAAAAGTGTTCTAGTTCTCATTTTTAAGAACAAAGGGGATGTTCAGAGCTGTGGGAACTATAGAGGAATAAAGTTGATGAGCCACACAATGAAGTTATGGGAAAGAGTAGTGGAGGCTAGACTCAGGACAGAAGTAAGTATCTGCGAGCAAGAGTATGGTTTCATGCCTAGAAAGAGTACCACAGATGCATTATTTGCCTTGAGGATGCTCGTGGAAAAGTACAGAGAAGGTCAGAAGGAGCTACATTGTGTCTTTGTGGATCTAGAGAAAGCCTATGACAGCGTACCAAGAGAGGAACTGTGGTACTGCATGCGTAAGTCTGGTGTGGCAAAGAAGTATGTTAAAATAGTACAGGACATGTATGATGGCACCAGAACAACGGTGAGGTGTGCCTTAGGTGTGACAGAGGAATTTAAGGTGGAGGTGGGACTGCATCAGGGATCAGCTCTGAGCCCCTTCCTGTTTGCAGTGATAATGGATAGGCTGACAGATGAGGTTAGACTGGAATTCCCTTGGACCATGATGTTCGCAGATGATATTGTGATATGCAGTGAAAGCAGGGAGCATGCCGAGGAACAATTAGAAAGATGGAGACATGCACTGGAAAGGAGAGGAATGAAGATTAGCCGAAGTAAAACAGAACATATGTGCGCGAATGAGAAAAGTGGAGGGGGAAGAGTGAGGCTACAGGGAGAAGAGATAGCGAGGGTGGAGGACTTCAAATACTTGGGGTCAACAATACAGAGCAATGGTGAGTGTGGTCAGGAAGTGAAGAAACAAGTCCAAGCGGGATGGAAGAATTGGCGGAAGGTGTCTGGTGTTCTATGTGACAGAAGACTGTCTGCTAGGATGAAGGGCAAAGTTTACAAAACAGTGGTGAGGCCGGCCATGATGTACGGATTAGAGACGGTGGGACTGAAGAAACAACAGGAAGCTGAACTGGAGGTGGCAGAAATGAAGATGTTGAGGTTCTCGCTCGGAGTGACCAGGTTGGATAGGATTAGAAATGAGCTCATTAGAGGGACAGCCAAAGTTGGATGTTTTGCTGACAAGGTTCAAGAGAGCAGACTTCGATGGTTTGGACATGTTCAGAGGCGAGAAAGTGAGTATATTTGTAGAAGGTTGCTGAGGATGGAGCTCCCAGGCAAAAGAGCGAGAGGAAGACCAAAGAGAAGGTTTATGGATGTGGTGAGGGAAGACATGAGGGCAGTTGGGGTTAGAGAGGAAGATGCAGGAGATAGGCTAAGATGGCAAAAGATGACACGCTGTGTGGAAAAGAAGAAGAAGAAGAAGAAGATGGTGGTGGACTTTGCGAAAAGGATGGAAAGTAGCAGTGGTGAACATTTATTTCCAGAAGAGACAGCAACATAGAGTGACCTACAAAAGGCGAGGTAGAAGTACGCAGGTGGGTTATATTTTGTGCAGACGATGTAATTTGAAGGAGGTTACTGACTGTAAGGTACTGGTGGAGTAGAGTGTAGCTCGACAGCATAGGATGGTGGTGTGTAGGATGACTCTGGGAGAGGGTAGGAATATTAAGAAGCCAAAGGTAGAGCAGAGAATCAGGTGGTGGAAGTTGAGAAAGGAAGAATTTTCTGTGTCCTTTCGGAAAGAGGTGAGGCAGACTCTAGACCAGTGGTTCCCAAAGTCAACCTCGGCCCGGACCCCCAGTGAGTCGTTCAAAAAGCCCCCAGAGCCCCAACCTCAACTTTCGCCAGTAATGTAGTGCTGGACACAACTATGCCATTCTGGTATACTCAATTTTAGTGGCTCACATGCTCTGCCTTTTTATTTTTGCACAATAAATCAAAACCTTGTTCAACACTGAAAAGGAGAATTCTTACATCATGATTAGCTTCCAGACGATTTTGTTTTTTCGTCTTCACATCATGGACCCCCTGAAAGACGTTTTTCACCTCCTGGGGGTCCGTGGACCCCAGTTTGGGAACCACTGCTCTAGACGGACAAGAAGAGCTCCCAGAAGACTGGAATACTACTGCCAAGGTATTCAGAGAGGCAGGGAGGAGGGTAATTGGGGTGTCTTCAGGTAGGAAAGGGGAGAAGGACACTTAGTGGTGGATCCCCAAAATAGAGGAAGTCATTAAAGGAAAGAGAATAGCGAAGAAGTGGGACACAGAGAGGACAGAGGAGAGGCGAAAAGAATACATTGAGATGGGACGTAGGCCAAAGGTAGAGGTGGTGAAGGCTAAAGAAGAGGGATATGACAACATCTACACCAGGTTGGACACAAAAGAATCTCTACAGGTTGGCCAGATAGAGCGATAGAGATGGGAAGGATGTGCAGCAAGTAAAGGTGATAATGGATACGGATGGAAATGAAATATGTTGACTGGTGCCAGTAGTGTGTAAGTAGATGGAAAGAGTACTTTGGGAAGTTAATGAATGAAGAAAATGGGAGAGAGGAAAGAGTAGAGGAGGCAAGGATAATGACCAGGAAGTGGGAATGATTAGTAAGGGGGAAGTTCGAAAGGCACTGAACAGGATGAAAAATGGGAAGACAGTTGGTCCCGATGACATACCAGTGGAGGTATGAAAGCAATTTGGAGAGGTGGCTGTGGAGTTTTTGACAAAATTATTCAATAGAATACAAGTGGGAGAGAAGATCCCAGATGAATGCAGGAAAAGTGTGCTAGCTCCCATTTTTAAGAACAAAGGTGATGTTCAGAACTGTGGGACTACTGAGGAATAAAGATTATGAGCCACACAATGAAGTTATGGGAAAGAGTAGTAGAGGCTAGACTCAGGAGAGAACTAATTATCTGCGAGCAACAGCATGGGTTCATGAGGAAAAAGAGTAGAACAGATGCATTATCTGCCTTGAGGATGCTTGTGGAAAAGTACAGAGAAGGTCAGAAGAAGCTAAATTGTGTCTTTGTAGAAAAAGCCAATAGCAGAGTACCAAGATAGAAACTGTGGGACTGCTTGCGCAAGTCTGGTGTGGTGGAGAAATATGTTAGAATAGTACAGGACATGTATGAGAGCAGCAGAACAGCGGTGAGATGTGACGTAGGTGTATCAGAAGAATTTAAGGTGAAGGTGGGCCTGCATCAGGGATCCGCTCTGAGCCCCTTCCCGTTTGTGGTAGTAATGGATGGGCTGACATATGAGGTTAGACTGTAATCCCCTTTGAACATGATGTTTGCAGATGATATTGTGATCTGCAGTGAAAGCACGGAGCAGGGAGAGGAACAATTAGAAAGATGGAGGCACTTACTGGAAAGGAGAGAAATGAAGATTAGCCAAAGTATAACAGAGTATATGTGCATGAATGAGAGGGGCGGAGGTGGAAGTGTGAAGCTCCAGGGAGAAGCGATAGCGAGGGTGGATGACTACAAATACATTACAGAGCAATGGTGAGTGTGATAGGAAATGAAGAAATGCGTCCAAGTAGGGTGGAACAATTGGCGGAAGGTGTCTGGTTTTCTATGTGGCAGAAGAGTCTCTGCTAAGATGAGGGGCAAAGTATGGAAAACAGTGGTGAGGCTGGCCAGTATGTACGGATTAGAGTCGGTGGCACTGAAGAAACAACATGAAGCAGAAGTGGAGGTAGCAGAAATGAAGATGTTGAGGTTTGCGCTCGGAGTGAGCAGGTTGGATAGGATTAGGTTGGAGTGGATTAGAAATGAGCTCATTAGAGGGACAGCCAAAGTTGGATGCTTTGGAGTAAACGTTAGAGAGAGCAGACTTCGATGATTTGGACATGTCCAGAGGAGAGAGAGTCAGTATATTGGTAGAAGGGTGCTGAGGATGGAGATGCCAGGCAAAAGAGTGAGAGGAAGACCAAAGAAAAGGTTGATGGATGTTGTGAGGGAGGACATGAGGACAGTGGGTGTTAGAGAGGAAGATGCACGAGATAGGCTTAGATGGAAAAAGATGACACGCTGTGGTGGCCCCTCATGGGACAACCCAAAAGGAAAAGAAGACAAAGTTAACGTCCCACATTGTGTAAAGCTTGTACAGCGTGCCTATAAATAAATATAAAGTGCATATAAATTAAATCGTGCCTAAAGCATCAAATATTATTTAACATCAATGCTAATGTGTATACATAATGTATGGTGGCCTACTATAGGTAGGTTAGGTTAGGGTTATTGTTTACTATCCAATAGTGAACACTTTTTCCAGAAGAGGCAGGAACATAGGAACACACGTAAAACAGGTCAGCCATGATGTACGGATTAGAAATGTTGGCACTCAAGAGACAACAAGGAGTAGAACTGGAGGTGGCAGAAATGAAAATCTTGAGGTTCTCACTTCAGATTGAGGTGGTTGGATAGGATTAGAAATGAGCTCATTAGAGGGATAGCCAAAGTTGGATGTTTTGGAGACAAGATTCGAGAGAGCAGACATTGATGGTTTGGACATGTTCAGAGGCGAGAGAGTGGGTATATTGGTTGAAGGGTGCTGAGGATGGAGCTGCCAGGCAAAAGAGTGAGAGAAAGACCAAAGCTCCAGAACTCCCGCGACCCTTGTGAGGATAAACGGCTAAGAAATTGGATGGATGGATTTAAAAATGTTTCCATACAGACATCAAAATATATGACCCTTATTGTTGTTGTCCTTTTTTAACTAATTGTGACGCACTGGACACAGACTTCAATAAGAGATCGCAATCAGTCAAGATAGAAAGAATCAAATCATACGGTGACAAGTGAAATCAGGAACCCAGATCATTTCCAGTTCAGCACTGCCATTGCTTTTCATTATAGAGCCCCACTTCCCATTAATTAGCCTCCTTGAGCTCATTTTTTATTCTTTGAGCAGCGCCCGTGTGATCTCTGGGTCCTACAGACCCACTATTCCTACCACACTTGTTACTAACCTTCATGACAATTAGTCCCTAAAAAAAACTTCTTCTGTGTACCCAATACATTATTCGTATTCCCCCTCACTTAAATAAATCATTATGTTCTTGAGGGTTTTGCTTAAACAACATACTTCTCTCCTCTTCACTAACTTTACCAACATACAAAAGAAATTTGTCTGCATCGACCTTGTACCATTTTTGGTTGACTTGCTAAAGACGCAAGTAATGCCTGTTCATTCTGCATCATAATCATTGGAAAGAGAACTGTAAAGTCTAGGAACTCCAGCATTTCTTGTCAAAACAACAGAAACTGTTCTAAATTACGTATGTAGATATTTCAAAAGATGCCTGATTTCAAAGTTCCCCTTGGCGTTGACTTATGTCAGTGTAGAGCCTGTCTTGATCAAGAGAATTGCTAGCCTCCATGTGTCTTATGTTCTCTGAATTAGTTCGTTGATAGTGGTCTGCTGGGCCAGTGCAATTGAGACAGAACTTTCTTCAACATGTTGCAGTCCAAATCAGATGCAGTCAGTTTTTAGCTGAGGGCCTGTTTTTAATAAAGGCATTTTCAATACAATTCAAAAGTTTAGAAACACTGATTGTGAGATGATGATGATTATGATGATGATGATTATGATGATGCTTTTTACTTGGATAGTTGGAAAGAATTTGATGTGTCTTATGTTAAGATCCCACACATCCTTGCATCATTTAGTATTGCTGATAAACTGCTTGAATGGTTTCAGGCATACTTGTATGAGCAGAAACAGTTTGTGATAATTGCAAATCCATCCATCCATCCATCCGTTATCTTAGCTGGTCATCCTCACAAGATTCACAGGGATGCTTGAGCCTATCTCAGGTATCTTCGGGCAGGAAGTGCACCATTTACTGGTAGAAACAAACAACCATCTGGACTCAATCACACCCAAGTGCAATTTAGACTCTCCAATCAATGCCTGTTTTTGGGATTTGGGAGGACCTCGGAGTACCCAGAGAAAACCCACACAGATACGGGGAGAACATGCAAACTTCACACAATCAGGCCGCCATTTGAAGCCCAGTCCTCAGAACAGAAAGGCAGATGTTCTAACCAGTCAATCACCGTGTCGCAACAATTGTAAATAAATTTCTGAATTTATCAAGCTCACAAGTCTCTGACTCGGGGATAGAGTTTTGTGAAAATGTAATATTTTACCACCTTTGTTAGAAAATGGTACGCACTGGAAAGGAGAGGAATGAAGATTAGCCAAAGTAAAACAGAATATATGTGCGTGAAAGAGAGGGGCGGAGGGGGAAGAGTGAAGCTCCAGGGAGAAGAGACAGCGAGGGTGGATGACTTCAAATACTTGGGGTCAACAATACAGAGAAATGGTGAGTGCAGTAAGGAACTGAAGAAACAAGTCCAAGCGGGATGGAACAATTGGCGGAAGGTGTCTGGTGTTCTATGTGACAGAAGAGTCTCCGCTAGGATGAAGGGCAAAGTTTATTAAACAGTGGTGGGCCGGCCATGATGTACAGATGAGAGACGGTGGCTCTGGAAAAAAAACAAGAGGAAGCAGAAGTAGAGGTAGCAGAAATGAAGATGTTGAGGTTTGCGCTCGGAATGATCAGGTTGGATAGGATTAGAAATGAGCTCATTAGAGGGACAGCCAAAGTTGGATGTTTTGGAAACAAGGTGAGAGAGAGCAGACTTCGATGGTTTGCACATTTTCAGAGGCGAGAGAGTGAGTATGTTGGTAGAAGAGTGCTGAGGATGGAGCTGCCAGGCAAAAGAGCTAGAGAGAGACCAAAGAAAAGGTTGATGGCTGTTGTGAGGGAGGACATGAGGACAGTGGGTGTTAGAGAAGAGGATGCACGAGATAGGCTTAGATGGAAAAAGATGACACCCTGTAGCGACCCCTAACGGGACAGGCCGAAAGAAAAAGAAGTTTGACAATTGGAAAGAGAGCTTTTCTAAAGGTTTACCATATTTTTTTTCCTCAATTTCAACAACTGTAATGTTGAGTTCTTAGTGAATTTATATCAGTTTTTTTGAATACACAACTAACGTGGGTTTCTTTTAATTAAATGAGATATTGAATTAATTGACAGTGTGCAATGTTAATTTACATAGCTATTCTGCATACGTGTGTGTAGCCAAACACGACCTTCAGTTCCTGATTCATCATCGTGTTGAGTTCAATTTGATCAATGATGATTTGGTGGATATGAACTGTCATTGGTTCCTTGAATATACATTGTTGGATTGAACATGAGGTCACAATTTAAAGCTGCAGATCAAATTTGCCAACTGGAATTTAAAGAAAAATACTTTGTTAACAGTAACTAGTTCAATTATGAAATTATTTTTTGTGATATTGCGAACTCTCAAACTTTCAAATATGTGTGGCTCAATTATCCTGTCCTTAATTGTGGGATTGAGGGTAAGAGGCCAGATAACAGCCCACCGCAATCCCTCCTGGCCAACACACGTTCTCTTAAGTTAGTTAGTCTATTAAAATGTTTTTCATTATACGCAATGTTTATTTTCATTTTGCTTAATTGTATAAAATGCTGTTGAGGGGCTAACACTAAACTCAAACTTGCAAAGGGAGTGTTATTTTTTTTATTGTGGTATAATTCCTGTAGGATGCAATTTTATGCATGGTGGTGTGGCATGTTAGAACGTTTGCCTCGTAGTCCCAAGGACTGCGTTTCAAATCCCGGCCTTGCCTGTGTTCCATACCTGCGTGGTATTTATCTGGGGTCTCGGGTTTCCTCCCAAACCCCCAAAATATGCATGGTTGGATAATTGAATACTCTAAATTGTCAATAGGTGTAAATGTGAATGCATGTGTGTTGTACAGCATTTGCCCTTGTGAATGGCTGCCAACAAGTTTATGGTATACCCCTCATCCTGTCCAGATACAGTTGGTACAGCACTTCCCTTGTGAGAAGAAGCCGCCCAGAAAATGGGTGTATGGATGTCATCTTTCATTACATGTCATATGAGGTATTTTTTCTCCAATGTTCTGTCTAAAAATATATATCACTTCACAGGCTATTTAAAAAAGTTGCTTGGTGTTCATGTACCATACTTTTTCCTCACTTAGAAGTTACTCAACGTGACATTGGCAGTTGTATCTTTTACTGTACATAGCTAATCTTTTTTTTTAATATATGACTTGAGAATGGAAAAACAAATGGGTAACACTATTAGCCAATTAACATGTTTATCTGTAATCCCAAAGACAGGGAGGGGAAGATGGCAGAGGCGGGGTGGCACTGCCCCATCTGTATCCGATTTATTACATTATTTCACAGTACAGAAAGCGATCACAAACAGAAAGGGTGGGTGAGGTTGGCAGTCTTTCCTCGCACACTTTTGCCAATTAGCAGAAGAGTCACACTTCAGCATCTATTTCACCTGTTAAGAATTCTAGATGCTGCTATCAGTTATCCATAACAAGCTTGTACAAAGACCAAATGCACAATTTGGAGTGATTTGTTGTCCGGTTTCACCGCTTCTTTGTCCCAGGCCAGACGAGCTAAGAGCTGTGCAATGGAGCACCCCTGCTGTTTGTCAAGTTGAAAAAATCTGCAATGAAAGGAGTGGGGGTGAATATGACAGTGGAGCAGAGGTATCAGCAACAGAGAGCCATATTCGAATCTTTAAAGCAAGATGCAATTACAGCTGCAGTGATGGTGATGTGTGTGACAGAAGTGCCTGTTAGTGGTACATAGCTGCTCTCGAGCATCATTACCCTCACTGTAGATAATATATTACAGCCTTGAAGTGAGGAATGAAAACAAAAGGCTGTTAGGAGTTAGGAGGGAGATCTGGGCTTTGGAGAGTCATTTACAGAAAGAAAATGGCCAGATTTTGACGTCTTCAGGACTCTTCGCACTTTTTGCAAGCTTCAAAGAATTTCTCTAAGTTTCATTTTCTTTGGGTGTCATTTGAATTTAATATGTTGGAATGCAGGCGGCACAAATGCGCAGCTGTAGAGCGCCAGCCTCATCGTTCTGAGGACCAGCGTTCAAATCCCAGTCTCGCCTGTGTGGAGGCACGGGGAGAACATGCAAACTTGAGATCTGTGTTCATGAAGTCCTTTGAACCCCTTGTGCTGGACCACCTCAAGAGCGTCACAGGTTCCCAACTGTCCAATTGCAAACTTAAGACGGGCCTTGACATGTACTGCTTTAACCAGGGGAACCTTCCATACCATGCAAGATTTCAAACCATGACGTTTTAGTGTATTACCAACCTTTGAAACGGTGGTCCCAGCTCTTTTCAGGTCATTGACCAAGTCCTGTCGTGTAGTCCTGGGCTGATTCCTTTCTAAGGATCACTGAGACCCCACGAGGTGATATCTTGCAAACTCCAATCCAATTGAGATTGACCATCATGTTTAGCTTCTTCTATTTTCCAATGATTATTCCAACAATGGTCCTTTTTTCACCAAGCTGCTTGGCAATTTCTCCAGAGCCCTTACCAGTCATGTGGAGTTTTGTCTCTTGAATCTTTGGACAGCTCTTTGGTCTTGGCCATGTTACAAGTTTGAGTCTTACTGATTGTATGGTGTGGATAGGTGTCTTTATTCAGCTAACAACCTCACACAGGAGCATCTGATTCAGAATAATACATGGAGTGGAGGTTGACTTATAAAGGCGGACTAACAGGTCTTTGAGGGTCAGAATTCTAGATAGATTCTGATAGACAGGTGTTCAAATGCTTATTTACAGCTGTATCACACAAATAAATCATTTAAAAAAATCATGCATTGTGATTTCTGGATATTTCTTTTTAGATTATCTCCCTCACAGTGGACATGCACTGACCATGAAAATTTCAGACCCCTCCATGATTTCTAAGTGGGGGACCTTGCAATACAACAGGATGTTCAAATATTTATTTTCTTCACTATATATATATATATATATATATATATATATATATATATATATATACACAAAATGTATCTATTTTTTTTATTTATTTATATTTTGTGGCCCGCAAAATTCGCCACTTTAAACTGCTCCCTTTGCACAACAAACACTGTTAACACACTTAGCTATATAGATTTTACATCTTGCACATCTTATAAGGAATAGTTCCTTTTAACTGAAATGTCTCTTGTTCTTTGTTCTTGTTGCTATGTTGTTCCTTGTTCGTTGTTCTGAATGTCGTACCAGAACAGCACCGTCTGCCGAAGAAAAATTCCTTGTGTTTTTACACACTTGGCCATATATATATATATTCACACACACACACACACAGACATTCTGTACATATAACGGTGAGAAAACTATTATTAACCAGCCCTTAAAAGTTTTTTGCAATTATTATTCTGTTGGCACAATTTACCGGCTCAGTCTGAAAATCTTCAACAGTCATTACCAAATAATTGTATTTATTGTAATTTCGATATAGCCATGACACTCGTGAAAATAAGAGGCTCAGAAAATGGATGGATGAATGGATGGATTTCTTACAGTATCAACAACTTGACAGTTTGCCAAACCAGGTGATTAAAACACAATTCAATATCCTTCATTTCGTCCCGTCAAGTCAAGGTTATTTTGATCTACTTTTAGACTAAGAGCGATTTCCTCACACTATAGAGAAAACCAACTGATCCTCACCCGAGCAAGTGGTATTCCAGGCTGATTAGTTTACTCTTGAGCATGCACACTAGATGCTTTTACAAACTCATTACCTGCGTGTCATAAATAAAAACCTGCACAGAATGGACCAAGTCAATCAGATCAGAGAAGGATAGTATAATTACATGCTAAATTTAGTGGCTAAGGAAGTGGGCTTTTTAGCACTTCCCTAGTGGTTCCCTGGAGGGTTATCATTAATGTATGAAAATGAAAAATGTCATGCTTCTGTTCTTCGATTTTGCTTTGTGATTTCAGTATTTGATGGACTGCTGGGTGGGGGGGGGGGCACACCTGATGGGGATGATGATCAAATGACCATTTAAGGGGAACAGAAGCGGAAGGAGGGCGCTGGATTATTTTGTAGAGTCACACTCACTTCCGCTATGGTCTTCATGTTTCCAACCTTGTGTTTGTCCAACTGGTGGTTCGAATATAGTATATTGCGAGGTTAGATTTTCCAAGCCTAGTTCTTAACCCCGGGTGTCAATCTTCCGCTGTGGCTCCATCCTCTGGTTCTATAGTGATTGAGTAGGTAAAGCTTGTTCCACGACCCACTTCATCCGCTTTTTCTTTTGAACTATTTCGGCGGCTGCACACGAGTTACCTCCACTTCAAGTTTGTTTTCCTGTTTTTTACTTGCTTTTAAGCAGACTGTTTTATTTGCGTCTATTTCAGTTTGTATTGCTGCTTGTGAGTTAGGTACACCTTTAGTTCCCTTCTGTTATTTTATGCCACGCACAGCCTCTTGTGAATAAATTGAGAGTACGCGTCACTATTACGTGTCTGCCATTTTGGGTCCTCTATTCCTTATACATGTCATAGCAGAATTATCCGGCCAAACGCATGAACCCCATTGACCCTCATCAAGTTCACCTGGTCTTTACGAGCCAAGGCGTTGCAGAGGTTCAAGGAGGCAGTGTCAATTTTGTCCACTAATTTTGCACAGTAGAGGCACGGGTCGATCATCTTTGTGCACAATTGGAAACAGCAGGGAACCCCCCATGCCGTAGTCAATGGGATTAATTACCAAGCACGCATCCCCACGGTTTTCTAGTGTTCCCAGTGCAGGTGAACCTTTTATACTGCACCCACCCTGCTATTCTGGGGAATTTAGTTTATTTACCACTTTTCACTAGTGTTTGAACAGCGACCATCCACGCATGCGCAAGAACGAGCCAAGATTGAGTATATCATGAGTTTACGCACCAGCAAAGCAGTGGCTTGGGCGATTGCAGTGATCAACGCTAAATGAGCAGTTTGGGCATTGCTTGATACCTTCTTAATCAAGACTTGCAGAATTTTTGATCACCCAGTTAGTGTGGTAGACTGCAGGATTTGACTCATCGGTGGCGGAATACTCATTTTCCTTCTGTACTATTGCTGCTGAGAGTGGGTACGGCGGAAAAGCGTTGTGGGGAATTTTTCGCCGAGGACTGAGTGCCCATGTCAAGGAAAAACTGTCTGCCCGGGACAAGTCATCGGGGCTTGAGGAGCTAATCAAGTTTGCCATTCGCCTTGACAATCGGCTATGCAAGTGAGAGAAAGAACACGCCGCTGAATCCAGGGACTCTTCATCCACCCCCAGTGTCATTGGAGGGCCCTTCGGTCAGTTTGGACACTGTAACCCTTTTGGATGCCTCGTCCCCTCCTTAAGATGATCAGCCCATGCAGCTTAAAGGGGGACGACTGACACCAGCTGGACGAGTTTGACGGATGAGTCAGCGGCTGTCTGTACTGCACCCAGCCTGGGCATAAAGTGGCAGCCTGCCCTAAGAGAGTGCTTCCATGAACCATCAACACACTCTTCTGGGAATGCATTGCGGACTCGCCGACCAGCTAGTCACTTCAACCATTCCACTACCTCTTGTGAGTAGCCATGGCTACTGAGACCTACCGTGCAATTAGCAGGAGCTCGTGTGCAAGCTGTATGGGAGGATTCCCTTTGCTGCACACACGTGTTACTGTCACTGCACTTATTGACTCCGGGTCTGATGACAACTTTGTGGACATTTCTGTTGTTAAAAGTTGAAATTGTCCCTTGTTTAAGATGGAGCTCCCCAAAGGGGTTTTTGACCTAGATGGGTGTTATCTGGCGGTAGTTATACAGTTTACAGACACCTTATTACTTAAACTGTCGGGCAATCGCCACCAAGCCATACACCTAAATGTGATGCGCATGCCTTGTGCAGTGGTAGTTTTGGTCTTCTGTGGTTAGGACTGGGCAATCCCCATATAAATTTGGAAAAACTGGGATTGAGAACTGGAGCATTTTTGTCATGTTAACTGCCTTCAGTCCACATGTACCCCCCAAAATTCTACCTAACGAGACGGTTGAGCAAATGAATTTGGTCAATATACACTATCTGCCGAGTACCTGGACTTGTGGAAGGTCTTCAGTAAGGACCGGCCCCATTCCCTACAACCACACTGTCCTTAAGATTGTGGGATCGAACTTATACTAGGGAGCAGTTACTCAATGCCAAACTGCACCATATCTCTCAACCATCTCATCTCTCATCTCCTGCCTCAGGTCTCATACATCCTTCAACCTCTCCTGTGTAAGCTGGGTTCTTTTTCACACATAAGAAAGATAAGAGTCTCTGTCCATATGTACACTATCAAAGGCTGAATGACATCTTTAAAAACAAGTACCTGGTTTTCCTTGTAGACTCGGGCTTTTCGTTGTTGTGTTCAGCTATTTTTTTTTTTTTACTAAACTTTACCTCTGAAATGCCTCCCATCTAGTGAAAACCATCGAGGGTGACAAGTGTAAGATCGCGTTTAACACTTCACTTCAAGTACCTCGTAATGCCATTCGGTCTGACTAACGCACTCTCGGTTTTTCAGTGTCTAAATAATGATGTCCTTTGTGACTTTTTGGGAATGTTGGAGGCAACCAGAGAGCCTGGAGAAAACCCACACAGGCACGGGGAGAACATGCAAACTCCATACAGGGGGAGGCCACCATGCCGCAAGTTTTAAAATAATAATAACATTTAAATTAGTGCTTTACATGGGGCTAGAGAGGGATGGGTTTTCAAAACATTATTTGAATAATATCATACTGACAGATCATACGGACAATTTTACATGTATGGCAAGAAGCGTTTTTATTTTTTAATCTGCAATCTATTTTGAAGTAACCTCCAGTCCTGTTGACCAGGATAATTTAGCCATTCATGCGAGGACTTCAGACAAAAATGGTACAACATGTGCCTTGAAAATAAAAATTCCCACTTTTTCCAGCTGCCTATTGTCGCTCACTTGCAACTATGGCTGCCTGTACAGGATTGTGGTCTTTCACCTCTCATCTATCAGTGAGACAATTGGCTGACATAGCACTTATTTTCCACTCACTCATGAATATTCACTTTAGCCCCACTTCAAGGGTACATAAGATATACAGTATCTTTTCTATACACAGGAGATATCTCCCACTGTGCCATACCATTTCTCCAGCTCCCTCTTCTTCTTTCAAGGTTTTCATTCATGAGTAACATCAACATTAACCGTAATATCCAAGCCTTAATTTCATGCACATGTTCCAGTAGAGGTATCGACCAGGAGACATTTTTTCACTGAGAATGTGCAAGCCAACATGATCCTGCACCGTTTGCGCAAAGGAAAAATCCCATTAGTCCTTTGTCAGCAAAAACACTTTAATTTGAGGCTTTTCGCTCCTGAGTAAGCACTGAATTACCTCAGGAGCCTAGTGAGATACAGGAAATACATGCAAACCTCTCTCCTTCATCCAAAGAGACACTTTTTTCTGCACTCTCCAACTTTATCCTTCTGGTCATTAAGGTTAAAAAAAACAGTCATTGTAATTATATTGTTAAATCAGATGTACAAGGCAGACTTGCATGATTGTCATCAAATTCACAGTGAAACCACATGGAGAGCTCACAACTTTCAAAAGTGTCGTAAACCTTTGTTGTACTTAATGTAACAGTAACCATGATAGTTGGGAAGTTTATAAAACATGTTCATTAGATTTTTTGGGGGAAAACTAATTAATTTGTCTCCACGTTTAATTCAGTTGAAAAGATAATTTTCACATGCATGTCATCAGCCTTCCTTTGCTGGGGTTAAGTCATAGAGACCCCATAAAAAGGGTAATGGAGGACACAAAAACCTTGTGCTAGATATTTATATCAATAACAGAATCAATTTTATGACCCAAGTGTGTGAAAACACAGAAGGGATTTTTCTCTTGCATTCTGTGTCACCCTGGTACGACATACAGGACAAGTACAACAAAGCAACAACAACAAAGAACAAGAGATATTTCTATTTATAAGAAAATATATTATATACAGTGAAGAAAATAAGTATTTGAACACCCTGCTATATTGCAGGTTCTCCCACTAAGAAATCATGGAGGGGTCTGAAATTTTCATCATAGGTGCATGTCCACCGCGAGAGAGATAATCTAAAAAGAAAAATTCAGAAATCACAATGTATGATTTTTTTAATGATTTATTTGTGTGATATAGCTGCAAATAAGTATTTAAACACCTGTCTATCAGCTAGAAATCTGGCCCTCAAAGACCTGTTAGTCCGCATTTAAAAGTCCACCTCCACTCCATGTATTATCCTGAATCAGATGCACCTCTGTGAGGTCGGTAACTGCATAAAGACACCTGTCCACCTCATACAATCAGTAAGACTGAAATGTGTAACATGGCCAAGACCAAAGAGCTTTCCAAAGACACCAGAGACAACATTGTACAACTCCACATGGCTGGACAGGGCTATGGAAAAATTGCCAAGCAGCTTGGTGAAAAAAGGACCATTGTTGGAATAATCATTAGAAAATGGAAGAAGCTAAACATGATGGTCAATCTCAATTGGATTGGAGCCCCATGCAAGATATCACCACGTGGGGTCTCAGTGATCCTTAGAAAGGTGGGGATTCAGCCCAGGACTACACGACAGGACTTGGTCGATTACCTGAAAAGAGCTGGGACCACCGTTTCCAAGGTGACTGTTGGTAATACACTAACATGTCAGGGTTTGAAATCCTGCATGGCACGGAAGGTTACCCTGCTTAAACCAGCACATGTCAAGGCTTGTCTTAAGTTTGCCAATGACCATTTGGATGATACAGAGGAGTCATGGGAGAAGGTTTTGTGGTCAGATGAGACCAAAATGGAACTTTTTGGTCATAATTCCACTAACCGTGTTTGGAGGAAGATGAATGATGAATTCTATCCCAAGAACCCCATCCCTACTGTGAAGCCTAGTTGTGTGAAGCACGGGGTGGTATCATCATGCTTTGGGGGTGTTTTTCTGCACATTGGACAGGACGACTGCAAAGTATTAGGAAAGGATGACCGCAGGCATGTATTGTGAGATTTTGGGGAACAACTTCTTTCCCTCTGTCAGAGCATTGAAAATGGGTCATGCCTGGGTCTTTCAACATGACAATGACCCAAAGCACACAGCCACGAAAAAACAGGAAGTGGCTCTGTAAGAAGCATAACAAGGTTCTGGTGTGAACTAGCCAGTCCCCAGACCTAAACCCAATAGAAAATCTTTGGAGGGAGCTGAAACTCCTTGTTTCTCAGCGACAGCCCAGAAACCTGTCTGATCTAGAGAAGATCTGTGTGGAGGAGTGGCCAAAATCCCTCATGCAGTGTGTGCAAACCTGGTGAACCACTAAATGTTTGACCTCTGTAATTGAAAACAAAGGCTACTGTACCTAATACTAACATTGGTTTTCTCAGGTATTCAAATACTTATTTGCAGCTGTAGCACACAAATCATAAAAAACTCATACATTGTGATTTCTTTTTTTTCAAGATTATCTGTCTCACAATGGACATGCACCTACAATAAAAATTTAAGACCCCTCCATTATTTCTAAGTGGGAGAACTTGCAATATAGTAGTGTGTTCTTCTTCTTTTCCTTTCGGCTTGTCGCGTTAGGGGTCGCCACAGCGTGTCATCTTTTTTCATCTTAGCCTATCTCCTGCATCTTCCTCTCTAACCCCAACTGTCCTCATGTCTTCCCTCACCACATCCATAAACCTTCTCTTTGGTCTTCCTCTCGCTCTTTCGCCTGGCAGCTCAATCCTCAACACCCTTCCACCATTATACTCACTCTCTCGCCTCTGAACATGTCCAAATCATCAATGTCTGCTCTCTCAAATCTTGTCTCCAAAACATCCAACTTTGGCTGTCCCTCTAATGAGCTCATTTCTAATCCTATCCAACCTGCTCACTCCGAGCGAGAACCTCAACATCTTCATTTCTGCTACCTCCAGTTCTGCTTCCTTGCAGCGTGTTCAAATACTTCTTTTTTTTCACTGCATATAATATATCCATCCATCCAGTCATTTCTGATTTGCTTATCCTCACAAGGTTGTGCTAGAGCCTATCCCAGCTGTCATTGTGCAGGAGAATAGGTACACCCTGAACTGGTTCCCAGGATGTGCAGGGCACATGGAGACAGACAACAGTCCCATTCACAATCACACCTGGGGGCAATTTAGAGTGTCCAATTAATGTTGCATATTTTGGGGATTTGGGAGGAAATTGGAGTGGCCAGAGGAAACCCACGCTGGCACGGGGAGAACAGTCAAACTTCACACAGGCGAGGCGGGGATTGAACCCGGGACCTCAGAACTGTGAGACCAATGCTTTCCAGCCGCCCAAAGCTCAACATCCTAAAACATAAATCTTAGAATGGACTAACACTAGTAAAGTAAGTAAAGACTTGGGCGTCAGTTGGACGACCGTGGGGATTATTATTTCAGACAAAGCCTGTATTTTAGCACACATGAAGGATTCCGCCCCTATGACGTAAACACTTTTTTTGTGAAAAAAATAAATAAAATAAAGTGACGTTCTTTTATCCTTGCTGAGATGGAAAGATTACTTATGTTATGGATTGAGGATCAGAATTAATGTAAACTTGATATCATCCTAATGTCAATTAAGGTGTATTTTCCTAACTTTGAAAGAGCAGAAAGGCAAGGATGCTGAAGAGGAATCCACCACTAGCAACGGCTACCTGCACTTGTGTCTTTAGCAATAGCTAAGCGGAGCCTCCCTTTATTCTTTGCCATCCACCTCCCACAGTAATGGTAAGTGAAGCATCTTCTATTTTTTTATTTGAGTGTATTTTATTTTTTTTTTATATGAAATGCCAATACTCACCCATTTTTTCTGAGGAGCTAATCCACACGAGGGTCACGGGAATGCTGAAGCCAATCCTAATGGTCATCGTGAATGTTGACTTCAACGGTGAAATCTGATTTTCTCCGAAATTTGACTTAAGTTGCTAGTGCAGGAATGGATCATGGTCATAGACCGAGGACTCCCTGTATATATACATATATCTATCCATCCATCCATTTTCTTGGCTGGTTGTAGGCAGTGCTCAAGGTTATCCATGCTGTCAATGGACAGGAGGCAGGGTACACCCTGGACTCGTTGCCAGCCAATCGCAGTGCACTGTAAACTGTCGCACTCACAATCACGCCTAGTGGCAATTTAGAGTGTCCAATTAACGTTGCATGGTTTTGGGATGTGGGAGGAAACAGGAGGGCCAGGAAAACACCCACGTATGCACAGGGAGAACATGCAAACTCCACACAGGTGGGTCCGGGATTGAACCCGGGACCTCAGAACTGTGATGCTCCCGATCGGAACCCGAGTGGTGTTCTGTTCGGTGCTCAGCACAGATTATTCATAACCAACACATGTTCAACCATAAGAGTGCCATTCCCTCACTTGGTACCGGGATACCTTGGGTCACCTTTTGATAAATGACTTTGTTATTGTGTCATCGGATTTACCCTAACCTGCATGTCTTGGACAACGGGGTGAAGAGAGGGGTGGAGCTGACCACTGATCACCACCTGCTGATGCTTTTGCTCCAATGGTGGGGAAAGATGCCGGTCTGACCTGGCAGGCTCAAAGGCATAGTATTGGTGGACACCAACAATTAGGAATGCCGTCAAGCTGTAAAAAGAGACTTATCGGGCCTTTTTGGCCTTTGGGAAACCTGAGGGTACCGCGTGGCCAACCAGAATGCAGCTTTGGTGGTCGCTGAGGCAAAAACCCAGGAAGGAGGAGTTTGGTGAAACCATGGAGAAAGACGTCCAAAAGACTTCCAGGAAATTCTGGTCCACCATCCGGCATCACAGGAGGGTGAAACAGTGCACCATCAACACTGCGTTTAGTGGGGATGGGGAGCTGCTAACATCAATTCAGGTTGTGAGTTGGTGGGGAGAAAACTTCAAAGACCTCCTCAATTTTACCGACATACCCCCTTCCCATGAATAAGCAGAGTCTTGTGTCTCTGAGGTGGTTAAATAGCTGGTCGATAGCAAGGCTCTGGACAACTCTCGTTGCATGGACATAAGGGACAGTGACGCTAGATTAGCAGACTGGGTGGTGAAGGGTTTGTTCCTTCTACAGGGGAATCACACTCCTCAGCCTCCCTGGTATGGTCTATTCAGGGGTGCTGGAGAGGAGGGTCCATCAGGAAGACGAATCTCAGATTCAGGAGCAACAATGTGCTTTTCGTCGTGGTTGTGGAAAAGTGAACCAGCTCTTCACCCTCAGCAGTGTCCCCGAGGGTGCATTGGAGTGGTTCAAAACACTCGATGTGTTTTGTTGATTTGGAGAAGGCATTCGACCATGTCCCTTGGTTAGTCCTGTGGGGTATCCTTCAGTAGTATGTGGTACTGAACCCCCTGTTACGAGCTGGTCGGTCCCTCTACAACCAGTATAAAAATTTGGTCTGCATTGGTAGCAATAAATTTAACTCGTTGCAGCCCTATGGGTGTACAAGAGAATGCAATCTGTAAGCCGGTCCCAAGCCTGTATAAATGCAAAAGGTTTTGTCAGGAAGGCACCATGCTTAAAACTTTGCCTAAAAAATTCATCTAAAGAATCCTATACCGGTTCGGTCGTGGCCGGGGTTAACAACGCTTCCCCCCGGCATCGTTAATCTGCATGGTGTCGGTGGAAATTCAGCCACTGTGGGTCAAAGACAAAGAAGAGGAGGAAAGTGGATTCTTGGCAGAAAAAGAACAAATGAGTTTGGGGACTTACAGTAGAAGGTTGGGACTATTACAGGAAATGCCCAGGAGTTGGTTGACATGATTATTTGAAGAAAGGTTGATATATTGTGCATCTAAGCGAGGAAGTGGAAAGGATGTTCGGCTAGAAGTTTAGGGGCAGGGTATAAATTATATTACCATGGAGTAGATGGGAAGAGAATTTGAGTAGGGGTTATTTTAAAGGAAGAGCTGGCTAAGAATGTCTTGGAGGTGAAAAAAGTATCAGGTCGAGTGATGAGGCTAAAACGTGAGGGTGTTATGTATAATGTGATTAGCAGCTATGCCCCACAGGTAAGATGTGACATAGAGTTGAAAGAGAAATTCTGGAAGGAACTAGATGAAGTAGTTCCGAGCATCCCAGACACTTAGAGAGTTGTGATGGTGAAGGAGGAGCTCCCGGAAGACTGGACCAGTACAGACAAGGTGAGAAAGCCTAGGGCAGAGTACCAAGAGATGAACTGTGGTACTGCATGCGTAAGTCTGGTGTGGCGGAGAAATATGTGAGAATAGTACAGGACATGTATGATGGCAGCAGAACAGTGGTGAGGTGTGCCAAAGGTGTGATAGAAGTATTTAAGGTGGAGGTGGGATTGCATCCGGGATCACTTCTGAGCACCTTCCTGTTTGTTGTGGTAATGGATAGGCTGACAGATGAGGTTAGACTGGAATCCCCTTGGACCATGATGTTCCCAGATGACATTGTCATATGCAGTGAAAGCAGGAAGCCGGTGGAGGAACAATAAGAAAGATGGAGGCATGCACTGGGAATGATAAGAATGAAGATTAGCCGAAGTAAAAACATGTGTGTGAATGAGGGAGGTGGAGGGGAAAGAATGAGGCTCCAGCAAGAGGAGATACCGTGGGTGGACAACTTCAAATACTAGGGGTCAACAATCCAGAGCAATGTTGAGTGTGTTAAGGAAGTCAAGAAACGGATCCAAGCTTGTTAGAACAGCTGGCAGAAAGTGTCTGATGTGTTATGTGACTGAAGAGTCTCTGGTGGGATGCGGGGCAAAGTTTATAAAACAGTGGTGAGGCTGGCCATGATGCTTGGATTAGAGACGATTGCAATGAGAGAAAACAGGAAGCAGAGCTGGAGGTGGCAGAAATGAAGATGTTGAGCTTCTCCCTAGGAGTAAGTAGGTTGGATAAGATTAGAAATGAGATCATGAGAGGGGCAGCCAAAGTGATATGTCTTGGAGACAAGGTTCGAGGGAGCAGACTTCGATGGTTTGGACATGTCCAGATGTGAGAAAGTGAGTATATTAGTAGAAGGGTGCTGAGGTTGGAGCTGAGAAAGACCAAAGAGAAGGTTGATGGATGTGTGTATGAAAATATGAGCGCAGTGGGTGTGAGAAAGAGAGATGCAGGAGAGGTTCACATGGAAAAAGATGACTCACTGTGGCAACCCCTAAAGGGACAAGCCGAAAGGAAAAGAAGAAGACGAAGTTGCATTTGATTAAGGTGAAGGTTGGACTTTGGCAAGGCCCTTTGTCATTGATTCTGTTTATATTTTTCATGGACAGAATTTCTAGGCGCAGGCAAGACCTAGAAGGGTCATATTTGGAAGCCTCAGTAAATCATATCCACTTTTTGCAGATATGGTTTCTCTTGTCGTCATCAAACCGTGATCTCCAACTCCGTGAAGGAGCTGGGATGAGAATCAGCATCTCTAAATCTGTGACCAGGGTCCTTGGTCAGAAAAGGATGAATGTGTTCTCCAGATTGGGGATGAGATCCTTCCCCATGTGGAGGAATTCAAATATTTTGGGATCTTGTTCACCAGTGAGGGAAGAATGGAACCAGAGATTGACAGATGGACTGGTGCAGCCTCTCCAGAAATGTGGACTTTGGATCAGTACGTTGTGGGATGGACTGTGGGAAGGAGCCCAGCCAAAAGGGTCCATCTAAGTTCCTACCCTTTATGATCATAAATTGTAGGTCATGACCGAAAGAACAAATTCCTGGCTATACATGACTGAAATAACTCCTCTATAAGTGGCCCGGGCATCTGTTTAGGATGCCTCTGAGACTCCTCCCTGATGATGTGTCATAGGCATGTTCCAGGACAAGCTGGAGAGACTATGTCTCTCAGCTTGCTCGTGAAAGCTCCTAGGAAGAGCTGGATGAAGTGGCTTTGGAGAGGGAATTCTGGACTGCTAAAGTTGCCGCCACTGTGACGTGATCTCAGAAAAGAGCAAGAAAATGGTTGTATGGATGGACGGATGAATGGATGGAAATGTGTCGACTGGTGTAACACATAATACAGTGGTACGTCTACTTACAAACGTCTCTTGTGACAAAAAAATCAGGTTACAAAATGGCTCCTCTGAAAAATATTCTAGTTACGAAGAAAAATTCAGGATATGAAAGGAAAAAATAGGCGCTAGAATCACAGCCCCCAAATTCCAATGTAAACATTCTGTATTTTGGTTTATGTCGCACAATGGAGCTGCTCTACTATTGTCTATCGACATAGCATTTCCTGGCATCCCATTGGCTAAGGATGGACTTTAATCTTTACACATTATCCTTTTTGTTGTCCTTGGACACTCAACTGTCACTGAATCACGATAGCGCTTTCACACACTAGCACATATTGGTAAAGTACAACTTTTTCGTGAGTTTTTCAGTAGTGTTTTTTGCAAGTTTATTCATGTTTATCACCATGGGCTCCAAGAAACTTTATTTGAATTAGGTTGTGTACATTCCTAGGTATGTTTTCTCTTGGGTGTCAAACGTTTCCCTTCTCCTCTGTCCCCCACAATGCCTTTTGCTTGTCACTCTCCCTTCTTTTCCCATAATCACCCAATACCAAAGGTAATGAACATAATTGTTCGTAGTCTTTACATCATGTTCTTTCAATGCCTATTTTAGGTGTGTGGGGCGAGGAACTTGGCCTGTATGAGGCTATTTATATACAAACAGCGCTTCTACTTACGAAAGTCACATTACGAAACGACTTCCTGGAACAAATTATTAAATTAATTTTTAATTATTTTTTTTTTTTATTAGAGGCATCACTAGTTTGAGAGAGGATAAACGAGGAAAATGAGGGAGGAGGAAGAATAGAAGAGACAAATGTGGAACACAAAATGAAGTGTCTGATTAATAAGTGGGAAGTTCAAATGGCATCCCCCCCAAGAAAGATTTTGATTGTAATTTTTTCGCTAACCAACAGACCTTTGATTTTCTCTCAGAGTCACAGTAGATGGAGCTTTCCAAATGATACCAAATGCCTATTTATTTATTTATCTATTTATTTATTTATTTATTCATTCATTCATAACTCGTCAGCTGGGATAGGAGACCCGCAACATTAGTCAAGAGGAGCCGTCCGGAAATGGATAATGGATGATGTTTACATGCACAAACATCACTGGCTGAAGACAAGCAGCATCACAGGGAAAAAGTATTGGTTAAATGTTGCATTACTTTTTTTTTTTTCAAACAAACATGCTTGCCCTTGTTGTTTCGAATAATTTACTTGTATATAGTTGTTTCTTTGTGTTGATACTTATTGCAGAAGGCAGCACCATTGAGTGAGCTAAGTACAAATCCCTGTTTCCTTAATTACACATCTGTTCCCCATTCCCTCCGCCTGTAATTTCCTCCACCTCAGGTGACTGCAGGTAAATAAGGATGGAGAAAGCCGTCTGCTCTCTGACCAGCGCTGACATGCAGGGACATCTGTGGCAGATGTTTTGTTATTTCAACCCGGTAATCACACAAAGTGCTGAGAGTGGTGAGCTTGCATATGACTTGTTCACCACCCAGTGGTCAGAGTGAAAGGCGCAACCTAAATGGCTGTAGAATTATTGAGTCTGTCGGGTTCTACACCACATTTTGTTTGACAGCACAAATACAGTGACTTACTGATGATCAAATGCCCCTGACAGGTTCTGAATTTGAATTAATGTTGCATTGGGCCCTTTTGACTGAAATTTGAATTTTGTCTAGGTTGTCTCTGGGTATTCTTTCACATATAATCCATCCATCCACACCACATATTCTTACAAGGGTCACTGGTTGCTGGACCCTATCTGAGCTGAATCTGGTCACCAGACAATTGTAGGGTATACAGAGACAAACAACCATTCACAATCGCTCATTCATACCCACGGCCACTCTTTAATTAACCTACCATGCAGCTTTCCGGAATGTGGGGGAAAACCGGAGTACATGGCAAAAACCCTCACAAGCATTGGGAGAACATGGAAACTCCCCACAGGTGAGCCCAGATTTAAAACTGGGTCCTCAGAACTGGTAGGCAGATTTGCTAAACTTTTCACCACAGCCTGCATCTAAGCCTGGCCGTCCCAGTATTCCAGCATCAAAGTATTCAGCATCAGAATCAGATTTAATGGCCAAGTGTGTAAAAACACACAAGGACTTTTTCTCCAGTAGTTAGTGCTGCCCTGGTATGACATAACAAACTAGGAACAACATAGCAACAAAAACAAAAAACACAGAGACATTTCTGTTTATAGGGACTATTCCTTATAAGACGTGCAAGATGTAGAATATATACATATAAATGTGTTAACAATGTCAATTGTGCAAAAGGACCAGTTTAAAGTGACGAATCGTATGATCTACACAAAAAAAAAGTCATACCTTCTGATTTTGGATGTCCCACAATTCACAATAAAATTCATTGCCACAACTTCTTCTGTCTCAATCTGCTCTGAGAGTTCAAACCATAACAAATATGTTTCACTTATGTTGGCATCTTTGGGTTTGATTTATAAATAAAGTATTCCTGACTGTGATTCTCAAAATAATCATAATCAATAATAAGTGGTCATACACTGTATTTTCTTTTTTTTTTTCAGAGCAACGAGTCGCAATATGGATTAAAGGATGGACTAATGGATACCGGGCTGATTAAAACTTCCAAAATTATATACGACAATGGTGGAATACATTAGTACAAGTTAAAATGTTAATACAGTATAATGTTTGTGGTACATATCAGATATGAGTAAATTCTAATGTTAAGATCTATTCCTTCAAATATGGCGTTTCAAAGACCCACCAGATTTGATTTGTGATGAATTTAGCTTCTCAGAAAGAAAAAAAGAGACAATCCAAAAAAATAAAAAGGCTCTTTGGGGAATTGGAGCTACAGTGGCATGTATGTTTGTGAAAGTATTGCATCTCAAGTATAAAATCTATTACTAATGACAATATGGAACCCGCGGTAAAAACAAAATATTAATTACAAAATGTGCAATATAATCTAACCAGAACAAAAATAAATTTAGTTTCCAACTGCTGTGTTTCACCTGGGACTTCGGGTTACTTATTAGACTGGAGGTGATGAGTGAATATTCCTCTCTGAATTGAAAAGATTATCTCTCCGGTCACTCGTGGATTCTGTTAGGGAAGCACTGGACCTTGTACCAGCCTGAACAAAGTAGGGCTACTGTGAGGTGCTGGCACAGATCCCACTGGAACCATCTAAGGGTGGGTCAGCAGCAGCTGTAGAGGGTTTTGAAAATCATCAATTAGATATATATCCATGCATCCATCCATCCATCCATTCATCCATTTTCTTTGCTGCTTATCCTCATGAGGGTCGCAGGGAGTGCTGGAGCCTATCCCAGCTGTCAACAGGCAGGAGGCAGGATACGCCCTGAACTGGTTAGTTGGTATATATGAATCTCTGCCATACCTCCTTCCAGATCCTCTCCAGTTCTGTCTGGTTGAATGTTGAAAATTAGTGGACAGACATTTTCACTCAATTGGATTTAACTTTGGGCTCTTGCTGTTGCCTTCAAGAACAGTCATAGAGTTGTACTAAAGTCACTTTGTCATTTTTGCTGTCTGGTCAGAGTCATTGTCTAATTGGAAGGTAAACTTTTTGCTGAGCCTGAGGTCTTTTGCGCTTGGAGGAGGTTTTTGTCCAGGATATCGTGATGCTTTGCCGCATTCATCCTCTCTCCGATTACAACCAGTCATCATATTTCTGTACCTGAAAAACCCTCCCACAGCATGATGCTGCCACCCCCTGTATTGGACAGGTGATGAACATTGCCGGGTTTTTGCCACACATACCTCTTACACTCGAGGCCAAAAAGTTCTATCTTGGTCTCATCAGACCAGAGAACATTATTCCTCAACGTATTGGAGTCCTTCAGGTGTTGTTGTTTTTTTCCCCAGCAAACTCTATGTGGGCTTACATGTCAAGCACAGAGGAGAGGGTTCCTTCAGATCTACTATCAACTAGTGGAGGGCTGCAGTAATGGTTGACTTTCTGGAACTGTCTCCCATCTCCCGACTCAGCCAGAGTTATTTTGGGTTGGTCTTTGCCTCTTTTACCAAGGGACTTCTCCGGCGATTGCTTAGTTTGGTTGGACGGTCAGCTCACCGAAGGGTTCTGGTCATCTGAAAAGTGTTTACGCAAAAGGATTATGGTGGCTACTGTGATTTTAGGATCCCTAAATCCAGCAGATTTTTTTTTTTTTTGTAACCTTGGCTTAATCTGTACCTTATCACAATTTTCTGTCTTTGAGCTCTACAGGCATTTAATTTGGCCTCAGGATTATTATTTGTTCTGTAATGCACTGTGAATTGGAAGATGTTGTGGCTTTCCTAATCAAGTCCAATCAGTATAATGAAAAGCATCTGGACCCCAATGAATGTCTAAAACCATCAAATCAGCACATGACATTTTCCATCCCTCTTCTGATATAAAGTAGCATTCACAATGGTAGGTGTGACAGTAACATCTAAAGGAAATGGGATGGTGTAATCCGGAACAGCCACAAATGCTGCTGATGCAAGATCACCTCCGAACCCAGTCTGTCTGGTGGCCGTCCAGGGCTCCAAAAGCGGGGCCTCCGGGTGGGCAGGTCAGGATGCCAAGTACCAGGGTCCCCAGGGGGTGATTCGGGTGGACGTCCTTGAGGAGGAACCCAACAGCAAAGCAGGAACCAGACCGAAGCATGCGACTGTTCCGGACGAAGACCTCCCAGGACGTGGTTGCGAGGCGACCGGGGATCGGTCACCGCCGAGGCTAGGTCGTGAGGTGGGGAGGAAGCGGTTGCCGCTGAGGCTTCATCGTGAGGCGACTGGGGATCAGTCGCTGCCAAGGCTAGGTCAGGGAGCAGCCGAAGATCGGTGGCATGACCCTCAGATGGCCGAGGACCGGTCGCCATTGAAGCAGGAGAGGGAGGTGGGAGCCATCGAGACCGGGGTGTGAGAAGGCCATATACCTGTCGTTGTCGAGAAAAGAATGGGAGACGGAAGAATACCTGTCGCTGTTGCGACAGGGGCATGGGACGGCTGCTGGCCGGTCGCCGTCCAAGCAGGAATGGGGGGTGGCTGCAGTTGAAGCAGGAGCGTGGGGTGGCCGCGGGCTGGTTGCCGCCGGTACTGGAACGAAGGGGACCATGATGCCGTTGTCGCCTCCTGGACAGGAACGTGAGGATGCCGACGAGCCGTCGCTGCCTCCTGGATAGGATCGTGAGGCGGCTGTGGAGCCATCGCCACCTCCTGGGCAGGAACATGGGATTTGGAGAGTGGGTCCTGAAAACCCACAGGCCGCAGAACGCTGCGTTGTTGCTCTTTCGGTGTTTGACTTGGCATATCTGAACTGGGGGCTTGCCCATGAATGAGAGTTGACTGCTTCCGGCGGAATCCAACTGGCTCAGAGTCAGGGATCCCGGAGGAGAACTGGCAGAAACTAGGAGGCATGAATAGATCATTCTTGGAAACAGCATGGAGCGACGGGAATGATAAAGTCCTCCTCCTCTTAACTGGACGAAAATAGTTTGCCTCATCTTTAGCTGAATTCACTCCATCCTCTGAACTTAAGCCCTCTGCAATTCGTTTCTGAGTTTTGTTTTTTTGGGAAAATACACGTTGAAGGCACTCTGGTAGGCTTATCTTCGATCACCAATTCCACCCTTTTACTTCGCCGCTCGCCCGGAAGTCTGTCCCCTCCGCAACGTAAGTGTGACACGGCAGCGAAACTGTTGCAACCAGCGACGTGAGCTAAGTTCGGAAAGAGGTCGCTAGAAACTGTGGCGTGAGAATAGGTCAGCAGCGTGTCTGTTGAAACCGCGACGTGGCCGTGGCGAGGCAGCGGATTTGTTTCCACTGCCACGTGAGGTTGGCTCGCTAGCGGATCAGTGGCTACCGCGGCGTGAGCTTGCAGTGAATCTGTTGAAATCACAACGTGGGTATGTCGCGGTAGCGGATCTTTTGCCACAGCAACGTGAACTTTGCGCAGTAGCGGGTCCGTTGCCACCGCAGCATGGACGTGAGTCAGCAGAGAGTCTGTTGCAACCGTGACGTGGGCGTAGCTCGGCCGGTCATAATCTGGCCGAACCTGGGCCGTGAGGAGCGCCACGATGGCACTCTGCCACTCTATTTCCGCCCGCATTTCGCCATAGAAGACCTCGTGATTCTCGAGTTGCTGCACCTCGGGATATGCGGACCCCTCCTCCCTCTGGGCTGGAAGTTCCGCCATCAGCTCCGGGTCTGCTGTCTTGGTCGCCACGCAGTGGGAGGCACAAGGGGGCACCCTGCTTTACGTCTCCTCCGACCACCACGATGGCCAAGCGGGTTCCCCAAAAACTTGGTAATTATACGGAAGCGGGCTTTATTGCTATAAGGGAACAACTGGCTGCAACCTCACTCATGGGGTTCCAGAACCGCATAGCCGTCGACATTCTCCTGGCTTAGAAGGGCGACTCCTTAATGTTTGGTGGCCACTATTGTTTACTCCAAATATCACAGCACCTGATGGGTCACTCACAAAGGCCATTCAAGGCCTACGCACCCTGAACCACATGATGAAGGAGCACTCTGGTGTGAACACATCAGCCTGGTCTGAGTGGTGGGGAAAAAAAAGTTTGGGAAATCTTAAAAACTTGGTGTTCTCTGTCCTAGTTTCGATAGCTGTTTGTAGCTATTCTTGCATTGTGTGGATGTTCTTGTATTCCCCAAATAAAGGCATCACTAAACCAACTTATAACCACTGCTATTGGTCTGAAAAATTAAAAAAATTGGCAGAAATATATCCACTATTGGTACAACAGTGTAATGACAGTCATATTGTTGACCATGATGATGACGTTATGACTTCTCTTCCAGACCTGTTATCTGGCTGCAATAAAGAATGCTTTGCTCAGCTCTAGAAAAGGTGGTAGCAAGAAAAAAAAAAATCTAATCATCAGAACTGTTCGAACCAGGAGCACCTGCTGCCTGTTAAAGAAATGATGACCACACATGTACTCAGCAATCTTCCACACACATGCACACACACGAACAAACAAGTACACTTTGTTTCCAACTATGTTTTGCTTGCTGTCTCCTTTTTGTAACATCCATGTAAATAAGGGGCGTCTTGAAACGAAATAAATAGAGGTGCTGAGGAGAGGATAATCAGAGAGTGCAGTGGCGGATTGTATGAGACAGTTCCTTCCCTTTCCTCTCTCCTCATGAGCTTTCAAACTTGAACTGGTGTCTTTGCTTCCTTTTTTGTCCAGTTTAATGAATGTCTAATTGGTAAACCTGACAATCCTGCACCAATGATTTCAAATATTGATTAAAAATTCCAGGTAAATTTTTGAAAACTTGTGCCAACCTAGTGTACTGCAAATTGTGTCCCTGATATCTAAATGCAAACAAGTGTCTACACTCAGGTGCAAGAGGGACACAGAAGAATGCATTTGCCAAATCAATAGCTGTAAAGTATTTTAAATCAGGTGTGATGGTAGACAACATTCTGTGGGGGTCTGGTACAAGTAACAATGGTGTGGTTCTTACATCATTAACTGCTATCAAATCATGCACCATACGATAAGTGTTATCATCTGCTTTTAGAACTAGCCTGAGTGGTGTACACCATGAGGAGGTGGATGTTTCCAGGACTCCAGAATTCCACAGACCAGTGAGAGTGTCGTCCATCCCCTGGTTAGCAGCCGCGGGCCAAGGATATTGAGGTCTGTAAACATGAGGTCCTGGAAAAAAATTGATTTTAATGTCTGGTGTCTTAGTACAATGTCCAACATCAAAGGGTCCAGAGGACCAAACTCATTTAGGCAGTTCATTTAACATTGACTCGGGGTCGTCATGGTCGGAGCAGTCACGCCCGTGTTCTCTGTTTAGGGTGTCGTAATCTAATATGGTCAGATTAGTTGTTGGGGGTGCGTCAGGAACAATGGTGTGATATGCATCTGCCAATTTGGAGGTCTGTGCATTTTGGAGTGGTGTGTCCTCCCAGTCAGTTACTTGAGTCAGTTGTTTTACTGTAGGTCCCAGCTGCCGGGCCTCATGTGCTGGAGACAGACCGAGTGAAATGTGGGGTACTGACTCTTCCTGCATTTTGAACCATATCATTTGATCTGGTGTAAGAGAGCAGGATGCCACTACACCCTCTCTTGCTGCCTATATATGTGTGGATATAATGTCCCAAGCATCACCTTATATGCAAGCAAAGATTTCCATGTATACTAGATCGTGATTGCGGTTAAAATATAATGTGCAATGGTATGGCTCCAGTGGAGGCAGGTAAGCCCTAAGAGTGCTTCACCAGGACTTCCACAACAGAAATTGATGTATGAGACCAGGCTTGAGCGGTGTTTCTGGTTCAAGTCGGGCCCAATATATGTCCACAGTTGGAGTTGGTTCTGGTGAATGTACAAACGAATGGTGGAAGGTCTGTCCAGCCAAGCTTGTCGGGAGGGGTTGAGTCCATTGCAGGGCCTGTTGAGTTTCTGAGAAGCCCATCAATTGCACAGTGTGTTGTGACAATAAAGTGTCCGGGAGCGAGATGTTGATTGAGGAGTGTGTTGCCCCTGTGTCAACGAGAGTGTTCACTTTTTGCCGCGCAACAGAGATGAGAATCATGGTACCTGCATCGCCGGACCCCTGGCTACCCAGGCACCCCTAGTGGTATTGTCCAACTTGCTGCTGTCCACCCTGCTGCCAAGGTGGGCCGCCAAAGTTGTCATTTCTGCCTCTGCCTTGGCCCCCTTGCTTGTTGAACCAGCCACCACGCCCTTGCATTAGACCTTGAGGTGGAGCAGCTGTGGGACATTCTTTAATCCAGTGATCGGGAGAACCACAACCAAAACATCCTTTATCATGTTGATGTTGTTGCACTCTCCCCCACCCCCCTCCATGACTTCCTGCATATCCACCCCGGCTATTACCACGGAACCCACCTGCCTGACTAGGTGGTTGTTTCTGCCAAAAAATTACGTCTGGTGTGGTTGCACAACAGATCTTTGTATGATGAGCAAATGGACAACACCTTATCTGTTGAATAAATGTATGAGGTCATATTTAAGCAAATAATGAAAGTACAATAAAGTAAAATAGTATTCATTGGGCGAGTGGAAATGCCAATTTAAACTTGCTTATCGCCCTAGTATTCCTTACATTAGCTTGCTAACAACGAGATGCGTTTGTGATCAATTCGTGGATGTTGAAGAAACATCGTATGGGAGTAACTTCATAACTTGTACGACGAGGGCCGTGAGGACTTATAGGGATATATAGTCTTGTAGTCTTATCTTAGTACATCTTACTACCCAAATTGGTGCCATATCATTCGCATTGAAGCTGCTCGGCCCAAGGTAGCCTAGCGCGCTAACAACATTACCTACGTAGAGTAAACAACGAGGACCAAACATCGATCGTGGACTCAACCTTGAACTAAGAGAGTAAGGGCCATGGTGGTTTCAATCCCTTCTATCCACATATCCTTTAAATTGCCATATCCTTTATATTTTCACACGGGTAGTATGTGATTTGTGTACCTTATGTGCTGACTGTTTATTTGATTACTTCTTCTTTTTTACTATCTGCAGCCCGTTGGGCAGCACAATATTATGCTACCTGTCGGCCAGTCCCAAGACCGGATAAATGCAGAGGGTTGCGTAAGAAAGGGCATCCGGCGTAAAACTGTGCCAAACATATATGAGCGTTCATCATATGAATTCCATAACGGTTAGGTCGTGTCCCAGGCTTCCTACGACAGCACCTGAAAATGTTAATCTATGAGGCGTAGGTAGAAATTCAGATAATATAGCTCAAAGACAAAAAAGAGAAGGAAAACGGCTTCGTCAGCAGAAGAAGAGAAATGCGCAGAACATACAGCTGTGTGTCGGGACTTTGAATGTTGGGACAATGCAAGGAAAAGCTCATGTGTTCGGTGACATAATGATGAGGAGAAAGGGTGATATACAGTGAAGAAAATAAGTATTCAAATATTGCAAGTCCTCCCACTTAGAAATTTTCATCGTAGGTGTATGTCAACTGTGAGAGAAATAATCTAAAAAGAAAAATACAGTAATCACAATGTATGATTATTTTAATAATTTATTTGTGTGATACAGCTGCAAAAAAGTAGTTGAACACCTGAGAAAACCGTTGTTAATATTTTGGATAGTAGCCTTTGTTTACAATTACAGAGGTCAAATGTTTCCCGTCGTTCACCAGGTTTGCACACACTGCAGGAGGGATTTTGGCCTACTCCTCCACACAGATCTTCTCTAGATAAGACAGGTTTCCGGGCTGCCGCTGAGAAACATGGAGTTTCAGCTCCCTCCAATGATTTTCTATTGGGTTTAGGTCTGGAGACAGACGAGGCCACGACAGAACCTTAACATGCTTCTTACGGAGCAACTCCTTAGTTTTCCTGGCCGTGTGCTTCGGGTCATTGTCATGTTGAAAGACCCACCCACGACCCATCTTTAATACTCTGACTGAGGAAAGAGGTTGTTCCCCAAAATCTCACAATACATGGCCTCTCTTCTTAATACAGTGCAGTGGTCCTGTCCCATGTGCAGAAAAATACCCCCAAAGTATGATGCTACCACCCCCATGCTTCAAAGTAGGGATGGTGTTCTTGGGATGGAACTCATCATTCGTTTTCCTCCAAACCAGGTCAGTGGGATTATGACCAAAAAGTTTCATTTTGGTCTCATCCGACCACAAAACTTTCTCCCATGACTCCTCTGTATCATCCAAATGGTCATTGGCAAACTCAAGACGGGCCTTGACATGTGCTGGTTTAAGCAGGGGAACCTTCCGTGCCATGCATGATTTCAAATTATGACGTCTTAATCTATTACCAATAGTCACCGTGGAAACACTGGTCCCAGCTCTTTTGAGGTCATTGACCAAGTCCTGTCATGTAGTCCTTGGTTGATTCCTCATTTTTCTAAGGATCATTGAGACCCCACGAGGTGATATTTTGCATGGGGCTCCACTCTGATTGAGATTGACTGTCATGTTTAGCTTCTTCCATTTTCTCATGATTGGTCCAACAGTGGACCTTTTTTCGCCAAGCTGCTTGGCAATTTTTCCGTAGCCCTTTCCAACCATGTGAAGTTGTACAATTTTGTCTCTGGTGTCTTTGAAGAGCTCTTTGGTCTTGGCCATGTTACAAGTTTGAGTCTTACTGATTGTTTGTTGTGGACAAGTGTCTTTATGCATCTTACGACCTCACACAGGTGCATCAGATTCAAGATATTTTACGGAGTGGAGGTGGACTTTTAAAGGCGAACAAACAGGTTTTTGAGGGTCAGTATTCTAGCTCATAGACAGGTGTTCAAATACTTATTTCCAGCTGTATCACATAAATAAATCGTTTAAAAAAATCACATTTTGTGATTTCTGGATTTTTCTTTTTAGATTATCTCTCTCACAGTGGAGATACACAATGAAATTTCAGACCCCTTCATAATTTCTAAGTGCGAGAACTTGCAATAGAGCAAGGTGTTCAAATACTTATTTTCTTCACTGTATCGAGCATCCAAGAGAGCAAGTGGAAGGGAGTAGGGCTACAAGTTTAGGTGCAAGGATTAAATATTATTATGTTTTTACGCCAAACACATTATTTTGCATTGTGGCCAAAAAGTTTGATTTTGGTTTCATCTGACCAGAGCATCTTCTTCCACATGTGTGGTGTGTCTCCCCAGTGGCTTGTGGCAAACTTTAAATAAGACCTTTTATGGATATCTTTGAGAAATGCCTTTCTTCTTGCCTTGGTCTTCATGATGCTCTCTGCACTTCAAAGGTCAAGTGTCATCCCGATAAACATTCTGAAATAGATATTCTAATGAAAAATACATATAACATTATTTACTTCAATGTCTATACAAAAAATAAATATGAGTGGGGAACCCGTCATCCATGCACTAAGTTGCAGAAGTCTCATTTGATATTCATGTGGTCGCCATATTGATTGCATCTTCTGTCCCTGACGTCACACATTTGCCATTGAAAACACACTTTACCAGCTACTAAAAAAACTTTGGCAAATCTAAAAATTTGGTGTTCTCTGTCCTAGTTTCTATAGCTGTTTGCAGCTATTCTTGCATTGTGTGGATGTTGTTGTATTCCCTGAAAAAAGGCGTCACTTAACCAGCTTATAACCACTGCTATTGCCCCGACAAATTAAAAATTGGCACAAATATATCCATTATTGGCAGAACAGAGTAATGACAGTGATATTCTTGACCACGATGATGACCTTATGACTTCTCTTCCAGACCTGTTCTCTGATCCAGAAGATTACAAGTAATTAGTGCTATATTTTCCTCCGAGTGCAAGCCGAAAGGGTGATCTTTTAGATGATTTCAGGATTTGAGCAAATGTAGGATAAACAGGAGGATAATGTAGAAATAATTGTAAATAGCATTAAGTAATTGCTTCTGACTGCAATGAAGAAATGCTTTGCTCTGCTCCAATTCAGTTACTGTTTCTGCCTGCAATGAAGAAATGCTTTGCTCTGCTCCAATTCAGTTACTGTTTCTGCCTGCAATGAAGAAATGCTTTGCTCTTCTCCAATTCAGTTACTGTTTCTGCCTGGAATGAAGAAATCCTTTCCTCTGCTCCAATTCAGTTACTGTCTCTGGCTGCAATGAAGAAATGCTTTGCTCTGCTCCAATTCAGTAACTGTTTCTGCCTGCAATAAAGAAATGCTTTGCTCTGCTCCAATTCAGTTACTGTCTCTGCCTGCAATGAAGAAATGCTTTATTCTGCTCCAATTCAGTTACTTTCTCTGTCTGCAATGAAGAATGCTTAGCTCAGCTCTAGAAAACGTGTGAGCAAATGTAGGATAAACAGTTGGGAAATGTAGGAATAATTGTGATCATAATTATCATACATTTGCTTCCAATAAAGAAATGCTTTGCTCTGCCCTAGATAATGTGGCAGCCTCCTAGCAGGAGATAGCAAGAACAAAAACATCTAATCATCAGAACTGTTAGAACTGCTGCCTGTTAAAGAAATGATGACCACACATGTATTCACCACACATGCACACGCACATGAACAAACATGTACACCTTGTTTCAAACTGTTTTGCTTGTCATCTCCTTTTTGTAACATCCATGTAAATAAGGGGCATCTTAAAACTAAATAAATACAGGTGCTGAGGAGAGGATAATCAGAGAGTGCAGTGGTGAATTGTATGAGACAGTTCCTCTCCTGTCTCCTCGCGAGACTTGAACTCGTGTCTTTGTTTCCTTTTTTGTGCTGTTTAATGAATGTCTGATTGGTGAACCTGACACTATTAGTGTGGATTTTTATGTTAACCTACCTATTGTAATTCCTGTTCATTAGTGGATAGGATTTTCTGAATGTGCAAAGTGTGTGAGAGTAACCAACACTGCACAGCCCTACATCCAGACACCAGCTCATCTCCCACACATGCCACGCCGGAGTCAACCTACCCAGAGCAGAAAAGGAGTACTCCAGAAGTAACCTCTAGAAGTACAGAGGTATGTGGGCCGGGTCTCCCAACACAATCCTGTTCCAAGATTTCTCTGGTCTGGGTTTATCCTCAAGGTTACTCTCCTCTCTCCTCGCGAGACTTGAACTGGTGTCTTTGCTTCCTTTTTTGGCCTGTTTAATGAATGTCTGATTGGTGAACCTGACAGAGGTGAACATGCCACTTCAGACAAGGAAGCTCTTTTCGAAGAAGAGAACATCTCAAAATTGACTGAAGTTACTGGGGAAATATTACCCTATCGTTTTGAGCCATATTTAGATGATATGCGGATAATGGCTGAACCGCATGTGACCAAATCACCTCCCCGCCTGATCTATCTCTGCGGCGGTGATAAGCAACGTTGACTGTGGCCGCAAGCAACGACGCCAGCGTGGCCAAACCACCTCCCCGTCCGATCTACCTCTGCAGCAGTGATAAACACTGCCGCCCGTGAGCGACGACGACAGCGCGGCCAAACCGCCTCCCCGTCCAATCCACCTCTGCGGCGGCGATGAGGAACCGCACCCCTGTCCGCCGATCACGGCTTCGGCCAGCGTGGCACATTGACACATTTTGCAACCCTGACTTCCGTACACAGATCTTTTGTTACGTTCTCAGAGTATTATGTCCCTCCCAACAATTGTTTTTTTTTTAGTAGCTCTTTCCACCTACCTGTCATTTGGAACCCACGAAGCTTTCGTCCTTTGCACCTGTGTAATCCATTTTAAACGATGAACTGGGTCTTTTGGAAAGGTATGAAGAGAGTATCCATCCTCCAGAGTATTCGAGCAATATCCAGCAATACAAAGAGCTGTCATTTTGGCTAAAACAAAGGAACAAAGAGCTACCTTCCCGCAGGTAAAACTAATAGAAATATACGAGCCCGCTTGAGTGCACTACTGCTCTGTACATCACTACCTGCTTTTTCTCGAAAACAAATCCCTTGAGGGGATTTTTATGGCAGGAGTTACAAAAAGCCATGTAAATCAAAATCATGTTTTGTGGTGAAAAAACAGATGTGTCCTTACCGGCTCCCGTTTTTTCATTAATAACAAACTAAAAATCATGCTTTTCATGACAGTGGAACTTTAAACAGAACCCCGAGAGTATCAGATCAGGTGCATTTATATGGAGACTTGATTACACACAGGTGGATTCTATTTATCATCATCAGTCAACATTGTTTCATTCAGTGATCCTCACTGAACTTCTGAGTGAGTTTGCTGCACTGAAAGTAAAGGGGCCGAATAATGCTTGTTCCACTTCCTACAGTTCACACTACACACAGTTCTTTATTTGTACAAAATATCCAATAAATTTCATTCCACTTCACTATTGTGGCCCATTTGTTTTTGATTCTTGCCAAAAAAAAGGAAATTTTATATCTTTGTTTGAAGCCTGAAATGTGGCAAAAGGTTGAAAAGTTCAAGGGGGTTGAATACTACTATATATATATATATGCAGTGTGTGTGTGTGTATATATATATATATATATATATATATATACACACACACACACACACATCCATTTTCTGAGCAGCTTATCCTCACGAGGGTTATGTGAGTGCTGGAATCTATCCCAGCTGTCATCAGGCAGGATGCAGGCTTCACCCTGAACTGGTTGCAAGACATTTACAGGGCTTATAGAGACAGACAACAATCTCACCAAGGGACAATTTAGAGTCTCCATTTACTGCTTATCTTTGGGATGTGGGTGGAAACCAGAGTGCCTGGAGAAAACACATGCAGACACAGAATGAACATCCAAAATCCACGCAGGCGGGGCCGGGATTTGAACTTCAGTCATCAGAACTGTGAGATCAACGCTCTAACTAGTTGCACCACCGCGCCACCCTATACAGTAATCTCTGTCTTCTTCATGCTTCACCTGTTACATCACATTTTCTCATTGAAAAATGGAAATAATCTCAAGAGGATGAGAAAAGAAATAGAGTTTTCAACCTGGATATTAAAACATTTACACTTGGGGCTCATGTCACCTCTGTTTGCAACTTATTCCATTTGTGTGCACCATAATAGCTAAATGCTGCTTCACCACGTTTGCTTTGGAGTCTGCCCTCCACTATTTGACCTGAGTCTGTCAATTGCAGAGCTTTACTTTCGTTTTTACCTCCGCGTGTTCGTTTAATTTCAGGTAGTGAGAATGTTTGTTATCCAAATAAAGGCTGGAGATGATGAACAGTTTCTCAGAAGAATTTACTTACAGAATATTCCGGGCACTTATGAGTTACAGACAATGGCTGTAGAGAGCAGATCACAAGTGTGAAGGTAGAGAGAAAGCACACATCCTTTATCTTGTAAGAAGGGCGGACTATGAGCAGTATCAAACCTGTGGCATGACATTGGGGCTTTCTACTTAGACAAAGGGTTTCTGTCTCCACCGGTTCTAACTGGCAATGGATTATTACAAAGTATCCAGTATGCAGTTCATCAAGGTTGGCAAACGTGCAGAGATGCGCTCAAGAACACATCTGGCTACAGAGCAGAGCCCCACTGAGGACATGAGAAAATTATGCAGTCATGACTAAATATGGGCATAAGACATACTTCATATTCCATACCCATTTCTTTCATGTATTCAGGACTTAAACCATTCAGGTATTTATAGACCAGTCACAGAACTTCAAAATCTATTCTAAAGATGACTGGAAGGCAGTGTAAGGACTTTGCAATAGAAGTTAAATACTCAGATGTTTTTGTTCTGGTCAGACACGCAGCTCATTCTGAATGGCCTGCAGCTGTTTCAGGCTCTTTTTGGTGCATCCAGTCAGAAGACCATTACAATCGTTAAGTCTACTTGAGATAAAACAGTTAATGAGCTTTTTCGGGTCTGCTTGACACATGCAATCAGAATCAGCTTTATGGGCTAATTATGTGACAACACACAAGGAGTTTGTCATCGGCAGTCGGTGCTACCCTGGTATGACATTTACATTGAGTACTGAGAAGAAGAATAAAAACTAACAAGAATGAAGAACAAGAGACATTCAATTAATTGTGCACTATTCCTTTTAAGTGTTAAAGTTGTGCAAGATGCAGAGTCTTCTGGCATTTAGAGGAGTTAAGAATACGTCTATACCCTACATTATGTTAAGATTATACAGAATGTCCGTACCAATTCACAGTTCACTGTGAAAGTCCAGTGCAATGACGAGTATGCAAAGGGACCAGTTTAAAGTGATGAATCGAGTGATAGTTTACTGAATATATAAGTAATACTAGACGATACCATGAAGCAGCTGTAAAGCGTTGGCCTGCACTGGTGGTGGGCGGTATTTGTAATTATGAGTGTACCCCTTTAAGAGCAGAGGGAGTGGTGTCAGGTAAACTAGGAACTAGGAAGTAGAGTGTCTGGCCTGTTGCAGCTCATTTGTGAGAGGCAATTGTGCTTCCGTGTTTAAAAAAAAAAAAACATCAGGCTGTAGTTCACAGCAGGATCTGTTTTCATCTGTTGTCGCTGAGTGTGCGACAAGTACGCAAATGCGCAGTTGCGCATCTTCAAAGGAACATTGATCTCCAGTTGGCAAAAGCCGCAATGAGATCCAGCAATACCCAAATTGCTCCCTTTCCTGAGTCAGTACTAAATTTTATATCATTTAGCACTTTGATTAGAGCAGATTCTGTACTGTGATGAGTTTGGAAATCGGATTGAAATTTGTCAAAAAGTCCATATAAATTATAAAAAAAATGGCTGAGTTGATTAACACTACCTTTCTCAAGAATTTTGGCTAGAAAAGGGAGATTTGAGATGGGTCTCTCGCTTGGTGAGATGGAAGCGTCCAGTGCTCTGTTTTTCAGAAGAGCGTTGACAGCAGCTGCTTTAGGAGCTTTAGGAAACACACGAGAATGAAATTATTAATTGATTATTTGCTGGAATTCACAGCTAGCACTTACCTCACAATAGTTTTGAAAAAGTCAGATGGTATTGAGGTGAGATAGCTTATTGATGGTTTCAACTGCCGAACCATTTTCTGTACAGTTTCGTTCTGACCAGAACATGATGCTAAACCCAAGTTGCATGACTCATGAGACCAGGTACAGTTCAGGGAGTTTATTTATTCGATCCAAGGCCGATACACAGCAGGCAGTCCCAAAAGGCAACAGTGTCAGAATCACAAGGCGAAGAGGCAAGGTCGTCAACAAGGCAGGGTTCTGACTACAAAGGATTAAATACATGAACATGGAATTGCAGAAAGATGACATCAAGGTTAAATGACCTGGTGAACGACCAGATCACATGCATGGCATTATATATCAACAATAATCAGCACGAACAAGAAGCAGGTGGGCGTTTCTGCTCACCTCAAGGAAGGACACGGCCATCACAGTTTTCCCCCTCCAGCGACCAGCCCTGGACATCCAAGGGGCCTCAGGATGCACGGCATGGAAGTATGATCAGAATCAGAATGAGCTTTAATGGCTATGTGTGTAAAAACACAAAATGGATTTTTCTCCGGCCCTCGGTGCTGCCCTGGTATAACATTCAGAAGAAAGAACAAGGAACATCATAGCAACAAGCAACAAGAATGAGCAAGGGGTCAACAATAAACCGTGAAATAATCCAGAACTGCTCCTCAGGACACTCCCCCTCCCAATCGACCAGATACTGAACCCCCCTACCCGTCACCCGATGGTGTGAGGACAGAAGCCAGCGCATGGCATAGACAGGACCCCCCGTCCATGATATGAAGGGAAGATGAGGCCTGGCAGGCGGGACCAATGAATACAATCGAGCAGGCTTGAGCAGGCTAACATAAAAGGTCAGGTGGACCCGCATCAACTTCGGGAGTCCAAATCTAATAGTAACCAAATTGATTACTTCGGTAACCATGAACAGACCGATGAACCTGGGAACAAGCTTCTGCGACTCCACTCTGAGTGGAAGGTCCTTAGCTGAAAGCCAGACATGCTGACCAACCCTGGTTCTCACACCCTCTTACGGTCAGACATGGCCTTATAGGAGTGTACCTTGCGCATCAGCATCTGCCGGGCTCACTCACAGAATCTCTTGCAGTGCCTCACAATTGACAATGTGGACGGCACCAATGAGTCGGTGTCTATAGTTGGAAAAAGAGAGGGTGGATAACCGTGCATATGAAAAGGCGAAAACCCAAGGGATGCCAATGGATGAGAATTGTGAGAGTATTCTACCTAAATAAGTTGTTGGCTCCAAGAGCGCGGATCACGAGAAGCAAGACACCGGAGCCCGTCTCCATCTCCTGGTTTATGGGTTCATTCTAGCCATTGGTTTCTGTATGACGGCCTGTGGAAAGGCTGGCGGTGGTCCCTATGAGGGAAAAGTGATATGAACTGAGACCCCCTGTTGAAAACTATGTCACTGGGGAGTCCTGAATATGTTTGTCAGCATAAGCTCCGTGGTCTGTTTTGCAGTTGGGACTTTTGGCAGCGCAATAAAGTGTACCATTTTCGAAATACAGTCCGCCACTGTGGGAACAGTCGTGTGACAGTGCAAAGCCAGCAACGCAGTCACAAAGTCGAGTGAAATATGTGACCATGATCATTGAGGGATCGACAGAGATAGTAACTCCCTTCAGGGATGTTGCTGAGAGGGTTTATTTGCCGCACAAACAAAACACTCGTCGACATACTCCATGACATCTTTTTTTATGTTTGGCAACCAAAAGCTTTACTCTATAACAGTTTTGGCCATTCCCGGGTGGCAAACTGTACTATTGGTATAGGCCCATTTGACTACGCTCACCCTCAGTAGGGTTACGACATACAGCCTTTCATCTGGGCACCCTTCAGGACTGTGGGAATCCTTCAGCGCGTTCTTCACCTGAATCTCGATTTCCCATGTGAAAACTGAGTCAAAACAAGTTTGGAGGGGGTCGGATTACATTTTTTCCCGATCATGAATCCGCAACAGTGCATCGAGTTTCCCGTTCTTGATTCCTGGCTGGTAGGACATAAAGTTAAGAGTGACCATCTGGCTTGTCTGGCAATTGGCCTTTTGGCTGACTTGAGATAAGTTCTTATGGTCTGTTAACACCAGGAATGGAACCTGAGCTCCTTCTAGCCAGTGTCTGCACTCAGACAACACCACTCTGACTGCTAAAAGCTCCCTTTCAAACTTGAACTGGTATCTTTGCTTCCTTTTTTTCCCCCTGTTTAATAAATGTCTAATTGGTAAACATGACAGTGAATGTGGTAAGGAAGTGATGAAATGGGTCCAAGCAGGTTGGAACAGCTGCCGGAAAGTGTCAGGTTTGTTATGTGACAGAAGAGTCTCTGCTCGGATGAACGGTAGAGTTTATAAAACAGTGGTGAGGCCAGCCATGATGTACAGATTAGAGACATTGCAGCACTAATGAGATAACAGGAAGCAGAACTGGAGGTAGCAGAAATGAAGATGCTGAGGTTCTCGCTTGGTGTGAACTGGTTGGATAGGTTTAGAAATGAGCTCAATAGAGGGACAGCCAAAGTTGGATGTTTTGGAGACAAGGTTAGAGAGAGCAGACTTCAATGATTGGGACATGTTCAGAGGCGAGAGAGTGAGTATATTGGTAGAAGGGTGCTGAGGATGGAGCTGGCAGCCAAAAGAGTGAAAGGGAGACCAAAGATAAGGTTGATGGATGTTGTGAGGGAGGACATGAGGATAGTGGGTGTGAGAGAGGAAGATGCACAAAATAGGGTTAAATGGAAAAAGTTGACAGGCTGTGTCCCTGACGGGACAAGCCGAAAGGAAAACAACAAGAAGAATAAGATAATTTGATAGATTCACATTTTATCCTCACAAAGTTAGTACAGTACTTCTATTTTTTTGTGCCATATCTCTTTGACGAACTTTCTGTCCCTCGTCATTGCAGGGATTGAAAATGCTTTATTTCCATAGAGGTCCGAGTTATTCTGGAAAAAAAAATCCCAGCAAATATCAATCAGATTTACAAATGGGATCCTTCGTGGGGGGAGGAGGGGCCTTTTGCATTTTAGTGAATGGTGATTTCAGGCATGGGGGGATGGGAAGAAGATCTTGGCGTGGTATGGGTTGGACTCCAACATTGACAATATAGTAATCTTCAAGCAATCCATCAGACCTAACATTGCATTCTGGCTAGTAGGATGAGAGCCAACATCTATTGAAGAGTATTTGGAATGAGTGAGGGGGAATTCTGCATTGTGTTTGGATCCAATGGGGCAGGAAGAGGTGTGGGATATTTCAAGTGCTTGCTCATTCCATTAGTCATTTGCTCCTCTGATTGTTTGGATGACCTTGTGTCTCCTTATCTTTTGTTCCTCCAATTGTTTGGGGAAAACTACATCCTCGATTTTTGTCAACATTTCCATTTTCTTTTCGGGGCAGTGAATGATGTACACAGGAAAAAATTGTTGGCAGCCAATAACTTAACTCCTTGTCTATTTAGACAGAAACTATCTGCCTTGTAGATTTGTCTGCATTTTTGGCCAGGGTCTTTTACTTTTAATCAACTCAGCAATTTCATGAATTTAAATGGACTTTTTGACAAAAGTTTATGAACTTACCACAACACAGAATCTGCTCTTATCAAAGTACTAAATGATATAAGATGGAATACTGAATTAGGGAAGGTTTCAGTTTTGGTCTTGATGGATCTCAGTGTGGCTTTTGATATCAAAAGTCACAATTTACTGCCAAACAAGTTGAAAATAAGTGTAGGACTAAATGGAATGGTCCTTAAATGGTTGAGGTCCTACCTGGAGGAAAGGAGCTACCATTGCAACCATTGGAAGTGCTCAATCTCAACAAATGGGAATGACTTGCAAGGTCCCTCTCGGGTCAATTCTTTGACCCCTACTGTTCAGCCTGTGTATGGTACCGTTGGGTCAAAGTTTCTAGAAATTTAGTTTTGACTATCATAGCTGTGCAGAAGACACACAGTTATTTGTAGGAGTGTCTCCAGATAACTGAGAATGAGGTGGTGTGCCACTGTCTAAACCAGAAAAATAACTGGATGAGCCAAAATTTCTAACTAGGAACTAAACCACAAGAAAACTGAGATAATTGTTTTGGGCAATAAAGAAAAAAGGATTGCTGTTTGTAAAAACCACGACTCACTAGCTTTAAAAAGTCCAAAAACTTGGTGTTCTGATAGATTCTGACCGGACCTTCAACACTCATATCAAATGAATTACTAAAACTTCCTTTTACTATCTGAAAAACATATCTAGAGTGGAAGCTTGCATGTGTCAAGCAGACCCAGAGAAGCCCATCCATGCTTTTATCTCAAGTAAACATGCCTATTGTAATGGTCTTCTGACTGGCCTCCCCAAAATGCGCATAAACAGCTGCAGCTCCTTCAGAATGCTGCAGCACAGGTTGTGATCAGAACAATCCAGTAGGGCTCTGAGCTTGACTGACTTGGGTTTAATAATGGAGGGCAGAGTCCACAGCAAACATGGTGAAGCAACATTTTAGCCATTATGCTGCAAAAAAAATGGAATAAGTTGCCAAAAGAGGTGACATCAGCTCCGAGTGTAAACGTTTTCAAATCCAGATTAAAAACTCTTAATACTTCCAGTTTTCAGTGATATTTCTTCCACTAAAAGCCGTTTTAATTGTACTTTTTCAAATGTTTTATGTATATGAAAGCTTTTAATCATGTAATATGCATTGAGTTACCTTATGTATGAAATCCACTACACAAATAAACAAAAAAAAACAAATAACAACATTTCCTTTGCTTTGTAAAAGTGGCTCAAATCTATTTTTAAATTTGATGTCAATTTTTTGCATGGACTCGTGTTCTTTTTTTCTTGCCTTTCGCTCCAACGACCGTCCATGGCCGCTAACACGGGTTTTATGCAGTTGGCATCGCACACCAGCTGGTTTATTTTGTAATGTGCTGGTGTTGTTATGTCCTCCCTTTTAGCTGTCCCATATGTTTGGGCTTTGCTCCCAGTAAATTCCAGAGAGAACTGCTGGAGGATCTGTTATTGTTTTCACAGTCCACACCTGTCTTCAGTATTGAGTTAAGTGGCTGTTTGTTCGCACACTTCTTCTCACTATTTTAAGACATTGGTAAAGTGGTTTCATCCCTCGACTCTTCATTAACATTCCCATACACTTCAAGACGATAGTTTTTCAATTCCAGGATAGAAATCTTTTCCAGTAGTCCATGATAGTCCTTAGTGGAGAAGGGAGGCATCTTGATGGATGGTCTTCTTGCGAACACCAAGCTTGTGCTAATTAGCAGGCCATGCTCACATAATGATGATGGAGTTCCTGAAAATATCTGGAATATGGCAACAACTGATTATCCACAAAAAAGAAAAATACAGTCCCACAGATTTAAAAATATCTCGGAAATCCTCCTTCTAAAATTGTATTGGACGAAAAACAAACTTATCAACAGGGAAAAAAAATGTCAACAGAGAGAAGGCAAGCAGAACAAGGCAAAAAGTGGCTGCATTATATGAGAGAGAGGAACATGACATCCGGTACCCACTAAGTATGTTGGTGTTCTTCAAAGGGCTTTTACGACGAGCATTCTATACACCTTGGATGTCATTTAATATTTCCCATTGAAGAAAAAAGATAATAAACATGATGGCATGCAATCCATTTTAAAATGTGATGAGTGAGACTTTAATCCCTGCCTTTGCAGTGCTCTTATTACTGCCATTTCTCTATTTATCCCATGTCTGTTTATGAATTAACATCTACTGTACATGCAGTTTTACCCGAACTCTGGCATAGACTGAGCAAGAGCTGAATGAGATGGGCAAAATAGCAGAAAGAAACACGTGGTTACACCTTCCACACCGTAAAAGGTCATCTTAGCTGAGTCACCCAAAGAGAAAGGTGAGCAAAGTCCAGCATACGGTGGGTGCAGATTTATAGTATCTGAAAATACCTGAAGGCTGGTGAAGATTTAAAAGACACTTTACTCATTTAGGGGTGACTTGGTCGACATGACTTCAAAATGGCTAAATAATATGATAGCATGTTGGGCTGCAACATTGAAAGCCATAATGAAATTTTTGTTCATATTTAGGGGGTTGTTCATAGACACCGCAGTATGCGATGAACAAGACTGTCGAGCCGGGCGCTTTACTGCGCGCATGCAGCTGAGTGAGGCATTCTTGGCTGGGTTCTTCAAAGCCGGCGCCGTCCGCGAGCCCGAAGCGCAGCCTTCGGTGGCGAAGCAACGCAGCACCCCGACGCCGTCCGACGCGCACATCAACATATTTCGTACGCAGATCTTTTGTTACATTATGAGAGACCGATTACTTGGTCCACCCCAAACTATTATTTTTTTTTTAGTATCTGTATACACACCTACCTGTTATTTGGAACCCACAAAGATCTTGTCCTCTGAATCTGTGCAATCCATTTTTCACGACAAACCGGGTCTCTTGCAAACTTATGAAGGGTAAATCCATCCTCCCGAGTGTTCAAGCAATGTCCGGCAATGCAACAAGCCGGCATTTTGGCTAACACGAAGGAACAACGAGCTACCTTTCTGGAGGTAAAATTAATGGAAACAAACGAGTCCACTTGGTGGCGCTTCTGTCCTTTACATCACTTCCTGCTTGTTCTCGAAAACAAATCCCTCGAGAGGATTTTCATGGCGGGAGTTACAAAACGCTGTATACGTCAAAATCATGTTTTGTGGTGAAAAAATGCACAGGCCCATATTGGCTGCCGTCTTTTCATTAATAACATACTAAAAATCATCCATTTTATTACAGTAGCCCTTTAATAACATAATTTAAACCTATTATGTTTCCTTTTTATTAAATGAAACATGGTGAACAGAAAGTAGTTTTAAATGAGACAACACCAGCAAATTTAAATTTTGTTAACAAGTGTCGAACTGGGAAAAAGGGTGGTGGTCTTGCTGTTACTTTTAAATCCTTGTTTCAATGTAAATAAATTATACTTGGTGATTTTAGCTCTTTTGAATATCTGTGGTTTTTAGTGAAAGTGGAATGTCTAACCCAAATTATTTTATCTAGATGAAAATATATGTTCAGCTGTACCATAAAATGCATAACCTTTTCAATGTTTTTACTGAAAAATGTGTTTATGAATTAAATTCCACAAACTTTGACCTAGTTTCCTGTGTCTGAAAAACACCTCCTTTCGTGTGGCTGACCTCTGATGTCACTCAAGGTAAACATTCTGTTGTGGGACTAGGATTAGCGTGGAGCCTCCCTGGTTTACACTGAAGAAAAACCCATTTGTTTCGAGAATTCCTCAGTGATTGTAAACTAAAACTAATCCAAAAAATGGTAAACAAGTGTGTGGTTGAGTTTTGTAGCAATTCAAGTTATTCTGGCCACAGTTTACATTGTTTTCCAGAAGACTCAAACCTCAGAAGAAAGTGGGTAAGGTTGCAAACGAAGAGTGCTAATTTTTCAAACACAGTCACCACTCTGTCATATGGAGTGAACATTTCACCCCGGACTCTCTTACTTGTGGACTCATGTCTGAGACGGGTTTTAAATGTAAAAAAAAAATGCTAAAACCTGGATCAATGTCTACCATACAGCCAGTTCCAACACCTGAACAGATCAATGTTGCTAAAGATGCAAAGTGTGAACTTGGATCAGCCGCTGAACTTGGACATACTTTGACAAGCTCACACATTCAGAAAGTACCAAAACTGCGAAGAGATTTGTTAAAAGACAAGTTGCGGGCGTATGTATTTTTTTTTTCCTCGAAGCACTGTTTAAATGGTTCAATGATGGAAGCACACGTCAATCTTGGCGAAAAATATTTTATTACCACAGATCGTTTGACCATTATCAACTAGAAATACAGGACAATAATATGTTCAAATGGCGACATGGTGGCGCAGCTGGAAAAGCGTTGGCCTCACAATTCTGAGGACCCATGTTCAATCCCAGCTGTCCTTGTATGGAGTTTGCATGTTCTCCCCGTGCTTTCGTGGGTTTTCTCCGGGTACTCCAGTTTCCTCCCACATCCCAAAAGCATGCAACATTAATTGGACACTCTAAATTTCCCCTAGGTGTGATTGTGAGGACGCCTGTTTGTCTGTATGTGCCCTACAATCGGGTGGCAACCAGTTCAGGGTGTACCCTGCCTCATGCCCATTGACATATGGGATAGGCCCCAGCATTCCTGCGACCCTTGTGAGGATAAGCGACAAAGAAAATGATGGATGTAAAAAAACCTTTTATTTATTAGAATGTGTGCACCATGAAACAGAATGAAATAAACCTGTGCTTAATCCATACATTATTTCTTATGTTATAAACTTTGAACTTTATTTTTCTTTATTAATTACAGATATTGCAGGAATGCAGCCCTATGGGGGGCACAAACCAGTGCAATCTGTAGGCCGGTCCCAAGCCCGGATAAATGCAGAGGGTTGCGTCAGGAAGGGCATCCGGCGTAAAAACTGTGCCAAACAAATATGAGCGTTCATCTAAAGAATCCCATACCGGATCGGTCGTGGCCCGGGTTAACAACGCCCGCCCCCGGCACTGCTAACCTGCAGGGCGTAAGTGGAAATTCAGCTACTGTGGGTCGAAGACAAAGAAGAGAGGAGGAAACCGGATCCAGCGTCAGAAGAAAAAGAGGAATGCACAGAGCCTACAACTGAGTGTAGGGACTTTGAATGTTGGGACTATGACAGGAAAAGCTCAGGAGTTGGTTGACATGATGATTAGGAGAAAGGTTGATATTCTGTGCATCCAAGAGAGCAGGTGGAAAGGTAGTAAGGCTAGAAGTTTGGGAGCAGGGTTTAAATTATTCTACCACGGAGTAGATGGGAAGAGAAATGGAGTAGGGGTTATTTTAAAGGAAGAGCTGGTTAAGAATGTCTTGGAGGTGAAAAGAGTATCAGATCGAGTGATGAGACTAAAATTTGAAATTGAGGGTGTTATGTATAATGTGGTGAGCGGCTATGCACCACAGGTAGGATGTGACCTAGAGTTGAAAGAGAAATTCTGGAAGGAACTAGATGAAGTAGTTCTGAGCATCCCAGACAGTGAGAGTTGTGATTGGTGCAGATTGTAATGGACATATTGGCAAAGGAAACAGGGGCGATGAAGAAGTGATGGGTAAGTACGGCATCCAAGAAAGGAACTTTGGGGGACAGATGGTGGTGGACTTTGCAAAAAGCATGGAGATGGCTGTAGTGAACACTTATTTCCAGAAGAGGGAGGAACATATAGTGACCTACAAGAGCGGAGGGAGAACCACGCAGGTAGATTATATTTTGTGCAGACGATGTAATCTGAAGGAGGTTACTGACTGTAAAGTAATGGTAGGGGAGAGTATAGCTCGACAGCATAGGATGGTAGTATGTAGGATGATTCTGGTGGTGGGTAGGAAGATTAAGAAGACAAAGGTAGAGCAGAGAACCATGTGGTGGAAGCTGAGAAAGGAAGAATGTTGTGTGGCCTTCCGGAAAGAGGTGAGACAGGCTCTCGGTGGACAACCGAAGCTCCCGGAAGACTGGACGACGACAGCCAAGGTGATCAGAGAGACAGGCAGGAGAGTACTTGGTGTGTCATCTGGTAGGAAAGGGGAGAAGGAGACTTGGTGGTGGAACCCCAAAATAATGGGAGTCATACAAGGAAAGAGATTAGCGAAGAAGAAGTGGGACACTGAGAGGACTGAGGAGAGGCGAAAGGAGTACATCGAGATGCGACGTAGGGCAAAGGTAGAGGTGGCAAAGGCTAAATAAGAGGCATATGAAGACATGTACACCAGGTTGGACACGAAAGAAGGAGAAAAGGATCTCTACAGGTTGGCCAGACATAGGGATAGAGATGGGAAGGATGTGCAGAAGGTTAGGGTGATTAAGGATAGAGATGGAAATGTGTTGACTGAATGAATGAATGAAGAAAATGAGAGAGAAGGAAGAGTTGAAGAGGCAAGAGTGAAGGACCAGGAAGTGGAAATGATTACTAAGGGGGAAGTCAGAAAGGCACTACAAAGGATGAAAAATGGAAAGGCCTGATGACATACCGGTAGATGTATGGAAGCAATTTGGAGAGATGGCTGTGGAGTTTTTGACCAACTTATTCAACAGAATACTAGCGGGCGAAAAGATGCCTGAAGAATGGAGGAAAAGTGTTCTAGTTCCCATTTTTAAGAACAAAGGGGATTTTCAGAGCTGTGGGAACTATAGAGGAATAAAGTTGATGAGCCACACAATGAAGTTATGGGAAAGAGTAGTGGAGGCTAGACTCAGGACAGAAGTAAGTATCTGCGAGCAACAGTATGGTTTCATGCCTAGAAAGAGTACCACAGATGCATTATTTGCCTTGAGGATGCTCGTGGAAAAGTACAGAGAAGGTCAGAAGGAGCTACATTGTGTCTTTGTGGATCTAGAGAAAGCCTATGACAGAGTACCAAGAGAGGAACTGTGGTACTGCATGCGTAAGTTTGGTGTGGCAGAGAAGTATGTTAAAATAGTACAGGACATGTATGATGGCAGCAGAACAATGGTGAGGTGTGCCTTAGGTGTGACAGAGGAATTTAAGGTGGAGGTGGGATTGCATCAGGGATCAGCTCTGAGCCCCTTCCTGTTTGCAGTGGTAATGGATAGGCTGACAGATGAGGTTAGACTGGAATCCCCTTGGACCATGATGTTCGGAGATGATATTGGGATATGCAGTGAAAGCAGGGAGCATGCAGAGGAACAATTAGAAAGATGGAGACATGCACTGGAAAGGAGAGGAATGAAGATTAGCCGAAGTAAAACAGAATATATGTGCGTAAATGAGAAAAGTGGAGGGGGAAGAGTGAGGCTACAGGGAGAAGAGATAGCGAGGGTGGAGGACTTCAAATACATGGGGTCAACAATACAGAGCAATGGAGAGTGTGGTCAGGAAGTGAAGAAACGGGTCCAAGCAGGTTGGAACAGCTGGCGAAAGGTGTCTGGTGTGTTATGTGACAGAAGAGTGTCTGCTAGGATGAAGGGCAAAGTTTACAAAACAGTGGTGAGGCCGGCCATGATGTACGGATTAGAGATGGTGGCACTGAAGAAACAACAGGAAGCTGAACTGGAGGTGGCAGAAATGAAGATGTTGAGGTTCTCGCTCGGTGTGACCAGGATGGATAGGATTAGAAATGAGCTCATTAGAGGGACAGCCAAAGCTGGATGTTTTGGAGACAAGATTCGAGAGAGCAGACTTCGATGGTTTGGACATGTCCAGAGGCGAGAGAGTGAGTATATTGGTAGAAGGATGCTGAGGATGGAGCTCCCAGGCAAAAGAGCGAGAGGAAGACCAAAGAGAAGGTTTATGGATGTGGTGAGGGAAGACATAAGGGCAGTTGGGGTTCGAGTGGAAGATGCAGGAGATAGGCTAAGATGGCAAAAGATGACACGCTGTGGCGACCCCTAACGGGACAAGCCGAAAGGAAAAGAAGAATTACAGATATTGCAGGAATCATCTTGTGCATGAGAGGTTGACATCGGACCAGCAGAACCTGAATCTCCATATTTGGCAAATTCCATGAGTTGCCAGACTGAAATAGAGCCTCTTCATGATTAAAGAACACAGATATCTGTCATGAAGTGCCATACTACTCAAAGGTATCAATGCAGCCTGCAAACTGGTAGATAAAAGTACCCAAACAGACAGTTATGTAAAATATTTATATAAATATAAGCATAGAGTTCAATAAAAAAAAACTATGATAGTGGTTCTGTGGTGTATGTTTACTTCAGATACAAACATAGAGTGAAGAAAATAAGTATTTGAACACCCTGCTATATTGCAAGTTCTCCCACTTAGAAATCATGGAGGGGTCTGAAATTTTCATCATAGGTGCATCTCCACTGTGTGAGAGAATCTAAAAAGAATAATCCAGAAATCACAAAATATGATTTTTTTTAATGATTTATTTGTGTGATACAGTTGCAAATAAATATTTGAACACCTGAGAGAACCAATGTTAAGTTTTGGCACAGTAGCCTTTGTTTGCATTTACAGAGGTCAAATGTTTCCTGTAGTTGTTCACCAGGTTTGCATACACTGCAGGAGGGGTTTTGGCCCAATCCTCCACACAGATCTTCTCTAGATCAAACAGGTTTCTAGGCTGTCACTGAGAAACACTGAGATTCAGTTCCCTCCAAAGATTTTCTATTGGGTTTAGGTCTGGAGACTGGCTAGGCCATGCCAGAGCCTTGATATGCTTCTTACGGAGCCAATCTTTGGTTTTCCTGGCTATGTGCTTCGAGTCATTGTCATGTTGAAAGACCCAGCCACGACCCATCTTCAATGCTCTGACTGAGGGAAAGAGGTTTTTCCCCCAAATCTCACAGTACATGGCTGTGGTCATACTCTCCTTAATAGAGTGTAGTCACTCCCATGCTTCACAGTAGGGATGGTATTCTTGGGATAGAACTCATCATTCGTCTTCCTCCAAACACGGTTAGTGGAATTATGACCAAAAAGTTCCATTTTGGTCTCACCTGACCACAAACGTTTCGCCCATGACTCCTCTGTATCATCCAGATGGTCATTGGCAAATTTAAGACGGGCCTTGACGGGCTGGTTTAAGCAAGGGAACCTTCCGTGCCATGCATGATTTCAAACCATGACGTCTTAGTGTATTACCGACAGTAACCTTGGAAACAGTGGTCCCAGCCCTTTTCAGGTCATTGAAAAAGTCCTGTTATGTAGTCCTGGGCTGATTATTCACCTTTCTCAGGATCACTGAGACCCCACGAGGTGATATCTTACATGGGGCTACATTCCGATTGAGATTGACCGTCATGTATAGCTTCTTCCATTTTCTAATGATTGCTAATGATTACCTTTTTCACCAAGATGCTTAGCAATTTCTCTGTAGCCCTTTCCAGCCATGTGGAGTTGTATGATATTGTCTCTGGTCCCTTTGGACAGATCTTTGATTTTGGCCATGTTACAAGTTTCCTTGCGGCAACACTTAACCGCCGTAAACCTCTACTTTTTTTTAATATGCATTGTTCTCAAATGAGCAAACTTGGCATTATAAATACTTCCTGGTAATTTGAGTTTGAGAATAATAATTCCTAACTGAAATGAAGCGTCGCTACACAGGCCTGTGTGTATTTTGGTTGGGCAACATCCATCATGTTTAATTTCCAAAATCTAGCGATATTTTCCGGTCTTTCCAGCTGGTTTTCCATAGAATGATCTCTTTCAATATCTGTCTCATCTGTTGTGAATATCAACAGCACAACAGGTCTTGGGTATTGTAAATATTCTCCTCTGGTTCAATGTCTCACACAATGTCGAGCAGTTCTGTTTGACCGGCAATATGGCGCCGTGTACGTGGTGACATCACATCCACGAGCTCTATACTAACTTGACTGTGGACTGCATTATCAGATTCTGTGTGTTTTGGTGTAATAATAAATAAGCCTTGTACATGCAAAATAGTTGTCGCGGTTGTCACATACCAATTCACTCAATACACGGCGTTTGCATAATTTCAAAACAGGACCGAAAACTTCGTATATTCATTCAGGATCTCGAAGCCATTACTATTTATCAGTTTATAACTACATAAACAAAACAACAACTTTATAAATATTTACCAGTCCCGTGTTTCCAAAACAAACATGTCTTCCTAGCTGGCGACTTGGTTTTCACCACCTTTATCGCCAGCTATTTCGAATGTGTGTGTTGTCTAACTGGCTCAAATTGATAACCTTTAACGCCTTTATAAAGCTTGTATTCTTCACCGACTTCATGGGACACTTCAGAATAGTGTTGATCGCTCAAAATATCGGGAAATTCGTCATTCTTACAATGGATTCCAATGGCCGCTGTGATGTTGTCGGGTCTGACGTCACGTTCCTTCTTGAGTTTTTCTGCTTCGTTTCCATCTTTTTCCGGCGAATCCAGCAATGTGTGATCATTTTTTTCCGATAATTGAAAAATATAAATGTTTCCTTCACAATATTTCAGATTAAAATTCATCATAGAAAATTGTATAATATTAGTAAAAGGTGCATTGAAGACCTTCCATACACTTTAAAGGTGACCCAAATGTTATTGTTTTAATAATGTATAGATCTGGAAGAAACTTATGGATGATTCTTCAGAACTGTTGCCAGTTATTTTTAGTGAGTACAACTATTTTGTCATAACAGGGGACTTTAACATTCATGTTCACAATAACATGGAATAAACATCCAAAGAACTTGCAGTATGAGATACATTTGATCTCTCTCAACATATTAAGAGTCCAACACACAATCAAGGTCACATCTTAGATCTGGTCATCTCTAAGGATGTTGAAATTTTATTGATTGACATTAAGGATATGGCTATTTCTGACTATTTTTTGTGTATTTTTCTGGATTACAGATTCTTCCAAAAGTTCAGACAACCTTTATCTATGAGGAAAATGTACATAAAATAGAGTACTGTCACTAAGTTTATGGCTATCGGCTGTGCCACAGGCTGTGAATGCTGAGTAAGTTGATGAACTTTTGGACAATTTCACTTTGAAAATCACAAACACCATGAATGCTGTTAAAACTAAGTCCATTCTGAGGCGACCTAGAGTCAATAGCTCTAAACTCGATTGTAGGAATGCAGAATGCAAGTGGAGAAGAAATTAACTCCAAATTGACTATGACCTCTACAGACAACTCTACAGAAGAGTTAGGTAGGATAGACAGCAACTCTTTTCAAATAATAGAAGAGAAGCACATGTCAATCTTTTGCTGACTCACATGTCAGCACAAATCAGCAAAATGATAAAATGATTTTACATCTGAAGCCTCCCAGGGAAAACTCCATTGACTTGTCAGAATTTGATACAATGGACCAAAAAACTGTAGAGAAAACTGTTCAGCAGTTGAAACCATCAATGAGTTGTCTCGACTCAGTGCCATCTGACTTTTTCAAAACTGTTGTGAAGTCAGTGCTACCTGATTTCCAGCAAATAATCCATTGCTCACTTCAGTCTGGTGAGTTTCCCCTCTTCTAAAAAAAAAAAAAAAAACAGACCACTGGACAGTTCCATGTTAGCAAGCTATAGAGCCATCTCAAATCTCCCATTCATAGCCAAGATTCTTGAGAAACTTATTTTTAATCAACTCAACAATTGCTTGAATTTGAATTGACTTTTTGACAAATTTCAAACAGGTTTCTGAACTCATCACAGTACTGAATCTGGTCTTATCAAAGTGCTAAATGATATAAGGTTGAATACTGACTCAGGAAAGGTGTCAATTTTGGTATGGTTGGATCTCAGCGCGTCTTTTGATACGGTAGATCATAATATACTGCTGAACAGGTTGGAAACCTGGGTAGGACTAAATTGAACGACCCTTAAATGGTTTAGATCCTACCTGGAATTTGTAACTATTGGAAGTGCTCAATCTCAACAAATGGCAATGACCCATGGGATACCTCAAGGGTCAGTTCTGTGACTCCTCTTGTTCAGCCTGTATATGCTACCCTTGGGTCAAATTCTTCAAAACCTTAATTTTGATTATCATAGCTATGCAGCTGACACAAAGGTATATTTAGCAGTGTCTCCAGATGACTACAGTTCAGTTGAAGTATTGTGCCACTGTCAAAATGTCAGGTTTATCAATTAAACATTCATTAAACTGGACAAAAAGGAAGCAAAGACACCAGTTGAAGTTTGATTCTACTGAATCATATTTATGAAAATAAACATAGTTACACTTGGAGGAAAATATAGCACTAATTATTTGTAATCTTCTGGATCAGAGAACAGGTCTGGAAGAGAAGTCATAACATGATCATTGTGGTCAATGATATCACTGTCAGTACCCTATTGTGCCAATAGTGGATATATTTCTACCAAATTTGAATTTGTCGGGGCAATAGCGGTGGTCTTAAGATGGTTAAGTGATGCCTTTATGCAGGGAATACAACAACAACACAATGTAAGAATAGCTGCAACCAGCTACAGAAACTAGGACAGAGAACACCAAGTTTTTAGATTTGTCAAACTTTTTCTCCCACCACTCAGAGCAGGCTGATGTGTTCACACCAGACTGCTCCTTCATCTTGTGATTCAGGGTCGCGGAGGCCTTGGATGGCACTTGTGAGTGACCCATCAGGTGCTGTGTTATTTGGAATAAACAACACTGGTCACCGAAAACAGAGCAGACGCCACCCTTCTTTACAGTTGCCCAAAAGCACCATATGAACAAAAATATCATTACGGCTGTCAATGTTGCAGCCCAACATGCTATCATATTATTTAGCTATCTTGAAGTCATGTCGACCAAGTCACCCCTAAGTTAGGTGTCTTTTAAATCTTCACCAGCCTTCAAGTATTTTCAGATACTATAAATCAGCAAGAGGGGTTGTGCCAGGAAGGGCATCCGGCGTTAATAACTGTGCCAAACAAATATGAGTGTTCATCCGAGATGTCACGCTGTGGCAACCCCTTACGGGACAAGCCAAAAGGAAACTTACTTATAAATCTGCACTCACCTTATGCTGGACTTTGCTCACCTTTCCCTTTGGGTGACTCAGCTGAGATGACCTTTTACAGTGTGTTAGGTGTATCAACGTGTTTCTTTCTGCTATTTTTCCCATGTCATTCAGCTCTTCTTTGGTCTAAACAACCGTTTGGTTGAAACTGCACGTACAGTAGATGTTAATTCATAAACAGACATAGATGAAAGACAATTGGCAATAATAAAGTTATTAAAGCACAGTAACTTGTTACTTTTTTTTTCAATCTGATGATGTAGTGCAGGGGTGTCAAAGTCTTTTCTCTTGTGGGCCACGTTATAGTTTGGGTTTCCCTCAGAGGGCTGTTTTGAGTGCAGGCAGCGTGGGTTCGACTCCTGCTCAGTGATGATGTCGACATCTGCACCGCGACTGGCCGCCTACCAGCTCAGGATGTCGTCTGCCTCTGCCTGATGTTAGCTGTGATGGGCTCCAGCTCTCTCCGAATAAATGCAGAAGAGTTGCGTCAGGAAAGGCATCCGGCGTAAAAAAAAAATAATAATAAAAAAGACTGTTATTGCTGCACCACCATGACAATGGCACAAAAATGGTTTTACACATTGTCATGGCCAGAACACGGGGTTGGAGCCAAATGCACAACTCGGGAAGCGTAGAGGCAGTTCGGGAAAAGTGTTTATTCGGTCCAAGGTCGGGGATCAGGCAGGCAGTCAACGGGAGCAGCAGTAACCAGGACGTCAGGCATCGAAGGCAGGTCAGCAGGCAGTCAGGCAGAGATCAGTACACGGGAGATCAGGAACAGGATTGCGAGAGTGAAGGAATGAGGTATTAAGCAACGATCTGGCAAAAGCCAGACTGTATGTATGCTTCTATATAACGAGGACATAATTATTAGACATGAGGCACAGGTGTGCGCCTCCGCTGATTGCAGCAGGTGCCTGCTGCCTCGGGGGCCTGTACGGCCAGGACAGGGACCGGCAGGGCCATGACGCACATCAATGCTGATAAATTTCCAAATTTGTTTCCAGTCCTATCAATTTGATGCATGTGAAATTTCCTTGTGACATGCCATTAGAAAACAATGTTTGTTGTTTTTCAAAAGAAGTTAATGGATACACAGAATCCCTCAACATTTTTTTTTTTTTTTTGCATTCATGATCAATTAATAGCACTGGTATTATCTGTAGATCCATGCAAACAACACAATCTTTTCAACAAGTTTTTTTGCTGCCTTTTTTACTATATGTAAAAAAAAAAACAGGAACGAGACGGAGGGCCGGTGCAATTCGCACTTGTCTGCCTTCACGCACAGATCGTGCCGCAACAATTGCTATTGCATGGCCCGAACGTGACTGATATGGGAACCTTCACCTGGGGAAAAAAATCAGAATTCATCAAGATATACGAAAACATGCCGATTGACCATCTCACGCAGAACGTCATTTACGAAATTCTGGAACACTGCTGGTGGATTCATCAGTCCAAAAGGCATCACCAGATACTCATAGTGCCCCGTGGGAGTGTTAAAGGCAGTTTTCCATTCATCTCCCTCCCTAATGTGCACCCGGTGGTATGCACTCCTTAGGTCCAGCTAAGTAAATATCCTGGCTCCCTTCAGCAGTTCGAAGGCCGTGGCGATAAGGTGAAGGGGGTACCTGTTTTTTATAGTGATGTCATTTAGCTCCTGGTTGTCAATGCAGGGATGCAGGGATTTGCCCTTTTTCTTTACGAAGAAGAAGCCCGCTCCAGCAGGCGATGACGAGGCTACACATATTGTAACACTTGCAACTCTCATGGCCTGATTATTGTCACAAGAATGTGGTTTTACATTTTTGGGTCGACCGTCCCATTTTAATGAACTCAAATTCATTTTTTTGTATGTAGTTATCCAATTAGTTTTTTTTGGGAGGACCTTCGGTGGTTCCCACAGGTACCACACGAACACAAAAATTAAAATAACGGGTAGCGTTTTTATTAAACACCCAACAGCAAAATTTAACTGTTTAGTCGCCATTATGACAGCAGTCTCACTAACCGGTGTAACCGGACTACAGCGACCTCGGCAGTGGGAATGAGAACAGCTATCTTACAAGTGGCCAATAAAAACACATTAGTTTTTTGTGTTAACAACGTTTTCAAAATCAATAACCTTCTGACAATCAACAAATGAACTTAAGTATACCTTTTTGCTATTTTTAAAGCTGTTTGGGGTTGTTAAATAACTCCCGAAAGGGACTATTTTCTTCATCAATCATATATCGCTCATTGTGTGGAAAGTATCAGTACTTTGTATGGTCTCCCAAACAGTGTTTTGAATGGAATGAGATCTCTCATGCTTGAATGTATGTATTTTGACTAAATCTATCCAGTGTGTCCATGGTCTATGTTTCTTCCATGCATTTCTTCAGTCTGTTCTTAATTGTACTATTATTTCTCTCACTTTGTGGATGGTAAGAACAGTGGTGTTTCAAGTTCATGCGGAACATGAGTCCTATTTTATCGACCACTTTGTTTACAAAGTGTCTTACATTGGTATGATGTCTTTGCATAATGCTTCAGCTCCAGTTAGTACATCAGGTTGTTTAGCTGGGAATATTTCTACCCATTTTGAAAGATTTTCTCAAGTCTTCCATTCCCTGGAAGAATTATGTTACATCAACTTCATGAGATGTTATACCTTTTATGGCTATTTTCAGATCAGCTTAGGTCCAGTTATTGTGTGTGTATGTGTTTGTGTGTGTTTCTCTTATTTTATCCTTTTTTGCGCGTGTGTTGACCTGGCCAGCAAAGCCATATTGTGTTATCCACAAATTTAGATGTTTTATTTTAGTAGGACATTGGCTTTCTACAAACCATCTGGTCCCTCCCTCCCTCCCTCTCTTCCTCCCTTCCTTCCTTCCTTCCTCCTTCCTTCCTTCCTTCCTTCCTTCCTTCCTTCCTTCCTTCCTTCCATCCATCCATCCATCATCTACTGCTTTTCCAGGTCAGGTCACGGGAGAAATAGCTTCAGCAGGGATACCCAAACTTCCCTTTTCCCAGCCAATTCTTCAAGCTCTTCCGGAGGGATCCTGTTGCGTCCCCAAGCCAGCCGAGAGACATAGTCTCTCCAGTGTGTCCTGGGTTGACCTCGGGGTCTCTTTCTGGTGGGACATGCACGGAACACCTCACCAGGGAGGCGTCCAGGAGGCATCCGAATAAGATGCCCCAGCCACCTCATCTGGCTCCTCTCAATGCGGAGGAGTAGCGGCTCAACACTGAGCCCCTCCCGGATGACCAAGCTTCTCACCGTATCTCTAAGGGAGAGCCCGGACACCCTGCGAAGGAAACTCATTTCAGCCCCTTGTATCCGGGATCTTGTTCTTTGGTCACAACCCACAGCTCATGCCCATAGGTGAGGGCAGGAACGTAGATTGACTAGTAAATTGCGAGCTTCGCCTTTCGACTTAGCTCCCTCTTTACCACAACGGACCACATCACCGCATCACTGCAGACGCTGCACCGGTCCGTCTGTAGATCTCCTGCTCAATTCTTCCCTCACTCGTGCACAAGACTCCAAGATACTTGAACTCCTCCACTTGGGGAAGGATCTCATCCCTGACCTGGAGAGGGCACGTCACCTTTTTCCAACTGAGGACCATAGTCTCAGATTTGGAGGCGCTGCTTCACACTCGGCCTGGAGATCACGGCTTGATGAAGCCAACAGAACCACATCAGCTGCAAAGAGCAGAGATGCAATGCTGACGCCACCAAACCGGACACCCTCTATGTCTTGAAATTCTGTCCATAAAAGTTATGAAAAAAAATCGGTGACAAAGGGCAGCCTTGGCTGAGTCCAACTTTCACCGTAAACAGACCAAACTCTGACACGGGTTGTACAGGGACCGAACAGCCTGTATCAGGGGGTTCAGTACCCCATACTCCCAAAGAAACCCCCACAGGACTCTTAGAGGGACACCTTTGAATGTCTTCTCCAAGTCCACAAAATTCATGTAGACTGATTGAGTGAACTCCCATTCACCCTTGAGGATCCTGCCGAGGGTGTAGAGCTGGTCCACTGTTACATGGCCAGGACGAAAACCGCATTGCTCCTCCTGAATCTGAGACTCGACTTCCCATCGCATCTTCCTCTCCAGTACCCCTGAGTAGACCTTACCAGGGTGGCTGAGGAGTGTGATCCCTCTATAGTTGGAACACACCCTTCTTGAAAAGGGGGAGCACCACCCTAGTCTGCCAATCCAGAGGCACTGTCCCCGATGTCCACATGATGTTGTAAAGGTGTGTCAACCAGGACAGCCCCTCAACATCCAGAGCCTTTAGGAACTCCGGGCGAATCTCATCCACCCCCGGGGCTCTGCCACCAAGGAGCTTTTTAACCACCTCGATGACCTCCACCCCAGAGATAGAAGAGCCCGCCTCAGAGCACCCAGACTCAGCTTCCTCGTCAGAAGGCTTGTTGGTGGAAGTCCTTACACATTAATTTTTTTTCCAGATATTCTGTATCAACTATTTTACTGTTTATCAACTATTTTTCTATTTGTTTTTTTCCCCTGTTGGAGTCAGTGGTTCACCAATGGTGACTACACTGACCTCTCCCTGAACAGGGTGACAATTCCGTTCTGTTTGAGGTCATTCTCAAGCTTGTACCACAAGTGGCGGAGAATTCCTACCTCTGCATCCTCAAACAGTTCTCACTCAATTTCCTGTTCAAATGAGGTAGCGAACCTCCACACACACTTTTACACATGCACACGTTTCACGGACCTCAAGTACGTACCGGACACATATTGCCCTTTTTACAATTTTATAGACTCATTTGTCTGCTCGATAGGGACTAGTATTCTCGAGGTTTGGTTCTGCCGCAGTCACCCAGACGCGCATTCACTCATTCCTCATGAGTGTGTGAGTTTCCTCCTCAACAGAGATATCGTTACTTCCTTCGGCTTCTCGTCAACCCTCAGCTTCCAGATCCAAAGTCGAGCCCCAGTCCCGGAAAGGGTCTCAAGTGCCGTGGCCACGGTCTTTGCCTGGACATTGACTCAGATCCTGGAAACCTCAGGTATATTGAGATCTGGCTCGAAGGACAAAGTAAATGTCAGGTTTACCAATTAGATATTCATTAAACTGGACAAAAAAGGAACCAAAGACACCAGTTCAAGTTTTACAGCTCGGGAGGTGAGAGGCGAGAAACTGTTTCGTACAATTCGCCACTGCACTCTCTGATTATCCTCTCCTCAGCACCTCTATTTATTTAGTTTCAAGATGCGACCTGATTTTCATGGATGTTGCAAAATGGAGACGGCAAGCAAAACTTAGTTTGAAACAAAGTGTACTTGTTTGTTCATGTGTGTGTGCATGTGTGTGGAAGATTGCTGAGTATATGTGTGGTCATCATTTCTTTAACAGGCAGCAGGTGCTCCTGGTTCTAACAGTTTTGAAGATTAGATGTTTTTGTTCTTGCTATTTCCTGCTAGACAGCTGCCATGTTATCTAGAGCAGAGCAAAGCATTTCTTTATTGGAAGCAGATGTATGATAATTACATTCACAATTACTCCTACACTAAAGCAGATAAATAACTGGGTGAGCCAAAATGTTCTTCAACTAAATCACAACAAAACTGAGACAATTTTTTTTGTCATAAAGATAAGAGAATTTATGTCCGTAAACACCTGGACACCTCTATCTTTAAAAACCAAAGACCAAGTCCGAAACCTTGGTGTTCTGATTGATTCCGACATTTTACCTTGCCTTTTACCAACCTAGAGAACAAATCCAGAGTGAAGGCTTGCAAGTGTCAAGTAGACCAGGAGAAGTTGATCCATTGTTTTATCTCAAGTAGATTGACTATTAAATGGTCTTCTGACTGGACTCCCCATAAAGAGTATTAAACAGCTGCAGTTCATTCCGAATGCTGCAGGCCACATTCTGACCAGAACAAAGAGGTCAGAGAATATAACTCCAATCCTAAAGTCCTTGCACTGACTCCCAGTCAGCTTTAGAATAGATTTTAAAGTTCTGCTACTGGTCTTTAAATTACTAAATGATTTAGGTCCTGAATACATGAAAGAAATCCTTACGGAATAAACACCCAGTAGACCTCTGAGATTGACTGACTCAGGTCAAATAGTGTAGTGCAGAGTCCAAAGTAAACATGGTGAAGCAGCATTTAGGTATTATGTTGCACACAAATGGAATAAGTTGCCAACAGAGATGAGGTCAGCCCCAAGTGTGAATGTTTTAAATCCAGGTTGAAAACTCTTCTTTTTCCTCATGCTTTTTAGCATATTTACACTTTTTAATCATATTACTTGCACTACATGCAGTTTTAATTGTCTTTTTTTAATATATATTGTGTTGTAATTTTTATTGCTTTCATCCTGTTTACAATATTTTATCTCTGTTTTAAAATGCTTTTAATCATGTAAACCACATTGAGATACTTTTTGTATAAAAGGTGCTATACAAATAAATTTCCTTTGCTTTACTTTGCTCTTGTTGAGCTGGTGCTACTCCATGTACACCATATAACTAATTTGTGAGCACAAAGTAGTACATTTTGTGCCCATGAAGGTCTAGTTCTTGCACACAAAGTAGTATTTATTGATTTTTTTTCTTTTCCCTAGTCATGTCTGGGGCTCTGTAACTAGTTACACAATGGTCATAGCAACGGATTCTTTTAAACTACATTAATTGCTAGAGGACATCATTTTGGACAATTGTTAAAAAAAAAAATAACTGTACCGGCATTATCACATTATTGGTAACTTTTTATTGCTGAGTTACTGTATTTTTATGTCCTTATGTCTCAAAAATATTCTGTCAATTGACTGTTGTGAGACTACAGCAGCTCCAACTACTGGAGACAAAATGGTTTTTTTTAAGATACTTAAAGATGGTTCTGATTCTAATCCTGCAAACAGTCATGTAAACCCGCCTCCATCCCCAGTTTGTCTATAAAGTCTTCAAAATCTGCACTCATCAACCCTTCCTTCTTCAGAATTTTTGCATCCACTGGCTTGCAGAAATGTCCAACCCCACCCCCTTCCATGTTTCGCTGCTCATGTCAGTTTCCTTCAGTGCCCTCAACCCTCCAACACCCACCCGATTGACAACCATCCTGCATTCATGACTTCCAGGATACTGAATGTCTGGCCCCGGGGCGGTGTTTCCTCTATCTGGTGGATCGAGAGCATGATGGCCTTTACTGGAATGAGCCTCCATGGATCTTCCATCGGAAGATCCTGGACCCTCTATTCCTCAGGGATTTTCACAGGCTGGCAGGACCTGGGCGGATACCAGGAGGCGTCAAGTGTCTGTTGAGGGGGAGCTACTGTGGTGTTTAGACTACCTGCACTACACTCCTTGTCGACTGCTTTCTTGTTTCAGACTGAGCAGGGCAGCTTCTGAAAGGATGCTCATTCTCACACACCTGCAACTAATCTGTAATCGACTGAGTTAAAAGATCCTTCCTGATTAACGAGCAAGCACCAGATGTCTTTCTGGCTTCCACAAGTGATACTTTGGGTTACATGCATGTGTCCAGTGTTACCACTTTTCTGGAATTCTCCATTTGATTCTGTGTTTCTCCAGCAATGCCTTTCAACTTCTCACGCAGTGTCCTTCATTCAGCCAGGTTCCACATTGTTTTCTCAATTTCCTGCTCTCCTCAACTGACCCAAGTACCCCTTTCACACTTGGCATCAATGTTTCTGCCACCAGCAACTGACCCACTTGCTGCTCACCCTGAGATGCTCGTTTATGTGACCTCTTATGATACATTAAACAAAACATCCACTCTAACCATAAGTTTCCATTTCAGTTTTTAGTCCACCTCTTTAGCAATAAAAAAAAAGCTGTTACACTTGTGCCATTGAAAGCCTTTTTATTTCCCTTTTTCATGGGGTCACATTTGTAAGGATCATACTTTTGTGGGGTGAACAGGAGAGCTGAGGATCTGGGTTTCACCAATGAAAAACTTGCCTAATCTTCTCTGCCAATGCCAATGTCTCGACTGTTGGCATTGACTCTTGTTTAGTATTTGGTAGAATTGAAGAGTTTGTTTTCAAAATGAGACATAGGCATTTTTTTTTTCAGATTTACGAAACTCGCGCCAAAATTATCCAGCTCCGAATGGATAATTTTGGCGCGAGTTTCGTAAATCTGAAAAAAATGCCTATGTCTCGTTTTGAAAACAAACTCTTCAATTGATGATTGAAGTTTGAAGAAAAAGGCTTTAATCGTTTTAAAATGTATTAATTTGAAAATCAGGAGCCTCAATAGCTTCTGTAAAACCCTTCCAACATAATTAAACAAGTACAATCTTTCCTAGTGTAGACAAGTATAACAGTACGAATCCCCCTAGTCAGGGTGCTCTCAAGCAACTCCCACTAGGATTTAGCATACCCCACCGACCCTCCTTTTCTCAAACAACAAAACAAGTGTATTAGAATATAAATTTTACTGATTGCAATTTAATCTAAGCTTGCGATGTTACATGGGATGGAAATGTTTATTTGCTTAGAAGTCAGAATGCATTAATGTATGTAGCAAATGTAATAGCCTATCTTGCATTGCCACAGTAATGTATTTTTTACTATCTAAAAATAAAATACTGACAAGAACAGCAATACTGATATGTAAAGAACCTAAAACCCTAGTAGCCAGAATAACAATGATTGTAATTGTAAGATGCATCTTTCCACAGACAGAAGGGTTGACTCATTGTTTTACTCAAACTAAGGCCTAATTCTGTCGAAAGAAAGCTCACACAGGACCAGTCCAATCCCATCTCCTTCTGTCACTTTTCTTTGTGCCATGCCAAAAGCCTATATCATTTATATGGCTGTTTTTAAATGCGGTTTCTGTGGTGACAACGTGACCCCTGCTGCTGTCGACAAGGACCTGAGTAGCTGGGCTGATTGATGGTGCAGAGGTAGAGCTATTAAGACTATCTGCTGCTGCCAGATTAGGACAGGCAAACATGGCCCCTGATTGCTGACCAGCCAAGAATGTTGCTTTACAAGGCAGCATTCCGCCATTTTCTACCCATTTACAATCATATTGTGTATCCCATGTGCATGGAAGAAGCTACATGTTGTTGGATGCGCTCTTAAGAGAAGCAATGGACAGTATTAATTTCAAACACAGTGGTGTGTAGGCTACTAATGCAGCCATGATTATTTACACATAGTATTAATACATTGCCTACATAATCAATAAGTGACAAATGTCGTTTTTAATGTGTGAGATTGGATGAACCCTAGTTCTGCAGGGCTGTTGCAAAGATACAAAAAATACAATTGGGGGTTATGATTGTATTTCTTTTCTGGTCTCTGCTTGGGCATTCTGGGAAAACCTTCCATTCTTGCTCCACATGTAGGTAACTGGTCTTTTGTATGCAATGATGCAAGCCCACCAAATGTTTGACGTTTCCATTCCATCCTTACAATCGCTAGGTTGTCATGGAAATACACTGGGGGGCAGCGGCAGCAGAGTTATAGTGGAGGAAAGAAAGAAGCAAGTGGAGGGAGGTAATTAGTCTGCTTTCCTTTGTGAGCGCTGGTTCAATGCAGCTAAGTCTGTTGATTAAAAGAGTTCTGACCCAAGTTTGTTGACTTCAGGCTAAAAGCAGAACAGATTACTCAAATGACCGGGAAAAAAACACACAGGAGCCTTGTTAAAAACTATAGGTCTTGCATGTGGTAAAATATATGGTTTTAAAGTTGTGAGATTTATGTGACTTTACTAAGTGTTGTGAAGAAGTCCCAAATGCCCAGTGAAGCCAGTTAATCTCCTCAATTTAAGTGTGCTGAACAAAGTGAAGTGCCTTTTAAAATGCTCCAAACTTTTGAAAACACTCCAAACTCAAAGCACATGAGCAAATGGCACAAGAACATGTATTGAAATTAAATCTGGTATGATGGAGCACTGATCTTTTATCTACATATCTGTATTGGTGGCAGACCCAGGTGACATTCTTTAATTTAGATTTGCAACAGTCTTTAGATATCTTCCAAATCCCGTAAATAAGAAAGTATGTCAGTGCTGTTTCATCAAGCCGTGGTACATGTTTCTCCTGGTTCCACAGAGAAATGCATGTCTTGCTCTGCATTTCTGTTTTTATTATCTGATTCACTAGACAGGTTGACTGACTCATGGACATCCTTAATCTCGCCAGCTGTGGGGTGTGACAGTAACTTACTGGTTCACCTCAACTTCTTCTAAATACAGTTGTATGTCCTTTAAATCCCTACACTTTTTAGTTATGGCCATATCATGGGTGTTGGTGGAACAACACGAAAAGGCAATCACAAGTGACATCAACATGGAACATAAGTAAATTCTGAACGAGGTTGGAATATGTCTCAAAGGTTGTGCAGTGGCAGCAGAGTGATTGAGTGGTTGAGTGGTTAGAGTGTCTGCCCCACAGTTCTGTGTACCAGCATTCAAATGCTGGCCCCACCTGTGGGGAGTTTGCATGCTCTCCCCGTCCCTGCATGGGTTTTGTCTGGGCACTGCGGTTTCCTTGAAAACTGAAATGTTTTTTTTTTCTTTCTATGTGCCCAGTGATTGTTTGGCAACCAGTTCAGTGTCTACCCTGCCTCCTGCCCGAATATAGTTGGGATAGGCGACACCACTCCTGTGACCCTTGTGAGGATAAAGTGTTCCAATAATGGATGGATGGAAGCTTGAGCAGTGTGATGTGTCACTTAGTTTCCATGTTCTACCCATAAGTATGTGGGCTTTCCTTTGGGTACTCTGCTTCAGCTCATATTCGTAAATTGTACATAAGACTCTCATCCAGGGTCACCAATCATTTTGAAACTGATGGACATTTCTTGGGTATTGATTCAGAAGAAGGGCTACCAGTTTAATCCATGTGAAGGCAAGGATAATGTGAATGATTTCTCACAACAATGATTGAACAAGGCAGAAAACAAATACAGTACATCTAAATCAAACGGCGCCAATATTGTACGACAAACCTGTAAATGTCGAGTACGACAACAGACAAACCGTCAATTGACAGAGAATACTTTTAAGATACAGAGACATTGCGAGAACAGTCACGGAGCAATAAAGGTTGATAGTAATCTGGCAATGACAGTACCATTTTATTTTTACTTATTTTTTACAATTGTCCAAAAGGATGCAGAGTCCTATAGCTTGAGAGCAGTTACAATGCCAAATACATCAATAGTCCAGTCCAATGACCATTGTGCAAAGGACGCCAACACTTCAAGGAATGTTTGCAGTTTGAAATGAGTAGTCGTGCAATAATTACCAACAATGTTGATTGTACAAATGTTGCAGATGTTTCTCAGTCCATTGTTCAAGTGGTGCAGATGCAAGTCAGGCACGAGATGCTAGTATTGGTCAACAACAGTTGTGAAAATAGTGAAGTGTGGTGAAACTACTATAGTGAGTGCATGAGTAATGTATAATATACTGTATAATAATAATTGGCACGGTAAGTGACAACAAACTCGAGACAAGGCAGCATGTTGCAATTGAATTGTAAGTTATCTGTTTAGGAAGTGAATTGCAAGAGGGAAGAAGCTGTTGGAATGTCTGCTAGTTTTGGTTTGCATTGTTTGGATGCGCCTACATAAGGGAAACAGCTTGAAGAGCAGGCGGCCAGGATGTGGAGGGTCCAAGAGGATTTTGAGTGCTCTTGTCTTAGTTCGGGTAATGTGCAATTCCTGCAGGGTGGGTAGGGTGGTGCTGACAATCCTTTCAGCAGTTCTGATTTTTTTCCGTTGCAGTCAAGAGTTTTTCCTTTTTTGTGGGAGCACCAAACCAGACTGTGATGGAGGTACACAGTATTGATTATATGACCGCTGTTTACAGCTGTTTTAGCAGCACTCGTGGGTGGCTGTGCTTCCTCAGAAGCTGCAGGAACTACATCCTCTACTGGGCTTTTTTGAGACTCGAGATGATGTTTTTCTCCTACTGAAGGTCCTAAGAGACTGTAATTCCCAGGAACATAAAGGTATATAAATTACCACAATACTCAAGGTAGATCTCCTTGTGCAGATATTGAAGCGTTACTGTACATCTAAGTTTTCAAAACCTCCAAAGTTATTCCTTTGGAAGACTGGACTTGTATCAGTAAGTAGCAAACAGCAACAACCCTTGCAAAAGTTCATCATTGCCACCAAGTGTAGTGTAGGCAGAAATATCTCATCCCAGTGCATGTAAAAATGGAACTCAAAGAGATTGTAATAGACAAATTACACACTCTGCTGAATCACAAGAATGTCATGCATTTAATACATAACAATTTGTATAATGCAAAAGAACATTGACCGTACTGTAATATGTAATACGCCCCAGTTGAATTTTGCGGAACATTCTACTTTGTGACAGATGTCAATGCACGGAATAAGCATAATGAACAGTACTGTATATAATTATGGAACTTGCATCTGTCAAAAATGTTTGTTCATGCACGTTAAGGACACAAATTTCAATAATCGGGTAGAATTTGAGCATTCACCACCCACTTCCAATCCTGTGGTGTGAGGTTTTGTGAAGACAGATTTTGCCATTTTGTGTTAAATGTAATATGTGGTCAAAAGCTAGGTCGGCCAATCCATGAACTGAGTGATTGTGATGTGAGACAGAATAATGTCAATTAGGAAGTAACCAAACAATGCAGCCCTATGGGGGCACAAGCCAGTGCAATCTGTAGGCAGGTCCCAAGCCTGGATATGTGCAAATGGTTGCGTCAGGAAAGGCACCTGGCGTAAAACTGTGCCACACAAATATGAGCGTTCATCTAAAGAATACCACATCGGATCGGTCATGGCCCAGGTTAAAAACACCCACCTGTGGCACTGTTAACCTGCAGGGCGTCGGTGGAAATTCAGCTACTGTGGGTCGAAGACACAGAAGAGGAGGAAAGTGGATTCATGGGCAGAACAAAAAGAGGAATGCACAGAGCCTACAACTGAGGGTTGGGACTTTGAATGTTGGGACCATGACAGGAAAAGTTCATGAGTTGGTCAACATGATGGTTAGGAGAAAGGTTGATATACAGTATTATGCATCCAAGAGAAGGTCGCAAGGTAGTAAGGCCAGAAGTTTAGGAACAGGGTTTAAATTATTTTACTGTGGCGTAGATGGGAAGAGAAATGGAGTAGGGGATATTTTAAAGGAAGAGCTGGCTAAGAATGTTTTGGAGGTGAAAAGAGTATCAGATCAATGAATGAGGCTGAAATTTGAAATTGAGATTGTTACGTATAATGTCATTAGTGGGTATGACCAACAGGTAGGATGTGACCTAGAGTTAAAAGACAAATTCTACTAGATGAAGTGGCTCTGAGCATTCCAGACAGAGAGAGAGTTGTGATTGGTGCAGATTGTAATGGACATGTTGGTGAAGTGCGACGAAGAAGTGATGGGTAAGTACAGCATCCAGGAACAGAACTTTGAGGGATAGATGGTGGTGGATTTTGCAAAAAGGATGCAATTGGCAGTAGTGAACACTTTTTTTCCAGACGAGGCAGGAACTTAGAGTGACCTACAAGTGCAGAGGTAGAAGCATGCAGGTGGATTATATTTTGTGCAGACGATGTGATCTGAAGGAGGTTACTGACTGTAAGGTAGTGGTAGGGGAGAGTGTAGCTCGACAGCATAGGGTGGTGGTGTGTAGGATGACTGGTGGTGGGAAGGAAGATTAAAAAAACAAAGGTAGAGCAGAGAAGCATGTGGTGGAAGTTAAGAAAGGAGGAAGGTTGTGCTGCCTTTCGGAAAGAGGTGAGACAGGCTCTCAATGGACAGGAGGAGCTCCCGGCAGACTGGACCAGTACAAACAAGGTGATCAGAGAAACAGGCAGGAGAGTACTTGGTTTGTCTTCTGTTAGGAAAGGGGAGAAGGAGACTTGGTGGTGGAACGATAAAATACAGGAAGTCATACAAGGAAAGAGGCTAGCGCAGAAGACATGGGACACCGAGAGGTCTGAGGAGAGCCAAAAGGAATGCATTAATATGCGATGTAGGGCAAAGGTAGAGGTGACGAAAGCTGAACAAGAGGTATATGACATGGATCTCTACGGGTTGGCCAGATAAGAGGGAGAGAGATGGGAAGGATGTGCAGCAGGTAAGGGTGATTAAGGCAAAAGATGGAAATGTGTTAACTGTTGCCAGCAGTGTGCTAAGTAGATGGAAGGTATACTTTGAGAAGTTGATGAAGAAAATGAGATAAGGAAGAGTAGAAGAACCAAGTGTGAAGGACCAGGAAGTGGCAATGATTTGTATGTTGAGTTAGCAGCATAGCAGGAGTGAGCATCAATGGAAAAGATTGATCAGGGGAGATGGGAACAAGTGGTCTTGTATTGACGATCGCTGACACTTCCGCCAACAAGGTACAAAGCCCATCGTGGGTCAAAGAAACACCTCTGGTTTGCAGAAGCATTGAGTCCAGGATTCTACGGGCCACACCTATCATGCGTTCCCAGGAACCTCCCATGTGGGAGGCATGAGGGGGATTGAATTTCCAGGTGCAGCCCTTGTCGTGTAAGTACATTAAAACACTGGTCTGGTGTTCCTCGTCTCTCATGCCCAACTCCCCACTTGCTCTGATGAAGTTGGTTCCTCTGTCTGTTCTCAGCTGTTTTGCTGGTCCTCTCACTGCAAAGAACCTCCGCAGGGCATTGATGCATCTGGCAGTGTCCATTGAGTCCATGACTTAAATGTGGATGGCTCTGATATTCATGCAGGAAAAATTATGGCCCACCAGTTGCAATGTGCATCACCTCCTCGGGTATCCCCAGTGGCCACAGTTCAGTGACCGAAAACATCTAGTCCCACAAAGCATAAGGGAGGAGAAGTACTCAGGCGCTCTAGAGGAACATCTGACATCTTTTGTTCTTCCATTTTCCCTCTCAGCTTATGGCATGTGACACAGTGATGGAGTACAGAACTTATCACCTTCTTGCTCGACACTATCCACAGGCCAGCTGCCCTGATTGCTCGTTCCGAGAAGTGTTGTCCCTGGTGTGTTACCTCTGCATAGTAATGACGCACTACCAGAGTTGTGACATGAGTCGTCTTCGGAAGAATGATGGGATTTTTAACTTCTGGGTTGAGAGGAGAATGTCTCAGACATCCACCAACTCTCATGAGACCATCATCCATGGAAGTGTCAAGGTTCAGAAGTGTGCTGGTTTTGGGAATCATTTCAATTTCCAGTCAAATGATCTCCTTTGGATAGGCGTCCTTCTGAACGGCCCTGAAGATGACCTTCTTGGCTGCTTCTAGTTCATCTGGGGTGTGTGGTCTGTCACACTGATGCCATCATTTGCATGTGTGAGGTGAATCCGTGGGGCCTGACTTGTGAGATCGGGCTTAATTGATCAAGAAAGCCACAGCATTCAGAAGAGAGAACCAGGTAGAGAACTGCTGAAAACCTTGCTATCGCAGTAGAGCGTAACAGCATCTGGCTTGTGATCCAATTCCTCAAGTATCAAATCTGCCATCTCAACTGTGAGGACAGCTCCGCACAGTTCACGGCGTGGGATCGTGGGTTCAGTTTGAGGAGACAGTTTCGCCTTTCCAAGGACGAATCCAACTTGACATTCTCCTTCTCCGGAGCCAAATCTTGGGGAAGCCACTGTTTCTATGGCCCAGTTGGAGGTGTGGGAGAACAGGCACAACTCAGTGTACTTGGCAGTAGAGAGGGACTGGTGTAAGTGGGAGCATGGGATGTAGAGACTGCTCAGGTCCTGAAGCGCTTCTTTCCATGTCTCCCAAATCCTTTTCTTGTCTTCAGGAACCTCTGAGTCCCAATCCTGGATGTTAAAGGACAGTTCTCTGAACAGTGCTCTTCCCTTGATCATCACTGGCGCCATGAAGCCCAAGAGGTCAAAGAGACTATTGACCGTGAAGAACACACCATGAAAAATAAAGGGCTTGTCACCTCCTGTATCCTTGAACGTAAAGGTGTCAGTGTTAATATTCCAGCACAGACCAAGACTTCTTTGTGTTGGCAGCTCACCATCCTTGAGACCCAGGTCTCGTAAGTCTTTTGCAACGTCATCTGGTGGAAAGGCTTGCATCACTGTAACACTGTTTGAGGCTAGCTTATGCAGTGTCAGGTTTGATTTGGCGAGGGAGGCTTGGGTGCGCTTGAGGAGGTCGATGGCGTCATGCTCTGTGCGGAGGGATGTGAGTCTGTCATCCATATAAAAGTGTCTCTCCACAAAGTGCCGTGCGTTTTACCCGTACTCCTTCTCACCTTCTCTGGCAGCTTGACAGAGACCATAATTGGCCACAGCTGGGGAGGGGCTATTGCTGAACACATGCACTCGTATCCGGTATTCTGTTACCTCTCTTGTCAGGTCGTTTTCCTTATGCCAGAGAAACCGTAAGTAGTTCCTCTGATCCTCTCTGACCAGGAAGCAGTAGAACATTTGTTGGATATCTACTGCTATCGCCACAAGTTCTTTGTGAGACCTGATCAGTACTCCAAACAAGGAATTGTTCAAGTTGGGTCCAGAGAGGAGGACGCTGTTGAGGGAAAGTCCACGGTGTTGCGCACTGGAGTCAAACATCACATGTATCTGAGCCCAGTTTCTGGGGGTGGTACACACCAAAGATGGGCAGATACCAGCACTCTCCATTCTCCTGGAATGGGGGTGCTTCCTCTGCGTGCTTGTTCTCAAAAACCTTCTCCATGAAGGCAACAAACTGTTCCTTCATTTCCAGCCTCTTGTTCAGGGTACATCGGAAGGAGGAGAGGTGGGAGAGGGCTTGATCACAGTTATTTGGAAGTGATGGTCTGTGTATCCTAAAGGGCAGAGGGGCAACCCAACTGCTTTCTTCATCTTTGTAGGACTCTTTCTACATGGTTTCAAGAAAGACCTCATCCTCCAATGACATGGCACACTTGTTGTCATTATCTGTCTTTTATAAATCAGTGTGACCAAGTTTGTCGTCAGCTGGCACATGGGAGTGTTTGAGCGTGTGAGGTTGAACAGTAGACTGCCTGCCATCACTTCTCCTCTCTTTCAAGGAAATGCTTTTGAGCACACAGGGAAGGATTCCACGTTCTAACTCCCTGCCACAGCTTGCTCTCTCTTTCACGTTGATGTGATTCTGGCAAGGATTGAGGTTTGACGGACATCCGATCTGTAGGACATGTGTCTTGTAGACATTGTTGTTACATTGTGGGCATTGTCAATGAATACTTCTCCAACAATTACCCACCCTAGATCTAGGCGCTGGGCAAAAGGTGCCTTGTTGGGTCCATTGACCGTTTGTCTCACCTTATGTAGTCTGATCATGTCTCTCTCCAGCAAAAAATAAGATTTTAGCATCAGGATCTAACTTTGTGAGGTAAGGTGCCACAGACGTTAAATGGGTGTGCAGAAGGGCAACCTCTGGTGTTGCGATTTCTGACTTTTTGCTCATTATCTCGTTACATTCAGAGGACGAAGGTCAAAACACTCACCACCACTGACTGCTTCGATGTGGAATTCGGCAGCTTTCCTAATAGTCATCTCTTTGATCTCAGTACAGGTCCTCATTAGGTCAAGTGACAGGCTGCCTTGTAGTCCAAACAGCTGGAAAAAGTCTGACCTGGTCAGCGAGCAGTTGCTCTGGTCATCAAGGACACCATAAATTTTGACAGAGCATTCCCGCTGTCCTTGAGGATAAACCCAGACCAGAGAAATCTTGGAACAGGATTGTGTTGGGAGACCCGGCCCACATACCTCTGTACTTCTAGAGGTTACTTCTGGAGTACTCCTTTTCTGCTCTGGGTAGGTTGACTCCGGCGTGGCATGTGTGGGAGATGAGCTGGTGTCTGGATGTAGGGCTGTGCAGTGTTGGTTACTCTCACACACTTTGCACATTCAGAAAATCCTATCCACTAATGAACAGGAATTACAATAGGTAGGTTAACATAAAAATCCACACTAATAGTGTCAGGTTCACCAATCAGACATTCATTAAACAGCACAAAAAAGGAAACAAAGACACCAGTTCAAGTCTCGCGAGGAGACAGGAGAGGAACTGTCTCATACAATTCACCACTGCACTCTCTGATTATCCTCTCCTCAGCACCTGTATTTATTTAGTTTTAAGATGCCCCTTATTTACATGGATGTTACAAAAAGGAGATGACAAGCAAAACAGTTTGAAACAAGGTGTACATGTTTGTTCATGTGCGTGTGCATGTGTGGAAGTTTGGTGAATACATGTGTGGTCATCATTTCTTTAACAGGCAGCAGTTCTAACAGTTCTGATGATTAGATGTTTTTGTTCTTGCTATCTCCTGCTAGGAGGCTGCCACGTTATCTAGGGCAGAGCAAAGCATTTCTTTATTGGAAGCAAATGTATGATAATTATGATCAAAATTATTCCTACAAATAGCTAAACAGCCAGCCTAAAATCTGACATACAATGATCAAATAGTAGTTAATAGACTGTTTTCAACTGACGTCGTTATTTAGAACGCGGGCGCCATCTTGGTTTGGTGAATTCGTATGAACCCACGTAACTAAACAGGAATCAACACACTTCTAACTTCAGGACTATCCAGTCTTTTTAGCATCATGTGTCACTTTTAACAGTCGTACGAACATTTGTGTAACTCCGGTCTATACGCAAACGCATTAGAGTGAACAGCGCATCAGGAGAGTGAACCCATCCAACACGGCCAGGTGCCCCAGATGGAGTCACGTGGTTGAAAACAGTCTATTAGCTAAGTTACGCACGAAATCAAAGTGAACATATTTGCATTCCCATAGAACACACACCAACATAAACATCAGAGATTGGGCTAGTACATCACAACAAAATTACAGCCAATGCTTTCTTAAGGCTAGCATACACAAAATGATGGACAACACAACGATGAACTTCATGTGCGTTCAGGTGTTGCTTTGTACACAAAGGAAGTTCGATCTTCTCTGTAAATGTACTAGGCACAAACGAATGAGTGCTGCCACCTAGAGGTCAGATGCAGAATTACACTAAAGCATTAAATTAACAAGGCTGTGTACAAGTGTAACTGATTAACATGTGAAAACATTAATAAAATATGCAAAGCAGAAGAATACTTATGACATCTTGCAGGGCAGAACAACCATGATGTTCAAAGATGATATTGTGATCTGCAGTGAAAGCAGGGAGGTGGTGGAGGAACAATTAGAAAGATGGACGCACACACTGGAAAGGGGAGGAAGTAAGATTAGTCAAGGTAAAACAGAATATTTGTGCGTGAATGATGAATGAAGGGGTGGAGGGTGAAGAGTGAGGCACCAGCAAGAAGAGACACCGTGGATGGACAACTTCAAATACAGAGCAATGGTGAGTGTGATAAGGAAGTAAAGAAATGGCTCCGAGCAGGTTGGAACAGCTGGCGGAAGGTGTCTGATGTGGTATGTGACAGACTAGTCTCTGCTAGGGTGAAGGGCAAAGTTTATAAAACAGTGGTGAGTCCGGCCATGATCTACGGATTATAGATACGGTGGCACTGAAAAGACAACAGGAAGCAGAAGTGGAGGTAGCAGAAATGAAGATGTTGAGGTTTTCGCTCGGAGTGAGCAGGTTGGATAGGATTAGAAATGACCTCATTAGAGGGACAGCCAATGTTGGATGTTTTGGAGACAAAGTTCGAGAGAGCAGACTTCGATGGTTTGGACATGTCCAGAGACAAGAGAGTGAGTACATTGGTAGAAAGGTGCTGAGGATGGAGATCCCAGCCAAAAGAGTGAGAGGAAGACCAAAGAGAAGGTTGATGGATGTTGTGAGGGAAGACATAAGGGCAGTTGGTGTTCGAGAGGAAGATGCAGGAGATCGACTTAGATGGAAAAAGACGATAATTTGTGGTGACCCCTACCGGGACAGGTCGAAAGGAAAAGAAGAAGAAGAATCAGAATCAGCTTTATTGTCCAAGTGTGTAAAAACACACAAGGAATTATTCTCCAGCAGTCGGTGCTGCCCTGGTATGACATTTACAACAAAGAAGAAGGAACAACATAGCAATAAGAACAAAGACCAAGTGACATTTCTGTTTATTGGCACTATTCCTTATTAGAGTTGCATATGACCCAAACTATTCTAATGATATTCCCACCACGTAATAGTATTCAGTCACGTAGAAAACACATTTCACCAAGTGAATGTATACCAGCAACAAAAATAAAGAAAAGTGGATGACAGAATGTTTTTTCTTCTTCACCAGTCTCTGCTACTCTGCTCAGATGTCACAGAATTGTCCTAAACAGTCCATAACAGCTTCATTGACAATCTTTCAGTCGTGCTCCACAGGAGGTTGGACCAGATGTGTTCCCCACATCTGTGGAGATACACAGGGCATGCCATACTGTCCATAAGCGGGTCCTATTGTTTTCACATACATCAGGTGAACCACACTGAGAGGAGTGTTAATTAGTGATGTGATCCCATAACCGTTGAATAACCGAATGTATTGTGCAACCATGGTTATATAAAAGTTATTTTTCACACTCACTTGTTTTTCTGGTCAAGACGTCTTGACCGTTTCACTATCTTGTTTTTCGCATATAAGTTGTTTTTCACTCACTTGTTTTTCGCATATAAGTTGTTTTTCACTCACTTGTTTTTCTGGTCAAGACGTCTTGACGATCTTGTTTGCATGCATACCAAAGATAAACATTGTTGTTGGATGTCTTGACAATTATGGCTGCGTAAGATGTTTTTCAGAGCCTGAAGGACACACTTAGGTGTCAATAGTAAATCAGGAAACAAACGTTAAGGGTGCCGGGGGAGGGGGGGGTAGGCCACCCGCCCTTCCTCTTGCACGCAACTGAAAAGTATAATAGAGAGATGCAGAGTACAAACAGGTAGAGTCTGCTGCGGGTTTCGTACGGATGCCCAGCTGGTTGAAAAGCGGAGCTCTACCTGGGTGTTAGGCTCTCCACCTTCTTGCCATAGGTAAGGGGCTCATATTATTGATTTCACGAAATGTCAACTGTGTTTTGAGAACTTGCATTTGGTCGAAATAAATATGCCAGTTATTGAGGCTAAATAGCATTTGGGAACGTTGGTCTTTTGTTGAGTGTCGTCTTTGTCTCCTTTCAATAAAACACACACGATGAACAGGTTGTCCTAGTGATTCATAAGTGAGTGTCTCTTTTGGTCGTCTGTTCCTCTTGACCTGCGAGGCTGCATTTCAGACAGTTCTGTCACCTGATTATTGGACAGGTCTACAACTGGGAGTTTGTGTTACCTACACCCATGGTGGCGGTGATACACGAGCGACGGAGTGTCACTCACAGAAGTGTAATTGTCCATGCTCCGTTGCAGTGGCGTATCCACTGCAGGCTCTTTTGTCTCCCCAACAGGCTGAGGCTGATACACAAGCTCAGGAGTGACTGGAGGTGCAACATCTGGCTCCTGCGAATGGTGATGGTGTCTTGCCCCTTGAACCCACTAATGTTCTTCCTCAACTGAACTTTCTGACTCATCTGAAGCTTGAGGTGTTTTTGTCTCAGTTTGTCTTTTCCTCTGATGCGTCTGAGATTTTTGTCCTCCTACACTACCCTTCACAGGTTGCTCCAGTAACAAGGCATCAACAAGTTGGGATGGAGAATTCTGCCCATCCCTCTTCCTCGTTCAGGTTTTACCACATACACTACCTCATAACGTTTGCAAGACAACAATGTGGATTTGCTCTTTCCAGTGTGAGTGCAACTTCCTAGTGCCCCCAGACTCTGACATATTTCTAACCAGAACCCTGTCGCCTGGAAAAAGCATTGACATATTTCTAACCAGAACCCTGTCGCCTGGAAAAAGCATCGCGCTTTGCCGCTTTTGTTCATAGTTGATCTTTTCTCCTGCCATAGTCCTTTTGATTGTTTTCGTTGCAAGGTCATATGTTTCTTTCATTTGTTCTTCCCATTTTTGAGCATATTGTTGTTGATCCTTCCTCCTCATTTATCCCAAAAATTAAATCAATAGGCAAACGGTCTTCCAATGTATCTTCCAAAAAGCAAAAGAAAGGAGAGAACCCTGTTGCTTCTCTAGTTGTGCAGTTATAGGCATGAACATATTTATTCATGTAGTCTCTCCAGTTTACTTTTTTCTCCTCAGCATTGACAAAAGGTACGATCAAATCTTTCGACTGGGTTCCCCTGTGGGTGGTAGGGAGTGGTTCTTGAAATGGCAATGCCACTGATCTTTTTAACTACCTGAACAACTGATTATCAAATTGTTTGCCCTGATCGTGATGTATTTTTGCAGGAAGACCAAACTTGAAAGTAAAATCATAAAAAATCTTTGTTGCCACAGTTTTGCCTGATTTGTTATGGTTTGGGTAGGCTTGTGCAAATTTAGTGAAGTTATCCATGATCACCAAAATATACTCATACCTTTCCGTGTTTTTTTCAAGGTGAAGATGGTGCTGTTGCAGGTACACGACACATGGGTGCTCTACTTTGCACTGCAGGTTTTTTCTGGCTATTTTTATATTGTCCATTTTGTAGCCATCAGCTGAGATCACTTTTCCCTCATAAAGCACCTAATTTTTAAAAGGCTCACATTTGTTAGGTCTTAGTGTGATTCCCCAGGCTTGCTAACATTTGAGAACTGCTTTAATGTCCTCCACAAATGCTGTTCAAATGTTTTGCTGAAGACAAGAACATCATCCATGTATGAAATGCATATTTTGTCTCTGAGACCTTCCAGGCTCTCTTCCATACTATGCTGGAAAGCCGAGGGCACATTTTTGAGGCCAAATGGAATCCTTTCCCACTTGTACAGACACCATGGGGTTGTGAAGGCCGTGAATTTCCTGGAGTCTTCACTGATGCTCCCCTGATGGTACGCTTTGCCTTGGTCGAGCACCGTGTACTAAGTGTTCCCGCCAAGACCATCAAGTATCTCCTGAATGTGTAGTATTGGATGCCTGTCTGGGATTGTCTTTTTATTCAGCACCCTGTAGTTGATCAAAACTCTCAAACTTCCATTTCGCTTCCTCACACACAGGACGGAAGCCACATATGGGGAGGTGGATTTCCGAATGAAGCCTTTGTTTAACAGGTCCTGTATCTGGCTCTTTACTTCATCATACAATGGTTGAGGAATGGCATTATATGATTTGGCTACTGGAACATCGTCAGTCATCTTTATTTCCATTTTCATATTTTTTCATCAAACCCGCCTGATCTTTGTGTCTGGCAAATGTACTGGATTCGTCTCTTAGCATTTGTTTTACCATTGGTTGTTGTTTACTGCTTAAGTGATCCAGATTTATTGGTGGCTCACACAATTGCTCTTCAGACTCAGACTGGAACCTTTCGGCTTTTGGTGCGACTGAGGTATGGATGTTTTCAGCGTTCACAGTGTTAATTGCATGTTCCTCTGGATACACTAGAAGACAATCTGTTATTCTTTGTATGCTCCCTATCACCGTTATAGCTGGGATTGTGATATCATGTTGTGTGATGTTTTTCACATATATGTTCACTTTTAAGGAGCAAGATAGATTGACCATCTGGCATGTCATTTTGAGTTTTTCATCCAACGACAAGTTCTCCACAGCATCAAAAAGCACTTTGGTGTTTGCTTTGAGGTCTGTTTTGACAGAACAGCTGATGTACTTAGTTTTTCCACATGGAACTACAACTGATGCCCCGTGTGTTTTGACAGTGTATGTATCATTGTTTGTATTGCTTTGGATCAAGTCTAACAGTGTTTCGGCCCTTCCTATGCCTAGCCTGAGTGAATTTCTGAGCAGCGTTAGTCTGTCACCGGGCTGGGTCTGGTCCGCTCTGTCTTTCATGATCTCCTCAATGGCTTTAAACCCTATGATGGGTCTTTGAGCGATGTCCCTGTTCACCAGTACTGGAACTAATATCTCATCGGACCCTGACGTTTTTGTTTTTGGATCATAAAGACTGAGTCTAACTTCAACCCACCCTTCAAGTGGTATTTTCTGCTGGTGTCAAAGTTCCTGAGTCATACCCGATTACTCTGAGTTTCCCATCCTGTCTCTGATTTAATACAGCCCTGAGACTCTGATCTGAGGCGTCAATGTGCAGAATGAATGGATCCTCAGACCTTGCATAAGCCATTACAGGCGGCATTGGCTGCTCTCAAAATCAACATCTCATCATCACTTAGCAGGTCACTGATTGGAAGAATTTTTGAATCAGGTAGGTGGTTGGACTTACATGCTTCACTCATTATAGACACTTGTGCTCCTGTATTCCACAGGGCTTGAACCTTTACGTTAGTGAAGTTGAACCAGACAAGACATTTTTTTGCCAACCAACTGTGCAACTTGTTTGCGTTTTCTGAAAGGGTTGTGTGACTGAGAAGGTTTGACTTTTCTTGGCTCTGCGGGTGCTTGGTAATGAACATCGGGTTGAGTTCTTGCTGCTCCCCACTTAGCATTTGTAAACTGTGTTTGTAAGTTCGTATTCAAATTTGGGTCATTTTGGGACTTTGAGTTACAGGTGGTGGCATGCCCCACAGTCACCACCTCTGCCCATTTTCTGATGGTTTCTGTTTCTCTCCAACTCTACACCCCTTCGACCAATGCGTGTCACTTCCACACTTAAAGCAGTGACTACAATCAATCCCATCTTGCTGACATGCTACACGACACCTCTTGAGTCTTTTAGAGACATTGGCAACTTGCTTTATCGGGCGATTCTCAGTACTTTTTCTCTCATATTGGCCGATTGTACAAGTAATGCTACTTGGCCTGTGAGGTCTCTGATTGCTGCGTTACTTTCCTCTAACTTCGTAAAGAGGGGGTTTTCTTTAGCTGGTTTGATTGGTTTAGCTGAGGATGATGTTGTCAGAGGGTTAATTTCCTCCTGATTTGCTTCCACTGTTTTTAGATGAGCCTTGTGAATGACGTGGTTTGTAGGTTTAATCTTCCGTGTCCGCTGATTTTCATTATGTTGGGCAATCTGCATTTTTTTGGAGCAGGAGTTCATCACTAATACTTTCATCCTGTAAATACATTATCATCTCTGACCTTACATTGTCATTTGACAACCCTGTCATAACAGACTGAAAGCATTAACTATTGGCCAACTCTTTGTTATAGATCAGGCCAGACTGGGCACACTCGGATGTAAACAGGACTTTTTGGTGTAGGTCAAGTACACATACCAGAAAGTCAAGGGATGTTTCACAGGGTCCTTGCACGGCTTTTGTCAGTTGTTGGTAAAAGACTGTTGCATCCTTTTCTGCATAATGAGCTTTTTAAGATTTGTTGCAGAGTGGCAAGAGTGAGATCTGTCTTTCCCTCAAGGTAGCTCCTTAATTTCAATCTCGCACTCACAAAAAGTATCACTGCCTCCAAAATTTCAACCTCAGGATATCCCTTTCTGTAACCATTTTCAATCTGGTGTTCAAGGCTCCTGAAGCTCAAATTGTCTTTGGAGTTTGACTCACCTACAAGTCCATTGATTCAGAAGACTTTCCAGAAACAATTTTGGGTGTCAGCCGCACAGCGGCTGCTCCACGATTTTCTGCATCGGCGCGGTGTCCCTAGTATCGTCCCTCTGCTGCCGTAATATGTCCGCTGTCTGGATTGCCTCCTATTTCCCCTCACCGACCGCAGGTGAAGACATGAGTGGCATTGATCCCGCGGCATCTGTCTCACGCCGCACAGCTTCCGATATGTTGTTTAATTTCAAAAGTACAGGCATGCCTTCGTCTTCCCTCGCCAGCAGCTCATTGTGTTCACAAAATTTTATGACGTGCTTGACTAGTCCACGGCGACTTTTGACTTGTATGAATTTGTTGTCTTTGCCTGCAATTGAACAGTATTCATATACTCGGTGAAGTTCTTTCATAGTCAGTTCAAGTAACTTCTTTTCGGTATCCAGCAGGTACTCTTCTCTGTCCTCTTACATCTTTTCTCATGCTTTTTATGAATTTCCTTTGTTCAAAGTCGGAGAATTCCTTCATGAAGCAATATCTATACCAGATGAGTCCCCTAAAATTGTTACACTGTGGTGTTTACATAATTCACCTCGAGTTAGGTTGCGGGTTTCCGCACGCACTGTTTTTGTTGTTGCTCTTCAGAGTTCAGAGTCAGAGTTCAGTGAGTTCCCGCCATTATGGGAGTAGTGGTTTGATGTCTGCCAATAAAACAAGATTTGTTCCTGTGTCCGGCACTCCGCCTCTGACTCCTTTTCTCCGGCGCTACAACACCACTCACTTCAGACGCCCCAGATGGTGTATGAAAAATGTTCATTTATTGCATTCACAGCAGGAAACCTTGAAGAACACAACAGCTCACGAGTCTATATACTGTCTTCCTCGCTACTCCGATAGCTTCTTTGCAAGCACTAACTTTTTTCTTCTCTTTCAGTCAACTGCATCAGGAGATACCCCACCGCCTCCTGCTGGCAGGCAAAACATGCAAACCTCTGCCAAGCTCCCCCACACAGAGAACATAATAATAATAACGTGATAATATTAGAAGAGATAAGTATAACAAAACAAATTATTTTCAGGTGCTACACATTGAAGTGTTTAAAAACACCATACACACACCAAGCGTTATTACTATCAAACCCATCAACTTTGAATGAAATGATTTTATTTGCACTGGGGTAAAAGTTGCACTTTTACAAAAGAGCTATATTTTTGGAAACCTCGGGAAAATGTACACATGAATGTCTGTCGCTCCAGGTAGTTAAAACGTGTTAGCGAGTTATCAATTTTGGGCTAAACTGTGAAGAACAAATACGGTATAAACTCAAAAACAATTCTTGTAGAGGAAAATTTGTATGCCTATATTGGGCTTTTCAGGTAGTCTTCTTGAATGTTCTACAGAGTGTCTTCAGCAGTGGTGAACACATGCTGCCTTGATACAAAACATGTATATGAATATTCTGTACAAACGCTAATGTTAGCTGACAATTTGGATTTGAGTTGACCCACCATTTTAGTTGCGGTATAAATTGTAAACTGCCTCAGTGTTGGCAGAAGATGCGTTTTACCATTTTAATCTACAATGATTTTTGTAAAATGTATATTACTTACAATCACACAATTTAAAATGTAAAAATAACAAAACACTTGTCTTTTTACATTTAAAAAGTTTCACGTTTTAATATTCAACTACTCCTAATACTTTTTGAATGCCTGCCTTTAAGTTTTGTGTCTGCAAGAGACCTACTTCATACTACATTAGTTGAATGAGGTCAGTGCAGTTAGATTGGTGATTTTTTTTTCTTTTTTCTGTACACCTGCTGTAACTTTTCACTAGTTCCCCTCACTTTGAATCACTATGAGTCTGAAAAAAAAGCAATGAAGTAAAACGTGTCTGTATTGTGTGAAATTCTTGGCTCTGAAGGAGAATGTGTTTTACTCCAAGTGTGAGGTGTATGAAGTTGAGGGATATGCCTGTGCTTGAATGAGCGAGAAAAGAGTTTTCGAAATGGGGGCACTTTTGAGTTTCTTGAACTTGAAGTGGATACAAAATGGAATACTGATAGTAGTTCTTGCCTCAGTCCAGGCTGTAATGATATTATAAAGTATTTATTTCTTTTAATGATCGTTACATATTTATTTGCTCTCCTTAGACATTGAAATAATTCATTAAAACATGCACCTGTCATTAATATAAGTTATAATATGAAGTTACACAGAAATATGCAGGGGTGCTGTCAAATTGAAAATACAGTTGAACAACTCACATATCGTAGGTAAACTAGGAAAAAGAAAGTGTGGCAGAGCAGCAGTTGTTGTTCGGGAAAGTTCTGTGTGCTGCCTTAAAGAAACCAGTGGCTTCTTTTAATTTTTAGAGTACGTATGTGAATTGTTTCATTTGATGTAACAACCAGTCATCCCTGACTCATTGAATCACATTGCAAAATGCCACAAACTGAATAGCTGTATCTTATACTTTCAATTTGCATTGGATTTTTTTTTTTTTTTTGCGTGCAATGCAGAATATCTGGGAAAAGACTGCAACAGCAGTGCACAATTGCGCACGTGCACAATTTAGAAGGAACATTGGCTTTTTTTGGGAGGGGGTGGGGGACACGCCGTTGTCATTGTCCTGCTGGTCCAGCCCTGGCTGTGCGGGAGCCCGCACAGCCGCGCTGATTGGGAGGCGCACACCTGCGCCTCATCCTGGCTGATTGGCCCCGGTGTATATAGGACCATGGGGACAACTGGTCCGGCGGCAGATCGTTGCAAGTCATGCCTGGTTCCAGCACTCTCATATCTCTGATCGACAACCCATGTGTACTGACCGGCTATCCTCCGACCGACCCCGTAAGCCTTACTCCTTTGACACTTCTGCCTTCCTTGATCGATCTCCAGTGTACTGACTCCTGCCTGCCCGCTGACATGCTCTCTATGCCCGACCTCATGACTACCGCTGCTGCACCTGACTGCCTGCCCGATCCCCGACCCTGTAACAATAAACGTTTTTCCCGAATTATCTCTGCGTCTCCCGACTCCTGCATTTGGGTCCTCCCTCCGTTTTGATGGGTTGTGACACCCGCCACACGATCGACCAAGACTGGGTCGATCGCGATCGACGCATTGAGCACCAGTGCTCTGGACCCTAAAGGCACAAATCGCACTTTAAGCACTGTATTATTATTCTGCTAATTACCATTGTTTCTTGAAAATAATGTGAAATTTTTTCCCAAAATATTTTCAAAAAGTCAAGAGAGCGCATTATTAGGTACGGATGAAAAGTAAAAAAAACAATCACATTGTATAGTCATTTCGATATATTTAATGTCTTATGTTACACATTTATATAAATTAAAACTTTGTCTACGTCTACAAAGATATAATGTAAGTCCTTCTGACCTTCTCTGTACTTTTTCACGAGCATCCTCAAGGCAAATAGTACTTCTGTGGTACTCTTTCTACAAAGTCATTAAACCGTACTGTTTCTCACAGATACTTACTTCTGTCCTGAGTCAAACCTCCACTAGTTTTTCGCATAACTTCATTGTCTGGCTCATCATCTTTATTCTTCTGTATTTTCCAGGGTTCTGCAGCCTTGTCGGCTGGGGTGGCTGGTCGCGGCGCCGGGCCTCAATGGCTCATCTCCGCCGCGGAAGTAGATCGGATGGGGAGGCAGTTTGGCCGTGATCACATATCATCTGAATATGGCTCGAAACAATAGGTAATATTGCCCTGGTAACTTCACTCGGTTGTGTGATGTTCTCTTCTTCGAAAAGAGCTGTGAGAAGCGGTGTGTTCGTCTCCCATAGTAGGGTCCACCGGGTGTTTTAAATGACGTCACGGACAGGGGATGCAGCCAATATGGTGATCACTTGGATGTTGTCGAATGACACTTCCGCAACTTTGCGCATGGATGACGTGCTCTCCGCTCATATTTATTTTTTCATAAAGACATTGAAGTGAATGTTATATGTATTTTAAATTACAATATCTATTTTTAAATGTTTATAGGGATGACACTTGACCTTTAACCCAATGTGGGACGTTAACACACTTATCTCTTACTTATTCTAAATGAAGAAGATTTTACATCTTGTTCTTGTTGCTACGTTGTTCCTCGTTCTTTGTTTTGAATGTCGTACCAGGGCAGCAGCAAATGCCGGAGAAAAATTCCTTGTGTGTTTTTACACAGTTGGCTATTAAAGTTGATTCTGATTCTGATTCGGATTCGGATGTATGTATCACACATCTGACAATAAAGTTACTTGAACTTGAACTAGTCTTGCCAAAGGAGTGACTAGCATTACAAAGCAAAAAGGCCACACATAATAGAAGAAATGGAGATGCTGCTGGAGAATTACCCAGTCGTATCATCGAGGGTGACCTTGGCGTAACACTTCCTCTTTCCTTCTTGAGTCCATGAATTACAGCGCGACCAAAAAAGTAAATAAGAATCAGCTTTAATGGCCAAGTATGTAATAACACACAAAGAATTTGTCTCTGGCAGTTGGTGACGTCCTTGTACGACATTTAAAACAAAGAAAGAACAACAAACCAATAAGAACAGAGAACAATAGATGTTCAATTAATAAGAACCATTCCTTTTAAGAGGCGGCACGGTGACTCAGCTGGTAAAGCGTTGGCCTCACAGTTCAGAAGACCCGGGTTCGATCCCGGCCCCGCCTGTGTGGAGTTTGCATGTTCTCCCCGTGCCTGCGTGGCACTCCGGTTTCCTCCCACATCCTAAAAACACGCAACATTAAGTTGACACTCTAAGTTGCCCCAAGGTGTGATTGTGAGTGCAGCTGGTTGTCTCCATATACCCTGCCTCCTGCCCGTTGACAGCTGGGATAGGCTCTAGCATTCTCCGCAATCCTCGTGAGATTAAGTGACAAAAGAAAATGGATGGATGGATATTCCTTATCAGAGTCACAGTTGTGAAATATGCAGTCTTCTTAATTTAGAGAATTTAAGAGTGTGTCAAATGATACACATTTAAGTTGCTTTCAATTGATGTATTTTTTATTTTTTGAATAAATGGTGTGCACATTTTTACATAAATAGGAATTATAAAGGGTTGTTTTCACTGACGTCACATTTTTTGCTGAAATACCCATACACCACTACGCGCCGCCATTTAACCTCTCTACCTAACACGTACCCAGTATGGAAATCTACGAAATACTCTCGGTTACTGTTTGTGTTTTTGTGTTTCATGGGCTTCTCAGGACTCTAGTACACAAGAGAGGACTTGCTAACCATCAGAGAGCCTTCTTCTGACTTTTCTTCTGACTTTTTTTCAACAACTCTTGCCAATTCTCTGAAGCTTTTTCCAGAGTTACTCGTCGACGCGCTCTTCAAAGCCTCGTGCTCCGGTACACAAGTCCAGCTGCGTAAGCGGGGACATCATCTAACGCTTCTGACACAAGACTATGTTCTCCGGCTCTGTGGTTCACGGAGACTTGGCTTTGTGGACGATTGCCCGACACTGCTATTCCGCTGCCCAGTCTCAACCTCCATCGTGCTGATGTGTTGCCAAGCTAACAAGCTTAATCAATACTCTTTTCAGAAGGCCAACATTACACTTCAGATCATTTTTTGTTAGTCACTTGAAAGATTAGAGAATTTTGTGAAATATTGGATTTGGTAATTCTTTTGTCTTTCGCTTTGCTTGCGGTGAACTAGATACAACTTTTACTTTTTGAAAAAAAAATGGAATAAATGGAGTTTGTGGCGGCACGGTGGTCCAGCTGGTAAAGCTTTGACTCACAATTCTGAGTACCCGGGTTCGTTCCCAGCCCCGCCTGTGTGGGTTTGCATGTATTCCCCGTGCCTGCATGGGTTTTCTCCGGGTACTCCGGTTTCCTCCCACATCCTAAAAACATGCAACATTAATTGAACACACTAAATTGCCCCTAGGAGTGATTGTGAGGGCGCCTGTTTGTCAGTCATGCATTTCTTTTCTGAAGTATTGATTAACCCCTCAGTAATTGAAAGCTTTTTTTTTTAACTATGACTCTTCTACCGTCTATAAAGGACAGCTATAAGCCAAATGTTTTGATTAACTTAGTCCTGTAGAAGTAATAAATAAGAGCTATGTGGTAAAAATGTCCACTCCCCTGATGCTCTTGATGAACTCTTTTGCCAAATACTTGAAACTGCTTGCGTAAGAAGGGTTCTTTGACCCCCCCCCCAAAAAAAAACAAACCTCATTTGCATGACAAAGCTGGATGGTTTCAGTGTGCGAGAGAAGGAGGGGACTGGTGTCTGGAAGGAGGAGGAAGAAGGGAAAAGAGAAAAGGTAGAATAGATGTCTCTCTCACACAAACACTGAGATTGCTGATTGTCTGCCAGTCTTGAGACCTCTACTGGATATGTTGGACGTAGAGGCAGAGGTACTTGATGACGAGTCTGGATGGATTTACCTTCAGATGTCCTACACGTGGATTTTGTTTCCAGATTTCTTAGGGAGTGATATCCAGCTGTTTTTGCTGACAAACTCAGATTCAAGTCTTGTCTACAGTATAACCTGATTTTCGAAATCTGTTGCAACTCTGGTCTGCTTCTGTCTTGTCAGGAAATGAACATTGCGTATAGTTGTTTCTTTTTGCATCAAGACTGGTGAATAAGGAGCAAGTTGGGCAAGGTTTTGTTTTAACTGGACATTAGATTGTTATAGAGATGACTGGAGCCTTGCATGCTGGATTAATACTGTTTTCTGTTGTGGTAATGGGCTTCTCATTCTATCCAAATATTCTTCTTCTCCTAAAGCATTGTATGCTAATATAATGTCAGTACTTAATTATTTTGAAGGAGTGAGATGTCAGAATTTCATCAATGATTAGTAATTGCAAATCATAGAGTACAAGTATGATTTCAACTTGACTTTTTCTTGTAGGTTGTGTGTGATAGCGAGCCCACACATGTTGGGATTGACAGAGTGGCCAATTCACATGGTAAATCACTTTATCAATTTTATCAATTATTCAATCTAAACTCTAGTCCTCTAATTGATTTTGATAAGTATAATCTATCTATCTATCTATCTATCTATCTATCTATCTATCTATCTATCTATCTATATCTATCTATCTATCTATCTATCTATCTATCTATCTATCTATCTATCTATCTATCTATCTATCTATCTATCTATCTATCTATCTATCTATCTATCTATCTATCTATGTTTATTTATTTATTTATATATATATATATATAAGACAGAAATCTGATTCCACAGGACAGTCCAGATTGGTTCACTTATTCTCTCAGTGGGCTTTCATGCTGGTCAATGAATCGCTAGACCTTTCCAGGGCTGAGAGCTTCTGTAGAAGTCAGTTCAGCTCACTAGTCTCCTTGGACCAATTGGAAGTCCGTGAAGGGGCTTTGGAGGTACTACGTCTTGCCGGACACCAGTCACATGTTTGGATCAACAATCCGTCCAAACCGGCATCCAAGCCCTTGCCCCTGTCGAAGCAGTGTGAGTGATCTTAGTGGCACAGTACCATCGGTGTACCTGCTGAGAATTTACAAAATCTTTAAAATGGAATATTTGTTCCTGTGTCCTTTTTTAGATTTGCGGTTCTCAGCTCTCAACTTCCCCAAAACATCCAGAGAAGGATTTGCTCGCATCAACAGGCCCTTCCCTGCTCTGTCATCAATCACTGTGTGTGTTCGTATTCAATGGGACCCAGAATGGAATGAAGTCTCCACTATTTTCTCTTATGCTGCTCGTGTCTTTACCAATGAATTCCTACTACGAGGTCAAGGTGACATGCAGGGACGGATCCTGCTGGCACTCATTGTCCATGGGAAACACCTTCCATATAAAGCATATTTCCCTAATGATGGTGGATGGCATCATATCTGTGTCACATGGAGCAGCAGTCACTGGGCCATCTATGTGGATGGGGAAAGGAAAGACATGGGATCAGGTTCAGACACTTCTAGAGATATCCATGCTGATGGGATACTGATTCTGGGTCAAGACCAGGACTCATTTGGAGGGAATTTCACAGAACCCTTTTTTGGAAACATCACTGATTTAAATGTTTGGAATATTTCCATGGAAACTCGACACATCCATGCTTTGAATGGGTGTTCGACCGTAAATCAGGTCATGCTTTTCAGCTGGAACCTTGACCATCTGATCAATCACCCAGGCATTAAGGAGGTTGAGGCCCTTCTTTTTTGCCCAGGTATGGCCACATTTATCTGTACAAGCATGGCATGGCTTGATGTATTTTCATGAACTGACTATTTTTTCCCCTAATAGTCACATATCGTGGTGTATTACTTGCTTGAAGCCTCTGAGTTGACATCTACGTGGATTCAGAACTACATTTCCCATTGATGTGAACCTTTAAATGGTTAGCTGTTTCTTTGTTGGTACTGTGATTATCATGTGACCAGTGAAATTGGGAATATGCAGATTAACACTAAATGCACTCACTGAGAAGTTTTGATGATGATTGTCTAAATGAATTACAACAACAAATATCCATCCATTTTCTGAGCTGCTTTTCATCACAAGGGTCGGGGGAGTGCTGGAGCCCATTCCCGCAATCTTCGGGCAGGAGGCGGTGCACACGCATAACCATTTACACTCACGTACATTCACACCCACGGGCAATTTAGAGTCATTAATTAACCTACCAAGCATGTTTTTGGGATGTGTGAGTAAACAGGAGTGCACAAAGAAAACCCACACATGCATGGGGGGAAAAGGCAAAGTCCACACAAGAGGGGCTGGGATTTGAACCCCACTACTCAGAACTGTGAGGCAGATGCTTTAACCAGCAGTCCACCGTGCCACCACAACAAATATCAACACATGAAAACGTGTTTTTTTTTAGCCCTTTAACAGAAGTCTAGAAACAGTTGTTTCTGAAAGCACAGCGCATGCACGTCTTCAGTGTTCAGTCTGGGCATACATTGGATACATTAATAGCTGACCAGACCAGATGTGTTTCTCTTCATTGGTCCTCCAGCTAAATGTACATTTACTGCACCACTGCTGTGACCATCAGTGATGTGTTACTGGGAAAAGTAAATTGAAAAAGACCAGTTGGTCAATATCAGAATCATAATCAGATTTAGTGGCCAAGTATATAACAACACACAGGGAATTTGTCTCTGAGAGTCAGTGCCACCCTGGTAGAGCATTGATGTTGAGTACTGAGAAGAAGAACAATCAAAGTAACAAGAACGGACAACAATAGACATTCAGTTAATAGGGACGATTCCTGATAAGAGTCACAGTTGTGCAAGATGCAGAGTCCTCTAGCATTTAGAGCAGTTAAGAGTGCTCCACATTATGTTGAGGTTATACAGAGCGTCTGTACCCGTTCACAGTTCACCGTTATAGACCAGTGCATCTTTTCAGTTTCAGTATCCTATTTTTCCAGTCTGAGTATAAATGACAATCATTTTAATATTGTTGTTGTCAGTACTGTATATGGGACGTAAAACCATGCAAACGATATCCTACAAGAGAATTTATTTTTCAATTACTTGAGAATTATAAAAATATGACAAATTAAGATAAACAGTAAAATGTATGTGACAGTAAATAATCCCTCACTAAATGTGCTTTGAGTGAGATCAACAAGTGAACTTCCAAATATCTAAATACAGTAGATATAGTAAATGACAACCACTTAATTAAGCCAAACTGAACTTTCTCAGAATTTTTGTATTTTTATATACAGTAAACTGTCTATTGATCCGATCACAATATGTTGGAATACATCCATTTAAATAATTTATTTACTATTTATACTTGTCTAACGTTTAGTGACTATCACCAAAGTATTGGCAAGTGTTTTTTGGTCACTGTTTCAGAATGTCTGTACGGCGTCAAACTAACAGATGCAAGAGTAAAATGCCAATGACCCCGAGAGAGCATTCAAAGACTGCTTGACATAAATTAGAAACTCAGTCCGGTGAGGTAAAAACCAGGTCAGATAGAAATAATGCGTGCATAAATCTACCTCAATGAAATGAATACATTGTAAATAAATTTTAAAAAGTAGCAATTGCTGAGTCAAATATTCACATAAAACCATAACATTAACATTACACTAATGCAAATTAAAGTGAATTTGATGACCAAATGACTGTCAAGAAACTTAGAGAGGGCTGCGGCTGACGTCACTGCTTAGCACGCGCATTAATTGTCCACCATATTGGAAGACAAACCCCTAAGAAATTCGAGTGCGTGCTGGTGTAATCAATCGGTTTTTATATAGTTTTGTCTCTGTTTCTTCGTTTGGAATTTGAGCTCCCTTATCTAGCAAGGCATGGCAGGCCCTTCTGCCAAGTGTAGACATGTTGATACCCTGCTAGCTGTCGAAAGGAATTGTTACAAGGAGAAACTTGCTCTGGTTGATGGAGTTTACCCCTACGAGTTACCAAAACAGGAATGGAAAACAGATGTGACATACTATCCTGCTGTAACTTATTATCATATCATCTATTTATGTATTATTATTATATTTATTTTATCTTCACTCCAAGTGTTTATACCATGGATGACCTGAAAGCTGATGAGCATGGATGCATACAATCAGTTTGTGTGTGGCTGCGTTCGCAATGTGGGAGCTGTTGTCAGAAATGGATACTACCTAGTCAGTGGAAAGGTCAGTGTTTACATCTCATATGATATATATTTCATTACACTGTGACTTTTCTGAGTTCAGTGTAGACGTCCCCACGACAGCTTTTCAGCAAATCCAATGATTTAATTCATGTAAATATAAATGTATGTAATGTTTGTGAGGCCAGGAGTAATTTAATGATCAGTTGCAACTTCTAATTTGACAGTTAAGTAACGCCATGCAGGAACGAGTATAATTCATTTATTTTTGTTATGTATCAGTCTCTTTGTATGACATATATTTTTAAAATCCTAATATTTGAAATAGACAAATGTTTTTCAATAAAATGTAAATTTCTTTAGCCTACATTCTGTTGTGAAGTTTTCATTTGCTTCAATAATGATAGGCTAAAATATTCAGTAATATCAATTAAATCTGCATGATACTTAATATATGTACAGTGAAGAAAATAAGTATTTGAACACCCTGTTATATTACAAGTTCTCACACTTAGAGGGGTGTGAAATTTTCACCGGAGGTGCATGTCCACTGTGAAAGAGATCATCTAAAAAGAAAACACCAGAAATCACAATATATGATTTTTTTTAATGATTTATTTGTGACACAGCTGCAAATAAGTATTTGAACACCTGAGAAAACCAATGTTAAATATTTGGTACATTAGCCTTTGTTTGTAATTACAGAGGTCAAACGTTTCTTGTAGTTGTTCACAAGGTTTGCACACACTGCTGAAGGGATTTTGGCCCACTCCTCTACACAGATCTTCTCTTGATCAGACAGGTTTCTGGGCTGTCGTTGAGAAACACAGCGTTTCAGCTCCCTCCAAAGATTTTCTATTGGGTTTAGGTCTGGAGACTGGCTAGACCACGCCAGAATGTTGATATGCTTCTTACGCACCCACTCTCTAGTTTTCTTGGCTGTGCGCTTCGGGTCATTGTCATTGTTGAAAGACCCAGCCACGACCCATCTTTAATCCTCTGACTGAGGGAAAGAGGGTGTTCCCCCAAATCTCACAATTCATGGCCGCGTTCATCCTCTCCTTAATACAGTTCAGTCGTCCTGTCCCATGTGTAGAAAAACACCCCTGAAGGATGATGCTACCACCCCATGCTTAATAGTAGGGATGGTGTTCTTGGGATGAAACTCATCATTCATCTTCCTCCGAACACAGCTAGTGGAATTATGACTAAAAAGTTCCATTTTGGTCTCATATGACCACAAAACTTTCTCCCATGACTCCTCTGTATCATCCAAATGAACATTGGAAAACTTAAGACAGGTCATGACATGTGCTAGTTTAAGCGGGGAACCTTCCGTCCCATGCATGGTTTCAAACCATGACGTCTTAGTGTATTACCACTCGTCACCTTGGAAATAGTGGTCCCAGCTCTTTTCAGCTCATTGACCAATTCCTGCCGTGTAGTTCTGGGCTGATTCCTCACCTTTCTAAGGATCATTGAGACCCCACGAGGTGATATCCTGAATGACGCTCCACTCCGATTTAGATTAACCATCATGTTTAGCTTCTTCCGTTTTCTAATGATTACTCCAACACTGGACCTTTTTTCACCAGGCTGCTTTGCAATTTCTCCACAGCCCTTTCCAGCAGTGTGGGGTTCTACAATTTTGTCTCTGGTGTCTTTGGCCAGCTCTTTGGTCTTGGCCATGTTACAAGTTTGAGTTTTATTGATTGTATGGGGTGGACAGGTGTATTTATGCAGCTAACGACCTCACACAGGTGCATCTGATTCCGGAGAAGACATGGAGTGGAGGTGTACTTTTGAAGGCAGACTAACATGTCTTTGAGGGTCAGGATTCTAGCTTATAGACAGGTGTTCAAATACGTATTTGCAGCTGTATCCCACAAATAAATCATTAAAACATCATACATTGTGATTTCTGGATTTTTCTTTTTAGATTATCTCTCTCACAGTGGACATGCACCAACAATGAAAATTTCAGACCCTTCCATGATTTCTAAGTGGAAGAACTTGCAATATCGTAGGATGTTCAAATACTTGTTTTCTTCACTGTATACATGCATGTATGTTAAAAGCTCCAATATTGTCTTTACAGGTTCTCCATTCCCAAGCATTACGAGAAAGCCCCTTCGGCCTTGCGCGATTGCTAAATCGAGTGGGAAGATTCTTGCTGGACATTGCAACTGCAAGGGTGGCCTGGGAGAAGCTTGTTCACGTTGCAGCACTGCTGTTTTGGGTTGAAGCCAACATCAGGATACAGGACTCAAATACTGTCACACAAGAGAAATAATACTGGAAGCTGCCAACACCTTTAAATCATGTGGAGTATCATCTAATTGGTGAAACTGACTTTACTCCAGCAAAGAAAAAACAACACCAACTGCATACTGTCCTTGAAGCTGGTGCCAATGTGGATGCCATTCACCATTTTCAGACTAAAATCAATTCATTTCCAAGTTCTAGGCAACAATAGCATCCTATGTCTCACCAATCCGTAGTCCTCCTCAAAAGTAGTCAATATAAAAAGAAAATCCAACATAAAAAAAAATCCCTACCTACCGACCCTAGTTTTCTTAGTCTATGTTACCGGAAATAACATTGTTTTTCTTAGGCCTTATCACAATGTTTTGACCATATACATGTGTTGTACCCAATGTTATGTAAGTGCGAAAACAAACAAACCAATTTTACTTGAAATTTTATTATCTCATTCTCTGTCTAATATGTCAGGCTGTTCTGTACCCAGAAAATTGTGTTTAGTTCTACTTGTAACAGTTACCCAGTTACCCACTGTATTTGAAACAAAAACCTGTGCATACACACACACACACACACACATATATATTATATATATATATATATATATATATATATATATATATATAAATATATATATATGGATAAATTTACATGAATTGCAATAAATGCCTTCCAAATGTAACAGATTTCTTTGTTTTCAATTTAGAGCTATTGATACATGAATTACAAAATGTCACTCCCAATGTTCAAGGAAGAATGAAAAGTCCATTATCTTAAACTTATAAAGCATGCTTGGGTAACTACAGTCATGCCAATATAATTCCACAAAGACATGTACTTAATAATGCATCAGGCAACAAGTCATCCTGTAGCATGAGCAAATCAAGGTGTTGACGTCTTCTGCCCGTTCTGTATTTTGCTAAAATGTTGCTGAATTATTTTTAGTCAATCCAGGTTTGAATTTGTGCAAGACACGCGACAGGGGTAAAAGAAAAATAGGTTTTGGAATTAAACGTACATGACGGCTATGCGGAACGATCCCAGGGTAAATGAAATTGTGTCTGTTGTAATGTCTTAGTTAGCTGATCATTGATCAGTTGACTGGTTGGTGTTTAGGAAAATTTCAGATGCTACCAAAATTTAAAAAAAATAGATGATCTTGATCAGATCGATGGAAAGTCTACATTGCATTGGAAAAGGTGTTAGGCTACAGCAAGTGTCATGTCTGCAACAAAATGTGTGAACTGTCTACAAAGTCAGTTGTGTGTAATAATATGTTCTTTGGAATTACACGTGTAACGTACCTGCCAAAGGAATACTTTAAACCGGTGGTCTCAAAGTGGCCGCCCAGGGGCCATTTGCGGCCCATGAGACGATATTTTGTGGCCCTCACCTTAATATGAAATTTAATGTGAGTGTGGCCCTTGAGTTTTTTTTTTTTTTTTTTTTTTTTATGAATGGCAATTTCACTTTGTTGTGTGCGGAGCTGACAAGCCTACCAATCACTGTAGGGTATATGGGTCTCGGGGGCGTGACATCGATACAAGCAGAAAAACATTTTTCATTGAATGAAATTACCAGCAGTGTTGGCATGGAGGGTTTTATTAGTAGTCTTGCACACAACTCATTTATACTAGTGTTCTTGTTTGTCAAATTTTGTCTCAAAAAATGAGTATTATGTTTGAGAAGATTGGAATTTTTTTAAAATTTCTTATTCAAATTGCACATGCGTGCATGTGCCTCTGCGGCCCAGGCTTAACCAGATTCTGAATCCAGTGGCGCCAACATAAATTGAGTTTGAGACCCCTGCTCTAAAGGAATACTATAATGGAGTAATATATTCTTAGTCATCTTTAGCATCATGAATTTAACACAAAACATAATTTTCATGTGTACAATAACACACTGATTTTGCTGGTGCTGTTCTTTAGTTTACCTCATAAACATACTGTCCATCTATCCACTTTCTGAGCCGCTTATCTTTACAAGGGTCTTGAGAATGCTGGCGCTATCCAAGCTATCTTCGGGAAGGAGATGGGGTATACCCTGAAATGGCTGGCAGGCAATTGCTAGGCACAAATAATAAACCACTCACACATTCACACCTACAGGAAATTTTGAGTCTTCAATTAACCTACCATGCATGTTTTGGGATGTGGCAGGAAACCGGAGTGTCGGAAGAAAACCCACTGCATAACTATAAATGTTCAAGGCTGGGCTATGATTCAGGTCTTTGCATGACAAAGTTACTGCACTTCATGTTCCCTATGCAGCTACAAAGGGATCTGTGTAATAAAGCTTGTAATTAGGACTTGGACATAGTTTCCAGGCATGGTCCAGTATTACCGGCTACAAGACATGGGCTTCTGGACTCTGATTGGCTGCTTGATCACGTGATTTGCTCCACCATAGACTCCTTTATGCAATGGGATGCAATAAGGCAATAAAACATAATGATTTGACTAGAAATAAATTCAGACTATGAAACAAATGATGCAAAATCCTAATTAAAAATAGATTTTGGCCTTAGAAGCAGCCTTTGAAAGATATTGCAATCATTAATTTAATTTCTCTCAGCGGCTGTAAATGATTTCCTTATGGCCAATTAAATGTGTGAAAAAAAGCAAATTTATTTTTTTTTAAATGCATTTGTCATTAAAATCATTGATTGTTAAATCTTGTCACCCCTGAATCCAGATTTTACTAGCATTACTAAATTGCTACCCACATTTTTATGTAAGAATAACACCAAAATTATTGTAGGGTTTTTTTTAAACTTAACTACACTCTGCATACATGTTGCTTTTCAGAGTACCCTGTTAGAAAATGTAATATTAACATGACTCCTTCAAGTTGATTGATAAAGAGCATAAAATTTAATCTCATATTGACTTTAAAATATGTCCACAAAATTTCACGTGCCATATTGGTGTTGATCTCTTCTTTATAGGAAAGACCTTTACTATGAAATTTTCCATGTACGTGTAGCCTACTTGTAGATTACCTTTCTGAAACATGGCTGTGACGATATTATTTTCCAAATGAAAGACAAGTAATATATTCTACTGTACATGGGATCCGTAGCCAGCGATGCAGTTCTGCTCGTACACTGTTTTTTTTTGTCAGTTTATGGTTAAACTAAATGTGTAATATATAAATAAGTGAAACCCCATTATTAAAAAGAAACAAAACAATAAATTAATATGATTGTAGTTATTGTTCGTCAACAAACTTAGGAGGGGAAAAGGGATCATGTCTATAACAATGAAGAGGACTTTTTCTACATAACATGGGGAAATGCTGATTGAGGTATTATTTCTCCCTTTAATTTGTTTCTTTTCATTGATTGATTGTGGCATAAAAAACAGATTGGCTTGGATGCAGGAATCAGGCCAAGAAAAAATGTGAATATCCACCACCCTCCTTATTACTATGGTTACCATGTCCCTAACTGGCAACAATTATCCCTGTACTGTGATCATGTGTGTTGAGGTGTTGTGCCTTGATATCGCACTTACTTTAATGTACATTCTTAAAGAATGCAGCGAAGAACTAATGCTAAGCAAATGCATGCTTGGAGAACTATTGTGATGTGATTATGCCACCATTACCTGTTTGTTGTCTTAAATCTAAAAGATGCTACAATTCAATACATAATCTACATACTATTAATAATATAGTTTGATGAAAATAAATGGGCAGTATGTAACTAGAGGTTGTTTTTCTACAAAAAATGTATGTAATTGTTCGTAAACAGTTGAAAAGCTGTCGATATAAAACAATCAAATGAAAAACATTAAGCCGTACAGTATATCAGGACCATCATAAACTAATGACTCACTGGAATGATTTCACAGCTGTCTGCAACCCACCTATAAAGAATCTATGAACCACTTTTAGTTTATTTGAGGTTTTCAGAGAAGTATGATTTCATGTAGAATATGACATCATTCCTGAACAAAAGTGAAAATCAAATTATTTCTTTGTTAACAATTGTTGTATTTTAAACAGGCTAATTGCAAAGTAATCCATGCTTGACAATCTGACAGTCCTTAGATAAATCCTGCTCATGAGCAGTCCACTGGTTTTCAAGCTGCTGGTTTACGGCAATGTAAAATCAATGTTTGGTTTTGTTTGGCTTCTATTGTTGTTCTGTGTCAAGATTAACCTTTTTCTACTGAACACTGACTGTTTTTACCTTGGTTTTTAAACACATTTGGTTTCAAAATGCTTTTCTTTTTCTTTTCTTTTCTGTCTGGCTGCGCTAATTGGCATTTGTGTGATGTGTGAGCAGCAAAGCACCAGCAGATGGTGATGCAAGGCTGCAGAACCCTGCAGATCCAGTCAGATCAGCACCCAATCACGAGTCTGTTGGACTGCTCTGAGCCACTGCCATTTATGTGCATGAGTAGCAAAGGTATGTCTTATTTTAACACGTTATTGCAATTTCAGAATTTAATGTGGACAGTAAACCATAAACTACCATTTTATCAACAAATAGTGCCATATGCTCTTTTGGTTTGCAATGTAACCTTGCTCTTCAAGTCAAGTCTAGTTATGGTTAAGTGACTTTAACCTTTAGGGGTTAATTTTTATTTCTCTTGTGAATATTTATGAGAGATTAGAACTATTCACTTACCAAAAGTAGATAAATAATACAATTAGGTATAGTGGACTTGAATGGAAAGATATCTTTTTATATACGTTACACATTTTTTATATAGGGTGTCCCAAAAAAAGATGCACACTTTATATAATGAAAGTTCTAAATTGTTTTACATGTTATAACATTATTTGAATTATAATAAACATCAAGTTTACAATTATTTAAAGTGTGTATAAATTTTTTTGGGACACCCTGTACATTCTAACTCAGGTATCAATATGGCCAAAAAAATAAAAGAAGACAATGGGCTTTTTTTTTTAAATAAATAAACATCTAAAGACATAGAAGTGGTAAGGTTAACTAAGGCTACTACTGGACATGTACACTATGTACCCTGCTGTCCAAAATGTTGTGCGCTTTGGGATTATTTTGCTCAGCATTAAAGTCTTCCTGAGATTTATCTTTGTCTATCACAGGATACTCTCCAGGCCATAGGAGGACAGGTCTAGTGTCCCAAAGGCTCAAATTTTGGCCCACAGATACCAGTAAATTAAATATGATTAGGTGCCACTTGTTTCTAACATGTGGACACTGGGCAACTTTGGAAGTATTTTTTTCCCCAACCAATGATTAATGAATCCCCCCTTTCTGGCCTTACTGCAGAATTAGCATCATGTCTTGTTTGTAAGTCGCACCGTGACTGCTATAGTAAATATGTTGAGAGTTCAAACATCATACCGGGCATCTTGTCATGTTTGCCCATCTTGCTCATCCGGATTGTGCTCAATCATCACATTTTGATCATGGTGGCCAGCAATGGGGTTGGCGACCAGGAACATAGTATAAACACATTTAAGGTAGTTGAAACACACAACTTGCACACAAAAAAAATAGTATTTTAAAGCCTGTAAAGTGCTAATTAGGACATAGAAAGCAACTGAAACAAGTATTTACGGCATTTGTATGTTATACCTGCTTTATGCCATTTTTTTCTCCACTTGATGTAGGTAATGTCAAAATATGAACTAAAAAACATCCTTTATACCAGACACCACTATACTGACACCATATTTGTTTTTGTTTCTTTTTTTTTTTTACCCAGAACGTTACCTGAAAATGAAACAAATGAGTGAGTCCCAAAGCTCTCAACCCACTGCTTTTATGAATTATCTGATGAATCTTTCCAATAACAGCCAGGTAAACAACTCATACATTTTTATCTATACAGTACATTGTTATCCTTCTCTTTTTCTTTCCATGAGCTGATGTTTACTTACCGTTACTATTATTCTTGCCACTAGGAAAGTTTAGTTTATTTGCATCAATTCTACTGTAATCGTATAACATGTAGAGCAATAGCACATAAATAAATCCGACACTAATAACTACTCATAATACTACACTAAAAATGACCTGTGTACATTAACAACTTGTGTCAACAAAACTTTTAACTTTTAGAAGTTAATGTAAAATGAGCATATCTGGCTGATTGCAGCCCCTCTTCATGTTAATAGACAATTATCACGGACCTTACTTGAATGTGCTGCGATTGAAATCGCTATGGAAGAAATCAGCAGGCCTGTCTCTACTTTCAGGGATTACTGGGGCAGCAGTCATCAGGGCTGAGCAGCCTGGCCGAAGCTTCTGCCCTGTTGGACATGTCTGTCCAGGCACTGCAGGACACAAGGCAGGAGGGACTACAGCCAACAGACATGGTTTCGCTCATCCAGTTGCTGTCTCTGGCTGCTGATGTTCCCCCACAGCTTTCCGATGACACCAGCCACTGCAAGGAGAGCGTCGAGGAGCTAAGCAAACACTTCATCGGTTTGGCCGACAGCGTCATCAGTCAGGAAAATGCCTTCAAGTGGCAGGCCATCAAAGAGGTAGCATATGCATGTATTGCTTTGTACCTTCTTTCTTATCTCTTCTTTGCCTTGCTGTGCTTTGGAGATGCTTTCGACCATATTATTTGGTAATTCATTTCAAGTTGCTGCCACTGTCATTATTCATCTGGGGGTGAAATAAACTAGACAGCCCTGCAATTGGAGAATAAATAAAAAATGCTTGGACCACCTAGATAGCTTTATGAAATAACTGCAGTTGCCAAGTCATCATCTCAATATTACTATACTGTGCACTTAAATATTTTTTAAGAATTCAAATTTTCAAACATTTCAAACATAAACCTGCCAACACAAAAACATTAATTATCAGCCTCATGGGCATAATGTTTGGATGATGCTGTAATGAATATACTAAATCAATACTGTAATTAATTAGAAAGATATATTTTATAAGCGGCACAGTGGATCAGCAGGTAAAGCGTTGGCCTCACAGTTCTGAGGACCCGGTTTCGATCCCGGCCCCGCCTGTGTGGAGTTTGCATGTTCTCCTCGTGCCTGCATGCCACTCCGGTTTCCTCTCCCACATCCCAAAAACATGCAACATTAAGTGGACAATCTAAATTGCCCCTAGTTGTGATTGTGAGTGTGTCTGTTTGTCTCTATGTGCCCAGCAATTGGCTTCAACCAGTTCAACCCTGCCTCCAGCCTGTTGACAGCTGGGATAGGCTCCAGCACTCCCCGTGACCCTTGTGACGATAAGCGGCGAAGAAAATGGATGGATGGATATATATATATATATATATATATATATAATATATATATATATATATATACTATATATATGTATACACACACACAAAATCTATATCTATGATCATTACAGGCACTTTTTAGCCACTTTTTTTATGCAATTGAAAAGATCCCCGGTAGAGTTCTGCCTGTCACAACTAGAGGGCAATGTGTTTTTTTTTTTTCAATAAATACAGTAGATACCCAGTATGTGAGGTTATCAGGAACAGGCGACCATGCCCATCAATTGTATTTTGCAACTAAAACATCATAATTTAAATATTTTCACACATCTAGCACTCGGGTTACCACCACATGAAACCTACAAGCTAAGAGTACATTAAGCACTGTCCAAAATCTAACATTTAGACGGATTAACGGGAAGGAAATAAGACAGAACTATGCTTGAACATTTTTTTCCAGTGTTGTGGAAAACGTTATATAATTGTAATTTATCATCCATCCATTTCTTATTAGTGTTGTGAATAACTGGAGTCTATCTCAGCTAACCTCGGCCAGTAGGAAAGGTATACAAACAACCATTTAAACTCACAGTCACACTTATATTTATATTAGTCTTCAGTTTACCAAACATGCACTATTTTGGAAAGTGGGAGGAAGCCAGGAGTAACTGTAGAAAAAAACCTGCATACAGGGGGTACATCTAAACAATTAATTATTATTATTATTATTATTATTATTATTATTAGTAGTAGTAGTAGTAGTAGTAGTAGTAGTAGTAGTATCCATTAATCCATTTACCATCCCACTTATCCTCACTCGGGTGTGTTGCAGCCTATCCCAGCTGACTCTGCGTGAGAGGCAGAGTGCACTCTACCTGGTCACCAGTCGATCACAAGACATAAACAAACAAACAAAAAAAAGACCATTTGCACTCATATTCACACCGACAGGCAATTTGGAGCCTTTCATTAACCTGTCACACATGTGGGATGGAAACTGCAGCAACTGGAGAAAACTCACACAAGGACGGGGAGAACATCCAAACTCCACTCAGGCAAGATTGGATTTGTACCCGGGTCCGAGGCAGCTGTGCTAAGCAGTCGCACACCGTGCTGGCCTATTATTATTATTATTTTATTTAAAAATATATATATTGTTGTTCGTAGAAGGCTGAATTGCATCTTTTTAGAATGCTCAGTTTTACTCTGCTAGTGATGTGCTTGTGGATCTAAATGGCGGCAACTCATGGCAAGTGTTATGTTTGTATTAGCACTCGCCTCCCTTCCCCCTGGCCTCGCAACACTCCAAGGCCATCTCAGCCCAGATTCAATGGATGAGCATCTCTTAGACAAACTGTTGCCATGCTCTTGCTCCAACCGCCTGCTTTCCACACTGCCCCTGCTTGTACCCAAGGCTCAGCTCTCAGGAACATTGTGTTTAGAATGAGAGGTTTCAAATGGGTTACAATGAAAAATCCACAATTACCAATGCATTATAAGTGTATCCATTAGACTCTGTATTATTCAGCCCAATTGTATTCAGGCTATAGAAAAAGTAAAAAGTGATAAAAACATTTTAGTGTGGGAAAAAGAACCAAGACAAAAATAATCATTGTATTTATATATAAGGGGCTCAATTATTATTATTTTTTTTTAGTCTTGTTCAACTGTTAGATCAAGCAGAATGGAGAATTTGCTGTCTTTTTATGGTAGAAGAGTTTTACTGTGTCATGGTGCTTCCTCTGTGGTTTCATAGTATTATGATATATAAAAGTTGATCAGTCAAACAAAACTATTTCTAGAGGCGGCACAGAGACAAAGACAAAGTACAAATTATAAAATGGATGAGAAAAGTAAATCATTACATATCTACAACAAGGAAACTTTAAATATGGATCTGGCATGAGATGGAAGTGGTACATACACCCTGTCAGGGAAGAACGGGACAACATAGAAGAAGCATGCAAGACAAGGCTCATGAACCCGGCTATACAACTGAAGTGTGGGTGTCTTATAGACATTCCAAAGTCTTATAGAGTAACACTTATAGATGTTTATAGAACAAGAGTATAAGTGGGGGTGATACACAAACAATCCGTGTATACATGAGTTATTCGTCGCAATAAGTGAGTTGTCCCACATTCAATGAAAGAGTCCCAATGGTCTGTGCCGACAGATACATGTAAATTAATTGTCACCATTTCACACAAAGACTGACAGAAATGTCCTATAATTGCTGTGCCTGCAAGGCAGAGGCTGAGGACTCCACTCAATCAGTCAAGGAAAGGATTGGATGCAGGAGTCCACCGAGAGCAACCCGGTGAACAGGACACATCCTACATTGAGGGACCCAGCACGCTCTTACCCCCCACCAACAGGGGGCCACAGGGACCAAATTACACCCTCCCAACCAACACCCCCTCCCACCATCCCACAAACGCCACTGCACACTCCACCCCGGGAGAGGAATACACCCCCCATAACCCACAGGGCCCATGCTGTGGCCAGTCCCTGCCCAGCCCAAGAATGGGAAAATGTCCCTCATTTGTTGGAAAGGAAGGCAGATAGGGGCACCCAACAAAAGAAGGAAAAGGAGTCAACCCAGGGAGCAGCAACAGCCCATGAGTGGGGAGTCCCAACGCCAAGTATTCATCCAGCCCAGAGAGGGCCCAGCCTCAGGAGCACCGCCATACAACTAAGTGAAAACCCACCTGCCCCTCTCTTACTCTGACTGCCAAGACACCGACTCGCAGTCAGTGGCCTCTACCCTGTGAATCAATGCCCCCACCCCCCACCCCCCCATTAAAATCTGGAGAGCCAGAGAGCTGAGGGGGTGAGGAAGGGGTGCCAGGCACTACTGCCTAACAGCCAAGACCCCCCCCCCCTCCTTTCCCTCCCCACGATCCACTGTCCCCCAGTGATGGGTGGATGTGGGGCATTATTCAAGCGGAATGAGTGTGTAGAGCATTTGGCATGAGTCTGTGCTCAGTGACCGATTAAGAGGTATGGCTCTTTCAGGTCAGGCCCATAAGGCCAAGCAACCACTGTCAAAGACCACCCCACCCAGACCCACAGCACTGACCACAGGATCCCCCGACACCACACCCACCAGCACCACCACCCTCCCCCGAGTATCAGAGGTGGACCCACACCCGTCCCCATACCAGGTAGGGACAAAAAAAAATACCACGGCAGGCCCCACAATCCCCAGGAGACCCCCCCCCTGCACCCCTCCCTCACACTCACACACACAAACGGGAAGAGGAAGAGAAGCTGGTCCAGGGAGCGACAAAGGGCCCCCACTGCCCCCACCAGCAGCTAAAACAGGAGACCCAGGCAGGGGCCGGCATTCCCAGGCAAGCCAAGATACAGTCTCTCCAGCGTGTCCTGGGTCATCCTCGGGATCTCTTTCTAGTGGGATATGCCCGAAACAACTCACCAAGGAGGCGTCTGGGAGGCATCTGATCCAGATGCCTCCCAGTCATCTCATCTGACTCCTTTCAATGCTTGAGCCCCTCCCAGATGACTTGGCTTCTCACCCTATCTGGCAATATTTGGCAATAAAGAAAAGAGAATTCCTGTTAGTAAACACCTGGACTCTCTGTCTTTAAAAACCAAACACCAAGTCCGAAACCTTTGTGTTCTGATTGTTTCTGACCTAACATTCAACAATCATATTAAATCAATCACAAAAACTGCCTTCTACCATCTGAAAAATATATCTACAGTAAAGTATTGTATGTGTCAAGCAGACCAGGAAAAGCACATCCAGGCTTTGATCTCAAGTAGACTTGATTATTGTAATGGTCTTCTGACTGGGCTCCCCATAAGGGGCATTAAACAGCTGCAGCCCGTTCAGAATGCTGCTCGGGTTCTGACCACAACAAAGAGATAAGAACATATAACTCCAATTGTAAACGTTCAATTCTTACACTGGCTTCCAGTCAGCTTTAGAATAGATATTAAAGTTCTGCTACTGGTCTATAAAGCACTTAATTATTTAGGTCCTGAATACATGAAAGAAATGCTTACGGAATACAAACCCAGTAGAGCTTTGAGATCGACTGACTCAGGTCAAATAGTGGAGCACAGAGTACAAAGCAAACATGGTGAAGCAGCATTTAGCTATTATGCTGCACACATATGGAATAAGTTGCCGACAGAGGTGAGGTCAGCCCCAAGTGGGAATGTTTTTAAATCTAGGTTGAAAACTCTTCTTTTTTCTCATTCTTTTTAGCGTATTTACACTTATCATATTACTTGCACTACATGTAGTTTGAATTCTTTTTTAAATATATATTGTGTTGTAATTTTTATTGTTTTTATCCCGTTTTAAATGTTTTATCTCTTTTTTTTCAAATGCCTTTATTCATATAAAGTACAGTGAGTTACCTCGTGTATGAAATGCGCTATACAAATAAAGTTGCTTGGCTTTGCTTTGCTTTATCTCTAAGGGAGAGGCCTATGCTCTGGAGTATTGGTAAATTTGGTATTTGGGTGTTGGTATTCATTTTGAATATGAATTGTTAAGCTTATAGAATATCATTCTTAGACGACTAAAAGCTTTTTTAAGCTGAGCCCAACTCCACATTCTGTTCTTTAACAACTTCATGTAATTGTTTGTTGTTACCATATTTTGTCTGTTTTCATGCTTGAATGAAGTAAGGTAGAGTTGAGTATGGCAGGGAGGATGGTTCATATGTGCCACTGTTGCATGTGTTGCAGGTGGTGAATGGTCCAATGGATGTCGTGAAAAATATTGACCGGATGGTGACTAACTTGAGCCCCACCTTGATGGTAAAGAGAGATCACCTGACATTTCACAGCCCCAACATCAGTGAGTGTCACGGATCAACTTCAGTTAAGTCACCATTTTAGGGCTGTAAACTTGTTTGGCTAAAATTTACAAGACCCAACCTAACTCTAAGATGGTATTCATGAGACTGGACTAGATTTAAACTAGAAAAATATGCCTTGTCAAGTCTTTTCGTTGTTTATGGTTGAAAATAAGCTCTTTCAACAGTGTGCTATTAGTTTCATTTTGAAACAAAATTTTGATTTTGTCCATGTGAAGAGAATTTTTAAATTTTTCTGCAACTACAAATGCTTGCCATGAGCTTTTGTTTCTGTTTAATTACATTCCTTAACCCTTGAGTTTCTTTTTTGATGGAATGACAATTACCTAGATTTCTACAAGGAATATATCTTGTTGCATTTTTGCACCCCTACAGAAATAAGCATGTTATCATTGTAACATAATTCCTACAAAGGTAAATCAGTCTTGATTACACTCAAAACTAGTCATCCGAGTCCATCGTGAACCTTTTTTTGGCACTATTTAATGTCAGTGAATTATGGTTGAATTATATTTATTTAGAATCATGCCGATACCTTGATATATTATTTGTAAGAAACAGTGAAACTCACGAGTTTGGCCACCCTTGTCCTTCTGCAATTTAGAGGACAAACCTTTGATGGGCCCTGCTTTATTTCATCATATACTGTATCATGGTGTACGGTACATTTGTATTCATTATCTGTAGATTTTTTTCACAGATGGCTAGATAGATCATATGGAATTACAACATTACATTACATTATACATACTTGAGTTGAATGCTATTTTTCTGAGGTGGCGAAACTACCTATAATGGTGCATGTTTAATGCACTCTCAATTAAAATAAACACCTAAAAAATCGACTCCCAAAATCAAGAAAACCCTTCTACCAATATATGTATCGATCTGCTGCTTTACTAGCACAAAACATGGCGTATTATCCATATTTTATATGCTAATTAAATATAAACCAAATTCTGATGAAGTTGGGAGTTGGTGTTAAACATCCATCCATCCATTTTCTTATCCGCTTTTCCTCACCAGCTGGAGCCTATCCCAACTTTCAATAGGCAGGAGGCGTGATACACCTTGAACTGGTTGCCAGCCAATCGCAGGACACATAAAGACAAACAGCCGCAGTCACAATCACACCTTGGGGCAATTTAGAGTGCCCAATTAATTTTGCATTTTTTGGGGATGTGGAAGGAAACATGCAAACTCCACACAGCCGGTCTTGGATTGAACCTGGAACCTCAGAACTGTGAGGCCAATGCTTTCCAGCTGACCCACCGTGCTGCCGGTGTTGAACATGAATAAAAAAAAAAGAAAATGATTTGAAAATCATGTTCAAGGTATAATTAATTGAACACACTACAAATACTAGATATTTAATGCTCAAACTGATGAACTTTATTCTTTTTAGCAAATAATCATTAATTTAGAATTTTATGCCTGCAACATATTTCAAAAGAGTTGGGATAGGGTCATGTTTACCACTGAGGTACATCTCCTTTTCTTTTAACAACATTCAATTAAAGTTGAGGAACTGAGGACACTAATTGTTGAGGCTTTCTTAGTGGTATTCTTTCTCATTCTTCCTTTATGTACAGCTTCAGCTGTTCAACTGTCCGGGGTCTCCATTGTTGTATTTCACACTTCATAATACGCCGCACATTTTCAATGGGAGACGGGTTTGGACTGCAGTACCCGTACTCCTTTATTACAAAGCCACACTGTGGGAAAACATGCAGAATATAGATTGGCATTGTGTCACTGAAATTAGCAGGGGCATCCATGAAAAAAAGATGTTGCTTGAATGACATGTGTTTCTCCAAAACCTGTTTGTAACTTTCAGCATTAACGGTGCCTTCACAAATGCGCAAGTAACCCATGTCATTACCCTAAAACAAATCCATACCATCACAGATGCGTTTTTTTTTTTTTTTTTTTTTAGCTTTGCATCATAGTCCAGATCATTATTTTCCTCTTCCAAAATTTCCCAAAACAATTTAAAACGTAGACTTGTCGGTCCATAGAACAATTTTCCTCTTTCCATGAGATATAGACATAGATGAGCTCGGGCACAGAGAAGCCATGTTTCTGGGTGTTGTTGATAAATGATTTTTGCTTTTGCATACAACAGTTTTAAGTTGCACTTAAGGATGTAGTTACTGTTACTGAGATTGGTTTTCTGAAGTGTTCCTGAACCCATGCCTTTTCCCATGCCCATGGGATCGAAGCTAACCGACATTCAATGTTATTTTTCAGTCTTACACTCTTACAGTCTTTACTGCTGTTAAATTATGAAATCCCTGAATTCCTTGCCATTGTACATTGAGGAACATTGACGTTAAACTGTTCAAGTATTTTCTCATGGACTTGTTCACAACGAGGTGAAACTTAACCCAGTTAGATGTGCTTGTGAATGACTGACCAACTCAGCGAAGCTCCTTTTTATAGAGTTCGTGCATATGACGTCACCATTTTTAAGGCACCATATTGCTGGTCAAACAGGGCTGCTTGACATTGTGGGAGACATTGAACCGGAAGAGAATATTTAAAATACCCAAGATCTTTTGTACCATTGGTTGTCACAAGAGATGGGACAGATCTTCAAAAAGATTGTTTTAATGCATACCAACTGAAAAGACCAGAAAAGATCGATGGATTTCGGCAATTAAACGTGATGGCTGGTGGCCAACCAAATACACACTCGCCTGTGTCCCGATCATTTCAGTTAGGAATTATTTTTAATCTCAAATTACCAATTAGTATCTTCAATGTCAAATTGACTCATTTGAGAACAATGTGTATTGAAAAAAAAAAATGTCTGTCACAGAGAGTTTTACATGTGGCAGCAATACACTTCCGTGTACGGAGGAGCCATCTCCCTGTCTTTTTTTTCCAATCATAGTTCGTGACAGCGAGTTTGTGTAAAACCAGGGATCATTTATTTAAATATTGGTATTTATATAGAATAGCATCTGAAAAGACCAAAAAAGATCAATGGATTTCGGCAATTAAACATGATGGATGGTGCCTAACCAAATACACATGCCTGTGTAGCGATCATTTAATTTCTGGTAGGAATTATTTTTCTAAATCTCAAATTACCATTAAGTATTTATAATGCCAAATTGACTCTTTTGAGAACAATGCGCATTTAAAAAAAGAAAATAAACCGTCTGTCACAGAAAGGTTTACATGTGGCAGCGATACGCTTCTGTGTAGAGAGGAGCCGAGTCGCTGTACTCTTTTTTTTTTTTTCCCAATCATAGTTAATTAATGCTGGTTTGTGTAAAACCAAGGGTCATTTATTTAATTATTGGTATTTGTATTGAAAAATTTTGAGTGGGTCCATCACTATGTGGGATTTATTCTTGACTGAGAACAGATCCAGCAACAAAGTATTTGTATGTGTCCAGAGTTTTCTACGCTGTTGAACTTTTCTATGTAAATCTTGATTACTTACTCACCAGATGCATGTGTATATCCAGTTGTCCAAGACAAGCGGAAGCAAATTAACAATCCAATTTCTTATTGGCGAAAACATCGACTTTGGCATTAAATATGGGTCTTCTATGTCAAGTGTCTCTAATTTTTCCACGTACCTTTGTTTATTATCACCTTCTAAATGTTTAACGGTATCGGACAAAACTCTGGGTGTCATGGAATAAGACATGTTTTCGTTTCGTTTCAACAGACATTGCACTAAACAAAGCTTTGTTTGACCAGCAATATGGCCAGTCAGGTGATTTCGGTGACGTTGGTGCACGGGCACATGGCACCCACCTGCTCCCAATGAGCTTGTTCACCTGTAGGATGTTCCAAACAGGTGTTTGATGAGCATTCCTCAACTTTCTCAGTCGATTTTGCCACCTGTCCCAGCTGTTTTTGTAACATGTTCCAGCAATATCATGCAAAGTTAAACATTATATTTGTATTTTAAGTTGAGGTTGAATATGATTTGAACAATTTGTTCTGTTTTTATTTGTTTTATACATACCAACTTCATTGCATTTGGGTTTGTAAATATTCTGCTCTGTGTGGATGAGCTGGATGTAGCTTTTTCACCATGCGTTTCACCACAAGTTCTTTTATTAATAAAGAACAAACACAGTGATTGACTTAAATGTCCATTGTCGAAGTCCCTTAAAGGGTTGTGGCATAAATGGTTCCTATCGCAGCTAACATTGGCGAAAAGAAAGGTCACCAATCAGTCACACTGAGCTGGAATTGATTACCCCGCTCCCCGCACCAAAGTCAGGCATGCCTACATCTACACCATGGCTGCAACTTGAATGTATCACATTTCAATAGTATCATAAGGTCTTCTGATGATCACAGGAGAGGTTAGTCCATTCATATCTGTTAATTGTAAAACAACAAAACACGGCTATTGTAGCCCTTAGCAAATGACAGAGCAACCAAGTCTTGAACAGAGCGTGACCGGTATGAAAAATGATTCAATGAATGTTTGATAGCTTGGCAAAATTAAGAGGAAAAATGCAAACAAACTAGTTTGCCTCTTTCATTAAATTACATGATGCTCATATTCAGCATATTATTGTTTAAAGCCTAAATCAGCCAATAATAAGTGAAAAAAAAAATCCACCTTACTTGTAGGTGCCTATTTTACATTCATCACTTTAAACTGCTCCCTTTGCACAATAGTCGTTGCACTGGTCTACAACGGTGAACCACGAATGGGTCATGGGACTCTGTATAAGCTTAAAGCCCCAGTGACATGCTTATAAACATTCTAAATTTGATATTGTAATGAAAAATATATACAACATTCTTCACTTCAATGTCTATACGAAAAAATAAATATGAGCGGAGAGTGTGTCATCCATGCACAAAGTTGTGGAAGTCTCAATCGACATTGAAGTGGTCGCCATACTGCCTGCTAAATCATCAGCAGATGCCACACTGGGACATTCACCATTGAAAACATGAGGTGTGCCTGCTTTGGGAGAGGAACAACAGAGATTTTCGGATTTTTCTGACGCCCCTCCTGACATGGAAGCTCTTTTCGAAGAAGAGAACATCTCACAATCGAGTGAAGTGACCGGGGTAATATTACCCTATCATTTCGAGCCATATTTAGATTATATGCGGATCACTTCTCACTAACAACAGACTCTGCAACAGTATGACAGTATGTACCGTACTCAGCCGCGAGCGATGTCAACGCCGCGGCCCGGGTGTGACAAGACACCGGGCCCAGCTGTGACAAGTCGATCACGCCTTCGGCTGGGGTGGCTCATCGCGGTGCCGAGCCGGGCCAATTTACGGCGTTGTCGTCCCTAGCGGCTGAGTGCGCCATTGTCGGCGGCGTTGTTCATTGCCGACGGCGAGTCTGAATTCCATTATGAAGGAAACATATTTAATTTTCGATTATCAGCAAAAAATTATCACACATTGCTGGAAAAACGAAGCAGAAACAGCCGAATAAGAATGTGAAGTCATAGCAACAATGCTGAGCATTGGAATACATTGTAAGAACGACGAAGAATTTTCCAATATTTCGAGCGATGAACACAATTCTGAAGGGTCCCACGAAGACTGTGAAGAATACGAACTTTATAGAGACGTAAAGGTTATCAATTTGAGCCAGTTAGACAGCACACACGTTCGAATACAGAAGAAAGCAGACGCATTGAGCAGGATGTGCCTCGCGTTGTAAACAAAGGCTGGAAAGCATTTGTAAAGTTCTTGTTTGGTTTAGTTGGTCATAAACTGACAAATAGTAAACACTTTGATATCCTGAATGTATATACGAAATATTTGGTCTTGTTTTAAAATGTATTTATTAAAAAGGTACGCTATCACCCGGCTGTTCATTGTACAGCGTAATTGATCTGCCTGTGCTTGTATGGGAAATTATCTGCAGTACGATGTGCGTCACTAATTTGCGTGTACAAGGCTCATTTATTATCGCACAAAACAAACAGAAGATGATAACGTAGTCGACAGACTAAGTTGGTACATTTTCACAAATAAGGATTTTAATAAATGAAATCCATTTAAAATGTTGCCACGTTAATTTGAGAGCAATCACTGGTGATATCTTGCTTCACCACAAATTTAATTTCACGTGGTAAACTAATGCCATAACCAGACACAACCAGTCGCACATTGGAGGTCATGCACCTACATCATAAAATCACGTGAGATCACCATATTGCTGGTCAAACAAAGCATTATTGCAAGTTAATTCCGTTGAGAAGAAACAAGAACATGTCTTATAGCACAACACCCAGAGTTTTGTCCAATACCGTTAAACATTTAGAAGGTGATAATAAACAAAGGTACATGAAAAAAATGAGAGACACAGGCATAGAGGATCCATATTTAACCATACTGTTGCTTGCAGATACTTACTTGTGTCCTGAGTCTAGCCTCCAAGACTCTTTCCCATAACTTCATTGTGTGGCCCATCAACTGTATTCCTCTATAATTCCCACAGCTCTGAACATCCCCTTTGTTCTTAAAAATGGGAACTAGAACACTTTTTCTCCATTCTTCAGGCATCTTTTCGCCCGCTAGTATTCTGTTGAATAAGTTGGTCAAAAACTCCACAGCCATGTCTCCAAATTGCTTCCATACATCTACCGGTGTGTCATCACGACCAACTGCCTTTCCATTTTTCATCCTTTGTAGTGCGTTTCTGACTTCCCCCTTACTAATCATTGCCACTTCCTGGTCCTTCACACTTGCCTCTTCAACTCTTCCTTTTTTCTCATTTTCTTCATTCATCAACTTCTCAAAGTATTCTTTCCATCTATTGAGCACACTACTGGCACCAGTCAACACATTTCCATCTCAATCCTTAATCACCCTTACCTGCTGCACATCCTTCCCATCTTTATCCCTCTGTCTGGCCAACCTGTAGAGATCCTTTTCTCCTTCTTTCGTATCCAACCTGGTGCACATGTCTTCATGTGCCTCTTGTTTAACCTTTGCCACCTCTACCTTTGCCCTACATCACATCTCGATGTACTCCTTTCGCCTCTCCTCAGTCCTCTCAGTGTCCCATTTCTTCTTCGCTAATCTCGTTCCTTGTATGAATCCCTGTATTTTGGGGTTCCACCACCAAGTCTCCTTCTCCCCTTTACTACCAGAAGACACACCAAGTACTCTCCTGCCTGTCTCTCTGATTACTTTGGCTGTTGTAGTCCAGTCTTCCGGGACCTTCTGCTGTCCATCGAGTGCCTGTCTCACCTCTTTCCAAAAGGCCGCACAACATTCTTCCTTTCTGAGCTTCCACCACATGGTTCTCTGCTCTAACTTTGTCTTCTTAATCTTCCTACTCACCACTAGAGTCGTCCTACACACCAGCATCCTATGCTACACTCTCCCCTACCACTACTTTACAGTGGGTAATCTCCTTCAGATGACGTAATCTGCGCAAAATATAATACACCTGCGTGCTTCTACCTCCGCTCTTGTAGGTCACTATATGTTCCTCCCTCTTCTGGAAATAAGCGTTCACTACAGCCATCTCCCTTCTTTTTCCAAAGTCCACCACCATCTGTCCCTCAAAGTTCCTTTCCTGGATGCCGTACTTACCCATCACTTCTTCATCGCCCCTGTTTCCTTTACCAATATGTCCATTACAATCTGCACCAATCACAACTCTCTCACTGTCTGGGATGCTCAGAACTACTTCATCTAGTTCCTTCCAGAATTTCTCTTTCAACTCTCAGTCACATCCTACCTGTGGGGGATAGCCGCTAACCACATTATACATAACACCCTCAATTTCAAATTTTAGTCTCATCACTCGATCTGATACTCTTTTCACCTCCAAGACATTCTTAGCCAGCTCTTCCTTTAAAATAACCTCTACTCCATTTCTCTACCCAACTACTCCGTGGTAGAATAATTTAAACCCTGCTCCTAAACTTCTAGCCTTACTACCTTTCCACCTGCTCTCTAGGATGCACAGTATATCAACCTTTCTCCTAATCATCATGTCAACCAACTCCTGAGCTTTTCCTGTCATAGTCCCAACATTCAAAGTCCCTACACTCAGTTGTTGGCTCTGTGCATTCCTCTTTTTCTTCTGACGGCGGATCTGGTTTCCTCTTCTTCTGTGTCTTCGACCCACAGTAGCTGAATTTCCACCAACGCCCTGCAGGTTAGCAGTGCCGGGGGCGGGCGTTGTTAACCCGGGCCACGACCGATCCGGTATGGGATTCTTTAGATGAACGCTCATATTTGTTTGGGACAGATTTTACACCGGATGCCCTTCCTGATGCAAGCCTCTGCATTTATCCAGGCTTGGGACTGTCCTACAGATTGCACTGGTTTGTGCCCCCATAGGACTGCATTAGATACAAATATCAATATTTAAATAAATGACCCCTGGTTTTACACAAACTCGCATTCATTAATGATGAAAAAAAAAATTGGCCTCCCTACACGGAAGCTTATTGCTACCACACGCTTACTTCCATAAACCTCTCTGTGATGGATGGTTTAACATTTTTTATTAAATATGCATTGTTCTCAAATGAGTCAATTTGATGTTATAAATACTTCTTGATAATTCGAGATTTAGAAGAATAATTCCTACCTGAAATGATCGTGGCACAGGCGTATGTATTTCTTTGGGCATCATCCATCACGTGCATGATCTCTATAAACTTCTCGTTTTTTCAGTACAAATACAAATATTTAAATTAATGACCCCTGGTTTTACACAAACTCGCATTCATTCACTATGATTGGGAAAAAAATTTAGGACAGGGAGTCGTCTCCTCCATACACGGTAGCGTAATCCGGCCACACGTTAACCTACTTAAACTCCACTGTGACAGACGGTTTATATTTTTTTAAATACGCATTGTTCTCAAATTAGTCAACTTGGCATTACAAATACTTGTAGATAATTCAAAATTGAAAAGAATAATTCCTACCTGAAATGAAATGATCACTACACAGGCGTGTGTATTTCAATGGGTACCATCCGTCCCGTTTAATTGCCGAAATCCATTGATTTTTTCTCGTCTTTTCAGATGGTATTCCACAGAATGATCTTTTTGAAGAACTGTCTCGTCTATTGTGACAACCAACAGCACAATAGGTCTCGGGCATTGGGGAAAATGTGCTCCAGTTCAGCAACAGCTTTGTTTGACCGGTAACCCATTGTTCTTTTCTGGTCTTTTCAGCTGGTATTCTATAGAATGATCTATTTGATTGACAACCAACAGCACAACAGGACTCCGGCAATTTGAAAAATCTGCTCCGGTTCAACGACTCCAGCACTGCCGATCAGCTAGGTTTGACCAGCAATATGGCGCTGTGGAAACTGTGATGACACATGCAAGAGCTTTATAGCAGGTCCACCTGTAGTGATGTACGGGGATCCAACCCCGAAATGAGTCGTTTTTCAGACACGGGAAACTAGGTCAAAGTTTGCAGACTTAAATTCATGAGAGTTTCTCTCGGCTTGTCCCGTTAGGGGTTGCCACAGCGTAACATCTCAGATGAACGCTCATATTTGTTTGCCACAGTTTTTATGCCGGATGCCCTTTCTGACGCAACCCCTCTTGGGGAGCGGAGGCCCCAGTAGGATACGAACTCATGACCCCTGAATTACCAAATCATTCATAAACGCTTATATTTTTTGGTAAAAACATCGAAAAGGTTATGCATTTTATGTTACAGTTGAACATGTGTTTTCATCTATATGAGATAATATGCGTTTCAAATTAGACATTACAAACACTTTAAATGAATGTCTGTTGTTCTTTGTTCTTCTTCTCCATACTCAACATGAATGTCATACCATGGCAGCACTGACTGCTGAAGACAAATTCCTTTTGTGTTGTTACATACTTGGCCATTAAAAAGGATTCTGTTCTCCAAATCTGTTGCCATCATTATCATTGCCCCTGCTTCATGTTCCACATGTCGTTGTTATCCCTGATTTTTCAACATCATAAGATCCCAAGGTCTCTATTAATCAAGATCTCATCCATAGTTAATGTAACCTCTGTCTGTTTACATCTTTTTACAAATTGTGTCATCTGTCTCACAAGATGTAGAATGTAAGACACCTACAGTATTTTGGCAAAACAAGAGGTAGAAAATACAGATATCTTTTTTCAAATGTATTTGTAAAGTAAAGAGTTTAACAAAGTATTTTTCACAATATATCCTCTTTCAGCAATGACCCATCTTAAATGTGCTTTGCTCGCTTGTTATTTACAGAAGTAGCAGTGCAGCAGCAAATACTTCAAGAATCATCAAAAGGAACAAGTTTCTGTGGGCCCGAAAGTGAGAAACACTCCAGCTCAGACTGTATTTCAGTCCCACATCAAAAGATCCAGGATCTCCTTAACAACGGTACCCTGAACACGCCATTTTTATGTTATTAAGTCATTTGCATATTCAAACTTCTAGTATTTTTCACAATGCAATCACGTCACTTTGTGTACCAAGGAGACACATTAAGTCATACAGGTGAATACATTGACGATGAACAGACTTCAGAATGTGTAGTATGCATTATTTTTTTTTCCTTCCAAGGTCTTGCAATAAAGAGCAGATAGAGCCACGTTGTTGGGTTTTGCAACAACTATTCATTTTCAACAATAAATGATCCAGACTTAATACTTTCTCAGTATTGTTTTCCTTATTGATCTGGTGGAAGGTGGCAATATCTTATTGTGATTATTGTACAGGATTTTATAAACTCACCCTGGTCAACACGTGGTATGGTTCTCTGCGGCCTCTTTTCAATCCTGAAGGAAACATCAGCATGGTCCCTACCGTCACAGATGGTAGCCGAAGGTATTGCGCACGGAAAAAAACAACAACTTTCTCTTCTTAGGCCCGGTGCACACAAAGATTTTTAAAATCTTAAAAGATTATTTATATGTGGCAACTCCACCCATGAAAAAAGAAGATTATTTTTACAGTTTTGGTTGGTCTTTAGGTATCTGGGTACTATCCTGGGCTCCTCTGTCATATCCACCACAGTGCTAGGAGACAACCAGCTCATCAGTACAGCGGTCCACTTTCAACTCCGTCACAAAGTGCAGGTGAGAAACACAATAAAATCATTCACAATTACTCTTTCAATGCATTTAGCATTTTTATCATATTGGCTCTATGTGTCTAATAGAATCCTGCTGGGGCTGTATTTGATCCAGTGTGTGCCTTCTGGGATTTTAATCTCATGTAAGAACATTTTGGAACAAAATAACAATTTGGAATTGTGGATGCCTTTGTAATACCAAAGTTATCTTACTGAAAGATAAAAAGAATGGCAATGCCCACTAACGGTTCAAAATATTAAGATATTTCCATTCTTCCCATTCCTTTATGGGTTTAGATAACAGCATATCTGTGTCTATCTAGTCCAGAGGCTGGTGGGTGGTGGAATACCAAAGGGTGCGAGGTTGTTTCCAAACAATATGGCTATACTGTGTGCTACTGCAATCACACCACCAATTTTGCATTGCTACTACAGGTCTACGAAGCCCAGGTAACGTTCACTTACGATTTATCCAGGCTTTTTTCAACAGTGTTTGTTGCTATTTACAGCTCATGGTTTTCTTATGTACTGTATGCGGGGGCTGGGGGGGGGTGTTTATCTGTGCGCATGTGTGTGCGCTTTAGCCAAGCCAAGAAAACAAAAAAGCTTTGCAGGTGCTGACGTTCATTGGCTGTGGAGTGTCTCTGTGTGGCCTCCTCTTCACCTTCATCCTCTTCATTGCTGTGGGGTGAGTCACAAATAACCACAGCACATACACTTTAAAGTGCGGAGACTGTAAAGCATTTAAAAAAATACTAGATTCACATCAGGGAAAAAAACTTGCATAGGTTTGTTGAAGAGTGTCAGAGAATTTTCTTTGAAGATACTGAACTTTCTTGATGGATGTTCAGTTAGTTATTAGATGATAACTTCATATTTTAATTATATTCTCATTATTAATTAACTATTATTAATCAATTATAAACAATAACTGCCTTTTAAATAATCCAATTTCGTGTCGTATTTGTTACATTTGGTCAACTACTCATATGTACATTTCATGTGTATGATGTTTTTGTTTGCACTAATATTCATTAGTTTTTGCCTTTGTACAGGGTACCTAAATCAGACCGCACAACTGTCCATAAGAACCTGATTGTTGCTCTTAGCATTGCTGAGCTGCTGTTAATGTGCAGTGATTGGGCATCTGCCAATGAGGTGAGAATGCGTGCTGATTCTCTGACAAAATGTAAGAGTAAAGTAGCACAACGTTGACACCAGTTGAAAAATACTTGTTGTTATTTGGGGGAAAAAAGTCAGCATGCACAAAGGGAAAAAAACAAAGAATATGAAAATCACAGTGGTTGCAAATGAGTTTAAACCAAGTTGTCTCACAATGATCACCCAAACAACACATGATTGGGTAAAACATAAGGTTGTGCTATAATCTACCGTAATTTCTCGAGTATAATGCGTCCTGAGGTATAATGCTCACTCCCAAAGTTGACCTACAAAAATCAGGTAAACCCTTCTACAAATGTACAATGCACACCACCAATTTGCTGGTATCCATATACTCAAAATACTAGGAATTATTTGTATTTCTATTTTGCTAGGTTTGTACTTTTATTGTTTATCAAAAAATTGTCTGTACAACAATTATTAACAATAATCTTTCTGCATGTACTGATCCACCGGTAATATATATCTCGGGATAGGCCACAGGACATGCTTGTCCCGGTCCCTGCAAATGTCACAACGGAATCCCTCAACTAACTAAATTTAAATAACATTTTATTAATACTGTATACCAATTACAGTCTTAAATAAACTATTTAACACTGTTTACATTACATTTTTGTGCATAAAACGTTTGTGCATAGTGCAGTTTATCCACTACATTATACATCCTTGGCCAAGACTTCAAAAGAAGGATTTGATTCATCTCCAATCTGAAAAATATCCATCGTACCTACCTTTGGTGCATCACTGTCAAACTCCTCATTGATGACTTGGTCCATTTCTGGTGCCTCCTGTATTCATGAACAGTGATCCCAATGCACACCACCAATTTGCTGCTACCCATATGATCAAAATATTGGGAATGATCTTTGTTTATGTTTTGTTGGGTTTATACTTGTATTGACTTTCAAAAAACTGTCTGGACAACAATCATTAATAATAATTGTGCATGTGCTGATGTAGCGGTAATATAATCTCGGTGTCACGACCAGAACACGGGGTTGGACCCAAATGCACGACTCGGGAGAGCAGAGGCAGTCCGGGAAAAGTGTTTATTCAGTCCAGTGTCGGGGATCAGGCAGGCAGTCAACGGGAGCAGCAGTAAGAAGAACGTCAGGCATAGGAGGCAGGTCAGTGGGCATGTAGGAGTCGGTACACGGGAGATCAAGAATGGGATTACGAGAGTGTGGGAACGAGGAATGAAGCAACGATCTGGCAAAGGCCAGACCGTACGTGTGGTTCTATATAACTGGGATATAATTACTAGTGACGAGGCACAGGTGTGTGCCTCCGCCAATTCTGGCAGGTGCTTGCCGCCTCAAGGACCGTTACAGCCAGGACAGAGACCGGCAGGGCTATGAGAGTAGCGTAACTTCCTCCAAAATTGTGTAACAAACTTGGGTCGCCTGTCTGACACCACATCGGTAGGTAAGCCGTGGTACCGGAACACTTTGTTCAAAAGAAGCTCAGCGATCTGCTTGGCGGAGCGGATTTTCAGCAGCGCGATAAAGTGAACCATTTTTGAGAAGCAATTCACTATTGAAAGCACGGCGGTGTGACCTTGTGAAGGTGGAAGACCGGTCACGAAATCTAGGGAAATGTGGGACCATGGAAGTCGAGGAACAGGCAGCGGATGAAGCTCACCCACAGGCTGTTGCCGGGAGGGTTTGTTGGCAACGTAACCTGGGCACGCATTGACATATCCTTGTTCTTCTTTTTTGATGTTAGGCCACCAAAAGCACTATTCAACCACTGACCACGTCTTGGCCATGCCCGGGTGACACACGGTGTGGTTTGTGTGGGCCCAGTCAATCACCTTCCCCCTCAGAGGAGGCACGACATACAGTCTGTTGGCAGGGCAACCTGCCGGACTGGAGGAGTCTTTAAGTGATTCTTTCACTTGGACCTTGATCTCCCAAATGAAGTTCGACACTAAGCAGGTGTCCGGAAGAATCAGGGTGTTATCAGGTTCACGCCTCTCCCCCTCATATATGCGCGTCAGCGCATCGGGTTTCCCATTTTTGGACCCCGGCCGGTAGGACATAGTGAATAAGAACTTAGTGAAAAAGAGGGACCACCTAGCTTGCCAGGCGTTCAGCCTCTTGGCGGTTTTTTAGATATTCAAGGCTTTTATGGTCTGTCAGCACTAGGAAAGGGACCTGAGTCCTTTCCAACCAGTATCTCCACTCCGCCATGGCTGTCTTGACGGCGAGCAACTCCCAGTCTCCGATATCATAGTTAGGTTCTGCCGGAGTCTGCCTCTTGGAGAGGAAAGCGCAGGGGTGTATTCTCCCATCCCTGGAACTCTTCTGAGAGAGGACCGCCCCTGTTCCAGAATCTGATGAGACCACCTTGACAATAAACTGCCTATCACAGGGTCAGGCAGGATGAGGACCGAGGTGACGTGAGCCTGCTGAAAGCCACCTGGCAGGCCAGATCTCAGTTGAAGGCAATGCGAGGAGAGGTGAGTGCAAGGGAGCATCTATGGTGCTAAAATTCCGAATAAACTTGTGATAATAGTTGGCAAACCCAATGAATCTCTGTACCTCTTTGCGATTCATGGGAGCGGGGCACTAAAAGACGGCCTCAACCTTGCCGGGATCCATGCGGATTTCCCCCTCCGCCAGGGTAAAACCCAGGAACGAGATGGAGGGTTGGTGGAATTCGCACTTCTCTGCCTTCACGTACATATCGTGCCGTAATAGCTGCTGCAGCATGGACCGGACGTACCTGATATGAGAATCTGCGTCCGGGGAAGAAATCAGTATGTCAGTCAAGATACACGAAAACATGCCTATTGAGCATCTCATGCAGGATGTCATGGACGAAGTTCTGGAACACTGCTGGTCCATTCATCAGTCCAAAAGGCATCATGCCCCGTGGGTGTGTTAAAGGCAGTTTTCCATCCATCTCTCCCCCTAACCAGGTGGTATGCATTCCTTAGGTCCAGCTTAGTAAATATCCTGGCTCCCTTCAGCAGCTTGAAGGCTGTGATTAGGGGAAGAGGGTACCTGTTTTTTATGTTGATGTCATTCGGCCCCTGGCAGTCAATGCAGGGACCCGGAGATTTATAATTTTTCTTTACGAAGAGGAAGCCCGCTCCGGCAGGTGATGACGAGGATCTGATGAGACCCGCCGCCAGCGACTCCTCCACATAGTCCCTCATGGCTTGGTGTTCAGGGCCTGAAAGAGAGAAGAGTCTCCTCCGCGTAAATGAATAGAACAGTCATATGGCCAGTGAGGCGGAAGGGACTTAGCCTTAGCTTCAGAAAACAGCTCCGTCAGTTCAGAGTAGAGGTCACGGACCAAGGTTAAATCCGGCTCCTGTGGAGAGTCCCGCGGAGGTTCCGAATCAACCTGCGAGCCCTCCTTATCTTAAGATACGAAAAATGGGCCTCCGCATTTCGAACCCCATGACTTGATTTGTCCGGATGCCCAGTCAGTGAGAGGGTTATGTTGCCTGAGCCAGGGACTCCCCACGATGATGCAAATAGAACACGTGAAAACTCAAGGGTTTAGTGTGTGCATCTGGGAACGTCATGTTTAAAGTCTGAGTGCGGTGAGTAATCCGGCACAAAACCTTGCCATTGGCTGTATAAGCACGTCGGAGACGCTGCATTCTAAAAGTCTCTAAACCCAATAAGTCAGTTACTCGTGGGTTCAGGAGATTGGCATCAGACCCAGAGTCAATGAATGCTGTAGCTGTGTATGAACGTTCTCCTGCACTTAAAGTCACCTGAAGCAGCGACCGCGTCGGGCTGTCCACGGTGTAATTCAGACTCACCATTGTGTATACCCTGAGTGTGGGTCATACGGGTTTGACTGAGCAGCGAGCCACAAGGTGGCTCAGCCGTCCGCAGTAGTAACAGCGACCCTCTCAGCGGCTTTGCTGTTGTTCCTCCAGGGAGCCGTGAACTCCTTCAACTTGCATGGGCTCCGTTTCAACAGCCTGAACTGGTTGACACGCGGTCTGTGATGCGAAGCTCCGTTAGACATCCGGCTGTAGCACATCGACCCAACCCTGAATTGCGAGCCTCTAGTTGACCCTCAGGGCAAGGGCGATGAGCAAGTCCAGGTCTGTGGGCAGTTTCACTTTGACGAGGTGATTTTGGATGCCGGTGAGTGACCCTGAAAGAATGCGTCAAGGAGCGCTCCCTGCCGGTTCCTGTCTGGGCTGTGCCAGTCCCTGACGCAGCATGCACCTGCAGCAATCAGTGGAGGCGCCTCGATTCATGTAATCACGGGCTATACTAATGGGACCACACGTATGGTCAGGCCTTTACCAAATCATTGCCTCATGCTTCGTTCTCACACTCTCCTGATCCTGTTCTTGCTCTCACGTGTACCGACTTGTGCCTGCCTACTGACCTGCCTTTCATGCCTGCCGATTTCATTACTACTGCTTCCGTAGACTACCTGTTGGGTTCTCGACACTGGACTGAATAAAGACGTTTCCCAAACCGCCTCCCGAGTAGTAAATTTGGGTCCAACCCCGTGTTCTGGTCGTGACACCATCATAGCTACCTTTGGTGCATCACTGTCAAATTCATCGATGACTTACCCGTTCCAGTACTTCCTCCATTGAATCATGAACAGTGATCCCATCTTGCTCCCACAGCACATCATCCTCTGTGACATCCATGGTGTGTTTGAGGAAAAATTTTTTGAATGCCAAGAGTTTTGGTTCTGCAGCGCAGCCTCCCGCCATCCATTCGGCTACAATCTGGAGCAGCTTTTCTATGGCATATCAGGTGGCTATCAAAACAGCGTGACCTCAAACTACGTAGAAACGTGCATAATGGGCACATTTTACAAAAAGCGACCATTTCAATTGTGTGCGTTCTCCCATTTTTTTTTTTTTTTTAACTAATGTGCCCATGACGCTTGTATTACGTAGTTTGTGCTCATGTTGTTTGGATACCCACCTGAAGCCATTGAGGCGAGCTATCGTTGTTTCGAACTGCCGTGCCACTTAGCGGTTGGCGGCGTCATTGGCAAAAGTGATGACATATTTCTTTTAAAAGCAGCGGCACAACAAGCCAATATAGTCAACATTTCTTGTCTTAGTTTAGGTTAAAACAAACTCACTGGCCGTCGTTTCTGTTTGATGCAGGAGCAACAAACATGCTACGCTAAGGATCGTAAAATGCAAGCTCCCCGAGGAGCTCAGAGAGCTCAGGTTGGAGGCATACATTACCGTAATATACAGTATGTAAATGTGTAACATAAGACATCGAATATCATATAGAATTTCTACACATTTCTTGTATTAGTTTACGTTAAAACAAACTCACTGGCCGACATTTCTGTTTGATGCAGGAGCATTAAACATCCTACGCTAAGGATCGTAAAATGCAAGCTCCCCGAGGAGCTCAGAGAGCTCAGGTTGGAGGTGTACATTTCCGTAATATTCAGTATGTAAATTTGTAACATAAGACATCGAATATCATATAGAATGTCTACACATTTCTTGTATTTTTTGTTTTTCATCCATACCTAAATATAATGCGCTCTATTAACTTTTTTCTAAATATTTTTGGAAAAATTTGCACATTATTATTTTCAAGAAATTCCGTTGTCAGAAAAGACCGGTTAAAACAATTAACAGAATTGAATGGAGAATAAAACTGCTAAACACAACAGAATATCTTAAAACTGAATGTAAAGCAGGGGCACGTGAAAGACTCGTTAGAGCAGGGCTCAGCAACCGTTTTGAGGCTGCGGGCTACTTCATGAGCACCGATCATATGAAGGGCTATGTGACCTGCTTGCGGCAAATTTGAGACTCATTACATGTACATAAAATGTTTTTGTTTTAATTTATTGTAGTAAAATACATGACAGGTATTTTAAAATTTTAATTCATGTAAGCAAGTCAGATTCAGAATTTAAAGCACAAATAATAGTAACAATTTGTGGCCTATGATATTTTTAGAACATACCTCGCGGGTGCCTTATATGGTCCTCGTGGGCTACCATTCGCATGCGGGCACCGCGTTGGTGACCCCTGGGTTAGAGCGTCTGCCTCACAGTTCTGAGGTTCAGGGGTCAAATCCAGCTCCCCCCCGTTTGGAGTTTGTCTTCTCAACGTGCTGGTGTGGGTTTTCTTCAGGCAATCCGGTTTACTCCCACATCCCAGAAACATGCATTAATTGGAGACTCTAAATTGCCCACAGGTGTGATTGTGATTGTGAATGGTTGTTGTATGTCTCTGTGTGGCCTGTGATTGGCTGGCAACCAGTTCAGAATGTAGCCAGCCTCCTTCCTGACAATAGACTGGGTAGACGATTGACTTCAGCATTCTCACGACCCTTGTGAGGATAAGTAGCTCAGAAAGTGGATTGATGGATAAATGAAAAACAGCAAAAACAAGTGTCTGAGCAACATACTTGTTATAGTTACATGAATTGCAGCGACTAGATTTGGTCAGATTCATTTGAAATCAGACATTATGAAAATGTTCAGAATTTACGACAGTTCCCAGGTATCTTGATAACATGCCTGGGACATTTTTTCAATAAAATATTAAATGTCAATATCAAGAATCAGCTACTTCACACCCATATTTTTAACCTGAGCTGAAATGATCATATTTATAAGAGGTGGTCATGTCAAACGGTGAGCCATTGCTCACCAAACCCATTACTGTGAGGCCAGTATCAAGTATGGCTTCTGTTACCATGACGACAGGCAAGAGGCAGAGTGTGAAAAAAATGTAAGTTCATATATATATTTATTTATTTTTTTTGTTTTTTTTGGTTTTTTCACTCGGGTCAAAAGCACTTTGGTCAATTTGGTGAATGATACTGTCACGTCCCATCGAAGCGAGAGTAGGACCCAAATGCAGGAACTCGGAAGACGCAAGGTAGTTCAAGAAGAGACACGTTTATTATATGCAGAGGTAGGGGATCAAGCAGTCATCGGAGTCGTACTCAGGCAGCCGGTCATACAAATCTCGGTCCTCCTCATATTCCGAAAAGTCAGAGTCCAGAAGAATATGAGGAGCCGGACGGGTCGTGTTCGGGACGTATACATACCTAGCTGGCGGAGCGTAAGACACGGAAGCGGAGGACGTCAGGGAGCCTACCCGGATTGGACAGGCTTGGTCCTCCGGCAGACGGTCTACCTTGCGTCGGTCCCGGCGACGCCGGGTCTTTCCTGCTGGGCCCTGTATTGTCCAGTTCATTCTGTCACGTCCCATTGGAACGAGAGTAGGACCCAAATGCAGGAACTCGGAAGACGCAAGGTAGTTCAAGAAGAGACACGTTTATTATATGCAGAGGTAGGGGATCGAGCAGGCAGTAGTCGGTACACAGGAGAACAATCAAAGCAGGCAGAAGTAACGAAGGAGTCAGGCTTACAAGGTTGGTCGGAGAACGGACGAAGGTTGGTACACACAGGTTCAATCAGGGATACCGGAGCACACGAACGGGACATGAAGATCATTCGAACTGGCGCCGGCCAGTTGTCATCGGGGTCATATAAATCCACAGCATAATCAGGCTGCATGAGGCGCAGGTGTTCACCTTCCAATCAGCGCACCTGCGCGGATACCCGCACAGCTCGTGCTGAAGCGGAAGGATCATGACAGATACTTAATCACATAATGCTGTTCAGGCTAAGGTGAGGTATGCTCTACCATTGAGGGAGAGGGGGAGAAGAAGAGATTCCCAGACAAAATGTGGTGGTAGTCACTGATGGTGTCATAATACACGTGCCTGACTTTGGTGTGGGCACCGTGGGTTCAGTTCTCTCACAGTGACGGTGTTGATATGTGCCTTGTGACTGACTGGCAAACAGTTCAGGTTATAGTCTCTCTTTCATCTGAAGTTGGTTGGGATAGCCTCCTGCAGTCCTGCGACCCGTGTGAGGATTAGTAGGTCATAAAATTGATGGAATTTGGCGACAATGCTGCAAAGTCAGATAAGCAATATATATAATAATAATAAATAATAATAAAAATATATAATAATATATCCTTGATATCCTCCTCATGCACCATTTTTTCCTCTTATATGGCTGATTATTATTGATTACTTTATGTAAATCTGTGCTGATGCAAAGATACCATTTTTTAATCACTCAAAGATTTCATCGATGAATCTTTTGAACGCTTCATCATGAAAGTTAGCAGATCCCAGTATAAGCACTATAGCAATCTATCAAAAAGATGGAAGCTTAGAAGGCCATGATTGGGAAGAACGGCCATCCTGATCAGAACCTGAGTGGTGTTCTGTTTCTGGACGTCTCTGCTCAACACAGATTGTCTACAACAAACACCATGTACAGGCATTAGGGTGTCTACATGTACACTTGGCACCAGGACACCCTACGTCACAGTACGATGCTCGACTTGGTGATCATGTAAACAGAATTGCAGTCGCATTTCTTGGAAACTTGGGTGAAGAGGTGCCCGACGAACCTTCACTGCTGCTGCCGCCGCCTGGACCAGGAGTTGATGCACCCGACGAGCCTTCGCCGCCGCCACCACCTGGACAGAGATGTGAGTTGGCCGACGAGCTTTCGCTGCCTGGACCGGGACTTGAGACGCCCGACAAGCCTTCGACGCTGCCGCCCGGACAGGAACTTGAGGTGGCTGGCAAGCCTTTGCCGCCGCCGCCGCCTGGACAGGGTCTTGAGGCGGCCGACGAGCCTTCTCCCCCGCCACCGCCTTGACAGGGACTTGAGGCAGCCGACGAGCCTTCGTCACCGCCACCTGGACAGGGACCTGAGGCGGCCGACGAGCCTTCGCCGCCGCGTGGACAGGGACTTGAGACGGCCGACGAGCCTTCGACGCTGCCGCCCAGACAGGAACTTGAGGTGGCCGCCAAGCCTTTGCCGCCGTCGCCTGGTCAGGGACTTGAGGCGGCCGACGAGCCTTCTCCGCCGCCGCCACCTGGGCAGAGATTTGAAGCGGGCGACTAGCCTTCGCAGCCGCCACCTGGACAGGAACCTGAGGCGGGTGACGGGCCTTCGCCGCCGCCGCCTGGGCAGGGACTTGAGGCGGCCGATGAGCCTTCTCCGCCTCCGCTTGGACTGGGACTTGAGGTGGCCGACAAGCTTTTGCCACCGCCCCGCCTGGACAGGGACTTGAGGCGGCTGATGAGCCTTTGTCACTGTTGCCGCCGCCTGGACAGGGAGTTGAGGCAGCCAACGAGCCTTCGCCCCCGCCAAGCCTTCGCCGCCGCCTGGACAGGGACTTGAGGCGACTGACGACCCTTGGCCACCTGGACAGGGACGTGAGTCGGCCGACGAGCCTTCCCGCCGCCATCGCCTGGACAGGGACGTGAGGTGGCCGGTGAGCCTTTGCCACTGCTGCCGCAACCTGGACAGGGACTTGAGGCGGCCGACGAGCCTTCGCCGCTGCTGCCGCCGCCTGGACAGGGAGTTGAGGCAGCCGACGAGACTTCGCCGCCGCCACCACCAGGACAGGGACTTGAGGCGGCCGACAACCCTTCGCCACCGCCGCCTGGACAGGGACTTGAGACGGCCGATGAGCCTTCGACGCTGCCGCCCGGACAGGAACTTGAGGTGGCTGGCAAGCCTTTGCAGCCGCAGCCTGGACAGGGAGTTGAGGCGGCCAATGAGCCTTCACCGCCGCTGCTGCCTGGACAGGGACTTGAGGTGGCCGATGAGCCTTCACCGCTGCTGCCACCACCAGGACAGGGACTTGAGGCGGCCGATGAGCCTTCTCCACCGCCACCGCCTGGACAGGGACTTGAGGCGGCCGATGAGCCTTCTCCACCGCCACTGCCTTGATAGGGACTTGAGGCAGTCGACGAGCCTTCGCCGCCACCGGGTCAGGGACTTGAGGCGGCCGACAACCCTTCTCCACCACCGCCTGGACAGGCACTTGAGACGCCCGACAAGCCTTCGACGCTGCCGCCCGGACAGGAACTTCAGGTGGCTGGCAAGCCTTTGCCGCCGCCTGGACAGGGTCTTGAGGCGGCCGACAAGCCTTCTCCCCCGCCACCGCCTTGACAGGGACTTGAGGCAGCCGACGAGCCTTCGTCACCGCCACCTGGACAGGGACCTGAGGCGCCCGACGAGCCTTCCCCGCCGCCGCCTCCTGGACAGTGACTTGAGGCGGCCGACGAGCCTTCGCCGCTGCTGGAACAGGAACTTGAGGCAGCTGACAACCCTTTGCAGCAGTCAGGACAGGAACTTGAGGCGGCTGGGGACCGATTGTCATTGACAGTAACGTAAGGTGGTCACATACCTGTTGCCGCCAGGACAGGAACTAGAAGTGGCCGAGGAGCCTTCGCCGCTGCCGAGACAGGAACTTGAGGTGGCTGTGGAGACATCGCTGCCACCTCCTGAACAGGAGAGTGGCGCCTGACAAACCACAAGTCGCAGAACGCTGCGTTGTTGCCTTTTCGGTTTCTGACTTGGCACACCTGAACTGGGCGCCTGTCCATGAATGAGAATCAGCGGCTTCAGACAGAATCCGACAAGCTCAGAGTCAGGGTTCCTGGAGGGGGACTGGCAGAAACTGGGGGGTATAAGTACATTCTTCTTGGAAACAGCATGGAGTGATGGGAATGATAAAGTCCTCCTCTTTTTTACTGGAGAAAAATAGTTTGTCTCGTCTTTATCTAAATCCACTCCATCTACTGAACTCATGCCCTCTGCCGATCGTTTCTGAATTTTATTTTGTAAAACAAACCCTGCTGGTGCTATGGAAGGCTTGTCTTCATTCACCAAGTCTGCTATTTTATGTCAACGCTCACCCGGAATGCTATTGTCAGCTGCGACGTGACCTCGGTTAGGAAACGGCTCGGTGCATACCGCGGCGTGAGCATGAGTCAGCAGCGCGTCTGTTGAAACCGCGACGTGGGCGTGACGAAGTGGTGGATCTGTTTACACCGCAACGTGAGCTTGGCTCGGTAGCGGATCGGTGGCTACCGCAGCGTGCACGGGCGTCGGCTGCAGCTAGGTCCCCACTGATGTGTGCACGAGCGTCGGCTGCGGCTCGGTCCCACCGATGCGTGCACGAGCGTCGGCTGCAGCTTGGTCCCACCAATGCATGCACAAGCACTGGCTGCAGCTCATGAGTGTGGTTCAGCAGCGGGCCGGTCGCCACCGGTGAATGGGGGAGAATCAGCCATGGCCTTGCCAGAGGGAGTTTGGTTAATCTCCATTCCCATTGCTCTTCGTGATGGCAACAGTAAGCAGCAAATTCTCCGGCCTGCTGCGTCTGTTGGGTAAGAAGTTCTTTAAGCCACTGGCCTAGAGGTTTCGCGTCATTCACCTTTGAGTCTGCTGGGTCCATGTCTGGCCAGTTCGTTCAGTCATGTGCCATCAGTGCAGGGGAGGACCCAAATCCCTGACTCCGAGACAACGGCATCATGTACAGTGTGTTTTATTGCAGGAGTTTCCGCACACGGTAACACAGTGGAACTCATTAACTCAGGGCACAACGAACAACGAACTGGCGAATGCCAGTGACCAAAATTCCAACTTAAATACACCACGTCTTATTACAATCCCAATTTGAAACAGCTGTGAGCAGTAAGAGGTGTCACCAGCCAGGGCAGTTGCCACGCCCCTCTCGGCTCTGGGTCGAGTCTGGCTCATGACAAATGGGCGTTCACTTACTCGGTCCTCCTCGGAGGGTTGTGCCCACTGGCATCCAAAGATTGTGTGCTAAGGCCACAACTAAGCCACATTTCACATCGTGACAGTCAAATGTCATTGAGAATATTAATATTCAATGTCCAATTAACTTTGAAGGGAACAAAGCTGAGCTAGGGATTAAGCATATTATCTCCCTGTGTTCATTAAACATTGCTTGATCATGACAACCGTTTTTTTGTTTTTTTTGTGTGTGTGTGGCAAACACACATTCCAGGCTGTATCACTTAAATTATACTGTATGTCCGAAATGTATGATCTGGGAATTATTACATATGATGTCATTGTAAAACTGTTGCTTAAAGTGGGACTGACATCCCTATAAACATTCTAAAATAGATATTGTAATGAAAAATACATATAACAGTATTCACTTCAATGTCTATACGAAAAAAAACAAGTGAGCGGAGAGCGCGTCATACTTGCACAAAGTTCCGCAATTGAGTGTCCCTCGACATCCAAGTCGTCGCCATATTAGTCGCGTCCTCTGTCCTTGACGTCATCGTCACTTCCGCCGTTGAAAACGCGCAGTGCCTGCTACTATGGAAGCCGAACAACAGAGATATTCGCATTTTTCCGACGCCCCTTCTGACACCGAAGCTCTTTTCGAAAAGGACAACACCAACCGAGTGACGTTACCGGGACAATATTACACTATTGCTTCGAGCCCTCAGGTCAATATTACACTATTGTTTCAAGCCATATTCAGATGATATCCAATCACGGCCAAACCGCATCACGCGCATCCTTTGCAGAAGCGGTGACCGCCCAACGCGGCGTCTCAGGGTGTGGCTGAGTTTCTGTGCCCGTGGTGGCATATAAGGAGGAGGTAGAGCCGAGCTATGTTGCTTTTAGGGGTATGTTCAAAGTCGCCACAGTACGCGAAAAACACTATCGAGACATTGTTGGCTGGGCGACGCTCACATCGACACATTTCATACGTGGATGTTTTGTTACGTTATGAGAGAGACCGATTACGTGGTCCACCCCAAACTATTATTTTTTTTAGTAGCTGTATGTGCACATCAACACATTTCATACGCGGATCTTTTGCTACGTTATGAGAGAGACCTATTACGTGGTCCACCCCAAACTATTATTTTTTTTAGTAGCTGTATACACACCTACTTGTTATTTGGAACCCACGAAGCTCTCGTCCCCTGCACCCGTGCAATCCATTTTTCACAACGAACAGGGTCTCTTTCAAACTTATGAAGGGTAATTCCATTTTCCCGAGTGTTCAAGCAATGTCCAGCAATGCAATGAGCCGGCATTTTGGCTAACACGAAGGACCAACAAGCTACCTTCCTAGAGGTAAAAATGATGGAAACAAACGAGTCCACGAGGGGGCACCGCTGTCCTTTACGTCACTTCCTGATTCTTCTCGAAAACAAATCCCTGACAGGATTTTCATGGCGAGAGTTACAAAAAGCTGTATACATCAAAATCATGTTTTGTGGTGAAAAAACACATGGGACCATATTGGCTGTGGGTTTTTCATTAATAATATACCAAAAATAATCAGTTTAACGACACATGACCTTTAAGATGTGTAGTACATAGCATCTAATTGCTGCTAAACAGCCATTCAACAGCTGAAACTGATTGAGAATAAAAGCACCTATTGTAACAGCGTCATTATTTTCTACACTTTGATTCCTGCAGGGTGCATGTTTTGTGGTGACTGCATTGCTTCATCTCTTCTTCATGGCCTCTTTTTCGTGGATGCTGGTTGAAGGTTTGCTATTGTGGAGTAAAGTTGTGTCTGTCAACATCAGTGAGGACCGAAGAATGAAATTGTATTACATTGTTGGCTGGGGTAAGCTTATACTTCATTTCTTATGATTGTCCACCAGTGCAATTACCAACACAATTTGAGATTGACATATTTCGGCCAGGTGGCGTTGTGTCTGACTGGTTCATATGAAAAACGGTTGCTGTTATCGCAGGTTTAATTCATAATTTTCAAACTGAAGGCCAGCAATCACGTCTGGCCTGCCATTAGATCTTATGAGACCTGTGAAAACACATAATCATCAACAATTTCAGATATTTTTTAATTGTCAAACAAGATGGCAAATTGGCTTAATCTGAAAATTGCCTATACAGTAGTATATACACAATGAGCTTTTTTTTGTTACCAATGCCCTTTTTAAAATAAACAATATTTGAGGTATTTACAAATTTATGATTTCTAAAATATTTTAAAAATTTGTGGTATGTACCCAATAAATATGATGAGGCAATTGTACAACAATCTGTATTCACAATCATTATGGACCTCTGAAGGAAACCATCACGACAATGCAGTGTCACAAACATGGGACAAGGGGTTGGACCTAAATACGGGACTCCGAGGCAGTGATATGATTTTGAGGATGGTTTTATTCTAGGCTTAGGTCATACATGGGTAAGCAGTCCAAAAAGGCAGAGCAAAAAAACATGTGGCAAAAGGCAACGTCCTAATACAGGACAACAAAGTCAGATAACTGCGAGGCAAAAACAAGACTTGACAGTAATTTGCTATGGTGGCACAGGAACACTGAGGCGTGGCAACGAGACAAATTCTCACCAGAAGCTCGTAACTCCCGCTAGACTCGCACATTCTCGTACAACGAAGCGGCCACTAGTAACACAGCACGTGAGGATTACAAACCTGGCATGATTTGTACCAATGAGGCGCAGGTGAGGCAGCCGCGCACAAGGTAGCCTGTGACAAAATAGAGTTTGGCACCCATAGTAAACCGTGGGTAAACCATAGGTTCAAACTCAAAGCCCTGAGGGGAGATGTGGACCGGCACATAATTTTATGAGACCAGCAAAAAAGAATCAAGTGCGTCTACTTCCATGATTTTTGCAAGAATCTGAAAAAAAAAGTTCAAAACATTAATATGTAATGAACAACAATATTGTGATACGACATTTTTCTGCTACAAGTCACCTTTTTACGGTAACTTGATAAATCTCTCAATTATTTATGAACTGTATATGTAAGAATATGATGAGGTATCGTTTCACTATTATATGAGGTATCGTTTCACTATCATAAAGGAAATAAAATGACCATGTGTCTTGCAACAAAAAATGTTGTATGTGTGTTTATATATATAGTCCAGGGTTCAATCCCGGATGCGCCTGTGTAGAGTTTGCATATTTTCCCCGTGCCTGCGTGGGTTTTCTCCAGGCACTCCGGTTTCCTCCCACAGGCGGTTTTTTGTCTCCATGTGCCCTCCGATTGGCTAGCAACCAGTTCAGGGTGTACCCTGCCTCCTGCCCATTGACAGCCGGGATAGGCTCCAGCACTCCCTGCGACCCTTGTGAGGATGAGCGGCAAAAAAATTGGATGCATTGATATATATATATATATATATATATATATATATATATATATATATATATATATATATACGCACACGTATACATATTCATTTTATAAAGACACACACCCTTCACCGTTCATGGGGGCAATGCAGGAGTGGGCATCGAAGTTGTTGTCGGCAGCCAAACCAGACTGCAATTCTGTAGCTCCTCAATGAGAGTAGACTTTTAACTTCATGAAAGTATTTCAAAGTTTGTCGAGCAGAAACCTACAACTAAATCTGTAGCAAACAGACTTGGTGCGTGAGAGTTAACCGTTCCAATAAAGGAGGACTCCCAATATAGGTTCATTTGTGAACATTTTGATCAAAAGAACAAATATTTTCAGTAAATGAAATGAACTGAATTATTTGACGATATGATTCGTTCTTTGAGCTCTGCCGCCATTAGCCAGCCCGCTGGGAACAGAAGCGTTCTGCGCAGTCGTTGTCTCAATTGTGACTAGCAGTTGTTGCGGCAGAGAAGACACGGTCAATTTTCAAAATCAATGACGGACTTGAAAATAGCAATACAACACAAATTATATAAATTGGTCATTCTTTCTCTGCGGCTCTGTAACAAATACCTTACGGCCCGGTGCGAGTCAGTGGATTGGTGGTTGGAGACCACCGCTTTAGAGTACTCGTCGATGACAATTTGCCATAGCACTAAAATAATAATAATCATAATAATAAATAAATGGTTATAGCTTTGAAAGTGCTGACACAAACCTACAAAATCTACCAAAAAATGTGTAGTGCAAAATGAGTATTAATCTGTAACGTGAAAAGACTTGGGAGGGAGCACATTTTTGTGTTTTGTTGCAACCTTAACCCAGTCTATCGCCTTTGTAAAACATCCTGCAGCTGTCCATGTTCATGTCCCTAATTGTGTCACTATGTGTTATATCGCACGAGGAAAAAAGAACAGAATGTGAATAAGCACAACAAGACTGAGATATTTCCTTTCGGTCTCCGTGCAGATGTGCTGACTGTTAGACAAAATAGGCTTAGTGATGAAGAACAGACTAAATAGTCCAATCATTAGATGCCAAAGCAGTTTTTGTACTGTAAATATGTCTTTAAACATGTTGCATATTTTATCCTCCTCCCACAACCATGTTTATTGTGCTTTTATTGAACTGTTTTACAGGACTACCTGTTCTAATAGTTGTTGTGACACTGACAGCTACAGTGAATGAGTACAAGGCCGATGGTCACTGCTGGCTCAATCTAAAGACTGGCACAATCTGGTCTTTTGTGGGACCTGTGATATTTGTTTTGGCGGTATGTGAGTCCTTTTAATTCCTAAGAATGTCTTTGTGTGTGTGTGCATGTGCATGCACATGTGCGTGTTTCCTTCATTTTGTGCATGAGTATGCATTGAAATTGTGGTATTGGCTATAGGCTCGTTTTCCATAGTTTTGCATGGAAATGAAGTGTGAGTGACAGATCCCTCCAGTGGTGATTCATTTGTGGATATTCCATGTATTGCTCTAAGGCTCAATTCTCTGCCTTTGACCCTTAATGCAAAATGTTTTAGACTGAGCTTCAGATACTATTAGAGACTTATATATATATATATATATATATATATATATATATATATATATATATATATATATATATATATACAAATGACTGTTTAACGATGCTACTACTGTCCTACACTTGCAGGTCAATTCAGTTGTGCTGTGTCGGGTTGTCATGGTGACTGTTTCCAGCGCCCGTCGTCGTGCAAAAATGCTCAGTCCAAGCTCAGCATCAAAAATGCAGACCTTTGACCTCACCTGGTAAGCTACAATGGAAATGCAATTTAGCCCTGATATTCTTTTTCTTGTTGTATTTTTTCTGCGTGCCAGGAAAGAACAAACCCTTACACACACAAAAATGATCTTTCTTTGTTATATCCTCAAACTATGTTCAGTAGAGACAGTGGAGAGATTATGAGCTGTGGTTTGGGAGTCTTCTGTGGGAGTTGTTCAGCCTTATCAGTTTAACACCTGGGCCCAGTACAACATACTATTCATGTATAACACTTAACGCTGTGTTATTTATATTAGGGCCAACCAGAAACACACAAACAGTGCCTTAACGCTAAGTTATGAGGTAAATAGTGAATAAAAAGGCCAAGTAAGTGTCAGAACCTAATCAATGGTGGTTTTTGAAGAAAAATAGCTTTTTGTTAAATTACAATGAAACACTTCTGGAATTAAAAACACAAAAGACATCTTGTGAAATCAAGAAAAATATACTACAGTTGGAAACAAACTTATCTTCAAACTTATTTTCTCTTTGCAGCTATATTTAAGGCTGCAGGCTAAAGACGCTAAGCAAGCATTCATTATGGTTACATAATAACAGTACATTCTGATGATTTTCACAATATTCTAACCTTTGCCACAAAATTTTAGGGGGCTATATGTGATCCACTTCTGCTAAGCAAACATTGAAATTAATCATTTTTAATGACAGGAAAAAAAAGTGATTCATCTTAATTTGCGTAGTCCAGTTTTGTTGCTGGTGTTACTTGTAGTATAGCAGAATACAGAATCAGAATGGGAATCATCACTATGTTGCCAAATAGCAGTTTGTCAGAGCCACAAGGAATTTGTCTCCAGTAGTTGGAGACACTCTAGTACAACATGCATGTCGAGTAGGACAACAAACAGACAGACAGCAAATTGACAATTAACTACGACTACAATTAATTACTAACCCTGACCCTTTTTTGAGAAAGATATCTTTGTAACCGTCCAGCAACAATATAGTTTGCTAGTAATCTGGCAAGAATGGACAGAATGTGACAACCAAGTCATGACAAAAAAAAATGGTAGCATGTTTGTTACATCCATCCATCCATCCATTTTCTTTGCCGCTTATCCTCACGAGGGTCGCGGGGAGTGCTGGAGCCTATCCCAGCGGTCAACAGGCAGGGGGCGGGGTACACCCTGAATTGGTTGCCAGCCAGCCGCAGGGCACATAGAGATAGACAACAGTCGCACTAACAATCACACTTAGGGGGAATTTAGACTGTCCAATTAATGTTGCATGTTTTTGGGATGTGAGAGGAAACCGGAGTGCCCGGAGAAAACCCACGCAGACACAGGGAGAACATGCAAACTCCATACAGGCGGGGCCGGAATCGAAAACGTGACCTCAGAAGTGTGAGGCCAATGATTTGCCAGCAGATGCACCGTGCCGCTCAGCATGTTACAATTTAAAGTTAATTGCAAGAGAGAAGAAGGTGTTTGAATGTCGTTTAGTTTGCATATTCGATAGCCCCTACCCAAGGGAAGGAGCTGGAAGAGTTGGTGACCAGGATGTAACGGCTCGAAAGGATTTAGTCTCTTCTTTTCTTACTTTGGGTAGCGTGCAATTCCTTGAGGTTGTGTAGGGGAGTGCTATAAGCCTTTCAGCAGTTTTGATTTGATTGTACACTATATATACAGGGTGTCCCAAAAATATTTCTACATTTTAAATTATGATATTTGTGAAATATTTTACATGTTAAAAATTATTTGAATTATAATAAACATCAAGTTTACAATTATTTAAAGTGTGCATACATTTTTTGGAGACACCATGTGTGCCGTATTCACAAAACTCACAAATTAAATGTAAAATATAATAATTTCACATATCTTAGTCCACTGAAAAGTCTCTGTTTCTTTTAGATTCATTCATTCATTCATTCATTCATTTAGTGGGAGGTGTTGTATGGTGATTTATAAAACGACCAGACTAATGTGTTTTGGATTTCTCTTTCTTAAAAGATGGTAGTATTTGAGGTTTTGGTAGGGGGGTAGTCCTATGCAACCCATTTGATTTGTATTTTTTCTGGGAGCAGTTGGGAATGGCATGGTCCATGAAGTCAAGTTTGACGTGGAGCCAATTATCTACCATAATGGGATCCCTGAACACAACCTGAACCATTATCCATTCATTAATCCATCCATCCATTGTCTGAACCGCTTATCCTCACAAGGGTCGTGGGAATGCTGGGGCCAATCCCAGCTTTCACCAGGCAGGAGCCAGGGTACACCCTGAACTGGTTGCCAGTCAATTGCGGAGCACATAGAGACAGACAATAGTTGCACTCACAATCACACCTAGGAGGAACTTTGAGTCTCCAATTAATGCATGTTTTTTGGGATGTGGGAGGAAACCAGAGTGCTGCAAGAAAAATCACAGACGTTTATTCATTTCTGTATTTAAATGTTTGTTTGTTTAGCAATTGGCATACACCTCAGGACATACTGCTGAGTCTAATGGTTGTGGAGATGCTATATGTACTGTATTCTGTTTTAGCATTCATCCAAATGTCCTTCAGCACAACATGAAACATACCTACAATGTCATCCCTACTATTATTGTGTATCTTCATTCCTTCACAAACAGGCTAAAAGTCTGTGCCAGCATTAGATTATTATGTGCACTCCGCAGATGGAAACAAATTTTGAACATAATAGAGAGCAAAGTGAATTCTGGCTTTGTCCTTGCAGATACACCACTATCTAAAAACTCAATCTCTTCCCCAGGTGCAGCAGTGTGACAACAATAGTGGTCTGAACAAAAGAAACAGTTTTTGCCACATCCCTTAAAATGGTTAGGGGATGTACAAGCGCCACAATTATTGAAAAACTGATTGCAAGAAAAAAATCTTCAGGGCATTTAACATGGGTAACTGTTCAGGGAAGATATTAATGTTTTAAAGACGTACTTTACAAGAATACATCGAAATATATCGTTTTTGCAACACTACAAGACGTCTGTTAAGTCATTATTACAGAGCGATCAAATGTTGCCATAACATGATTTTTTTTTTTGAGGGGGGGCATTTGAAAAGCTGGTACTTTTAATTGATTGAGTACTCTCTACCTTGTTTACAGGGCTGTGACTCGACCAGTTCTCATTCTCCTGCCTGTTCTAGGTCTCACCTGGCTCTGTGGAGTACTCGTCCACCTGTCTGTTATAATTGCCTATATCTTCAGTGCTCTCAATGCCTTCCAAGTAAGCAATGTTTAATTTTTGGTTGTTTTGTTCTACAATCTGCAAATTGATCACCTGCTGCTTCCCATTTAATTGGAAAGATAGTTTGCATTATGCATGTTTTGGGATTGACAAAGGACTCGATATTTAAAGAAATCTAATAAAAGTGCAAAAACATTGGAATATATATTTGCACCGTGTAAAAATAGCTGTTACTAATTCAAATATTAAGTATTTTCTTGCCTTTTGACCAAATGATACTGTTGAAATTTAAGCCCTACGTTGAGCAGCCAGCCGTTACAAGTTGACCAGCTGATAACTGACACCACGGACAAGCGATCCAGATCATTCTCTGTATCATCTTGAAAAGTTTTCCCAACTTGCTTTCCCTGGCAACCCATGCACAAGAAACTTTACTTGCCTGTAAGACTCCCACTGAGGTCTTCTATCACATTGTGTTTTGCTGAGAAGCTGGCAGGATGGTTAATGTGGCACATGAAGAAAACACGTTTGACACTCCTGGTCTATGCTTATCAACTGTCTCTAGTTTTCACAAAGATGTTCAATGTTTTTTTTTTTTTTTTTTTTTTTACTGTGTGCAGTATTTTTCTGCTTCAAACAATTGTCCCAATCTGAAGAAACAATACTGACTGACTAAAAGCCTGTCTTCTGTGGATGGTCAAGAAACGCTTAAAAGCGCCTCATATTTAACCACCTGAAGAACATCACAGGGCACCTGTTGGGCACCCTTCACTTTGTCTCCGAAGCAAATGGGCTATGATGGGAGGGACAGTCATGTTAAGGGATTCCCTGAGGTCCACGAGCATTTCTATAGTCTTGAATGTGCTCAGCTCCAGGTCACACCATAGGGCTGTATTTCATGTTGGAACAGAGCGGGGACCCACACGAGAATCTTTCTCATGTCCTTCATCTCTGCGTTAAACACCATCATCCTTGAACTCCTCAGCTCAGCTCACACCCTGAAATGGGTGCCAGCCAATCACAGGGAACATATAAACAAACAACCATTCACACCTGTGGGTAATTTTAAGTCTTCAGTTAACCTACAATGTTTTTTAATTTTTGTCTTGTTTGTACCATCCCCAAATCTTACCAAACATTCAAATGTTTATTTTTGCAAAAATAAGACACAGCCTTGTGGTTTTTTGACCACCAATGTTTTCATCTTGGAACGCTCTGTCATTTTTTTCCCAGTCTTTTCCTTACTTTTGAGTCATGAACACTGAGCTTAACTGTGGCAATGGAGGACTATAGTTCTTTAGATTTTGCCCTTGGTTCCTGTTTAACCTCCTGGATGTCTTATCACTGTACTCTTCTAATTTTTGTAAGACAGATACTCCTGGGAAGCTTTAATGTCTATTGCATTCCTCCATTCATGTATAATACATCTCACCATGTTTCGCTGGAGTCCTAAAGCTTTGGCTTTGTTACGCTTTCCGAACTGATAGATCTCAATTACTTAATTTCTTGGGATTCCGGCATTCATTGTTGCTTTGTTAGATACTTAGGGTGATTTAATTTGTGATACAGGTTATATTTCAGTGCTTTTTTTTTTGATTGGACATACTGTATCTGGAAATAACAAGCTTGGGTTTGATCACTCAAAATTAACTCAACCTGCCAACAATTGTGATTAGCCACAGTTAATACATGATTGACAAAAGGAAGGGGGGATTAATTTTCGACATAGCACCAGGTAGGTTTGAATATTTTCTTTCCCTTGATGTATTACGATTAACATTTAAACTGCATTTTATGTTTATCTGGGTTATTTTTGTGTTATGTTTAGATGTTTGATAATATTAAACAAAGGTGTCAAACTGCAAAAAAATTGAGAATTTGAAATGGGGAAAATACTTTATCATCACAGTGGAGATATGAAAATAATTTTGATGCAAAAAGAACATAGTAGAACTCTGTTTGTTTCTCATTATATTAAATATGTCTGAAGAGAAGTGCTGAAAAGGTGCAAAGACTGAGAACAATATAGTAGTGAAATAGAGTATACTGCTGAATTGTTCAGCTATGACTTAAAACTCCTTTTCACCTGATTTTTGTGGATGGGGTGACTCATTATTCAGCGCCATTATTCCTTGCAGTGGCTATTAGGCAGAATTGGAGTTCCTTGTTCATAAATAGCACCGTCAGCACGTCTGCCTCTCACAGTTAGCTGGGGTAGGCTTCAGCATGCCCATGACTGTCGTAGGGATAAGTGGTCAGGAAAATGGATAGATGTTCACAAATAACTTCACCCAGTTCAACCAATATAGTGTGAAATTAGCCATGAAATTATGCCCACAACTTGAGTGAAGTTCATGTATTTTGTGTTATTTGGATGACACGTCTTTCCGCCAGGCAACTATGCACGTTGTGTTGCCAGGTAGCAGTGGAAGCAACGAGCTCTTGTCACATCACGACCCTTTGCCAGCAGTTTGGCAGTTTGTCACGACCCATCGATGTGGGAGAGGACCCAAATGCAGGACTCCGGACACGCAGTGGCAGTTTGAAGTGTTTATTCGTTCCAGAGTCGGGGATCAGGCAGACAGTCAAGTGGAGCAGCGGTACTTAAGACGTCGGGCGTAGGGAGCAGGTCCGCAGGCAAACTGGGGTCGGTACACGGGAGATCGATTGGAGATAGCAGGAATATCAAAGACGTCAAGCTTACGGGGTCGGTTGGAGGACAGGTGGAGGTTGGTACACCAGGGTTCGCGATCAAGAATACGGGAGTGCAGGAAAGGGGCATGAGTTGCGACGATCTGGCAAAGACCAGTCGTCCCCTGGGTCTTATAAATACTGGGGTGAATAAGTCAGGATGAGGCGCAGGTGTGCGCCTCCTAATCAGCGCCGGTGTGCTGGGACCCCCCCAGCCAGGGCTGGACCGGCAGGACCATGACACATTTAGAGGCGCCACAGAGGAGATCCAGCACAAAAACTTTAGCGGTTAACCTCTCAGTCTCCATCCCTCCCTGGGCGAGGAGGAGGAAGGAAAAATTAATTTTTGGAATGTGGGTGGAAACTGGAGTGTCCGGAGAAAACCCAAGCAGGTATGGGGAGAACATGCAAACTCCACACAGGCATGGCCCGAATTGAATCCTGGTCCTCAGAACTGTGAGGCCAGGGCTCTACAACTGCTCCACCGAGCCGCCTCAGGTGACACTCATTTAAATTATTTCCCATGGAAAAAAGTAATTAATTCATTCATTGTATTGCTTGTTAACAGGACTCTTCACAACCATAGGTCAAATTTGTAAGATGTTGGTTGCACTTCAGCAGAACTTGTTGGCACTCACTTTTGGATTGGATGCTTAGAGTGGATCCATTAGATGAGTTTTATTTAACCTCCGTACATCCTTGTTTGGGTATCTTAAATAATTCCTCTAAAACAGTAATTGTCGAATATTTAAATATGTTATAGTCAGTAAGAATGGAAGTGTAGGTAAAAAGAATAACGTTTTGAAAGTGCAAACATCCGCTGAGGCTCAAGCATTTAACTGCAAGTACTCTATGTGCATAATGGGTATCCGTGAGAGACTCCAGTCAGCTCATATCATATCTACCTTAATAGCTTTCCTCCCCAGATTACATAGCAGTCATTTCCTTTCTCTTCTCGCTCTTAGTTTTTTTCTTCAGTAACCGTTTTGATTTTACTTTGCACAATCACTCAATGTCTTTGTTCATTTTTTTTCCCTAAACCACCTGTCCAGCCTCCTCTGATCTTTAATTAATCAAAAGCTAGCCCCTAGGTGACCCCCAGAGAGCTTCTTGTTAATTTAGATTTATGGCGTGTGTCCAGCTGAGGGCATGTAACAAGACAGGAGGAGTTCTTCCTCATGTCAGGAGGAGAAGGATGCTTAACGAGTCTGTGTTTTCCTTGGATCAAAACAGTTTCACTCACAGACCAAGAAAATAGTAAATTATGTCACTCCTATTAGTATGTTATGAAGTATTCATGACAATACCATCCAAAAAGAGGTTTAAACTAAACAAGTTTAAACAAAAGTAGGCCCTGGATCCTTGTGACCCTGAACAGAATAAGCAGTGTAGACAATTGTTGGATTTGTCAGTGTACAATAAAATTAGTGGCAGTCTCCACATTACATTGTGTTCCAAATTATGTTAACATACAGGATTTCACATTGGAGCAAGTGTTTCATGCCTGCCTCACAGTTCTGAGGAATGGGATTCAAATCGCAGTCCTGCCTATGGAGTTTGCATGTTCTCCCTGTGGTTCTATGGGTTTTCTCTGGACACTCTGGTTTCCTCCTGCATACCAAAACATGCATAGCAGGATAATTAATAAATTAATAAATTGCCTGAAGCAAACCATTTTTTTAATATCGCGCATTTCATACATAAGGTAACAATGTGCTTTACATGATTAAAAGGAAAGGACATTTAAAATTGGAAAAACAATAAAAATAACTATATATACAGTGATGAAAATAAGTATTGAACACCCTGCAACATTGAAAGTTCTCCCACTTAAAAATCATGTAATACTAATTTGCAGCTGTAGCACAAAAATTTCTGACCCCTCCATGATTTCAAAGTGGGAGAACTTGAAATATAGCACGGTGTTCCAATACTCATTTTCTTCATTGTATATATATAAAATAAACTATATATATAAAATAAACTATATATATAAATATATACATATATATATATATATATATATATATATATATATATATATATATCCACCCATCCATTTTCTTAGCCGCTTATCCTCACAAGGGTCGCGGGAGTGCTGGAGCCTATACTGCTGTCAACGGGCAGGATACACCCTGAACTAGTTGCCAGCCAATCGCAGAGCACATTGAGACAAACAGCCGCACTCAGTCACACCTAGGGGCAATTTAGAGTATCCAATTGATGTTGCATGTTTTGGGGATGTGGGAGGAAACTGTAGTGCCTGGAGGAAACCCACACAGGCATGGGGAGAAAATGCAAACTCCAAATATATATATACTTCTTCCTTTCCTTTCGGCTTGTCCCGTAAGGGGTCGCCACAGTGTGTCATCTTTTTCCATCTTAGCCTATCTCCTGCATCTTCCTCTCTAACCCCAACTGCCCTCATGTCTTCCCTCACCACATCCATAAACCTTCTCTTTGGTCTTCCTCTCGCTCTTTTGCTTGGCAGCTCCATCCTCAGCATCCTTCTACCAATATACTCACTCTCTCACCTCTGAACATGTCCAAACCATCGAAGTCTACTCTTGAATCTTATCTCTACAACATCCAATTTTGGCTGTCCCTCTAATGAGCTCATTTCTAATCCTATCCAACCTGCTCACTCCGAGTGAGAACCTCAAGATCTTCATTTCTGCTACCTCCAGTTCTGCTTCTTGTTGTTTCTTCAGTGGCACCGTCTCTAGTCCGTACATCATGGCCGGCCTCACCAGTGTTTTGTAAACTTTGCACTTCATCCTAGCAGAGACTCTTCTGTCACATAACACACCAGACACCTTCCGCCATCTGTTCCAACCTGTTTTAAAGTGTTTCTTCACTTCCTTACCACCCTCACCATTGCTCTGGATTGTTGACCCTAAATATTTGAAGTCCGCCACCTTCACTATCTCTTCTCCCTGGAGCTTCACTCTTCCCCTCCACCTTTCTCATTCATGCACATATATTCTGTTTTACTTCAGCTAATCTTCATTCCTCTCCTTTCCATTGCATGTCTCCATCTTTCTCATTGTTCCTCTGCATGCTCCCTGCTTTCACTGCATATCACAATATCATCTGCGAACATCATGATCCAAGGGGATTCCAGTCTAACCTCATCTGTCAGCCTATCCATTACCACTGCAAACACGAAGGGGGTCAGAGCTGATCCCTGATGCAGTCCCACCTCGACCTTAAATTCCTCTGTCAAACCTAAGGCACACCTCACCATTGTTCTGCTGCCATCATACATGTCCTGTACTATTTTAACATACTTCTCTACCACACCAGACTTACGCATGCAGTACCACAGTTCCTCTCTTGGTACTCTGTCATAGGCTTTCTCTAGATCCACAAAGACACAATGTAGCTCCTTCTGACCTTCCCTGTACTTTTCCACGAGCATCCTCAAGGCAAATAATGGATCTGTGGTACTCTTTCTAGGCATGAAACCATACTGTTGCTCGCAGATACTTACTTCTGTCCTGAGTCTAGCCTCCACTACTCTTTCCAATAACTTCATTGTGTGGCTCATCAACTTTATTCCTCTATAGTTCCCACAGCTCTGAACATCCTCTTTGATCTTAAAAATGGGAACTAGAACACTTTTCCTCCATTCTTCAGGCATCTTTTCGCCCGCTAGTATTCTGTTGAATAAGTTGGTCAAAAACTCCACAGCCATCTCTCCAAATTGCTTCCATACCTCAACCGGTATGTCATCAGGACCAACTGCCTTTCCATTTTTTCATCCTTTGTAGTGCCTTAATCATTGCCACTTCCTGGTCCTTCACACTTGCCTCTTCAACTCTTCCTTCTCTCTCATTTTTTTCATTCATCAACTTCTCAAAGTATTCTTTCCATCTATTTAGCACACTACTGGCACCAGTCAACACATTTCCATCTCTATCCTTAATGACCCTTACCTGCTGCACATGTTTCCCATCTCTATCCCTCTGTCTGGCTAACCTGTAGAGATCCTTTTCTCCTTCTTTCGTGTCCAACCTGGTGTACATGTCTTCATATGCCTCTTGTTTAGCCTTTGCCACCTCTACCTTTGCCCTACGTCACATCTTGATGTACTCCTTTCGCCTCTCCCCAGTCCTCTCAGTATCCCACTTCTTCTTCGCTAATCTCTTTCCTTGCATGACTCCCTGTATTTTGGGGTTCCACCACCAAGTCTCCTTCTCCCCTTTTCTACCAGAAGACACACCAAGAACTCTCCTGCCTGTCTCTCTGATTACCTTGGCTGTCATAGTCCAATCTTCCGGGAGCTTCTGCTGTCCATCGAGAGCCTGTCTCACCTCTTTCCGAAAGGCCGCACAACATTCTTCCTTTCTCAACTTCCACCACATGGTTCTCTGCTCTACCTTTGTCTTCTTAATCTTCCTACCCACCACCAGAGTCATCCTACACACTACCATCCTATGCTGTCGAGCTACACTCTCCCCTACCACTACTTTACAGTCAGTAACCTCCTTCAGATTACATCGTCTGCACAAAATATAATCCACCTGCGTGCTTCTACCTCCGCTCTTGTAGGTCACTATATGTTCCTCCCTCTTCTGGAAATAAGCGTTCACTACAGCCATCTCCCTCCTTTTTGCAAAGTCCACCACCATCTGTCCCTCAAAGTTCCTTTCCTGGATGCCGTACTTACCCATCAGTTCTTCATCGCCCGTTTCCTTTACCAATATGTCCATTACAATCTGCACCAATCACAACTCTCTCACTGTCTGGGATCCTCAGAACTACTTCATCTAGTTCCTTCCAGAATTTCTCTTTCAACTCTCGGTCACATCCTACCTGTGGGGGATAGCCGCTAACCACATTATACATAACACCCTCAATTTCAAATTTTAGTCTCATCACTCGATCTGATACTCTTTTCACCTCCAAGACATTCTTAGCCAGCTCTTCCTTTAAAATAACCTCTACTCCATTTCTCTACCCAACTACTCCGTGGTAGAATAATTTAAACCCTGCTCCTAAACTTCTAGCCTTACTACCTTTCCACCTGCTCTCTTGGATGCACAGTATATCAACCTTTCTCCTAATCATCATGTCAACCAACTCCTGAACTTTTCCTGTCATAGTCCCAAAATTCAAAGTCCCTACACTCAGTTGTAGGCTCTGTGCATTCCTCTTTTTCTTCTGACGGCGGATCTGGTTTCCTCCTCTTCTTTGTCTTCGACCCACAGTAGCTGAATTTCCACCAACGGCCTGCAGGTTAGCAGTGCCGGGGGCGGGCGTTGTTAACCCGGGCCACGACCGATCCGGTATGGGATTCTTTAGATGAACGCTCATATTTGTTTGGCACAGTTTTTACGCTGGATGCCTTTCCTGACGCAACCCTCTGCATTTATCCGGGCTTGTGACCGGCCTACAGAATGCACTGGTTTGTGCCCCCATAGGGCTGCATTTCTATTTAAAAAATAATTAGATAAAAGTACAATTAAAGTTTTTCCTGGTCTGTTTGACACATACAAGCCTTCGCTCTAGATATGTTCTTCAGATGCTAAAAGGCAGTTTTTAAAATTGATTTGATGTGACTATTGAAAGTCAGGTTGGTATCAATCAGAACACCAAGGTTTAGGACTTGGTCTTTGGTTTTTAAAGATTGTGAGCCCAGGTATTAACTAATGGCAATTCTCTTTTTTTATTGTCAAAAACAACAACACTGTCGGGGTGAATGTTGCAAATGGCTGTTTGTTTATATGTGCCATGTGATTGCTGGCAACCAGTTCAAGGTGTACCTCCACTCCTGCCCGAAGATAGCCGGGATTAGCTCCAGCACTTCCAAGACCGTTGTGAAAATGAGAGGCTCAGATAGTGGATGGAAGGATTTAAGTTTCGTAAATATTTAAGTTTTTACGAACCTCAGACAAGCGTTATTATTTGGGCAGTAGTTGCAATAAAGCCTTATTCAAGGAAACTTACTGAAGGAGGTTGTTCCACAATACTAAGCAAGAAACATATTCATGCATATTAAGGAAGACTCTTCCTGATGAGTGCAATGCATTGTGAAAAGAAACTCATCTTAGTGTTTTTTTATTGACATTATTTAACATTTATTTATCCAGGAAGGCTCTTGAGAATAAATTCTCACTTCTAACACAGACCTGGTAAAGGATAAACAGGTACAAAGCACAAAAAAGTAAATACATACCAATAAAGACATAAAGGTCCAACTCCAATTCCAATTAAGTTGGGACATTGTGTTGAACATAAATAAAGAATAATGAATACATTATTTGTAAATCACATTCAAACTATATTTAACTGAATACACTACAAGATATTTCATGTTCACACTGATAAACTTGATTGTTTTTAGCAAATAATCATTTGCTTGAAAAATTATTTTACTCATTCCAAAAAAGCTGGGGCAGGTTCCAAAAAAGACAGAAAGTTGACAAATCCACATCAAACACCTGTTTGGAACATCCAACAGGTGAACAGGCTCATTCACAAGCAAAGATGGAGCAAGGTTGACCTCTTTGTGAATAAGTGCATGAGAAAACACTCAAACAGCTTCAGGACAATGTTCCTCAATGTGCAAGGCTGAAAACCATCATGGAATGCCAATGACCTTCAATCCCTCCTGCGCCACTGCATCAAAAACCAAAATTAATGTATGAAGGATAGCGTCACGTGGGCTCAGGAACACTTCAGAAAACCAATCTCATCTTATCTCAGCAAGGCAATGCCAAACCGCAGTCAGCACATGTTACAACAGCGTGTCTTTGTCGTAAAAGAGTGTGGGTACTAGACTGGCGTGCCTGTACTGCATACCTAAGAGCATACTAGTGCTTTGATTAATATAGCTGTGAACAAAATGTGCATCCGCTGGGCTAAGACGGGAAATACCACTCTCACCACATCGGATTGGCCACCCAACCGGGACTGGGATGGACATGTATACGAAGATACAACATGTACGTTTTTAGCTTCATTCCCATGGGGACGGTAAGGTAGAGAGGTCAAAGTTGACATTACTTTTTCCACACGTATGGAAATCAAAAGACCAAGGATGCCAGTTCATTATGCTCCATTCGGCTGTGTTAAACACAAAATTATGACAAAAGAACTGGGAGTAACTTTGACCTGTAAATATATACGTTTTTACTGTTTTTTTTTTCAAATGTAGCAAATTTATAGCGTAAATGTTGGCGTTGAGGCGGGCGCGATGGACCAGCTGTAAAGCATTGGCCCCACAGTTCTGAGGACCAGGCTTCAATACCAGCCCTCCCTGTGTGGAATTTGCATGTTCTCCCTGTGCCTCGTGGGTTTTCACCAGGCATTTTAGTTTCCTCCCACATCCCAAAAACATGCCACATTAATTGGACACTCTAAAAAGCCGCTAGGTGTGATTGTGAGTGTGGCTGTTTGTCTCTATTGGCCCTGCGATTGGCTGGCAACCAATTAAGGATATACCCTTCCTCCTGCCTGTTGACAACTGGGATAGGCTCCAACACTCCAGCGACCCTTGTGAGGAAAAACGGGTAAGAAAATGAATGGATGGATGGATGTTGGCTTTGATTAAACAGTAGTGCTTATAAAAATCAATTGAGAAATTACCATTTCAGTGTCCATGCATTGCCCTCAATAGGGTGGACGACCTTGTGTGTTTTTACACACTTGGCCAATAAAGATGATTCTGATTCTAACATGGTCGCCACGTAGGCATTGTTGCTTAACCAGGCTGCAAAAGTGTGCTGCCTTATCTAATGTTCATACTGTGTCTCTGGAGACGGATATGGGTGCATTGTCTTCAGAGTCCACACATCACTTCTCATGGTTGGGGAACTTCAATCCACAGTTTAAATTAACAGTGTGCAGAACAGACATTTGAAGCAAAACCTGGAAGACAAATAATGATAGATTTATGTTATTATTCATTACAATAAAATTAAAGCTGACAATGATTTTGGGACAAAAATATGAGGATATTTTGTCAGACTCTCATCTCTCTACATTTGCCAGAAACTACCATAATTTTCTATGTAAGCATGTCATAGATGGAGCAAATCCAGTGCTATGCGACAACTCCACGACCACAACGCGATGATTTAATTTCAATTAATTCTCTACCCACCGGGGGTAGTTCCTCAACGTAACAACATTGGCGAATGCGAATCTAAATTGCCCCTAGGTGTGATTGTGAGTGCGACTGTTGTCTGTCCCAATGTGCCCTCCGATTGGCTGGCAACCAGTTCAGGGTGTACCCTGCCGAGTGTCCGTCGACAGCTGGGATTGGCTCCAGGACTCCTGCAACCCTCGTGAGGATTAGCGACTCAGAAAATGGATGGATGGATTAGCTAATGCAACATTCAAAGCTGGTTGCAGTGTGAGCAGAGTAGTCTGAAGGTGACTCCACATTTCATGCATTCACTCTTGAGCCAAGCCGTAGCAAAACAGACATTGAATAGATATTTAATGATGTTGGGAAACACACTTTTCAACTATGAAGCTTCTCAGCCATATGGCAACTGCCTTCTGACGTGCCTTCTTAGGTTGATGAAGGTGTGATGCATGTTTGCTGACTGAGATATAGTATAGTGAGTAAATTACATGAAATAACTGTGGATTTTCTATTATTTTGTTTATATTTGCTCATAAGTAGGATATTTTTTATAGAACACAATAAGATTAATTAGATATTAATATAAATTAAGTAATCCCCAGATATCCAGTGGCCAAATAAATACTATTCACAATATCTGGTACTACAACTAACTTTTCAATTAATACAGCAATTTGAAAAGAATTGCAATAAATATTACCCGAGTTGTAATTCATGAGGAGGACAGGTGAGACATGCAATGTACACAGCTCTTTTTAAAACTGATTTGTTTTCCCTACAGATTTTATCATCCATAAACAAGATGTAACATGATCATAAATAGAGACTCAACAAATACAAGGATAACATGGAAACATCAAATGCAGCAGTGGTTAATGATGTATCTGCAATTACGTGACGTAGATGTTTTAACCACTGACATTACATTTGATTTCCATGCCAGCCAAGACCAGAATGCGTGCACATATATGAGCATTATACTGCATTCTCCTAAGAAAGACAAGTTTCCAAATCTCTGTAGAAAAATCTCTAGCATGGTCATGAAAAAGCTGCCACCTCCTTGTAAGTTTTCCTGCAGTCCTGAGTCAACTGTGACTGAGAAACATTTGGATAGGAAGCAAAGAGGGTGAGGAAGAGTCTGGAAAGGGAATCTAAAGAAATTGTAAGTGGAGTACAGAAAAATATTTTGTCTCCCCTACCTTTCAACAGTGTTGCAAGTGCCAATCAAGTACTCTTACCATTTGACAGGGTTTTAGGAAAAGAAATTTCCCATCTTTTCTATAGAAACTGTTTTAGTCTCAGACTGAATGGCCCTGATAAAAAAAAAAAAAAAAAAAAAAAAAAAAAAAAAACTGTTTATGATTCAGGGACAAAATGTATTTGTTTGAGTAAGAACTTACTGAGGAACCTTTCTTTGGTGCAAGAAGCATGGGATCGATTCCGACTCAGTGATGTTGTTGATATGTGCCCAGTGACTGACTGGTGACCATTTCAGGGTGTAGTCTGCCTTTCGGCTGAATTTAGGGAAGATTCGATCCAGCACTCCCACGAACCTTCTGAGGATAAGCAACTTTGAAAATGGATGTGGGCATGATTCTGTGATCCAAAAGCATGCTTTTTATCAGAATACCTGTTGAAAATCCTCTGATGGAGTAACAAGCAGGCATAGCACGGTCCGAGATTGCTACCAAACTCGTCCTTTTTTTCAGTTTGTGTGAGTAAAAATTTAATATATTCATACGTACTTATGAGTGCCTGTTGCAATTCTCCCTCAAAGACAGTCTCATTATATCCTACATGGTGGTTGAAAGTTACTCTTCTCCACCTGCTCTCCTACGGAGAGAGGTCGGTCTTGTTATTTTGAATGCCCCCCAATCGAGAGCTGAGAGTGAGTCTTGTGTGGCTGAGAGGTCCCTTCTGTTGTTGGAAGAGAAGAGGCTGCCCACCATTCATCGCTCCGTCCCCTAAACTTTTTAATCTACATTCTTCCTAAATTTCGATCTAAAACTTGGCAAAGCAGACAAATCTTTCCAAACCCAACATGGAGGTCACACAATCTGCTTCTCGTGTTGCTGTAAGGTTTCCAAGGCTTGGAAGTGCTGGCAGCACTCAAATTTGCCCTTACATGTTGCGAGCCTTATAAATTCCAACCTTCAAAGGAAATAGCACACACCATCTCCACACAGCATCTCACTCCCCACATTGTAAAACAATAAGTATTTGCTCAATTTAAAACAAACTTTGTAACTTTATTTCTACTTAGCTAGCTTGGTCTTGTAGCATGTACGCAACCCTAGCTGAATTGAAATACTTTAAAAATATTCATGGAAATAGCTACAGCTTTTGCTCAAAAAAAAAAAAAAAAAAAGACTGCGCCAATACCTAGTTTTTTACAGTGTGGGGCTAGTGGACAAAAACATTTATCACGAATAAAAAAGGTTTTCATACTTTGTATTCAATAGGGAAATACAAATAATGTTGATTCCTTTATTACAAATGTGAATTTAATCTACACTCTACATAATTACTTTTATTTATGAAAGTGTTGTTTAAACTATACAAATATTCAAAACATATAACATTTTTAATTAGAATCAAGGTTTGATGGGCAATTAGCAGAGGGGGGTAGGAACACATTCAATTTACCCCATGACATTTACTCAAGCAACATATTGGAGGAATTTTACTTGTCACAGAGTCATTTTAATGAAGGATACGTTTTGTTTTTATTTCTGTATTTATTTTCAGAAGAAATGTTACCTTTATTCTGTTACAATAATCTACCATCCACACCATTCATTCATTTCATTTGTCAATAATTGGATGCACAATCTATTTTTAAACTTCTGTTTTTGACTTCAACATTGGGCAGCATTCCACCATTTCACCAAGATTTGCGCAGTGATGTTTGACTCATGTTCATCAATCAAAGGACATAAAAAAAGTCACATCCGCACGCAGAGTCAATTGCACTTCACAGGCCAAAGTGAGTCGTGGCAATGTGCGGCTCTTGCTTACATTACAGAGCACAAAAAAACCACTCTGCTTTAACAAGTAGCTGAGTTTTGTCACTGCCCAAACTTGGATATTTCAGCACACTTTTAACTTGAGTAAACACTTTGCGGAAAATTGCAGATCATTTTGCTGTTGTTTCAGGAGTGCCGATGCTAACATTAGCACAAGTAACTGCAAAACATGCATCTTCTCTGGTATTTTCTATGCTCTGTCTCTCTCTCTCTCTCTCTCTCTCTCTCTCTCTCTCTCTCTCTCTCTCTCTGTCAATTATACAGAATCTCATTACAATTCAGCTTGTCCCGTTAGAGGTTCACCACACCATGTCATCTCAGGTGGACACTCATTGTTTGGCACAGATTTTACGCCAGATGCCCTTCCTGACGCAATCTCTCTTGGGGAGTGGAGGCCCAAGTGAGAAACAAACTCACAATCCCTGGTTTACCAAACCAATGCTCTATCCACTGAGCTATGGGGCCCGCTTAAAATACATAAAGTATCTGAAGTTTTTAAATCATGATTTCGAGAAGAAGTAGCGTGTTGCAAGATGGGATATATGACTGCCCAAATCGTGCCGTTTCATTTCCATTTATGTGTTTGTGTAAAGAACCCAAAAGGGCTCCTAATAAGAGACATGCTTATGGCACAGAGTTTAAACTCAAGGTGATCAGTCACGCAGTAGAACACGGGAATGGAGCAGCAGCGAGAGAATTTAACATTAATGAATCAATGGTGTGGACATGGAGGAAGCAACAAGGTGATATGCGCCAAGTAAAGAAGACTAAACAGAGTTTCCGAGGGAATAAAGCGAGATGGCTAGCCCACCCTCAACTATAGCGTCCATGCAATGCACCTTATAATGTGGTGTGCCTTATAAATGGGGAAAAACGGTAACTGAACATATTCACCTTTAAACCAGCAAGTGATATATTGGCCACCATCTCTAAATATCATACTCATATGGGTACAATTACATTATATGCACACACTATAGGCTGCTGCAAGCTGAAGCTCCGAAGAAGTATTTAAATATGCATTTGTGATCATTTTTTCTTACAATTGTTTCTTAAATTATACATTCTCTTTTCCACAGGGCCTGTATATTTTTTTAGTTTATGCTGTTTACAACAGTGAGGTAGGTTGATAATCATTTCACTTTATCGTCACTTTCAGCCACTGCAGCAGTTTAGCAGGCCAAATTGTTTTGAGTTATTAAAGTTTGCTAAGCTGAAATTTAAACAGCGTTTCTCATTCAGGTGAGAAACGCCATAAAGAGGATCAAGGAAAAGAGAAAAGCCTTATCTTTCACAGTAAGTGCCTGAAATGTAGAATGTAGTACCTTATCTTGTCAGAATTACATAAACATATTGCCCACAGTAAATCTGTAATGTCATTTTCATAATGCCCATCTACCATTAATTTAAAGTCTTCTAGCTGTAGTTAATTATTATATATGTGGACAAAATCTTTGGTACTGTTATGTTAAAGAAAATAATAAAAACGTCATAATCATTGAAATAATTTTTAAGTTACTTTAATGCTCCCTTTATAGATGGAAAAAAAGAAGCATACAGTGAAAGAAACTGTACCTACTGTGAAACATGAAGAGTGGGTTATGTTCTTGAATTGGTTGTTGCATTCAACATGGTGCATCTTGATTTTGTGCAGGGTGAGCTGAAACGTTGATATTATCCGGGAATCCTGGAGAAAAATGTACTGCCCAGTGTCCAAAAATTTGGTATCAGTCACAGGTCGAGTGAGAATAGTGAACCGAAACACACAACTAAAAAAAATGAATGCCGAATAAGAAAATACTGAATGATTCTGAAGAACCCAGATTTCAATTCTATTGAGCATTTGAGGAAGGAGTTGAAGTATGCAGTCTGAAGAAACCAACCTTTTAAATCTGCAACAAGTTTTGTTTTCTTCGTTAATTCGGTCTTATCACACATCTTTTTTTACCTTTTTTTAATTCATTTCAACATTTTTCATGTATTATTTTGTCAGTTTAAAGTTATTTGCATTTTTACAGAATTGCTCCCACCCGACCACCTTCATACCTTCTCAGAGAGCTCCCATCAGCTCTTGGGACCGCAGTCCGCCAACCCCATCCAGCCCTGAGACCAGTGAGACCTCTGGACCACCCAGTTCTACCTCCACTTCACTAGTTATCCAAAATGGTAGGTTTTTCTAATGCATGTTATTGGACCAGTTGTTAAACTTTTAACAAATCCCTTTTCTATTTTAACAAAAACTGAAATATGTATTGTGTTCACTGAACAATTAATAACCTGTTTATAAAACATTACTTGCTCATTCTTATGGACCTGTACTTTGGAAATGGGGACCCTGTTCGAGTCCTGCTGCAGCCATAGATTGAAGCTAGTTGTAGGAGAGATGCTAGTGTCCCTCAAGCGATGCACCACCCAGCCCCCAGGTCCCCTCTCAGCTCAGGGCAGCAGCACACTCAGCCCACCCCATTGCCTAACACCTCTTCTCACATGTGTGTGGTTACTCCTCTCTGTGTGGTGCGCAACAAAAAATACTCGATACAACAAAGTGCAAATTTAACTGGGGATTCAAATTAATTATTGAAAAAATTTTAGTTTACAAAAATGTGTGTTTTGGTGAAATTGACAGGTGAGTTTTTTTCTTTCAGAAAGTTTCAGAAAAGAAAGTTTTGTGAGCTTCTCATTGAAACCAGCACCAGACCAAGTAAGTAACGTGTTTCCATTCTCAGTGGCATTTGCTGCCATTATTTGCTTAAATGGATCTTTGACTAAATGTTATTGCTGCATAGTGGTAGACTAGTTAGCACATCTGCCTTCAATTTCTGAGGACCGCGGTCCAAAACCCAGTACCTGTATGGGTTTGTTCACGGTAGTCTGGTTTCCACCCACATCCCAAACAAGTGGATGGTAAATTGATTGAAGTCTCGAGGCTCCATAGGTGTGAATGTGAGCACAGTATGTGCCCTGCGATTGGCTGGTAACCAGTATCTTTTATGGTTTTTTTTTTCCAAATTATTTTTTCTCTCTCTATTTTTCATCTTGTTTTAATAACTATTCTTTCCCTTGTTTTTATGAGTATTTTTTTCCTGTATTTCTGACAATTTTTTTCCGACTTGTTTTCTGTTTTGTTTTGTTTTTTTCTGGGTTATCGGGACACATCAAAATTCATACGATAACCTATGAACTCTAAGGGACTCTTTGCGGACATGACGGCTTATTTAGTTTGAACAAGCTTTATTTTTATATTTTTTAAGACACTGGGAGCTACACCTGTCTTTGAGTCACATGGATGGTATTAGTTTTTCCACTTTACGTAGGCACCTGCAGACTTTGTTTGTTCAGGAGGAAAGCCCATTCAATATCTGCTCGATACAACAATGTTTGTCCAGAATCAGTTGGACAGATATGACATGGTCTGTGGTTACAAGATGATCCATTTAGAATCCAATCAGCCCGGCTACATGGTGACTCAAGAGACGATAAGGACACTGATGAATATACTGGACTGATGCAATACTGGATGGCAAGATTAATGGTGTACAAGCCGTAATCCGCCATTAGTGAGTTTGCAAAGAGTCCCTTGTCATTCGTAGGTTCTCGCGTGAGTTCAATGCATCCCGATAACGCAGAATTTGTCAGAAAAACAAAAAAATAGTCCTAAAAAAGGGAGGCGGGGAGAATACTCAGAAAAATGGGGAAAAATCACTCAGATTAAACTAAGATGAAAGAAAATCTGAGAAATATAATTAAAATAAATAAATAAATAATAAAAAAAATATTCAAAAAGACAAAGCCATAGTAACTTCCTCAGTAATCTGATTCTGTTCTTTTTAATTTAACAGGTGGTGCAACTCACAGCATTCAAACCATCAGGTACATTTTTTATTCACCATTGTTGAGCATAAAATGTCAACAGTTTATTAAATGAAATGTCATAGAAACAAGAACAATTTTCTAAATCTGTGTCTCAATGTCTGACACCCCTAGAAAGTTTTTTGTATGTTTTTGCACACCCTACAAAATTTTAAATAAAACCAGTCCATTATTATGTTTACATTTATGTGCTTACTTTGACACATCACATTTGAGTGTGGCATTGTATTTATAGTATTTCAAAAGATGATGAGATTATGTGAGGGAGATGTTGGTGTCAATTCTATGATGATGTGTTTATTTATGCTGCCTGGTCTTACAGTGAGGAAAATGAGTATTTGAACACCCTGATATATTGAGAAATCATGGAGGGGTCTGAAATTTCAAATTTCGTAGGTGCATATCCACTCTGTGTAGATAATCTAAAAAGAAAAATCCAGAAATCACAATGTAAGATTTTTTTAACGATTTACAGTGCCTTGTGAAAGTATTTGGTCCCCTTGAACTTTTCAACCGTTTGCCACATTTGAGGCTTCAAACATAAAGATATAAAATAATTTTTTTGTCAAGAATCAATAACAAGTGGGACACAATCGTGAAGTGGAATGAAATTTATTGGATATTTTAAACTTTTTTTTAATACATAAAAACCTGAAAAGTGGGGTGTGCAATATTATTCGGCCCCCTTGCATTAATACTTTGTAGCGCCACCTTTTGCTGCAATTACACCTGCAAGTCTCTGATCAGTCTTCTCCTTGTTCGAGGTGAAAGTTTAGAAGTACCAGGTCTTGGTAGATTTGCAGTGGTCTGATACTCCTTTGATTTCAAGATGATTGCTTGCACAGTGCTCCTTGAGATGTTTAAAGCTTGGGAAATCTTTTTGTATCCAAATCCGGATTTAAACTTCTCCACAACAATATCTTGGACCTGCCTAGTGTGTCTCGGTCTTCATGATGGTGTCTGCACTTTAAACAGAACCCTGAGACTATCACAGAGCACGTGCATTTATACGGAGACTTGATTACACACAGGTAGATTCCATTTATTATCATCAATCAACATTGGATCATTCAGAGAGCCTCACTGAACTTCTGGCGTGAGTTTGCTGCACTGAAAGTAAGGGGGCCCAATAATATTACACACCCCAGTTTTCAGGTTTTGATTTGTTAAAAAATATAAAATGTCCAATAAATTTCGTTCCATTTCACGATTGTGTCCCACTTGTTGTTGATTCTTGACAAAAAAAAGAACTTTATATCTTTATGTTTGAAGCCTGAAATGTGGCGAAAGGTTGAAAAGTTAAAGGGGGGCAAATACTTTCAGAAGGCCCTGTATTTGTGTGATACAGCTGCAAATAAGTACAGTATATGAACACCTGAGAAAATCAATGTTAATATTTGGCACAGTAGCCTTTGTTTGCAATTACAGAGGTTAAATGTTTCCCGTAGTTGTTCACCAGGTTTGCACACATGCAGGAGGGATTTTGGCCCAGTCCTCCACACAGATCTTCTCTAGATCAGACAGGTATCTGGGCTTTCGCCGAGAAACACGAAGTTTCAGCTCCCTCTAAAGATTTTCTATTGGGTTTAGATCTGGAGACTGGCTAGGCCATGCCTGAACCTTGACATGCTTCTTATGGAGCCACTCCTTCGTTTTCCTGGCTGTGTGCTTCGGGTCATTGTCATGTTGAAAGACCCACCCACGACCCATCTTCAATGCTCTGACTGGGGGAAAGAGATTGTTCCCCAAAATCTCACAATACATGGTCGCGGTCATCCTCTCCTTAATACAGTGCAGTTGTCCTGTCCCATGTGCAGAAAAACACCCCCAAAGCATGATGCTACCCCCCCATGCTTCACAGTAGGGATGGTGCTCTTGGGATGGAACTCATCATCCGTCTTCCTCCAAACATGGTTAGTGAAATTATGACCAAAAAGTTCCATTTTGGTCTCATCTGACCACAAACCTTTCTCCCATGACTCCTCTGTATCATCCAAATGGTCATTGGTAAACTTAAGATGGGCCTTGACATGTGCTAGTTTAAGCAGGGGAACCTTCTGTGCCATGCATGATTTCAAACCATGACGTTTTAGTATATTACCAACAGTCACCTTGGAAATGGTGGTCCCAGCTCTTTTCAGGTCATTGACCAAGTCCTGTCATGTAGGCCTGGGCTGATTCCTCACCTTTCTAATGATCATTGAGACACCAGGAGGTGATATCTTTCATGTGACTCCACTCCGATTGAGAATGACCGTCATGTTTATTTTTTTTCATTTTCTAATGATTGCTTCAACAGTGGACCTTTTTTCAACAGGCTGCTTTGCAATTTCTCCACAGCCCTTTCCAGCAGTGTGGGGTTGTACAATTTTGTTTCTGGTGTCTTTGGACAGCTCATTGGTCTTTTCTATGTTACAAGTTTGAGTCTTACTGATTGTATGGGGTCGACAGGTGTATTTATGCAGCTAGCACTGACTTCACAATAGTTTTGAAAAAGCCATATGGTATTGAGTCAAGACATCTTGTTGATGACTACTGAATCATGTTATGCACAGTTTTTTGGTCAACTGCATCATATTCTGACACGCCAAGAGACAACCACAGCAAACGGAGTGGGAGTATTGTTGAAGTTCTGACTGATGATATTAGAAAGGTTTTGCTGTCCAGCCATGATTTACTCTTGGTTTAAGTTACAAAGACTGTCTGTGGATGTCATAGTGAATTTGGAGTTTAGCTTTGTTTTAGAGCGATTTGCCATCATTGTGCTCCTTCATGGTGTTCTAGGTCCCCCCAAGAAGGTCTTAGTTTTAACAGAAGCAACGGCATTTATGACATCTCAGATTTTCCAGGTGAAATTATTCAAAAGTTCATCAACTATCTCACCATTCAGTTTGTGGCACAGCTACACTCTAAACTATATAAACTTAGTAGTACTCTCATTTATATACCTTTTCTTAATAGACCTAGAAGGTGTCTGAACCTTCTGAAGAATCTACAATAAATAATAGACAAAAATTGTCAGAAATAGCCATATCCTTAATGTCAATTGATAGAATTTCAATATACTTAGTGATGAACAGTTCCAAGATGTGAACTTCCTGTCCAGTACAGTGTTATTGTCAAAATGTATGTAAAAGTCTCCTGTTATGACAAGATAGTTGGGGTTAGTACAACTTTCTTCAAGGGTATGTAAAGTCTTCAATGCACCTTTTGCTTATATTATACAGTTTTTATGCTGAATTTGAATCTGAAATCCGTTATGTAGAAAACATTTTTATTTTTCGATTATGGGCCAAAAATTATCGCACATTGCTGGATTTGCCTGAAAAACATGTCCAATTAATGTTGCATGTTTTTGGAATGTGGGATGAAACTAGAGTAGCCAAAAAAAATCCATGCAGGTACAGGGAGAACATGCAAACTCCACATAGGGAGGGCCAGGATTGAACCCGGGTACTCAGAACTAAGAGGCCAACACTGTCCAGCTGCACCATCATGCCGTCATCTGTATCAAATATTACCCTGTTGTTCTAGTTGAGAATGGTCAAACAATTTGCTTAATAAAACATATTTTTTCACAACGAATGACGGGCTGCTTTCATTCAACCATGTCAACAGTGTTCAAAGTTTTCAGGAAATAAAAGATGATCAGCATACCTCTGCAACTTGTCTTTTAGCAAAATCTCTTCACAGTTTTGGTACTTTCTGGGGGGGGGGGGGGCTGAGCATGTTGAACCGTGTCTAGTTTTAGAGGCTGATCCAAGTTCGTGTTTGGTGCCTTTATTACACCGATCTGCTCAGGTGTTGGAACTGGCTGTATGGTAGGCACTTATCCAAGTTTTAACATTTTTTTTTACATTTAAAACCTATCTCGGTCATGAGTCCACTAGTAAAAGAAATGTTCATTGCATATGACAGAGTGGTGACTGGGTTTGGAAAAATTAGCTCTCTTAGTTTATACAAACCTGACCCACTGTCTTCTGAGACTTGGGTCTTTAGGAAAATAATGTAAACTGTGATCAGAATAATTCGCATTCCTACAAAACTGAACCTCATATATCTTCACCATTTTTACGGGTTGGTTTTAGCTTACAATCACTGAGGAATTCTCGAAACGAAACGGTTTTTCTTCAGTGTCAACAAGCGATGCTACAGGCAAATGCTAGTTCCACAACAGCTGGAGCTTCGACGTCAGAGGTAAGCCACAGGAAAAGAGGCGTTTTTCAGGTATGGGAAATATAATATTTAGTGTACTTATATTTTTCCGTAAAAACATCGAACAAGGTACGCATTTTATGGTACAATTGAACATGTATTTTTGTTAATTGTAATTTTGATAATTTCCATTCGAAAATTGACATTACATACACAAAAATCCTCCATTAATTTTCTGAGGAAAAATGAGAAAAATCTTTTCAAAATAGTGTTAATAAAAAGGGTGAAATAAGTAAACAAAAATGCTCTTTGTCGCGCAACACTAGGCCTTGAAACTGCGTCCAATAGTTCTCGTCTTTTGACTGACAAAGGTCGCCGTCACACTCGACGTATTCTTTCAAAAGCTGACTTGTTTCAATTGAAACTGGTCAAAAATCGTCAAATTATTATTTTTAAGTTTTAGTTATTTTTTTGACAGTGGGAAAATTTGTTGCAAATATTATATCAGGCTAAAATGTGACATCATTTTCTGTTTGCTAGCCAAACTTAAAAAAGATACCTTTCTAAAAAACTGAGGTCCTTCATCCAAACCGTTGGCCTCTGAACGGTTATTTCCAGTTTGGAATTTCCCTCGTTGTTATTGTAAAACATGTGCAAGTATATGGTGTACCATTGTCAGGCATCTTTGTTTTATCGACCAGGGGCAGTATCTGATTAGGGCGATATCGGCAGCCACCCAGGTTGGCATTCTCTGGAGTGGGGGGGGGGGGCACACCAACTCCAAGAGCGTCAGAGGGTTGTACTGGGCAAATAGTTTTGGGCCAGTTATTTTTAAGCCAGCAATGCACTTGCTGCAACCCCCACTGAAGCCATCCCCATTGTAATCTTGGAGCATCGCACAAGGTGCAATTCAGTCCAGGAAAACCACTGATTTCGGTTTGCAACTGTGGCATAAACAAACAATGAAGACCCCCACCCCTGTCTGTCCGTTGGCTGTCCAGGCCATCCAAAGAGAGGAGCTTGATGGAGCAGTTCAGGAGGTTGGCTAGAACACTAACCACCAGGGTCCCTACGTACCTAGAGGACCGTCCAATGGCAAAGCAGGATCCAAAGAAGAACGCAGGACAGCTGCGGACAAAGCAGCGCTGAGCCAGGAGCAAGAGGCAGTGACCGCCGCTGGTCGAGAACCTCCAATGCGTAGGCGAGAGGCGACAGCTGGTGCTGTTGGTCGAGCATCGCTGACGCATGTTTGAGAGGCGGCGGCGGCGGCTGCTGCAGTGGTTGAGCACCACCGAGGTGTGGTCAAGAGGCAGCTCCAACTGCTGGTTGAGCACCACCGAGGTGCGGTTGAGAGGTGATACCTGCTGCTGGTCGAGCACCGCCAAGGCATGGTCAACAAGTGGTGGTGCATGCTGCTGCTGCTGGAGCACCACCATGGGCAAGAGGCAGCAACTGCTGCTCGGGTACGGCTGAGTTAAAGGCGAGAGGTGGCAGCTGCTGCTCAGGCAGCGCCGAGACATGAGTGAAATGTGGTTTGGTGTCAGGCACCGGTGAGACATGAGCAAGAGGCAGCTGTGGGTCAGGCACCGCTGAGACAGTGAAATGCAGTCCGGTGCAGCATGTGGTGAATGCTGCAGGCCGTGTGCCACCACTGAAGCAAGAGCGAGGGAGCGGCTGCTGGTCGGAAGCCTCGGAAACAGAAACGGAAGGCAGCGGCCATACATCGCGTGCCACTGCCGGAGAGCTTACTGGTGGCTGCAGGTTGGGCATCGCCGAAGCACGAGGCCAATGAGGCCATGAGCAAGATGGCCAAGGGTTGAACACCGCCACTGGAGCGCATGAATGAAGGTTGGTCGTCTTGGACCATGCGCCGACGAAACACCGGAAAGAGGTGAATGACACGGTCTGGGCATCCCCAGAACAAAATCAATAGTTGATTATTCCCCTCTCTAGAGCACAGCTATTTAACATTGGCATCACAATTCTGAAGACCACGGTTCATGTTCTCCACATGCCTACGTAGGTACGCCAATGTCTTCCTTCATCTCAAAAACATGCATTAATTAGAGACTCTAAATTGCCACTTAGTGTAATTGTGAGCACGACTGTTGTCTGTCTCCATGTGTCCTGTGATTGGCTGGCAACCAGTAAAGGGTGTACCTTGCCTTCTGCCTGATGACAGCTGAGATAGGCTCCAGCCCTCCCATGACCCTCATGAGGATAAGTGGCTCAGAAAATTGATGAATGGATAATGTATACACACACACGCACACACACACACACACTTAGACACACACACAAAACCCTGTTTTTTTTTCCAAATTGAAAGTTTATCGCGTGCATACTGTATATATGTACACTATAAATTCCAGACTACAGTATTAACTTGTAATTAATTATTAAAATGTCATGCACAACCACAATTTTCAAATGGCTCAATTAGATTGCTGTTTGAAATTATGTAAAATACCACAGTCCTGAAAGAGTTTGTACATATGTTGGTTGCTTTGATATATGATCTTGGATTGAATCCTCTTTGGTTATGCAGTTGTTCTTTTGAAAGAAATGTGTGATTCTGTCTTTTCATTCGTTAAGTTGATTATTTATATATGGGATAAAAAAATAATCACTTTATGACTGTGCACGTCCCTTGTAGTATGAGGCAAAACATTCAATGCAAAATGTTAAAAATTAAACAGTTATAAAGACTGACAGTAAGGCCAAAGATGACCAAATGCATATTTGGGTCTCCATAGACCTGTGCAGTCCACATCATTAGGCTTTGTGTTAAAACTCAGTGTGTATTTTTTAGTTGTGGATTAGAAGGCACACACAACAGATGGTGCAGAGGGTTAAGTCAATTTGAATAGCACTGCTTTGCCCATCATTGGCAAGAACCAAATTTGAAATTGATTCATTAAATGTTTTAGCGTCTGTGAAGAACGCCTGCTGGACGCTGGAGTGCTCCTGGCTGTTCATTGTTAACTGATGAGACAAAGAAGAAGTTCATTTCCCAAATCAGCATTGGCCATGTGTGGCTATTCACAGCATTAGCCATTAACCACTCCAACACCTGCTCTTCTTCTCTCTCTCACCCTGGTTTTCAATTGCCCTCCCTTCTTATTTTGTCTTTTGTATGCAAACACATTTGCACGCAATAGCAAAACATCATATTCTAATATAATCATACTGTAGCTAATTGTTCTCTGTATTTCACCACAGGCTGTTGAACTGAAAATGGAGTCCCATCCTGATACTCAATGCATCGTAACCTTGGATCACACCAAAAGAGGGTAGAAGTGGACAAACAGTTTGAAGTGCACGGCAACTACACACACAAATACACACATCTTGCTCGTGCAGCTGAAATTATAAATAAAGGATAAAGAGCTGCACCTTTGCTAATACACTGCAGATGTTTGGTTCTCGGATCAGATCAATGCATAAACCCGCAGTTTCAAATAGCTCTGTCCTGGAATACATATATTCAAAACATAAAATGCTCATTTTCATTTTAGAATATGTTGTAATTGTAATTAACTTTTATCAGAAGATTTATGTGTCTATTTAAAGGAGCCAGCAAAAAGTACCAGTTACATGTTCAGGATTTCAAAATGTGATGAGGAATTAATGATTTTGAAATGTTTATCATTAAAAAGTGTGGTTGTCATTAATGAATTTAAATCACTATTTGCTTGGAGACAGAAGTCTGTTCAAATGCTTGTGAAAATGGAAGGCTCAATGGATGAATGATACTGTAGAATCTCCAGTTTCAAGTCTCATAAATAGCAGGAACTATGGACAGTCTGTTGCATTTGTTGATTTTATCCAAACAGAGAGTAAAAGTTAAAAAGAAAAGGTGGAAAATGTGACATTTTGTGATATAGAAATTTTACATTCAGCTACAGTTCACAAGTAATTACTGAACCTTTAAACCCAAAAGATGAAATATTTGTACAGATTTTTTTAGAAGTTGAACATTTAAATATTTTTAATTGGGTTTAAATTGCATATATGACCTGTAGTCCATAAATAAATAAAACCCCCTTTATATAGGAATTAGTTCCCGTCTTCATTCTGGCGGCATTGTAAAGCAACTAGTTAAAGCGTTGGTCTCACAGTTCTGAGGACCCAGGTTCAATCCCGGCCCTGCCTGTGTGGAGTTTGCCTGTTCTCCCCATGCCTGCATGGATTTTCTCCAGGCACTCTGGTTTCCTCCCACATCCCAAAAACATGCAACATTAATTTGAGATTCTAAATTGCCCCTAGGTGTGATTGGGAGTACAACTGTTGTCTGTCTCCATGTGCCCTGTGATTGGCTGTTAACCAATTCAGGGTTTACCCTGCCTCCTGCCCGATGACAGCTGGGTCAGCTCCAGCACTCCTGTGACCCTTGTGAGGATAAGTAGTTCAGAAAATGGATGGATGGATGGATAATGCACCATACATTTATAATGGGAGACAGGTCTGGACTACAGGTAGGCTAGTTTATTCATTCCTCATGAAGTTCAGCTAAACTTCTAAAATGTCCTTTTTTGCAATAATTTACATCAAATGGATGAAGTTAGAAATAATTTCCTCTCCATTAAGTACACTATGTTGTATTTTAAAAACTTCCATGAATAAGTAGAATACTATAAATGCACCAACATTCGATATTGATACTGCTGCTCTCTGTTAATAATATAGTTGTATAATATTGTAACTGTAGTTACGTGCATAATGATACGTGCGATTCTTCTACATATCACAGCAATACTGCATATCTAAACAATTCTTATTTTTATTATGTCGTGTTTTCAACAAATGAATGTACATGCAGAGCCTTTTGTGGAAGAGAGCCACAATACCACAGCCAATAGTTATTACTTTCTTTTAATAAACCAAATGTTACTAACCTTGGATTATGATCCTTGATGTTTTGAGTTGATGATTGACAAAAATAGTCTTGCCATCAAGTTGAATTATGCTGACGTGAAATAAAATAAGAAGATGTTGCAAACAATATACGTTTTTCCGTTTTACTCTGCCATTGGTGTATGTACTCATTATAACAATGAATAAAGTTATGTATTGAATGTATCATGTAATCAATATATAAACCCAGAATCAATGTATCGTATCTTTATTCCAATTCCCACTTCTAATGTATGAAGGGTAAAAAGTAATGAGCCCAAATTTGTCTATCCTTTTCATAATTGAAATTTTTTGCAGAAATGTACATACTTTGTCGTTTGAATGCCTTTGTACAGCATGCATGATATTGGAAAAAAATGTGCTACGCCGTATCGGTGTTGATTGCTGAGATATTGATATTTTTTATTTTTAACATGCCCATAAATAATTATTTTTATTATTGAATTAAATTAATACATTTTATAATGTGCACAGTAGCTAGGTTCTTGGTATTGTCACATATTTCTGCCCTGTTATTCATTTCAGGCAAACGTGTTTTGCTGTCGTCGTTCTCGTTGTGATTAGTCAAGCAGATACAGTATTTGCTACATGCAGTCAACAAAACATGCAATACCATCCACTTCACACATTAATTTATTGGACGTATTTGCAATACAAATATTGCACATCATTAGTGCGCTTACGGTAATTTTTCTATATACTGTATTGAGTAGCACTAATTGGTTTATTTAAACATTGACTTTTGTGCAAGCCTGTCGTCTTCTCATCAGCTATGTATTTTGGAAATGTCATTGTTGGGTGTCCAACAGAAGAAGAGAGCTGTCATTGTATTTCTTGCCTTGGATGGGGAACCGCCACTTAACATTTTCAAAAGGTTACAAAATATGTGTGGGGTTAGGGTTACATCTTCAATGATGGCACGTGATGGTGATTTTAAAGGTGGCGACAATCTTCTCTGATCAATACCTCGACCCTCGCACTATTCCCAGAAAGAACCACTGCAGATGGACTGTCTCGCCTTTGCTTGTTCTGGAGGTCACTCAAAGTTCTTTCCCTTTGATCCTCGACTCCCACATTTTGTGCTGTACCCTTTTGCAGCTTCCCAAAACACATTTTGCAACCTTTTTAAATGTTTCGAGGTGTTTCTCTTTCCAAAGCAAGAAATTCAATCATAGATTTCTGCTTCTGATCGGCATCCAACAATGATGTCATGACTGGAAGAGGACAGGCTTAAACATAATTTCTTTTAAATAAACCTGCAAACAAGTATTCATATTACAAAGTGTTGAAATTGTGATTTAAAAAAAAACTAATCATCAGTAGGTAAATTAAATTGGCCTCTTTGATTCCTCTTCGTATATCTGGTTTTTCAATGTGGTTGTCGGAGCTTTTCTAACAAATGAAAAATCTATGCCATTATGAACTTTGCAAAAATAATTTTTTTTAAAAAGGTGGCACAGTGACCAAGTGGTGAAGACATCCGCCTCAGAATTCTGAGGTTGGGGTTTCAAATCTGGGCTTTTGTATGTCTCCCCTTGCTTGCATGAGATTTCTCCTGGTACTCTGGCTACCTCAGACATTCCAAAGACATGCATGTTAGGTAAATTGGATACTCTAAATGCTCCTTAATTCTCACCTAATGACAACAGAATCTTGAGTGACATCATATGCAGAATGATTTGGCAGGTATTTTATTGCGAGATCATCATTAGTCTTCGGCATTATTCCTAGCTCACAGATGGATAAACCTGAATGCTTGATGAATTTAAGTATAGCAAGTACAGTGTATTTGTGTAATGAGTGTGGGTGTGGCCTAAGGATCACCCGATATAAATGTGTGCATAATTATTAGGTAGCTTCTTTTCATTAGGTAAAATGGGCCACAAAAAAACATTTCATTGACTCTGAAAGATAAAAAAAAATATCGAAAGTCTCTCTGAGGGGTGGAGCACTCTTGAAATTTCTGATATTATGGGGTGTTATCACAGAATCATCAAGAATTTTGTTGCAAAGAATCATCAGGGTCCCAAGAAATGTGTTGACAGAAAAAGATGTGAATAACTTCCAAGGGTTTGAGAAGAGCAGAGTGTTAAGCTACCAGGAACCCATTATCTTCAAGTATATTCATCTTTCAGAGCTGCAACTTACCCAGAATACCTCGGAGTACAAGATGTTCAGTGTTCAGCGACATGGCCAAGGTAAGAAAATCAGAATCAGCTAAACTGGTCGAGTATGTACACAACACACAAGGAATTTGTCTCTGGCAGTTGGAGCCCCCCTACTACGACATACATGTTGCATACGAAAAATAATAGACAGTCAATTGACAGAGATTTATCTAACTCGTGTTGTGGAAAGCATACGGAGTTTTTCGAGAAAGAATGCCCATTAGAACGAAAGTCCAGAGCAGTGACCATTGTGTAAAGACATTGTGTCAAGATTTCAAGGCGTGTATGCAGTTTAAACTGACTTGTCGCGCAACAGTCTTTTGTATCAATACTAATTTGCCCAGAAGGATGTGACAACAACAAACATGTTGCAATGTAATTGTAAATAAGCTGTTCAAGAATTTAATTGCAGGATGGAATAAGATGTTGGAATGCCGGCTAGTTTCGTTTTGCATTGATCGGTAGTGCGTCACCAATGTAAGGAGGAGCTTGTGGCCAGGATGTGGAGTATCTGATAGGATCCTACCCACTATTGTCCTAGTTCAGGTAGCATGCCAGTCTTCAAGGGTGTGTAGGGTGGTTCTGACAATCCGTTCAGTAGTTTTGATTGTCCATTGCAGTCAGAGATTTTCCTTGTTTGTGTCAGCCCTTCACGAGACTGTGATGGAGGTACACAGTAATCATTTGATGACAGCTGTGTAGAATTGCCGAAGCAGCTTTAGTAGCAGGACATCCTTCCTCAGAAGCCACAAGCAGCACATCCTTTGAGGAGGCTTTTTTGAAGATTGAGTGGATGTTTGTCTCGCACTTCAGGTCCCGTGAGACTAATTCCCAGGAATTTTAAGGTCTCACTGTTTGACACAAGACAGTTGGACAGCGTGAGGGATAGCTGTGGTAAGAAAAGTCCACAAACATGTCTACAGTCTTTAGTGCATTCAGCTACACATTGTGTTGGGCACACCAAAACTCCAGCCTCTCCAATTTCTGTCAATATGAAGTTTCGGCCCAGTCTTTGATGATCCCAATGACTATGGTGTCATCTATGAAACTCAGGAGTTTGACAGCCAGGTACCTTCAGTTGGAGGCATTCATATAGAGCGAGAAGAGCAGCAAGAAAAGGACACACCTTAGGATGTTCCAGTGTTGATGGTGTGTATGGATGAGGTGGTGTCCCCCACCGTCACCTGTGTCCGTCCCATCAAGAAGTTGTAGATCCACTGGCAGGTGGCAGGCGATTCATTGAGCTGGAAAAGCTTGGAGGAGAGGAGTTCATAGATGATGGTGCTGAATACAGAGCTGTAGTCCAGGAACGGGATCCTCACAAAGGTTCCCAGGCTATCGAGGTGTTCAAGGATGATGTGCAGACCCATGTTGATTGCATGACATACCTGTTACCTCAGTAGGCAACTTGCTGGCTCCAGCTGGGGACCTGCGATTCTCCTGAGGTCATCCGACACGAGGTGTTCCAGGGACTTTATGACCACAGATATTGAGGCAACATGCCTGTAGTCATTGAGACCCAAGATTCCAGGTTTCGTTCATAAAGAGAGATTTTTTTTTTGTTTGTCTGTTTCTTTGTTTAGCCACAATTCTTTGAGGCGCAAAACGGAATAGCTTATCTTACTAGGACTACCAATTTTCAGGTGAAGTCCATTTTATTGTCCACTGAGTGAAAGCTGGCAGTGAAGACTCATGGTGTTGGAGGTTTGTTAACTTGTAGCTGAACTAGTTAGGAGGCAGTCTTCCGAGAGTACATTTCAACAGCTACAACATACAGTAATTGTCCTTGAACTCTCACCAATTTAGTATAGTTCTATTACGCTGTATTTTTATTATTATTATATTATGAGGACAGTGGGTGTTAGAAAGGAAAATGCACAAGATCGGCTTAGATGGAAAAAGATGACACGCTGTGGCGACCCCTAATGAGACAAGCCGAAAGGAAAAGAAGAAGTTTCTATTGGGAAGTTTTAACTTGTTTATAATTAGCAATTGAATATAAAAAAGTGAGATGGGAATATGTGTTTTTGATTTAGTCGCATGATAATTATAATGTCCATGCATCCATTTTCTGAACCACTTACACAAGTGTCACAGGGTGCTAAGCCTATCCCAGCTATCTTCAATAATAATAATTAAAAAGAAAAAGAAAATAATAATGCCTAATAAAGCCTGGTAATTCTACACATGGTGGAATGGTTCTTAATCTACAATATATATGCCCGGCAATTTACTGATAACCGGTGCAAAATATACCCTGCCTCTTGCACAAAGTCAGCATGGATAGGCTCCAGTTCACCTCTGACTCTAATGAGGATAATCAATAAAGAAAATTGGTGTGTGAATATATAAAACAAACCGAGGTCTAGCAAACTCATGAATGAAAAAAATATGTGACCATGTTTAAAGCACCATCACACTTCACCAATGTGAAGCATGGTGGTGTGGTGACAAGAAAAACAAAAGATCCCTCTTCACCTTGAACTGGGATTTTAGTTGGAATTATCAACATGTCCAATATCGGAAAGCTGCTCCATTTCTAGCAAAAGCTGAAAGGGAAAGTGAGCATGACTGCGGTTGTGCCAAAAATGGCTTCATGAAGGAAATTGTTGGAATTGCCTAGTCATAAATCAGACCTAAATTTAATTGAATATCTGTGGGGTGACCTCACATTGGCTATGAATCATAGATGCCCTTGTAATGTAACAGATTTTTTTTGAGCTTTTGCTTTGCTTATGAGAGAGACCGATTATGTGGTCCGCCCACACTATTATTTTTTTTGGTAGCTGTATTCGCACATCAACACATTTCATACGCTGATCTTTTGCTACGTTATGAGAGAGACCAATTACGTGGTCCGCCCCAAATTATTTTTTTTGGGGGGGAGCTGTATACACACCTACCTGTTATTTAAGTTAAGCTCTCGTCCTCTGCACCCGTGCAATCCATTTTTCACAACGAACAGGGTCTCCTTCAAACTTATGAAGGGTAATTCCATTCTCCCGAGTGTTCAACCAATGACCAGCAATGCAATGAGCCGGCATTTTGACTAACACGAAGGAACAACGAGCTACCTTCTCGGAGGTAAAACTAATGGAAACAAACGAGTCCAGTAGGGGTCGCCTCTGTCCTGTACGTCACTTCCTGCTTCTTCTCAAAAACAAATCCCTCGAGAGGATTTTCATGGCGGGAGTTACAAAAAGCTGTATACATCAAAATCATGTTTTGTGGTGAAAAAAAAAACATGGGACCACATTGGCTGTGGGTTTTTCATTAATAATATACCAAAAATCATCCGTTTGATGACACTTGCACTTTAAGGAGTTATATGAGTTTGAGTTTTTTTATATTTTGCTGAGGATTACTGTTTTAGACAAAGAAATACTATTTGTCTTGGAATGAAATTATCAGGCAAGGCTAAAAATAGCCACATATAATGACTGTTCTTCTTCTTTTCCTTTCAGCTTGTCTCGTTAGGGGTCGCCACAACGTGTCATCTCAGATCAACGCATATTTTTTGGCACAGTTTTCACGCTTTCCTGACGCAACCCCTCTGCATTTTAGCCAGGGAGGGAAGCTGTAAATACTATGGGATCCTTTGAAAACTGCAAAAATAGCCAACTCAAGAGTCCAGTTTTGTTTCATTGAGTTTTATTCGTGTGATACGATCACAATAAAATTGAAACAGAACAAAATGCTTTGGTCAGTCACCGTCTCTTTTTGGAAGAAAAACACCTTAAAATGAGACAGATTGTCAATCTACAATGAAAATAAAGTTGAAAGACAAAAACAAAAGCAATCTTGAGAAAATCTTTTTAACAACAGTGGAAAATTGACGCATGAAAAATAAGAGGACATCGTCTTTAAAGTTTAAATGAATCATAATTTTGTCACTTCACAACATAAATATACATCATGTACATCACGTTAACACCCACCTGTCTCAGCAGGGACATCAAGGGTGTGAGTTGTGTGTTTGTCTTTGTGTGTCTGTGTGTAACATTCACATTAAACCAGATGTAACGATTGTCTATGAATCTTGACATTGCAGACACCTATTAGTTAAAGGAAAGATTTTTAATTTCTACATTGAGCTGTATGATGTTGAAAACACTTGTTCATCTGTGTGTTTATTTCACAATTGGCAAGAGTTGTTGTCGTTTACATTGTCATTGTCGCTGCATGTGCCCATATGTGTCCACATTATAAGTCTCGCTTACTTTCAATACAGTAAGTGCCACAGATATCACATTGAGGACTATCACTACCAAGAACAGACACACAGTGTTCTGTTAGCCCCATTATTCGGATTTCCAATCCGATCCAATATGTTGATAGACTGACTTTAAACTGCTCAGTACGGAAGCTGTTAAAAACAAACATATAATAATCGAATAAATATCTGGACAACAGGACATTTAAATTGTCTAAAACAAACAGCCAACTAACATGAGTGATAATGTTTCGAATATGACATAAATTTTAAAAAGGTGAATGTTCAACTTTCATGATATTCTGTGGTTCTGTGTAAATACCAATGCGTTACAGGTTTGCTGATCGAAACAAAGATAGCTTTTGTATTAAAACCCAATGGAGCCAAGAGTTTTGTACTACACTAGTAAATTTAAAAAAAAAAAACTATCAATGAGCTGTTAACTGAAGAAGGAAATTCTGACCTTTATTGTTGATAAGAACTTTGACGTTGATGGCTGACAGAAAATATGAAGTCTTTTATTGGCAAATTTTTGACTTATAGTGTTCTCATGTGACTATGCCAATTAGCATGGCCACTATTACAAACCCACTCTATGATTTCTGAATGAGTCACAATTCCCTATTGATAAAAAATTATAGGGAAAGATGACTCCAAAAATCTGTTTATTTTTCTTTAGGCACACTAATAATTATACGCAAAGCTTTCAAATTTAAATCAAATACTGAAATTTTGTCACTTGCTTCATTTCACTCCCCATATTGTCTGTGGGCCAAGAGAAATACCTGCTAAGATCTGAAAAGGAAAAACAAAGTTGACATACATCTCCATGACCACTGTTTTTATTTTGATAAATGACTTCATCCAACTTTTTGTTTAATTTTATGAGTATGTCTTAAACAGATCTATGTTGTGACATCAATATATCAATATTTAAATAGACTAGAACCAAACTATATTGTAAAATGTGACAAAATGAAATCATCCTGTTGAGAATGTCCTCACCTGGAATGCTATCAATATCCTCTTCATCTAAAAACAGCAGAATCACTCATCTGCAATGTTTTGATGATAAAATAAAAAGGATATCCAACATTCAATTTCTAAAAATACGTTATAAAATTTATCATAAGAAGTACAGTTAATCACCAGGCCATAATTATTGCGATAGTTCTGGCTAATGGTGCCATTCTATGTGACAGTTAAGCACCAGCTTTCTAAGCACATTTTACATTTGAACTTTAATAGAATACTGCTTTCAACATACGACAACTCTCTTATTGTCAATACACATTTTTGTCTGTGGTTGTCATTGGCAAGTTGGAAGCGAGTGGAGACATTATGTGGGCAATGTTTAGTTTCTTGTACTTTGGGGGAAAGGATATTCTGCATTCCCAGTAAATTTGATGATGTCATTTAAATGTTTTATAATTCAATTTAAAGCAGTCACATAAATATACAAACATTTACATTAAATGCTTTAAACAATCTGAAACACAGATGGGGTTTTGTCAAACTCACAAGAACCTCTCAAGCTATAAAAAGGCTCACAAAGATGAGCCGGCATGAAGTCCACTTTCATTACTGAATTTCTGATCACACACAGTCTCAACAAGACACATAACATGGTGAAACACGTCGGGTGCATCCCTCACACACATGCTCGCTTGGCATGGAGCATCTCAATCAGTAGGTTGTTGCATGGCACCTCTCCGCTTAGATGCATGTAGCACAAGTAGTCCTCAGCCTGCGTGCTGAGGGATCGTAGCTCAGGCAGTCGCACTACCAGCTGGCTGAACCTCTCCTGGAACTGAGGGTAGGTGGTCAGGGTGTACTCTAGCAGAGCTCCATTCACCTGCTCCTGAACACCTTCCACAAATGCCTGGTTCTCCAACAGCTTCACATCTGTACACATCATCAGAAGGTAATTCTAAATGTGTGTCATTGTGTATTGTGGGCAGTTATAACAGTATGGCTCATGTAGTACGGACAGAAAATAAAATGTGATAAATGTATTTGAAATACAAGCAAACATCCTGCAGTTTTGGTACTTCAACATGTACAGTTCCAGGCCGGTGCTGTATGGATAAAGGAAGGGAACGCTCCCCTAATATTTAGCCTATCTCACAATGGTCTATTGGATGGTCTATTATGACATCATCATTTCAAGCATTTTCATACCACTGAACTACTTCAACCCTCTGGCCTGTTTAATTTTGGCCAGTGATATTTTTAATCAGTTTTTCTACTCTTTTGTATGAAAATGACAGTTTTCTCAGTCAACTTGGTACATTTTTCAGATCAGAATTAAAATTCTCAAAACTACTTGTTCCATCATCACATGGTGCACACCGAAAAAGCAGTTTCTCAAGTTGTAAATGATTTGGTACTGCCATGAAAATAGTTATGTACAATTCTCTTCTGTTTCCTACTTTCAATTGGATATGTCATATTGAGCGGCACAGTGAGGTAGGTGGAGAGCATGGGCTTCACAGTTCTCAGCACTAGGGTTCAAATCCTGGCCCCACCGGTGTGGAGTTTGCATGTTCTCCCCATGCCTGCGTGGGTTTTCTCTGGACATTCCGGTTTCCTCCCACATCCCAAAAACATGCATTAATTGGACACTCTAAATTGCCCCTATGTGTGATTATGAGTGTGACTGTTGTCTGCCTCTATGCTCCCTGCGATTGAATGGCAACCAATTCAGGGTGCACCCTGCCACGTGCCCGATGACAGCTTGAATAGGCTCCAGCACTCCCGCAACCCTCGTGAGGATAAGCGGCTCAGAAAATAGATGGATGGATGGATTAATTGTAGGGAAACAGAACAATAGGGTAACATGGGTCACCCTATTCAACTTCGACTTGTGACTATACGTTGTTTGGCTAGTTAGCCTGTGTTACACGCTACTAAACTGTCTTTGTACTTCTATTCTGTGTTAGTTTGATAGTTTTGTGTTGTATTGTATTGTGTGTGTGATAAAATGGTTTTAAACGCTTTAAACTGCTTCATTATATTTTACTGGTTTGACCAAGGGGATTTATTCTAAATTTATACACAACATATGCTATAAACTGTGAGAGAAATTAGTCCCCCCCACTATTGTTTTTTTTTTTTACTAGCTCTATGCACACCTGTCAATTGGAACCCACAAAGCTCTTGCTGCTCTTGTACCGTTGCAATCCATTTTTCACAATGAATTGGGCCTTTTGGAAATGTGTGAAGAGTAAATCCATCCTCCCGAGTATTCTAGAAAAATCCAGCACCACAATAAGCAGGCATTTAGGAAAAAACTCAGAAAAACCAGCTAATTTCTCGCAACAAACAGTGTTCAGCATTTTACTGTTGCTTTGCTGCAGATGTGAAAAATCTTCACCGGTCAATGTTTATTGTTTGTGTTTGTGGGCACATGCATGTGCGTGCGTAAATACACTCGACTCTGCAGTTGAAGTTGTCTGCACCATACGTCACTTCCGGCTACTTCTTCAACCCCACACAGTCCACAGATCTTTCATGGCGGGAGTTGGAAAAAACTATATACGACAACATTCTGACGTGGTGTGAACAAATTCTATTCCTATTCGCCGATTTTTTTTTTTATAAACAACATACTAATTTTCATGTTTTTGGTGACAGTGGCACTTTAAATACAGTATTTCAGCCACTGCATGTGCCCTGCGACTGGCTGGTGACCAGTCCTCCACCCTCACTAGCTCTTCTTCCATAGCCTCACTCTTCCCCCTCCTGTGCACATACAGTATATTCAGTCTTACTTTGGCAAATCTTCATTCCTCTCCCTTCCAGTGCATGCCTCCATCTTTCTAACTGTTCCTCCATCTTCTCCCTGCTTTCACTGCAGATACAATGTCATCTGCAAACATCATGGTCCGTCGGGATTCCTGTTTAACCTCATCTCTCAGCCTATCGATCACCACTGGAAGCAGGAAGGCCTCAGGGCTGATCCCTGATGCAGTCACAACCTCCACTTTAAAGGGGAAATCCAGTGCTTTGCACGAACAGTGTGTCCATTAGGTCATGTAATATCTACCCTATTTTGACAATGTGATGTTAAATTCTTTCTCATTTAGTAGTATTTTGAGAAGATTTTTATCGACAATTATGAATTTTCAGGGTACTGCCATTTTCCTGAATTACATGATCTACGTGGGCATATGTGACGTGTACCGTGCCGTACCAGATTTTAACCTCTGGCTGTAATTGATGTTGAATATTTGGATGGTTCTTCGGGCGGAATGACACGGAGTCTGACTACTTTAAGGCCTTACGCGCGACATAAGTGCGTAAACAAATGCCCCCGGGAGCTCCGGGCCGGCAGCCGTGGATGGTTCTTTGGACGGGAATGACGCGAGCTGAGCTTCCAGGCAGCAGAGGCGGGCCACGAGCTCCGGCGGTGGGCGGCGGGCTGCGAATCGAGCTTCGACATCCGGGGAGGCCTTTAGCCGAGTTTAGGTGGCGGCGGAGGGCTTTAGCGTAGCTTCGGTGTCCAGGGCTAACGAATCGGGCGTCGGCACGCCACGAGCCGAGCTTCCAGGCGGTGGAGGCCGTTAGCCCCAGTCCCGAAGCTAGGCTAAAGGCCTCTGCCACCACCGAAGCTCGCCTAAAGGCCTCCGCCACCACTGAAGCTCAGCTGAAGGCCTCCGCCGCTACCGAAGCTCGGCGAAAGGCCTCCCCGGACGTTGAAGCTCGGCTCGCAGCCCGCCGCCAAAGCTCATGGCCAGCCTTCAGTGGCTCACGTGTCAGACTCCGCATCATTAGTATCCAAAGAACCATACGCAGCTGGCGCCCCAGAGCTCCCGGGGACCTTTTTTTCACATACTTATGTCGCACGTAGGTGTCCGAGTAGTCAGACTCCGTGTCATTCCGCCTGAATAACCATCTGAATATTCAACATTAATTACAGCCACAGGTTCAAATCTGTATGGAAGCATTCCTCTGTCTTCCCGATCAACCAATACTGCTATTTCTTCATCAGATGAGGATAAATCTGAGAAATCAGCACTGGGCATAATGGTGTCCCATGTAATCCAGCGTTTGGAAAGGCACGGTATATGTCACATACGCCCACGTAGATCATGTGACTCACAAAAATGGCAGCGCCCCTGAAAATTTGTAATTGTCGATAAAAATCTTCTCAAAACACTATTAAATGGGAGAGGATTTAACATCACATTGTCAAAATAGGGTACATATTACATGACCTGTTGGATACACTTTTCATGCAAAGCACTGGATTTTCCCTTTAAACTCCAGTGTCACACCAACAGCACACCTCACCCAAGTTCTGTTCCCCTCATACATATCTTGTTCTAATATAATATTCTTCTCTGCTACTTCAAACTTTCACATGCAGTACCTCAGTTCTTTTCTTGGTAATGCATCATAGGCTTCCTCTAGATCTAGAACCAGAGCTAGAGCTACAAGACACACTCAAGCTCGTTCTGACCTTCTGTGGACCTCAAGACAAGTAATGCATATGTGGTCATCTTTCTAGGGATGAAACCATACTCTGGCTTGCAAATACTCACTTCTGTCCTGAGTCTAGCCTCCACTACTCTTTCCCATAACTTCATTGTGTGTCTCAATAACTTTATTCCACTATAGTTCACCCTTGTTAAAAATGGTCACCAGCCCAAATGTCTACTATTCCTGAGGCAGCTTTTCAACCACTCTACCAGCCACAAAAAAAAAAATAATAGTTTGGGGCAGACCACATAATTGGTCACTCATAACGTAAAAAAAGATCCACGTACGTATGACAGGTGTGCTAAATGTCTCAATCTGCGTGTCGGACGGCGTCGGGCTCGGCGGCAAAGGCTGCTGCGTTGCTTCACCAGCAAAGGCTGCGCGTCAGGCTCACGGACGGCAGCGGCTCCGAACAACGGTGCCGACAATGGCACACTCAGCCGGATGTGAGGACAACGCAGCAAAGTGCCCCGGCTTGATGGTGTTGTTCATCGTGTACTGCGGCGACTATGAACAACACCCTAAAGCAGCCCGCTTCGGCTCCATGATAAGCCACCTCAGCGTCAAAAATGAGCCACACCGGCTGGCTGCAATGAGCCGCGATGGCTCATCTGCGCCGTGGAAGTGGATCGGACGGGGAGGCGGTTTGGCTGTGATCGCATATCATCTGAATATGGCTCAAAACAATAGGTAATATTGCCCCGGTAACTTCAAAGTTCTGTGGTGTTCTCTTCTTCGAAAAGAGCTTCCGTGCCAGAATGGGCAAGTTCGTCTCCCATAGTAGGGTCCACCGCGTGTTTTCATTGGCGAATATCTGGGGTGAGGTCACTGACGGGGGATGCAGCCAATATGGCGACCACTTGGATGTCATAGAATGACACTTCTGCAACTTTGCGCATGGATGACATGCTCTCCGCTCATATTTATTTTTTCCTATAGACATTGAAGTGAATAATGTTATATGTATTTTTCATTACAGTAACTATTTTAGAATGTTTATAGAGATGACACTTGACCTTTAAGGCTCCACTACAAGTCTCCGTCCAGTCACCTTGCTGTAGTTGCCCATCAAGAGCCTGTCTCAACCCTTCACGAAAAATCTTTCTTGCTCAGCTTCCATCACAAGGTTCTCTCCCATTGTCTTTTCAGTCTTATTCAGCACCGTCAGTGTCATTTTCTCCACCACCATTCTATGCTGTATAGCTACACACGAGGACTACTTTACAGTCTCTAATTTCCTTCAGATTACATCATCTGTACCAGATGTAATCTATCTGTGTCCTTCTACCCCCACTCTTGTAAATCACCCTAAATTACTGGCTCTTCTGGAAAAAATGTTCGCTCTGGCCTTTTCCATTGTTTTGGCAAAGTCCACCAACAACTGTCCTTCCAGGTTCCTTCCCTGAATTCCAAGCTTCACCAATATGTTCATTACAATCTGCACCAATCACATGTCTCTCTCTGCCTGGGATACTCCGAACTTCTCCATCCAGCTCTTTCAAGAATTTTTTTTCCCTCATCTAGTTTACAATCCTACCAGCGGCAAACAATTACTAATTATTTAAAATACAACACTATCGATTTCACGTTTCAGGCTCATCACTTGATCTGACACTATTTTCACCTCCAGGTATGTTCTTGATGAACTTTTTCTTCAAGATACCCCCTACTCCATTTCTCTTCCCACCTACACCATGGTAAAATGATTTCAACCTGCCCCGTCAGCTTCTGTCTTAAGCTTGTGCTTTCCACCTGATCTCCTGGACACACAATATATTGACCACCTACCTATCTACCTCTTAATTATCATGACTTAACTAACGGTGTTCAGTGTTTTACCATTGCTTTGATGCAGAAGTAAAAAATGTTTATCAGGCAATATTTATGGTTTTATGTTTGTGGGCGCATGCATGTGTATGCGTGCATGTGTGTGTGTGGGGTGAGGGGGGGCAGGCATTCAGAATCAGCTGAGCCCATCTTGAAGAATCCATTCACAAAGTAATTAAATGTTTTGAATCAATGTTATGAATCATCCTTTTAAAATGCTTAGTGGCAATTAAATTACCCCTGACAAACCTGACTCTAAGGATGAGAAAAAGTCGTGTGTGCAAAGAAGCTGCTAGTCAAGAAAGAAAATATTTTCTGCCTATCACAAGTGCTCTCCCCATTCAAAAGCTCTTTGTTACCATCTTCCCTGTGCTGAAGAGCAAACACTTCTGGGAATCTGGGCAAACCGCATCTATGCTCTTTCCATCTGTGCAAGGCGCTACATGAATGTCAGCCCTTCCACCGAATGATAGACCCATTATGCTTCTTTAGAATGCCATTAGTGGACAATAGAAGAGGTTTTCTTTGTTAACATTGGCTTTTCGCAAGACTAGGATTTTAATTAAGTGAATTCGTTCAAGGTAAAAAGCCAGTACTAAAAACCATATTACAGTGCATAGGCAGTAAGTAAGGAAATATTTGATTAAATATAAATGTTACATTTTAAAGCCCACTATTCCACAGGATCTTTTGGCATGGAAATTAATATTTTGACTTTTAATAGGCTGCACAATATACTGTGAAAACACACACAATACACAAAGAAGAAACAAACAAATTAAAAGTTATTTAACAGGAAAGGTGACAAAATGGAAAAAGAAATACAAATGCCTTGTTTCAGTAGTGAAGAAGTAATGAAGAAGAGAAAGAATAAGGATAAGAAGAAGAGGAAGAAGAAGATGACGACGACAACGAAGAAGAAGAAGAAGAAGAAGAAGAAGAAGAAGAAGAAGAAGAAGAAGAGGAAGTTGTTTTGAAATTAAATATACTAAAACAACCTTGGTACCTTTGTTAAGTATGTGGAAAATTTGCTGAGTGGTTTGACAAGACAAAAGATGAAAATTTTTGCCTTCTCTCAGTATTCCAATCTATCTATGAAACTAAAGAAAAATGCCTGTGATGCAGAAGATGAAAGTTTTGTAATAGCGACACCTGACTTACGTCAAAATTGTTATTATTAGTTGTAGTAGCTGTAGGTCTGTTTATTGTATAAAATTACAAATTATAATTTATTTTATCATTCATGTAAGTGCCCAGGAATTTTTGGATCTCATTGATATTTCTTGAAAAAAAATTGCATAGTTGAGCTCTATTGACAGTATCATTATAGACATTATAAGTTTGACTCACTGGGGTTGAAAAGGAGCAGGAATTTCAGACAGGCAATCTCCCTGCGGTCCACCTGCAGGACCCTCAACCTTACAGCAAGGTCCTGTCCTCTTTGAACCAAACTTGACAGAGTTGCCTCGCCTTGAGACAGAACAGAAGACAGCTCAATCTGCAAAATACAAGACACTAATTAATTTCTAATGTTATGTAAAGGATGAGTTACATCAGCCATAATCTTGAATATCAACATTAGGTTTTATGAAACGATTACAAATATCAGTGGTGGCAATACAGTTGGTGAGTGGTTAGCAAGTATGCCTCTCAGTCAAGATGTCAATGTTAGTATGAACACTTGATTCTCAACGTGATATATACATGTAAGTGACATGTCAAGAGTGTATGCCACCTCTCACCCAAATCACATGGATGACACGTGTTTTACGTATGCATGTCTTATTAATATCGTAATCTCTAATAAGAATCATTGGGTCCAATGAAAGGTGCAAAAAAAATTCTCATTATTTTTTTGAATGTTGCTGTTGTTGTGCTGATATGCTAAATTGCATTTACCATACTTCAGTGTTTCCTAGCAAATCCATCTGTGAACTTTAAATCAGTACATTTGTGGTCACTCAACAAAGAAGGGACCAAGCTTCTTTCAGGGATGAAATTTGAAGCTGCAGGTGTGGTTTACTTAGTAGCATTAGAATAACCAATTCTTCAAGGCCAAATCAAAACACTGGAGAAGGACTAGAAGATTGACTGTTGATCTGATTAATTTGTAGGGATATGAACATTTATCGAATCACCTTCCACATTTTTAAGGCCCGTTGTTTCCAAACAGTTGCCTGTGGTTCTTTCCTAGTGAACTGTCAAGTGTCACGTTGTAATTATTCACTCCTGCAGTGTCTATGAGATAAAGTGTTATTTTAGACCAAAAACCTAATTTCTGACTATGGTGTATATTAGGGGTCACCAACGCGGCCCGCAGCGCATGGTAGCCCGCGAGGACAATTTAAGGCGCCCACGAGGCATGTTCTAAAAATACCACAGCTTTAAATTTTTATAAAAAAATGTGACTTGTTATTTGAATGTTTAAAATACCTGTAATGTCACATACAAAAAATTAAAATGAAAATATTGTATGTATGCATAATGAACTATGACTGAAGTTTGCTGCAAACAAGTCACGTAGCCCTTCGTACAATGAGTTCTGACGAAGTAGCCCGCAGCCTCAAAAAGAGTGATGTCCCCTGGTGTATATCATTTTCCCAATACATTTATCCATCCATTCATTTTCTTAGCTGCTTATCCTCACAAGGGTCACGGCAGTGCTGGAACCTATCGCTGCTGTCAACGGGCAGGAGGCAGGGTACACCTTGAATTGGATGCCAGTCACTTGCAGGGTACATATTGACACCATAACTGAGTGGGCATTGATCCCAAGCTGCCTACACCAAAGTCAGGCATGTGTACCACTACACCATCAGTGACTCCACATTGATTTATCCATCCATCCATTTTCTTAGCCGCTTTTCCTCATGAGGGTCGCATGAGTGCTGGAGCCTATCCCAGTTGTCAATGGGCAGGAGGCAGGGTGCACCCTGAACTGGTTGCCAGCCAATCACAGGGCACATAGAGACAAACAGCCACAGTTACATTCACACCTATGTGCAATTTAGAATGTCCAATTAATGCACATTGATTTAATTCAACTAAATATGTTGTGGCGGCACGGTGGGTCGGGTGGAAAGCATTGGCCTCACAGTTCTGAGGTTCAGGGTTCAATGGCGGGCCCGCCAGTGTGGAGTTCAGTTCAGGGTGTAATCCGCCTTTCACCTGATGTTAGCTGGGATAGAGTCCAACACTTTTGTGACTCTTGTGCGAGAAGTGGCTTTGAAAATGGATTAAATCTATGTTATAAATGCTTTGCATGGTTGCTTGCGTGTCCATTTTATTTAGTATAAACAATATTATTATGTTCACCTGACACTGCCAAATTAATATTTGACAGTTCTGTATTGCAATGTTATTCACGAGCTACGGAGGTTGAGGTTTTCCAGCTTCTGAATACTGTATATGTGGTGGGTCACCCTGCCCCATGGAGCAGCTCATCCTCAAAGAATGCGGTATTCCTTTGTTTTTAGAGACTCTTGGCTCACGATATACACTGTCGATGTATGTTTTTATTATTATTATTTTTTAATATTTCACAATTTAAGTTCAGCGTTACTGAATGAAGCTATATTTTATGCTGTGCTTGTGGGAAGCAGTGTGGGGGAGTTGTCACCTCCTGGCCTGTCACCAGCAGGATACTGTCTCCCTTTCCATGTTGCACTTGTCTGAAAATGTGATCCAGGACCAAAAGTTCAGACCAGCAGTTGTGCAGCAGCTTCATTTGATCTCCCACCTTCAGGAAACATAAGACAAATACAAAATGGAAAATCAAAAAGTAGTCCTTTGTTACTTTCATTGTCTTCATCGTTTTTATCCCAAAACACATATAATACTGTTGTGAATAAAAATTACACAATGCACTTATTTTCAGTCAATAGTAGGATAATTGTTTTTATTACATATTATGATTGATGTTGTTGTTCTGTTGTTCTTGTTAAATTATACTTTTATGCATTTTTAATATTAATTATTTCTGTCATGTATATTGTTTATGTGTCAGATAAACATAGAGTAGTGTCATGGATTAATGTGAAAACTAAACCCACTATACAAGGTATGTATTCTTAAAATAATTTTAAAATACATATTAAGAACCAATAACCGATCCATAACTCTAGCTATTATTTCCTAACATAGTTTTTCTTTTGTAATTGTCCCATGTATGTATTTTTCTACACTTTTTTTTAATACATTTAATATATACACAGTAAAATCCAAATATGTTGGAACACACATACCGTAATTTCTCGAAAATAATGCGGAATTTTTTCCAAAAATATTTTCACAAAGTCAATGGAGTGCATTATATTTAGGTATGGATAAGTAAGTTTCTTTCAGCTTGTCCCTTTTGGGGTCGCCACAGCGTGTCATCTCAGATGAACGGACATATATGTTTGGCACAGTTTTTACGCCTAATGCCCTTCCTGACACAACCCCTCTTGGGGAGTAGAGGACCCAGTGAGATACAAACTCACGACCCCTGGTTTACTAAACCAATGCTCTCACCACTGAGCTATGGGGCCATACATACATAGAAAAAAATAAATAAATAAATAAAAAAAAAATATATATATATATATACATATACATTTCGATACATTCAATGTGTTATGTTACACATTCATATATATATTACAGTAATGTGCGCCATCAACCTGAACTCTGACCTCCTCGGGGGGGCTTTGAATTTTATCATCATTAGCGTAGCATATTTGTTGCTACTGCGCCAAACATCAGAAATGACTATCTGTGAGTATGTTTTAACTTAAAGGAATACAAAACATGTTGACTACAAGGGCTAGTTGTGCAGCCGCTTTAAAATAAATGTGTCATCGCTTTTGCCGATGACGCGGCCAAACCGGAAGCAAAACCACGTGAGCTGAAACTACGTAGTACAATCGTACGATCATTTAAAAAAAAAATGGGATAGCACACAATTAAAACGCTCACTTTTTTACAAACAAGTGCCCATTACGCTCATTTCTACATAGTTTGAGCTCTCGTTTTGATAGCAACCTGACGCTATGAAGACCTGCTACAGATTGTAGCTAAACAGGTGCAAGAGCTGATAGCACAGTGGACCTTACCCTCAAAGCGATGACAATAATGAGGAATAAAGTGAACCAGGACTCTTGGGATTAAAAAATGTTTCCTCACAAATGCCATGGATTGCACAGAGGATGACATGCTGTGGGAGCAAGATGGGATCACTGTTCATGAATCCAGGAGGCACCAGAACTGGAACAAGTCATCAATGATGAGTTTGACAGTGATGCAGCAAAGGTAGCTATGATGGATATTTTTCAGATTGGAGAAAAATCAGATGCTTCTTTTGAAGTCTCGGCCAAGGATGTGTAATGTAGTAGATTAACTGTACTATGCAAAAACATTTTATACACAAAAATGTAATGCAAAAAATGCTCAAGTTAGACAGTGTTAAGACTGTAATATGTATACAGTACTAATAAAATATTAAAATTTAGTCAGTTGAGGGATTCCGTTCTGACATTTGCAGGGACCAGGACAAGCGTGTCCCGTGGCCTGTCCCAAGATATATATTACCACTGCATCAGTACACGCACAAAGATCATTATTAATGATTGTTGTACAGACATTTTTTTGATGAACAATACAAGTACAAACAATAAAAGTACAAACCTAGCAAAATAGAAATACAGATAATTCCCAATATTTTGAGTATATGGATAGCAGCAAATTGGTGATGCGCATTGGAGATTGGTAGAAGGGTTTTCATGATTTTTTCGGTCAACTTCCGGGGTGCGCATTATACTTCAGGACGCATTAAACTCGAGAAATTACGATACTGTAAATTTGCTTCTGACTGTATTTTCAAAAAACACCCACTGTCATGCAGTACATTACACTAGAATACAGTATGTGAACCAATAGAAACAATGGAAGATTAGTTGGCCATAATGAATGGCTATTGGGGGTTGTGTTAGTGTATCCAGTGTTGTATTGACAGTTACGTGTAGGTGTGTATATCTTCACGCGTGCGTTATTGTCTGTAAAGTGAAGGACACAGAAGTCAGTAATTCCACACCAACAGCTCCCACTCGTCTCAGACACATGCATCTGACAGTAATCTGACAGAATGGACCTTTCCAACTTGTCAATCACTAGTACAATAATAATCAATCAGACAGCAGCATTGTCTTAACCCCTGGCTTGACACGGCCCTTTCACCATATTGTCCCACAAGCAACAGTGGTTGGCAGTAGCGTGCGCTTGGAAAACTTAATGTTATGAAAATACTAGTCCTCAGATGCGCTTGGGGAACATGCAATTCTGATGAAAGATATCCTACTAGGTCACAAGGGACTGGGTTGATTCATTTTCCAAAGCCTAAAACACAGTTGACGAAGTGTCTACGATGGATTAAGGCTTGCGGAAGAGCGCCCATACACCTAAATGTGGACAATATCAACAAACACAAGGCTGTATGTTGGAAGGTAAGTGAGGGAGAAGTATCTTCTTTGAGTTTGTTTGAATTATTATCAGTGCTTTATACATTGCAGGAGAACAACTTTCACTTTGTTAGTGTATCACTGACCTGCTGAATGAAGTGTGTAATGTTTTATGCCGAAGAAGAAGTTAGTGATACGCGATGAGAAACTAGTTCATAAATTTCGTTTGTAAATATGATGAGGCGGTTAAAGATTTTTGTGGTTTCACAGTCATAACAGCCCACTGACGGAAATGGTAACTCCAATGTGGCCTGTGACAAAAATGAGTTGGACACCCCTGATCTAAATCAAGCATTATATTAGTGGCAGAGGAGAGTGTTCAATCTGGACCACACACCCATCTGAAATGGTGATGTGCTGTGGGGTTGGTGTGCTAAAGGAAGAGGTTAAGGAAGTAAGAGGTCTCCGCGACCTCCTATGCTTCCTCTACAAGAGGAGTTAGACTCTCAGTTGCAGCCAAGAAAACACATAAAATTGTCTCCAACATATAGAGCAAGTCATTTAAAAGAAGAGATTCATGTCACATCTGCACCAAGTTGAGGTTAAAGTGTGTTTGTATACCTGTTGAGTGCCACCTTCTACCACTGGGATGATTTTCTTTGATTGCTAGTAGCCAGCATATAAATATTTTTGAGATACAGTGCTGAAAGTATTTAATGTATTTCTTAACAAGGATGCCAACGATTGAATAGAATGCATTCAAAATGTGACAGTGGAAGCTCAAGTTATTCATCACCAAGGGTATTTTATTGAGGTAACCTCAGCATATCTTCACATCAATTCCAAAGTGCATACTGTTGAAACTAGGGGTTTCCTAGTTCTAGTCTATCTCCTCTGACTTTGGGCAAATGCTGGACTAGTCACCAACCAATCGCTGGGTCATTGCAATTAGTTTCCAGAAAAATCCCATTTTTACTAATCAACCAATCACCAACGTTGTCCTTCACTTTGCTGTAGTCAAATGTCACGATGGTTAAGACCTAAAGAAATACAGGGGTTTATTATTTATTTTACTCTGAATGGCGTAATGTTTGGGGGCTCAATATACAAGGGGCAGTCAAAAAGTAGTGAGCCCAGTTTAATTTAATTGAGTATACTAATATTATTGAGAGTGGCACTGCAAATGATTGGTGACATCTACGTCACAAGTTATGTTTTCCTCATGCGTGCAGGGGTTTTCTCCAGGTACTCCGGTTTCCACCCACACCTACTCCAAAAACAACATCTAAGGTAGGTTAATTGAAGACCCTTTGAAGATTAAAGGTGCCGAAGACCACCGTCAGCAGTCAAGCCTTGGAAGTTTGATGGCGTTGAAGCATTGATCAAAGATCATGGGGACACCATTGAAGAGATCACCATCAATGTATCATCATTGATGACGTAACGCTTATCCAACACACATTTTGTCAACTTTTTGAAAATGTTTACTTGTTGTTCCCCTTCTAGATCAAGAAATTCAATCTCAGCTTTCTCCTTCAAAAGGGCAAACTGACCTCATTTCCATAACAGGTGACGGGAAGTGAAAATGTTCAAACAAAAGTTTTTGTTAAATAAACCTTTAAACAAGGATTCAATGATCAAAAGGATCAAATCATTAGAACTACCATGAAGAAAAAATATATTCAATTAAATTAGGCTAAATACCTTTTGACTGCCCCCTGTACATTATTACTATTACCACAAAGGTGGTGATACTATCATTGTGATAGTAGATAGTAGAACTGTACTTTTTATGTATATTTAATTAGGTGAAGATAAATTGTAGTCTCCTCATGCCTCCCACATTCTAAAAACTTGCAACTTTAATTGGACACTCTAAATTGCCCCTCGGTGTGATTGTGAGCATGGCTGTCTCGATGTGCCCTGCGATTGGCTGGCAACCAGTTCAGGCTGTGCCGTGCCTTCTGCCCGTTGACAGCTGGAATAGGCTCCAGCTCTCCTGCGACCCTCGTGAGGATAAGCGGTTGAGAAAATGGATGGATGGATAAATTGTAGGGAAACAGCCCAATAGGGTAACGTGGGTCACCCTTCCTATGGGCTCAACACCTGTGGGAGGGGCCATGTGGGTCAGTTGCAATGTGAATGGCGTGGTGGCTGGAGGCAGGGACCAAGGCTGAGGTCAAGAAGTTCTGGCTAGATATGGTTGGGCTCAACCCCACACACTACTTGGGCTCTGGTACCAGCCCTCGCTTCCATACTGGAGTTGCCCAAGGTGCCGTGTGGGCAACCCATACATTGCCGACTTGGACAGGAGAAGCAAAATTGAGTTTGATGAGAAAAATGTATAAACTGTGCAATTTGGGTATAGTTTTCTTAAGAGACAGTACAGGCCATATATATATATATATATATATATATATATATATATATATTTATCTTTGAATTTTATTTTTTATTCAGTTTAAAGAATATTATTTTCTACAACAGAAACACAAAATACATAGTAATGTGTTTAGTTAGCTTTTCGCAAAGGGGAAACCAAGGGCTATGCCCCCGCCCATTCTATAGTAAAATGTCGGATCATGTAAATGTCTACCGTCGACATGAACTACAGAAGATCAATTGCCGAGACATACAGCTGCATGACAGCATGGTAGCATTTCTCATCATGCCTGGGTGAAATTACCTTTTTAGACTTGAAATAAAGATATCCACTGTAACTGTCGTTTTTTTTCATAATTTGAAACTCTGTAATTAATTTGTCAGTTAAGATTTGAGAGAAATCCTACAAAGAATCCATCAAATATTTTATGTATCAGAGCTCTGTTGACCAAAAACATGCATTAATTGGAGACTCTGAATTGCACATCGGTATGATTTTGAGCGTGTGAATTGCTGTTTATTTCTACATGCCCTGTAATTGGCTAAGGAACCAGTTGAGGGTGTACCCGGCCTACTGCCCGAAAAGAACTGGGATAGCTACCATTATTCCCGGGACCCTTGTAAGGCTAAGCAGTTCAGAAAAGGACGGATGAGTGGACGGAAGGATGGATGGATGGATGGATGGATGGATGGATACAAGAATCAAATAACATTGACCTAGTTTAGTTGTTAGTTCAGTTACTTACTATTTAAAATAAAATCCTTTCACTTGCTGGTTACAGGTTGTTGGAAAAACCTCCTGTCAAGAAAATATCCGTGCAACTTGTTCCCTACAGTTCAAAATTTTGCTCCTATGCAGGGTGTGATAAAATAGATTTTTGTTATTTTGGGTCTTCATATTCTCCCAAGTCATAATTCCTCAACTACTACACTTTGACTTGTTTTTGTTATCAGGCACCTGTTACAGCCAGTCCACCGCAAAAATGCTTTTAGAGCAGGGGTGCCCAGGTGTTTTTACCCTAGATCTGTTTTTCAAGCAGCCAGCCTCTCGGGAGCTCCCGACGACTGGGGTCGGTGGGGGGAGGGGGTGATGATGATGATGATACTCCCAAACCGTTTTAAGGTTAATGTTATGTTGTCTCCTATATTTAAAATACAGAATTTGCTTTTTGTGCGCTTGTCTGTGCTTTCATCCTGGATCAGGCTGTGCCAACGTGGCATTTTAAAATTACACACCATCTCATCCTGCATTTTCTGCTTTGCTTCAGACCAGACCTTTCCCACTCGGAAAAGAGAAAATGTCGTCCATTATAAAACACATCAATGGGCTGCGTAAGCACTGTAACATTTATAATTATGAGAGTACGTCTTTAAGAGGGTGGGCTGGCGGGTGTAAGGTAGACCAAGAAAAGAGAGTATGGCAGAGCACCGATCGTTGTTCGTGAAACTTCCGTGTGCTGCCGAAAAGGAGCTAGTGCCTTCTTTTCATTTTTTACAGTATGTATGTGAATTGTGCCATTGGATGTAACAACCAGTCATCCCTCACTCATTGAATCAAATTGAAAAATGCCACAAACTGAATAGCTGTATGCTATACATTCATTTTGCATTGGATTTTTTTTTGCGCGCAACGTAGAATATTCGCGAGACTGCATCAGCGGTGCACAATTGCGCACGCGCGCAGTTTAGTGGGACCATTGGCTGTTTTTTTTTTTTTTTTTTGGCACGATCAATTGATTACAATATGTGAGAAACAACTCATTGAAGTACAGTGAAAATCAAGAATAGTATTTTCCTGCTATTTTTTTTAAAGTTCAAATGATTACAGAATAATCTATTTTTCATAAATCTTTCAAAGATTGTCTTGGGGCAAAGTCATTCGAAATGTCCTCTCTCCAGTTAATTGCTTTCACACTGAACCATTGTGATGTTCATTGTGTACACTTTACACGCGACGTCTGCCATTCAACAGGTGAACAGAAGGTCAAACCCCAGACATGACAAAGGCCACCTTTGAGGAATTGCAGAAATCAATAGCTTACAATTTAATAACAATGTAGCCGAGCAATGTGCAGCTCTGCAGTGGAAGGCTGACATTCCCCTGTTATCGTCTGCATGGAATGTAATTATCTAGCGCAGAGAAGCAGCTCTTTCTGCACAGCTTTGTTCTCACTGCACACCGGCTGCTGAATGGTCATATAACAGTTTAAATTTCACAAGGAAAACATCACAAATACATTTCACGTGAAACTGTGGTGTGTTTTAAATTCAAGGGGCATACATAGGTCTGTTTCCACATTTCACAATTACCTTTAAATTCCATGGCAACCACATAAAAAAGTAAAACATTGGATGCCAATCGATAATCACTACCTTTAATATTAAACATACAAACATTTTTGCACCATACACTATTTTCATCATTATAATAAAACAAAGCATGAGGCTTTTTGAAATGTTGATTGAGCAGATGTGTACTGTTTGTTTGAATTATTATTTTGACAGGTTGAATTTATGACCCTCGACAATGAATAAATGAATGACTGTTCATATCCTCTCTGACGTCACTTTTTCTTTTTCATGATTAAAATCTCACGGTCTCATGAGTCTCATTTCGATACCACTTGTCTTCACATTATTCTTAGACTTTGGCCAAGAGGAGAGCCAAAAGCTCGACTAGTTATGAGTCACATACTAATAAATAAACAACTATCCACACACACATTTACAGCTACGGGTGATTTTTGAAATCTCTAATTAATTGGAACCAAACTACCCCCAGAAAATCCACACAAACACCAGGATAACACGCAAAGCCCACAGAAATGTTTCAAAAGTTAAAATCCTAATCACCTGACTCTGAGGCAGATGTGCCCACTACTAGATCATACTGCCTCGAATTTCTCTCTTTTTTTTTTTTTCACCTGAAGTCACTGGTGGTATAGTTGTACACAAGAGATTTTTGTGCAGCTATTGTTTCTGGTCAGTTCCTATCAGTGTGTATTTACGTCTGAGGACGCTATTTTTGTAGACAGTAAGGGCAGGAATGCACAATGTGAAGCACTTTTATCTTTAATTGGGGATGTCTACATTGCTGGTTTCAGTGCCACTGTTGGGGTTGGTTGTCTTCGGTCTATCCAGAGATCTCTTCAAATCTGGACATCCCCATGCCACCTTACCAGACAAATGTACTGTAATTGTCTATTGACTTTGCATACATTAATTTAAATGGTATTTCATTGCAGTTTTCTTCAAATTGCTTCTCAAAAACAATGACAGGAACTGATGGTTGACTGACATGTAATTGAATGTTAAATTAAACAATAGTATAGGCCAGCAACAGCTCATTAAGCTTGCAATAGCAATTGTTGAAGCATCACGTCATGTGAAAAGTGGATGATTTTGCTTTGCTTATCTTTGTTGATATCCAGCGATGAAGCATTTAATAATAGTCAGTACCTCTGATCCAGAGCTACTATTTCTTCAACGCAAAGTCTCCCAAGAACTACATCACATTATTTTAATTTATTTGGCAGCACTGTGGAACAATGAGGTTGGCCTCACAGTTCTGAAGACTGGGTTTCAATTCCTAGCCCCGCATGTTTGGGATTTGCTTGTTCTCCTCATGCCTGTGTGGGTTTTCTCCGGGCACTCCAGTTTCCTCTCACATCCCAAAAATCATGCAACATTAATTGGACACTCTAAATTGCCCATAGGTATGGTTGTGAGTGCAACTCTTGTCTGTCTCTCTGTATGCCCTGCCATTGGCTGGCAACCAGTTCAGGGTGTACCCTGCCTCATGGCCGATGATAGCTGAGATAGGCTCCAGCACTCCTGCAACCCTTGCGAGGATAAGCGGCTCAGAAAATGAATGAATGTTTAGCAAGTACATGAGCAGAAGACTGGGTTTGCTCACTTGTTTTTATTCATGGTCCATATATTTACATTTAAATCCGTGGTTCAAAAAGCGTGGTAAACATCACTGAATAAATGTTCAAACTTCATAAAGTTACAGTGCCTGAAACTTGATTTAGGCCACAACTGTACATTTGTTTGTTGCACAGTTCAGTTGTATTTATCTTTTACGTGCAATATATTTGGATATCATCTTTTAGAACTATTTCGTTACAAATTTTTATTTTGGGTGAAATTTCTATCTGACTTTAAAATCCAATCCATTTTCACTGAATCATTATTGAGGACATTTTTTTCCCTATATTTATGTACAGTGTTATTGTTCATACTGTGCATATTGCTACAGTGCCTCACAAAAATTACACTTTTTTCACCTTTATGGAATAAAACTGCTGCCTCAGTTTGATGAGCACTTGGGCCTACTATGTTACAGTATTTTATCATACTTCTTGGACACTGGTATCTTTTGAGGCAGTTACTCAATGTGAAAAGTTTGAGAACCACTGGCCTAGCTGGTAAACAGAATTGGCAAAAATATGTAACGCAAGACAGATCGAGGTTAAAGATGCAATATATGGCCTGTCAATTGAAGACTTCCAAAACTGCAATGTTGCAATATTTTATGAGATGCCCAGAAGCCAAAAGAACAAATGCCTGTTTTGCAATGTGCTGTCCCAGCTGCTAAGTAACACAGAAACAACATCAGACACCAAGAAATCGAGAATGGATAATGGAGACAACTGGATGCATTTTGGACATTTGCAAAGATATGGAGACCAACTTGATGCTGAATCTCAGAGCAAGAAATGGAACCAACAAACCACACATGGAAGACTTCATGAAAGTCATCCTCCACCATAAACAACATGAACGCTAACATCATCTACAGCTTCAAACTGAAGACGAGAGCTTGGTCAACCAGACACAAGAGGGCAATGAATTCAAAAAAATTTATCACCACAACACTTGTGACAATGAGAGCTCACAAAATCTCTGAAACGAAATACAATATGTAGACATCAAAAAATGAAGACAGGATACAACAGTGGTACACAACTGCCCGAGCTGATCCTTACAATTGCATGCGGATACAGCGCAAGTGAACTTCTGCATATACTGTAGAGGAATAGGTGAGATATTGTTTTACTGATCAGCCTCAAATTTATTTGCATTACACCCAACATACAACATGCATTACAGATGAAAAAAGGTCTCGGTAACAGTCGTCATTATTGTAATGAAGAATTCCTCAGTCAAGGGTTAGAGTAAAAGTTTCAGCTCCTCATTGTCCCATCCATCCATTTTCCATCCCACTTGTCTTCATTACAGCTGTGGTTAACACTTTAGAGCATTCACATAATCTAATGCACATTTGCTGAATGTGAGAGGAATCTAAACTACTTCAAGAATACTCAAGTAAAGACGTACAAAAGAACAAGCGCCGTACAGCCAAAGGCAATTTGAATATTTACTGTGAAGCAGACATGCTAACCATCACTCACACTAAACATGTCCTCTTATGTCACCATCACTTTTAATTATTAACCTTTTTATGGCATCTAGGATGATATTATACTTTCAACATTGTTAGAACATAGCCTTAATCTGAACACCTTTGGATGTACTCAACTGGTGATTATGACCCAAAACCACCAGTCCAAACATCAGTGGCATCTGAACTCACAACTGTTATGGGTGAATAGGCAAACATTCCCACAAACAAGCAGAGATTTCTTGCAGAGTGTCTACCTACAAGTGTGGAAGAATTTGTATTGTATATATTTGTGTAATTAGGTTATCCATACAGCAAATAACTTACAAATGTGAAAGTGATGGAATATCATGAATAAGACTGTTTTTTTTTTGTTTGTCTTTTTGTGTTTTTTTTTTTTTTTTTTGGCAATGATGAGGATTGCTCAAGGCAAATTCGCAAGAGTGTAACCAGCCAGTCTAGTTTCCAAAATGCATTTTGGAGTAGCCCAGCAACCTGCACTCACTGCACGAGCACCTACCGCAAGTCCAAACCTAATTCTGGGCAAACTGACTTTCGGGGTTGAGAAATGACATTGACCAGCTATTTTTAGCACAGTGTGTTTGAAATAATCCCCTAAGGGAAAGCTACACATGCGCAGCATGTCTGTTTTTATAGACCTACTTGTTCTTATTATTACTGTTATTATTATTATTTTTTTATTATTGTGGTTGGGGATTGCAATCAAACTTCCATAAAACTCATGAAACTCAACCGACAAAAAACAAAAGCTGAAACTGTGTTCCCAACATGGCTGTCTGGATTTGCACTGTTTCAAAAATAATTCATTGTTTGTAGTAAACTAAATATGATATCGATTTTTATTTTATTATAGCTACGTTTCAGACAATTGTTTAAATAAAACATTGCGTTAGTCCCATTTAATCGTGTGTACATTATTATAACTATTATTATTATCATTATTATTATTGTTGCTGTTGTTTGACTGGTGGTTTTGTTTCTATATACAGTACTTGCTGTCCACTAATCAGCTGCTGTGGTTGCTAGGCGACATAAAATGGGCTTGCTTAAGTAAGAGAGTTTTGTTCAACGGTGATTTGATATTCAGAGGTCGAATATGATCAAGATTCTAGATAAAACAGTCGAGAGGTGTATTTAGCCTATGTAAATAAATGTGTGCTCGGTCTTTTTGTTTGAAATTTACACAACAAATATGGGGTTGAGAGACATTGGTGATTTTAAGCGGTTTATGCAGTTTGCTGGTCTTGACTGCACGCACGCACGGCGCGTGGAAAGTGGGAGCATGCGGCCGGCCTTGCACTCACCCTGAGCTCCTTAAAGAAGATGCAGCTGCGTGCCCACTCCACGATGGAGAAGAGGGTCTGGTCTGCCATGCGACACATGAGGCTGAAGGCCCCGGGTTTCTCCAGACGGCCTCGACTGCTCTGTTCCTGCTGCAGGTGGGCGACGATCTTATTCTGGACCACCAGCTCGTCCGGATCGCAGCGCAGCATTTCCAGCACAAGTGGCGGAAGACTGGGGGGCTGCGGTGAGGCCGAGGGGTACATTTCTGGGTAGGCGTATCCAGTGAGAGATTCGGGTGAGCTAGTGTAGTCGGGGCACTCTGCTTTTATGACCCTGCTGGGAAAGCTGGTGTACTGGTACTGGCCGCTCAAGGGGGCGTGGGACTGCATAGCCAAAGATGGGGGCGCATAAAGGTTTGCCTCATAGTCTGTGGGGGTGATGGAGCCCGGGGTGGTGGGGAGGACGCTTTTGGGGACGGCGGGCAAGCTGGTCAGGGGGCCGCTGAAGCCGTAGTCAGTGTGCAGCGGGGAGGCGGACGGAGGGGCTGCGCCCTCCAATTTGAAGCTGTTGGATCTGATCAAAGCCTTCTTCTGCTGCTTCAAGGCCCGGTCCCTCTTGTACATGGGCCCGAATTTATTTCTGCCCCCGCGCATGCGGTCCGCGCGCACCGCTGTCAAAAAGACACCCAAAAGAAAGGAAAAATCGCCACCGTCAAATGACATTCGAGATATTAAAAGCACTCAAATATTTCCAGTTTACCGCGACGCTTGGTTTATACATTGACTGAATATCAGACTCCCGCGCGCGTGCACACACACACAAACACACTTTTCGCTTCCCTTTTTAGGGCTGAGAAGATTCCCCAGTCTCCACTCCTCCTTGTAGCCAAAATAGAGCTTTTGATTTAAAACACGGGAGTCTCCGCAGTTTTATCAGTAAGTGTAGAATGTGCCCTTTTTCTTGCTTGGAAGAAACAGGTGCTTTCTTGCATGCTTGTCTGGCAATTAATCCCAACTCATACGAATAGGAAGCGATGACAGACCCACAGCGAAAAAATCTGATTTTTGCTTGAACTGGAATTAAGTCGTAAAAAATGTGTTTCAAAACGCTATATAAATCCGGAACATAAATATAATACCCGTGCTTATTAATATATTGTCTTGAAAGAAATGAAACTATTTTTTTAATGATCAAATTTCTTTCTTCAGTTGAACTTTATATCTGAATTCTGTTGCTCATATTTATCAGTTTAGTTTTCATTATAATAAGGGCGAAAAGACGTACCTTCTAGTCTCATCCCGACGTTGAGACATTTTTGAAAGCGGCAGAACGGACACCTCTTCCTCTGAGTCTTGTCAATTTTACACTCCTGATTTTCAGCACAAGTGTATCTCTTGTTGTTCTGCACTGTCCTTTTGAAGAAGCCCTGAAACGTTACCAAACATTTTTTTAGCCCTCTTTTGATGGCAAGTGAAATAACATTGCATCTGCGTGCGATTTTTTTCAATGCTAAAAAATTTAATTTATTAAATTCGAGCATGTTTAAACATGATTAAAATTCGTTAAACTGACATGGATTATTTGTGAGGAAAGGGGGGAAATGACGCCACTTAACCACATTTTAATTTTGTGCAACCGAAAAGTGTAGTCTATTCAATTCGAAATCATATTTACAATAACAACGTATTTTAACTATGTTAAATGTATTTTGTTGACTCTAATACATAATGACAGCGTGTTTAAAAAAAGTTTGATAACATAACATTAATAGAAGGAGCCCGAACACAAAACTTGGAACTGCAGTCTCCTCTAACGAAAGAAGTCGTAGTGATGTACATAAATACGCGCGTGTGTGCATGTGTGTGTGTGTAAGTGTATGTGTCCGATTTTATTTTTTTTTATTTTTGCTTTCGTGTTTTTCGGAGCACGTCAGTGGATGTTTACCTTGCAGCTTTCACATGTGAGCAGCCCGTAGTGATATCCGGACACCTTGTCGCCACACACAGGACACAACTCTTCCAGATCTTCATCATACGTGTATTCCATAACCTTCAAAGTCACACCTGGAGTGCACGTGCATGCGCGTACACGCGCACAAATATCAAAGATGAGTGTGGACAATATCAAGGTTGCAAGTGCCACGAAACATTCTGTTTGTGTAGGTTATTCATGTCTGGACTCACACATGAGTTTCTCCAAATGAAAATATTGTATTTATTTTGTATACATTTGACGTGTATCCAAATGAAGACGTATTATATTTCAAATCACACTGGTAAAATAAATTCAATAATCCCATGAATTTTTCCTTGTATTTATCGACAGGCCAAAACTTTACAAAAATATTGTCTGCGCGTTATTTTTTTTTTTTTTAGTTCCGTGTACGTCTCTCTCTCTCTCTCTCTCTCTCTCTCTCTCTCTATATATATATATATATATATATATATATATATATATATATATATATATATATATATATATATACACGCTTCAGCAAATCTGACAAAAAGTATTCTAATCTGATTATAAATAAATTGGGAAATTATAATAATAGTTTGAAATTTTAATAAAGACTAAAAGATAAGCATATATTTTGTCCCCTTCCCCTCAAAAAAGGAAAATCATTAACGAACGCAAGTGCAGAAATTGTATGCTATTGTTAATAAAATGTGATTTTTATTCCATTAGCATTTCAATGCCAAACGACGAAAGAAAGAATAATAAGAAAATATTTTCTACAGATATATCTTCTTTTTTTAAAAACTGGAACACGTGCATTTCATTTAGATGGAATTGTGGCCTCGAAAAGCACTAGTTTATATTTTATTACATTTCAAATAGGAACGCGTGGTTTTGATTGATTGGATGTATTCATTATTCATTGCATTTATGACTTCAATATTACTATTTTACATTTTTTGTCAATGTATAGTGTTAATATTAGTATTAATACTATCTAATCTAATTTCTTATTTTCTTTCATTACTTAATGAATTTTAAAAGAAGACAATGGTGGTAGATTGAATGTGGTAGTTGGATTTACTGTACATCTACTTTTTCCCATCTTTTACAATCTTTCCTTTTCGCACTCTTCGACATCTTTTCGTCTGTTTTCCCGAGTGCTATCGTTGCGGTTCAAGAATTGCATTGAGACAAGAGTGCCAACAAAAGACCCTGGCAGTTTTGGATGGAATTCCGCATGTCCACTTTTGTCCCCAAACACACTGCGGAAAAAGTAGAGAGCCTTACCGTGAGCCTTGTCTCCCAGCATCTGAAGAGCAGGATGCAACCGGTCGCTGATTGCCTGATTATGAAAATGTGGACGGTGGCGTTACTGCAGCCTTGCATATGCTGTTGAGGACAACAGCAGGAGCGGACCAAGGGGAAAATCGTCTGTAACGCGATTGGTTTGGGTGTCTCCTTCAGCCTCCTCGCCCTTTACTGTCTTTCCCTTATCGCAAACTTATGCTGCCTTGCTACGATTGGTGGACGCAGAGTCATGTGGCCTTGGCTTGGCTGACTCCTGGAAAATGCCTGGACTGCAGGCAAGAATGCTGATTTCAGTGACTCAAACCATGAAAGGTTCAATTTAAAACAAATAAATATATCTAAAAGTATTTTTCCCCAAATGGATTACTTATCCAACAAGTTTATTTTGATTAGACAGGGGAGGCCCATCATTCATTAAAAAATGCTAATTGCGATCAATACAAAAGAATAAATTCATGCATTAATTAAGAAAAAACTATGGTAGTTGGTGAGGATTTTGTATGTACGTGTATGCAGTGCCTGTGAAAAAGTATATGTCCTCTTCATAATTGTTTTTGTATAGTTTCCCCAGTTTAATATTCAAGCTTGTCAAACGAATGTAAATATCAGACAACTATAACCCAAGTAAACAAAGTATGATATTTTTAAATGGTGATTGTATTTATTAGGGGAGGAAATAAAAACTATTCATAGCTACCCAGGTCTGTGTGAAAAAGTAGTCGTGGGTAATATCATGTTTTGGAAAATTTAGAAAAAAAAAATTCTCTGATCATGCCACAGCCTCATTCTCTCCTAACTCATTCAATCAAGAAACCATTTAAAGGTCTAATCAAGAGGAACTATATTTTATTTATATATCACACAAACAGCAAATTTTTCATTGAAAAAAAATATAAGAAAATTTCTCAACACAACAGAAATGAAATAAATTAGCTCCAAAGAGCACATTTTCTTTGGAATCCGAATACCCCCAGTGGCTGTTTCAAACCAAGGCTCTGTTGAACCTGCTTTCGTGTGACGTTATGTCTAGACAACCCCAGCAAAGAAAATGTCTTCCTATACAAACAGTCATACCGACTGCAAGTGGGATCTTGAGAAAGACAGCAGTGATGAAGAAGTTTTTATGGAATGCTCTGTGGAAGAATTAGGAACTGAAGAAAAGAAGAAGTCAGAAGATAATGAATGAATAAATGATAGGGCTTTACGCCACAGAAGCATTATTTCAGCCTTATCTTGGCGCGCAAAAGATAGTAATGAAATACAACTTTGTGGTTAAAACAAACCAAATAAAATCATTTTAACTGATTATATTTTTTACCCAGGTGTAAATGTAGAAATTGCCAGCCAATGCCTTCCACGAGATAATGTCACTGCTGTAAGGAAATTACAGAAACCGCGCGGAGGTTGGATGGAACCGCCTTGGCTTGCATTGTTAACCATTGTTGTTGTCTGCCTAAACCCATTTGTATTGGAGACAGCCTGACATGTCTTTCAATACCATTATGGCAGAAACGCCTTCACAGGAGAAGGACATGAAAGAAATCGCCACATGGCGTACAGACAGTTGGTGAAGTGGTGTTGGGAGCCTCTCGGCAAGAGCAACAGGGTTGTCATACCATCATGTGCTGTGCAGAGAATCTGAGCAGAATTTCCACCCCCGGGACTTGAAGATGATGCCGTGTTCACAGGATTTATGCCCAGTTGATGAACATAAGCCTTTTCTTTGCATGAAAGTAAAGCGTGGGTGTTGAACCTGGTCGAATAATTGGTGGACATTGCTGGCATTATGTGACAGTTTCGACTCTAAAATGTCTTTTGTTGTTCAAATGCAAAATTTGCCTTTCAAGTTGACTAATTAGAGTAAACGAAAAGGGTGAAGAGTTTGTGATGTACTCTGTAAGTATCACAGCACTGAACAAGTTTCAAAACCAAGTTATTTTTTTACAAACAACTGAAGGTGAAATTATCATTTGTTCAGGATGGTTTTGTCAAGACTGACTTAATACAGCAACATGTCAAAAATAAACATTTGTGTATTGTATTGTATATGCACATGCTAAATATGATATTGTTTCATTCCATAAGATGTCTTTAGGAGCTGGAGAGTTCAAATCCACAGCATGCAACCTCACTTTGCTTTCACCGTGGAGGTCATATTTACAGAGGTTCACATAAGTTGAGAAAATGAATATTGAAAAGTCCAGACTAATGCATTACTTTTTTGTGTCACGCAACATGACTGGTTATTCAGCATGCGTCAGAAGTTTATAACATAAAACCTCTGCCGCTGAAGTTCCATCACGATAGAATTTGGTTTCAGTTTAACAAACCAGACACAGTTTTTAAATCTGCTTCTTCAAATTCATTTTTATTTTCACATTTCATTTCAACAGCTTTGATTTGAAAATCTTGAAAAATGATCCTGAATAGCCAAGTTGTTGCTTGGTTTTGTGTACTGGCTGCTGAGAGGTGGTGGTGCTTGGGGGTCAGCTGAGGAAGTCCTTAGGTCCGCATCCACATAGAGGGTCCAGAGCTCTTCTAACAAGCATTCCACATATCCTGAAAAATACAAATTACATTACTTCATATATATGCAGATACTGCTGTCCTGGTTTAGTCCTTCATTCTATACGTTAAATGTGCAAGTGGCAAGCCTCAGAGTGAAAGTCTTTCTAAAAAAAATAGATTACTTCCCTTGTTGGCGTTCAAAGTTATTCTACTTCTGTGGACGAATCATTTGAGTACGTCAAATTTTTGTCAAGCTGTTCGAGTGGCCCTGACATAAACTTTACGCCATAAATGTTTTTATTTTACATTCTATGTCTTCTTTGTGACATCAAGAACTGAGTTTTAGCCTGAATTTAACAGGTTTATATTATTGCAGAGTAATTATACTTACAATATTATACTTTGATAGGGGTTTTTTTGTGTCATTCTGCTTTTTTTTTTGTTTGTGGGGTGGGGGGAGGGCCTCACCAAATGTGCAATCCTGCATTAGCGTCTTCATCGTGTGATGCCCTTTTTTTGCCTTTGGAAAGGTTATGTTGAACATCAAACTGCCAGATTTGTCTTTTGCTTGAGCCCGTTGAGCATTCTCGTTGAAATGAAGTGCTACTAAATGTAATCTATCAAACACAAAATTGAAAGTTAATTGATGTTTTACAGACTAATTCAGTAATTGTCATTTACTGGTTTCTCATCCCATCATATCCAAAGTGGTACATCTTGGGAGCAAAAAGGTTCACAACACTGTGGTATCCCTCTATACTGGACGTCTGTCCTAGTGGATATAACTTCATCACATCTTTACTCAAATAGGCACATTCAATGATACCTGCCAGCTCTTTGTACTCACTTGACCCTACATAAGATACACAACTTCTGATCATGTGTTTAAATTGACAATTGTGGATCTGATCATGGCAATAAGTGAGTTACACATAAACATTTTTTTTATTCTGAAAGACAAACAAATAATCTAAACTTCATAGAACTTGTCACTGCTAAGATTTCAACATTTCATTTTTATTGAGCTCGTCTTTTAGGTTTAGGGTTTCAATTTTCATTGTCTGGTGAAAGGCACACGTGGATAGTTGGACAGGCACATGGTAGTAACCTTGGCTTTCTGCAAGATAAAACAAAAAACATTTAATTCATATTTTCAGTTTGGAAAATTTTGTCAGATTAGAGTAATGTCCATTGTTTATAGCGAATTCTTCGCATTATTCACATGCATTTAGCCCGTATTATAATGCACCGAACACTTGAGAGCACACACTGCTGTCGTCGAATTTGAGTAAGACCTCAGTGTCAACAGTACACTAACTTTATACAGTGTCCAAATTTCGTCAACTCCTAAACATCATATTGTACCTACATTTAAAATGAGGTAGATACTTGTCAATACTAAACAATTGAACATGGGCGTAATTGAATACAGACGTACTTACTTGCTAGTGAAGCCAAGTGAACGCTGTATAGGGGTTTCAAAGCAATCCTGTGTGAAATGCTTGGAACATAATACTGTCAACTTTGACTTGTAACTCCAATGCGCCCGCTTTGTCTTCACAAACCTGGTCTATATCTTGCCTATCCATTGGTTTTTCGGCCATTCATGTAAGATGACTCCGTCAGCGTTTGTCGCAGAACCGTATGCAACACACTTCCTCACCATCTTTGCTCGCTTTGTCACTCTCTGGCTAAATGTTGCCTGGTTGTGATGTTAGATTCCGGAGAGAACCGGAACTTGCCGAATCTAAGCGACATTCCGAGCAAAATATTGACTTTGATGCTAATTTATTTAATTTTTCTTGTGTTTACTGTTTTTCAATGTTTTTAATGAAATTTTCGCCTCATTTGTATGATAGACAAATCCAATACATTTCCTCTGGATGAGACCTTTAAATTGGACATGTCTGACAGTATGAAGCTGACAGGAAGACAATTAATAGCTGCAATAAAGTATCACAATGCATAGAAATTCAAGAACAAATGATAAATAAAGTAATCTGTCAGTAAATAAAGGGTAACAAAGTAATTTCTGATGCTTTGGGACTCCAGGTAACTGCAGTGAGAGCCATTATTCAGAAATGAGAAAACATTTGTGAAAAATAATAAAACATAGAACGATGGTGACCCTTCCAAGAGTCGCTAGGCATCATAAAGTATCTCAAGAAAAAAGTGATAAATTATTCAGGGATGGCAACACAGGGAAATGACTAAAGAACTGCTGGCCTAGTTGCCGCAGTTAAGGTCAGTGCTCATGACTGAACAATAAGGAAGCAAGTAAGGTTACATGGCAGCCATAGTAGAGTTCCAAGGACAAAACCACTGTTAAGCAAAAAGAACATAAAAGCATGACTTGTGTCACAACTTTTGGAGAATATATGAGACGACAGGAGAATTTATTTTTTTAGGAACGTGTGTGTCTCATTCTATCTGACATACATGGAACACATCATTTCAGAAAAATAACCTGGTATCAGCAATCAGATGTCCTATGTGACATTTTATTTGATATCCTCCTCCATTGGTGATTTACATATGGTTACAAAAGAAGTGAAGTAGCATTGTTTTTAAAAGAGACACTGTGTTGGAATTACTCCCACCTAGAGTTGAAATTGTGTGTTGCATCCAAACAAACTGGACTCTTGCCCTTCAGTTTTTCAAATATGAACAAAACTGGATTTAAAAAGCTAGCTGTAAGCTAATTTCGGCAATGTTGACTTACTTGTCAAGGAGACAGCTGGCAACTTCAGTTTCAAGATGGTAGACTGTCATGGTGCTCCTCAACTGGTTCACAGCTATAATGTATAAATACATCTAAAATCATTTGCTGCAGAGAAGGTATCAAATTATTAGCGGAGTGGTAATAATCCAGTAAGAACACATTTATAAATGCAGAAATTGATTTTTGGCCAGTATGCAATAGAAAATGTTCCAGAGTGTCCCTTTAACATTTCTTCTAATTCATAACATGGGCCACAAATTAAAATATGAAATACAACATGGTCTCCATTTTCTTCCAAATTATGGGAGTAACCTGCTGTTGCAACACTTCATGGGTTTCCCTACTTGAAAAAGATTAATCCATTGACAAGGGCCTGTGCAGATCCAATTGCTACAAATTGTAGTAGGACAAATAAGGAATTTCCCATTTTTTCATTGGAGGATTTTCTTTGTTTCACTACAACAGAGATGTCAGACTGTTTTGTTACTTTTTTTCTTTTGAGTTAGGCCTGACACCATATACCAAGAAACTTATGGGTCAAGTCTTTCAGTAATAATTGCCTGCCAAGTCAAATTTTGAAGTACACTTTCTACTCTTCTGCAATCGTCAATGGCTCCTTGTGTAGATGGGATACATCTTTTTTTTAATCTTCATTACAAGCAGAGATGCCATTGCCAATCTCTTCTCCAAGCTAAGCTAATGGAACCCAAATGCTTGGGTCTCACTCGCCACATAATAAAACACAAAGTGTTTGCTTAATATAAGAAAAAGTAACATTTTCCTAGATATTTGTAAACTTTGTTTTAACGTTTTGTGCTCAGTGCTCAACAATACCTGAAGTCAAATGGCTTAATAATCAATCCATACATTCATCCATTTTACATACTGCTTATCCTCACTATGGTCGTTGGGATGCAGGAGCCTATCTCAGCTGACTCTGGGAGAGCGGCAGGTACACACTGGACTGGTCGGCAGGGCAATCCCAGGGCATATATAAAGAAACAACCATTGACACTCACATTCACACCTACAGGCAATTTAGAGTCTTCAAATAAGATACCTTACATCCTTTTTTTTTTTTTTGTGGGTGAGTGCGGGAGGAAACCAGAACAACCAGAGAAAACCCATGCAACAAACATGCAAACTCCACACAGGTGAGGCCAGATTTGAACCTTGGAGTTGTGAGGCAGATGTGCTAAACAGTCGGCCACTATGCAGCCTGTGCAATATCTTTGGAATTATTCAAATACTTTTTTGCACGCTGAGACATCACCCTTTTTTTTGTATGTTGAGAATGCTGCCAGAGACCTAAGGAACAGGTACCCATGTGCTGCCTGTTCTAGTGTTCAGAAACATCATCAGGCAGGAAGCGGAGGACACCCTGAAATAGTTGCCAGGCAATCACAAGGCACATAAACAAACAACCTCTCACACTCCCATTCATACCTATGGGCAATGTAGAGTCTTCAGTTAACCGACCATGCATGTTTTTGGGATGTGGGATGAAAACCCACACAGTCAAGATTAGAATTTGAACCATGGTCTTCAGAACTGTGAGGAAGAAGCTGTAATCAGTCATCAAGTGTTCTGCCTTTTCAGAAACAATAAGAAACAAAATTGAATCAATCACATTGTTGCTTTTTCTAAAACAATAATATAAGAGGCCTATATTTTCCATGCATGTTGCTTGTTGCCAAAGGGGCAGTTAATTGTTTTGTAATGTTGAGTCGTTAGTTACACAACAATGAATCATTAAAATCAACATATTCCCAAAAATTATGTTAAGTTTGGTGAGGGCATGGAGAACGACTTCAAGACGGATTCGAGGAAATTCTGGTCCACCGTCCAGCATCTCAGGAGGGGGAAGCAGTGCATCGTCAACACTGTGTATCGTAGGGATGGGGCAAAGCTGACCTCAACTCGGGATGTTGTGAGTCAGTGGAGAGAATACTTCAATGACCTCCTCAATTACACCGACACACCTTCCCATGAGGAAGCTGAGTCTGGGTTCTCTGATGCAGGCTCTTCTATCTCTGGGTTTGAGGTCACCGATGTGGTTAAAAAGCTCTCTAGTGGCAGAGCCCGGGGGGTGGATGAGATTCACCCGGAGTTCCTAAAGACTCTGGATGTTGTGGGGCTGTCCTGGTTGAGACGCCTGTGTATCATGTGGAAATCGGGGCCAGAGCCTCTGGATTCGCTATCTGGGGTGGTGGTCCCCCCTTTTTGAGAAGGGGGATTGGAGGTTGTGTTCCAACTATAAGGAACACACTCCTCAGCCTCCCTGGTAAGCTCTATTTAGGGGTGCTGGAGAGAAGGATTCGTTGGGAAGTCGAATCTCAGATCCAGGAAGAACAATATGGCTTTTGTCCTGGCCGTGGAAGAGTGGATCAGCTCTCCACACTCGGCAGGGTCCTCGAGGGTGCATGGGAGTTCACCCAACCAGTCTACATGAGTTTTGTGGACTTGCTGAAGGTGTTCGACTGTGTCCCTCGGGGAGTCTTGTGGGGGGTTCTTTGGCAATATTGGATACCGAACCCCCTTGATACAGGCTGTACAACCACTGTCAGAGTTTGATCCGCATTGCCGGCAATAAGTCGAACTCTTTACCAGTGAGAGTTGGACTCCGTCAAGGCTGACCTTGGTCACTGATTTGTTCATAACCTTTATGGACAGAAACTCAAGGCACAGCTGAGGTGTAGAGGGTGTCCAATTTGATGGCCTCAGCATCGCTTCTGTACTCTTTGCAGATGATGTGGTTCTATTGGCTTCATCAAGCCGAGATCTCCAACGCTCAATAGAGAGGTTGAAACCCAAGCGTGAGGAGCTAGATGAGGTGGCTGGGGCATCTGATTGAGATGTCTCCTAGACGCCTCCCTGGTGAGGTGTTCCGGGCATGTCCCACCGGAAAAACACCCCGGGGATGATCCAGGACACGCTGGAGAGACCATGTCTCTCAGCAGGTCTGGGAACACTTCGGGATCCAGCTGGAAGAAGTGGCGGGGGAAAGGGAAGTCTGGGTATCCCTGCTGAAGCTACTTTCCCTGCGACCCGACCCGGAGAAGCGATAGAAAATGGATGGATGGATGGATGGATGTGTAAATGTTTTGTAGGCGGCATGGAGGTGCAGCTGTAGTCTGTTGGCCTCACATTTCTGTGGAGGTTCAAATACCCCCCCCCCAACCCCGTGTGGAGTTTGCATATTCTACCTATGTCTGCGTGGGTTTTCTATGGGGACTCTGGTTTCCTCCCACATCCCAAAAACGTGCATTGATTAGTGATTTTAAATTGCCCTTTGACTGACTTTTGTCTGTCTCCATGTGCCCTGTGATTGGCTGGCAACCAGTTCAGTGTAGACCCAACTTCCTTCCTGATGACAGCTGTGATTGGCTCCAGCACTCCGTGACCCTCGTGAGGATAGACAGCTCAGAAAATGAAAGGATAAATGTTTTGTACTCACAGGAATGCACGATTAATTCGGCTTTATGAATGGCAACAGGTGGATACACAGGGTTATTGCACCTTCTGTTAATGTAAAAACATTTTGTTTCTATGCTTTTTACAAAAAAATTTGTCAGAGATAAATAAAGATATTTGTAATGAATAATAATTTTTAGACAAATTAAATGAAACTGGATAGTTGTATAATTTTCCTCTGACTCCCATGATGAGCTCTCCTGGCCCACTCTTGAAAGGAATACATGGTTATTATTAGAGTTCAAACACAAATAATAAAGTTAAACACACTTTGCAACTGCACGAATTTTGCCATCCATACAGTATTCCATTTTCCAAGCCGCTTATTCTCACAAGGGTCGTGGGACTACCGGCGCCTATCCACGATAAAGTCGAATGGCGGACAACATCCTGAACTGGATGCCAGTCAGTCGCAGGGCACAAAAGAACACCATCACTGAGTGGGAACCGATCCCACGGTGCCCGGACCAAAGTCAGGAGTGTCAAGCTAGCCCTGTCAGCACGCAAACATGGTGGTGGTGTAGTGTTATGGTCTGGGGCTGCTTGCCACCTCAGGACCTGAATGACTTGTTGTGTTTGATGGAACTATGAGTTTTGATGTTCACCTGAAAATCTTGAAGGAGAGAGATCATCCATCAGTTTGTGACCTTAAGATAAAATGCACTTGGGTTCTGCAGCAGGACAACAATCCAAAACGTACTAGCAAGTACACCTCTGAATGGCTGAAAAACACAATGGTTTTAGGGTGGCCTATCAACTGAGATGTGAAGAGTCATGGTTAGCTGTGGAAAACACTTAATTTCAGCTGTTGCGACCAAGGGTGGCCGAGCCGGTTATTTGGAATAGGGCCCCAATTAATTTTTCACATGGGGCCATGTAGGTTTATATATTTTTTTCCTTTAATTAATAAAGTCAGCATTTAAAAGCTGTATTGTATGAACAGCAATTTATGATGTATATGTTTGTATAGACTGCAATATATAAATTAAAGCAATGTTAACTAAAAACAATGACAGTATTTTTGGAGAGTGATATTATATTTAGTTTTTATTATAAATATATCTCCCATTCTCTTGAAGATTTGTGTTTATATTTCTGTATAAATCATACCCTCTTAATCATCCATCCATCGATTTTCTTAGCCACTTATCCTCATGAGGGTCAGGACAGACCTGGAGCCAATCCCCTGGAATAATATTGCATTTGCATGTGAGATGATTTTTTTCAATGGTAATGTACTACACTGGAGAAAAAAAGGGAATTTGTTAAATTTGAAAGTTACACATGATAAACTAACAAGGATTATTTGATTATTTGTGAGTTAAAGGGGCAAATTATGTCACTTAACCATATTTTATTCCTGTGCATTGGAAAAGTGTACAGCCTATTCATTTCTAAACTATATTTACAATAATAACATATTTTAACTATGTTTAATATATTTTATCTACTCTAATACAGAATGACAGCCAATTGTAGGGAACATAAAGACAGACAACAGTCCCACTCACAATCACACTTAGGGACAATTTAGAGTCTCCAGTTAATGAATGTTTTTGGGATGTAGGAGGAAACCGGAGTGCCCAGAGAAAACCCATGCAGGCACAGAGAGAACATCCAAACTCCACACTGGTGGGGCTGAGATTTGAACCCCAGTCTTCAGAACTGTGAGGACAACACTCTACTGCTGCGCCACCATGCCGCCCCAACTTAATCAGTTTATTATAAATCAGGACAATGACAACCCTTTTTGCTCAGTAAGCATTTCAAAAAGTCCAAATGTCTATTGTTAGCTGGACAGGAAGTTGTGGGTGGGTTACTCAAAATCTGCTGGCAATCAAGGGCTCTGTGTGGAAATGTAGATAAAGCAGTAGGTCCTAAACAATTGAACCTGCCCCATTTATAAATCTGGGAAAACACAAAATACCTGTACTACTTAACGGGGAAATATTATTGGAATTTTACATTTTAAAGTACTACTGACATCCATATATACATTTTAAAATAGTTATTGTTCTAAAAACTACATATAATATTCATTACATATTCACTTCAATGTCTATATGAAAAAAAATGATCGGAGAGCGTGTCATTCATACGCAAAGTTGTGGAAGTCTCACTCGACATCCCAGTGGCAGCCATGTTGCCTGCAATGTCATTTGCAGATGTCACACTGGGACAGTCACCATTGAGAAGATGCTGTGCCACCTGCTATGGCATATGAACAAGAGAGATTTTCTGATTTTTCTGATGCCCCTTCTGAGACTGAGTTTTTGAAGAACATCTCAGAAGCAAGTGAAGTGACTGGGGCCATATTACCTTATCGTTTTGAGCCATATTTGACAATATGTGGATTCTAACTTAGGCCCCATAACTCAGTGGTTAGAGCATCGGTTTTGTAAACTTGAGTTCGTATCTCACTGGGGCGTCTACCCCCCAAGAGGCGTTGCGTCAGGAAGTGCATCCAGCAAAGATCTGAGATGACATGCTGTGGCGACCCCTAACAGGACAGACCAAAGGAAAGTTACTTCTAACTGACAAAAGACAACCTGACAAATGAGACGAGGACGAGGAACTGGATCAAATGAACAAAATGACTGTGTGTGTAGCGTACTCAGGAGGACCCATGCAAAAATCCATCTACGGCAACATTATGATGTGTGGTGAAAAAACGGACGGGTCCCCTCCGGCTGCCTTTTTTGAAAAAAAAAAAAGAAAAAAACACACTAAAACTCATGCTTTACATGTCAGTAGCCCTTTAAGTTTAGCTTGACTGCTTAGGGTTAGGATTAGGGAGGTCTTGATCCTTGGAGTATTTTGACAAACACTTTTCATATACATGCCCCTGACCCTCATGAGGATAAGCGGGAAAGAAAATGGATGGATGGATGGATTTCACATACATGTTATGAAAACACTGTTGCATTCAACTGCATGGGTTGTCTCCGAGTACTCTGGTTTCCTCCCACATCCCAAATACATGCATTTAGGTTAACTGAAGACTCTTAATTGCCCGTAGGCATGAATGTGATTCTGAATGGTTGTTTGTTTGTATGTGCCCTGCAATTAACTAACAATTAGAATAGGTAAGATTAGGAATACGGTAAGAATATCTATACTAAAATTGGATGACGGAATAATCGCCATTTATTTTTTGTATCAATTGTCCTCATTAGGGTTGTGGTGAGCTAGAACCTATCCAAGATACCTTTCTGGAAGCGGTGGGGTACATGCAGGGCATATTTCCAGCCAGGCCTTGGCTACATTTGACAAACATTCACTCCATTGACAATTTTAAGTCTTGCTTTAGTCCAAGGACTAGAAGCTATTGTACCTGAAGAAAGCCCACTCAAGTACAATATAGTGTACAGTTGGGAAACTGAGCAGAGATTTGAACAATCCAGAACTATTTGACCCTGAGGTGTGCTAACCACTGGGTCATCAAGTTGCTGTTGGGAATATATCCATCCATCATTTTTTTTTGCTCCTTATCCTCACAAGGGTTGCGGGAGTACTGGAGCCTACCCCAGCTGTCAACGATCAGGAGGCAGGGTACACCCTGAACTGGTCGCAAGCCACATACTATAAACAAACAACCATTCACACTTACGTGTAGTGATCTAACGAGACATGCCAAGGCATCAGAGCGTGTGTCAAACAATGAGTGGCATTTCTGCAAAACACATATTGAGGCAGAGTTCATTTGGGGCAGAAATTATGACATCTGTAGCTTCACTTTCGGGCTGTACTATGTGATGGGTTTGGGAAGTGGCTCAGAATTTGGCGCAATGTTTGACAGCAATATAAACCTTTCAGTCTCCGACAATAAAAAATGGGTTTTGTGGAGAGTTGCAGTCATTTGAGAGTCTGGATACTGTTATGATAGTTTGAACAGTTTGGAGAGAAGATAAAAATCAATAAAATCTCCCCTGTGCATCTTTGTCCAAGTTACATGAGCATGCATCTTCAATGCCCTCTTCCTAGTTCCATAAGCCCTTTCACTGTCCTCTGCCTACGTAAACTCGTGCAAGGTGACATAGAAAACACAATGAAAATAGCCTTATCATACAATGCTGGAAGCATTTATGGACATTCACAATATTTTTATTTATATTTTATCATACACTTCTTGCGACATGGATATGCAATTGGTTAGAGTGTTGGCCTCATAGTTCTGAGGACTGGTGTTCAAATCCCAGCCCCGCCTTTGTGGAGTTTGCATGTTCTCCCCGTGCCTGCGTGGGTTTTCTCCAGATACTCTGGTTTCCTCTCACATCCCCAAAACATGCACTAATTGGAGACTCAAAACTGCCCTGAGGTGTGATTGTGTCGATCTCTATGCGCCCTGCGATTGGTTGGCAAGCAATTCTGAGTGTTCCCCACCTCTTGCCCCATGATAGCTGGGATAGGCTCCAACACGCCTGTAACCCTTGTGAGGATAAGCATCTCAGAAAATGGATGAGTGGCTGAATACACTTTGCCGATCGATTATTTCTTCATATTTTTTGTACTACATAGTCATTCCCAAGAACCAAAAAAGACCTAGGATTAAATAAAATAAAACTGATGACTGGTGGAGATAATAGTGTTAGTATTGAGTGGTTAAGGGTAAAAATGTGCCACATATCCTGGCTCACAACATACCTCTAGAAGACACAACCTTGCTGTATTAAGGTTGTCAAAATATGTTCCAACCAAATACAGTACTATAGTTCTATTCTTTTCTAGGGCATTTAAATACAAGATTTTAATTTGTATGTATTTCTTTGTTGATCCCACACATTTTTGGGGTGCTAGCAGAGGCATCTGTGCTTTTGACTAAAGCCAGGCTTGAGCAACCAACATTAATCACTAGAAACTAAACGGTAAGAAAGAAACCCCAACATAGCCATGACTCAAAAAGGGTGGCCTGATGCCTCAACAAGTTAGGTGAAGAATCATATTTAAGAGTCTTGAGCAATCAACTTCACAATCGTTTGATCAATTTGATCATTAACAGTAAAGATGTGACATAAATCCTAAATGAGCAATATTTTATACTTCCTTGGTTTAGATGGGGGGGGGCACGGGGATTTTACTTTCATTTGTCTTGCTGCCCGCTGTTGTGTGAAAGCAAAATAGCTGCCTCATCCTGTCACTTCAGCTCACAGATCCCTCTGGTGTATTGTAACATAATGCAACTCCCTCCAATGGCTTTAATGGTAAAGACAGCTTGAGTGACAAAGAAATACAGTTTGTTGAGAGAAAAAAAAGAATAAGAAAAGAACTACAGCACAAAGGTGCATTTGTGTTAATTTTTGTGGAAAAGGAATATTACGCAATAAGATAAAAATACCGTAAATCTGAATATATAATACACGTCTTCAGATACAATGAAATCTTCAAGAGAATGGGAGATATCTTTTGAATAAAAACTAAATATAATGTCACTCTCCTAAAATAATGTCAATTTTAGTTAACATTGCTTTAATTCATATATTACAGTCCATACATACACATACAGTATAAAGTGATGTGAAAAAGTGAAAAAAAATTAAAATTGTTTTGCATAGTTTCCCCACTTTAATGTTGAAGATCCTCAAACAAATATAATTATTAGCCGAAGATAACACAACTAAACATACAATGCAGTTTTTAAATGCTGATTTTATTCATGGCCCCGTGTAAAAAAATAATTGGGCCGTTATCCCAAATAGGCTAGGCCACCCTTAGTCCCAACAGCTGAAATTAAGCTTTTCCGTAAGTAACAATGACTCTTCAAATCTCAGTTGATACATTTATTAGCCCACTCTTACTTAAAGAAGTGTTTGAATGCAGCAACACTGGAGAGATTTTGAGCATGTGTGGCCTTTTAAAAGTTATCCCACACTATTTCTATCAGATTCAAGTCCGGACTTTGACTAAGCCACTCTAAAACCATTTTGTTTTTCACCCATTCAGAAGTAGACTTGCTGGTATTTTTTGGATTGTTGTTGTGCTGCAGAACCCAAGTGCATTTTATCTTAAGGTCACAAACTGATGGATGATCACTCTCCTTCAAGATTTACAGGTGAACATCAAAACTCATAGTTCCATCAAACACAACAAGTCATTCATGTCCTGAGGTAGCAAGCAGCTCCAGACCATAATACAACACCATCACCATGTTTGCCTGCTGGCGGGGCTAGCTTGACACGCCTGACTTTGGTGCGGGCACCATGGGCTCGGTTCCCCTCAATGATGGTATTCTTTTGTGCCCTGCAACTGACTGGCATCCAGTTCAGGATGTTGTCCGCCTTTCTTCTGACTTTATCGGGGATCTGCGCCAGCAGTCCCACGACCCTTGTGAGGATAAGCGGCTTGGAAAATGGAAAACTGTATGTGTACCAAAATTCGTGCAATTGCAAAATATGTTTAACTTTATCATTTGTGTTTGAACTTTAAAATAAAAAAAAAAAAAAATCCTTTCCAGAATGGGCCATGAGAGCTCATCAGGGGTGTCAGAGGAAATTATCCAACTATACAGTTTCACTTAATTTGTCTAAAAATTATCATTCATTACAAATATCTTTATTTATCTCTGACAAGATGTTTAGTAATTGTCACGACCCATCACAACCGAGGTAGCACCCAAATGCAGGAGGACACGGGAGACACAGAGGTAATTTGGGAAAAATGTTCATTATTCAATGGTCGGGGATCGGGCAAGCAGTCAGGTGCAGCAGCGGTGGTCGGGACGTCAGGCGTAGAGGGCAGATCCGCGGGCAGGCAGGAGTCGGTACACAGGAGATCGATCAAGGAAGGAAGAAGTGTCAAAGGAGTCAGGTTTACGGCGTTGGTCGGAGAACAAGCGGAGGTCGGTACACGCAGGAATACGATCAGAGATACGGGGGTGCTCGAACGGGGCATGAACCTCAACGATCTGGCGGAGGACCAGTCATCACCGGGTCCTATAAGTACCGGGTGTAATCAGCCGAAACAAGGTACGGGTGTATGCCGACTAATTGGCTGGCCACGCCCAGCCTGGGCAGGATGCCAGGAGCATGACAGTAATAAGCATAGAAACAAAATGTTTTTTACAATAACAGAAGGTAAAATAACCCTGTGTATCCACCTGTTGCCATTCATAAAGCTTAATTAGTCGTGGCTTCCTGTGAGTACAAAACATTTTTCCGTCCATTATCTGAGCCGCCTAGCCTCACGAGGGTCACGGGAATGCTGGAGCCAATCCCAGCTGTCATCAGGAAGGAGGTGGGGTATACACTGAACTGGTTGCCAGCCAATCACAGGGCATATGGAGACAGACACACCCACTCACAATTATACCTAAGTGTAATTTAGAGTCAGCAATGTAAGTATGTTTTCGGGATGTGGGAGGAAACCATAGTGCCCGGAGAAAACCCACGCAGGCACAGGGAGAACATGCAACCTCCACATGGGTGGGGTGGAATTTGAACCCTGGTCCTCAGAAATGTGCGCCTCTGTGCCGCCGACAAAACACTTCCATATCCATCCATTGATTTTCTACCGCTCCTCCAGGTCAGGTCATGGAGGAAGTAGCTTCAGCACTTCTTCCAGCTCTTCCGGAGTGATCCTGAGGCGTTGGTTTTCTTCAGGCACTCTGGTTTCCTCCCACATCCCCAAAAGATGCATTATTTGGAGACTCTAAATTGCCCTTAGGTATGATTGTGAATGCGACTGTTGTCTGTCTCCATGTGACCTGCGATTGGCTGGCAACCAATTCAGCGTGTACCCCGCCTCCTGCCCAATGATAGCTGGGATAGGCTCCAGCACTCCCATGACCCCTGTGAGGATAAGCGACTCAGAAAATGGATGGATGGATCTTTAGACACATGTATGTTGCATACAATCAAACTTAATTTTGGACCTTTGACGCTGAAGATATTTTGGCAAAAAAATGTTACCTACAAATATTTTTTCTTATAAACAATTCTAACCTTTTGATGGATGAGAACTGCAATAATTGAAATACTCTTGTCAATACAATTAATTGATTTTCCAAAAACAAATTTGCTTAGTCATTTCTCTACTGTTATTGATTAGATTATTTGTAAATGACCCATAAAGTATCACAATGGCTTGACTAGAAGTCATAGTGTCACACTTGCAACGATAGCCAATCGTCATTCCGGTCTAATTTTGGGACATAACTAGCAATGCTTTGACTGCTATAAAAATAATTATACGTGATGTTGTTGTAGCATGGCTTCGCTTAGACTTGGTATTTTTTTTTTTAATCAAAGATTGCATATTGGAAGTACAGATGGCTTATTTTATTATCGCAGTGACACAAGCACGTTGTGAATATCTAATGTTAACAGAAATCCTTCTCATTGGCTAAATCTTGTAAGACACATGTTATCATGCCTCCCCCCAACAACCCACATTAAGGTTGCCCTGCATCTGAACAAAGTTGCTCCCAAGAGCTATCTAACTGTTTGCTCAGCAGAAGTTCCACATAAGGGAGAGAAGTTGTATCTATCAATCTGCCTCACCCCTGACCTCCGGGACTCACAACAAGGTCCTCGGCTGATCTGAATCTGAACCTCCGGTTAATAGGGATCACAGGCCAGAAACAAGCTTGAGTGACCAGAGGAGGGGGTCTCATGCTTAGTCGAAGCTTCTGTCATTGGGGCCAGGAATTATGGCCTATCTGTTGTTTGTCTCAAGCATGATTTTGTTTTGCAAGTGTGCTGTGGCTAGCTCAGTGGAGCCCCAGTATCAGACAAGCTCTCTCTCTGTCTCCGAGATATATTGGTACAATAAATAAAGGATAAGGCCGAGCTCATATTTTGACTTCGTCATTTGTATTTTGTTTAATGCACCCCCCGCACCTTCACTAACCAGCCCAACTGCTCAGAGCCATCTTCTGATGCAAAAGCTTGATGTATGTAGACAAAAGATAACTTAATGTCTTTCACAGTGGTTGAGAGTCGAGTCCAGTCAAATGAGGTTCCTTGTTTTTCAAAAATAATTGGTGAAATTCAAAATTTTTGAGGTTTTTCTTGTGATTCATATGCAAAGTTTCAGCACCCATGCATGATGTTTGATTAAAGAAATATATTCAATAATTTGATGCACAGTATTGTGTGGACATTTACCGCACAGAAAAACACCTTAACAAAGTAAAATCACATTAAATAATGCCATTTTATTTCCCTACATATCAATATTGTCTTCACAAAATGTGATGTATGATATGGTTTACAAGATGAAGATTTGAAACTTTACTTTTCTTTGAAAAGTCATCTCCTATCGTTCAACTACATTAATGAGGCGTGCCAAGGTGACGTTGCTTCCAGTCTAAATTGGAATGTGAAGAATTAGTTTGTGTGCTTTTCACATTGCCAAATTCTTTGTGCCATTTTGTTATTGGTGTTGTTAAGGTTGGTTATTATTATGTTGACACGATTTACATATCATCCATATTATAATTATTGAATCAGATTTCAAAGATTGTGTACATTCATTAGCCGTTACTATACATTGTCCAATAGTTACATAATTATACTAGTCTTATAAACTACATTTTACTACTAGAATATCCTGATTTGCATTTATTCATCTTTGCAACCCTAATTTTTGGTAATTTTGATTTATAAATATATTGTTGCCTAAATTTTTGGTTGCCCATCAACTGCTGGAGCATTCAAATTTTAACTTACCTATCGAAACAAACTCCAAATTCCCAGAAATATTTATACCATTTGTATGAATGATGAGAACACAGCCACAACCTTAGCATTAACTAACTGCTGGCCCGTCAGCAAAGAGTACTTCAGCGACTTGTTCAATCATAGCAAATCAGTCGTGAAATTATTCAGTAAACAGCTTGGATTCGCTGTGCTTTTGTTTGCCCTTGACCAAACAGGGCCTCAACATTGACAAACCACTTGGAAAAAGGAAATTAAGTCAAATAGCTATACAATAGCATGAGGAGAAAGCGTATGTAGTAGGGGTTTTCCTGAGAGTCATGCTACAAGGTCAGAAAATAACCCTCATCTGTCTGTGGGATCCCCGCAACACACTCGTAAGTCAAGTTAGGTCTCGGTTAGACGTACAATAAACATTTGTCTGCACTTAGTGCTGGATGGACTGAGAGGGTCATAAATCAAAGCTTGTCTGATGGACTCATGCCCCCTGCTGGTACTGTAGATTGTTACCTGTTGGTTGCGTGTGCATACGTGTGTAACTGGAAACATTTGAGGCTACAATTTAATCCTTATGAATGTCCAACATAATTCTGATGTTCTGTCACAAAGTCCCTCACATCAAGTATATGGCCACCAGTGTTGCACAAGTTTAGTTGATGATGTCATATGCACACAAAATAGTGCAGTGGTCCAATTGCCTGACTTTTGTGGAGGCAATATTGATTGAGTTCCAATTCAGTGATTGTGTGAATGGTTATATCTCCTCTGTACAGTTTATGTATAGACACTTTATGTACATCTACTAAATGGTGACCAGTGTAAATAGGCTATTTTTTCTTCGTTTGAAAATGTTGATTTTTCTTCCTTTATTTGTTTTTAATGTTTTCAATCACATAAAGCAGATTGAGATACCTTGTCTATGAAAATGAAATGTGCCCCAAAAAAAATGCTTTGCTATGCTTTGCTTTGGTTTGGTTTGCCCCAAGTCCACTGGGATTGGCTCTATGTACCCCTGACCCTGAACAGTGGAGTAAATTGTCAGAGGGTGAGATCTTAATGTCTTTTTCAAGTGTGACTGACTTTAACATTCCTATTGTTGTATGTATCTTTTGTAATACTAGATGACTACTATCACTTCTCCAAAGTTAAATATACTCTTAATAGTATTATTTTCTGAGCTGTCTTATTATTTAACAGCACAGCACATCATCAGTTTCTTGGGAGAACCAAATAAAGGAGTGAATTTGCACCGTGAAGTTATGGTTTCAGTTTTATCATCCATCCATTTTCTGCACCGCATATACTCACTTTGGTTGCAGGCATGGTGGTGCCTGTCCCTGCTATCTTCAGGTAAAAGGTGGGGCAGTCAATCGCAGAGCACATACAGTGTTGAAAATAAGTATTTGAACACCCTGCTTTATTGCAAGTTCTCCCACTTAGAAATCATGGAGGGGTCTGAAATATTCATCGATAGGTGCATGTCCACTGTGAGAGAGATAATCTAAAAAGCAAAATCCAGAAATCACAATGTATGATTTTTTAACCATTTATTTGCGTGATACAGCTGCAAATGAGTATTTGAACACCTGAGAAAACCAATGTTAATATTTGGTACAGTAGCCTTTGTTTGCTATTACAAAGGTCAAACATTTCCTGTAGTTGTTCACCAGGTTTGCACGCGCTGCAGGAGGGATTTTGGACCACTACTCCACGCAGATCGTCTCTAGATCAGACAGGTTTCTGGGCTGTCACTGAGAACCACGGAGTTTCAACTCCCTCCAAAGATTTTCTATTGGGTTTAGATCTGGAGACTGTCTAGGACACACCAGAACCTTGATATGCTTCTTACAGAGCCACTCTTTGGTTTTCCTGGCTATGTGCTTCGGGTCACTGCCATGTTGAAAGACCCAACCACGACCCATCTTCAATTCTCTGACTGAGGGAAAGAGGTTGTTCCCCAAAATCTCACAATACATGGCCGCGGCCATCCTCTCCTTAATACAGTGCAGTCGTCATGTCCCATATGGAGAAAAACACCCCCAAAGCATGATGCTACCACCCCCATGCTTCACAGTGGGGATGGGGTTCTTGGGATGGAACTCATGATTCGTCTTCCTCTAAACACGGTTAGTGGAATTATGACCAAAAAGACCCATTTTTGGTCTCATCTGACCACAAAACTTTCCCCCATGACTCCTCCGTATCATCCAAATGGTCATTGGCAAACTTAAGAAGGGGCTTGACGTGTGCTGGTTTAAGCAGGGGAGCCTTCTGCGCCATGCATGATTTCAAACCATGACTTCTTAGTGTATTACCAACAGTCACCTTGGAAACGGTTGTGCCACCTCTTTTCAGGTCATTGACCAAGTCCTGTCATGTAGTCCTTGGCTGATTCCTCACTTTTCTAAGGATCATCGAGACCCCGCGGGGTGATATCTTGCATGGGGCTCCACTCTGATTGAAATTAACCGTCATGTTTAGTTTCTTTCATTTTCTAATGATTGCTCCGAAAGTGGACCTTTTTTCACCAAGCTGGTTGGTAATTTCTCCGTAGCCATTTCCAGTCGTGTGGAGTTGTATAATTTTGTCTCTGGTGTCTTTGGACAGCTCTTTGGTCTTGGCTGTGTTACAAGTTTGAGTCTTACTGATTGTATGGAGTGGACAGGTGTCATTATGCAGCTAACGACCTCAGACAAGTCCATCTGATTCAGGATAATACATGGAGTGGAGGTGGACTTTAAAAGGCAGACTAACAAGTTTTTGAGGGTCAGAATTCTAGCTGATAGACAGGTGTTCAAATACTTATACACAAATAAATAACTAAAAAATCATACATTGCGATTTCTGGATTTTTCTTTTTATCTTATCTCTCTCACAGTGGACATACACCTACGATGGAAAATTTCAGATCCCTCCAAGATTTCTAAGTGGGAGAACCTGCAATATAGCAGGGTGTTCAAATACCTATTTTCTTCACTGTATAAACAAACAACCATTCACCCTTTCTTTCACACCAATGGGGAATTTAGAGTCTACGATCAACCTACAATGCATGCTTTTGGGATGTGGGAGGAAACCAGAGTACCCGGAGAAAATCCACGCAGGCACAAGAAGAACATAAAAACTCCAAAGAGGGAGGCTGGGATTTGAACCCTGGTCTTCAGAACTGTGAGGCAGATGAGCTGACTAACCATCTACGATGTCACCAGTTTTATCCTTCAATAAGTATTTGTATTGTTTTTTTTTTTCTTTATTCCAATGAGCAGTCTCAGTTCTTGTTACTCTTTCTGGAAATAATGATACGAGTTCCTGCCTTATATATGTTCTCACTGTATTGATACAATAAATGGGTATTACAGCATCTGACTTTTTTTTTCCTACAGTGTACAACGGTTGAATGTAATTTAATAGACATCTTGCAGTATTATTATCACACCAAGCTGTGCCAAATATCCACCCCTGAAACCGTCCTTGACCGTCACACCCCTGGAAAAATTTGGAGCAAGATCTTAAGACTGCTTCTATACATTAGATAACAATTAGAATTGGGAGGCACAATTGTCCCACTAGTTACCTTGATCACCAGAGACTTGCCAAAGTTGTCACCATTTATGCCGTGACCCTTGTGGGAAAGCGGCTCAGGTAATGAATGGAAAGAATTTCACAACTGGCTGAAAACAGGTGCAGTATTCCTCACTAGGTTTATGAACAATGACATTGGGATAGCCGGTAATGTATGGTTGCATTTATCGTCTTTCCTTTATATATACGTAACATTCAAAGAGCCATTATTATATTTCCAAGGTGTCACAAAATACAACCAAACATTCATAAAGACATATAAAACATTTCTGCTCTTTGTTGTATGACTCGTTATAGATAAACCAAGAGGTCTAAGCATCAAATACCATCGATTGGCCCTTGACTCTCCACAATTCCTTCTTCTCACCCTCAGTGTCGTGAGTAAGGCCTGTCCTTCACCTCCTGATTGAGTTTGTTTACAAAAGCTGTGACATAGGATCAAATTTTGATGTGGTAGATGGTGACGACACCAATGGAGGCAGTGGCAAATGTCTCACGGTTGATGAAGTAGATGTCCTTGGAGGGCATAAAGATGAGGAGGCTGGTGCTCAGCATGTAGGGTCCCATCAATCCAGTTTTGTATTTTTTTCACAGTGTTAAGAGTCGTTTGGGTCAGAAAATTGAGAGGAAGATCAATTAAAAGTAGGGCAGACTTGTCAGGCAGACAAATGATGACAGTAATAAAATTGCTGGAAAAGAGGCTGGTGATATACATGGTGAAGAGAAAATGAAGTTTAGGACGGATTTTGCCACTGTGTGTGTTGGGAATGGGAAAATATGGATGAATGATTTTGTCCGCTTGCATGAAGAGAGTGACAATTAACCTGGGAGTACAGTTCAGAGTAGTGAGTGTTGAATGGAGCAGCAGTGACCACTTTGATAACAGCTTGTGAAAGAAAGATTCTGAAGCTGATCTAAAGTAATTTTAAATATTGAGAGATGCACTTTGTTGTGAGTTTTGAAGGTGTGTCAAGTTAGATTCCCAGGTATTGGTAGTGAGGTGAATAGAAGAACCATTAAGACAGAATATTGCTGGGGTGCTTGGTTTGTGGAAGAATTCCATTGAACATCTTACATTTAGGTTTACTGATGTTCTTAAACGTGTCCTCTTCCAAGTGTAGACTGGAAAGTCTGAATGTTTGGAAATCTCATTTTAAGCACAGACAAGCCAGTGTGGATGGAGCGGCTGGAAGTATATACTATATTATTGTGTCATTGGTGTACAAATGAGCAACAGGGTTACCAATATCATGGGTTATATTGTTGTAAATATTGAAAAATGTTGTACAAAATTTAGAGGAGGACCCTGTGGGACACCTTTAGAAATTTGGTACTGGGACAGAGAGAAGAGATCAACCTTCGCTGAATTATTGATTTTGTTACTTGTGAGTTAAAGGGAATGTCATTGGTCAATGGGTATTTTCTGGCTGTAACAGGCATAGGAAAATGTCCCAAAAAAAGAACTGTCAGATGTTCTAATAAGACAGAGAGTTTTTTTATTATTATGTTTGGCAACTAATTCAGGGTCTATCCCGCCTCTCGCTCGAAGATGGCTGGGAAAGGCTGCAGCACGCTTGCAAATCCAGTGAGGATAAGCAGTACAGAAAATGGAGGGCTGAATGTTTTCATGTACAGGTGCATATATTTTTTATATTTTGTATTTTTGTGTTTTATATATTTTGCCAAAGTGTTCCATGTCCAAAAGTACCCTAGAGGAATCCAGGATCTTTGGCAAGACATTGGGCCACCAATGTGAAACTGAACTGTCTTGAAAATTATGTCAAAGTCAACAACTAAGCAGAACTCCATGGAGTAATTACGATCCACAAAGTATTAGCCTTCAATAACAGCATTAGATTCTTATAACTAGGATATAGTGGCTGAAATAAGTATTTAACGTCAAGATTTTTTTCTTTTTCTTTGTATACATACAAAGATTACTTGTGTTGTTTGCAACATCTGGGGAAATTTTCAGGTCAATAGCAACTTTGAAAGTGTATTTAGTGACTAAAATGTTGACAGGGTTAGGGTTAGGTTACAGTTCCTGGTAGTATATTTTAACCAGAGGAAAAGGATAAATAGTGGGGCTATGCCATGTTGGATAAGTCCCATACTTTTGAAAAGGTGATTTAAAATACAAAATGATTAATAAAGGAAATACCAAGAACCAGTACCCAGAAAATAGTCTTCCATGTGTTGTTTTCTCTAATTGGTGTAAAAGCAATTTACTAAATCCTCCAAATCACTTCATTTACTCATAAATAACATAACACATAATGAAAAACTATTCACACCTATATAAGGTATAAATGTACAACAAATGAGATTATGATTGACTGAATTAAATACATTGAATTGTTTTAAAGTATTTCAAACTCAATTAAACCGAAATTTATTTCTGAACAACCCACAGAATGTAGTTTTTGGTGACAGCCTTAAAACACCTACCATTCATAAAAGAGCACAATTGACCAAGAGCCAAGACTGTTTTCCACCTATCCATCCATCACTGCTTTTCCAGGTCGGATCGCGGGGGAAGTAGCTTCAGCAGGGATACCCAGACTTCCCTTTCCCCAGCCACTTCTTCCAGCTCTTCCAGAGGGATCCCGAGGCATTCCCAGGCCAGGTGAGAGACATTGATTTTGGGGAACAACCTCTTTCCCCTCAGTCAGAGTATTGAAGATGGGTTGTGGCTGGGTCTTTCAACAACACAATGAGCCAAAGCACACAGCCAGGAATACCAAGGAGTGGCTCCATAATAAGCATATCAAGGTCTGGCATGGCCAAGCCAGTCTCCAGAGCTAAACCCAATAGAAAATCTTTAGAGGGAGCTGAAACTCAAGAGTTTCTCAGAGGCAGCTCAGAAACTTGTCTTATGGCCCCGTCACACCATGACGTTCTGGCCAGCGTCCTATAGCGTTTGAGGAAACGTTGGTAGTCGCCCATGGTCGCCGGGATAGCCCCAGATTAGCGTTGTTTCCACGCCAGTGAACGTCAATGATCGCTTGGGAATCGGCGGAGAATGCTGGTCCGGAAAAAAAGTTTTGAACATGCACAAAAGTTCTCACCGGGACCAGCATTCATCAACGTTTAATTTTAAACGCTGCAGAACATTGAAGAACATCTGTGGAACGTTTTGCTAAGTTTCGCCGAGCGTTGCAAGCATTGCAAGCGTTTGCCTATCGTTAGTCAGTTGTAACTCTAGCTTTACTTAGTTGTTACTTAATCGTTTGCTTTGCAGTGAACGACTCACTGGCAACCTGTCAACACCCACTGAAGAATCCCCTAGCACACACAGCGTGTAACCAAAGTGAAATGAAAGTCGTTTGGTGTCCATTGAGCGTCATTCGAGCGATTCTCGAACTTCCATGCATATGGGTATATAAACCGATGCTTAGTAAAAGCAAGGTCCATTTAATATTAAGATACAGTAGAGAGCACCTATGGAAGATCCAGAAAGCAGCAGTTCGTTTTCATGGAAAAACTCCACCAGACTCTCCTCAACAGCCCGTCCAGGATCCTGCAATCCTTTCTTTGCTTCTTTTGTCTCTTTGTCGGACCGTCCTCACTGGGGTTTAGGGTCGCCAGGGGGTGTCACATGGTGTGTGACTTTGCGGACCTGCTCTTCCTCCTGCTGTTGTTTTTCCTCCAAACACATTGCTCGTGATGAAAGAGGCTTAGCTTTCTTACTAGCAGCGCTAGTTGCTGAAGTCCGCGCCCTAACATTTTTTCTTCTCGGCGGCATGATGCTCACTGTTCTAACTCACGACAACAGCTGAAGTGACTATGAACTTTCCAATGTTTTAGTGCCGGTTCCACTGTAAAATTTTCACACCAGCAAAACGCTTTTCTGTCGTTATTCACCCATTGGTCACACATTCGTCTTATGTTGACAAATCGCTCGTCGCGCCCCAATGACGCATTTGCACACGCTAATGGTTTTTAGGGGTATCTTACTTGGTCGCTGTTACACACTTTTCGTGCGTTAGACACGCTTTTCGTGCGTTAGACATGCTTTTCGTGCGTTAGACACACTTTAAGTCATGCGTTAGACACACGTTAATCACACGCCACGTGTCATCCACGTTTGAGAACGCTGAAAAATAGAACGATTGAAATGTTCAGAGGACGTTGACCAGAACGTCATGGAATGACGGAGCCTTTATGTAGAGAAGATCTGTGTGGAGGAGTGGGCCAAAATCCCTCCTGCAGTGTGTGCAAACCTGGTGAACAACTTCAGGAAATGTTTGACCTCTGTAATTGCGAACATTGCTGTACCAAATGTTAACATTGGTTTTCTCAGGTGTTCAAAAACTTATTAGCAGCTGTATCACACAAATAAATCGTTAAGAATTTCATACACTGTGATTTCTAGATTTTTCTTTTTAGATTATCTCGCTCACAGTAGACATGCACCTACAATGAACATTTCAGACCCCTCCATGATTTCTAAGTGGGAGAACTTGCAATAAAGCAGGGTGTTAAAATACTTCTTTTCTTCACTGTACTTGAACTCCTCCACTAAGGGGATGGATCTCATCTCCAACCTGGAGAGTGCATGCCACCCTTTTCCGACTGAGGAGCATAGTCTCGGATTTGGAGCTGCTGATTCTCATCCCAGCCGCTTCACAATCAGCTACGAATCGCTCCAGTGAGAGCTGAAGATCACGGCTTGATGAAGCAAAAAGAATCACATCATCTGCAAAGAGCAGAGATGTGATGCTGAGGCCACCAAACCGGACACCCTCTGTGCCTCGGCTGCGCTTCGAAATTCTGTACATAAAAGTTATGAACAAAATCGGTGACAAAGGGCAGCCTTAGCGGAGTCCAACTCTCACCGGAAATGAGTCCAACTTATTGCCGGCAATGCATACCAAACTCTGACAGCGGTCATACAGGGACCGAACAGCCCGTATCAGGGGGTTCGGTACCCCGTACTCCTGAAAAACCCCCCACAGGACTCCCTGAGGGACATGGTCGAATGCCTTCTCCAAGTCCACAAAACATATGTACACTGGTTAGGCAAACACCCATGCACCCTCACGGACCCTGCCGATGGTGTAGAGCTGGTCCACTGTTCCACGGCCAGGACGAAAACCACATTGCGCCTCCTGAATCCGACGGACCATCATCTCCAGTACACCTGAATAGACCTTATCAGGGAGGCTGAGGAGTGTGATCCCCTTATTGTTGGAAAACAGCCTCCGGTCCCCCTTCCTAAAAAGAGGGACCACCACCCCAGATAGACAATCCAGACCCTCTGTTCCCGATTTCCAAGTGATGCAGAGGCATATCAACTCGGACAGCCCCAGAACATCCAGAGCCTTTAGGAACTCCAGGCGAATTTCATCCACCCCCGGGGCCCTGCCACAAGGAGCTTTTTAAGGACCTCGGTGACCTCAACCCCAGAGATAGAGGAGCCCGTCTCAGAGCACCCAGACTCAGCTTCCTCGTGGGGAGGCGTGTTGGTGGAATTGAGGAGATCTTCGAAGTATTCTCCCCGCTGACTCACAACATCCCAAGTTGAGGTCCCCACTATACACAGTGTTGACGGTGCAGTGCTTCCCCCTTCTGAGACGCCAGACGGTGGACCAGAATTTCCTTGAAGCCCTCCTGAAGTCGTTCTCCATGGTCCCACCGAACTCCTCCCATGCCCAGGTTTTTGCCTCAGTGATCACCGAAGCTGCATTCCGCTTGGCCAACCGGCACTTGTCAGCTGGCTCGGGAGTCCCACAGGCCAAAAATGCCCGATAGGACTCCTTCTTCATCTTGACAGCATCCCTCACTGTTGGTGTCCACCAACGTGTTTGTGGGTTGCCGCCACGACAGGCACTGACCACCTTCCGGCCACAGCTCCGGCCGCCTCAACAATAGAGCCGCGGAACATCGTCCACCCGGACTCTATGTCCCCCGCCTCCTACCGGATGTGAGCAAAGTTCTTTTGGAGGTGAGAGTTGAAATTCCTTCTGACAGGGGAATCTGGCGGCCATTCCCAGCAGAGCCACACAATACGTTTGGGCATTGCCACGTCAGACTGGCATCTTCCCTCACCATCGGAGCCAACTCGCCACCAGGTGGTAATCAGTTGACAGCTCCGCCCCTCTCTTTACCCGAGTGTCCAAGACGTGCGGTCGCAAGTCCGATGACATGACCACAAAGTCGACCATCGAACTGCATCCTAGGGTGTCCTGGTGCCAGGTGGACATGTGAACACCCTTATGCCTGAACATTGTGTTTGTTATGGACAATACGTGATGGCCACAGAAGTCCAGTAACAGAACACTGCTTGAGCTTGAGGGCTGTTCTTCCCAATCACGCCCTTCCACGTCTCACTGTCATTGCCCACGTAGGCATTGAAGTCACCCAGCAGAATCATGTTGGTCAAATACTGTATAATTCAATGTCTACAAATTGGGCTAATGGAAAATGAAATAATTTAACAATTAAGGACATAAAATGACATGACATAACATAAACATAAAATGTTTCCATCCTTCAAAATGTGAACAAAATCTGCATTCTTCCTGTGTTCTCTACTGGGTCTGGACAATTGACAATTGTTATTTGATGAAAGATTATGTTTCATATGCTTTAGTCTGAATTTTAAAAACAAGTGCAAGCGAACAGCCTTAACACAGAGCTGACACAACAGAAAACATTTTGAAGATGACACTTCAATAAAGTAGTATGCATTGACCATGACAATAATGACAGCACTGTCAACATTAACTGAAAATTGGACTTTGTTAAATCATTGCATAAGCAACTAAAAATGAGTTGAAGCAGTTTGAAAGAGTCAAGAGCAGAGAGCAGTCCAAAAAATGGCAGCACAGGGATCAGAGAAATATAAGGGAACAAGGTCTTCCCCTTCTGGAAGTGTGTCAGTTGGCAAGGGGAATGGTGGGCTGTTATCAGCAGTTAGGTCTCAGTGTGTCAGGGTCAAGGTGAATGAGATGAGAGGGATGAGGAGCGGAAGAGGTGGGGGTGTGAGCAGGGAGGAGGACCACACCAGGTGAAGGCACACTTGTGGAGCGTGCTGGATGCACTCTCTTGCAAACATGAGCCAGCAAAAGCCAAAGAGTAAGGGTTTAGGCAGAGTGCACTGCCAATTGTGTCCTTGACAGATGTCCCAACTGACGTTAGCACAGTAGACCAAAACCAAATCAAATGCAGTTGCCTAACTATAATCAGTGGGAAGAGGTTGAAAGACAAATATAATAATTGTTTGTTTGGATGTGTATCAGCTGCAACATAAATATTGCCTTGTTTGCCTTTTTCATTCATGCTTTTGTTGGTTTTCTCAGGGAACTGTTGTTCTCTAATATTCCAAAAAACATACTGTACGGCAACTTAATTCATTGAATACAGAGTGGTTAGTCTACTCTTTATTTTCCCTGTGATTGAGTGGCAAGCGGTTCAGGGTGTACCCATCCCTCTGCCCAAATCAACTGGTACAAAACAGCGGTATCGAAAGTGGTTGGATTGATGATCCTTTTCCACATTTTCATTTGACTTGAGCAAAGATAAACACAAAGACATGGAAGATCTGAATTATGCAAAGTCACAGCAGGTTGTATCTTTGTCCAGCGGTACAAACTCTTCTTTAAACAAACCACTGAACTCAAGATTGAGTCAACATGGCAAAGATGTCAGAACTGCCCTTTTACAAACACATGATAAAATATATTTTCTCAAAACATATTCAAGGTCACGGGTCACTGATGGTGTAGTGGTCCACACACCTGACTTTGGTATGGGCAGCGTGGGATCGATTCCCGCTCAGTGATGGTGTTGATATCTACCCTGCGACTGACTGGCGACCAGTTCAGGGTGTAGTCCACCTTTCAACCGGAACTAGCTGAGATAGGCTCCAGCTCTTTCGTGACCCTTGTGAGGATAAGTGGCTTGGATAATGGATTGATGAATATTCAAGGTCATTTGTTGAAGTATACAATATTGACATAGTCTTTGATTCATGTTGTTCTGGAAACATTTCTTGCAACAGACCTGTTTACAGGCAATAATAAAGTGAACAGAACTCCTTATACCTGGGAAAAACTAGACAGAGGATCAACCACTCCTTCAGCCTACCACACAACTATCAAGGCATTGCAATAAAACTCCAACCACAGGTTTTTTCATCTCATTTTTCTTGGAAAGTCACACAACAATCTATCTATCTATCTATCTATCTATCTATCTATCTATCTATCTATCTATCTATCTATCTATCTATCTATCTCTATCTATCTATCTATCTATCTATCTATCTATCTATCTATCTATCTATCTATCTATCTATCTATCTATCTATCTATCTATTCTCCATACATATTGTACATTCATCCATCTCCAAGCTTTTCAATCAACACTGAGAATGCCAGACCACACTTCAGACTTGTCACTCAATCATTGTGTGATTGTGAAGGAGTGTCAGTTCTGTGATTCACTAGCGGACCAATGACCCCTAACCCTTAGCGCTCATAATCAAACACAAAACAAAAATCAAAAAGCCATAGTGACAGGTCTATGTGAAGATACAAAATGTTCAACTATAGCTTCCTTAATAGTTGGTGCATCATCCATCATTGTATCCTCAGAAGGCTTTTTCGTCATGAATGAAGATCTTGGACAGAGTACAGTTAAAACAAACGTAATAGTTGCCATTGCTATGTGCCAAGGTGAGACTACAGACACCAACACGTCAAGCAAATAAACAAAGATAATAAACATGTCAGCAGTCCTGCTCGATGCTTATCACTCCGTTGATAGTGGTGCTCAAGTCCTCTTAAATATATTCATGTGCAAAATCTATCATCAGACCCCCCACCCCTGCCTATCATGGGTGTTGTTGTACTCAGGGGGATCCACAGCCTTGACTGGCCAAGATCTGATTAGAGGCTTGTTGGGTGGGGGTGGAACAGGTTATAGGCTAGCCTGTCAAAAGCCAATCTGTCAACCTTGAGGAGATAAAGCGATGCATCCTGGATCAGTGACCTGCACCACACTGATGATGTAGGTCAGCTGAAAACTTACTGTCCACGGAACATTTGTATAATACACTATCAACTCATAAGTATATTACACACTTTACTATATAGTATAGGGATGTTGGGTATACCAGTGTCCTAGTAATTACCAGTGCCTAACTGTATGTTCATTATCTATTTATCTGTGTTTTACACTACTTTTCCTCAGGATCCCCGGTGATCTGAAGCCCATTCCAGACTTCTTCTTTTTTCTTTTTTAAATAAATACACTGGTGTTGGGTGAGTTATGAGTATTTTCGTCTTCCTGATCTGCTTGCAAAATTGCTGCTGCTACTTGGAGGATGATTGTAAATAATAAATAAATGAATATATAAAATCACAAATCCTTGTGTGGAATAATGCTGAATTTAGTCAAGATAGCTTTTTAGGAGACGCCCTACACCACGCACTGTTGACGGAAAACAGTAGAGGAGTTAGGTTTAGATTGTCTCCCAAGTCTTTACCTGAGATACAAATGACAAGAGTTTACAACTTAAATATACTTTACAGATAAGATGGCAGGTAGTCTAGCATGTACTATTTCTTCTTTTACTGATACTCTTTTTCTATATTCTATCAGTCTGGATGCCCAGTGGACCCGACTGCCTTTCACAGATCAGTCAGGGTATTATGTGTGTGTTCATCGGCAAACTCTTCTCTGCTTGCCTAAACATTATCACAAGCAATGCCCTACAGTTGCAACCTTCTAATTTGCGTTTCATGAAATTCATTCCCAACATTGTTCTTTTCATTTAGTACTGTTTTTCTTGGCTGCACTGCTTCCAGTAGTGTATGTCGATCTCTGATTTTTTTTTCTCCAATCACATTTCAGCTTCTTCACACTCTAATGTAGTCCAGACCTGCAAAATCAGTAGTGCCGTTCGATACAACTTAAATCAGGTTCAGATGAGCAAAATCGTCCTCACAGGTTACATTCGAGGCCAGTGAGCTGATCATTGATGACCTCGCATTTATTCGTCCTCTGGTAGTTTGGCAAGTTTGACGAGCAAAACATGTCAGAGCAACCGCCACATACATTGAAAAATCAGCATCTTTGCTGAATATGGAATATAGTATATTATCTAAATGAAATTGTTGGTATTTGGGCGGCACAGTGGCGTAGCTATAAAGCGTTGGCCTCACAGTTCTGCAGTCAAATGGTGGTGTTGGTTTTCTTCCCGGGATACTCTGTATTCCTTCCACAGTCCCAAAACATGTTTCGCAGGTTATATGAAGAATACATTTTCCTTAGGGGTGAATGTGAATGATTGTTTTTCTAGTCAGTATGTGACCGCTGGCCACTTCACGGTTTAACTGCCTCTTTTTTTTTTTTTTTAAACCTGTCCTTTTCAGATGCATTGCCTTGCAGAGTGGTGGATCTGTACGCATTTGTGCTGGAACACTTTTGCTATGCAAAAGAAGAATTACAAATACTCAGTATGCTTATTATGAAATGTTGTAATTATTCCGTTTATTGAAAATGCAGTCGTACAAAAAAGGGTTTTAGGGGACAGACAAGGACAAAGGAACAATAGTGAGACAGTCTGGATATTTGAAGACAAGTAACATCACTAGTCATTTGCAGATTGGGGGTGGAACATCCGGTGAGGTAACTGGTCAATAACCTGTGTTGTTATAAGCAAGTCCAACAGCCGGAGAAAGAAATCCTTGTGTGTTTTTCCACACATTGGGCAATAAAGCTGATTCTGATTCTATAGTGTTTCTATCGAACCTATATATGAATGAACAACATATCATATGGACGTTAGCCATACAGTGTACAGAAGACCTGAACCAGCAAATTGAGGAAGGGTAAGCCACTTGCTCCATCTTAGCTGGGATTGGTCCCAGCTCACCAGAAACCCTAGTTGGAATAAGTGTATAGAAAATGAGTAAATGTTTTGGTGATGTTATTAGATAAATGATTTTGAACTTCTCCTGATGATGTTGCACAGTTGTACACTGTTATATTGCAATTTTGTATAACACTGATGATTTCAATAATTGGGACTCAAGAGTGGTGCTATTCACTGGTGAATTGAGTTGAATAAGTATATCTACAGAAGTTCCAAATGCATAGTGTGACACTACTACACATTAGAGCAGTAAGACAACAGATTTTGTTTTTATTATGAAAGTTCAGCTGCATTTTAAAAATCAGTAAATCAATAAATATATACATAAATGCATATGTAACCAGGAAGATCTGATGGACTAAGAAGTGTGTTCCATTTAGCTTTCAGTACCACACTCCTGTTTGGAAACATATCAAAAAGCCCACTATAACTGGATCAGATGGCCATCTTATCAGTTTCTTGTATTGGTTTCTGTGACAAAAATGGAATGAACAGAAAAATAAAGGACAAGGTAGGTATGCTTGCATAACATTCACATTTATTTGGTTCTTACTTACTAACACATTCTAAACATGCTGTTTAACATATTATAGATCACAATCTTCACAGGTAGTTAAAGTAACAAGAGCAGACAAGATTTTTGAAGAGAAAAACATGAAGCAGTTTCAATTGTCTGTTTACTGTAAACAACAGTGTGTAAATCATTGTATTCCCTGAGATATATAATTTTTTCAAACTATTTGTACTTCAGTCCCAGACTCACCTTGTGCTCATTTAAAACAGTCTGTGAACGTGTACACCACTGGGATTGGACACATTATACATGGAGATGCAGTAAACCCAACATTAAAAGCAAAACATGATACACTAATTGAAGGGTTTAGGCGGTATTAAATACAGGATAACATGGGCTCTGCACTCACATACACAGAAGTTAGAAAGACAAATAATCCCCAAACAGAAGGCCCTTCTCCAATAATCTGTCAATCATGACGCTAATATCATTATCAGCAAATAAATCTGCAGGCTCTCTTCAGGAGCCTGAATGAGCCCAAACCCAGTGATAAAATCCCAGTAGTCCCGTGCCATAGTGCCAGGGTCACTCAACTGAGTGGAAGCATGTAAACACAAGAAGATGTCAACGTGACCTCAAATAGGTTCCTGATTGATAATCGATCACAAGCAGCATCAGATATGATAAGTGGCCTCATCGTGAATACTGTGTTACCTTCAAGGGTGAACAGCAATCATGTAGCTCAATTAAAAAAAAAAAAAAAAAAAAAAAAACAACACAGGGGCATATCATGACATGGAGTTTTTTTGTTGTTGTTGTATACATAACCAACCGCCATTTACAAGATAGTAATTCATTTAAAAAAAGTCAATACAGGAAAATAAAGCATTGCTTAAGGACAACAAAAATGCTTCACATGACTAACAATCAATGCACTGACATCATGGACATTCTTTCATCTTTGGTGTTTTATCCAGGACAACAGGACAGAAGTGAAAAAAACAGATTATGCAAATTGAAAATGAAACAAGTGTTGGTGTAAACAAGGATCCCTGAAAATAGATTAATACATTTGTTGTATTCCTGCTAAAGGTCATGAAAAAATAAATTGTGGCTGACAGGTAAACAGCAACTAGTGAGGTAGAATGAAACATGCAGCAACATGCTAATAAAAAAATTACAATAGTCAGGTTTTAAGCATTGTCATATCTGAGAGGTCATTGGGTGAAATAAGTGACATCCTAACAGAAAATTTACGCAATGAATCCAATGTATAAAAAAAAAAAAACAATCACATTTTGTCGTGTAAAATTATGACAGAGGTAGTTTCAGCATAAACATTGCAAATCACATTTTTCGTGTTTAAAAAAAAAAAAGAAAAAACATCCACTATCACGAGTACAACTTAGACAGAAATTGGCAGTGATTTAGTTGAGTAGCATTGAGTAGCAGGATGCTACATAAAAGGAAAAATCCCCCGTCAGATCTTTTTTCCACAGTCAGATCTCAGATGTTTGTGATGTTCAATGCATTCCTGAAGTTACTTTGAGAAAAGAGAGTTGGTTGCAGCTCTGTTGTTGGCCACCCTGAACTTTTCTCATCTCCTTCGACTGCATCATTAATGCTCTACTGAGAGGCCTCTGTGGCTGGCTATGCAGGTTTGGTGCGAAAAGCTTCGTACTTTTAGCCATTTAACATGCCACATTGATTAATGATGTTTCAATGTCCCTGAGCTTACGTGGTTAAAAGTGAGTGGTTCATCTAAGATCACAAACTCCAAATTTCCCATGAAACATGCATGCAGAACAGATTTAATTATGTGGTAGTTATCATTGTGCAATAGAACTTCAATGTTTGTTTGTTTTTTTAAGATTCAGTGGGATTTAAGTGATTATTCTTATGAGGACAAAATGGACCTAAATGACAACAAAATCAAACACCTATGGTTTTGTCAAACAATTTCCTCAAAAACAAAAGTAATTTATAATTGGCATGGCTTCAAGCAAAGTTGATGTGAAACAATTGCATTTAAATAATTCCATCATTGTAGAAAATGAAAGAAACAACACTAGTTTGGAACCTCAAGTGATGCCAAAACACCTGATTTAGAAGATGAAGTAATACATACAGTAGTGTTCAAAATAATAGCAGTCCAATGTGGCTATCCAGATTATTCCACGTTTTCAGGATATATACTTTTTTATTGCTACTTGTCAAACAAGTTACCAGTAGGTGTAGTAGATTCTCAGAAAACCAAAGAGACCCAGCATTCACGATATACACGCTCTTAAGGGTGTGCAATTGGGCAATTTCTTGAAAGGGATGTATTTAAAAAATAGCAGTGTGGCATTCAATCAGTGAGGTCATCGACACTTTGTTCAGAAGATCAGCTTGTAAAATCCACACCAGACTGCTGTTTTTTGAACACACCCCTTTCAACAAATTGCCCAATTGCACAGCCTTAAGAGTGTGTATATCATGAATGCTGGGTCTCATTTGTTTTCCAAGAATGTACGGTACCTACTCAAAACTTGTTTGACATGTAGCAATAAAAATACTGAAAACATGGGTTAATCCGGTTAGTCACATTGGACTATTATTTAAAACACTACTGTGAAAGATTCATAGATGCAAGTATTGCCACATAAAATTTGTCTGACATCACATCAACTGAGTAACACTTTCATAAATTGCTGTGCATAAAGGAGTTTGTTTTTAATCAAGTTCACAAAAGTGAAACTGAACACAAGGGGTTACCCTCAGGCAAATTAAGACAATGAATACATGAGAACAATAACAATAACCCAAAACATTCAAATAACTAGGTACTGTACATGAAAATGTATTTTAAAAAAATAAAAGAAAAAAAGAGAACTGAAGCATTTGAAAGAGAAACACTACACTGTCTTGTGCTGGTATTAAGGCCGAAGATGCACATGGAGATGTGGGTGAAAGCTCCGACATTTGGACAAGCAAACTTTCTGGAGATGCACCTGATTCTCACTTTGATCATCACAAATTTTAATTGAGGGTCAATCAAACTACTTCCCCGACCCACACACACTCCCTATTAGTTTCACATTCAAACTACATCCACTTTCACCTGCTTGATGAAAACAATGACTATCATGCAAATCAAGTAGAAAAATTTTCCTACAGAGGACCTTCTATGTCCTAGAAGCTACATCTACTAACACAACAAGGACATCAGCGTGATCACTGGAGTAACTCCTGAATGCAATACATAACACTCACTTTACCCTGTTTCGATCCAGGCCAATAAGAACCTGAGAGAGGAACACACTGGGTGGGCAGTGGCCAAGGTCAAGGTCTCTGAACATCACCGATGTGTGCAAAAAAAAAAAAAAGAGTTCTTGCAATGACTGCATTTTTCTCTGCATTTCAAATGGTTTGCACATAGTGAAACTGGTCAATTCTAGAGGAATCACAGACAGACACCCAACCAGTTCAAAAATTAAAGAACATTTTTTGACAATAATGTGCATATCCGTCACAGAGACTAAAAGCCAGTGGTCTAGTCAATGTTCTAAACCACACTAAAATTCTCTCACTACATCATGAATTGATTATCTGCAATCTTTGTGGCTGAATTTGAATCAGCACATAAACATTCATTTCCTAGTCTGTGGAGTCAATCATCTTAATCTAAGTACCTGAGACAGTTTCATTCAGGTCCAATCTAATATTCTGGTTTTGGGATCTGTGCAAACACATGATTGGACTCAACAGGACCTGATAAAAGTCTGGTAGCAAATGTCTTTGCTGAGCTGTAGGGAATAGGTGTGTCTTTATGACAACTGGCTCATGTAATTACTGAACTATAACTGCTATCTGCTGTTTGCTTCCCCACAAATATTACAGCAAAACCTCGTTTATCACAGTTGTAACCTTACAAACTCCCTGCGAATAAATGAAATATGCAAAGTAGCCACAATTTTTTTATTGTATTATTATATGAATTTACAAATGCTATACATCTAAATGATTGATATGTGCTCCCCTTGAATGACGTTAATAACAAACCTGGTTTTAACAGATAATTTCCTGCCTTAATCATTAGCACTGTTCGTCACACTGATGGTCCTGGCAGTGTAGTCAGCTAAAAGAATTATGGGAAACTAGAATTCATTGCGGTGTTGTTTTTAACTACAGTATTGAAGTTATAGAAAACCAAGCTAAATGTTGCTCTTTACTTTTTTTATTTCATTCATGTCGATAGCATGATGAGTGTGCTTTAGCAATTGTAAGACTAAGGTAGGTAGTTGTGAATTTCATAAATGTGACAGTGGCTCGTGTTTTTTGTGTGTTTTTGTGTTCTTGAAATTCATGTTCTTTGGATCCTCAAGCAATTTGGTAACTTACCAAATGTATGAGTTCATATTACGAAGGTTTATTCTTCTGATAATAATAGTATAACAGTGCTGCCACGTTATAATCACAAACCCAATAATGGTAACTGTAAAGGAGATATGCCGATATGATTTATATATAACTGAAATGCACTGACTCCATAATAAAACAACTGCGATACAGCGAGGGATTACTGTAAATCATATGTGATGAATGCATATTGTGGGTGCAGGATTAGCAGCATTTTGGGGGAAATCTGGCAATGTGCTCATCTGTCAATCAGCGGGTCACCCCTCTGATTAAGATTGATTCATTTCTTATACTTATCCTTCATTGACAAGAAATGTTTTTGTCGAGCCAACAGCTCCATACCCCTCAATAGGCATTTGAAAGAAAAAAAAAAGCATTGCATAATAATTCGATCACAAAAAATAAAAAAAAAAAACCCACGAACTATCCTCCCTTACCTTTGCAATAAATCCTTACATCTCCACTCTATGATTGTAAAAAATACCCGTATACTCCTTTTCCAAAGAAGATCCCACTGATCCATATAGCTGTCACCTTCACTCATGGAATGTTACGCCTCCCATAAGCAGAATGTCCAAAAGTCCATGCAGCTAAAATATCTAATCTTTTCCAATATCTAATGTTTTTGATAGTATAAAACACAATTTCTTAATTTTTGATTTGCACAGCTACTTTGAACATCCAGACTCTGATTGGGGTGCCAAAGCACCCATTGGAATTTTGTATAAGACTGGGCAACTCTTTATTAACACCACAAAAATAGCAATAACATCTTCCTGAGGTAGTCTCAAAACACTCGTCACATATCTTCCCCCATCTGAATAAAACAAACCCTTTTTTTCTTTTTTGCAGTCTAGCTCTAATATTGGCAACACTGACACATTGAGCAAACTGGATACACACTTGTAAACTCCAAAGACCAATGCATCTATGAGCATTTGTTTTGTACAGAAGCATGTGCACAGTGTAAATCAGCATACATTCAGCTCTGTCGTGTAATAAATACAAAATGAAAAGTAATTAAAAAAAAAAAAACTAGCTGCTTGTCACATTCATTAGAGGCGAGACCGTTCCCTTAATTTGGGGTGTGGGAGCTTAGGGAGAGGGGGGTTGTGTTGTTAGGGTCAGGTAGGCCTCTAATTTCCAGAGGGGGCAGTCACACAGGGTGACGGGCCACTCCTGTAGCTGGTCAAACTGGATTTGCAGGAGTGCAAGACTGCTTTGAACAAGAGGGGGAGCTGCTCCAGAGGGACATTGACCAGCTTTCCTGAAAGCACATACAACTGGCTTAGCTTTTCTTTTGCTCATGCACATAGGCACAGATGATAAAACATACATTCTACTAAAGACTTCTGGAAGATTTTGGGCAACAAGAAAAGTGACAGCAGATGTTCATTGTTTTACTCAAATTGGTCTTACCTGCAATACAGCGGATCTCTGGCAGACACATCATGATCTCAGGGAAGCGTTTGGGCTGGTGCGGATATTTGTACTCAGTATAGTCTTGGCAGACATACCAATAGCGCTTGTTCAGCTGCTCAAGCTGAGAGATGTTTGACAGTCCTCTGATATCTGCAGAGGTGTAAAAGCATAAAAGCATAGAACAGTCGCGAGGAATACACTATGGATGAAAAAAAAACAGAGTAACAATAATGTTTGCTCTAGTACCTTGGTTTAGGAAGTTGATTGCTTTCATACAGGCATACTCCTCATTGCTGATCTTCAACTGGTGGAATTTACGAAATAGATAAATCAGCCTCTCCATCACTTCCATGCCATCCTCACTGAAACTGACGAATAACACAATTCAGTAAGGCCCATTTCAACAAACTATACATGAAATAAGACATTTAAGTCAGTCTTCGTTTTTAATATTGGCAACAATATGCAATTTATGATGAGTACCAAACGGTCATTTTCTTTATCACACAGCTTTCGAGGGGAAGCTCCACAAAGTTTAATTCACCCCAACAAAAATCATTGTTCTTATCTAGTTCATCAGTGCAACATTGAAACAGCTAGGTGCGGGCACTTTATATCAAACATTCATTCCTAAAACACAAGGAGTACATACTGAGATCTCAGTGGTGCTGCATATTAAGAGAAAGTGTGTCATGAGGTTAGATATTTCCAGCCGGATTTACACTCACTCAAACCCCCACACATCCTTTTATTCCTAACACTGAGAGCTATAACATTAGATCCCAGACAGATAGCCAGAGCTCTGCATTGGGGGGAGTCCTGTTCATGGACTACTTCGCTGGCCCCATTCCAATTCTATTTTTCCTAAAGTGATAGGGGGAATTATAAACCATTATGGAGATATAGAGCTAGCAGACTGGAACGGCTGGCTGTTTTAAGGGGAGTTGTTGCTGTGATACCTTAATTTTCGGAAAAATATTAGTTGGCCATTACAGTAATCCTAAAATTGGACATCTAATGTGATAGAAAACACAACCCCCCAAAATGCTAAGAGGAGGCAACACCAGGCCATAAACAGTATAATGTCAAATTAATGCAGGGGAATATGCCTTTAGAATGTTTCCATTTACAATGAATACCGCACAGTAAAGGCGTTTTTGTTGAGTTACCTATCATAAGAAAAAAAAATAATAATAACGGTGAGTGGCAATGGTGACAGGGAGACGGGCATGACAGATGACTTTCAAGCCGATCAAAATACACACTCCAATTACAATAACATAAAATACAAATAAAAATAGAAAATGATTTACAAATCCTTTTCAACCTACACACAACAAAGACAAGATGTTAAACTGATGAACTTTTTTTTTTAATAAAAACCCTGAGAAAGGGTCATGTTTATCACAGTTATATGACCTTTCCTTTAAAAAAAATAATCAATAAGGGTTTGGTCACTAAGGACATGAATTTTTGAAACTTTACAGTTGGAATTTTTTACCATTCTTGTTTGATGTACAACTTCTGCAGCTCAATGGGCGGAGGTCTCCTTTTTGAGTTTCATTAATGTGCCACACATTGTTAATTGGAGACAGGTCTGGACTGCTGGCAAGTCAGTCTAGTACTCACAATCTTTCTCAATGAAACTACACTGTTGTAACATCTGCAGAATGTGGTTTGGCATTTTCTTGTAGAAATAAATGGGAATGTCTAAGAAAAAGACATTGCTTGGATGGAAACAGACTATGCTGCTCTGACACCTCTGTGTACCTTTCAGGATTGTGGTACCCCACAGATTTACAAGTTACCCATGTTATGGGTACTAACAGAGTTCCATACCTTCACAGATGCTGGGTTTGGGACTTTGCTCTGGTAACAGTCTGGATTCTCTTTCACCCAGAGGACATAACGTCCATAATTTTTCAAAAACAAACCACAGCATACTTTTTCACTTTCCGTCAGCCAATCTCAGATGAGCTCGGGCTCAGAGAAGCCGAAGGCACTTCTGAGTGTTGTACACATACTGCATGGTTTTCACCTTGCATGGTAGAGGTTTAACTTGCATTTGTAGTGTAGTGACGATCTGTGTGAACTCACAATGGTTTTCCGAAGTGTTCCTGTGCCCATGTGGCAATATCCTTCACATAATAATGATAGTTTATAATGTAGTGCCACCTGAGGCCTCGAAGCGCCAGGGCATTCAATGTTGGTTTTGGGCCTTGTCGCTGACATGCAGAGATTTTTGATGATATTATGGACCATAGATGATGAAAATCCCTGAATTCTTTGCAATTGTACGTTGTTCTTAAACTGTTGGGACTATTTGCTAACACAGTTGTTCACAAAGTGGTGAACCTCGCCCCATCCTTGTTTGTGAAGCACAAAGCCTCTAAGGGATAATCCTTTTTTACGGCATCATAGCACTCGCCCATTTCCAATTAACCTGTTCATCTGTGCAATGTTCAAAACAGGCATAAGTATTTAGTAGAAAAGTATTTGTACATCATTATATCTTCTTTTTATTTACTTTTTACACAACATCCCAACTTAATTAGAATTGAGGTTTGTATATTCAACAACAGTGGGCCAACTCTAACCTTTTTGGATGCCCAGGGATACCTCCCCCTATGCCGCCACCCCTGAAGATCACTGCTACCACAAAATGCTTGTCAAACAACTGCAAAACATTTTCATGTGTCAATTGGTCTTAAATTTCCAACTTAAAGGTCAACTGACATCCATATATACATTTTAAAATACATATTATGAAAAATACATATAATATTCACTTCAATGTCTATACGAAAAAAAAAATGTGCGGAGACCGTGTCATTCATGCGTCAAGTTGCAGAAGTCTCACTCGACATCCTAGTACCAGCTATATTGCCTGCAACGTCATTTTCAGATGTCACATTGAGACAGTCGCCATTGAGAAGGTGCTGTGCCACCCACTATGGGAGATGAACAAGAGAGATTTTTGTATTTTTCTGACACCCCTCCTGAGACTGAAGCTCATTTCGAAGAAGAGAACATCACAGGATCGAGTGAAGTGACTGGGGCAATATTACCCTATCGTTTCAAGCCATATTTACATGAGATGCGGATCACTTCGAACTAACAACAGACTCCCCGATAGATGGATGAGGAACCTGATGAAATATTAAATGACAGGCCTATAATTGTTTGATTTCCTAACTCTTTTACAAGTCTTGTGTATGTAGCATACTCAGGAGGACCCATGCCGGGCGAAGTAACTACTTCAGGGGTGCCTAGACGCCGGTGGCCAGTGAGCGCTCCTTTCTCCACCCCGCACGCGGCCAAACCACCTCCCCGCCCGATCCACCTCGCCGGGCTGTTCGATGGGGGACGACTAAAACGGCGGGCCGGCGGATGACAATAACGGTGGGCTGGTGGACGACAACAAAGCTGGCGTACTTTATGAAGTTATGGCGCGAATGTTTTGTTACGTTCTGAGTGAAGGATTATGTCGTCGGACGCGGATGGAGCTTTTTAGTATTGCTGCTTTTGGAGAAGTTTTTCGAGTTTGGTGACTATACATCTAGTAAGATAGTTAAGGCATGTTACATGCTACAAAATTGTCTTTGTACTTCTATCTTGTTATTGTTTTGTGTTGTATTGTGTGTGATTAAATTGTCTTAAATGCAATACAAGTGCTTGTTGTATTTTGTCGGTTTGGCCAAGGGGATTTATTCTAAATTAACATGTAACATATACTATAAACTGTGATACAAATTAGTCCCCCAAAACTATTATTGTTATTAACATCCTGATGTGTGGTGAAAAAAATCGGAGAGGTCCATTCCGGCTGACTTTTTTAACTTAAAAACATACAAAAAAATATGCTATATGTGTCAGTTGACCTTTAAAAAGTAAATGATCCAACAGTAATTTAAAAAAAAAAATAGTGTTTGCTTGTACAGTATGGCGGAAAAACAGATGTACTTTTTCAATTAATGAACTATCCTTGTCTCAATAAGCGTCTTGGAAAACAGATGGAAGAAAGAAGACTAAATATAAGATTATTGAAAACAAACATTTGGCTCTGGTTTATCTTCAATCCAGTTGTCGTTGAGTAGTAGTATGATAGAATGAAAATAAACCAATGGACTGAAAATAAAAGGTTGCTATATTGTCATTTCCACAGCTCCTCACCCCTGCAGCTCATCATCAGATGGTGTGTACTTGGCTGTGACATTGGCCAGGTCACCAAAGATCTGGGCGCTGTAGATTGTGAGACAGGAGAGCAGGATGAGCTCCTGCCAGGTGGAACTGAGCAGGCAGGTGTAGTCCTCTATGGAGAGCTCACAAAAGAAAGGCAACTTCTTGATCCATGAGATTTGGCGGAAGAGCAGCTCGTCTGCCAGGCGACACAGCAAGGCAAACAGCTCCACCTGGGTTACCTTGTATCTTATGTTAAAAAACAACAAAAAAAACAATTTAAAGAAGATAGATGGAATTATACATACATTTACAGAAATTAACTTTTCATAGTGTGTTAAACTATCTATGGAGTATTCACATTTAATGACATTTAAAAATTTTGATACCATTCAAATTCAGGATTGTGAAAGCAGTGAACTACTCATATTGGGGATCAAACCAGGCTAAAAAATAAAAAAAAATAGGTTCAACCCCAGTTCAAAAAATTATATATCAGAATCAGATTCAGCTTTAATGACCAAATATGTAACAACACACAAGGAATTTGTCTGTGGCAGTCGGTGCCGCCTTGGTACAACATTTGTATTTAGTATTGAGAAAAAGAACAAACAAACTAACAAGAATGAAGAACAATAGACAGCCAATTAATCGGGAACTATTTCTTATAAGAGTCACAGTTGTGCAAAGATGCAGTCTTTATATGAGCATTATGTTAAGCTTATACAGTGTGCATTGACAAGATACGTTTCACTATAATAGAGCAGTGCAATGGCAATTGTGCAAAGGGTGCAGTTTAAAGTGATGAATCGTGCGGTAGTCTACAGCAGGGGTGCCCAGACTTTTTTACCCCAAGATCTCCTTTTAAGCGGCCAGCCTCTCGCGAACTACCGACGACAGGGGAAGTGGGGGTGTGGGGGGTGGGATAGATGATGATGATGCCCCCAAACAGTTTTAAGGTTAATATTATGTTGCCTCCTATATTTAAAATATAGAATTAGCTTTTTGGGTGCAGTATTGTCTGTGCTTTCATCCTGGATCAGGCTGTGCCAAGGTGGAATTTTAAAATTACACACCATCTCATCCTGCACTTTCTACTTTGACTTCAGACCAGACCTTTCACACTCGGAAAAGAGAAAATCTCATCCATTATAAAACACATTGATGGGCTGCATAAGTACTGTAACATTTCTAATTATGAATATACATCTTTTGGGGGGGGGGGTGTAAGGTAAACTAGGAAAAGAGAGTATGGCAGAGCAGCGGTCGTTGTTAGAGAAAGTTCCGTGTCCTACCCAAAAGAAACTAGTGGCTTCTTTTCATTTTTTACAGTTTGTGTGTGAATTGTGCCATTGGATGTAACAACCAGTCATCCCTCACTGATTGAATCACATTGCAAAATGCCACAAACTGAATAGCTGCATGTTATACTTTCAATTTGAATGATTTTTTTTGTGCGCTATGCAGTATATCTGCGAAGAGACTGCATCAGCAATGCACAATTGTGGACGCGTGCAGATTAGAGGGACCATTGGCTGACGTTTTTTTGTTTTTGTTTGGCATGCCGTCCCGTGATCGACCGGTGGATTGCGATCGACGCATTGAGCACCCCTGGTCTACAGTATATATTACTAATACTAATATTGATTGGACTAGCATAGTGTGAGAGGGTGTGTCCCAAAAACGGCAGAAAATATTAGGATTGCTGATCAGGAATTTAATGACTGAATTGTATGAGGGAAAAAATAGTTTGAATGCCTGCTAGTATCGTTTTGGATTGAACGGTAGCGCCTACTCGACGGAAAGAGCTGTTGACTGGGATGTGGAGGGTCTGAAAGGATCCTACCAGTCCTGGTCCTAGAGTGGCGTGCAAGTCTTCAAGTTTAGGTAGGGTGGTGGCGACAATCCATTCAGCGGTTTTGATTGTCCGTTGCAGCTGGAGTTTGTCCTTTTTTTGGCAGCCCCAAACCAGACTGTGATTGAAGTACACAGTACTGACCACTGTTTAGAACAATCTTAGCAGCTCTTGTGACAGGCCGTTCTTCCTCAGAAACTGGGCTTTTTTGAGGATGGAGTTGATGTTTGTCTCCCACTTCAGGTCCTTTGAAACTGTAATTCCCAAGGACTTGAAGGTCTCAATGGTTGACACAAGACAGTGGGACAGCGTGAGTGGCAGCTGTGGTGAAGGATGCCTCCTGAATTTCACAATTTTTTCTACAGTCTTTAGAGTGTTCAATGTCAGGTTGTGTTGGCCACATCAAAGCTGCAGTCTTGCCACTTCTTGTCGATACGCTGATTCGTCACCATCTTTGATGAGGCCAATGACTGTGGGGTTATCTGCGAACCTCAATAGATTGACAGTCGGATGACACGAGGTGCAGTTGTTAGTGCGCGAGAAGAGCAGAGGGTAAAGAGACACAATTTAAGGCTGCCCCGATGCTGTGTCCTGCCCGTCAGGAAGTTGTAGATCCACTGGCAGATGGCAGGCACGACCCTGAGCTGGAAAAGCTTGGAGGAGAGGAGTTCAGGGATGATGGTGTTAAATCCAGAGCTGAAGTCCATGAACAGGATCCTCGCATAGGCTCCCTTGCTGTCGAGATATTCAATGATGAAGCAGACCTGCTAGCTCGATAGGCAAACTGCAGTGGGTCAAGGTGGAACCCGTGACACGCCTGGGGTGGTCCTGCACAAGGCGCTCAAAGGACTTCAGACCACAGATTTCAGGCAATAGGGCTGTGGTCATTAATACATGAGACTACTGCTTTTTTCAGGACTATGATGATGGTGGAGCGTAACTTACTGTAATTAAATCACAATACATTTGGACCCACTGCCGTTTGCCTATCAAGCTAACAGGTCTGCAGGTGATGCTGTCAACATGGGTCTGTACTTCATCCTTGAACGTCAGGGAACCTATACAAGGATCCTGTTTGTGGACTTCAGCTCTGCGTTTAACACCATCATGCTTGAACTCTTCTCCTCCAGGCTTCTCCAGCTTAGCGTCTCGCCTGCAATCACCGAGTGGATCTACAATTTCCTGACAGGCAGGGCACAGCAGGTGAGGTTGGGGGACACCACCTCATCCACGCACACAATTCACACTGGGGCACCCCAAGGTTGTGTCCTCTCCCCTCTGCTCTTTTCTCTCTACATAAACGACTGCACCTCGAGGCCCCCAGCTGTCAAACCCCTGAGGTTCGCAGATGATATAACAGTCATAGGCCTCATCAAAGACGGCGACGAGGCTGTGTATCGACAGGAAGTGGAGAGTCTGGAGCTTTGGTGTGTGTGAGTCTGGTGCTTTGTGTGTTGTACACTCTAAAGACTGTAGAAATGATTGTGGACTTCAGGAGGCATCCTTCACCACAGCTGCCCCTCATGCTATCCCATAGATGTCAAACCCTGGCCTGATTTGGCTTGTGGTGTTATTATATTTGGCCCGCGAGGCAATTTCAAATTAATATTAGAGCTGGCCCGCCACCATTACAAGTATTACACACTTGTTTGGTTCGATATTAAAAAGTTCATTAGTTCAATATTGACCCGTGGCTTTGTTCAACTTAAAATTTTGGCCCACTGTGAATTTGAGTTTGACACACCTATCCAACTGTCTTGTGTCAACCGTCAAGAGTTCTTGGAAATTACAATCTCACAGGACCTGAAGTGGGAGACGAACATCAACTCCATCCTCAAAACGTCCAGCAAAGGATGTACTTGACTGTGTATTGTTCTTTGATCTTGTTGGATCCTTTGTTCTTCTTCTCAGTAATCAACATGAATGTTGTACCAGGGTGGCACTGACTGCCAGAGAAAAATTCCTTGTGTTGTAAAATACTTGCCCACTAAAGCTTCTTCTTCTTTTCCTTTCGGCTTGTCCCGTTAGGGGTCGCCACAGCGTGTCATCTTTTGCCATCTTAGCCTATCTTCTGCATCTTCCTCTCTAACCCCAACTGCCCTCATGTCTTCCCTCACCACATCCATAAACCTTCTCTTTGTTCTTCCTCTCACTCTTTTGCCTGGGAGCTCCATACTCAGCATCCTTCTACCAATATACTCACTCTGTCACCTCTGAACATGTCCAAACCATCGAAGTCTGCTCTCTCGAATCTTGTCTCCAAAACATCTTCTGTCATATAACACACCAGACACCTTTCGCCAGCTGTTCCAACCTGCTCAGACCAGTTCCTTCACTTCCTTACCACACTCACCATTGCTCTGGATTGTTGACCCTAAATATTTGAAGTCGTCCACCCTCGCTATCTCTTCTCCCTGTAGCCTCACTCTTCCCCCCTCCACTTTTCTCATTCACACACATATATTCTGTTTTACTTTGGCTAATCTTCATTCCTCTCCTTTCCAGTGCATGTCTCCATCTTTCTAATTGTTCCTCTGCATGCTCCCTGCTTTCACTGCATATCACAATATCATCTGCGAACATCATGGTCCAAGGGGATTCCAGTCTAACCTCATCTGTCAGCCTATCCATTACCACTGCAAACAGGAAGGGGCTCAGAGCTGATCCCTGATGCAGTCCTACCTCCACCTTAAATTCCTCTGTCACACCTAAGGCAAACCTCACCATTGTTCTGCTGCCATCATACATGTCCTGCTGATTCTGATTATTGTAATTCAATTGTTACCCCATACTGACACTTTAAAGTATGACTCGACAGATGTGTACATAAAACCGCTAGCAAAAGCCCTAGCACTAGGTTACTAGGCTACGTAACGTTTTGGTGCCTGCTTGCAAGCCGTATCATATTAAAAGTATGTGAACACACCTCAATGTAGCCTTACATGAATGTCCTTCCCTGCTCTGAGCACCGGTTACCACAACACTTATTTTTTTACCCATTATCTTCTTTTAATACAGTGCTGTCATATCCATGGTAACGAACATACAATTGCATTTGATTTGACCAGATAAAAGCTCACTGATCATAAAAAAAAAAATGGGTTGCATTGGTATCGGAATATAAGGTTCTATTGCAGTAGTTTGACATAGTGAAATCGTGAAAGAACAAATTTGTCTTGTAGTCTGATCCAAGCATTACATGTTATCTCTCAGCTATCTTCTCTCTCACATGGAGCCAACATAATTTTTTTTTTATATTTATTGGTTGTCAGATTTTTACAGTTCTTTGTTAAAAGACATGAAAAACTATAAATGCTACTATATAAAAATAAACTGGCTTTTGGATTCAAATATACTGTGCAGGAAGACAACAGAGTACATGTCTTTCTAGTCATCAGTCAATGACATCATTGGTTGGATTGGTGAGTTATGATATCAAAACCGATCATCAAAAAAATGCCAGTTATCAGCTGATTTGATCCGGCCGATAAAATGGGTGTAAAGTCTAGTCACAACATTTGACAACTCGAGCAAGGGATTAATGAAGAAGAAACCACTATGGAAAAAAAACAAGCGCAACAAATAAACTCAGAGCTTGCTATTATTCCGGGAGGGTTGAAGAAATAACTTAATTTGCTGGACATCGGTGTAAACAGGGTGTACAAAGTGAAGTTGCGAGAGGCATGAGCGCAATGGAGGACAAACAGCGAACACAGGTTTATTAAAAGGCAGTGCCAGGCAAGTTACGTCACATTTGTGAATGGATTGTGGATTCTTGGGCCAACTTCTTCTGCTTTCACTGTTGTTCGAAAAGCGGGCATCATATCTTAGGACCTGCACGGCAATTACACTGACAATGACAATGACGAGATGGAACCTGGCATGTTTCATGGGGAACTGAATCAGCTGTTCATTTTGGATACAAAAAATAAGGAGTTTGATGGATTTGTGGATAAGGATTAATAAAAAATTAACGTGAGTAGAGACATTGTAATATACTTCAATAAAGTACAACCGGACTAACTCTTTACATGGTTAAATACTTGGAAAAATTACAATAGTTGTTGTCAGTGTTGGTCCCGGTGCCTTTTTAAATAGCGTGCATGCATTCTACCATATGTTTTAAGCTAGTCTCGCTATATGCTTTGTGGTGCTAAACATTTGTAAATAGCATTTAACGTGCATCTTTTGTGTCAATTATTTCGTTGCTCATCGTTTTGGTTGTTTTGTTGTCTGCTGGTTCTGCGTTTCTGTTTGCTGTGGTGGAATGAATTTGAACTGGTGTGACACCATGGGCAAAGATGGATTGTTGAGTTTTAACTTGCTTGCATCAGCTTGTTGTAAGCTTGTTTTTATGCTTACAAAAATAAAGCTACAATTGTGCCTCGATGTCTCGTGAGCACCATCATGACTGCACCCAATAATACTGCAACTGAGACTGCACGTTTTGATGCAATGCATCTTATGGTCATGAAAATACAGTACTCCAGACATCATTTTGCTATTGTGGCATTTACATCACCAAGTCATGCAAAGTGGACGACATTATGTTTCTAACGGCTTTTACTGAAGACGCAACCGGCAGCACATCAAGCACGGACTGACTGCTAGACTAACTGGAATACACACATCATGGGAATCAGGACTGTGTCACAAAGCCGCGGTATTGTGCCCTTCATCTTTTACTCTGCGACATCCCCCCACCTTTTTTTTTTTTCCAAGTACGCAAAACACTATAGGAACACTAACTTTTAGCATGAATTCAAAAAATATGTTTACTCTTTAGCTAGGTCATTACTTATTAAAAAAAAACCTCTTTGATATAGCCAACAAAACATTCTTACAGTGTTTTTTCTACTTTCTGTTTTTTTTAACATTATCTGAGGGTGTGGGTAGACTACCAACAAGCACTGGCAGTGGTTAAGTCCTGCTCTGCTGGCTCTCGCTGTCCATCTGGATCTGTCGGCTGACGAACATCCATCTTTTGTGGTGGTGACAGCTCCTGGTTGACCAGCTGGATGTTGCGCCAGTTCCGTCGTGGGGTGTCGCCTTGCTCTGTCTCCAGTGTAAAGGAACGTGTTGCAGCCTCCTGGCATTTCACAGTCGCTGGTGTTGTCCAAGCCTTTTCCACGTCAATCTTCAATCCGACTTTGTAACTGATGGAGAGTGAAGGCAGAGGCTTGGCAGAGTACCAACATTTGGAGTATTTCTCATGGGATTGTTTTGCTTTTGCGTCATTTTTCTTGACAGTCTCTAGGTTAGGCCACATTGGCCGCAAGGTCTCTTTGAGTATAGGGAGAGTTGTACGGATTTTTCGGCCCATTAGCAAGGCAAGACTTTGCCTAGTTGGCTCTCTTGGTGTTGAACGGTAGCGCAGAAGAGTTAGGTGAGGTTTGTCTCGCTTGAGAATCCCCTTTGCAGTCTTCACAGCACGTTCTGCCATGCCATTGGATTGTGTGAAATGAGGGCTCGAAGTAATGTGCTGGAAGTCGTACTCAGCTGTAAAGTTTTTTAACTATTCACCTGAAAACTGAGGGCATTTGTCTGTCCTAAGAACCTCTGGAATCCCGTAGCATGTCAAGATGCTTTTCAACTTCTGTATAAATGTTTCTGAGTTTGTCTTTGGTAAGTCAAGGATCTGGAGCCATCTAGAGAAGTAGTATATCATGATTAAGTAGTGATGACCTTTCAACTCACACAGGGCAGCTGCGAGCTTTTGCCATGGAAAATCTGCCACTGGCATGGGGATCAACGGTTCTCTGTTCTGGCTCGGTCTGTAGATGTTGCAAAGTTTACATGATGTCGCAAGCTTTTTCACATCGCTGCCTATGCCTGGCCACCACACAGCGCCACTGTACCATTCTCGGCACTTGGTAAAGCCATGGTGTCCCTCGTGAATCTACTGCAACATGTAGTCTCTCATACTGCTGTGAATCACAATCTGCTTGCCACGTCGCAACAATCCATTGGCCTCACTGAGTGAGCCTAGATCTTTGAAGTAGGTGCTTGGTCTGACAGCTACACACTTTCCGTTTTGGACATCCTTGAGGACACACTGGAGTTCAGCCTCTGTTCGTGTTTAGTCATATCTTCTCAATGACTGACTTCTTCACTCTCGGGGTGTCCTCAACTGAGTCCACTTACGCTTTCACCTCCGCTTCTAGGTCACCTGGCTCGGTGTCCATCATGGGTTGCCGAGACAGGGCATCTGCGACGACTAGGTGTTTGCCTAGAATATATTCTGTGACTGGGTTGAACTTCATTAACCTGATAAGCAGGCACTGACAACGAATTGGTGCGGTGACAACGAATTGGTGCAGTGTCGAGGTCTTTTGAGTTGATTAGGGTTACCAGTGGCTTGTGGTCTGTAAGTAGCTTGTAGCTCTATAAGGAGCAAAGATAGTGGTAGAAACGCTGAGAGGCCCACACTCCTGCAAGGCACCCTTTTTCAATCCGAGAGTATCTCTTCTCGGCATCAGTCAGCATATTGCAACAGGCTTGAGGACCAAATCATGGCTCTACAGAAGGACCCCTCCGAGCCTGTAACTGCTTGCATCTGCGCTGACAACAATTGGCTTTGCCAGATCAAAGAATTCCAAGACTGGTGCTAATGAAATCAACCATTTCACTTCTGTGAATCCTCTGTCTTGCCGTGGACCCCAGGACCAATCACGCTCAGTCTTGAGTAGCTCGTTGAGCGGCTGTAACACAGTGGCGAGGTTTGGTAGGTAATGTCGTAGGTAGTTCACCATACCAAACAGCCATCTCAGTTCACAGATGTTCTGAGGTGGTTCCATTGTTATAGCCTTTGCTTTTTTTTTTTGGTCAGGGGCTATGTCTTTGGTCATGACTTGTCGCAGGAAGTTCAGCGCTGGTTGGCTAAGCTTGCCTTTTTAATAGAACTGCGGTGGTGATGGTCTCCATGACTCTCTTTAGCCCCTGGTCGTGTAACTCTTGTGTTTCTCCTAAAGCCAATATGTCATCCATCTACACGACTGTCCCCTCGTGCCCATGCAGAAGATCGGACATCTTTCGCTGAAAGATTTCGGGCACTGATGTGATACCAGTGGTATCCGCTTAAAACAGTATCTGCCTAAGTGAGTGATAAAGATGGTGAGACGTGCACTGTTCCCTTCAAGAGGAATATGCCAGAATCCGCTTTCGGCGTCCAGGCTGGAGAACACTGTACTCTTCGCTAGCTTGGGCAGTATGTCGTCCAAGGAAGGTAAGACAAAGTTTTTCCGTTTCACATTTTCTATGAGTTTTTTCAGGTCCACGCAAATTCTTAATTTTCCATTCTTTTTCATGACAAGTACAATGGGCACACACCATTCGGTTAGATCAGTCACTTTATCTATTTCGCCCATCGACTCCATTCTCTAATTCCTCTTCGACCCTAGGGAGTAGTGGAATCGGTACCCGCCGTGACGTAGCAATGCTGTATGGCTCAGCGCCTTCTTTGAGTGTGATTGTCACTGGTGCTCCTTTTAGAGTGCCGAGGGCACTGGAGGTGTTGATCTTGTCAACGCGCTTAATTAGGCCTAGTCGGGTTGCCACTGTTCTGCTCAGGTGACAACCACACGGAAGCAGCAATTTCGCCGTTGCCCACTGATTTTGGCTTTTAGTTTAGCTAAAAACTGCCTCCTTGTTGTCACTGTGCCTCCAGGACTTAGAAGGGCATTCTTCAGTTCTGAGTTGAGGCTTTCTCCGTAGCGAGTCGTATGTGACTTCAGACATGAGTGACGTGTCTGCACCGGAATCTATTTTAAATGAGACTGGCGTATCTGTTACTGTTAGAGTGGTGTGCCATGGTGGCTCGTACTCTGCAATTGGTGCATCTTTGTGTTCAAGCTCTACTGAGCCTAGAAACACAGTCTCGCTCTCATCAGCTTCGGTTATTTCTTGTACAGCTTTTGTATAGCACACTGTTGCAAAGTGCCCAATTTTGTTACACTTCATGCAATTTTTTTTCCTTTTGCATGGCACTGTTCGGCCTCTATATGATTATGCCCACATCTCGTGCACATACCCTTTTCATGCTGCCATATCTCTTATGTTCAGTTTTCCTCACCGACTTTACATTGTCTACGTGCACTGTGCCGTGCTCTCTCTGTTTTCTATGACTTGACCAATTCACAATGTCTGGGTGTTTCAATGGCGGTCTTCAATGTTAAATCACTTTTCATTTGCAGTCTTTGTGACACTTGTTTATCACAAATTCCAATCACTATGTGATCCCGCATTTGCTCTTCTTTTAATACTTCAAAATCACAGCTTTCACCTAACTCATAGAATTGCCTGAGAATGCTTCCACACTTTTACCTGGTTGTTGATTTCTGGAGTGAAACTTAGCATGCTCATAGATAACATTCGGAATGAAGTACTCGTCGAATTTAGCCATGACAACGTCATATCAATCTGCATCGGATGCATTAGTAAACATAAACGCCTTGAATAAGTGCTCTGCTCCGCTCCCATGGAATAAATCAATGCATTAAACCTGCACTTTTTCCTCTTCCCCCGTAAGCAGTGAAGCTATACGACACCTGCTGAATCTTTGCTTCCAGTTAGTTTGAGAAATCAAACTGCTCCGGTAGAGGAAACCTTGCCATGGCGATGTAAACACCACATTCATGTCCGACGTTTCGTTGCTCAAATCCACTTTTCTTCTGACACCATGTGGCGTTTACATCGGCAAGTAACACAAGGTGGACGATATTATGTTTCTAATTGCATTTATTGAAGACGCAACTGACTGCACATCAAACACAGACAGACTGCTAGGTTAACTGGCATACACACATCATAGAACCCAGGACTGCGTCACAAAGGCGCAGTATTGTGCCCTTGATCTTTTACTCGATGTGACAGCTCTGAAAAATAATAATAATTCAGACTTCTTTTGCATCGTTACAATCCGCAAATAGGTGAATTCGCAAATGCTGAACCATAAAAATGCAGTCAATTTTAACAAGATTCCAAGATCCTACTTACAATTTAATCTGAAAGAGAGATTGTGCACGTGACGTCACTGTGTTTACGGTGTCATATTGCCAGTCAAACAAAGGTGCTCGGCATTGCGGGAGTCGTTGAACCGGAGAAGATTTTTCAAATTGCCCGACACCTGTTGTGCTGTTGGTTGTCACAGTATACGAGACAGTTCTTCAAAGATATCATTCTATAGAATACCATCTGAAAAGACCAGAAAAGATTGATGGATACAGGATGGATGGTAGCCAACAAAATACACACGCCTGTGTCGTGATCATTTCATTTCAACTAGGAATTATTCTTCTCAATCTCAAATTATTAACAAGTATTTATAACACCAACTTGACTCATTTGAGAACTGCGTATTCAAAAAATTAAACTCGCTGTAACAAGGAGGTTTACGGAGGTAAGCATGTGGCAGCAATAGGCTTCCATGTATGGAGGAGACAACTCACTGTCCTAATTTTTTTCCCAATCATAGTTAATTAATGCGTGTTTGTTTAAAACCAGGGGTCATTTATTTAAATATTGGTATTTGTATTGAAAAAAAAAAAATAAATGTATATATATATATATATATATATATATATATATATATATTATATATATATATATATATATATTATATATATATATATATATACACACACACACACACACACACACACACACCACACACACATTTATGAGGTCGTGGCCCGGGCTAACTACGCATGCCCCCGGCACTGTTATTCTGCAAGGCGTAGGTGAAATTGAGGGTATTGAGTATATTGTGATTAGTGGCTATCCCCCAAAGGTAGGATGTGACCTTGAGTTGAAAGAGAAATTCTGGAAGGAACTAGATGAAGTACTCCTGAGCATCCCAGAGAGAGAGAGAGTTGTGATTGGTGCAGATTTCAATGGACAAGTTGGCGAAGGAAACAGGGGCGAGGAAAAACTGATGGTAAGCATGGCATTCAGCAAAGGAACTTTGAGAGTAAGATGGTGGTGGACTTCGCAGGAAGGATGGAATTGGCAGTGGTGAACACTTATTTCCAGAAGAGACAGGAACATAGAGTGACCTACAAGAGCGGAGGTAGAAGCACGCAGGTGGATTATATTTTGTGCAGACGATGTCTTCTGAAGGAGGTTACTGATTGTAAGGTAGTGGTGGGGGAGAGTGTAGCTCGACAGACTAGGATAGGGGTGTGTAGGATGACTCTGGTAGCGGGTAGGAAGATTAAGAAGACAAAGGTAGAGCAGAGAATTAGGTGGTGGAAGTTGAGAAAGGAAGAATGTTGTGTGGCCTTTCGGAAAGAGGTGAGACAGACTCTAGATGGACAGGAAGAGCTCCCGGAAGACTGGAATACTACTGCCAAGATACTCAGAGAGGCAGGCAGGAGAGTACTTGGGGTGCCTTCTGGTAGGAAAGGGGAGAAGGAGACTTGGTGGTGGAACCCCAAAATACAGGAAGTCATCCAAGGAAAGAGATTAGCAAAGAAGATGTGGGACATGGAGAGGACTGAGGAGAGGCCCAAGGAATACATTGAGATGCGACGTAGGACAAAGGTAGAGGTGGCGAAGGCTAAACAAGAGGCATATGACGACATGTACACCAGGTTGGATGCGAAAGAAGGAGAAAAGGATCTCTACAGGTTGGCCAGACAGAGGGATAGAGATGGGAAAGATGTACAAAAGGTAAAGGTGATTAAGGATAGAGATGGAAATGTGTTGACTGGTGCCAGTAGTGTGCTAAATAGATGGAAAGAGTACTTTGAGAAGTTAATGAATGAAGAAAAGGGGAGAGAAGGTAGAGTAGAAGAGGGAATTGTGAAAGACCAGGAAGTTGCAATGATTAGTAAGGGGGAAGTTAGAAAGGCACTGAAAATAATGAAAAATGGAAAGGCACTTCATCCTGATGACATACCAGTGGAGGTATGGAAGCAATTTGGAGAGGTGGCTCTGGAGTTTTTGACCAACTTATTTAATAGAATGCTAGCGGGAGAGAAGATGTCAGAAGAATGGAGGAAAGGTGTGCTAGTACCCATTTTTAAGAACAAAGGCGATGTTCAGAGCTGTGGGAATTATAGAGGAATAAAGTTGATGAGCCACACAATGAAGTTATGGGAAAGAGTCGTGAAGGCTAGACTCAGGGCAGAAGTAAGTATCTGCGAGCAATAGTATGGTTTCATGCCTAGAAAGCGTTAGCACAGATGCATTATTTGCCTTAAGGATCCCTGTGGCAAAGTACAGAGAAGGTCAGAACGAGCTACATTTGTGTCTTTGTAGACCCAGAGAAAGCCTATGACAGAGTATCAAGAGAGGTACTCTGGTACTGAATGCGCAAGTCTGGCAGGGCGGAGAAATATGTTAGAATAGTACAGGACATGTATGAGGGCAGCAGAACAGCAGTGAGATGTGCCGTAGGTGTGTCAGAAGAATTTAAGGTGGACGTGCGACTGCATCAGGGATCCGCACTCAGCTCCTTCCTGTTTGCAGTAGTAATGGATAGGCTGACAGATGAGGTTAGACTGGAATCCTCTTGGACTATGATGTTCACAGATGATATTGTGATCTGCAGTGAAAGCAGGGAGCAGGCAGAGGAACAATTAGAAAGATGGAGGCACTTACTGGAAAGGAGAGAAATGAAGATTAGCCAAAGTAAAACAGAATATATGTGCATGAATGTGAGGGGTGGAGGAGGAGGAGTGAAGCTTCAGAGAGAAGAGATAGCGAGGGTGGATGACTTCAAATACTTGGGGTCAACAATACACACCAATGGAGAGTGTGGTAAGGAAGTGGAGAAACGGGTCCAAGCGGGGTGGAACTGTTGGCGGAAGGCGTCTGGTGTTCTTTGAAAAAACAAAAATCTCCACTAGGACGAAGGGCAAAGTTTATAAAACAGTGGTGAGGCCGGCCATGATGTACGGATTAGAGACAGTGGCACTGAAGAAACAACAGGAAGCAGAACTGGAGGTAGTGGAAATGAATATCCTGAGGTTCTCGCTTGGAGTGGACAGGTTGGATAAGATTACAAATGAGCTCAATAGAGGGACAGCCAAAGTTGGATGTTTTGGAGACAAGGTTAGAGAGAGCAGACTTAGATGTTTTGGACATGTTCAGAGGCGAGAGTATGAATATATTGGTAGAAGAGTGCTGAGGATGGAGCTGCCAGGCGAAAGAGCAAGAGGAAGACCAAAGAAAATGTTGATGGATGTACTGAGGGAGGATATTAGGACAGTGGGTGTTAGAGAGGAAGATGCACAAGATAGGCTTGGATGGAAAAAGATGACACGCTGTGGCGACCCCTAACGGGACAAGCCGAAAGGAAAAGAAGAAGTATTGAAAAAACTGATTTGCTCCATCACTATGTGGGATTTATTCTTGATTGAGAACAGATCCAGCAACGAAGTATTTGTAGACTTTTATACGCTTTCAAACTCTTCCGTGTAAATCTCGACGCTATATTTACCAGATACATGTGTATATCCAGTTGTCCAAGACAGGGAGGTGAATTAACAGTTAAATTTCATATCCGCGAAAACATCGACTTCGGCATTCAATATGGATCCTCTATGCCAAGTTTCGCTAATTTTTATGTATCTTCATTTATTATCATCTTCTAAATTTTGAACGGTATCGGAGAAAACTCTGAGCGTCTAGCTACAAGACATACTTTTGTCGTCTCCAACCGACTTAGCATTGAACAATGCTTTGTTAGACTTGCAATATGGCAACATAAACAAAAATCGGGATTTTATGACATAGGTGCATGATCTCTATTCTGTATATTGCAGTAGCAATTGTTGAACTGTTAAGTTCTCTCACATTCTTAGTGGCCTGGATGTATTTTAAATAGTGAAATGTATTGCTTGCATTGACATATGCACAGCACATGTAGATTTATAACACTGTGTGTGGATATAGATTTGGGCTGTTGCTGTCAATTGTCTTGGGTAATGAAACTTTGTACCACATGGTGGTTAGTGCACCGTGTCTCGACTGCTATACAGTGTCATTACTATTAAACATGTTCCATTGTTTTTATCATTCAGTTAGCAGAATATACACTTCTTGTATGTCATACTCTTATTTCCTAAATTCATAACATGAGAACACCTACAGCAAATGGGATTTACAACTTTTTGGAGAGTTGGGTAATTAATACCCAGATTTTTTGCTTTAACCTGTGAGTGGACACTTGAAATACTCGCATTGTATCATGAGAGGTGACTCAACTCACTTCACAACAGACACAAGCAGATGTTTGTCTGATATACTATAATCAGCAAAGAGAAGCCTGATTTGTCCTCTTAGGGGTCACCACACCGAGTCACTTAAAATGGTCACAAAATATTGTAGTCACACAGGCTAACAATTACCATCTATGTGGTGGTGGTGGTGTTATCCTTTAAGCAATGAGTAGCCAAACAGAAATGGTGGAGCAGGTTACACAGGTTACAGATGCAGACAATGTAACAATACTCACTGGCGTTTAATTTCTATCTTCTGCAAAGAACAACTAAAATTACTGCTGTACTGAGAAGCTGTGAGAGAAGTTGATTGTACGGTACACCAAATCTGTAACTACAGTATGTCTTATAATGGTCCCCTGGTGTCCAAGACGTGGATGCTCAAATGAGAAGCACAGTACAGTATATAATGCAGGAGAAAGTGTGGCAAATCACAAGAACTGCTCATTTCTTTTAAATTCCATTTAATTATGATGAATAATTTTATAAAGAGGAATATTACACGGTGGTATTTTTTTTCTCTTTGCAAACAAAGGCATCCCTGGTTGTATTGTGTTTCACTTATTGAGGAATCACTGCATTACAGTTTTTTTTTTTTATTTAACAATGTAGTGCAGTTACCTGCACATCTCTGGTAGAGTTATCATTATTGGCTATTTGATCCAAATGTGGCAGCAAAGCTTCCCATTAGGACAAATGGCCTCTTCTACTTGGCAGGGAAAAAAAAAGTGTATCCCCCACCGCATCAATCAACCAGGACACTCTGTACCCCCACCAACTTCTGATTCAGTCATCACCACCACTGTATTTGAACCCAGGGTCTCAGAACTGTGAGCCAGTTAATCTAACCAGTCTCCCACCATGCTGAATATATGAAACTTCTCAATGTATATAATTACCACAATAAAGATTTGGTTGCTGCACAGATTTTGTCAATTGCGTGGGTTCTCTGGAACATAATCACTGCTATAAATGTGCAATTACTGTACACATTGCAAATATACTTTTTTTTTTTTACTAAAACAAATTCAGGCAAGACGAATCGAGATTTGAGTGTTCTCAGTAACGAGATCAATTTAAACAGTGAAGAGGAAAAGAGATATGATTGACTCCTCACAGTTGCTTTGATTCTTCAGGGAAGACTTTCCACAATATTTGGTAATAATTTACCCATGAATCCTCATGAACATTTCTAAAGTCACATACTGTATTTCTGTCTTTCTTATATAGTATATTTGCGAGGGTTTACGACCCTGTTGGAAATTTCCCCAAACTGTTTCAGTGATATGTGGTGTAGAAAACAGATTAAAACTCAGCCAAATAAATATTTTCGGGGCTAACTAAGAAGCTTTGTCTTGTACATGTTGAAAGTACCAACATTGACTGGGTCAATATTGATTGGTATAATGGTACAAAAACAGAACATATGTACAGAATATAATAAACTAGTTTCAATAAGGAACCATTTCAAGGAGGGGTGCAGATAGGCGGACTCACCCATCTTCTATGAACATTGGGGTGGCCAGGGGGTTCAGGTCTTCTGCTGCCACCAGCTGCAGCACTAATGGATGGGACTGTGGGTAAAGGTTGCGGGGCTGCGGGGCCAGCAGGCCAGATTGGGCAGCATAACTGAAGAGGTGTGGCAGCAGCTGGTAGTGTGTTGACATGGAGGCGTTGATGTACTGATCTCTGAGGGTTGCTGTATAGCCATTCATCTCTATGGAGCGACTGTAAAAGGTAAAGTTTCAGTTAATTAAATTAATGAATTCATTAATTATAATTCTACCATAGTGAGAAGTCCATCGTCACTCAAAAAAAAAGTAAAAAATTCTCGAACTTTACATGAATTCGTCATAGTATTGTATTCATTTTTAACTTTATTCAAGAGCACACATGACAGTCTTTTGGAAAACAAGTTGATAATGTCATCTGGCCCTCTGGAGAAATATGAAGTCAGCATTACATTGGCCTCCACAACTGCATCAGTCACAGCAGAAGCACTTCTAACTTTTTTGGGCCAATTTTGGAGAGACTCTTTGTTGTCAATTGAATGAAGACATACTGGCAAAGAAATTGTGGTTTTGTCAGCGCAAATCTGATTGCAAAAAGTGGAAGTGAAAGAGAATGACAACAATGAAAAAAATGCCAATGGAGTTTCTATTTAATCAGAGACAATGAAGTCTCCAGAAAAACATTTCATATTTTTACTGGGTAAGTTTTTATCAACGTTATCTAGTTTACATTGGTGTTTATTCAAAGTTTGACAAACATGAAAATAATGCCCGTGTTTGTTACAGCACAAATATGACTGCAAAAAGTGTTTTCAGTGTTGAAGATCACACGTTCAGAGGATTCAGACAATAGTTAGTTCAATAGTTCAATATTACCATACTGTATTCAATGTCTTTTTCTGTGAAGCATAAAGTAAATTGGACAATGGGCTTGCTGTCTTTATGACCCGGAAAATAAGATGGCTGGAGAGCATTCAGTCATTGTTTTTTTTTTTTTAAAGGTACCGAACTTAGTTAGCTTCACTGTTTGTTTTTTTTAAAGGTACCTAACTTAGTTCGCTATAAACTGAGGAGATAAAACGGTTTATAAAAAATGAGACTGAAAAAATATTGCCATGCAAGCGAGACGTAATTTGTCCTTGTTGAGTAAAGATAGAGAATGCACACATTACTTTTCTACAGGAGCTGACAGTGCTGCAAGTTCTTTATGTTTGATGTCATCACCGTGTCTGAAGAGGCACAAACGAAGGCATTCTTCATGCAATGAATACTTTAATTCAAGTCTTGTAGAGATGAATGAGGCATTAGACTGTCAGGGCCAGTTCATTATCTCAGTGACGGACTGAGTGGCGGTGATGTGAAATCGAGTGGATGAGACAAGCAACTCACTTGGATGATAGCGTGGAGGCGGGTGACGGCTGGTTGCCCTCCGAAGCTCCGTTACTGGGAGAGCTGTGGTCGCTGTCACCGTTGTTGGCCCATGTGTGCTCTGGGGCTTCCTCCTTGAACTCCTGGCCTGACATGATGCGCTCAATCTCTTCTTCTGTGATCTAAAGCACATACAGTATAATGACACTTCTGGGCCTTGAGAAAATTTACAGTATGTCCTTTTGAGGAAAAGCACAGAGAAGCTCAGGTCTGTTAATTAGCTTGCACTTCCGAGACCATGCTTTTCTCTCAAATGTTCAGGAGCAAGGACACTCACACACAATGAAAGGGGCCTCGACAAAAGAAACAATCTACTGTGTGTGTGTGTGTGTGTGTGTGCATGTGTGTGTGTGTGCATGTGTGTGTGTGTATGCCTGTGAGGTGTATCACAGCGGTGGATACACAGAACTACACATTCAGGCTGAGGAAAAACTGAAAAAAAACCTAAATTTAAGAAATTACAATGGCAATGGTATAAAAGTTTTTTTATATTTCTGGACAGGGTCAATTTAGTTTAGTTTCTGCCCATGTACTGAAACAGCCATTCATTCCTTTTCAATGGAATAAATGATTCAGATTTTTAATGCATGCCAACATGCAGGGATTTTCTTTTTCATTTTATCCAATGAAGTGAGGTGGGATGTATTGAGCACATCTCCACTTATCTCCTCAATTGTGTGTCACTGCTACTCAGCTTCATGTCTCACATTTTCTTTCCTGACCATTTTCACACTCGCCAAAGTAAAAAAAAAAAAAAAAAAACAAAGCCACATTAAATAGAATCCACATTCCACATTCAATATGAAAACAGTACTAATATACTGATGACACAACAAAGTCAAGGTTTACTATCATTAGATACTTGTCGAGCATCCTCCCACCAACTCTATTGAAACTCCAGCTCTCCATTATTAGTGTATTTGATAGTAATCTTTATGTAAGTATTGGAATCCTGGCTTGAGTCTAAATGTTTTTTTTCAGTAAGAGGAAGTAATTTAGTAATTATTGGTAAGTGTCAAGTTATTTACCTGAACTGGCCCAATGCTTTTATTCCTTCCTCCTGGCATGCCATCCTCTCTGATTGCTGCAGGTTAAAAAAAAAAAAAGAAGTCAATTGTTTGTAGTGAATTTCCATATCATTATCAGTGATACCATGGGGATTACAAATACTTTAGCTCGATCTAGGCCCTGACACAAAACTATTGAAGAATGATCCAACAGTTTACTTTCTTTTGAGAGTTCTCCCAGTTCTAATTAATTACAGACTTTCCTGTTTTGGGTTGGCAGGCCACCAGGGGTTTTCTATCAGCTTTGAAAAGAGAACTTCTTGATGTTTATCTTTAAAACGGAAGTCAATTAAATTAGTTTCCTGAGTCGTGTGTTGTGATCAAAATCCAGAGGAAATCAAATGAATGCTGTATTTGGCAAACAGGCTCATTCTGTCAGCATTAAGTGCGATTCAAAATTTATCCACAAGAGAGCAGTAAAGAACTATCGCAACTCTTCTCATACAGTGACATTGTAAAAATCTAGTTAATTTAACATTTATCCCCACGTCTTGCATTCTGACTTTTCTAGACATCTTGGACTATGTAGACTTAAGCCAAAAATATTATTATTATAATTATTATTCTACTAGTACTGCTACAAATAATAATAATGGTTTATGGCACTATAGTGTAGTACTGGTTGGGAGGCCCCATAGCTCAGTGGTTAGAGCACTGATTTGGTAAACCAGGGGTTGTGGGTTCATATCCCACTGGGGACTCCACTCCCTGAGAAGGGTTGCGTCTGGAAGGTGTAGAAATTGTGCCAAACATATATATGCCTGTGGCGACCCCGAAAGGGACAAGCCGAAAAAAAACACACACAGTGGAGTACTGATTGGTGCATCTGCCTTGCAATTCTGAGGACCAGGCTTCAAATCTTGGCCCCTCCTGTGCAGAGTTTGCAGGTTCTCCCTGTGCCTGTGTGGGTTTTCTCCAGATACTTCTGTTTCCTACCACATCCCCAAAACATGCAGGGTAGGTTGACAGACATTTACACAAACTGTGAGTGTGAACGGTCATTTGTTTTATGTGCCTTACGATTGACCGGCAACCAGTTCTGGGTGTGCCTCAATTCTCACCCAAAGATAACTGGGATAGACTCCAGCATACCTACAACCCTAGGGAGGATAAGCACTACAGAAAATGGATGGGTAATGATAGTACTAATAACCCATTCATTTCCTTAGCTTATCACTAGGGTCGCGGCAGGTCTGAAGCCTATCCAAGTGGACATTGGCCAGGAGGCAGGGTTCACCCTGAACTGGTTGCCAGCCAATCGCAGGGCACATAGAGACACACAAGTCACACTTTAAATTACACCTAGGGGGAACTTAGAGTCCCCAATGAATGTATGTTTTTGGGATGTGGGAGGAAACCAGAGTGCCTGGAGAAAACACACACAGGCCTGGGGAGAACATGCAAATTTGATTTGAACCTCGGCCCTCAGAACTGTAAGGTGAATGCTCAAACCAGTTGCCCCACCGTGCCGCCATTATATAAATTCTAAATAATTTTATTTAGAGGCACTTTTAATGTCACCAAAGGCAGTTCCAAAGTCGGGGTGCTGGGTTGCTGGAGGCACGGATAGTACGGTGGCAAAAGGTGGGGTGGTCGGGGAGGTCAGCAGAGGTTGAGCAGAGGATGTTTTCCTAAGGTCGCATAAGTGGGTGGAGGCTGAATTGGAGACCTTTGTAAGTAAGAAGAAGCAAACATTGAAGATGAATGACAACAGGGGTGCTGTGGTCAGATTATTTGGTGCCCTGATCGTTCCCCCGTAAGGCCCCTCTATTCAGCTTCCTTTCCACCAAACGGGGGACATGGTCTCATTCTCTGGACGGCTGGGGCCAGATTGGCAGGCCTTGCAGGTTAGTGGGGGGCGTGTCACTCCCCTAGGGTTCGGGGGTGGTCATGGTGGAAGGTGCATGGAGCTGTGGTTAGGGTTAGGGTTGGCAATGGGTTTTGGGGGCTTCAGTGGGGCCCTCAGTGTGTATGGTGTTCCGTCCATCGGGCCACTCTCAGGTAGGCTCTTGGGTTGGTGGGGTTGAGTAAGCAACCCCTCAGTGCAGGCAGGGCAATTACAGGACACTTTTGAAGGTTATGAATGTGTCAATTCACTAGCATGTGTCCCCAGACACATACCCATGTGACATATTTGCTTGGGTTGGAGCCACTCACTCATTGCGATAGACAACTCATAACTAAATGAACTTCCTAGGTATCCCCTCAGTTGTACTCTGTTTCTTTAGATGTTGAGAAGACAGATATACTGTACACCATACATAAAATATAGAGATAATTAGAACATTACACACCCACCAAAATTTCAGCTGTACAGCCGGGTCGACTACCTCTGTCCTCCATCCTTCCCCTCCTGTCATTGTCCTGTCCAATTCTCTGCTATATAGTCCTGTCTTTCCTTCACTGGGTGGAGGACTACTGACCCATCCATGCAACACTCAAATCTAATGCGTCATTATACTAGGTTTATGTTATGATTCACTTTTCTCAGTTTGTTTATATCTGTGAACTGCAAAAGGTTGGCAACCATTTCAGGGTGTACCCCGCCTACTGTCCAAAGAAAGCTGGGATAGGCTCCAGCACTCACGTGACCCTTGTCAGGATAAGTGGCTCTTGAAATAGATGGATGGCTCTTCCTTAAAGCCAGTGTGCTGTCATTTGTTGTCTTTTCTTCCAATATTATTTAATCATCTTTACATTGTCTCTACTTTTGTTTCTGTCACTCCCCTTTAAAACGTTGTTCTGTCTTTCAATCAATATCAATAAGAAATCCAAGTACAACTAAAAACTCCACCGTGGGACAGTAAAAGTTTGACCATAAAAGCGATACAGATCCTTCCTTCTGCTTTACCAAACAGCCGAGCAGTGCAAAACACACAAAAAAAGCAAACAAAAAAAAACATCAACAACAACAAACAGGTGTAGAGTGGAGAGCATTTCACTTATTGATACAGGATATGACAAATGAATGGACAAGGATTTCAGTGTTGGATTGGGACAGGAATTAGTGGAGTCTGGAGATGTTGCAGGTGTTGAAGAACTTAGTCCAGATGATTCTGTGAATGTGAGGTACTAATGAGAGGGTGCATTCCAGGCAGATAGTGAGTACATGTACATATGAACATACTGTGCATACAGTATCTCCATCCATTCATTTTCTACACCACTTACTGTATTTTCACATATAGACAAACAGATGGCAAATGATGGCATCATGCATGGATGTAGTGGCTTCTGGCTCTCCTTATCAGAGCTTGTATTCCTATTTTGTCTTTGTTTTTTTGGGTGCATTTTCATCAAGTACACCTCGACACTATATTGCTACAGCCGCCAGGAACTTTTGTGTTTTGGATACCAGCACAAAGTAACAATTTCAGTTGACTTTCACCGCAAACAACATTCCAGACGAGCTAGTGAGACCACTGGGCTGTCCTTGGATTATTATCGGGCCAGCGAAGCGGAACAGGCTGAGGAGAGAGAGGAAACAAAAGCGGGGCTGTCGGTCCGGCTGCCTGCTCAGGCTCATGCCAACCAAATGGAGACGCTGGAATTACATTTTACGGATAATCGCTGTGTACGTGACTGCTTCGTCCTCATTATAACGAAGACCTGGCTTGACCTGAACATTCCCGATGCTACCGTGCAGCATGACGTGCAGCGTGACAACTGGTGCAACAGCAGCGTGGTTATTGAGAGACACTGTCACCTGACATTGAGTACATGTCTGTTAAATGCCGGTCCTTTTACATCCTGAGGGAGCTATCTGTAGCCATCGTCATGGCTCTTTACATCCCACTAGATGCTAACGCTAAAGTTGGACTCTCTCTATTGTTGAACGTGATAAACGAACGGCACCGGGTTACGCATTCACATTATAGCCGGGGACTTTAACAAGGCTAATCTGAAGACTGTACTCCCAAAATTCGACCAACATGTTAAATATCCGACAAGGAGTCAAAACATTTTAGACCACGTGTACTCCAACATCAAGCACTGCTATAGAACCATATCCCTCACCCACATTGGGGAGTCAGACCACATCTCCCCGTTGCTCATCCCTTCACACTTCCCCCTCAGACGCAGAACCAGGCCCACCACAAAGACCGTAATGACCTGGCCAGAGACTGCACTCAGTGAACTCCAAAACTACTTTTAACAAACAGACTGGGACCTTTTTCTACACTCAGACATGGACAAATACACCCGAGCTGTACTGGACTTGATCAAGTTCTGCATGGAAACTGCGTGTGTGTGCGTGTGTGCGTGTGCGCGTGTGCGTGCGTGTGTGTGTGGGGTGGGGGGGGGAGCAATAGGGTTTTTCCAAATAAGAGACCCTGGATGACGAGCCAGGTCCATTCACTCCTCAGGGCCCGCAACACTGCCTTCACGTCAGGTGATATAGCTCTTTACAGCATGGCTTGGGCTGAACTGAAAAAAGGGATTAGCAATGCCAAAAAGAGTACAAGAAGAGGATAGCGTCTCATCTTGCCAGCAATATACAGTGAAGAAAATAAGTATTTGAACACCCTGCTAGATTGCAAGTTCTCCCCTGGAGAAATCACGGAGGGGTCTAAAATTTTTATCGTAGTTGCATGTCCACTGTGAGAGAGATAACTTAGAACGAAAAATTCATAAATCATAAAGTATGATTTGTTTAATGATTTATTTGTGTGATACATCTGGTAATAAGTATTTGAACACCTGCCTATCAGCTAGAATTCTGGCACTCAAAGACCTGTTAGTCCGTCTTTAAATGTCCACCTCCACTCCATGTCTCATCCTGAATCAGATGCACCTGTGTGAGGTTGTTAACTGCATAAAGACACCTGTCCACCCCATACAATCAGTAAGACTCAAAATTGTAACATGGCCAAGACCAAAGACCTGTACAAAGACACCAGAGACAAAATTGTACAACTCCATACGGCTGGAAGGGGCTACAGAGAAATTGCCAAGCAGCTTGGTGAAAAAAGGTCCACTATTGGAACAATCATTAGAAAATGGAAGAAGCTAAACATGACTGTCAATCTCAATCGGAGTGGAGCCCCATGCAAAATATCAAACCTTGTGAGGTCTCAATGATCCTTAGAAAGGTGAGGAATCAGCCCAGGACTACACCACAGGACTTGGTCAATGACGGGAAAAGAGCAGGGACCACGGTTTCCAAGGTGACTGCCAGTAATACACTAAGATGTCATGGTTTGAAATCATGCATGGGACGGAAGGTTCTCCTGCTTAAACCAGTACATGTCAAGGCCCATCTTAAGTTTGCCATTGACCATTTGGACGATACAGAGGAGTCATGGGAGAAAGTTTTGTGATCAGATGAGACCCAAATTGAACTATTTGGTCATAATTCCATTAACGGTGTTTGGGAGAAGACAAATTATGAGTTCCATTCCAAGAACATCATCCGACTGTGAAGCATGGGGGTGGTAGCATCATGGTTTGGGGGTGTTTTTCTGGACATGGGACAGGACGGCTGAACTGTATTAAGAAGAGAATGACCGCAGCCATGTGTTGTGATATTTTGGAAAACAACCTCTGTCTCTCAGTCAGAGCATTGAATATGAGTCGTGGCTGGGTCTTTTAACATGACAATGAGCCGAACCACGCGGCCAGGAAAACTGAGGAGTGGCTTCGTAAGAAGCATATAAAGGTTCTGGCGTGGTCAAGCCGGTCTTCAGACCTAAACCCAACAGAAATATTTTGGAGGGAGCTAAAACTCTGTGTTTCTCAGCGACAGCCCAGAAACCTGTCTGATCTAGAGAAGACCTCTGTGGAGGAGTGGGCCAAAATCCCCTGTGCACTGTGTGCAAACCTGGTGAACAACAACAGGAAATGTTTGACCTCTGTAATTGCAAACAAAGGCTACTGTACCAAATATTAACATTGGTTTTCTCAGGTGTTGAAATACTTATTTGCAGCTATATCACACAAATAAATCGTTAAAAAAAATCATACATAGTGATTTCTGGATTTCTCTTTTTAGATTATCTCTCTTAAAATGGACATGCACCTCTGATTAAAATTTCAGACCCCTCCATGATTTCTAAGTTGGAGAACTTGCAATATAGCAGGGTGTTCAAATACTTATTTTCTTCACTGTACCTCTGGAAGTGTAGCAGGGTCCACAGAGCGTCACAAACGTCAGAGACAGAGGTGCAACACCAGGAGAAAACACAGGGGAGTCATTGGCAGAGGAGCTCAACAGCTTCTTGGCTCGCTTTGAAACATCTCGGCAACACTCAGCTGCTTCATTGCCCCACCCACTCCTCCACCGGGCTTCAGTAACTCTCCGCTTACTGTACAGGAGCACAATGTGAGGCATGTGCTCCTGATCGTGTACCCTAGGAAGGTTGCTGGTCTGGATGGATTACCAGGCAAGGTACTCAGACCATGTGCCCACCAGCATCTTTTGTAAGATCTTCAACCTCTCACTGGCCCAAGCAGCATCCCTACGGCCTTGAACTCTATGGTAATAATTCCCATCCCTAAAAAGAAATCCTTAACTAGCCTCAATAACTATTGCCCTGTTGTCTACACACCTGTCATCGTGAAGTGCTTTGAAAGGCTCGTTTGCAAGTACATCAAAGACTCCCTCCCCCCAACTTCGACACCACCAGTTCGCATACCGGGCAAATAGATTAACACAGGACACCATCGGCATAGCTCTGCATGCTGTGTTGAGTCACATGGAACAACCACAGAGCAATGCTAGAATGCTCTTTGTGGATTATATCGCTGCCTTTAACACAATCATTCCGGACATTCTGATGATTAAACTGACATCTTAGGCCTCCCTCATCTTACATGCACTTAGATCAATAACTTCTTGACGAACAGACCCCAGATGGAAGATGGAAGAATTGGTCACACCTTTTCTCTACCCATACACTGAATAGTGGGTCACCACAGGGCTGTGTGCTAAGACACCACCTGTACTGTCTACACCTTCAACTGCAGACCAGTCCACAAAAATAACCATCATCAAATTCGCCGACGACACAACACTGGTCGGTCCGATCTCAAACGGAGACGAGGCACCCCACATAGAGGAGGTCCAGAACCTCCCAACCTGGGGCACAGACAATAAGTTGGCACTGGACACTATAAAAACAAGAGGTCATTGTGAACTTCAGTAGGAACACAACTGAACCGGCTCCACTCTTCATTAAGGGTGAGTCTGTGGAGAAAATACGCAAATTCAGGTTCCTCACAGTCCTGATTTCTGAGGACATTTCCTGGACAGACAACATCTCAGTGGACATCAAGAAGGTTCAACAGCCTCTCCAATTCCCGAGAGTTTTCTGGAAAAACAACCTAAACACAAAGTAGCAGCTGGACTTCTACCGCTCATCTATTGTCAGCCTGCTGACATACTGCTTCTCCATTTGGATGGGAGCTGCACTGAGGCAGACAGAGCAAGGGTTCATAGGACAATCAATGCAGCAGAGAAGATCGTTGGCTGCCCACTCCCCTCCGTGGCAGACATTTACTTCTCTTGGTGGCTCAGGCACTACACATTCTGGTTTTCCACTGTTTGAGCTCCTGGCATTTGGAAGGTGGTATAAATGAGCAATAGCAAAGACCAATAAACTAAGGAACAGTTTTTTTCCCGAGAGGCATCACTAGCATGAACAGTCATCTTTCCTCGCTATTAATGCAGACATGTCATTTACAGATGTCACACTGGGTCAGTCGCCATTGAGAAAACGCTTTGCCACCTGCTACGGGAGACGAGCAACAAAGATTTTCAGATTTTTCCGATACCCCTTCTGATACAGAAGCTCTTTTCGAACAAGAGAACATCTAAGAATCGAGTGAAGTGATCGGGGCAATATTACCCTATTGTTTCGAGCCATATTTAGATTTGTGAATCACTGCTAACTACGAAAAGACTCCCAGACAGTATGTAGCGTACTTGGGAGGACCCATGCCAGGCGAAATACCCCCCCCAAACACACACTCACTGTCCCAGACACCGGTGGCGGATGGGGGGAGTTCCTTTCTCCTCCCGTACGCGGTCAAACCAACTCCCCGCCTGATCCACCTCCATGGTGGCGATGAACAACACCGATCTCTGCGTTATTCATCGCCGCCGCTGTCGTCCCCCCCAAATATTTTCTTTTTTCCTAGCTCTAAAAACACCTACCTGTCATTTTGAACCCACAAGGCTCTCGTATTTGCACCTGTGCAATCGATTTTTCACAACATAACCGGGTCTTTTGGAAATGTGTGACGAGTGAATCCATTCTCCCTAGTGTTCGAGCAATATCCAGCAATACAACGAGATGGCATTTTGGCTAACACACAGGAAAAAACAGCTATTTTCCTGCAGGTTTGGAAAAAACATCACTTTCTGCCTACCAAGTATGTTTTTGGAAGGTGGAAGGAAGCCAAAGTACCTGGAGAAAACCCTTCATTGCACAGGTTTTTTTTTAATACAATCAACGCATAAAAAAAATTTTGGGCTGGGGCTGAATCGAACTGAACTCTCATGCAGTGTACATTTGGCAGCGGTTTTTGTAAGAGGCCGATCAGTCAGCAATTGATTTTAAATCACTGGAGCACATCGTTGCCACGCAGCAGATCAAAATGCACCTCAGGTTCACGCTTAAAAAAAAAAAAACATTTGTACCTTTTAAGCAAGCGAGGGACTGAACGGCTGCTGCACTGCCCTAAGTCATCCAACAATCCAGCCATCCATTTTCTGAGCCACTTATCCTCACGAGGGCGCTGAAGAGCTGACGCTTATCCCAGTTGTCATAGAGTAGGATACAGGGTACACCCTGCCCTGAACTGGCTGCCCTGAACTGGTTGCCAGCCAATCAAAGGGCACACGGCGATAGGCAACAGTCGCACTCACAATCACAGCTAGGGCTAAATTAGATTCTCCAATGGATCCATGTTTTTCGGATGTCAGAGGAAACCGGAGTGCCCGGAGAAAACCCACTCAGGCACGGGGGAGAACATGCAAACTCCACACAGGGAGGGCTGGGATTTGAAGCCCAGTCTTCAGAACTGTGAGGCCAACATTCTTCAACTGTGCCACCATGGCACTGTAAATGAACATAATGTTTTTATTGTTCTTTCATTATGTATGAAAGCTTATTTTTGGCGGAGGGTGTCGGTGTCTTGGAATGGATTATCCTATTTACATTTCTATGTACGAAAAATTTATGTTGCGAAACATCTTCTGGAACTTCTTAAGTAGAGGTGCCACTGTATAAGAAATGAAAAAAACAAGGTAAATTAAAAAAAAACATCATGTAAATAAAAAAACACATCTGTTCTATTCTTCCCTCACTCATCAACAAGACCCCAGGTACGTGAACTTCTCCACTTGTGGCAGGATCTCATCGCTGACCCTAAGAGGCAACTCCACCCTTTTCCAACTGAGGACCGTGGTCTTAAACTTGGAGGTGCTGATTTTCATCCCTGTTGCTTCAAACTCGGCTGCAGACTGCTCCAGTGAAAGTTGGGGATCATGGCTTGATGAAGCCAACAGAATCTCATCTGTTGTAATATTGAGGCCATCAAACTGTACACCCTTTTTGCCTCAGATGTGCCTAGAAATTCTGTTATGAACAGATTGTGGGCAACCTTGGCGGAGGCCCACCCTGACCGGAAATGATTCCATCTTACTGCCAGCAACGTGGACAAAACTCTGACGATGTACATCAGCCCGTAACATGGGTTTTGTTGCCCCATATTTCCAAAGCACCCCCGACAGGACTCATTGAGGGACATCGTCGAATGCCTTCTCCAAATCCTCAAAACACATATAGACTGGTTGACCAAATTCTCAAGCACCCTCAAGGACCCTGCCAAGGGCTTAAATCTGGTCCACTGCTCCACAAGCAGGACAAATACCACATTGCTCCCCCGGGATCTGAGATTTGATTTCCCGATGGACAATTTTCTCCTGAATAGACCTTATCAGGGACACTGAGTTGTGTGATCCTCCTCTAGTTGGAACACACCTTTTGTTTCCCTTTTTAAAAAGACTACCACTCCAGTCTGCCAATCCAGAGGCACTGTCGCAGACTGATGTTCCTGAAAATTACCGTCAGTTTCATTTTCTTGAGCAAAAAAATACATCAATACATGGTTAGTGAAATACAGATCATGTAGATGTTTTCAGTACTTTAAGAAAGGATTGTGTTGGACTTTTTTTTTGTCTCCAAGATAGCCTCACGTTACAAAATATAGCAAATCAGCAAAGAAAATACCTTCTCTTTAATGCTGAATTAGGCCAGGATGTGAATAATATTGGACTGTATTGATGTTGAGCCTAGAATACTCCCATTCATTGGCAGTACAGAGTTTACCTTTGCGGTTCATCCCCATTTGTAGACACTTGAGTAAGCGGCAATACTGGCAGCGGTTGCGTTGCTTGCGTGACATTTCGCAGTTCTTATCCCTGCTGCATCGGTACACACGCTTGTTACAAATGCTGCGCTTGAAGAAACCCTTGCAGCCTTCACAGGAGATGATCCCATAGTGCAGGCCTGTGGCTCGATCTCCACAGATAAGACAAGTACGTTGCTCAGCCGGATCATCTGTGGAAGTTAATTGAAAATATAGAAAAAATAATCAGTCTTTACGCACAGGATTTTGTTGACCTAAATCTTTGCGTTGGAAAATGTGGGTGTAAAAACCTCCTTGCAGGCATAAGTTTTTAATGGCAATTTTGGGGGTGGTTGGTGCTTAAGTACAAACTGGGCAATGATTAATCTAGTGGGATGGCAAGATATAACTCTCATTTTATGAAAGTGGAGTTGTACTCAACACCAGGACCATGTCTTGTGTATATTTTATTCAGGAGCTCTGATGACAGTTTGTATAGAGTCTCACATCTCTCAGCTCCACACAACACCCATGATTATCACATGAACTGGCAACAACCTTGTACTCACTCAGAATTTAAGGAGCGTGTCATTAAGTTAATAATATTTATCCTCTTATTGTTTCATTGTACCTTACAGGTACAGTGTTAAAACATTCAGCCATTAAGATGGCAAGGAAAGAACAAGTCTTTGTAGCTGATATTGGATGTAGTAGAGAATTAAGCGGATTAAAGAGAAACACATCAGACTGCAGTTTGCTCAACAAACTTCTATACTCTCTATACTCATCATGATAAGTTCTCTGAAAATGTTATGACAGCAGTTTGAGGAAGCTGTCGAAAAGCTCTTAATCCCCCTACATATGATCTACCTTCATGGTACATAATGCATATAATCAGCTCTACAAGGTAGAACAGATTTATTGAGGAGAGCATATTTGCTGTTGTTAAAACTACTCATTATCTCATAGTAGCAGTTAAGTTGATTTCATTGTAGTGCTATTGATGTTAGCCACTCTGTTGTGTAATATAGTCACCATTTTTAAATTAATATTTTTTTGCACTCAGTGTTGTACCTGAACGAGTTCAATTAAAAAAAAGTTCATGAACTAGTTCATATTTTGGGCAAACATGAATTGAATTTACCTCATTCACACCTGATGAATGTAAGAATAAAGAAATTAATTGTGAGTATTTTAAGGGTAATAGCCCATTTACAACATTCATTCATTTCCCGTGACGCTTACCCTCACTGGGTCAAGGACGGGCTGGAGTCTATCCCACCTAATTCTGGGCGAGAGGCTGGGTACATCCTCAACAGGTCGCCAGTCAATTGCAGGGCACATAGGTAGAAGCACGCAGGTGGATTATATTTTCTGCAGACGATGTAATCTGAAGGAGATTACTGACTGTAAAGTAGTGGTAGGGGAGAGTGTAGCTCAACAGCATAGGACGGTGGTGTGTAGGAGGACTCTGGTGGTGGGTAGGAAGATTAAGAAGACAAAGGTAGAGCAGAGAACCATGTGGTGGAAGTTGAGAAAGGAAGAATGTTGTGCGGCCTTTCGGAAAGAGGTGAGACAGGCTCTCGATGGACAGCAGAAGCTCCCGGAAGATTGGACTATGACAGCCAAGGTAATCAGAGAGACAGGCAGGAGAGTTCTTGGTGTGTCTTCTGGTAGAAAAGGGGAGAAGGAGACTTGGTGGTGGAACCCCAAAATACAGGGAGTCATGCAAGGAAAGAGATTAGCGAAGAAGAAGTGGGATACTGAGAGGACTGGGGAGAGGCGAAAGGAGTACATCAAGATGTGACGTAGGGCAAAGGTAGAGGTGGCAAAGGCTAAACAAGAGGCATATGAAGACATGTACACCAGGTTGGACACGAAAGAAGGAGAAAAGGATCTCTACAGGTTAGCCAGACAGAGGGATAGAGATGGGAAAGATGTGCAGCAGGTAAGGGTGATTAAGGATAGAGATGGAAATGTGTTGACTGGTGCCAGTAGTGTGCTAAATAGATGAAAAGAATACTTTGAGAAGTTGATGAATGAAGAAAATGAGAAAGAAGGAAGAGTTGAAGAAGCAAGTGTGAAGGACCAGGAAGTGGAAATGATTACTTAGGGGGAAGTCAGAAAGGCACTACAAAGGATGAAAAATGGAAAGGCAGTTGGTCCTGATGACATACAGGTGGAGGTATGGAAGCAATTTGGAGAGATGGCTGTGGAGTTTTTGACCAACTTATTCAACAGAATAGTAGCAGGCGAAAAGATGCCTAAAGAATGGAGGAAAAGTGTTCTAGTTCCTATTTTAAGAACAAAGGCGATGTTCAGAGCTGTGGGAACTATAGAGGAATAAAGTTGATGAGCCACACAATGAAGTTATGGGAAAGAGTAGTGGAGGCTAGACTCAGGACAGAAGTAAGTATCTGCGAGCAACAGTATGGTTTCATGCCTAGAAAGAGTAAAACAGATGCATTATTTGCCTTGAGGATGCTCGTGGAAAAGTACAGAGAAGGTCAGAAGGAGCTACATTGTGTCTTTGTGGATCTAGAGAAAGCCTATGTCAGAGTACCAAGAGAGGAACTGTGGTACTGCATGCGTAAGTCTGCTGTGGCAGAGAAGTATGTTAAAATAGTACAGGACATGTATGATGGCAGCAGAACAATGGTGAGGTGTGCCTTAGGTGTGACAGAGGAATTTAAGGTGGAGGTGGGACTGCATCAGGGATCAGCTCTGAGCCCCTTCCTGTTTGCAGTGGTAATGGATAGGCTGACAGATGAGGTTAGACTGGAATCCCCTTGGACCATGATGTTCGCAGATGATATTGTGATATGCAGTGAAACCAGGGAGCATGCAGAGGAACAATTAGAAAGATGGAGACATGCACTGGAAAGGAGAGGAATGAAGATTAGCCGAAGTAAAACAGAATATATGTGCGTGAATGAAAGAGGTGGAGGGGGAAGAGTGAGGCTACAGGGAGAAGAGATAGCGAGGGTGGACGACTTCAAATATTTAGGGTCAACAATCCAGAGCAATGGTGAGTGTGGTAAGGAAGTGAAGTAAAGAAACAGGTCCAAGCAGGTGGGAACAGCTGGCGGAAGGTGTCTGGTGTGTTATGTGACAGAAGATTCTCTGCTACGATGAAGGTCAAAGATTATAAAACAGTTGTGAGGCTGGCCATGATGTACGGATTAGAGAAAGTGGCAATGAAGAAACAACAGGAAGCAGAACAGGAGGTAGCAGAAATTAAGATGTTGAGGTTCTCGCTCGGAGTGACCAGGTTGGATAGGATTAGAAATGAGGGACAGCCAAAGCTGGATGTTTTGGAGACAAGATTCGAGAGAGCAGACTTCGATGGTTTGGACATGTTCAGAGGCGAGAGAGTGAGTATATTGGTAGAAGGATACTGAGGATGGAGCTGCCAGGCAAAAGAGCGAGAGGAAGACGAAAGAGAAGGTTTATGGATGTGGTGAGGGAAGACATGAGGGCAGTTGGGGTTAGAGAGGAAGATGCAGGAGATAGGCTAAGATGGAAAAAGATGACACGCTGTGGCGACCCCTAACGGGACAAGCCGAAAGGAAAAGAAGAAGATAGAAACAACCATTCACACTCATATTCATACCTACAGAAAATTTAGAGTCTTAAAACAATCTATCAACCATGACAAAGGAGGAAACTGGAGTACCCGGAGTAAACCCATCCAGGCACATGGAACATGCATACTCCACACAAGCAAGGCCATGTTTGAACCTGGGTCCTCAAAACTCTAAGGCAGATGTGCTAACCAGTCCTCCACTATTCCACTCCTGTCAGTAACATATTGGAAAAATAAAATAACTATGAACTAGTTCACTTTTGGAACAGTTAACAGAACTTTGAACTACTTTATGCAGAAAATGAACTTTCCCAACACTGCTCGCACCACATAGGTAACGAGATCACACATATGAAAGCATGCAAAGCAATACGAGAGTGAAAAAGGCCTGAATATATGACAAATATATGAATTTACGACAAATCTATCATGCTGTCTAGATAAGAAGGATGTTTTTATGACATTGACCCATTTTCGTCAAGAGAAGGTATGTTTGAGCTGTTGAGATTACTTGAGATTGCTGTTCGCTAAAAGGGACTGACTCGTGTGTTTGGACAAAAGAATTAACAGTAGTAACAATTCAAATTAAATCAATGTTAATTTGATACACTAATCCCTTGTGGATCACTGGAGTTATGTTACAGACCACCCCTCTGATAAACAATATACGGAAAGTACAGTAGCAACCATAGGTAAAATTACTGATTGTTTTGGATATATTTTGACACCCTATGCATAATACTATTAAAATATGTGAGGTGCAGTTATAATTTTTATACAATTGGGGTACTATCTTCACATTTCATAGTACTTCACTTGTGACATATGACTTTAAAAAGGTGCCGCCTGGGATATTGGAGTCAGTTAGGGCCATATTCTCCAATATGTGATACTCCGAAAAGCTGTGCAGCTTCATGCTTTTCTGACTCCACCCATTCAGCCATCCACCTAATTCTGTTACTAACGCACCTTCGAGCAATTTATGCTCAGAATCAAAATCATATTTAATGGCCAAGTATGTAAAAATACAGAGTCATAGTTGTGCAAATATGCAGTCTTTGAGCATTTAGAGCAGTTCGAGTGTGTCAATGCCTCACATTATGTTAAGCTAATACAGAGTGCCCTATCCTGTTGACATTTCACAGCGATAGACCAGTGCAATGGCAACTGTGCAAAGGGTGCAGTTTAAAGTGACGAATCGTGCGATAGTCTACAGTATATATTACTAATACTAATACTGATTGAACCAGCAGGGTGTGAGGGTCTGACCCAACAATGGCGCAAAGCAAAAAATAGGTTTGCTGATCAAGAATGTAATGACTTGATTGCAAGAGAGAAAAAAACTGCCTGCTAGTTTTGATTCGCATTGATCGGGAGCGCCTACCCGACGGAAGGAATTGCAAGAGCTGGTGGCCGGGATGTGGAGGGTCCAAAAGGATCCTACCCACCCTGGTCCTAGTACGAGTGGTGTACAAGTCTTCCAGGGTGGGTAGAGTGGTGCCGACAATCCGTTCAGGGGTTTTGCTCGTCCGTTACAGTCAGAGTTTTTCCTCTATTGTGGGAGCACCACACCAGTATGTTATAGAGGTACACAGTACTGATTCGATGACTGATGATGAGCTCTTGTGAGAGGCTGTGCTTCCTCAGAAGCCACAAGAAATACATTATTTGCAATACATCCTTAAGCAAGCATTTTTGAGGATGGAGTTGATATTCATCTCCTACTTCAGGTCAACTGAGACTGTAATTTCAAAGAACTTGAAGGTCTTGATGATTGATACGAGACAATTAGATCATGTGAGGTGCAGCTGTGGTGAAGGATGCCTTCTGAAGTCCACAATCATTTCTACAGTTTTTAGAGTGCTCTCTGAGCTCTCCGAGTTGAGTAACCCTGAAGTGCGGGCATTCTCTCACAAATCTCTGGCCGAGCGCATATTCTCCTAAAGCCTTAAGCGCATTTCCTCTTCCTCATTCCAGATTATTTGAAAGTTAACACCGTGGGAAGCTGAAACATCATATTTTATGTTTTGATTTAAGTGCTGCACTGATCTAAGCCAAACCGACCGCCCAATGGCCGTAAAGTTTCCCTGACACATTATGCCAATTGACGGTCAAACATTGACATGTCAGATTAACTGCCGCGGACAAATTTAATGGGGCTGCACAGTGATGCAACTGGATAGAACATTGGCCTCAAAGTTCTGAGGATCGGGGTTTGATTCCTGGCCCCACCTGAATGGAGTTTGCATGTTCTCACCATCCCCCTGTGGGTTTTCTGCAGGTATTCCGATTTCCTCCCACATCTTAAAAACATGCAATTAATTGGAGACCTAGGTGACCCTAGGTCAAAAGAATAGAATGTGAAAGAAAGAATGGACCCAAGACCCTAGGTGTGATTGTGACTGTTGTCTGTCTCCGTGTATTCGGCGATTGGGTGGAAACCAGTTCAGGGTGTACCCTGCCTCCTGCCCGATGACAGCTGGGATAAGCTCCAGCACTCCTGTGACCCTCGTGAGGATAAGTGATTCAGAAAATGGATGGATAAAATTTAATGGCAGTACACTTTTTTGTGCACCTGCAGGAGGCAATTTCATTTCATTTCACTTGTTTGAAAACTGCAGTCATCTTCATAGCGCGATTGTGCTTATTAGGTTTTTTTCAATCAAGTTTTTATTTTATTAATGTGATCATTGCCTGGAAAATCCATTTAAGTGACAATGGGTGTTAGTATGATTCCTAGATAAACCCAATCAAGAGCTGGCTCACTTGCTTCCCCACGGATGGCCCAACTGCTGGCCATTCAAAGGTTTTCACTCATAAGCACAATATTCTGAGTAAATGACATTTAGAGAATGCCCACACTTCAGGTTTAGAAGTATTTATTCAACAGAGAATGCAAAATCACATCCAAATCCATCAAAGTAGCCTGTTAGATGAGCAGTGTTCACATGTCACTAATAACACTTAACTTCTGAATTTGCAATGGGGGTTAGTTTCACATTCATTGTGTTATAATTATCTTCCAAAAGAATTTCTGTTGCAATCACATGTCTCAGTGAAACCCAAGTTGCCAAATATTGAAGCCTCCCCAAGACCTAGAGCTGCGCCTCAATGGACGTTGACGACATATTCGCTCAGTATGCACATTTTTTCCCACACAAATTATATATAGTAGAATTTGCATACCAAGCACATAAAAAAGAAGACTTGCTCACAAAGGTAAGAAAGAATAGAAATCGTGTAGAGTAGACTGGGTGTTAACTGGCTAAACCAGGGTTTTGCAACCTGTGACCTCAGAGCTGCACATAATGTAGCTCTTTCATGTTTCTGCTATTGCTGCTCTCTGTGAATTTAGAAAAAAAAAAGAGCATTTCATTTAAATTTCTTTTTACCTTGTCCCTTTTTCAAATGTATTTTTTAAAAGTGAAGATTATGGCACTCTTGTAATATTAAAATAAAAGGCATTTGTTCTTTTTTTGTTGTTGCTGTAAATAGGCATTCTAAACGCCAACGTGCAACATCTGGCGGCAAGTTTTACTGAGGTATTTGACCCCGAGTGGGTAAAATCAATGGGTAAATGCAAGAAAGGTTTCTGAAGAAAACATAACATTTAGTGCTATGTGGCACATGAGCTACAGTATAGAGCTCATGCACCTATGTCATAAAATCACGTGACATCGCCATATTGCTGGTCAAACAGAGCATTGTTGCAAGTTAACTCCGTCGAGACGAAACTGTCTTACAGCACGACATCCAGAGTTTTGTCTGATACCGTAAAATTTAGAAGGTGATAATAAATGAAGGTACATGGAAAAATGAGAGACACATGACAGAGTAAGTTCAAGTCGATGTTTTCGCCATTAAGAAACTGGACTCTTAATTCGCTTCCGCTTGTCTTTGACAACTGGATACACACATGTATCTGGTGAGTAAGATGTCGAGATTTACACAGAAAAGTTTAAAAGCGTATAAAAGTCTGGATGCATACAAAAAAAAAATTAGGACAGGGAGTCGTCTCCTCCATACACGGTAAAACTTTCTGCGACACTTTTTTTTTTTTTTTTTAAATACGCATTGTTCTCAAATGAGTCAACTTGGCATTATAAGTACTTCTTGGTTATTTTAGATTGACCAGAATAATTCCTACCTGAAATGAAATGATTGCTACCCAGGCGTGTGTATTTCGTTGGACAGCATCTATCCCGTTTAATTGCCAAAATCCAAAGATCTGTTCCTGTCTTTTCAGCTGGTATTGTATAGAATGATCTCTTTGAAGAACTGTCTCGTCTGTTGTGACTACCAACAGCACAATAGGTCTTGGGGATTGGGAAAAATGTGCTCCGCTTCAGCAGACTCCCAGCAGCTTTGTTTGACAGGAAACCCATTTCGGCTGGTATTCGATAGAATGATATCTTTGAAGTGTGTAGTCAATTGTGACAACCAATAGCACAACAGGTCTCGGGGAATTTTTAAAAATCTGGTCCGGGTCAACAGCTCCCACACTGCGGAGCAGCTCGGTTGGACCGGCAATATGGCGCCGTGCAAATTGTGATGTCACGTGCATGAGCGCTGTAATGTACTAAAGGCAAACATCACTCTTATAGCCTCACTGTTTATAATTGAGAAAATGAAAGTGACATTTTATTACCCTGATAAGTCAATTCTGTACACAGATGTTCAGAAGTAAAACATATATTTTAATTATGTACTATTTTGTCAAGACATACTGTATTTTACATTAAGTGAAATTGTCTTTTTAATTCAGGCTGACAGCTACCTACATGTTCTACATACTATAAAATGATGATGGACACAGAAGCAGAATTCATTTTTACTTTTTCTTTACATTTTTTTGGTTCACTGGAAGTGGATAATTTACAGTGGATCAAAGTATTCCGTCCCCCTTAAATTATTCACGCTGTTATGTTACAGCCATTTGCTAAAATAATTTAAGTTCATTTTCCCAATCATTAATGTACACACAACACCCTATATTGACGGAAAAAAAAATCTGTTGAAAGTTTTGAAGATTTAGTAAAAAAGAAAAACTGAATAAACCACAGCCTTAAGTATTCAGACCCTTTACTCAGTGTTTAATAGAAGTGCCCTTTTTGGAAATGATGCCACAGGCTTTTCACAGCTGGATTTGGGGATCCTCTGCCATTCCCCCGTGCAGATCCTCTCCACTTCTGTCAGACTGGATGGTGAACGTTGTTGGACAGCCATTTTCAGGTCTCTCTGGAGATACTAAATTGGGTTTAAGTAAGGGATCTAGCTGGGCCATTCAAGAATGGACTTTTTCTGAAGCCATTCTTTTGTTGATTTAGCTGTCTGCCAAGGATCATTGTCTTGTTGGAAGGTGAATCTTTGGCCCAGTCTTCCGTCCTGGGCACTGTGGAGGTTTTTGGACAGGATATCCCTGTACTTGGCCGCATTCATCTTTCCTTCGATTGCAACCAGTCATTGTGTCCCTGCAGCTGGAAAACATCCGCACAGCATGGTGATGCCACCAACATGCTTCACTGTTGGGACTGTATAGTGCCAGGTGGAGGGCTGTAGTGATGGTTCAGTTTCTAGAACTTCCCACATCTCCCGACAACATCTCTGGAGCTCAGCCATAATGATCTTTGGGTTCTTCTTTACCACTTTCAGCAAGGGCATTCTTGACTAAATACTCATTTTGACACAATGGCCAGGTATAGGTTGGGTTCTGCTCATCCCAAAAATATTCCATTCAAGGATTATGGAGCTCAACCTTAAGTGCATCAGAATTTTATATTTGGCACTTTTCCCACCTCTCTGATTTGCCACAATTCTGTCTCTGAGCTCTTCAGGTTTTCCAAAAGACCCGGTTCATTGTGAAAAATCGATTGCACAGGTACAAAGGACGAGAGCTTTGTTTGTTCCAAATGACAGCTAAGAGTGTAAAGAGTTATTAAAAAAAAATAATAGTTTGGGGGGACGACGTAATCCTTCTTTCAGTGAGTGACGACAACACTCGGGGGCGCGGCGGCTCATTGAGGCTGGGCCGCGGTGTTATCGTTGCTTGTGTCTGATTACGCTACATACTGTCATACATACTTTGCACATGAATGACACGCTCTCCGCTCATATTTATTTTTTCGTATAGAAAGTGAATAATATATGTAATTTTCACATCTATTTTACAATGTATATAGGGATGTCAGTGGCACTTTAAGAGTTACCACAAGAAACGGAGGTCACCGGAATTAAATATATGAGTGTCACAGAAAAGGGTCTGAATACTTATGGCTGTGATATTTCAGTTTTTGTTGTTTAATAATTCATTTCAACAATTCAATTTTTTCACTCAATATGGAGTCCGTGTGTATTGCATAAAATGTGCAATATGCAAAAAAAAACCCTAAATGATTTTAGTCAATGCTGGAATATAACAAAGAGTGAACATTTTAACGGGGTCTGAATACTTTCCGTACACACTGTAAATGTAGCCTTATTTTCACGAATACAAGGACAACTCAAGAAAAAAAAGGCTCTTTCATTTGAAAGCAAGTTCCAACAGAGTGTCATTTTTAAGAGCTCAAACTTTTTGCTACATGCAGAAATAAAATGTCATGTTCTCTGTCGCAGTTTATGGATTTCATAAATATATGCTGCAGTTTCTTATACACACAGCTCTAAAAAAAAACAAAAAAAAAAAAAAAAAAACATGCAGTGTTATCCTTGAATGTCAAAAGCTTTTGTGCTTCTCAGTTTTTTTTTGTTTTGTTTTTTTCCCTGTAGGAGACATTCCAACTGGGTTTTTGAGCACGATTGAGTAAGTTCTATGGTTGCCCACCTCTAGGGTGCTGTAAACAATTAGTTGTCACTCTTTGTTGAGTGATACAGTGTTAGTTGTGGCAAATGGGAGGTCATGTATGAAAATGTGCTTCTCTTTATTATGTAACTTTTGTTCAATAAAGTGATTGAAAGTCCACCGATGACTGTTCATCCTTGACCAGCAGTGGAGGGATAACAATACGTTCTAACTCGTGGTGGTAGGCTGTTGTATTCATTAACTTTTTTTTTTTTTAAAACCTGTCCTGCTCAGCTGCATGACCTTGCACGATGGTTCCTTTGTGCTGGAACAGTTTGAAATACTCCTTCTGCTTATTGTAAAAAACTTGCAATTATTTTGAGGTTTATTAAATATCCAGCCAGAAAGAAAGGGGTTTGAAGGGACAGACATAGGGACACAGTAAACAAGGAGACTCGGGGTGAAAACCAAAGCAGAACAATAGTGAGACACTCAAACCCACAGCAGAACAATAGTGGAACACTAGATATTTGAACACAAGGAACATTACAACAGTTATTTGTTTGTAGATTAGGAGGTGAGGTGGTGGAACACTCTGTGAAGACATGCAATAACTAACCAAGAGAAACAGATAACAGAACAGAAAAGGGCAGGACAGGATGTGGGCAAATGAGCAAGGTAGTGTGAGTGGGGCGGTGGGTTTCTTTTTTAGTGTCTAAACACCAGTACAAACCTGTGAGTTGGGCTGTATAATGTTTCTATCAAACTAATTAGCGAATGAACACCATATCAATGCATGTTGGTCAACTAGTGTACAGTACAAAGTTGCAGAGCTGGTACATCGAGGGAGAGGGAAACCTGCCCCCATTGCAATGGTGAGGGGGAGGATATACTGCCCTCCATGCCCAAGACCCCCATACCCAACCACACAGCCACCAACCTATCAACCCCGGAGTGGGTGGGGGCTCCACCAACCAACAGGGCCCAACACTGGAGCCAGCTGCCACCTAAAAACAAGCCCAAGTTAACTGTCTGTTGTGAGTAAGGTTGGGCTTCAAGAATAGAGAATGGACCGGAACTCGGACCAACACCCCGCGCTTCCTGGAATTTCCCAAAGGAAAAAGGTCCCCACAGAGTCCGTCCACCTTGAAGAAGTGCTGAAAACCAATAAAGAACGTCCATCAAGGTGCACTAACCCTAACAAAACCATGCCCAAGATCATACAGCGCAAAGGAAACCCCACAGTGTGGCCGATAGGCCCCGAGCTCCAATCCACACTGCATGGAACAACAGTGAAGCCAACTACCAGTAAGCCAATGAACTCAATTCATTAATTTTCCATACCACTTATCCTTTTGAGAGTCAAAGGTGTTCTGTAGCCCATCCCGGCTATCTTCAGGAGAGAATCAGTATACACCTTGAACTGGTCGCTGGCCAATGCCAGGGCACATACAGTATGAACAAACAACCATTTACACTCACATACACACCCACAAGCCATTTTTAGTCTTAAATCAACCTACTATGCATGTTTTTGTAATGTGGCAGGATATTGAAACACTTGGAGAAAACTCACACAATCACAGGGAAATGTGCATACGACACACAGGCAAGAACAATTTTGTGTTTTTGCAAACTTACAATGAAAATGCCAACAAAAAAAAAATACATTGGTAATCAAACCTAGAAATTTGAAAGGTCGCTTCCAACTTTGTTTTATTTATTTTTCAACACACAAAAAGCACTGGCGGTGGGCGGTGTTTGTAATTATGAGCGTACCCCTTTAAGAGCCAAAAACGGGCGGTGTCAGATAAACTAGGAAGTAGAAGTAGGCTGAGTAGCAGACTGTGTGCTTCAATGTTAAAAATAAATAAATAAAGACATCAGGCTGTAGTACACTGCGCTGGATCGGGTTTGATGTGTGCTAAGAATGTGCGACAAGTGCGCAATTGCATTGGTCAAGACTACACAAAATAAGCGACGTCTTTCAATATCTATGAATTTCTACTCGTGACAAATTTTACGCGCATGATTTTTTGCGCTTGACTGTGCATATTTGCAAGTGCGATGGCGCCCCCGTCAAATCACAGTGACTGCAAATGGCCTTATAAACTGCCTCATATGAAACAACGGTCGTATACAACTCGCGACCAATCAAGAGACGCGTATCAGATTTTCTGCCTCACTTTCAAAAATCGGATCGGAAAATGAACGAGTGTGGATTCCGGCACGGATTACAGTCGGAATATTGCAGAAAAACCAAAAATATATATATTTTTACCCATGCAATTTAAAAAATTCTATAAACGGAAAAATGAGATGGATGGCAGGCAGATGGAAAGCCAAAGTCGGTATGCTATGGCATAATAATTAATGTGGTTGTCCGGTGCCCACGCCACTCCCTTTGGGATAGGTCGGGGTGCTTCCGTTGGACTCGTGAGATTTAGATTAAGATTTATGAATAATAAAGATGAAAAAATTTAAACGATCAAGATAAAAAATTAACAGTGAAATAAATAGGCACATAACAGAAACAGATTGAGCAGATTTTTACATAAAATGCACTATTCTAGGTGTGCTTCTCCTCGATGTGGACTCCAGGAAGCATAAGGCACTGATGCTGAGTGTTCATTTTGATTTTTCTAGTCTATGATGAGCTCCTTTGTTTTGGATGTGTTCAGGAGCAGGTTAATGTCTCTACAACCACACGGTCAGGTGCTGCTTCCATTCTGGACTCATCAACTCCTGTGATTCAACGTACCACTCCGGTGTCATCCATATATACTTAAAGAAGGTGTTGCTGGTGTGGATGGGGGAACAGTTTGAAGAGTAGTGGGTGAAAAACAGAGGGCTCAGCACACAGCTTTGAGGGGAGCTGGTGCTGAATGTAGGGGGCGTTATGATTTTCAAAGGGATCTATATGCAGGAATTAATTATAGGGTGATCAGAAGTTTCTGTGTGGTGCCGGTCTGGGCCTATAGCCCAGCTTGATGTTACTGTAAACCATGTTCAGTGTATTGGCTCCTCCATTCGTACACTTTAGAGGCTGGTGGAGTTTAGGAACCATTGATTTTACCTCCACTTAATTGAAGTCATCAGCAATTATGTGGACAGTGTCTAAATAGTGATTTTGCTGCAGGCTAACATTGTTGTGTAACAGTTCGAGGACCCAGCTAACATTAGCATCCGGTGGAATGTAAACAATGGTTAGCGTGGCACAAGTAAACTGCCAAGAAAGATAAGACAGTCAGCACCATCCATCTTCTACCACTTTTCCAGGTTAACGCGGGGGCAGTAGCTTTAGCTGGGATGCCCAGATCTCCCTTTCCCAAGCCAATTCATCTAGCACTTTCTGCGGGTTCCCGAGGCATTCCCAGGTCAGCCAAGAGACATAATCCCTCCAGCGTGTTCTGGGTTGTCCCCGGGGTCTCTTTCCGGTGACCGGAACACCTCACCAGAGAGGCGTCCATGAGGCATCTGGATCATATGCCCGAGCCATCTCATCTGGCTCATCTCAATGCAGAAGATCAGCGGCTCTACTCTGAGCCCCTCACAGATGACTAAGCTTCTTCTCACACCTCGGGGCAATTTAGAGTGTCCTATAGGTGACTTGCAGGTGACGTCACATCCGTTTTGAATTTTTTCTGGCCGCAATATTGGGAGATCTCATTTCGCTGGTTACATTAGATTACATAAGATGCTTTTTGACTTCTGAGACAATGGTGCACACATGTTGTGTTATTGGCTGCTATAACAAGTTCAGCAACGAAGGGAACAGACGGTTTTTCCGATTTCCGAAAATAATTACGCACCAAGGACCGCAAACAGAAGAAATATCGAGCAAACGGCAAGCGAAGTGGCTCAGTAATATCTCGCATGCAGATCTCACTCGTCCCACAGTTTCAAGTCGTGTGTGCAGCGATCGCTTCATAAGTGGTAAGTTTAAGCCTAGTATTGCACTTTGACCATATCCTCCTACCGCTATTTTTATATGTATGTATATTGTTTGCTGTGTTTTATATTACAAGACTAACGGTGTTTGATAGGTCTACATGTACATGTACATCTAACTCGGCCGATCGAAATCGGCCGCCAGTGACAGGCTTTTCATCTACAGTTTAGGATACAAACGTATGAATGTGTGTTGTGCGTTTGCTGTCTGTAAACGTCAAATTATTTTTAAGAAGGAAATATACTGTATATATATATATTAAAAACAACACAAGTATGCATGTAGCACCTACCACCTACCAGGGCATCATTTACGCTAGCCCTAATACAACAGTAGCGGCTTTCTATTTGCTGACATTTGAGTAAGGCAAATGTGAACAAATTGAAAGCCGCTACTGTTGTATTAGGGCTAGTATTACTATTAGGGGTACATTCAGACATTCACGCTATAATTTGTTAGTACTTAGTAATTTACACTTTGTATATTTTAATTAATGTCACATTACTTAATGCTCCTTCAAATAAATTTAAAAGATGTTGTAATATTTATTTGTCATCTTTTTCCCTAATCGGTCCGATTTGTCGGACCTGAAAAGGCCATAATGGCTAAGCAGAAACAACAACAACAGTGAGTTACACACTCTGTCCTGGGTGATTACAAGTTACTTACTCGGGCAACGATTAAAACCTTTTCTTCAGACAACGTTTTGCAGAGGACACTCTGAATCCACCCGCTTACAAAGTAATTGTAAGCCTCCAAGGACTTGTAGGCCTTCATCTGTTGGTTAGTAAGGCTGTTGGCTGTAAGCACCAAGTAGTTCACAATGTCGGGGTATTCCACTCTCAGCCAACATTTTTCAGACGCAAAATCAGCCTTCGATAGACTATACGGGTCCAGATCCTCACAAACTGATTTTCTGCCTGTAGTAGGGTTTCAGATCAGCCGACAGATCCTCGAAATACTTGGAAAACGCCATAGAAAGTGCAGATACAATGAACGCGATGGTGGTATGCAGACAAACTTTAAGAACTGTTGACAACCTCCCAAAATGGCGGACACACAAAAAATTCTTACCCACAATGCACTTGCTCTGAAGTTGTGCAAGTGACCTATTAATGTTGTATGTTTTTGGAATGTGGGAGGAAACCGGAGTGCCCAAAGGAAACTCACGCAGGCACGGGGAGAACATGCAAACACACAGGCGGGTCCGGGATTGAACCCGGGACTTCAGAACTGTGAGGCCAACGCTTTACCAACTGATCCACCATGCCGCCCCAAATTGCTACATTTATTTTTTTATTAATTAAGGTAGTTTAATTCAGTGCAGTGAATCTAATTGTCGAGCTATACAGCACAAAGACTGAAATAGTGCATGATTTTTTTTTTACATGTATGTATACTTTGGTGCCCTGCGACTGAGTGGCGACCAGTTCAGGGTCAGTAAAAAATAAGGCAGGAATCTGAAAATTATCATCCCAATTATTCATTGACGCTATATAATGTATGAGTACTGAAATTAGTAATTTCTACCATATTCTAATATATTAAGAAGTACCTGTACATTTGGTTACATGAACTTCGAAGCCTCCGCAGCTTGAATGAAGGAGAATGTTTAGTGAACGGTTTCTGACCTCAAACTGAAGCGCATTTGACTTTTCAGCAGGATAAAGATCCAAAACCCAGCAGGAGTGTAACATTCTAAATGATTTGAACACCGAGGGTTTTGGAGTGGCTTTATCAAAGTCCAGACCTGATTCTGATTGAAATGCAGTTGCATTACTTTAAGAAGGCGAGTCTCTCTTGAAAATCCTCCACTTTTGCAGAATTTATTAAATTCTGGAAGGACTGGGCCAAAATCTTTCCACAGAGATTAAAAATACTCATCGCCAGTTATAGAAAATGGTTGACTTCATTTGTTGCTGCTGAGGATTGCCTAAACAGTTTAGGCCATTATTTTTTCACACAGAGCTAGGTAACTTTGAATCGTTTTTAAGATGTCCTTAATCAATGAAATTACAAATTAAAAACTGCATTTTAAGTTCACTTGAGTTATTTGTTTGATGATCTTAATAAAGTGGGGAAACAATGTAAATGTATGTATGTATCAGAATTTGAGAAGGGGACCACTACTTTTTCACAGCACTGGCAGCACGGTGGCCTACTGGTGAGATCTTCTGCCATAGAGTTCTGAAGACTCAGGTCCAAATGTTGCCCCCTCCTGTTTAGAGTTTGAATTTTCTCCCCGTGCCTGTAAACGTTTCTCTGGCCACTCTGGTTTCCTCCCACATCCCAAAAGAATGCATTACTTGGAGACTCTAAATTGCCCATAGATGTGATTGTGAGTGCCAATGATTGTTTGTTTCTATGTGCTCTGCGTTTGGCTGGCAACCACTTCAGGGAATACCCCACTTCTTGCCTGTAGATAACAGGGATCTGGTCCAGCCATCCCTTGTGAGGATAAGCGGGTCAGGGAATGGATGGATGGATCAATACCATATATCCATCCATTTTCTTAGCCGCTTATCCTCAGAAGGGTCATGGGAGTGCTGGAGCCTATCCCGGCTGTCAACGGGCAGGAGGCGGGGTACACCTTGAACTGGTTCCCAGCCAATTGCAGGGCACATAGAAACAAACAACCATTCGCACTCACAATCACACCTATAGACAATTTAGGGTCTCCAAGTAATGCTGGATGTTTGAATTGAGAAGAGCACATTAATAATTCAGAATAGGCATATGCTTCTTGCCTTAATATTGAGTATTTTATGTACATTAAAGACAACAAAATAATTGTATTGAATCAATATCTACTAGATACTGTAAATGGAAAGTGATTGTGCTTGATGTATAGGAAAAAAAAATCCTCTCGCATGTGTCTACAAGAACGTACATATGTGGCCAAAAGATGTCCAGTACAAATAAAGTGCTAAATTTAGTTAACCGTTTTAATTTAATCTACTTTCTTGCATTATTATACTAATAGTAGTATATAATGTACTCATAATCCACCAAAGGAAAATAAACTCACCTCTCTATTTTCTCTTTTCCCACCACATGCAGAACCAGATCACACGTGCAGGCATTTGATATTCTGAATGAAAAGGGTACACGAATAGTGCTACACCACTTGAGCCGGGAGGTGAGGATGGATAATCTCAAGAGTAGCCAGCAAGCGGACCAGCATCACTACCAGCTATTTTTATATTTTTGTTGACGGTGGGACTCGAAGCTGTGACCTTTCAGCTACAAATTCAAATTTCTTCAGGACAGGCTTCTGCCACACCCGGGAATTTAATTCATTCGATAGCAGAAGTCAGCCATTTTAAAGTACCGTTATATCATTTAAAACTTTCAAAAGTTTTTTCCCCCATTCCCGTTAACATTTAGATGGGCTAAAAATCGTTGTGTTTTGTCAGTCCATGACCAAAAATAACACTGGTTAATAAACAAAATATTTAACTGTGCAGCATGTTGACCTAATGATAGTTGCCCTCAAATAATATTAGAAGTGGGTGCAAAGTCCACCCAAAAAAGAGTTGTTAGTGTATATCTTCAATCAATCTTAATTTAGTTCCCCAAGAATGCACACACACGCACAAAACTATTAGACAATATTATCGACATTGTAATTGACTTATGCTTTTAAAATCTATTCATTTTCCAAGTCAAGCCCCTTATCCCCGCAAGGGTCACGGGAGTGCTGAGGGCTATCCCAGGTAACTTCAGGCTAAAGACAGACTAGATCCTGAACTGGTCGCCAGTCAGTTGCAGGGGAGATCAACACCACCACTGAGTGGGAATTGAACACACGCCACTACTTTTTACAATGTACCTTAAAGCAAGACTTGTGTAAAAGTACAAGAATCTTAACAGAAAATAACTTGGGTAGAAATAAATTACCTATTACTTTGTAAAGGTATCAGATATTTGCTGTACTCGCATGAAGTATCAATATATTTACTAATAAAATGTGGATGGTAAGGGATGAAACAAATCCACGAGAACTCCAAGTACCTCGAATGCAAAAAAAAAAGAAAAAAAAATGAATTTTCTCTGCCTTTGGAAGCTGTTTATTTAATTGTAAAACTCAAGGAACACACAGACCACTATTATTGTAACACAGTGCATTTACTTCACTTATTTACACCAGACAAGGAAGAGGACACGGGCATCAAGTGCGTGATTCAAAGAACAGCAAGATGGTAGAGGCCAGCAAAAATGTTAATGATTATGAAGTGGACAAAAAAAATGACCGAAAAAACATCCATGTCCAAAGTGTGTGGCCATTTTAGACGAGATTTTAATTCGCAGCAAGGTAAACATCTTGATATGTAATAGTTGCAACATGGACCATGCCCATTACAACAATATATCTTCTATGTTACAGTATTTGCACTAAAGGCACCCAGAATGTGGCGAATGACACCATACAAGGTAAGATTAATATAACGTGATAATATATTTTGGAGCAATTGTTAAATAGCTAATTGCCTTTGGAAAGCCCCCTTTTCATCAACAAAAACGACATGCCCCCAACATCTTGGTGTATCATCAATGGAAGAAGTGGTGACCAAATTCCCTGTATAGCTGCTGTGGAAAAAATCTATGTACTATACTATAAAGTGGCAGTATTAACTGATAACTTATATACTGTAGCTGTCGGTTGGAATCCCCTACCTTCAAAATGGCCTTTCAGGAGATAAATAAAAAGACAGTTGACTTGAGTCTCCAAACTTCCCTTTGACCAAATTGGTATAATGCCTTTTTTGCTGTCATATATCATGGTACAAATATAAAGTACAGCTACAGTATCTCACATGAACAACAGCTAGCCCCCCCAAAATTAAGTTAAGGTAAATTGTTTATTTAAAATTCTGAAATTTAGGGTGTGTTAAAATGATACGTGCGAACCTCATGAACCCAAGCAATCATGTATGTGTCTTAATGTCCCCTAAAAAAAAAAAATCAATAATCATCACCAGAATTTATGTGGACATCTCTCTGCTAATGGCAGCTACAACCCAATATTTTGGATTTTATCGACATTAAACGTTACTTTTTCTCAAACGATTGTCTATGGAGATGAAAACATATAAGTACATGAAGTGAAAAATATTTGGCCGATTGTTCTGACACTTTCAGAGGTGTGTGTAGGAATAAACACAGTGTCCACATACAATTTTGGGATGATTGATCTGTTTAAAAATATTAAGCCACAAAAACCATAATGCAGGCTGATGTGTCGAAAATACGGGCCAAAAAAACACTGAAAATCAAATACTTAATCAGAAAATGAGTCAAATGCAGCCCTATGGGGGCAAAAACCAGTGCAATCTGTAGGCCGGTCCCAAGCCCGGATAAATGCAGAGGGTTGCGTCAGGAAGGGCATCCGGCGTAAAACTGTGCCAAACAAATATGAGCGTTGATCTAAAGAATCCCATACCGGATCGATCGTGGCCCGGGTTAACAACGCCCGCCCCCGGCACTGCTAACCTGCAGGGCGTCGGTGGAAATTCAGCTACTGTGAGTCGAAGACAAAGAAGAGGAGGAAACCGGATCCAGCGTCAGAAGAAAAAGAGGAATGCACAGAGCCTACAACTGAGTGTAGGGACTTTGAATGTTGGGACTATGACAGGAAAAGCTCAGGAGTTGGTTGACATGATGATTAGGAGAAAGGTTGATATTCTGTGCATCCAAGAGAGCAGGTGGAAAGGTAGTAAGGCTACAAGTTTGGGAGCAGGGTTTAAATTATTCTACCACGGAGTAGATGGGAAGAGAAATGGAGTAGGGGTTATTTTAAAGGAAGAGCTGGCTAAGAATGTCTTGGGGGTGAAAAGAGTATCAGATCGAGTGATGAGACTAAAATTTGAAATTGAGGGTGTTATGTATAATGTGGTTAGCGGCTATGCACCACAGGTAGGATGTGACCTAGAGTTGAAAGAGAAATTCTGGAAGGAACTAGATGAAGTAGTTCTGAGCATCCCAGACAGCGAGAGAGTTGTGATTGGTGCAGATTGTAATGGACATATTGGCAAAGGAAACAGGGGCGATGAAGAAGTGATGGGTAAGTACGGCATCCAGGAAAGGAACTTTGAAGGGCAGATGGTGGTGGACTTTGCAAAAAGGATGGAGATGGCTGTAGTGAACACTTATTTCCAGAAGAGGGAGGAACATATAGTGACCTACAAGAGCGGAGGTAGAACCACGCAGGTAGATTATATTTTGTGCAGACGATGTAATCTGAAGGAGGTTACTGACTGTAAAGTAGTGGTAGGGGAGAGTGTAGCTCGACAGCATAGGATGGTAGTATGTAGGATTATTCTGGTGGTGGGTAGGAAGATTAAGAAGACAAAGGTAGAGCAGAGAACCATGTGGTGGAAGCTGAGAAAGGAAGAATGTTGTGCGGCCTTCCGGAAAGAGGTGAGACAGGCTCTCGATGGACAACCGAAGCTCCCGGAAGACTGGACGACGACAGCCAAGGTGATCAGAGAGTCAGGCAGGAGAGTACTTGGTGTGTCTTTTGGTAGGAAAGGGGAGAAGGAGACTTGGTGGTGGAACCCCAAAATACAAGGAGTCATACAAGGAAAGAGATTAGCGAAGAAGAAGTGGGATAATGAGAGGACTGGGGAGAGGTGAAAGGAGTACATCGAGATGTGACGTAGGGCAAAGGTAGAGGTGGCAAAGGCTAAACAAGAGGCATATGAAGACATGTACACCAGGTTGGACACGAAAGAAAGAGAAAAGGATCTCTACAGGTTGGCCAGACAGAGGGATAGAGATGGGATGGATGTGCAGAAGGTTAGGGTGATTAAGGATAGAGATGGAAATGTGTTGACTGGTGCCGGTAGTGTGCTAAATAGATGGAAAGAATACTTTGAGAAGTTTATGAATAAGTGGAAATGATTACTAAGGGGGAAGTCAGAAAGGCACTACAAAGGATGAAAAATGGAAAGGCAGTTGGTCCTGATGACATACCGGTAGAGGTATGGAAGCAATTTGGAGAGATGGCTGTGGAGTTTTTGACCAACTTATTCAACAAAATACTAGCGGGCGAAAAGATGCCTGAAGAATGGAGGAAAAGTGTTCTAGTTCCCATTTTTAAGAACAAAGGGGATGTTCAGAGCTGTGGGAACTATAGAGGAATAAAGTTGATGAGCCACACAATGAAGTTATGGGAAAGAGTAGTGGAGGCTAGACTCAGGACAGAAGTAAGTATCTGCGAGCAACAGTATGGTTTCATGCCTAGAAAGAGTAAAACAGATGCATTATTTGCCTTGAGGATGCTCGTGGAAAAGTACAGAGAAGGTCAGAAGGAGCTACATTGTGTCTTTGTGGATATAGAGAAAGCCTATGACAGAGTACCAAGAGAGGAACTGTGGTACTGCATGCGTAAGTCTGCTGTGGCAGAGAAGTATGTTAAAATAGTACAGGACATGTATGATGGCAGCAGAACAATGGTGAGGTGTGCCTTAGGTGTGACAGAGGAATTTAAGGTGGAGGTGGGACTGCATCAGGGATCAGCTCTGAGCCCCTTCCTGTTTGCAGTGGTAATGGATAGGCTGACAGATGAGGTTAGACTGGAATCCCCTTGGACCATGATGTTCGCAGATGATATTGTTATATGCAGTGAAACCAGGGAGCATGCAGAGGAACAATTAGAAAGATGGAGACATGCACTGGAAAGGAGAGGAATGAAGATTAGCCGAAGTAAAACAGAATATATGTGCGTGAATGAAAGAGGTGGAGGGGGAAGAGTGAGGCTACAGGGAGAAGAGATAGCGAGGGTGGACGACTTCAAATATTTAGGGTCAACAATCCAGAGCAATGGTGAGTGTGGTAAGGAAGTGAAGAAACGGGTCCAAGCAGGTTGGAACAGCTGGCGAAAGGTGTCTTGCGTGTTATGTGACAGAAGAGTCTCCGCTAGGACGAAGGGCAAAGTTTACAAAACAGTGGTGAGGGCGGCCATGATGTACGGATTAGAGATGGTGGCACTGAAGAACCAACAGGAAGCAGAACTGGAGGTAGCAGAAATGAAGAGGTTGAGGTTCTCGCTCGGAGTGAGCAGGTTGGATAGGATTAGAAATGACCTCATTAGAGGGACAGCCAAAATTGGATGTTGTAGAGATAAGATTCAAGAGTAGACTTCGATGGTTTGGACATGTTCAGAGGTGAGAGAGTGAGTATATTGGTAGAAGGATGCTGAGGATGGAGCTGCCAGGCAAAAGAGCGAGAGGAAGACGAAAGAGAAGATTTATGGATGTGGTGAGGGAAGACATGAGGGCAGTTGGGGTTAGAGAGGAAGATGCAGGAGATAGGCTAAGATGGAAAAAGATGACACGCTGTGGCGACCCCCAACGGGACAAGCCGAAAGGAAAAGAAGAAGATAGAAACAACCATTCACACTCATATTCATACCTACAGAAAATTTAGAGTCTTAAAACAATCTATCAACCATGACAAAGGAGGAAACTGGAGTACCCGGAGTAAACCCATCCAGGCACATGGAACATGCATACTCCACACAAGCAAGGCCATATTTGAACCTGGGTCCTCAAAACTCTAAGGCAGATGTGCTAACCAGTCCTCCACTATTCCACTCCTGTCAGTAACATATTGGAAAAATAAAATAACTATGAACTAGTTCACTTTTGGAACAGTTAACAGAACTTTGAACTACTTTATGCAGAAAATGAACTTTCCCAACACTGCTCGCACCACATAGGTAACGAGATCACACATATGAAAGCATGCAAAGCAATACGAGAGTGAAAAAGGCCTGAATATATGACAAATATATGAATTTACGACAAATCTATCATGCTGTCTAGATAAGAAGGATGTTTTTATGACATTGACCCATTTTCGTCAAGAGAAGGTATGTTTGAGCTGTTGAGATTACTTAAGATTGCTGTTCGCTAAAAGGGACTGACTCGTGTGTTTGGACAAAAGAATTAACAGTAGTAACAATTCAAATTAAATCAATGTTAATTTGATACACTAATCCCTTGTGGATCACTGGAGTTATGTTACAGACCACCCCTCTGATAAACAATATACGGAAAGTACAGTAGCAACCATAGGTAAAATTACTGATTGTTTTGGATATATTTTGACACCCTATGCATAATACTATTAAAATATGTGAGGTGCAGTTATAATTTTTATACAATTGGGGTACTATCTTCACATTTCATAGTACTTCATTTGTGACATATGACTTTAAAAAGGTGCCGCCTGGGATATTGGAGTCAGTTAGGGCCATATTCTCCAATATGTGATACTCCGAAAAGCTGTGCAGCTTCATGCTTTTCTGACTCCACCCATTCAGCCATCCACCTAATTCTGTTACTAACGCACCTTCGAGCAATTTATGCTCAGAATCAAAATCATATTTAATGGCCAAGTATGTAAAAATACAGAGTCATAGTTGTGCAAATATGCAGTCTTTGAGCATTTAGAGCAGTTCGAGTGTGTCAATGCCTCACATTATGTTAAGCTAATACAGAGTGCCCTATCCTGTTGACATTTCACAGCGATAGACCAGTGCAATGGCAACTGTGCAAAGGGTGCAGTTTAAAGTGACGAATCGTGCGATAGTCTACAGTATATATTACTAATACTAATACTGATTGAACCAGCAGGGTGTGAGGGTCTGACCCAACAATGGCGCAAAGCAAAAAATAGGTTTGCTGATCAAGAATGTAATGACTTGATTGCAAGAGAGAAAAAAACTGCCTGCTAGTTTTGATTCGCATTGATCGGGAGCGCCTACCCGACGGAAGGAATTGCAAGAGCTGGTGGCCGGGATGTGGAGGGTCCAAAAGGATCCTACCCACCCTGGTCCTAGTACGAGTGGTGTACAAGTCTTCCAGGGTGGGTAGAGTGGTGCCGACAATCCGTTCAGGGGTTTTGCTCGTCCGTTACAGTCAGAGTTTTTCCTCTATTGTGGGAGCACCACACCAGTATGTTATAGAGGTACACAGTACTGATTCGATGACTGATGATGAGCTCTTGTGAGAGGCTGTGCTTCCTCAGAAGCCACAAGAAATACATTATTTGCAATACATCCTTAAGCAAGCATTTTTGAGGATGGAGTTGATATTCATCTCCTACTTCAGGTCAACTGAGACTGTAATTTCAAAGAACTTGAAGGTCTTGATGATTGATACGAGACAATTAGATCATGTGAGGTGCAGCTGTGGTGAAGGATGCCTTCTGAAGTCCACAATCATTTCTACAGTTTTTAGAGTGCTCTCTGAGCTCTCCGAGTTGAGTAACCCTGAAGTGCGGGCATTCTCTCACAAATCTCTGGCCGAGCGCATATTCTCCTAAAGCCTTAAGCGCATTTCCTCTTCCTCATTCCAGATTATTTGAAAGTTAACACCGTGGGAAGCTGAAACATCATATTTTATGTTTTGATTTAAGTGCTGCACTGATCTAAGCCAAACCGACCGCCCAATGGCCGTAAAGTTTCCCTGACACATTATGCCAATTGACGGTCAAACATTGACATGTCAGATTAACTGCCGCGGACAAATTTAATGGGGCTGCACAGTGATGCAACTGGATAGAACATTGGCCTCAAAGTTCTGAGGATCGGGGTTTGATTCCTGGCCCCACCTGAGTGGAGTTTGCATGTTCTCACCATCCCCCTGTGGGTTTTCTGCAGGTATTCCGATTTCCTCCCACATCTTAAAAACATGCAATTAATTGGAGACCTAGGTGACCCTAGGTCAAAAGAATAGAATGTGAAAGAAAGAATGGACCCAAGACCCTAGGTGTGATTGTGACTGTTGTCTGTCTCCGTGTATTCGGCGATTGGGTGGAAACCAGTTCAGGGTGTACCCTGCCTCCTGCCCGATGACAGCTGGGATAAGCTCCAGCACTCCCGTGACCGTCGTGAGGATAAGTGATTCAGAAAATGGATGGATAAAATTTAATGGCAGTACACTTTTTTTGTGCACCTGCAGGACGAAATTTCATTTCATTTCACTTGTTTGAAAACTGCAGTCATCTTCATAGCGCGATTGTGCTTATTAGGTTTTTTTCAATCAAGTTTTTATTTTATTAATGTCATCATTGCCTGGAAAATCCATTTAAGTGACAATGGGTGTTAGAATGATTCCTAGATAAACCCAATCAAGAGCTGGCTCACTTGCTTCCCCACGGATGGCCCAACTGCTGGCCATTCAAAGGTTTTCACTCATAAGCACAATATTCTGAGTAAATGACATTTAGAGAATGCCCACACTTCAGGTTTAGAAGTATTTATTCAACAGAGAATGCAAAATCACATCCAAATCCATCAAAGTAGCCTGTTAGATGAGCAGTGTTCACATGTCACTAATAACACTTAACTTCTGAATTTGCAATGGGGGTTAGTTTCACATTCATTGTGTTATAATTATCTTCCAAAAGAATTTCTGTTGCAATCACATGTCTCAGTGAAACCCAAGTTGCCAAATATTGAAGCCTCCCCAAGACCTCGAGCTGCGCCTCAATGGACGTTGACGACATATTCGCTCAGTATGCACATTTTTTCCCACACAAATTATATATAGTAGAATTTGCATACCAAGCACATAAAAAAGAAGACTTGCTCACAAAGGTAAGAAAGAATAGAAATCGTGTAGAGTAGACTGGGTGTTAACTGGCTAAACCAGGGTTTTGCAACCTGTGACCTCAGAGCTGCACATAATGTAGCTCTTTCATGTTTCTGCTATTGCTGCTCTCTGTGAATTTAGAAAAAAAAAGAGCATTTCATTTAAATTTCTTTTTACCTTGTCCCTTTTTCAAATGTATTTTTTAAAAGTGAAGATTATGGCACTCTTGTAATATTAAAATAAAAGGCATTTGTTCTTTTTTTGTTGTTGCTGTAAATAGGCATTCTAAACGCCAACGTGCAACATCTGGCGGCAAGTTTTACTGAGGTATTTGACCCCGAGTGGGTAAAATCAATGGGTAAATGCAAGAAAGGTTTCTGAAGAAAACATAACATTTAGTGCTATGTGGCACATGAGCTACAGTATAGAGCTCATGCACCTATGTCATAAAATCACGTGACATCGCCATATTGCTGGTCAAACAGAGCATTGTTGCAAGTTAACTCCGTCGAGACGAAACTGTCTTACAGCACGACATCCAGAGTTTTGTCTGATACCGTAAAATTTAGAAGGTGATAATAAATGAAGGTACATGGAAAAATGAGAGACACATGACAGAGTAAGTTCAAGTCGATGTTTTCGCCATTAAGAAACTGGACTCTTAATTCGCTTCCGCTTGTCTTTGACAACTGGATACACACATGTATCTGGTGAGTAAGATGTCGAGATTTACACAGAAAAGTTTAAAAGCGTATAAAAGTCTGGATGCATACAAAAAAAAAATTAGGACAGGGAGTCGTCTCCTCCATACACGGTAAAACTTTCTGCGACACTTTTTTTTTTTTTTTAAATACGCATTGTTCTCAAATGAGTCAACTTGGCATTATAAGTACTTCTTGGTTATTTTAGATTGACCAGAATAATTCCTACCTGAAATGAAATGATTGCTACCCAGGCGTGTGTATTTCGTTGGACAGCATCTATCCCGTTTAATTGCCAAAATCCAAAGATCTGTTCCTGTCTTTTCAGCTGGTATTGTATAGAATGATCTCTTTGAAGAACTGTCTCGTCTGTTGTGACTACCAACAGCACAATAGGTCTTGGGGATTGGGAAAAATGTGCTCCGCTTCAGCAGACTCCCAGCAGCTTTGTTTGACAGGAAACCCATTTCGGCTGGTATTCGATAGAATGATATCTTTGAAGTGTGTAGTCAATTGTGACAACCAATAGCACAACAGGTCTCGGGGAATTTTTACAAAACAGTGGTGAGGCCGGCCATGATGTACGGATTAGAGACGGTGGCACTGAAGAAACAACAGGAAGCTGAACTAGAGGTGGCAGAAATGAAGATGTTGAGGTTCTCGCTCGGAGTGACCAGGTTGGATAGGATTAGAAATGAGCTTATTAGAGGGACAGCCAAAGCTGGATGTTTTGGAGACAAGATTCGAGAGAGCAGACTTCGATGGTTTGGACATGTTCAGAGGCGAGAGAGTGAGTATATTGGTAGAAGGATGGAGCTGCCAGGCAAAAGAGCGAGAGGAAGACCAAAGAGAAGGTTTATGGATGTGGTGAGGGAAGACATGAGGGCAGTTGGGGTTCAAGAGGAAGATGCAGGAGATAGGCTAAGATGGCAAAAGATGACACGCTGTGGCGACCCCTAACGGGACAAGCCGAAAGGAAAAGAAGAATCAGAAAATGAGCCAAAAATTACCACTGAGTCTATTTTGTGGAGATATTTTTTTTTTTTTGCAATTCCAGAATCATGGCCTAAATGCTAATGCTCATGCCATTAACTAGTCTCTTTAATGTCTCACAAACAAAGTCGTTACTGCGTGGGGCTGTCAATTATTACTATCACCTTTTTCGAGTTTATCACAATGGTGGCTAGTAGGGAAATGAGTATGACATGTCTTGATACCATGTATTTTTCATTTGTTAAAAGAATATAAAAAAAACATGGTAACAATTGAGTATTAAATAGTTATAAGACCATGTGGAGTGTGTTTCACTTTTGGCTGAAGCATAAAATAATCAAGAAACGCTTGGTATGGGGTCAGTGCGTTTTTAAGCCAAACTTTTGGCTACATGTAGCCATGGAATCTGGAGAAAATGTGAGGTTTTTAGTCAATCAAATAGCAAAAATTGATGCTTTTGTACAATGAATGTGACATAAGGTCTTCTTCCATTTATGCAGCATGCTACTGTTGAATCCAGGCCCAGGTAGGTAGCGATCTGTGATTGTCTAGTTGAGTTTTAAAAATCTGAATCGAGAGCAGACAACGAAAGCGTGCGTGGAAATCAGAAAGTGAGAGATGTTTTTCCAAAAGTGAACGAGAATTTTATTTGTGTGCACCCTCTCGATTTTTTATGTGCCCACAAGAATAATTTCATGCCCCACAATATTATTTTTCCCCTCTTCAGTTTCAGTTTTCATGCTCATTTCTATGTAGTTTGAGCTCGTTTCATTGAGAGCGACGTGACACCATATGCTGGTGGCTAAAGTCCTCCTCCAGTATCTAGGAACTGTTTGTTTGAGTGAACACTGCAAAAAGGGGTCGGGAACCTTTGGCTCGCGAGCCATACCTGGCTCTTTTGGTGGTTACATTATGGCTCGCGGAGCCCTCATAATGACATAGTGTGCATGTGATTTCTGTCGCAAATGATGCAGAGAAGTCTTGTTCTCGTGGGATTCCCATAGTTTGGGGTGGCAGGCAACACAAATGACACAGAGACAGTTTATCCTAGTGGGACTCCCGTAGTCCACAGGTTTCGGGTTTGACAAAGGTCATGCAAAGAAAAGAAAATGAGGAGTACCGAAGTTTTCAACAAGAATGGACAGCCTTTGTGGAGAGGGCGGATTCTGCTGGGTGTTTACATTCACAGATGGGGAGTATGCCAAAGCATTTGTCCTCGATGTTGCCAATAAACATTTTGCCAACTTCGTATAAAAACAAGCTAATCACATGAATAAAAGACATGCCTTTGTCAGCAAAGACCGTTTATCGCACTATCGTGATGGCAATTCAAATTGAATTATGTTCACGATAAACGGACGGAAGTCTCAACACCTGCATGAAGCTTAATCTAACGACCTATGAAGCACCACAAGTCATCGCCATTGGTTAGCAACATCATAACATTGTTATTTAAAATAATCTGCAGAATATGATTTTCTATTCAATGTCATTTTTGTTCAGTTGTTGTGAGTTACAGCTAATGTTGAAATGCCCCATTTTACGGTTGTCAGTGTTACAGGTGCTTTTAATAATAATAATAATAATAATAATAATAACCAATAAGTGACTCAGAAAATGGATATCTGGATGTAATTATGTGTTAATAATTTCACATATAAGTCTCTCTGGAGAATTAGTCGCACCCCCAGGATATTATGAAAAAAATGTGACATAGAAATATGAAAAAAAACGTTATCTTGGTTTTACGTAGATAGATGTAGTTTAGGCAAAGACCAGATTGTACCCAATTTATAATAAAAGGCTTCACATAGAAGTGTGTAAAAATGGAAAGAATGTACTACAGTACTTTAGTGACCTGATTAACATGTTCATGTAACTTGTCTTTTTCTGTTGCTCCTTGAATGTCAGCCCAATATGACGAACAACTGATCAATTTGAAACATGGTAGTTAAGAGATGAGATAGAAGGTTTCTTCCTTTTAAGACTTTTCCCTAATATATTTACCTAATTGTGGATTTGTTTGGACTATACTGTGTATAGGAAAAATTATCCCGTGTTCCATATCCATAGTGATTTAAAACGTAACATCCGTGTTGCTCTATATTAAGCATAATATATTACAAAACCCAATTGCCTTTTAACACTGGTCAATTAGAAAGCAGAAAAGCACAGGTTAAATTAGAGGGGCACAAGGTTCACCGGAAATTAGCATGAACGCTATAATCCGGAACTTTCTTTTGTTTAAAAAAAGGAATCATTTCCACCGAAGCCACTTCCAGAGGAGATGGCAGAAGGCTGATTCAGCCATTCATCTCCCCTAAAATCTTGCTGTATTGGTCAGTATCTTGTTTTTATTGAGTGAATGCCCTACTTATTTTCCACTGCAAATAACAGAATGGAAATCATGCATGTCTTACAAAATGTCGTAAAAATGTTGCAGAATCACACATGAGGGGCATGAGATGAATTGCCTGTTGTATTGAAGCAACAGCTTTGTTCTTTTGTTGTAATGCAGAATTTAACCATGGGGGGGTAACCATGAGGAGGATCACAATCTGTGTTTTAGCCCATCTACGGGGATGAAGCACCCCTAAAAAAATGCTTCAATTGTTTACCGTTTTGCAGCAACCGAGAAAAGTGCCATACCATATACTGTAGTACGATGTTGAAACATGACATTTTACCAACAACAATGGACACTCCACCCCCATCCCACCCCCTCCCACTCTACCGACTGCCTCAAAAAGGCTTTGCTGCACCCAATCCCTCCCACCTCTTCCTGGCTGGGTGCTCTACCTACACAGAGATTGCCTTCCAGAAAACTATGGCTTAAGTCTCCAATTTCAAACAGCATATGTGGCACATATTTTAACTTTAACCACTAAATCCCAACGCACTGTTGTCATTAAAAGTGCTCATTTTTAATTATCGGTCACTGTGTATGTTGATAGGCAGGAGTTAGCTGACATTTTTTGGAGCTAGGAAATGGTTTGGGTGGTGAGACTGTACCACTGTCCTCTGAATAGGAATGAGAGAAGGTAGTTTTTGTGTCATGTACCTGTGACAGTACGATTAAAGCTAAAGTGCCACTGAATAGTAAAACTTAAAAACTGAAATGTATCTTGCCTGGCCAAAAGTTCAGTGCCCCTAAACCTCTGATCTTAGAATCACTCCTGAGGATCACAGGAATGACGCGATGCATCCTCACCTATGCAGCCAGCCATTTGTCAGCCCATGTGCTCATTCGGAAAACACATTAAAACCATATATTTCACTAACCTCCCTTTGTGAAATTCCAAACTTCCTTCAGTGAGGAAAAAACACAACAACTCCAGTGGCCTTCACTCAAGCTTATTTGCTAAATTTATCACCCTGTCTTTCAAGTGCATGGCCACCATATAAACGAGCTGATTCACACCTTTACACACTTGATCTCAGCGTGTCATGTCCTATGACTCCTCCTTTTCCTTCTCACCACATGACAGTTAAATATTCATGACATTTATTGAAGGGCTTCAGTTCTTTAAAGTTTCTGAGCAATGTAGTATTACTTTAACAACGTGTTTCACCTATCGAGCCAAATAATATCGAATGCAAAACACATCAGAAATATTTTTTTAAAAAGTACTAACAGCTAAACAATCATTGTACACAACTCTTAAATGTTTTTTAAACTAATTGGTGAAAAAAATAGGTTTACAGAAGTGTAGGCAGCGTGACAGTGGGGCAACTTCGTTCACATCACAAAGGGTAGGGAGTTCTTCTTTCTCACAGGGTTAGAAAAATGGCACCTACTAGGAATTACTGTACCTATAATCCCAAAATGTTTTCACTGTTAGGTCTTTGAAATTAAGCATCATGATTTGTAACGTGTTTTATGAAGATGCCAATTACTCATTTGGATATACAGTTGAGGATTTTTCAGCGATTGCGTAATCTCCCTTTTCCATGAAAACGAACCCAAATGAGTGTCTTTTTTTTTTTAAACAAACATTCGTTCTTTTTCACTCAAGGTGTCATTACTGTGCATGCAATTGGAGAACACTTTATTATGTTGCAATACACCAGAGGGGTCTGTATGCTGAATTATTAGGATGTGGCAGCCATTTTGACTTTCACACAGAAAAATATATGGTGTTAATCGTGACATATAAATGAATATGCTTGGGTACAATTTTTGACATGTTTTCTATTTATCAAGTGATTTAGGACAATTTTGCATCGCAACGTCCTCTTGGTCAGGTCAGTTTTAGGTCAATACAGAAACATTTTTACATGTATCTTGAGAACACAATTTAATTACAATATTTAAGTAATTGTATTTTTTTATTTTATCTAGAGAAATTATGTGAATAAATTACAGTTGCTTTTTGGAAATTTTGACAATTACAATTTGCATTATACTTCATCTGCAAAATCTCAGCTTGATTAAACAGTTTTCTTTTCAAGATGACAGCTATGACTCTGGTCGTGCCGTTCTGTCGCTTTGTGATTGGCGTTCTCATCACGTACCACTCTGTCGCGCTTCTCAACCAGTTTCTTAATGAATGGGTGTTATGACAATCAGCTGGAATTTGCAACTGTATTGCTACTGCACAAGATATTTTTGTGTTGGATACAAAGTAAATGCCTTCATACAGACAAAAGATAAGGCCCCAAATATATTGGTGTAGTGCAAAGAGTGTTTGCCAGCAGTTAAACTGCTGTCCATGTCAGAACAGTTGACATATTTACATGTCCGTAATCCTACTAGTTTTTGGCTATTGGTAACTGGAAGCACTGGCATATAATAAAAGAGGGAAGAAGTGCCAACCTTTATGAAAAGAGCATGTCTTTTCATGCTTACAATGTTAAAGGGGAATTCCAGTGCTTTGCATGAACACCGTATTTAATAGGTCATGTAATATGTACCCTATTTTGACAATGTGATGTTAAATCCTCTCTCATTTAATAGTGTTTTGAGAAGATTTTCATTGACAATTACAAATTTTCAGGGGCGCTGCCATTTTCACAAGTCACATGACTTACGTGCACGGATGTGACGTGTTACGTGCCATTCCAAACGCTCGATTACATGGGACACAATTATTCCCAGCGCTAATTTCTTGGATTTATCATCATCTGATGAAGTAATAGCAGTATGGGTTGATCGGGAAGACGGAGGAATACTTCCATACAGATTTGAACCTCTGGTTGTAAATGTTGAGTATTCGGATGATTCTTCGGGTGGAATGACGTGGAGTCTTACTACTCGGAGGCCTACGCGTGGGAAATAAGTGCGTAAACAAAGGCCCCCGGAACTCTGGGCTGGCAGCCACGGATGGTTCTTTGGACGGGAATGACCAGCAAGCTCCGGTGGCGGGCCACGAGCCGAGCTTCCAAGCGGCGGAGGCCGTTAGCCTCAGACGCCGAAACTCAGCTAACGGCCTCCACGGACATCGAAGCTCTGCTCGTGGCCCACCGCCGGGGCTCGTAGCCCACCTTCAGCAGCATCTGAGGCCTTTAGCCTAGCTTCGGCTTCCAGTGCTAACAGCCTCCGCCGCCTGAAAGCTCGACACGCGGCCCGTCGCCGGAGCTTGCTCGTCAGACTCCATGTCATTCCCATCCGCTGCTGGAGCTCGCTCGTCAGACTCCACATCATTCCCATCCGAAGAACCATCCCCAGCTGCCGGTCCGGAGCTCCCGGGGGCCTTTGTTTATGCACTTATGTCGCGGGTCGGCCTCCAAGTAGTCAGACTCCACGTCATCCCGCCCAAAGAACCATCCGAATATTCAACATTAATTACAGCCACAGGTTGTAATCTGAATGGAAGTATTCCTCCGTCTTCCCGATCAACCGATACTGCTATTTCTTCATCAGATGAGGATAAATACGAGAAATCGGCGCTGAGCATAAATGGTGCCCCATGTAAACGAGTCTTTGTTGCGGTACATAACACATCACATCCACACATGTAGGTCATGTGACACGCGAAAATGGCAGCACCCCTGAAAATTCGTAATTGTCAGTAAAAATCTTCTCAAAGCACTATTAAATGAGAGAGGATTTAACATCACGTTATCAAAATAGGGTACATATTACATGACCTATTGATACACTGTCCATGCAAAACACTGGATTTCCCCTTTAAATTATTATGAAAAAGTCAGTTTTAATTTCATAAAATTTTTGATGCAAGAAAAATGTTATAAAGTAGGATATTGTAACTCTAACCATGACAGGTTATCCTTAAATATGACTTCAAAGTCCCACCGTGAGATGCAATCTGTTAAGTCATCTGAGATTTTGAAAGGGTTAGACTCATTGTATAAACCTTTGAAAACTTAAAAAAAAAAAAGTTGTCTAAATTACATATGGGGAAGGTTGTGACTATATTTGCCATGGGCCCCAAATTGACTAACCCGCTACACACGGCCCTGCTTCGAGCCAGCACCGGTGCCACTCCGTATGACATCAAAAGCGGGATTAGTGGCCCGTGCATTGATGAAGAAGGCAGTTCGGTAACTGCATGGACTCATGTGAATTGCAGGATACATTGACACTTCAAACATACTGTAAGTCGCGGTAATAAATATGCATGCTTCCATTCGGCTCCAAGCAGCATTGGGGCTTCTCTTCCACGATGCGCCACTCCCTATATCTGGCAAACACCCGAATGCCTGACTGCTGAAATTGTTGCAGCAGAATGGTCGATTGAAGCGAAGGTAAAACTAAACCATTAACACTATTCACAGATGGCAGAAAACCGCGGCCACGCCTCTGTGGTGTTTGCATGTACCCCCGTGCCTGCGTGGGTTTTCTCCGGGCACTCTGGTTTCCTCCCAAATTCCTAAAACCTGCATTCATTGGAGACTTTAAATTCCCCTTAGGTGTGATTGTCAATGTGAATGGTTGTTTGTTTCTATGTGCCCTGCGATTGGCTGCAACTAGTTGAGGGTGTACCCTGCCTCCTGCCCGAAGATAACTAGGATAGGCTCTAGCACTAATGTGACTCTTGTGATGATAAGTGGCTTGGAAAATGACCATCCATCCACTTTCTCTCTCAGCAAGCTCTTGAACACCTGGCTTCTGTTGCGAGGCATGAGTGTGCATCCAGAGAACTGAGCTACCATCTACTGACTACTACTACTGACCATCCTTCCTTGTGCCCTGATGTGAAGCCACCGGCATAACTTTTCGGCATTCTACTGCGGTGGACAGTATTGCTGACTCCAGCATCTACCATCTGGGCTTCCTTCTCACTCAACCTACTGTTATCATCTAATTAGTGCAAAACATCTTTGAGTGTTTGAGAAGCCTTAGAAAAGTTAAGTGTATTATTATTATTAATAAAAGGTAATAATAATTCTATGATATTAAAATCTTGAATAATCACACAAGGGACAGAGGGAATTATATCTTGGTGTATAATAATTTATTAATAGCAAAATATATAGTATTAATTAGTATCAAAATTTGTCTTTTAAATGTGTGGTTTTTTCACGAGGTTGACTGACTCAAAATTAGCCGTTAGCTTGACGAAACATGTGCTAGTGAAAGCAATTCATGCGAGGACATCAGGACTTGCTTAAAAATCTCTAATGAATACATTCACTGGGTAACACATCATTCATTGTGCACACGAATCACTCATCGTACTACTACATCACTCCTTAGCGGATCACAAACGAAAAAGTTCACTGAACAAATCACTCTTCAGTTCCTGAGTAAACCAGTTCACCGAACAAATCACTAGGTTCACTTAAGCCCCACTAGCACAGCGCTGCCTTACGTTGGCTCCTCATTGGTCATTTGCTAAAGTGAGTGACAACCCCGGTAAATCACAAATACTATTGCAGTATGTTTAATGAAGTCTCGACCCCGCCTGCACACTGGCTACTCATTGGTCATTCGTGACAGAATGCTTTAGCAGTTCCATTTCCACTCCCTGCTGACTCGTTTACTTCATGGTGGCAACCAAGCTAAATGAACAAATCATTTCATAAACTGATTCATTTCAGTTCACTAAAAAGATTTGCTCTTCTGAATGAAACATTTGTGAACCAAATAACACTACCAACAAGGTCCATTTACCATTCCAGCATGCAGTTAGCAAGCTGACAATAGCTACTCCTGAAAATGCATTTTCACTAGAATTATCAGAACAGCTGAGTAACATTATTTAAGACCCCCTCAGAAAAAATATAAAAAATGGCCAAAAAAAGATCGATTGATGGCCTTTCTGAAGATGGCAACCCAAATATCAACAACAACAGAGTCTGCATTGCGCATTTTACGACCAGTAGTTTTGTAAACTTTAGCCAGAGACAATAAGGGTTCATGGGTAACTAGTGAACGGGGCAGTGCCGACTACCTGGGCTTCCTCCTACTATGCTGCTATTGTCAGGTGTCACCAACAACAAGGGTAAGTTGACTCTGTTCTTATTTTTATGATTATAGACCACTTTAACCGTTAAATTTTGAAGTTGAGCCTCCTAATGTGATTTTACATCGTATATGCTATCACCACTAGGCGTTTGATTCCTTTCGGTGCCTCCATTCAACACGCCTACAGAGTATGAAAGCTAAGAGGTGCCGCTTATTACGAAAGGTTTGAAGCCTGATTTTATTTTTTTTCATTAATTCAAATTTGAGAGGCTTGTTAAGACTACTCTTGTCTGCGATGTATTGAATTTGCATGACATTTTTTTAGCCTTAGTGCCACTTTAAAATATTGTACAGCCCTTCTCATCTTTTTAAGTGGGACTACTTGCACAATTGGTGACTGATTAAATACTCTTTTTCCCCACTGTAGGTTTTTACCATTATTACAATTGTTTAAAGACAAGTCTGTGATGTGTTTAATGAATAGTTAGGATCATTTGTGCACGTGCATCTCTAGAATTTGACGAGCAATGTGTAAATTGTGGCATTCATGATTGTCATGAAGTTGTTTATGTTTACAGTAATGCATTTTTGCCTCTACGATTATAAAAAAAAATAGTGTATTTCAATGGGCAACCACCATTTGCGCTGTCAATAAGGATTGCTTTTGCCATGAAATTTTACTTCATCAATAACCTTTTGAATATAGATACAAATGTTTCAGCATGGGAGTCAGTTCACCATTTAAAACCAATATGGCATAAAAAAACTTTTTTTGTGGGGCTGTCCCTATCATTACTAATGAATTTATATGAAAATGACTCTTATACTGTATTTACTGATAAAAGACAACAGCTTTAAACAGGAATTATGTCCTTGTCTTAAAGAATTGAATATACAGTGAAGAAAATGAGTATTTGAACCCCCTGCTATATTGCACGTTCTCCCACTTGGAAATCATGGAGGGGTGTGATATTTTCATTGTGCATGGTGCATGTCCACTGTGACTGAGATAATCCAAAAAGCAAAATCCCGAAATCACTATGTATGATTCTTTTAACGATTTAGTTGTGTGATACAACTGCAAATAATTATTTGAACACCCATCATGCATTGTGATTTCTGGATTTATCTTTTAAGATTCTCTCCCTCACAATGGACATGCACCTACAATGAAAATATCACACCCCACCATGATTTCTAAATTGGAGAACTTGCAATATAGCAGGGGGTTCAAATACTAATTTTCTTCCCTGTATATCTGCTAGCTGCAGTTGTTTGTAATTATTTTTCTTTGACAAATTTAGTTGTGAAGTGACTTATGTATAAGTCTTGTAACCATAATGTAATATAGATTTAATCAGTTTAGAGAGAGAGAGAGAGAGAGAGAGAGAGAGAGAGAGAGAGAGAGAGAGAGAAAGAGAGACCACCCTAAAACCCCATTAAAGGCTCCATTGTTTCCAAGAGGTCAGCCTGGGTTTCATTCCAAAATGTTGCACAAAGCAGGAAGTGGAAGTTGAGCATTTTAAAGTGATGTGACAGATTAATCGACACAACCCACCCCACCTCCCACCCCTCCTCACAGTGTTTCATCTTGTTTACTGTCAGCCTGATGACATACATTACTTGTCATATAGACCGTCAGGGCTACTTCCTCTTATGTAGTTCAGTGGTGGGCTATTTCAGAGGAACATGGCTTAGACTAAATTTTTGGCTTCTATCAGGCAAAAAAACGGTAATTGCTGATGCATCGTTATGCTCTCATATGCGAAGGAGCCTTCAGATTTCTTCAGCCTCAAGCTCTAAGCGTCATCAAGTATGGTGGCCAAATCTCTCTATTGTCCACACCGTGAGCACACAAAGGCCGGTGCATCACGTAAAGCAGCCTTTTGAGGGGCTGAAAGAGCAACAAGGACTGCTGCTAAAGGGTTTCTGTCTTCGGGTTTTGTTTCATGCTTTCCATCACAATCGTGCCCAGCTGAGCCAGGGAGCGGGGGTTGGAGGAGCCTGCTGTACTTTTCCGCTTGAGCCACACCCCCTCTTTCCAAGCCTACTCATTTCCTAGTTTTCCACATGTATGGTCATCTCCTTTACTTATCTCTAAACACTGTGGATGAAGAACGCTGGGAGTGCAGAAAACGTTTTGGACTATAACTGGTATGTGCAGACATGGACACACATCAAACATTCACAGAGGTTACAGGCATCTGAAGACCCTCTGGGACTAAGATCCCGAATTCCTGGCAAGCCACACTGTGATGTTAATCTTCTAAGTTATGTGCATGCAGTTGTAGATTGGGCACTTCCAAAGAAACAATTGTGACCTGTTGACATAGCCGTCTTGATAATATACACCCAGGCTTAAAGGCTAAATAATTAGCATTATTACTATACTAAGCAGAGGCTTCATATTAATCATATGTGAATGTAGCCACATGGGAATCAGGCTCATCTTTGTTTGCATCTTTACAGATTTTGTAATAATTTTTAATCTTTAAATGTGCTGGGCTTTTTGTATTGGGATGTGTTTCTCGAAACTGTGAATAACCTGCAATCACAATATTCCAATCAATTTGTTACTGTCATCAAATCTTAATTAATTAATACAAAAATGCTGCTGATAAATACAGTACATACATTTATTTAAAAATAACTAAACATTTACCCAAACTTATGCAGATATTCGAACCTTAGGACAGGAGTATGTTAATCATTTAGTCATTAAGCATTATGCAGTTTATTCAGTAGTAAGTATATTTTTAAGTTTAGTATTTCTTGATGGCATTTGTGGGGGTGAGGGGGGCCAAACAGGATGACTTTTTTTCAAGAAAAACATGAAAGATGTGAAAGCACGTATCACTGCCATTACTATTGATTGCCTTTATATTTATATATGATATATAAGTCAGGAAATTGAGAGTCCTCAGCAGACATTGACATGAGACATGACTTGCATTTTACAGTGATATTGATTAAAATTACATCATTGCCAGAAGAATGTGGATCTCTCTACTGTTGGTGGGACCCTTCATCAACATAAACACAGTTTAGCTATTTCTGTGATTAACTCTAAAATGTGTTGCATTATTTGTGGGGAAACGAAGTGATGTAGCATATTGGAAATTAATCAGTGTGTGTGCGTGTTTGTGTGTGCGCGTGTGTGTTTGTGTAGTCGTGCACTGGGGGAAGGGTTCAGTCCACTTGAAATAACACACCCTTAAAGACAAAGGTCTGCAACATGATTGACTTGATGGTTTGGTTTGATAAGGCATTGGCTTGTCTGATGGATCAGTTTCAGTGAAATTGGGAAAATGAGTAAGTAGGGTGAATGAGCAGCTTCTGTCATCTGCTATTTATAGTTGAGTATTACTGAGTCCCTGACCTCCCCCACTGTTACTATTGATCTCACTACTCCTGTCGCCTGAATCTGCATCAGATAAACAACCTTCCATACTTCCATTTATGTCCCATTTTTCATTTTGTATTTTACTTTTTTCTTAAACATTGGGAATAAACAACTTCTCAACGATCAAAGCCGACTAGAGGATTTAAAGGTAAAGCAACATGTTGAAATTTAGCATTAACCCTGTCTTAGCTGGAGCACAACCGACATGGCTGCTAGCTTGAGGATTAACCTGGGGGAGGGGATGAATACAGTAGAATGGTTCCTCCACATGCTATGCCAGAAGTTTAAAAGAAAATATCAAAATGAGGACTAAATTGTACTTTACAATAATAGGTACTATTTTACTTTTGCTGATAATCAATGTTTCAAACTAATTTGAGTGAACGGGAAAAATGTTTTGTTTTTTTTAATTCACAATGTGGTTTATGTCATCTAACATTCCAAATTTCTTGCGATACAACAATTTAGCTTCAGGTGTGGCCCTCGTCAGTCACATCTCTGTTTAGGAAGTCTAGTAGCAATTCTACTCACTATTTTATCATTAAATTAAAATAAACACTTCAATTCAATGCAAAGAGTTAAATAATTTTTTTAAAAAAAAGTAAATTAACATTGTTAACATTTTCAAGTAAGGCTATGTTACTGAAAAAAAAAAGCTTTGATTGTGAAATGCCCGAAACAAGCAAAATGCCAAAGGAAGATTGACTCTCTTAATGCCGAATGTTAACTAGCAAGTACAGTAACAATCAAAAATGCTGACTGTGCAATGTTGTAGCCACTTATCAAAAACAGCACAATGTTAAATTCATTACATTTGATACCCACTAATTCACAAATCCAACAAATCACTTGAAGAGCTTCATGGATGAAAGTGTTGAAAGCTGAAATCTCTCTGTACCTTCTTATTTGTGCTTAAAAAAATGTTGGCAAAACGACTTTTGATTTTATTTTACATATCAAGATTCAAATGGGCCAAGATGATTGATTTCAATCTAACGTAATTGAGCTTTGATGCCATATGTTGTTTTTTATTTAATCAAATCATTGGTCTTTCACAGAATAGGCTTAAGTAGAACTTTACTGGCAATAAAACCATTTTGGTCACTAAAAATAGACTCCCTACTTTCAGATATATTTGTCATTCACATATGAATAGTTAAATCTTGGCCTAGTGAATGAAATTAGCTTGCAATGATAGCCTCACTTACCTTCCCATGTATCCATTTCATGCTTCTCCCAGGTTGCCTGGAACCCATTCAAACATAGAGCCTACTGAAGAATTGCTTCATAGCTTCCCCCCCCCCTTGCCCTGTATATGCTCCCCCAGCAACCTCTTTCCTCGACAGCCTGCTCCTTTCTGACCACAGTTGGAGCCAAGTAACACCACTGGTCACTTTACTGCCTGATCACATGACCACAGAGTTCAAGCCCTGGGGTCGCGGCTTGGCTTGAGGTCCAATGACAGCTAGGGGTTATCTGAGTGGAACTGATAGTCCTATTTTCACTGCTGTCCTACAATACAACCCCTTCACCCCGCCTTTTCCCCACCAAAATTAGCCTCCCCTCCCCTCATCCATGCCTCGAGCAGTTGTGGAGAGGACCAAAGTGCATGTCCAAGCATAAACACAGGTTCAAGCTGACAAAACACACCAACATTAACTTATCATGCAAGGGCTTGAGCCTATCCCACCTATCTTCTGACAGGAGGTGGGGTACACCTTGAACTGGTTGCTAGCCAATCACTATGATACATGAAACCAGTTATTTTTGTTAGTCTAAATGTAAACAAGCCAGCACAGTGGTGCAACTGGCGAGAGCGTTGACCTCACCCTTCTGAGGACTGGGGTTCAAATCCTGCCCCTGTGTGGAATTGCCATGTTCTCCCTGTGCCTGTGTGGATTTTTTATAGAATGACCAATGATGAAATAGATTGACCAAAGATGACACACACAATGATCCATCCACTACAAAAATGCAAAACATATTCATTTTAAAGTATATTGAGGATTCTTTATGTGTAAATGTATGTTTGTGTGCCTTGCATAACAGCATGCGCCAATATTACACAATATAATTAACTTTAAGCATTTTTGTAACTATCTGAGTTCACGTTGATGATCACTAAACACCATACGAATGAAAATGCACACCTGGGCTATGCCACTCACGTCAGTAGATTTATCCAACTGCAGTGAGAAACACTCACACTCTGTGATGTCCTTCCACACATCAGCCATGGCTTCACATCGCCGTGTAACTGTACTCCTTTCCAGCTGCAGAGATTTTATTTAAGATAATATTCGCGCTTTATTTTTAAAAGATCAGAACAACGAGTCAGCTATGCCTCTTCTATGTGTGATGTGACGAACCCGGAAACGATGGTGGCGGCTTTCGCTGTTGTTGTGTGAAAAGTGACTGCTGTGCTGCCAGTTGGGATTTTAGTTGGTTCACTTTTCTCATTTTCAGCTTGCTTTTCAGCGGGATGTCGGTGTCGTATTTTCCATAGACAGTTCGAAGACGCCATTCCACATTTCACTCCACTGGCAGATGAGGCAAAGGCACTTCGTAAATGACATCGTGAAAAAAAGTCCACCTCACATTCACATGAAAGTGATAGGTTTTTGGCTTCTTTACTGCAGCATCCACACTCACGTTCGTTAAGATATCTTAAGCGAGAGCTTAAAATAGAAGGGCAACTCACTGACAGCGTGTTTTCCTGTACTGTCGTTGTTTGCACGACACGCGATGAACTAAAGTGAGAAAAAAATTACAGCTGATGTTTTTTTCTTTTTTTTTCTCTTCACGCCGTCCCGATCGACGGAAACTGCGATTGTGATCGACGCATTGAGCACCCCTGGATTGAGAATGACATGCTGTGGCAGGAAGATGGGATCACTGTTCATGAATGCAGGAGGCACCAGAACTGGACCAAGTCATCAATGATGAGTTTGACAGTGATGCACAACGGTAGCTACAATGGATATTTTTCACATTGGAGATGAGTCAGATGCTTCTTGTGAAGTCTTGGCCAAGGATGTGTAATGTAGTGGGTAAACTTCACTATGCACAAATGTTTTATGCATAGTGAAGTTTATATAAGTTATATATGTAATGGAAAAAATGTTCAAGTTAAACAGTGTTAAATAGCTTGATTATTTAAGACTAATATGTGTTATCAACAGTATTAATAAAATTGTATGCCATCGTTGAGCATTTATTTGAGTTGTTTGAGGGATTTTGTTCTAACAATTGCAGGGACCAGGACAAGCGTGTCCTGTGGCCTGTCCCAAGATATATATTACCACTGCTTCAGTACATTCCCAAAGATTAATATTAATGATTGTTGTACAGATGATTTTTTGAAAAACAATACAAGTACAAACAATAAAAGTACAAACCTAGCAAAATAGAACTAGAGATAATTCCTAATATTTTGAGCATACGGATTGCAGCAAATTGGTGGTGTGCATTGTTCCTTGGTAGAAGGGTTTTGCTGATTTTTTTAGGTCATCTTTGGGGATGAGCATTGTACCTCAGGACGCATTATACTCAAGAAATTATGGTACAATACCTAAGCACATCCTTGTAGTTGAGATGAATGTCAAAGACCATATGAAAGCAACCATGGGAAATTTCAACATCTCTATTGTCTTATTTTGACAGAAGATGTCAACACAGACCTTCTAAATATGACAGTACATAAAGAAAAACAAATTACAGAAAATCATCATCATCATCATCATCAAAATCAGGTAATCAAACCTGTGCTTATTAGCATATGTTAAAAACAAAGTCTGCTATCCCATTTACCGGGTTTAGTCATGTGGCATTCTGCATATTCCGGACTGTGGAAAGAGAGCTAATTGGCTAGCCTATTCTTTAGCAGGTAGGAAAGCTTGTTTACTATTTCCTTACATTCAATATGGGGCATTTTATGAATGTGTGAACTGTCATTAAATTCTTATAACTGATAAATTCTCTTACCAATCAGTAGGTTCTCTTCGTTCATTCCCTCCAGTGGCCTGGCCAGGGGCTCATAATGAGAAGCATCCAGTGTTTCACCTTCTAAAGTCTACAAGACTCCCTTGACACTATGCCCTATAGGCTCCCCTCTAGCTTGAACTAACCACCCGCTGCAGTGGACAAGCCTTTCCGGATCCTCCGGCCCATCTACTGCCTGACCCTTTCCACGCTGCTCCACCCAACAATACCACATGCTCACTCTCTCAGTAGCTCAGCAACTTCCTCCACCAGCAATGTGAATGCTAATGACCAGACCACACTAAATCACATACAGTATAAAAAGCTTTTCACATTCAAACAAAATGCAGAGAGAGGTAGCTCATCCTCCTGCTTTAAGGAAACAAGAAAACATGAGCAACTGAGCCCAGGCTATTTTACAAGAAAGAGTGGAGCTGGTTTTAGGCAGGTTGGTGTGCAGGTAGAAATATGAAGACTCATTGAACCTGTTTTTTGTGATTAAACCCAATCCCTCCTCCAAGCAGTCAATGTTGTCTTAATAGCATAGAACTTGCTCTCATATGTCAATGCATCAAAAGGATGGGTTAGTAAAGACCTGGTCATGGTGTTGTAAATTGATGTGTATTTAAACCTTGAGACTGTTTACATTTCATCACGAGTGAAATGCTCCAAGGTGGGACTTAAAAATGTTCAGTCAAGTGGAGCATACATGTTTGTCAAGACAAAATAATGAAAATTGAAAACCCAAGACTGAAAAAAATAGCAATTTTGCAATCAGCACAAGAGAAAACCACCAGGTCTTTCTATAATGGAAAGAATTACTTGTCTTGTGGAAAGAAGCATAAATATTTTCAGCCTAAACTACAAACTTAGTTGTTAATAATAATGGGAAATTAAACCAGAGCAGCTATATGTCACCCTTGACCTTTAAGCACCCTTCTTCTAATGTGGATAAACTGCATAATAAACTATGTTGTCTATAACCTTGAAGTAGGCAGGAGAGAGGACAACTACTAATTTAATAATATGAAGGGAGCATGGTGGAACAGCTGTAAAGGATTGGGCTCACAGTTCTAACGACAAGGGTTCACAGGCCCTGCCTGTGTGGAGTTTGCATGTTCTCCCCGTGCCTGTATGGGTTTTCTCCGAGCACTCCGGTTTCCTCCCACATCCCCAAAACATGCATTAATTTGAGACTCTAAATTGCCCCTAGGTGTGATTGTGAGTGGGATTTTTGTCTGTCTCCATGTCCCTTATGTTTGGCTGGCAACTAGTTCAGAGTGTACCCTGTCTCCTGCCTGTTGATAGCTGGGATAGGCTCCAGCACTCCCACAACCCATATAAAGGATAAGCGGGTAAGAAAATATATGGGTGGATGTATGAAGATACAGGATTCCCTCGCTACTTCGTGCTTCAAATTTTGTGGCTTCAGAGGACCACCCTGAGAAAAATGCAACCATATTGGCATATTGCAGGAAGATGCATTGATACAAGGCACATGATTGGTCCCCCGGCACGACATTGACCAATGAGCGGATGTGTGTATTTACCTTGTGAGTTGATTGGCTGCGGATCATCAAAGCCTGACCCAGCAACTTCCGTCCCACCCTTTTCTTTCCTTACGCCAAAACGCAGTGCTAATGTGAAAGCTTCCTCCAAAGCAATCAAGAGGAGGAGGAAAAGGAAGATGATAACAATCTGCTAAAAAGTTAAACTTTTGGACATGATCCAAGGAGGCAGAAGTTATGCTTTTGTGGCACTGCATTATGGCGCAAATGAATCCGTGGTGCACTACATAAAATCTGTCAAACCACTTCAGTAACTTTTAATAAGGAAGTAAAATGTGTGGTGACTCTGCAAAATAAGATAATTGTTCAAATGGAGGCTGTGTTAGCTATGTGGATAGGGGAATGCAGAAAAACACCTCAAAAACGATGATGAAGTGGCTGAAGAAAGTGCTGATGCAAGGATGGATTCACCTCCTCGAGGACAAGGCTTTTTGGCAAGCAAACGTTGGTTTTTCAAAAGCGTTCCGGCCTCAGAAGCTTGCCTCTGTATGGTGAAGCTTCCTTCGTCGACAACGATGCTGCTCATCATCATGTGGAGGAAGAATTTGTTAAAGACAATGATGACATTATTGTACAAGCTGTCGAGTTTAGCAATTGTGTTAAACGAGGTCATGACTTTGTACAGGGGAATTTTGAACCAGAAGAAAAAGCAAAGACAACACCATGTTTTTCTCAAAGATAAAAACCTCAATTACACCGTCAGCAACTCCAGCAGAAGATTCTCCTAGTAAGGAATGTAAATATGTTAATGTGCAGCACAAGGTTTTAATAAGTAAAGCTTTAACTAGACACTTGTACTGTTGAAAATGTTTGTCTCAAATATGCAAAGTATAAATATGTACTGTACTGTTTACATATATTAAACATTTTGGTACCCACATACACACACAAAAAAAAACAACTCCTCAAAGGTAAAAAAAAACTCAGCTACACCACTAGCGCCTCCACCAGAAGATAATTACATACTGCAATACAAATGTTATTCTTTTATTGTTATTTTTTAACTAGACACTAGTACTGTTTTAATTTTTGTCTCAAGTATGCAAAGCGTAAATACTGTACTGGTGACATATTTTAAACTTTCTGGTACCCACATACATACACACACATACTGGCCTTCCAAGCCATACATTTTTCATTTTTTATATACATTTTACATTTTTTCAACGTGTAATGGAGACAAGCACTATCCAGAGAGATTACTGGGAGCATACCTGTTGCGCTTTCCCACCCCAAAGCGTAATTTAAATAAATGCAAATGGTGGATTAAGGCTTGTGGCCGATTTTACGACCATCTGAACGTATTGAAGATAAATCAGCACAAAGCCGTCTGTTCCACTCAGTGGAACAGCTATAAAGTACAATGAGGATGAACATCTACTGGAATATGACAAGGGGCTTGGACTACAAATTGACAAAGACCATCCCATTATTTTTATTATTAGTCATTATTTATTTCATTATTTTAACCTGTAGTTCATATCAATCTGACAAAGAATCATTTTTCTCTTTTCCTCCTTTTGTTGGTTAAGCTACATTTACTTTACTCATCCGGACTGGTTTAATTTTGGACCCTAATCTGTACACAAGTCCCAAACCCAGATAAATGCAGAGGGTTGCGTCAGGAAGTGCCATCTTAAAACTTTGCCAAATAAATATAAGCAATCATGTCAAGAATCCCATACTGGATCGGTCGTGGCCCAGGTTAACAACGTCCGGCACCGGCATCGTTAACCTGCAGGGCATCGGTGGGAATTCAGCAACTGTGGTTTGAAGACAAAGAAGAGGAGGAAAGCAGATTCATCACCAGAAGAAGAAGAAGAATGCACAGAGTCTACAACTGACTTTAGGGACTTTGAATTTGGGGACTATGACAGGAAAACCCCAGGATTTGGAAGACATTATGATAAGGAGAAATGTTGATATAGTGTTCATCCAAGAGAGGAACCGGAAAGGTAGTAAGGCTAGAAGTTTAGAAGCAGCGTTTAAATTATTTTACCAAGAAGGAGATGGGATGAGAAATGGATTAGGGATATTTTAAACGAAGAGCTGTCTCGGAAGTAAATAGTGTATCAGATTGAGTGATGAGGCTGAAACTTGAAATTGAGGGTGTTGTATTTATAAACTGTATACCTATAATGCAATTTGGCACTATGCCCTACAGGTAGGATGTGACTTAGAGTTGAAAGATAAAATTCTGGAAGGAGCGAGATGAAGTTGTTCTGAGCATCCCATGCACACAAAGAGTTATGATTGGTGCAGAATGTAATGGACGTATTGGTAAAAGAAACAGGGGCAATGAAGAAGATGGGTAAGTACACCATCCAAGAAAGGAAGTTTGAGGGACAGATGGTGGAGGACTTTGCAAAAAGGATGGAAATTGCAGGAGTACATTTTTTTTCCCCAAAAGAGGCAGAACATAGGGTGACCTATAAGCGTGGAGGTAGAAGCACGCAGGTGAATTGCATTTTGTGCAGACAATGTCATCTTAAGGAGGTTGCTGAAAGGACAGATGTGGTATCCACGAGCAATAGTATGGTTCCATGCCAAAAATAGTACCACAGATGCATTATTTGCCTCGAGGATGCTATTGGAAAAGTACAGAGAAGGTTAGAAGGAGTTACATTGTCTTTCTCGATCTAGAGAAAACCAATGTCAGAGTACCAAGAGAGAAACTGTGGAACTGCATACGTCAGTCTGGTGTGGCAGAGAAATACTGTATGTTAGAATAGTACAGGACATGTATGAGGGCATCAGAACAGTGGTGAGGTGTGCCGTAGGTCTTTCAGAAGAATCTAAGGTAGAGGTGGAACTTCATCAGGGATCAGCTCTGAGCCCCTTTCTGTTTGCTGTCGCAATGGATAGGCTGACAGATGAGGTTCGAATGGAATCCCTTGGACCATGATGTTCGCAGATGATATTGTGATCTGCAGTGAAAGTAGGGACCAGGTGGAGGAACAATTAGAAAGATGGAGGCATGCACTCGAAAGAAGAGGAAAAAAGATTAGCCAAAGAAATACAGAATATATGTGTGAATGAGAGGGGCGTAGGAGGAAGAGTGAGGCACCAGAGAAAAGATATAGCGAGGGTGGGTGACTTTAAATAGTTGGGGTCAACAATCCAGACCAATAGTGAGTATGGTAAAAAAGTAAAGAAACGGGTCCAAGCAGGTTGGAACAGCTGGTGGAAGGTGTCTGCTGTGTTATGTGATAAAAGACTCTCTGCTAGGATCAAGGGCAAAGTTTATAAAACAGTGGTGAGGCCAGCCATGATGTATGGATGAGAGACGGTGCCACTGAAGTTACAACAGGAAACAGAGATGGAGGTGGCAGAAATGAAGATGTTGAGGTTCTCGCTAAGAGTGAGCGGGTTGGATAAGATTAGAAATGAGCTCATTAGAGGGACTGCCAAATTTAGATGTTTGGAGACAAGGTTCAAGAGAGCAGACATCGATGGTTAGAACATGTCTGGAGGCGAGAGAGTGAGTATACTGGTAGAAGGGCGCTGAGGATGGAGCTGCCAGGCAAAAGAACGAAAGGAAGACCAAAGAGAAGCTTGATGGATGTTGTGCAGAAAGACATGAGGGCACTTGGTGTTGGAGTGGAAGATGCAGGAGATCGGCGCACATAGAAAAAGATGACGCGCTGTGGTGACCCCTATCAGGACAAGCCGAAAGGAAAAGAAGAAACTCAGTGCTAATCTTATTAGCATGTCCTACCAGGTCCATCTGCTGGTCACCTATTAATATTACATTTTATTGACATAATAACATTACACCAACATGGCACAGGACACTGCGCTGTGACGATCGTCCAAATTTTGATTTGGATGACAATGATAAAACAATATGCTGTTAATCCCTATTATGGAGTAAATACGATACAGTGAAGAAAATAAGTATTAGAACACCCTGCTATATTGCAGGTTCTCCCACTAAGAAACGATTGAGGGGTCTGAAATTTTAATCGTAGGTGCATGTCCACTGTGAGACAGATAATCGAAAAAGAAAGATCCAGAAATCACAATGTATGATTTTTTATTTATTTATTTGTGTGATACAGCTGCAAATAAGTATTTGAACACCTGAGAAAACCCATGTTAATATTTGGTACAGTAGTCTTTGTTTGCAATTACAGAGGCCAAAAGTTTCCTGTAGTTGTTCATCAAGTTTGCACACACTGCAGGAGGGATTTTGTCCCATTCCTCCACACAGATCTTCTCTAGATCAGACAGGTTTCTGGGCTGTAGCTGAGAAACACGGAGTCTCAGCTCCCTCCAAAGATTTTTAATTGGGTTTAGGTATGGAGGCTGGTTAGGCCACACCAGAACCTTGATATGCTTCTTATGGAGCCACTCCTTGGTTTTCCCGGCTGCGTGCTTCGGGTCATTGTCATGTTGAAAGACCCAGCCACGACCCACCTTCAATGCTCCGACTGAGGGGAAGAGGTTTTTCCCCAAAATCTCACAATACATGGCCGTGGTCATCCTCTCCTTAATACAGTGCAGTCGCCCTGTCCCATGTACATAAAAACACCCAAAAGCATGATGCTACCACCCCCATGTTTCACAGTGGGGATGGTGTTCTTGGGATGGAACTCATCATTCGGCGTCCTTCAAACACGGTTAGTGGAATTATTACAAAAAAGTTCCATTTTGGTCTCATCTGACCACAAACCTTTCTCCCATGACTCCTCTGTATCATCCAAATGGTCATTGGTAAACTTAAGATGGGCCTTGACATGTGCTAGTTTAAGCAGGGGAACCTTCTGTGCCATGCATGATTTCAAACCATGACGTCTGAGTGTATTACCATCAGTCACCTTGGAAACCGTGGTCCCTGCTCTTTTCCCATCATTGACCAAGTCCTGTGGTGTAGTCCCGGGCTGATTCCTCACCTTTCTAAGGATAATTGAGACCTCACAAGGTTTGATATTTTGCATGGGTCTCCACTCCGATTGAGATTGGCAGTCATGTTTAGCTTCTTCCATTTTTTAATGATTGTTCCAACAGTAGACCTTTTTTCACCAAGCTGCTTGCTGATTGTATGGGGTGGACAAAGTGACTTTATGCAGCTAACGAGCTCACACAGGTGCATCTGATTCAGGATACTACATGGAGTGGAGGTGGACTTTTAAAGGCAAACCAACAGGTCTTTGACGGTCAGAATTCTAACTGATAGACAGGTGTTCAAATACTTATTTGCAGCTGTATCACCCAAATAAATCATTAAAAAAATCATACATTGTGATTTCTGGATTTTTCTTTTTAGATTTTCTCTCTCACAGTGGACATACACCTACGATGAAAATTTCAGACCCTTCTATGAGTTCTAAGTGGGAGAACTTGCAATATAGCAGAGGGTTCAAATACTTATTTTCTTCACTGTATACAATATAAAACATTACATTTCCTGACTGAGAATGGATGTCCTCCAAGCCTCTTTCAATGGATGACCTCCAGACTACACTGTCTAAGAATACGGTTGCTAAAGCAAAAGTTATGAAGAGCTACACTGAGCATACAATGTTCTTGATTGCTTGGTGAAGATTTCGTTGGGGGGGGGGGTTGCTTTGTATTTGGTGATGAGTATACATGCACCGATCTGCACTGTAATCGACAAGAGTATTACAGCAACTTGATCAAGTGCAAAAGGACTCACTTTTTTTCCTCACACGGGGTAATGGCCCTCCTTGAAAAACATCAGTCGCGGGTAAAGAGAGGGGCAGAGCTGTCAACAGATCACCACCTGGTGGTGATTTGGCTCCGATGGTGGGGGAAGATACCGGTCCAACGTGGCAGGCCCAAACGTATTGTGAGGGTCTGCTGGGAATGGCTGGCAGATTCCCCTGTCAGAAGGAATTTCAACTCCCACCTCTGAAAGAACTTTGCTCACGTTCCGGGGGAGGTGGGGGACATTGATTCCGAGTAGATGATGTTCCGCACCTCTATTGCTGAGGTTGCCGAGCGGAGCTGTGGCCGTAAGGTGTTTGGTGCCTGTCGTGGCGGCAACCCCAGAACACATTGGTAGACACCAACAGTGAGGAATGCCGTCAGGCTGAAGAAGGAGACCTATCGGGCATTTTTAGACCGTGGGACTCCCAAGGCAGCTGATAAGTATTGGCTGTCCAAGCGGAATGCAGCTTCAGTGGTCACCGAGGCGAAAACCCGGGCGTGGGAGGAATTTGGTGAGGCCGTGGAGAACGACTTCAGGATGGCTTCCAGGAAATTCTGGTCCACCATCTGGCATCTCAGGAGGGGGAAGCAGTGCACTGTCAACACTGTGTACATTGGGGATGGGAAACTGCTGACCTCAACTCGGGATGTTGTGAGTCGGTGGGGACAATACTTCGAAGATCTCCTCAACTCCACCAACACGCATTCCCACGATGAAGCTGAGGCGCGATCTTCTATCTCTGGGCTTCAGGTCACTGAGGTGGATAAAAAGCTCCATGGTGGCATGGCCCTGGGGGTGGATGAGATTCGCCCTGAGTCCTAAAGGCTCTGGATGTTGTAGTTGACACGCCTCTGCAACATCGCATGGACGTCGGGGACAGTGCCTCTGGATTGGCAGACTAGGGTGGTGGTCCCCCTTTTTCGGAAGGAGGGTGTGTTCTATAACTATAGGGGGATCACTCCTCAGCCTCCCTGGTTAGGTCTATTCAGGGGTGCTGTAGAGGAGGGTGTGTCGGGAAGTCAAATTTCAGATCCAGGAGGAGCAATTTGGTTTTCATCCTGCCCGTGGAACCGTGGACCAGCTCTACATCCTTGTTAGGAACCTCGAGGGTGTGTCATGGTTCTGCTGGTCCAGCCCGGGCTGTGTGGGTTCCCGCACGGTCGCACTGATTACGAGGCACACACCTGTACCTCATGCTGCTGATTGACTCCAGTAGATATAGGACCCAGGGGACGACTGGTCTTCGCCAGATCGTTGCGGAACTCATGCCCCGTTCCTGCACTCCCGTATCACTGATCATAAACCCGTGTGTATTAACCTCCGCCTGTTCTCCGACCTACCCCGTAAGCCTGACTCTTTTGACACTCCTGCCTTCTTTGATCGATCTCCCGTGTACCGACTCCTGCCTGCCCGCGGACCTGCTCTCTACGCCCGACGTCCTGACTAGCCCTGCTGCACCTGACTGTCTGCCTGATCACCAACCTTGGAACAATAAACGTTTTTCCCGAATTTCCTCTGCGTCTCCCGAGTCCTGCATTTGGGTCCTCCCTCCGTATCGATGGGTCGGGACAGGGTGCGTGGGAGTTCGCCAACCAGTCTACATGTGTTTTGTGGACTTGGAGAAGGCGTTCGACGGTGTCCCTCAGGGAGTCTTGTGGGGGGGTTCTTTGGTAGTATGGGGTACCAAGCCACTTGATATAGGCTGTTCGGTCCCCGGATGACCCCTGTCAGAGTTTGGTCCGCATTGTCACCAATAAGTCGGACTCGTCTCCAGTGAGAGTTGGACTCCGCCAAGGCTGCCCGTTTTCAGTGATTTTGTTCACAACTTTTATGGACAGAATTTGTAGGCACAGCTGAGGCGCAGAGCGTGTCCAGTTTGGTGGCCTCAGCATTGCATTGCTGCTCTTTGCAGATGATTTGGTTCTGTTGGCTTCATCAAGCCGTGCTCTCAAAAGCTCATTGGAGCGGTGCGCAGCAAAGTGTGAAGCGGCTGAGATTAGAATCAGCACCTCCAAGTCTGAGACCATGGGTGGCGTGACCTCTTTAGGTTGGAGATGAGATCCTACCCCAAGTGGAGGAGTTGAAGTAGCTTGGGGTCTTGTTCACGAGTGAGGGAAGAATGGAGCGGGAGATCGGCAGACGGATCAGTGCAGCGTCAGCAGTGATGCGGACTTTGTATTGGTCCGTTGCGGTATAGAGGGACCTAAGTCGAAAGGCAAAGCTCTCAATTTACCAGTCGATCTACGTTCCTACCCTCACCTATGTGCACGAGCTGTGGGTCGTGACCAAAAGAACAAGATCCCGGATACAAACAGCTAAAATTAGTTTTCTCTGCAGGGTGTCTGGGCTTTCCCTTAAAGATAGGGTGTGAAGCTCAGTAATCCGGGAGGGACTTAATGTCGAGATGAGGTGCCTGGGGCATCTGATCTGGATGCCTCCCGGACGCCTCCATGGTGAGTTGTTCTGGGCATGCCCCACGAGAAAGAGACCCTGGGGACGACCCAGGACATGCTGGCGACACTATGTCTCTCAGCTGGCCTGGGAACGCCTCAGGATCCCTCCGGAAGAACTGGAAGAAGTGGTCGTGGAAAGGGAAGTCTGGGTATCCCTGCTGAAGCTACTTCCTTCGGTAGAGAATGGATCAATGCATGGATAGATGGATGGATGGATGGACGGACGGATGGATGGACGGACGGATGGATGGACAAATCACTATGTACTAACATAGACAAATGAAGCAAAAAAAAATCATGCCAGCATACATTAGTACAGTATTGTAGCAGGATTGATGCATTGATAGGGTATAATGTGGCATCCCCAGCAAAACAACAAGGACCTATGAAGCAAAAAAATGCCATTTACCCCTACGTTTTTTTACTTTTCACGGGTGTGTCTGATTCACTGTGAAAAACGAGGGATTCCTGTATTGGGAATCTGTGGTATTCCTGCATATGAACATTAGAACTTTTTGGCCTTTTTGACAAAAATAAACAAATATAGCATATTACAGAAGAGATGCTTTACATCGAACAGCTTTACTTGTGTGCTATCATGACCTACAGCAGCTGTCCATGTTTAAAAAATGTCTGGAGTGAATTTTAAAATACCTGTACTTATATAAAAACCTGAAAATAATTTGATAGACTACAACAGAGTTGTGTTTTTTGTTGGTGTTATGTTGCCATATTGATTTTAGGTCAAGTACACTACTGTCAATACCATTATCCATCCATTATCCTCACAAGGGTCACGGGAGAGCCGCAGCCTATCCCACCTAGCTTCAGGTGAATGGTGAACAATACCCTGAACTGGTCGCCAGGCGGTCGCAAGGCAGATATCGACACCATCACTGAGCAGGAAACAAACCCACACTGCTCACACCAAAGTCAGCCGTGTGTACCACTACACTATAAGTGACTCCTTGTCAAAAATACCTTACACCATAATACTAGACACCTCTCATATTTTTTCACACCATCAATGATATTATTACTTAAAGTATTGCACAAAACTTTTCCAAACTTTAAAATGCTTTCATTTTGCCTGACATACAAGTTTTATTAGTTTGTCACACAAATTAATTCTCTGGGCTTCTTTTTATTTAGTTCCTATGCTATTACTGCAGATGTTTTGCGTGCTCTGTATGCAAAACATCTAGAATGAAGTGTTTACACTCCAAAAGTGTAGAGGAGCCCTAGAGGGAAACATATACTTACTGGACTATATAGATCGAATAAAAAATTCTTATGGTGGTAAAACGGATGAAATGCGAAATTACCCATTGCTTCCTGGTTTTGATAATGTAGACACGGACTTTTATGAAGCCAATAATAACCTTTACCAAATTAATGTGATTCAGTACATATAGGTTCAGTAATTCTTTCAGAATTAACCATATGAAAAAGAACTTGGAAAGTGGTGAAATTTGTCTCTTTTTAGTTAGTTGTTAGCTGTCTTTGACCCTTACTATTTATTTTCTAAAGTTATGATGCTTCTTTTGTAAACCAGAATTTAACTTCAAGATTGTTATTTTTGTAGGACTTATTTTGAAATACATTTTACTTTTGTATGGCTTGTTTTTATGAGTCCCGTCACAGATACTGTAAATATCAATACAATATGCATCAGAAACAAATGAGATTAGATCAAAAAGGTACAAGAAAAAAAATTCATTTATTTACATATCCATTCATCCATTTTCTTTCCCACTTATCCTCACAAGGGTCGGGGGGGACTGCCGGAGCCTATCCCAGCTGTCAACAGCCAGGAGGCAAGGTACACCCTGAACTGGTTGCCAGCCAATCGCAGGGCACATAGAGACAGACAACAGTTGCAATCACACCTAGGGACAATGTAGAGCGTCCAATTATTGCATGTTTCTGGAAATGTTTAGGAAATACTTAATCACTTTTAAATTTGAAGAAGGAGCAAGAATGCATACTACATTGTTCCATTAATTCGTGTATCCCTCTTATATCAGACAATCATCAGGAAGGTGGCGGTTCCAGGTGGAGAGCAGTATACACTACACCACAAGAGGGAAGTATCGTACTAACATTGGTACTCGATTCACAGGTTGAGCACAAGTGTTTGTTCACAGGTTCCAGAAGCTGATGAAAGCTGAACAATGTGAGACATGAGGGACAGCCTAGCAGCCATTATGACCTATAGATGACTGCCAGCCATAATACTTATGTAGATTTGGCCTCTTATCCTTTTCCCTACTACCATCCCCTTTGCTACTTTAAAAAAAAAAAAAAAAGAAAAAAAGTCAAAAAGTGTCTGGATTTAAATTAAAAGTCAGGGCTTTTTAATATTCCTGTGTTTTTGCTGTGGTACAACTACGTTCAGAAAAAGGTTATCACCACCATGAACATTAAATCTACCAGGTACCGGTTTTAGAAAACAGCTCAGACAGATTTCATACATCAGTGACTAACACTGCTTCCCAATTTTGGAATGTTGAATTCTTTACACGAGTCTTTAAAAAAGTTTAGGAAGTTAAGTTCAGGAACAGGCCAAATAATAATAATAAAAAAAAGGTGTAAAAAATTACTCCAAAGACAGGGTTTCCACTATTTACCACTACATTAAGCATAATGGTAAGCTCAATTTAAATTTAAATCAGTGGTTCTCAAATAGTGGGGAGTGGGGTGAAATGCCAGGTAATATGTAATGCCAGATAATATGTAATGGTAAATTCACTACAGTAGGTGACAATGGCTCTCTCATTTTAAGAGTGTGTCCAGAGAGAATTCGTTCAACGGTAAAATATGAAATAAAGTTAATAAACCCACCATGGAAAATGTTTACAGGGACGAAAGGAGGCAGCGAGTACAGGATGTAAGAGAAAGGAAAGTCTCCTAAAAGCTAGGTCGAGGAAGTATGATGCAGCTTAGGTAGCACTTAGCTTTACTGTGACTACGATGAGAAACGAGGAAAGACTGGCATGTTCACCGAATCTTAAAACATTGGCACCAGAGAGCATGAAGCCAAAGAAATCAGGCCATCACTTAAAGACATTATACCCCAATCACGCTGATAAGCCACTTGAATTTTTTTCAGCGAAAACCTGCCAAATATTGCCAACAATCATCCTGCTTTGTGAATGTGACTTCAGCAAACCAGTGAACTCTGTTAACATCATACACTGTACCAAATTGCTCAGTGCAAAAAAACAACAACACATACTGTAGCAGAGGAGCTGATATTGCCTACAGCATTAGAAATGGTCTCTGTCATGCTGGGTGATGTAGTGTTGCGAAAAGACAAAAGACTAAAACATTGTTCATAAAGTTATTCTTCAGAAGTTGATGTATATTTCTTTTTTTTTTTGTATTCCATACCATTACGGATACAGTGCTATGCAGAGGATTACTTATAACAGGTATACAGAAAACACGATTTACAGTGGAGGGGGCGTGCGAAACAACATGAACATAGAACATAGAAAATAATTGAGAAGCACAGAGATAAATGGAATCATTTGTGTATTTGTTTCTTTGCCAGTCTGTCAAAATGTGTCTCTACATGACACTGGTCTGTGCCACAAAAAGGCATTGTGGATGTATAGTATAGCACAAGTATGATCAATCTGCATGTGCACCTCTGTCAGGAAAACCAGTGTTTTTTGTCTCATAAAAATTTTATCATTTTTGTTTGGACATTGTCAGCTTTTTTAGTGCCGGTTGAAAGGTAACTTTTACAATGACTGACTCGACAAACCACATTCATTTGGAAAAATAAATAACATTAAAAGTTATGCAACAAAACTGAGATAAAATTATGAGACTGTTGATGAAAAATAAAGATGCATTTAGAGCTGCATGGCTAAAATGGTAATGAGGTCATCTCCCAACCCAAAGGTTGAGTTTGATCCTCGGACCTTGTGACAATGTCCAAGTGTCCTTGAGGAGGATATTGAGGCCGCAGCTGCTCATGATGCTGCTTCATCATTAGGTACACAAGGGGACAAAAGTGTCAAAGTGTTTTGAGAACCTTGATGGTCAAAAGGCACTATCCAAGTGAAAGCCCATGCACCATTTCAAACAAAAGAGATATTTTCCGCGCTATAAGGCACACTGGAATATAACCAATGTTCTAACAACTCCGTTTACTCCCAAAATGAAAAAAATGTTGTTTTATTATTTTTCCTGAGATAAAGTCTGTGACGTAGTATTGTAGAAGTAGTAGTAGTATAGGAGTCATTTTGGGGTCTTTAGACAAACACAAATGGAAATGAAATGGCAAGCTTTGCGCAGTCATATATCCCAGCATGGACCACGCTACTTCTTCTCCAGGGGAAAATGGAGTCATAGTTGCAAGACCTGTTGCGGCTCAAAATTGATCCATTTATAAGGCGCACTGGATTTTGAGGTGCACTGTCGGCTTTTAGGAAAATTAAAGGCTCTTAGGTGCGTCTTATAGTGCGGAAAATACGGTAATCTTCCCACAAATCACTGTAAAGGCATGCCATGAATCTCTAAAATGAGGTTTTACAACGGAATTTACCATGAAGCTCCAAATCCAAAACATATATCTCAATAAATAAAACAGTGGTGAAGGTTTCATTCTATTTCCATTGAAAGGTTTAGTTAAAAACTCCAATGTTCTTGTATACAATGGAAATCTTCCTGAAAAATCTTGAAAATTTAAACTGAAGAAGACTTGAATGTTTTACACACAATTTCAGCAAATGAGAAACAATGCTTAAGAAAATTAAATTATATGTTTTTATTTTAATAAATGTCTGTATCAAAATTACTTTACTTTCCATTGCAACACATTAGTGACAATTTCTCTGTTGACCAGTACTGAACAGCAGTCTAAACTCTACTCTCTCTACCATTCTGACTTGTACGCATTACCTGATCAGGGAGAGTGAAGACGGGACCTTAATTTCATATGTGCAGCAGGAGAAGAAAAATCATTGACACAAAATACTGAAGCAGAAATTACTAGTACATTGGTACCTCGGTTTTCGAATGTCTCGGGTTTCCTACAAATCGGTTTTCAAATGAAAATTTAAGATTTTTTTGCTTTGGTTTTCGAACGAAAATCGGTATTTGAATGCCCCGACCAGCTGCGATTCGTTATTGTGTTTTCGAATGCACCCCCCACAAAAAAAACAGAAACGACGTAACGCGCGCACGCAACCAGTTGACCCACACACTCCTCTGCACGCGGACGTGTCCCAGTAGTGACTTTTTTTCTTCCAATTAAGCAATATTAACCCCCGATTTCGGCTCCAAAGAAGTCAAGTGGAACTGTTGGTGCTGAAAAAAAGAAAGTGGTGCGTAAAACTGTCAACTTCAAGAAGGATATGATAGCCGAATACGAATCTGGTGTGCGTGTTTCTGAGCTATCAAGGCAGCATGACATGGCGAAATCGACGATTAGCACCATTCTGAAACACAAGGATGCCCTCAAAGCAAGTGATGTTGCTAAGAGGAACCGTGTTGACCAAGAAGAAGCCACAGATCTTGGAGGAAGTCGAAATGTTGCTTCTTATTTGAATGAGGATGAAGGCAGGAAGGATGTCTCAAGTGCCGATATAAAAGCTATCTGCGCTAAATGGAACGACATCCATTATTTTGAAGAACTCCATCAGCCTAACAAAGCAGAATGTTGCAGTGCACTGCAAAATTTCAATGACGTTGTTATGAGCCACTTCAGGAAGGTGCTCAAAGGACGTCAGAAACAGTCTACATTAGATTTCTTTCTTTCTTTCTCTGTTAAAAAGGGACGAGTCACCCTCACCGAAGACATTTGAAACAGTTGTTTTGCATTGTTTTGTTCTTTTGTTCCATTAACCCGACCTCAAGTTGCAAGTTAAATTTTTGTGTACTTTTATTTACTTTCTGTGCAAATAAAAAACAATTTGTTTTTAACCCTCATTATTGCTTGTTTAAAGTTATTCTGCACTTCTGTTAATAAAAAATGGTTTACAAGGCTGGGGGCCGAGTCGCTACAATGCACTCCCAGCCTAGCATATTCTACTAAAGCATACATTTTAAGCAAAAAATAAATATATTTTTAAAATTATTTAATTACATAAAGTATTTAAACTATGCAAAAATAGTAAAAGATATGAACGGAACTCCATCCATCTTCTACCGCATTTCCGGGTCGGGTCGCGGGGGCAGTAGCTTCAGCAGGGATACCCAGACTTCCCTTTCCCTCGCCACTTCTTCCAACTCTACCGGAGGGATCCCAAGGCGTTACTAGGCTGACCGAGACACAAAGTCTCTTCAGCCTGTCTTGGGTCGCCCCTGGGGGCCTCTTCCCAGTGGGACGTGCCCAGAAGACCTCACCATAGAGGCATCTGAGAGGCATCTGGTTCAGATGCCCCAGAGACCTCTTCTGGCTCCTCTCAATACGGAGGAGCAGCGGCTCAACACTGAGCCCGCAGAACTGAGCTTCTCACCCTATCTCTAAGGGAGAGCTCGGACACCCTCATTTCGGCCGCTTGCATCTGGGATTTTGTTCTTTCTATCATGAAATGAACTGAACTCCTTATGTAAAAATACATAAGTACACTCTTAAATGTTTTTTAATGTCCCATATTTTCCCAAACCAATGTATTCTATTATTTAGCATGTAATATTGGCTCTATATTCGTTTTTTTGCCGAGAGGCCTGAAATCATTCAAATTTCTCAAGCTTATCTACGTCACAAGTGAAGCTCTCCACCTACTTTTCTCCTCCAAAACCAGTGCTGTGAACATAAATGTGCTCTTCCAGTCTATGTTAAAGTTTATAATGAAAAGTCACTCGATGGAGGTCTAAATTGCTAATGTATGTGACCATTAAGTACAAGAATAGAAATGAATTGTAACTCTTAATTGTATACAACAGCCATTTTCCCCTTTTGAGCTGTCACCATATCGTGGTGGAGGAGTTCATGTGTCCCAATGATCCATATTCACGCCCCTGCTAGGGTCACCAAAGACAAACAGGTCTTAGGTGAAAGATCAGACAACATGCAACTGTCAGACTTCTATGATAACTTACCATATTTTTGGGACTATAAGTCACAGTTTTTTTTCATAGTTTGGCCAGGGGTGCGATTTATTCTCCAAAGCAACTATATGTGAAATTATTCACACATTATTACATCCATTCATTTTCCGAGTCGCTTATCGGTTATTTTCACACTGACAATTCTAAGAGGGGACGCTAGGCCTGTATATCTGTACCTGCTACTTCTGAAAATTCAGCCTTTCAACATTAGCTGTACCTTATAACAACTGAGAAGGACTAAACAAAAATGCCATTGAAGAGAAAATTATATTCTGCAGATGATTTTAAATAACATTGTGATCATGTTGGTAACCAATGATGACAAAAGAACAATTAATAATAAGAATAATTAATGCGACTTCTGGTGCTTCATACGTCATTAGATTAAGCTTCATGCGGGCGTTGAGACCTCCGTCCGTTTATCGTGTACGTAATTCAATTTGATTTGGCATCATGATGGTGTGATGGTAAACGGTTGTCTTTTATTGTCTTGTATTCGTTTGATAATCTTGTCTTTATGCGAAGTTGGCAAAATATTTATTGGCAACATTGAGGGCGAATGCTTTGGCATACTCCCCATCTGTGAATGTAGATACTCAGCAGAACCCTCCCTCACCACCAAGACTGTCCATTTTTGTTGAAAACTTCGGTACTCTTCATATTTTTTTCTTTGAGCGACCTTTGTCAAAAGCGTTTCCATAATTATGTAGTTGTTCCAACACGATCGGCGTACGACCCGGAGCCTGTGGACTACGGCAACCCCACTCGGACAAACTGTCTCTATGTCATTTGCGTTGCCTGCCGCCCCAAACTACGACAACTCCACTAGGACAAACCTTCTCTGCATCATTTGCCTTGCCCGCACAACAGAAATCACATGTACAGTATGTCGTTATGAGGGTTCCATGAGCCATTATGCAACCACCAAAAGAGCCAGGTATTGCTCGCAAGCCATAGTTTCCTGACCCCTGCTGTGGGAGCAGTGGATGATAGATGGAGAGTACAGCTTCAGGGTGAATCCGCGAAGCAACTTTCCGGGAAGTCCTTGGATGCCTCGACAAAGTATGGGCTTCCGTGACAACCAAAAACCATCCTGCCGGGATTCAGAAAGGCTGGAATAGGCTAGTTGTAACTGCAACTGACGATGAGTCCGACGTAAGCGGCGTTGAAGAGGAAGCAGTGTGTCATATACCTCTGGAGTTGGCAGACTTGTTTCGAAGTGACACCGAGGATGAAAATTTTATTGGATTTTAGGTACTGGGTATTTGGAGTGACACAGATGGTTTTGGTAAACTTCTTAGTATGTTATTTATGCAATAGTTATCAGAATACCTCTAAATATATGTTAACATACTACAGTAGGCATGTTCTCAGTTGTGTCATGAAACGTAAGCATACCGTTCAGCCTGTTGTTGCCTCTGTTCTATTTTTATTTTAAATTGTTCGTCATTTAAATTTTAAATGACATGTCTTTTCTTGGTGTTGGATTTTATCAAATAAATTTCCCCCCAAAATGCGACTTATACTTCAGTGCGACTTATATATGTTTTCTTCTTCTTTTTTATGGATTTTATGTCTGGTGAGATTTGTACTCCGGACCGACATATAATCCGAAAATACGGTACTCCTTTGATCTTGGTTGTGGTTGGGATTCAACAAGGAGAGATAGCTTGTTGCTACTTGCTTGTTTGCTACCAGGCTTGTGATGTAAAGACTTTGTTGTACTTTCTGCTAAGTCACATTTGAATGTCTGTAGTTCAAGTTTTTTGCAGTGTTCACATTAAAAAACACTTACTATATTGTGCATGTCTTGAATAGCCAGGTGAAGAGAGGGGTGGAGCTGTGACCTGTTCACAACCTGGTGATGAGTGGGCTCCGATGGTGGGGAAGATGCCGGTCTGACGTGGCAGGCCCAAACATATTGTGAGGGTTTGCTGGGAATGGCTGTCAAAATTCCCTGTCAGAAGGAGTTGCAACTCCCACCTCCGACAGTACTTTGCTCATGTTCTGGGGGAGGCGAGTTGGAGTGAATGATTTTCCAAGATTTTCTATTGTTTTACTAATACCATAATTAGCCCATATTGCAACTCTTTAAATGGTCATAAATTTTGTTTGAGCTATTGAGATAAGTAAGACTTTAAGAGATTTTCAAAGCTTTTTCTAATCATAGTTTTTTAAATTCCATCCATTCATTTTCTTATTTCTTATTATCCTCACGAGAGTGGCAGAAGTGCTGGAGCCTATCCCAGCTGTCAACGGGCAGGATCCTGGTACACCCTGAACTAGAACATGTGTAATGAAAAATTTGGTATTTACATTAATATATTGACCTATTTTGCAGGCAAAGCTACCTTGGAAAATCCTCCAAAGAAAAGATATGTTCATATTGAGAGTGGTAGGCAATTTTAGTATATGAAATCTTGCTACTCAACCAAATATATTTTACATATCTTGAAATACTGACCTCCACCATTGAGGATATATAGTTCATCAATTAAGGGTGCCAGCTGTGCCAATTACATTTATAATTAATTAATTAAAAAAATATGTTCTTTCTTCAGCTACAGTAACACAAGTGGTTATTGTATACACCCAACTTCCTTAAGGCAGAATAAGACGGATATAGTAAAAATGACCAGTAAGTTATTTTTCCCCAGTTGTGTATCGTGGAATCATAATTGGCATGTCTCATTTAATTCTTTCACTGCATGCATATCAACAGTTTCATTCATTGATATCGTATTTTTTATAAAAATGTAGAATTTGGGATGTTTTATTTTAATTTTTCAAAGCGTCCAGGAATTCAATTAATTTATGTCATGACTATATCTATCAACTTTTCAGTGATGTGATATTGCAGGTCACGGTTTATTTTCTTTACAGCTCCAAAAAACTTCCTGAAGTGGAGAATTCAGAAAGTGATGCCAGTCCTGTAATTGCCCTGCAAGACCATCAAAGTAAATTCATGTTCTGTTTAAAGCACTCTATAAAAAGAAATCTGGCCCAAAGAGCACAATAAAAAAAACTTGGTTATTATGGTATTCTGTTTTATTCATACTGTTTTAGGCAGTGGAACAGGTGGTTCACCGTTACCATGAAGAGCCCTAAGACATTCAAAACCAAGACATCTACCATCAACCGCGAACCATCCACCACCAAACATGAGCCTCTCCCATTCCTCCAAAGAGAGTTGGCCCATGTAAGAAACAAGTAAGCCAAAGGTCTATGAAGAACTTGTCTTAAGACCTTTTTGTCATATTTGTGCTTTTGCATTGTGCATGTGTTGTTGTTCAGGGTTAGAAAAAAAAGGGCTGGTCCTGCTTACTGAGATAAGGGACACCGGCAGGCATCAAGACTCTAGGGGAACACGAGAAGAGGACATCAACATTATACAGATAAAATATCTGCCCAACTTCAACAGAAGGTGATGGAAGACCCTTCTGCTTCTGCAGAACTGGTATGATTAAGTATGGAAAAAGTTGTTGAGTTTAATTTTAACAACAAACTAATTCCTAATTTTGCCATCCTCTTTTTGATTTGCAGAAATTCCAAATGCTGAAAGTTGGATGGGTAACTCTCAAGGAAAATATCAAATGGATCCTGAAGAGGTAATTGAATACAATGTATTTTTTTGCCAGTAGGTGAAGATTTTGTACTCGTTTTAACTTTCAAATGATATTGCATTTATTAATACAATTGAAAGTATTTTGTGTGCTGTTTGCAGACTTCTGAACAATGAGGTCCTTCAAAGGCTCTTTCTATGAACAAAATATGGATTCTTGTGTTTGATAGATTCCTAAAAGATAGTTATAGTGTTTGCCAGACATAATAATAACCAAGTCTCTTAATTTTTAACTCAGAATGTGTCTTGAGAAACCACGAGGGGACCATGAGTGATGTACGAAGTGCGGCCACGTCATGCCTAAAATATACGCCTGACGGATGCGGTAGCAGTGGCAGGAAACAGGACGGGAGGAACTATGATGGGCAGTAAATATGAGAGACACATCGTTAAAGTTCACATAGTGGAATGTTATATTTGATTATGTTTGTAACATAATTAAACAAAAAGTTATTTGTTCTAAATGACACAAAAAAGTTTTGTTCTAAATGTTAAACATGCATGTATTACTATGGGCTGAATAACCTAATTGTTTGGAATTGTCTGTAGTTTGATTGAAAAACAGTTTGTTTCACACTGCATAATAAAGGTTTAGAATGTTTGTTTTAATGGCTCAATTTCCATGTAGCATGGCAATATTTCAATGTACTAAGGCAACGTTGATTGCATATGGGATTGTCGCATTAATGCAATTTACAAGCAATGTTTCAGTTCTTTAGAACAGTTCTGTAGAACTTCAGAACTAAAGTTCTATAACATTTCTATAGAATGTTTCTATACAATTTCTATAGAACTTGGGTCCTAAAGTGGAAATTCTTTAGAAATGTCCTATTGAAAATGCTCGCTCATAACGTCCAATGCCTCACCGCCTTGCTCGCTCGTGTGCTCATTAATTCCTCCAATCAACTAAAGCCATGAAGCCGCTGACTCTGATCATCCGTGTGGGCCTCTGAACACTGAAACTTGAACGCGACATTGACTCCAAGTGGAATTATTACACCATGGCACTCATATATGAAAAATGTACGGGTGTGGTCAGTAATGTTCACAGATAAAAAGTTGAGGGTGTGATTAGGGTTGGAATCTCAAGATCTTAAAATAACATACTGAGTTGGTATACCCGAATATGTAGTTGTTACCTAATACCATAATCATAATTTATTGACGCTGCACAGACTGAGACAGACATTTTTTAGGTCAATAGGCATTCAATTTCAATACTAAATATTCACATAATCAAGTCATTTTATTTCATCATCAACATCATCATCAACTTCTCCACTGCTGATCTCAACGTCAGTGTCACTGTTTCTGTCCACCCTAGGCCTCTTTGGTGGAAGGCCAAACATGCCAGATGTTTCAATATCTTCGCTGTTCTTTTTACTTTTTCGTCTGATATTAATGTATTTCTCCAGCGCTGCTTCGATAATTTCTAGTCTCTCTTCCTGGTTATTAAGACGAGGTTATTAACCTTAGTGAGAAGAATATCTTCCATTGTTTAGTGATTCATATTTAAGCCTCCTGTCAGACAGCATGACTGAAGCCCCCCTCAACTGTATTGTTGCCCATGCCAATGCAATGTGTTATAACCAAGATATGCTTTCAGTGTAACAGAATTTCCTTTGACACGGCTCATGGGGTTGATGACTTTCGATGTAAATGTGATCGCAAGACGTGAAAAAGCTCGGAACATGTGCTTTTGGCATAACTTCCGAACATGCTCAGTACGGTTAACATTTCCTGTTTCCGGGTGAATATTGATTGATTAGGATCAGGCTTGTCTTGACAAATTTTATGCACGTGATTTTTCGTGCTCGACTGTGGAGATTTGCGAGTGGAATGGGGCGCGGGCACATACGCGTCTGTCAAATCACAGTGACTGTTACACAGCCCCAAACATGTCTTTTTAAAAGCCCGCGGTGAAGGGAAAGGCGGGTGATGAACACAGACAATTTCAGGAAAAGTGGGGATTGCAATATTTCTATGTTGAGCACAGGGGCACCCCCACATATCTTATTTGCACCGAGAAAGTTGCAGTGCACAAGGATTACAATTTGAAACGTCATTACACAACTACACACAGCTGAGGAGTATGAAAAATACCAGGGAGATGAGAGAGCCAACCTGGTTGCCAATCTTAAAACCGGTCTACTGAGGCAATATGATTTTTTAAAGAAAGCAACCAAAGAGAATAATGCTGCATTTGACGCTAGCTACGTCATCAGTGAGATGATTGCTAATGCAGGAACGCATTCACTGATGGTAAATTTGTCAAAAAGTGCATGTTACAGGCTGCTAATATTGTTTGTCCAGAAAAGGTTTGTTGGAATATCAACTGATAGAGCTCCATCAATGACAGGGAGGAAAAATGGACTGGTGGCATTTGTTCAAAAGAAACTTGAAGAGGAGGGTGTGGAGGAGGCTACAGCTCTGAACTGCATTATCCATCAGCAGGCCCTTTGCAGCAGATGCCTGAAGTTTGACAATGTGATGTCTGTCGTTGTGCAATGCATCAACCGAATCAAATCCAGGGCCTTAAAGCACAGAAGGCTCTTTGTGTTTTTTTTTTTTTTTTTTAGAGGAAATGGAGTCCGAATATGGGGATGTGCTCTACTTCACCGAGGTACGTTGGCTCAGCAAGGGAAACGTATTGAAGAGATTTCTTGAGTTGAGAGCAGAAGTGAAAGCCTTCATGGAGATGGATGGCGTGGCTGTTCCTGTGCTAAGTGATCCCAAATGGCACATTGACTTAGCATTTTCTTGTTGCTATCTCACATGAGCTTAAAGTGCCACTGACATGACATTTAGTATGCTGTCAACCAAAAACAAAAATCCGCTGGAATGGAAACATCCGTTTGTTCACAGCACGTCAGCATTTGGAACAGCGTGTTTTCTATGGCGACTGCCACAGTGTGACATCTGCAGGTGATGTTACAGACATAATGGGCACCACTGGGATGTTAAGTCAGACTTTCACTATTTTGCGCTTTAATGAAACACTCCCAGCTCACTTTTTCCGACTCGTATTGTCATCCAACAGATTAATATTACGTGTAGTTTTGATAACAATAACTATTTTAAAATGTATATTTTTGTGTCAGTGGCACTTTAATGTACTGAACAATCAGTTACAAGCCCAGGGGAAACTTGTTAGTGCTTCCTATGACAACGTGAGGGCATTCTGCACAAAACTTGTTATGGAAAGCCCAGCTCTCTCAGTCAAACCTTTGCCATTTCCCAGCATGCAAGGTAATCATGGATGCAGGCACACCATTCAATTCTGAGAAATATGTTGAGGCCATTTTGAAGCTGCAGGAGTAATTTGATTACAGATTTGCAGACTTCAAGATGCACAGAGCCACATTTAAAATTTTTGCAGACCCTTTCTCCTTCGATGTACAAGATGCCCCTCCTGTGCTTCAAATGAAGCTCATTGACCTGCACTGCAACTCTGAACTCAAAGTCAAGTTCAGGAAGGTGAGTGGAGAAGTAGACAAACTTGGGCAATTTTTGAGAGAATTGACCGCCGCTTTCCTGAACTTTCCGGAAATGTTAAACCAACCATACTTGTGGGAAAAGCTCTTCTCCACCTTCAATGTCAATAAGTCCAACTTCAGGTCCAGACTTACTGATGAGCATCTTCAAGCCCTACTGAGGGTCTCAACTCCTTCCTTCCTCGAGCCAAATGTGGCTCAGCTATGTGAAAAGAGGTGGTGCCGGGTTTTTACCAGCAAGAAGTAGGCAAGCGAAGCCATGTTCAGAATAGTTCATGTTCAATGTTCCATTCACGTTCATAAAGTGAAAGTTTAAAGAACTGTTTGTTTGTTTATTTATTTATTTATTTATTTTGTTATTTATTTAATGTTGAAAAATAAAGACATTTGAGAACATTGGAATGTTTTTATCAGAGCCTTTCTTGTCGAAATCAGCCTCACCCAGACTCTGTCTCCAGCGGCCCCCAGTTACACTGAGTTTGAGACCCCTGCCATAGAGTTTCCGGGCTCTCCCTCGGAGATAGGGTTGATTTCTTCCGTAGAATTTCTGGGCTCTCCCTTAGAGATACAGTGAGAAGCTCAGACATCCAGGAAAGGGATCAAAGTTGAGCCACTGCGCCTACATATTAAAAGAAGCCAAATGAGGTAGCTTTGGCATCTGGTTAAGATTCCACTGGACATCTTCCTGGAGGTACCAAGGTACAGGACCCCGATCCAGGCCACCCAAATTGAGTTGCTTGGCCAAAAAGTTCAGAGAGTCGGCAAGGACGGAAAGCACCAGGTGCTAGACGTGGTGGCTGGTGGCCAAGCACTGTTTGAGCGAGAGGCCGGCTCTGGTCGAGCGCCATTGGAACAGGAGCAGGAGGCAGTTTCTGGTTGAGCGCCACCAGAATGAGAGCAGGTGGTCGCCGCGGGTCACGCTCGCTGGAGCAGGAGCGAGAGCTGGACGTTGGTTGTGTGCCACCGGAGCAAGAGCAGGAGGCAGCCACAGGACAAGTGCCGCAAGAGCGAGAGCAGTAATGGGAGGCGGCCGCTGGCCGAGCGCCGCTGAAGCCAGAGCACGAACTGGCCACTGGTCAAGCGCCACCGCAACAGAAGCAGGAGGTGCCTGCCGGTCGAGTGCCGCTGGAGTGAGAGCAGGTACTTTGGAACGATTCGCCAATGTTGAACGACATCACCAGCATCTGCATTGATTGCATTTTCATTGATGAATTTTACTGGAAACATGCTTGCTCACTGGTATGATGTCTAGATTTTACCTAAAGAGTTTTACTCCAATGTTTTTTTGGTTGGTATATTTCCTGTTTCAGTGATATAAGGCAACAGCTATCAGAGGCCATTTTCTACAGCTTACGATAATCGAGGTCCCTATGGTTTTTACCTTTTTAGCCCCTCCTGTAGGCTTCATCGAGTCTTTGTCCATTTCAAGCTCAGCCCCTCTTATCGCTTTTCCAACATACCAGCTCATATTCTAACCCGCATCCCCCACCCATCTCTTAAACCCACCACCCCCACCCCATCTCTAGTTCTCTCTCCTCCTATTTTGTACATCCCTCCTCTTCTTGCTCCAGAACTGTCAGATGGCATTAGCTCTTTTCACACTCACGGCCTGTAGGAATAACACCCATGAACCTCGCCAAAAAGCGCCACTCTCCTGCTCCAGTTAATGCTCCACTGGTTGTTTTGCAAATACCAATCATTATTCATTTTTTGCCCCTTCACTGAGAAACATGGACCACTCTGGGCAAAAATAGGTACAAATCTTTGGAGAGAAGGTCATGGCATTGGATGAAGATACACATGGATTGTATAATTCTTGCAGTCAGCCGGTCTGCAGATATGAGCATGTGCCCCTGATTCAAAGCTCGACCCACAGCTTTTCAAAGATCTCTTTCACATGGATCAAAAAATTATCTACTTCTTATCTGCTTATAAGGCTACAGACCTGAAAATGTAGTGAAATACTGTATTCCCTGCTCAGATTATTCCCATGAAGTTTTAGCTGCAGGGCGAGTTATTAAAAAGCCCACTGTGACTAATAAGATGTGAAATGTGCAGAATTTTTTTCTGTGTTGAGAAACAGGATGAAATGACTGCGCATACACATCAGTAATGAACACATATAGCCACAGATTACACTGAGGCTAATGTCTTTCTTTTGTGATAAACATTGTATTTTCTACTTCAATGTGTTATGTAATCTTAAACAAATATATTTAAAGGAAATGCATTGTCAGTACAGGTGGGAGAAATAATTTTTAGATGTATTACTGAAGATGTAAGATTTAATGCATTTCACTCACGTAATGAATATTAAAGCCCCACTGACATCCCGATAAACAGTGAAGAAAATAAGTATCTGAAGACCCTGCTATATTGCAAGTTCTCCCACTTAGAAATCATGGGGGGGTCTGATATTTTCATCATAGGTGCATGTCCACTGTGAGAGAGATAATCTAAAAAAAATCCAGAAATCACAATGTATGAGTTTTTAATGATTTATTTGTGTGATACAGCTGCAAATAAGTATTTGAACACCTGTCTATCAGCTAGAATTCTGACTCTCAAAGACCTGTAAGTCCGCCTTTAAAAGTCCACCTCCACTGCATGCATTATCCTGAATCAGATGCACCTGTGTGAGGTTGTTAGCTGCATGAAGACATCTGTCCACCCCATACAATCAGTAAGACTCAAACTTGTAGACCAAAGAGCTGTCCAAAGACACCAGAGACAAAATTGTTCAACTCCACATGGGTGGAAAGAGCTACATAGAAATTGCCAAGCATCTTGGTGAAAAAAGGTCCACTGTTGGAGACATTTTAGAAAATGGAAGAAGCTAAACATGATGGTCAATCTCAATCGGAGTGGAGCCCCATGCAAGATATCACCTTGTGGAGTCTCAATGATCCTTAGAAAGGTGAGGAATCAGCCCAGGGCGACACGACAGGACTTGGTCAATGACCTGAAAAGAGCTGGGACCACCATTTTCAAAGTGACTGTTGGTAATACGCTAAGACGTCATGGTTTGAAATCATGCATGGCACGAAAGGTTCCCCTGCTTAAACCAGCACATGTCAAGGCCTGTCTTAAATTTGCCAATGACCATTTGGGTGATACAGAGGAGTCATGGGAGAAAGTTTTATGTGTTTAAGTTTTAGAGGAGACCAAAATGGAACTTTTTGGTTATAATTCAACGAACCGTGTTTGGAGGAAGACGAATGATGAGTTCCATCCCAAGAACACCATCCCTACTGTTAAGTATGGGGGTACAACTGCACTATATTAAGAAGAGGATGACTGCAACTATGTATTGTGAGATTTTGGGGAAAAACCTCTTTCCCTCAGTCATAGTATTAACGATGGGTCGTGGGTGTGTCTTTTAACATGACAATCACCCGGAGCACACAGCCAGGAAAACTAAACAACCTCTTTCCCTCGGTCATAGTATTCAAGATGGGTCGTGGGTGTGTCTTTTAACATGACAATCACCCAGAGCACACAGCCAGGAAAACCAAGGAGTGGCTCAGTAAGAAGCATATCAAGGTTCTGGCATGGCCTAGCCAGTCTCCAGACATAAACCCCACATAAAATGTTGGGAGGGAGCTGAAACTCCGTGTTTCTCAGCGACTGCCCAGAAACGTGTCTGATCTAGAGAAGATCTGTGTGGAGGAGTGGGCCAAAATCCCTCCTGCAGTCTGTGCAAACCTGGTGAACAACTACAGGAAACTTTTGACCTCTGTAATTGCAAACGAAGGCTACTGTACCAAATATTAACATTGGTTTTCTTAGGTGTTGCAGCTGTATCACACAAATAAATTGTGAAAAAATCAAATCAAATCAAAACATTATTCACTTCAATGTGTATATATGAAAAAATAAATACCAGCGGAGAGCGTGTCAGCCATGCACAAATTTGTTGAAGCCTCATTCGACATCCAAATGGTAGCCATATTGCCTGCAACATCATCAGCAGATATTACACAAGGACATTCACCATTGAAAATACGTAGTGGCACCTGCTATGGGACACAGAAGCTCTTTTCGAAGAAGAGAACATCTCACAATCAAGTGAAGTGACTGGGCCAATAGTACCCTATCATTTCGAGCCATATTTAGATTATATGCAGATCATTTCTAATTAACAACAGACTCGCCGACAGTAAGTATGAGCCACCAAAGCCTTCCGCGGTGGTCACTTCAAAGCTGTGCTTGGCAGACATGGCACCGACGGGAACATCGAAAAATTGAGCACCCCTGACTTACGTATGTGGATCTTTTGTTACATTGTTACATTCTGAGAGGAGTACACCCCCCCAACTATTGTTTATTTTTTAGTTTGGAACCCACAAAGCTCTCGCCCTTTGCATTGTGCAATCTATTTTTCACGACAAACCGGGTCTTTTGGTTAAGTATGAAGAGTAAATCCATCCTCCCGAGCATTCGAACAATATCCAGCAATACAGCGGGCCAGCATTTTGGCTAACACGGAACAACAAAGAGCTACCTTCCAGCAAGTAAAACCAATATAAACACACGAAACCGCCCGGTGCGCGCCTGCTGACAACGTCACTTCTTGCTTCTTCTCCAAATCAAATCCCTCAAGTGTATTTTCATGGCGGGAGTTACAAAAAGCCATATATGCCAAAATCATGTTGTGGTGAAAAAACGGATGGGTCCATTCCGGCTGCCTTTTTTAAAATTAAAACCATACCAATAATCATGCTTTGAGGCCCCGTAGCTCAGTGGTTAGAGCACTGGTTTGGTAAACCAGAGGTTGTGGGTTCGTATCCCACTGGGGCCTCCACTCCCTGAGAAGGGTTGCGTCAGGAAGGGCATCCGGCGTAAAAATTGTGCCAAACATATATATGCGTTCATCTGAGATGACACGCTGTGGCGACCCCGAAAGGGACAAGCCGAAAGAAACACACACACACACACACCAATAATCATGCTTTTCGTGTCAGTGGGGCTTTAAATTGTGTATAAATATATTTCAACATATAAAATTAACTGTGTACCAAATCATGTAATAATCGTGGAATATAAAAAGTAGAATGCATAAAGTCCTGTCGTTTGGATTAACAATGTAACCGATAGCTCATGTCATATGCACTGTACCTTGAAAATTTGAGGTTAATCCGATATCCTTTAACGGCGTTTTGAGAAGATTTTTATAGGCAATTACGAGTTTTCATGGGTGCTGCCATTTTGGCACGGTTGGGACGTATTATGTGCCCCAACAAAGGCTCACTTACATTGTGACCTAATTATAGCCAGCGGTGATTTCTCTGATTTATCCTCATCTGATGAAGCAATAGCAGTATCGGTTGATCGGGAAGACGGAGGAATACTTCCATAGAGATTTGAACTTGTGGCTGTAAATAATGTAGAATTTTTGGATGGTTCTTGGGAATGGGATGACACGGTGTCTGACTATTCGGAGGCCGACGCGTGGGACACACCATTCATCGAGGCAACACCCAGCGTGCCAATTTTTTAATATATATACAACTTTTCACACTTCCCCGAGAGGGGTTGCATCAGGAAGGGCATCCGACGTAAAAAGAGTGCCAAACAGATATGAGCGTTCAACTGAGATGAACACTGTGGCCACCCCTAATGGGACAAGCCGGAAGAAATTATAAACAACCTTTCCCGCAGTATAAGGCCTACCTTTCATTGATGGGTTCTACCAGAGTTGCCTTTTTCACATCCTTCATTGCCACGAGGGCTGTCCTCAGTGCAGGCTTCCAGAGGACAATGCCATGAAACACGTTATGGAGGGAAATACAATCCAGGTACTCAGCAAATATCTTTCCTTCCAGTTCCTCAAGTTCCTGACAACAAAGATTCATCAGAGGATTGTCCATGGCTACACAATTATCGCATGTGTACCATTGATCCGCTGGCTGGCCTAAACGCATTCCAAGAACGATAGAATGGATGAATGGTGTTGGTGCCTCTGGTTCAAATGGTCATGAAGCCCCAGACAACAATTTAGCTCCTAGGATCATCGAGACACACAACCCCCTCCACCACGATAAGGATATATATATATATATATATATATATATATATATATATATATATATATATTTATTTTTTTTTTTTTTATTGTTTTTTGTTTTTTCTCTGGACACGGTTTCCTCACACATCCCAAAAACATGCACTAATTTGGGATTATAAATCGCCCCTAGGTGTGATTGGTAGTCTGACTGTTGTTTGTCTCTATGTGCCCTGCGATTGGCTGGTGTACCCGCCGAAGGCAGGGACGTTTGCGATCTGATCCTGGCTCCAGAAACTGGCTTTGGGGACATGGAATGTCACCTTTCTGACAGTGAAAGAGCCCGACCTCGCTGGGAATGACGAGCAGCATTCCCTGTTGTAAGGAGTTTCAATTCCCACCTCTGGCAGACCTTCACTAGAGTACGTTCAGAGGGAGGCTGGGCACATCGAGTCCGAGTGGACCCTGTTCCACGCCTCTATTATTGAGGCAGCCAATCAGAGTTATGGCCGTATGGTAGTCAGTGCCTGTTTTAGCGGCAATCCCACAACCCGCTGGTGGACACCTGTAGTGAGGGATGTCGTCAAGCAGAAGAGTTAGCTACAAGAGTATTGGATGCCGAACCCCCTAATAGGGCCTGTTCGGTCCCTATATGACCGGTGTCAGAGTTTGGTCCACATTGCCAGCAGTTTCTGGTGAAGGTTGGTGTCCACTAAGGCTACCCTTTGTCATCCATTCTGTTCATAACTTTTATGGACAGATTCTCTAGATAAAGCCGAGGTGTCGTGGGGGTTGGGTTTGGTGGTCTCAGTATTGATGATGTGGTTCTGTTGGCTTCATCAAGCAGAGATCTCCAACTCTCACTGGAGCATTTCACAGCTGAGTGTGAAGCAGCTGGGATGGGAATAAGCACCTCTAAATCTGAGACCATGATTCTCAGTTGGAAATGGGGTGGCATACTCTCTTTGGGTTAGAGTTAGATCCTTCACCAAATGGAGAAGTTTAAATATCTTGGTGCCTTGTTCATGAGTGAGGGAAGCATGGAACCACAGATAAACAGGCAGATTGGTGTAGCGTCTGCAGTAATGTGAACATTGTAATGGTCCGTTGTGGTGAAGAAGGAGCTAAGATGAAAGGGGAAGCTCTCTATTTACTGGTCACCTCTAATCATGAGCTGTAGGTCATGGTCGTAAGAATAAGATCCCGGATCCAAGTGGCTGAAATGAGTTTTGTTAGAATTGTCTGTTAGAATCCGACAAATAATTTCAAGACTTTGCTTTACTGATGCCAATCATTACATTCATGTGCTACCCTTTTCAGGAAGATCCTGAGGCTGTTTTTCTTGCATCACAAATTGCAAGACTGTTTCACCTGAAATCTTCTGGAGTGGAGGATAAGACTTTGATAATAAAAGCCAACATTGAGCTGAAGTCCAGAGCTCATGGACAATTCTGGAGCTAACCCACAGAGGAAAAGTACCCCAACATGAGAAAATGTGCAACATCCTTCCACTTCCACTTCTTGATGTGAGTCAGCCTTTTCCCACATAAAAATCATCACGTCTAAGTACATTGTTGGAACATGTAATTTACACTTCACTATTGTTACAACTCAAAGCCCAAGTGTCATCCCAATAAACATTCTAAAATATTGTAATCTTCTTTTTCTTTCAGCTTGTCCCATTAGGGGTCGCCACAGCATGTCATCTTTTTCCATCCAAGCCTCTTGTGCATCCTTCTCTTTTACACCCACTCTCTTCATGTCCTTCTTCACAACATCCATCAACCTTTTCTTTGGTCTTCCTCTCGCTCTTTTCCCTGGCAGCTCCATCCTCAGCACCCTTTTATCAAGATACTCACTCTCTCGCCTCTGAACATGTCCAAACCATCATAGTCTGCTCTCTCTAACGTTGTCTACAAAACATCCAAATTTGGCTGTCCCTCTAATGAGCTCATTTCTAATCCTATCCAACCTGCTCACTCCGAGCGAGAACCTCAACATCTTCATTTCTGCTACCTCCAGTTCTGCTTCCTGTTGTTTCTTCAGAGCTACCATCTCTAATCCGTACATCATGGCTGGCCTCACCACTGTTTTATAAACTTTGCCCTTGCTCCTAGCGGATACTCTTCTGTCACATTAAAATAGATATTGTAATGAAAAATACATATAACATTATTCATTTCAATGTCTGTACGAAAGGGTTATAGGTTATATAAGGTATTATTAGCGGAGAGCACGTCATCTACGCGGAAAGTGTCATTCGACATCCAAGTGGTCGCCATATTGGCTGCATCTACTTCCCGTGACTTCACCCCGGACATTCGCCATTGAAAACACGCTGTGGCACCTACTATGGGACACGCCCCTTCAGACACAGAATCTCTTTTCGAAGAAGAGATCATCTCACAACTGAGTGAAGTGACCAGGGCAATTTGACCTTATCGTTTCGAGTCATATTTAGACGATATGCAGATTACGGCCAAACCACCTCCCTGCCTGTTCCACCTCCGCGGCGGTGATAAAAACAATGCCGCCCGCGAGCAACAATGACACCGCAGCCAAACTGCCTCCCCGTGTCCGAGCGATGACGACGCCGCGGCCAAACCGCATCCCCGTCCGATCCACTTCTCATCCCTTTGTCGACAAGGCCGGTGGCGATTCACAAGGCCTGCTTGGCCTTGTCGACAAAGCCGGAGACGATCCACAAGGACTGCTGAGGCTGTCCTTCAGCGACTGCTGAACGGAAGCATTCCGATGCACACATCAACACACTTAGCACCCCTTTACGGATTACGCCCCCCCACCTATTGTTTTTTTTTAGTAGCTGTGTAAACACCTACCTGTCATTTGGTAGTCCTTTGCACCTGTGCAATCCATTCTTCCCAACGAACAGGATCGTTTGGAAAGTATGAAGAGTGAATCCATCCTCCAGAGTGTTCGAGCAATATCTAGCAATACAACAATCTGGCATTTTGACTCACACGAAGGAACAACGAGCTACCTTCCAGCAGGTAAAATTAGTATAAACAGACGAGACCGCTTCAGTGCACTACTGCCCTGTATGTCACTTCCTGCTTCTTCTCGAGAACAAATCCCTCGAGAGGACTTTCATGGCAGGAGTTACCAAAAGCCATATACGTCAAAATCATGTTTTGTGGTGAAAAAACGGCTGGGTCCATACCGACTGTCATGATCCTGCCACTTCAGCACGAGCTGTGCAGCTGCGCTGATTGGGAGGCACACACCTGTGCCTCATGCGGCCTGATCTGACCCGGTGACGACTGGTCCTCGGCCAGTTCGTTGAGCTTTATGTCCCGTTCCAGCACTCTCGTATTCCTGACTGAACCTGTGTGTACCGACCTTCGTCCGTTCTCCGACCAACCCTGTAAGCCTGACTTCTTGACACTTCTGCCTGCGTTGATTGTTTCCCCGTGTACCGACTACTGCCTGCCCACTCATCTGCTCTCTTCGCCCGACGCCCCAACAACCGCTGCTGCACCGGACTGACTGCTCGATCCCCGACCTCGGCATACAATAAACGTGTCTCTTCTTGAACTACCTTGCGTCTTCCGAGTTCCTGCATTTGGGTCCTACCTCTCGTTCAGATGGGACGTGACAGAACGAACTGGCCAGTACAGGACCCAGCAGGGAAGACCCGGCGTCGCCGGGACCGACGCAAGGTAGACCGTCTGCCGGAGGACCAAGCCTGCCCAATCCGGGTAGGCTCCCTGATGTCCTCCACTTCCGTGTCTTACGCTCCGCCAGCGAGGTATGAATACGTCCCGAACACGACCTCATATTCTTCTGGACTCTGACTTTTCGGAATATGAGGAGGACCACGATTTGTATGACCGGGTGCCTGAGTACGACTCCGACGAATTTGTATATGAATCTGCTCGTCCGATCTTTCACCCCAGTTTGCGCCGCCTTCCCGCGTTTCCAGCACCCGAGCGACTTCGCCCGGTAGATCCAAGTACACTAATCGGTACGAGGGAACCCGATTGGCCATCTACCCGGGACCTCCGCGTGGCGGACAGAGGAGACGCCCCGGCCGGGCGCTCCCTGGTGTCTCTCGCTGCGCGGCAACGAAGAGACCCTCCTCCCACTCCTCGCCGGCAACTCTGAGACCGGCAGACCCGCAGCTGGTGGCGAAACCTCAAACCCAGAGGGAGGAGGAGCCGCCAAACCACGAGGCGTTCTGTCGCGAAATGCGGGCGCAGTTAGAGAGGCAGAGCGCTGAATTGGCGGCTCTCACGGCCCAGGTCCGGCAACGATTGGCGAACCAGCCGAGCTTCGCTGACGTCGCAACGGCGACGGACAAACTGCTGACTCAGGTTTACGTTGCCGTGGAGACCGACCCGCCCTCTTGCCAAGTGCACGCCACAGTTGGAACAGACTCTCCACCTCAAGTGCACGTCGCAGTGTTGGCGGTTCCGAGCAGAGCTCACGCGGCAGTTGGAACTGACCCGCTCCTGAGACACGCCACGTGTCAGTTTCGACTGACTCTCCGCCTACTCAGGTTCACGTTGCCCTGGAAACGGATTCGCCACCGCGCCACGCCCACGTTGCCGTTTCAACGGATGCAGTGCAAGCTCACGTGGCGGTGGGGACCGACCCGACGCCACCTCACGTTGCTGTCCAGAAGGTGGCGACGTCTCCACACACGCTTCTCGTCCGTGCTATGGAGTGGCAGTGGCGACCGGCCCGCGGACGCTCCACACTCCTGCTCTGTCGGCGACGGGCACGCCCTCACGTTCCTGTCCAGGAGGTGGCGACAGTTCCCCAGCCGCCTCACGCTCCCGTCCAGGAGGAGCTGGAGTCGGCGATGGCGCCGCCTTCTCACGTTCCTGTCCAGGAGGGGGCGGCGATGGCGCCGCCTTCTCACGTTCCTGTCCAGGAGGGGGCGGTACTGGCGCTGCCTTTTCAAGTTGCTGTCCAGGAGGGGGCGGTACTGGCGCCGCTGCCTTCTCAAGTTGCTGTCCAGGAGGGGGCGGTACTGGCACCGCTGCCTTCTCAAGTTGCTGTCTAGGAGGGGGCGGTACTGGCGCCGCCTTCTCACGTTGCTGTCCAGGAGGGGGCGGTACTGGCGCCGCCTTCTCACGTTGCTGTCCAGGAGGGGGCGGTACTGGCGCTGCCTTTTCAAGTTGCTGTCCAGGAGGGGGCGGTACTGGCGCCGCTGCCTTCTCAAGTTGCTGTCCAGGAGGGGGCGGTACTGGCACCGCTGCCTTCTCAAGTTTCTGTCTAGGAGGGGGCGGTACTGGCGCCGCCGCCTTCTCAAGTTGCTGTCCAGGAGGGGGCGGTACTGGCGCCGCCACCTTCTCACGTCCCTGTCCAGCAGGCGCTGGGGAGTTCTGTGGAGCCACCCAGGAGCTGGAGAGACTTCGGGGTGGCGGTCATGGCTCTGGTCCTGCTCTCCATCATCTTCTTCGCTCCTGAGTTCGCCCAGCCGCTCCAGGACCTGGCCTCGTTGGCGACCAATCCCTGGTCGTCTTGCAACGACGGCGTGGGAGGTTCTCGTCCGGAGCAGTGGCCTGCCTCGTTCTGGTTCCTGCTTCGCAGTTTTGTTCCTCACAGAGGTCGTCCGCCCGAATCGCCCCGTGGGGACCCTGGTGCTTGGCGTCCGGGTCGTCTTCCTGACCTGTCCACCCGGACACCTCGTGTTTGGTGGCCTACCTCTCGTTCAGATGGGACGTGACACGGACTGCCGTTTTTTTTTATCAATGACATACTGAAAATCATGCATTTCATGACAGTGGACCTTTAAATTCCAGCAATAAACATCAATTGCTTAGTGACAGACGTGGGTAGATGTTAAAGACGTACGTACGCGCAATCACTGACCTTGACGTGCATGGGCACAGAACAAATAGTTGGGCAAGAAGGGAGTAGCAAAAATAGGAGAGTGGAATTTCTCATCACTTAGCCCTTGACAAGCCCAGCATGAAGAGCGGCTTACAGGCTAATAATCAAAGCAGATTAGCTCAAACCCCGATACATTCTACACAAACTGACAGCATCAGAATGATAACCGTGAATCATCCAATCATTGTCACAAATGAGCAGCGTGGTTCCTCTAATGATGATAACATCGCAGAATATTGTCTTGACTTTCATCTGTCTCCTCCAGTCCATGTCGCCGCGATTTCTCTATGTTAATGTAGTATGTTGGAGATTAAGTGTGGTGAGGAGGGATGAGTCAAAATACTGGAGCTTCAGAGGACAGTTGTGACTGTGATCTCTGGCTTGCTTGCTTGCCCTGTGATTTTGTTCTTGAAATGACAGATGCCCCTCATTGGGATATGGTTGGAGAGCTAATGATATACTGTGTGAGCTAACGTGACTATTAGCCCATTGCAGTTGCAGGAACAGACTGGAACACAAATGTGTCATTACGTCCTTATAGGGCCAACTACAGAAGACCTCTAATCATGTAGGGAGGGCAAAAGGATGAAATAAGAGTCACACTGGTGTGGAGAAAAAGAGGGTGCAGCCTTGTTTGTAGCAACTGTCTTCAGGTTGATGTTTACGGGTAAAAACGGAGGCCAAATATGAAATATCCAAGAAATAATTGTCCGGGATTCATATTTCTGAAAATTCTCATGGTACTATCAGGAATATACAATCCAATTGTTGCATGTTCTTCCTGTAAATTACATACATGTACTAAGGTAATGCATATTCACCAGCTCTGGATGTGAATGATCTAAGTTTCCCTTGCCCAGATGTGGGTTACCGAGGCCCCCCTCTGGAGCCAGGCCTGGAGTGGGACTTGAAGGTAAGCACCTGATGGCCAGGCCTACACCAATGGGGCTTGCCAGGGTAGAGGCCGAAAGGGCAATGTGGGTCCCTCGTCCACAGTGAGCTGGCCCTGACCCTGATGGACAAGAGGGTAGCCTCCCTCTGCCTTCGAGTGAAGGGATGAATCCTGACTCTTGTTGTTGCCTATGCACCAAACAACAGTTCAGAGTACCCAACCTTTTTGGAGTCCTTAGAGGGAGTGCTGGAGAGCACTCTGGTGGGGACTCTATCGTTCTGCTTGGGGACTTCAATGCCCACGTGGGCAATGACAGTGAGACCTGGAAGGGCATGATTGGAAAGACCCCCCTCTCCCTCCCCCAATCAGAACCCGAGCAGTATTCTGATGATCGACTTTGTGGTCGTGTCATTGGACTTGCAGCCGCATGTCTTGGACACACGGGTGAAGAGAGGGGTGGATCCGTCAATAATAGGGAACTTTTTCTTATAAGGGCGACACTGTGGAGCAGTTGAAAAGCATAGGCCTCACAGTTCTGAGGACGATCCCAGCCTTCCCTATGTGGAGTTTATTCTCCCCATGCCTATATGGGTTTTCTATGGGCACTCCAGGTTCCTCCCACATCCCAAAAACATGCAACATTATTTGGACACTCTAGATTGCCCTTAGTTGTGATTGTGAGTGGAGCTGTTTGTCTCTATGTGATTGGCTGGCAACCAATTCAAGGTGTATCCTGCCTCCTGCCCATTGACAGCTGGGATAGGCTCCAGCACTCCCGTGACCCTTGTGAGGATAATCAACTCAGAAAATGGATGGATGGATATTTCTTAAAGAGTCACAGTTGTGCAAAGATGCAGTCTTCTTGCATTTAGAGCAGTTAGGGTGCGTCAACCCCTCACATTACGTTAAGGTTATACAGAGAGCACTTATCCATTCGCGATTGACCATTATAAACCAGTGCAATGACAACTGTGCAAAGGATGCAGTTTAAAGTGATGAATCGTGTGATAGTCACCACCACCACCCCTCAAAAAAAAAAAAAAGCCAGATCAGCACACAGTATTACAGGAAGACGCATTGATGCAAGGTGAGTGATTGGTCCCCGACGCAACATTGACCAATGAGAGCATGTGTGGATTTATCTCGTGAGCTGATTGAATGCGCATCATCGAAGCCCCACTCAGCAAGTTCCATTCTACCCTCTCCCTTGTCCTCCCTATCTGCCATTTTCAACGCTGTTGACTGTGTGCGATAACATCACTCGTTCACAATGACACCAAAGTGCTGTGCTGATGTGAAACCTTCTTCCGAAGCATTCAAGCAGAAGAGGAAGATGATGATGATTGGCAAAAAAGTAAAACTTTTGGATATTATCAAAGACAGCAGAAGTTACGCTTTTTTGGCGCTATTATGGCGTGAATGAATCAGCGGTGCGCTACATAAAGAAGGATGTGGTAAACAACCATAAATCCACTTCAATAACTTTTGATAAGGAAGACTAATGTGTGGTAACTCGGTGAAGGAAGAGGATTGTTTGAAATGGAAGCTGAGTGAAAATTGGCTCGGTAACGATGATGAAGAGGAAGATAATGACAATCAGCGAAAAAGTAAACTTTTGGAAATGATCAAAGAGGAGAAGTTACACTTTTGTGGCACGTACAAATTCCGTTTTTATATTTTAAAAGTTCTGGTACGTAAATGTGTACCCCGCTACTTTGCGGATTTCACTTTTCATTGGTGATTCTGGTCCCAGGGATTACTGTTTTACTAATACAAATTGCTATGGTGTGAGGGTGTGTCCCAACAATGGCGCAAGGCAAAAAATAGTACGTTCGCTGATTCAAAGGACTTCTTGACCACAGATGTCAAAGCAGCAGGCCTGTAGTCATTAAGACCTGAGACTACTGCTTCTGTGCAGCACGGTGACGCAGCTGGAAAGCATTGGCCTCACAGTTCTGAGGACCCGGCTTCAATCCAAGCACTCCCTGTGTGGGGTTTGCATGTTGTCTACGTGCCTGTGTGGGTTTTCTACAGGCAATCCAGTTTCCTCCCACATCATAAAAAAGCATGCAACATTACCGCTCTAAATTGCCCCTAAGTGTGATTGTGAGAGCGGCTGTTTGTCTCCATGTGCCCTGTGATTGGCTGGCAACCTGCCTCCCGACCGTTGACAGCTGGGACAGGCTTCAGCACTCACGTGACCCTTGTGAGGATAAGCGGCTGAGAAAATTGATGGATGGATGGATGGATGCTTCTTTTGTGACCTGTATGAGAGGGGAGTGTTAAAGCAGGTTGGTACTTGACACAGACATAGTTCTAGAGACCTGTGGAAGATCTTTGTCAAGACAGGTGTTGTTTGCTCTTCTTCTCCGTATTCATCATGAATCTTGTACCAGGGTGGCACCAACTGCCCAATACAAATTCCTTGTGTGTTGTTACACACTTGGCAATTAAAACTGATTCTGATTCTGATTCTGAACTGGTCACTACCTTGTGGTGAGTAGGTTCTGATGGTGGGGGAAGATGCTGGTCCGGCATGGCAGTCGGGGCAGTAGTCCACACGGATGGTAATTTTTTAACACACCGGTTTCCACAAATTGTCCAATTGAACCATGTTGCAGCAGGTAATCTCCCAGGTGGAATCCATGCATAGCTCTTCCTAAAATCAACCCGTTGCTGACACAACTCCAGAAGCAGCCATGGGACGTTCAAATCCCTTTGGGCCCACCACCTGGATGGGACCACACGCGGCCACTTGTCCGCCTCTCTTCCCACTGGAATGGTTCTTGGGGAACTCCACGAACATTGAACAATTCATCTCTCAGAGTGTGCTTCATTTTGAGCTTCAAGCAGCCGCCTTAACCACCAATAGGGCTAAGATAGCGTTCTTCGTTCACCACCTGATGGGACGCGTGGAAGCTTGGTCCACAGCTGAATGAAGCCGCAACACAGTCACATGCAGGTCGTGGATATCTTTTCTGAGGACGATGAAACAGGTATTCCAGTCTTTAACCCTGGAATGTGAGGCCGCAAGATCTCTGGTCATGCTCCGACAAGGCTAATGTAGGGAGTTGGACTACGCAATAGAGTTCCACATTCTAGTGGCCCAGAGTCAAAGGAATGACAGGGCGTTGCTAGATGCATTTTTTTTCAGGGCCTCTTCCCTAATGTCAAGGACCAGCTAGTTCCAACTGACTCAGCAGCGGACCTGGAAACCCTCATTGCACTTGCCCTGAAAAGAGAAAACCAGCTCATGGATCGGGAACAAGACGAAGTTCAGCAGCGGCAGAAGACATCCTACACCTGGGCCTCCGTCTTACCTCGACTTCCTGCGCATACCAAAGAGGACTCCATGCAGCTGGGCCATTTCTGACTCACTCCAGAGGAGCGTCTGCGCTGGCAAAGGGAAGGGTGTAGTTTCTACTGCGGGCAGCAGGCTCATACGGTGGCTTGTTGCCGCGCCAAGCCTGCTGCTAACTTGGACAAGACACCCATAACGGTGAGTTTAAACCTCATAAAAATGCATGGTGCCCAAGCGGCACCTTAGTCACTCTGGCTTCTCTGAGTCAGCAGGTCCGGATAGACTCTTTTAGAGACTCCAGCTCAGACATCAACCTATTGAACACACTCTTAATCAAGCTCATGGCCCTCCAAACTATTGAGGATCAACGTCCTCGCAACACGTACGCGGCAGATGGAACCTTCCTGGGCAAGATAATGCATCGAACCCAGACTCTCACAATGATCTACCCAGACTCTCATTCAGAACTAAATAGTTTCCATGCATTTGATGCCATTAATCATGACCTGATCTTAGGTTGCCCGTGGTTAAGGCTGCACAACCCCCAATACAGTCTGGTCTTCAGGCTGAATCAGGTTTTGAGCCGCTAATTGCAGCAAAGCCTGTTTTAAGTCACGACAGGGTTCATACTCAGTCTGACCAAAAAAATTTAAGGGCTTTTTAGGGGCATTCTTAGGGGCTGACACGAAAAATTTAGGGCTGACACGGAAAAAATTTAGGGCCGACACGAAAAATTTTGGGCCATCGTGGGAAATCAAGAGTAAGGAAAAAAGACTCACCCAATGGTGCCATCAACCGTTCTTGGTTCATCAAATGTTCCAGTACCTCAGTACCTGTGACAGTGATCACCTGTCGCCCCTTGTGGTAGTTCTCATTGATATGACCATTGTCAACGTCTTCACATAACAGTATACAGAAAAACTGATTCTAACTACAATTGCAACTATATACACAAATGTCTTCTACTGATGTCTGTTTCAGCACCCCTACTCTAGCTCCTTGAGCCTACCCAATGCCTCCTCTATTTGTTGCTGCAGAGGTGCCAAAGTGGCTCTGTTGTCCTTTGCTCTGCCTCTGAGTGCATTGGCCTCGGTGATAAACCTCAGATTCCTCTTTTCTTCTGCCTCCTCACACAGCCTGTCAGCCTTCTAAATAAGCGTTGATATGTCAGTCTCTATTCTGGCTTTTTTGGCTTTGAGGCAGTAGAGATGAAAAGTGGGCAGCGATGCCAAATGTAGCCAGGTACGAAGTCGTCCTTTCCCCATAGTGGTAGTTTTTAGCAATGTCACTGTCTGGGAACATGACTGCAAACACTTTCGAATTATTTTCACAAGATTTGTAACTGTAATGGCTGCAGATCACTTTTAAAGTCCACACGATCTCTGCCTTTAACGAGTCCGTCTTCGTGTATTGAACTACGTTCATAAAGCCTGACTTCTGGCTGGACAACTGTAGGTGCGCATTAGGGATCGCAACCGGTTACAAATAACCGGCTGTAACTGGTTTGGCATCGAGGAAACGCTCCAAAGTATGGGAGTAAACTTGTTTTATTGGCAGACATCAAAATACTACTCGCATAACGGGGGGAACTCTGTGAACTCGTCACTCTGGAAGAGCAACAACAAAAACCGTCCATGCGGAACCCCGCACCCCAACTTGAGGTCCCGCGGGTGAATTATGTAAACACCACAATGGTACCGGTTTTAAAACCGGTTAATCGTTTTTTTGCTACAGCTGTTCGGTTAAAACCGGTTATGAAAGTAAGCATTTTTTTTTGCGATCCCTAGTGCGCATGCACTGCTAGTACCACTGCCTGAAGTTGATGCTTCAATATCTTGATATTTTAGAAACAGATTCATACCAACGGAAGATGAGAGAGTCTTCACCAAATCAGCGTGTCTCCTATTTTTCTGGTGCGACTCCAGCGCTTTGACACCCATCTTTTCAAGTTGGTAACTTTGCTTGCTCAGATGGCAGTAAAACATGTGCCGATCTTTTGGATCTCGACGAACCCAGCTCCCAAACTCCTTACTTTCAACCCAAGCTTCTTGAAAAAATGCACTTCCTCGTGATACAAGTTGGATCGATGAAAGAACTACGCTACGTCGTAACGAAGACGAAGTGAAATGCCTACTCACGGAAACAAACAATGGAATATCGACAAGATGGCGACTAGTTGTCAACACGGTGACTTCTGTTGACAATTTCCGGCTGTTTTGGATCGCTATTTTTTTTTTAATAAAAGATTAGTTTATTTTTTAGGGAGAATTTTGGCGGTAGAGGTCTTCCCTTTGATTTTTTTAAATTTAAGGCCTTTTTAGGGGCTTGACCGGTTTTCGCGGATTTTAAGGACTTTTAGAAGCCCCTAAATGCACCATCGAAAATTTAGGGATTTTTAGGGACTTTTAGGGCCGTGTGCGAACCCTGCACTTAATACGAGACCAATACAGATGGCGGAGGGAAGGCCACAATCCTAGATAGAGGACTTGGACCTGTCTCAGGCGCCTTCCTGTTATCATGACCTCAAAGAGGTTTTTCCGAAGGGTTAGGGTCATCTGCGGCCTTGCATTGATTATCAGGGACTCAACAAAATAACTGTCAAAAACAGCTCTTATTGTGCTTATTTATGTGGTACAAAATTAGTTTTGTGAAGATTTGTGTTCCTGTGTCATCAGTGTGTTTCTAGACTTGTTGTTGTTTTCCTTTTGGCTTGTCCCTTTCAGGGTCGCCACAGCGTATCATCTCAGATGAACGCATATATATGTTTGGCACAATTTTTACGCCGGATGCCCTTCCTGACGCAACCCTTCTCGGGAAGTGGAGGCCCCAGTGGGATACGAACCCACAACCCCTGGTTTACCAAACCAGTGCTCTAACCACTGAGCTACGGGGCCTCTCAGTGTGTTTCTAGACTATGCTCAAGTATCTTCAGATAACATTCAAGAGAAATAAAAATAACATTGACAAAAAGAAAAATAAAGGAAATAGGTAAATCCATTGGTATTTAGTGTGTGGGGTGTCGGCAGTATATTAAAAATTCACTATGTGTTCTGTTTGAAAAGAGACCCCTAAAAATCATTCCTCATTTATGGCTTTGAATTTCCGCCAACGCCCTGCAGGTTGCCGCTGCTGGGAGCGCGTGCGTGTGGAGTTTGCATGTATTTCCTGTGCCCGCTTGGGTTTTGTCCAGGAACTCCAGCTTCCTCCCACATCCCAAAATTATGCATTAATTTGACAATCTAAATTTCCCCTTTATATGATTGTGAGTGGGACTATTGTTTTCTCCAAGTACCCTATGATTGACTGGCAACGAGTTCAGGGTGTTCAGGGTGAGATAGGCTCCAGCACTCCCCGCAACCCCCGTGAGGATAATCGCCTCAGAAATGGATGGATGGGGATTTATTTATATATATATATATATAATATATATATATATATATATATATATATATATATATAAGTATTTGAAAACCTGTCTACCAGCTAGAATTCTGACCCTCAAAGACCTGTTAGTCCGCCTTTAAAAGTCCACCTCCACTCCATGTATTATCCTGAATCAAATGCACCTGTGTGAGGTCGTGAGCTCCATAAAGACACCTGTCCACCCCGTACAATCAGTAAAACTCAAACTTCTAACATGGCCAAGACCAAAGAGCTGTCCAAAGACACCAGAGATAAATTTGCACAACTCCACCCGACCTGTCCACCCCGTACAATCAGTAAAACTCAAACTTCTAACATGGCCAAGACCAAAGAGCTGTCCAAAGACACCAGAGATAAATTTGTACAACTCCACCCGGCTGGAAAGGGCTACGGAGAAATTGCCAAGCAGCTTGGTGAAAAAATGTCCACTGTTGGAGCAATAATTAGAAAATAGAAGAAGCTAAACATGATGGTTAATCTAAATCGGAGTGGAGCGCCATGCAGGATATCACCTCGTGGGGTCTCAATGATCCTTCGAAAGGTGAGGAATCAGCCCAGAACTACACGGCAGGAATTGGTCAATGACCTTGAAAAGAGCTGGGACCACGGTTTTCAAGGTGATTGTTGGTAATACACTAAGACGTCATGGTTTAAAATCATGCATGGGACGGATTGTTCCCCTGATTAAACCAGTACATGTCAAGGCCCGTCTTAAGTTTGACAATGACCATTTGGATGATTAAGAGGAGTTATGGGAGAAAGGTTTTGGTCAGATGAGACCAAAATGGAACATTTTGGTCATAATTCCACTAACTGTGTTTGGAGGAAGACGAATGATAAGTTCCATCCCAAGAACACCATCCCTACTATGAAGTATGGGGTCCAACTGCACTGTATTAAGGAGAGGATGACTGCAACCATGTATTGTGAGATTTTGGGGAACGACCTCTTTCCCTCAGTCAGAGCATTGAAGATGGGTCATGGCTGGGTCTTTCAACATGACAATGACCGAAGCACACAGCCAGGAAAACCAAGGAATGGCTCTGTAAGAAGCATATCAAGGTTCTGGCATGGCCTAGCCAGTCTCCAGACCTAAACCCAATAAAAAATCTTTGGCGGGAGCTGAAACTCCGTGTTTCTCAGCGACAGCCCAGAAACTTGTCTGATCTAGAGATCTGTGTGGAGAAGTGGTCCAAAATCCCTCCTGCAGTTTGTGCAAACCTGGTGAACAACTACAGGAAACGTTTGACATCTGTAATTGCAAACAAGGGCTACTGTACCAAATTTTAACATTGTTTTTTTCACAGGTGTTCAAATACTTATTTGCAGCTGTATCACACAAATATATCGTTAAAAAAATCATACATTGTGATTTCTGGATTTTTCTTTTTAGATTATCTTTCTCACAGTGGACATGCACCTACGATGAAAATTTCAGACTCCTCCATTATTTATAAGTGGGATAAAAAGCAATATAGCAGGCTGTTCAAATACTTATTTTCTTCACTGTATATATATATATAATTGTGAAAGTATTCGGCCCCCTTGAACTTTTCAACATTTCGCCACATTTCAGGCTGCAAACATAAAGATATAAAATTAAAAAAAAATGTCAAGAATCAACAACAAGTTGGACACAATTGTGAAGTGAAACAAAATTTATTGGATATTTTATACTTTTTTAACAAATAAAAAACTGAAAAGTGGGGCGTGCAATATTATTTGACCCCTTTACTTTCAGTTCAGCAAACTCACTCCAGAAGTTCAGTGAGGATCTCTGACTGATCCAATGTTGACTGATGATGATAAATAGAAACCACCTGTGTATAATGAAGTATCCATATACATGCACCTGTTCTGTGATAGTCTCAGGGTTCAGTTTAAAGTGCAGAGAGCATCATGAAGACCAAGAAACACGCACAGCAGGTCTGAGATACTGTTGTGGAGAAGTTTAAAGCCGGAATTGGATACAAAACAATTTCTCAAGCTTTAAAGGGGAAATCCAGTGCTTTGCATGAACACTGTATCAATAGGTCATGTAATATGTACCCTGTTTTGACAATGTGATGTTAAATCCTCTCTTATTTAATAGTGTTTTGAGAAGATTTGTATCAACAATGACGAATTTTCAGGGGCGCTGCCATTTTTGGGAGTCACATGATCTACGTGGGCGTATGTGACGTTTACCGTGCCGCAACAAAGGCTCGATTACATGGGACACCATTATGCCCAGTGCTGATTTCTCGGAGTTATCCTCATCTGATGAAGAAATAGCAGATAATGTGACTCGCGAAAATGGCAGCACCACTGAAAATTCGTCATTGTCGATAAAAAATCTTCTCAAAACACTATTAAATGAAAGAGGATTTCAAAATAGTGTACATCAATATAAATATATGAAAAATATCCATAAAAAATATCATTTAAAGTTTGCCACAAGCCACCTTGGAGACACACCAAACATGTGGAAGGAAGTGCTCTTGTCAGATGAAACCATACATATATATATATATATATATATATATATATAATATATATATATATATATATATATATATGATAGCTTCACATTTTGCAGCGTCAGTGCTTCGCGGGTTTTTACTCATCCAAAAAAAAAAATAAATAAAAAAATCCAGCCAGATTGGCATAATGCAAAAAGACACAATACAAGGCGCGATTGGTTCTTGGTGCAACATCGACCATTAAGAGCATGGGTGGTTTTATCCCTTGACCTGATTGGTTGCGCATCATCGAAGCCTCAACCAGCAACTTCCCTTGTCCCACCCATTTCTTTCTTTTGCGCATTGTCACTTCCCTTGTCCCACCTTTTTCTTTCCACATCCATGCTGTTGACCGTCTCGCATATGTAATGTATTTTAGTGTTGTGTTAGTGATAAATTTTCTTTATGTGATAACATTTTTTGATTATGTAGTTAAAATACCACCTAAGCACTTATATCCTTTTTTGGTATCCAGCAGGAGGAATCAACCACGTTGTGCAGAAAATGGCACAGGCACTGTGGTATCTACTGGGATGTCCTCCAGGGCTCTGGACAGGACACTTTTCTCCTTATTGGACCCTGCATTGTGATTTGCCCTCTTGAGGATGAATTTTGGCATTTTGGCCAGCAAAGGCTGCTTCGAAAAATTAAATAAAACATACATCCTCAGAAATGTGCCACTGTATGTTGCTGCTCGTCGTTTCATGGAGGAAGCCAAACCCATTCCTAACTTCATCAGTGAGGGATGACGTGTGCAAATTTTTAACATGGATGAAAAGAAGAGGACGTTTACCCGTACTTCTTCAGGGACTCTGTTTACAACCATCATGTGGAAATGCTTCAGGTGAGTGGACTTAAAGACTGTACGAGGCTCTCCTTTGGCATTACACGTGTGTGCCTGTGTGTGTGTGTGTGTGTGTGTGTGTGTGGTGTGTGTGTGTGCATATGCGCGTGTGTTTATGTGTGTGTTTGAGAGAGAGAGAGAGAAAGCCAGTGAGACGGGACTGCGCAGCTGCGTGGAGCAGTAAGAGTGAGAAGGGAGAGAAACACAACGCAAGCAGTAGCTAGTTCATAAGTTTAGTGAGGGCGAAAGGGGAGGAGTGGTGTTTAAGAGAGGACACGTTGATGTTGAGTGTCTAAAGGATCTAATAAAGCGAGCAGCAAACATGTGCTTTGTACCATTATTGTTCCCACCAACAAGGCGTTTCCTGAAGATGGTCAGGCGACTGTTGTAAGAAAGATTAACAATGGTTTTACAGTTAAAGATTTAAGTGAATTTGCGTAATGTTGTAATCTTAGTCTCAAATATCTCAAGTATAAATACTGTTTTTAAATTTTCATCATTCTGATACTCAGATGGCTTGCGACCAGTTCAGGGTGTACCCTGCCTTCTACCCGAAGGCAGCTGGGAGAGACTCCAGCACTCCCGTGACTCTTATGAGGATAAGCAGCTCAGATAACAGATGAATGTTCAAACTGCTGTAATGTATTATTATTTTAGCAAAAATAAATTTATATCATTTTGCAAAAGAAGTCTTCAAATATTAACAACTTAGTCATAGACCATTACACAGTCCTTGATGTGTATAACAATGTTGGATGATTTCAAGGTTTAAAAAATAACCACTGTCCTCTTTATCAGAATCTTAAACAAAATGCTCCTGACATCCTCACACTGGGCGCCAAGAGCAAGGCAGTTATGAAGCAGATCACCCAAATAACATCTAAACAAAATGGGCCACAGCTGTTTAGTTCTTTGGGCTAAAAATTAGACTCAATATGTCAGCTAGCATCAAATCATCGAGGATAACTGAAGAAATAAGCCCCACTGAACTAAGTTGATGCTTTTCCCTTCCACTTGCTTACCTTCTCTATGTGAGCAATGGAAATAGAAACATACAATGTTAATTACGAGGATATAAGACAAATGATTAACAGAAGCTGCATTGTGTGTGATGCATACATAATGGGCCCATTTCAATAATTAATGGCCCTTTTGAACAAGACAGGAGAGTCTTGAAAGTGGTAGACAGTTTGTCGGAGCTATAGACTCCTAAAAGTTATCTAGGGCATATGAATTATAGCTTACTTTGTCGATTATCATTTGTCAAAGCATCAAATTAATTATTCTGAGGACATGAATGAACATCCATACACCTTTCAGCAGAACGACACAGGAATGCTTGCATCTGACACATGGCATATTTTTTTTAATAACAACTGAGGCAAACTCAGTAATCCGACAGTGTTTAAATGGTAAATGTAAACTGCACTTAGATAGCACTTCATCTGCACTTCATCTGCACCATCACAGTGCCCAAGGCAAGACAAAGCCTCACATTCACTAACTCACACACACATTCAGACTCCAATGGGCAACTACTGCCATGCAAGGCGCTGCCAGGCTCACTGGGAACAAATTAGTGTTGAGTGTCTTTCCAAAGGACACTTCAACATACAGGCAGTCATTGCTAGAATTCAAAACAGTTACCCTTCGGTCTCTGGATGACCTGTTCTACTTCTTCAGCCACAGCAGCTAGTCTTTCTAGAACAACGTTTCATTAAAAAAAAGTCTGAAATGGAAATGGGCTGGCCATGTTGCCCGTACAACAGTCAAAAGGTGGACCACAAAACCTGTCAATTGGATACCATGGACACAAAGTGACCATGGTGAAGACCTGAAAGTAGATGGCTTGATGAAATCATTAAACCCACCAGAATACACTGGCAAGAAAAGTGCAAAATGTCATAGTACTTTGAAACGTGAGGAAGAGGCCTTCATCCTGCAGCGGCTAGATAATGGCTGATGATGATTGTGGGCGTGCTGGAGCCCATCTCAACTGTCTTTGGGTGAGAGGCGAGGTAAACCACCATGAGCTGGTTGCTTGCCAATTGCTCCCTCCCTCCCTCCCTATCTCTCTCTCTCTCTCTCTCTCTCTCTCTCTCTCTCTCTCTCTCTATATATATATATATTATATATATATATATATATTATATATATATATATATATATATATATATATATAGCTTGTGTACCTACGTCATAAAATCACATGGCATTGCCATATTGGCGGTCAAACAAAGCATTGTTGCAACTTAATTCCGTTGAGACAAAACGAAAATATGTCTTACAGCACGACACCCTGAATTTGTCCGATACCGTTAAACAATTGGAAGGTGATAATAAATGAATGGCAAAATGACAGGCATTTGGCATAGAGGATCCATATTTAATGCCGAAGTCGGTTGTATTTGCCGATAAGATATTTGACTCTTAATTGGCTTCCGCTTGTCTTGGACAACTGGACATACACATGTATCTGGTGAATAAGTTTTCGACATTTACACACAAGAGTTTGACAGCATATAAAAGTCTCGACGTATACAAATACTTCGTTGCTGGATCTGTTCTCAATCAAGAATAAATCCCACATAGAGATAGACCCACTTGAATTTTTTCAACACAAATACCAATATTTTAATGAATGACCCCTGGTTTAACACAAACATGCATTCATTAACTATGATTGGGGAAAAAAATTAGGACGGGGAGTCGTCTCCTCCATACACGGAAGCGTATTGCTGCCACACACTTAACTCCGTAAACCTCTCTGTGACTGATGTATTTTTTTATTTTTTTTAAATATGCATTGTTCTCAAATGAGTCAACTTGGCATTATAAATACTTCTTGATAATTCAAGATTGAGAAGAATAATTCCTACATGAAATGATTGCTACAAAGGCGTGTGTACAGTATTCATTGGGCACCATCCATCTCGTTTGATTGCCAAAATCAATGGATCTTTTCTTGTCTTTTCAGCTGGTATTCCACAGAATGATATCTTTGAAGAACTGTGTCGTCTATTGTGACAACCAACAGCACAACACGTCTCGGGCAATTTGAAAAATCTGCTCCGGTTCAACAACTCCCACACTGCAGAGCAGCTAGGTTTGCGTTCAATCCCAGCTCACCTTTGTGGAGTTTGTATGTTCTCCCCGTGGCTGCGGGGGTTTCTCTGAGCACTCTGGTTTCCTCCCACATCCCAAAAACATGCAGCATTAATTGGAGACTATAAATTGCCCCTAAATGTGATTGGAACTACGACTGTTTGTCCCTCAGTGCCCTGTGATTGGCTGGCAACCAGTTCAGGGTGTACCCTGGCTCCTGTTTAACAGCTGGGATAGTCTCCAGCACTACCACAACCTTTGTGAGGATAAGTAGCAAAGAAAATGGATGAATTTACGATGACCGCTGGGATTGGCTTCCGCATTCCCGTGACCCTCGGGAGGATAAGTGGCTCAGAAATGGATGGGTGTTGGTACTTCATATAAAAAACCTAAAATACTTGAAAATAAAAAATATGAAATGCTTCACTTATCATTTGGGAAGGGAGGCTGGGATGGCGAAGAATTAAGGGTGGCTGCATGCACTCAGCTATTGTTAAGGAAGCAAGTGCAGGTAGCCGTTGGTAGCGGTAAATTCCTCCTCGGCGTCCTCTCCTTTCTGCTCTTTCAAAGTTAGGCAAATACGCCGTGCCTTTTCCCGTAATGAACATGAGGCTGATATTGAGACGACGTTGATTCTGATCCTCGATCCATAACGTAAGTAATTTTTCCATCTCAGCAACGATCGAAGAACTCCTGCTAAAAATGTTTTATAGAATTTGTATAGAACAATTAGCCCTCATCCTGATTTCAGTGGGGGGGGGGTTGCACATCACACAGTTTTCAAACCATCAAACACAACTTTTAAATCACTCAGAGACATTCCAAAGGAATAAAAACTGCAGTTTTCAAATGACAATTCCATTTATTAGGGCAAAAAAATCCAAACCTTGCTGACCCTCAGTGAAAAAGTAACTGCCCCCTGAACATACTAACGGTACCCTTGGCAGCAATAACTGAAATCAAGTGTTTGCGATTATTGGGGATGAGTCTTTCACATCACTCTGGAGGAATTTTTTCTCACTCTTCTTTGCAGAACTGTTTCAACTCCACCATGTTGGAGGGTTTTCTATCATGAACTGCCCCTTTAATGTCACTCCACACCATCTCAGTTGGATATGAATCCAGAGTTTGACTTGGCACTCCAAAACCTTTTTTTTTTCTTTTTTAAAGCCATTCAAACTTGCTTCTTTGTTTCAGATTGTTGTCCTGCTGTATGATCCGTGAGTGTTTGAGTGTGAGGGCACGAACTGATGGAGGGGTAAATACTTTCTCACGGCACTGTATGTCTGTGAGTAACACACCAGTGTTTGCCCAACCAGACAATATCCGTGCATAATAATTTGAAGAAATTACGACCTTTACACAAAATCTCAACTGTTCTGAGGAAGAGTGTTCTTTGATTAAGAAATTAAGAAAAGAGGGGAAAACCTGTAAAGAAGAGCTGAAAATCATTGACTGTTCAGCTAAAATGATATCAAATGCTTAAAAATTGCAGCCAAAACCAGAAATAAGAGGAAAAAAATATAAAACAGCTGTTTGAATGGATCGGAGATAACCAAAATGGCAAAGGCTCAGCCAATGATGAGTTTCAGGAGTATCAAAGATTGCCTAAGAGTATTCTGACAATCAATGTCAGTGAGAAGTCAAGTTACCAGCATGAAGTTCCACATAGTCCCATTGTTAAAAAAATATGATAAAAAAAGATGTGCTGAAGCGGTTAGAATTCACCAAAGAACATCTTGAGTGGCCCAAAAAGAAATGGCTTGATATTTTGTGGACTGATGGGAATATGATTGTTCCCTTTGGATCCAAAGGCCATAGAAAGTTCGTCAGAAGTCCTCCAAACACTGAATTCAAGCTGCATTACGCAGTGAAGACAGTGAAGTGAACCTTTTTATCGCATACCATGGACCATGGATCAGTTTGAGTCCATCAGAATACTGCAAGAGGTCATGTTGCCGTATGCTGAAGAGGAAATGCCCTTGAAATGGATGTTTTAATAAGACAACGACCGCAAACACACCACCAAGCAAGCAAAATCCTGGTTCCAGACATACAGAATTCAACTAATTGAGTGGCCGATACAATTCCCGGAACTTAAAGGTCAAGTGTCATCCCTATAAACATTCTGAAATAGATATTGGAATGCAAAATACATATAAGATTATTCACTTCAATGTCTATACGAAAAAATAAATGTGAGCGGAGAGCGCGTCATCCATGCACAAACTTCCAGTGTCATTCTACAACATCCAAGTGGTCGCCATATTGGCTGCATCATCTGTCCATGACGTCACCCGGACATTCGCCAATGAAAACACGTTGTGCACCCTACTATGGGAGATGAACACGCCCCTTCTGACACGAAGCTCTTTTTGAAAAGGAGAACACCACACAACTGAGTGAAGTTACCGGGGCAATATTCCACTATTGTTTCGAGCCATATTCAGATGATACACGATCACAGCCAAACCACCTCCCTGCCCGATCGAATTCCACAGTGGAGATGAGCCATCGCGACTCATCGCAGCCGGCTGGTGTGGCTCATTCTCGGCACCGAAGTGGCTTATCACAGAGGGTGCTTTAGGGCGTTGTTCAAGCCGCCGCAGTACGTGATGAACAACACCGTCAAGCCGGGGCGGTTTACTGCGTTGTCATCGCACGCGGCTGAGTGAGGCATTGTCGGCTGCGAGCCCAAAGCACAGCCTTCGCTGGCGAAGCGACACAGCAGCCCGACGCCGTCCAACGCGCACATCGACACATTTCGTACGCGAATCTTTTGTTACGTTATGAGAGACCGATTACGTGGTTTGCCCCAAACTATTACTTTTTTTAGTAGGTGTATAAACACCTACCTGTCATTTGGAACCCACGAAGCTCTCGTCCTCTGCACCTGTGCAATCCATTTTTCACTATGAACCGGGTCTCTTGCACACTTATGAAGGGTAAATCCATTCTTCTGAGTGTTCAAGCAATGTAACGAGCTGGCATTTTGGCTAACACGAAGGAACAACAAGCTACGTTCCCCGAGGTAAAACTAATGGAAACAAACATTAATAACACAAAAAATCATCCATTTCATGACAGTGCCCCAATAATCCAAATGAAAACTTGTGCCCTGCATAAAAAATGCCGTTCATGAAGCAAAACCAAGAAATGCAGAGGAATTAAGGAACATTGTACAATGACTTTTGTGAGGATACCCGGGTTGGAAAATGGAGTGGTACAATTGTCCTGGGCTGCAATTTCTGTTGAGCGGTGCCAGATGTTGGTCAACGGCATGCACACAGATGTGTAGCAGTCATCAGAAACCATGGTTATACAACTCACATTTGATTATTTCATTATTCTCAGAGTAGTTCAATCTTCAAACATTTCTTAGTTTGTACAGTACTTTTTGAGTGTGGAAACAAAGATGTCAACACTGCTACTTATTTTTACTTTCTGTAAAATATAAATTTTAATGAACTTTTTCCAATTTTCTTGCTTTGAAATAGAATGTACAGTGTCCTCACTGCGTTTCTATCAATTAAATACAATTTATTTGTGGAATTTTGAAGCTTCCTCACCTTTTTACACATACAGCTACTACAGTATAAGAAACAACTGTATTCATGTTGATATAGCTTCTGAATTGTCCATTGACCATGGTTGGGGCCATCATATACAAATGGAAAGCCAGATCATTGAAATTTGCCTCAATTCAGTGCTCCCTGCAAGATTTCTGACAGAGGAGTAAAAAAAATTATCAGAAACGCCAAGTGCCACCTGTGGAAAGTTAAAAAAAAGACCTGGATTTTGCAGGTACTATTGCCACAAGGAAAGCAGTGAATAATGCACTCGGCCGCCATGGCCTGTATACATGCTCACCATGCAAAGCTCGTTAAAGGTTTCCTGAACAACATTTGGACAAGAAAGTTAAATACTGGGAGAGTATAACCTGGTTTGATGAGAGTAAAATGTAACTCTTTGGATGCCATAATGCACACTATTTTGAGGGAGAAATGGCACGGCACAATATTATAAAAAAAAAAAAAAAACATACCAACAGTCAAGTTCAACATGATAACATGATGGTGTGTGCCTGCCTTTCAGCAAATGGTACTGGTAAATGTCAACATTATTTTAGGAATGATGAATGGTCAACTATCACAAGACATTCTTGAAAAATAACCTATGACGGCTGTTAGCGCTGCGCTAGCGTTAGCTAAAATATCTAATGTAAATATCTTGTGTTTCAATGTGCGGCTTTTACACAGGTGTGGCTCATGTATGTAACAAATGGTATTTCCTATACAACAAATGTACTGGGTGAGGCTTATAATCAGGTGGTCGCTGTAGGCTGGAAATTATGGTACACAGTACTGATTGGATGACCGCTGTGTAGACTGTCTCAGCAGCTCTTGTGACAGGCCGTGCTTCTTCAGAAACCGCAAGAAGTCCATCCTTTACGGGGTTTTTCAGAGGATGGAGTTGATGTTCATCTCCCACTTCAGGTTCTGTGACACTGTAATTCCCTAAAACCTGAACGTCTCAACGGTTGACACAAGACAGTTGGACAGCGTCAGGGGCAGATGTGGAGAAGGATGCCTCCTGAAGTCCTGTCATGTTCCTGCCGGTTCAGCCCTGGCTGGCCGGGTCCCAGCGCACCGGCGCTGATTAGGAGGCACATACCTGAGCCTCATCCTCGTTGAGTAACCTCTGTATTTATAGGACCCAGGGCACGACTAGTCTTGGCCAGCTCGTCGCAACTCATGCCCTGTTCTTGCACTCCGTATCTCTGATCATAAACCCTTGTGTACCGACCTCCGTCTGTTCTCCGACCGACCCCGTAAGCCTGACGCCTTTGACACTCCTCCCATCTTTGATTGATCTCCCATGTACCGACCACTGGCTGCCTGTGGACCGGCTCTCTACGCCCGACGTCCTGACTACCGCTGCTGCACTTGACTGTCTGCCTGATCCCCGACCTTGATATGAATAAACACTTTTCCCAAACTGTCTATGCGTCTCCAGTATCCTGCATTTGAGTCCTCCTCCGTCTCGATGGGTCGTTACAGAACGATCTGGCCAACACAGGACCCAGCAGGAGAGACCCGGCGTCGCCGGGACCGACGCGAGGTAGACCGACCGCTGAAGGATGAAGCCTGTACTATCCGGGTAGGCTCCATGATGTTGTCCCCTTCTTCCATGTCACACGAACCGCCTGCGTGCCATGAATACGTCCCGACCACGTCCCGCTCAGCACCTCATATTGTTTTGGACTCTGATTTTTCGGACTATGAGGAGGATCTTGATTTATATGACCGACTGCCTGACTATGATTCACATTTTGACTATGAATTTCCTCTCCCTATCTTTAAGCCCAGTCAGTTTGTTTCACCTCCCCGTTTTTCAAGCTCCCGAGTGTCTTCGCCCGGTAGGTCCAAGTCCTCCAATCCGTTTGTGGGAACCCGCTTGGCCATCTACCAGGGTCCTCCGCGTGGGGGCCAGAGGAAATGCCTAGGCCAGGCGCTCCCTTGTGCCTCCCGCTGCACGGCAACAAAGACACTGTCCTCGTCCACCCACTTCTCACCGGCAACGGTCAAACCAGCGGACCTGCAGCTGGTGGCGAAGCCTCCAGCCTAGAGGGAGGAGGGGTCGCCAGGTGTTCTACCGGGAAATGCGGGCGGAGATAAAGAGCAGGAGAGCGCCGAAGTGGCGGTCCTCGCGGCCCAGGTTTGGCGGGGATTACAGAATCAGCCGAGTTACGCCCACGTCGCGGTAGCAACAGACTCGCTGGAGACTAACGCCCATGCTGCGGTGACAACAGACTACCGGACAAGTCACGCTCACACCGCAGTAGCAACAGACCCGCTAACGAGCAAACTTCACGTCGCTGTGGCAACGGATCCACCGCCACGTTAATCCCACGTCGCGGTTGCTACAGTTTCACTGAAAACTCACGCTGCGGTAGCCACTGATCCGCTACCAAGCCACGTTCCAGTGGGAACAGATCCGTCACCTCGACACGCCCACGTCGCGGTTTCAACAGAGTCTCTGCTGACTCACGTTCATGCTGCAGTGGCTACGGATCCACCACTGCACAATTCCCACGTCGCTGTGGCAACAGATTCACTGCAAGTGCACGCTGCGAAATCCACTGATCCGCTATTGAGCCGAGCGCATGTTGCAGTGGAAACCGATCCGCCGCCTCGCCACACTCACATCGCGGCTTTGACAGACACGCTGCTGATCCAGGGTCACGCCACGGTATCCTTCAGCCCCTTTTCGTCTCGCGTCGCGGGTGGCGACAGATTCACTGCCGCGTCAAACCTACGTCGCGGTGGTGACCGGCGTCTGCGCGACAGCCGTAGGAAAAGGGTGGAATTGGCGATCGAAGATGAGCCTGCCAGAGCGCCTTCAACGTGCGTGTTCCCAAGGAACAAGACCCAGAAGGGACTTGCAGAGGGCTTAAGTTCAGAGGCTGTAGTGAATTCTGATAAAGGCGAGGCGAACTATTTTCCTCCAGTGAAGAGGAGGAGAACTTTATCATTCCTGCCTCTCGTCCATGTCCAGGAGTACCGGCGGTGACCGGTCTGCGGCCGCCCCACGCTCCTGCTTCGTCGGCGACCGGTCCGTGGTCGCCCCACGCTCCTGCTTCGTCGGCGACCGGTCCGTGGTCGCCCCACGCTCCTGCATCGTCGGCAACCGGTCCGCGGTCGCTCCCCGCTCCTGCTTCAATGGCGACCGGCCTGCGGCCGACCCTCGCCCCTGCCTCACCGGCGACAGGCCCGCGGCCGCCCCATGCTTCTGCTCCGACGGCGACCAATCCGCAGCCGTCCTACGACGGCGACTGGCACGCGGTCATTCCACACCCCTATTATGACGGCAACAGAGGATGGCGACAGCTTATTGGCATCCTCACGTTCCATTTCAGCAGACGGCGACTGTACCACTGTCCTCTTCGTTCCAGTCCCGGCGGCGACCGGTCCGCGGCCGTCCCACGCCCCTGTCTCGATGGCGACAGGAGCTGGGGAGTTCTGATGGGCCACCCCAGAACTGGAAGGGCATCGGGATGGCTATGATGATGATCGTGGCGGTCATGGCTTTGGTCATTCTCTCCGTCATCCTCCTCACTCCTGATGATTCCCAACTGCTTCATGACCTAGCCTCGGCAGCAGCCACCTCACGATGAAGCCTCAGCGGCGACTGCTCCCTGGCCGCCTCATAACCGAACCTCGTTGGAGACCAATCCTGGATGGCCACCAGACAGACTAGGGTTGGGGTGGGGGCTGCTCTCTACGCCCGACGTCCTGGTTACCGCTGCCCCACTCGACTGTCTGCCTGATCCCCGACTTTGGACCGAATAAACACACTCGAACTACCTTTGCCTCTCCGGAGTCCTGCATTTGGGTCCTCCCTCCGTACGGATGGGTCGTGACAAGTCCACGATCATCTCTTCAGTCTTTAGACTGCTCAACGCCAGGTTGTGTTGGCCACACCAAAGCTCCAGTCTTGCCACTTCCTGTCAATACACTGACTCGTCGCCGTCTTCGATGAGGTAAATGACTGTGATGTCATCTCCAAACTTCGGGAGTTTGACAGTCCGGTGCCTCAAGGTGCAGTCGGCTAGCCCGCTCTTGCTTTCTACTGGGGGGGAACGTCGCTTGTAATTTGTGAGTGATTGTAATATATAAAGGCGTTTAAGGTTGTCAATTTGAGCCAGTTAGACAGCACACACGTTCAAATGCAGACGAAAAAGCTGGCGATGAAGGTGCTGAGCTAGCAGTCAGACCCAGGGAGGGCGACATGCCTCATGTAGGAAACAAAGACTGGTAAGCATTTGTGAAGTTCTCATTTTATTTATTTAGTCATGAAGTGATAAATAGCAAAGGCTTCGATGTCCTGCATGTACATAGGAAGTTTTCGGTCTTGTTTTATAATTATGCAAACGCCGTGTATTTAGTAAATTGGTATGCGACAACCTGACAACCACGACAACTATTTTGCGTGTACAAGGTAGTCCACAATCTAAGTTGGTATATGTTCCACAAATAAGGATTTTAAAGAATGAAATCTGTTTAAAATATTGCCACGTTAATTTGAGAGCTATAGCTGGTGATATCTTAAATGCAGCCCTATGGGGGCACAAACCAGTGCAATCTGTAGGCCGGTCCCAAGCCCGGATAAATGCAGAGGGTTGCGTCAGGAAGGGCATCCGGCGTAAAAACTGTGCCAAACAAATATGAGCGTTCATCTAAAGAATCCCATACCGGATCGGTCGTGGCCCGGGTTAACAACGCCCGCCCCCGGCACTGCTAACCTGCAGGGCGTCGGTGGAAATTCAGCTACTGTGGGTCGAAGACAAAGAAGAGGAGGAAACCGGATCCAGCGTCAGAAGAAAAAGAGGAATGCACAGAGCCTACAACTGAGTGTAGGGACTTTGAATGTTGGGACTATGACAGGAAAAGCACAGGAGTTGGTTGACATGATGATTAGGAGAAAGGTTGATATTCTGTGCATCCAAGAGAGCAGGTGGAAAGGTAGTAAGGCTAGAAGTTTGGGAGCAGGGTTTAAATTATTCTACCACGGAGTAGATGGGAAGAGAAATGGAGTAGGGGTTATTTTAAAGGAAGAGCTGGCTAAGAATGTCTTGGAGGTGAAAAGAGTATCAGATCGAGTGATGAGACTAAAATTTGAAATTGAGGGTGTTATGTATAATGTGGTTAGCGGCTATGCACCACAGGTAGGATGTGACCTAGAGTTGAAAGAGAAATTCTGGAAGGAACTAGATGAAGTAGTTCTGAGCATCCCAGACAGCGAGAGAGTTGTGATTGGTGCAGATTGTAGTGGACATATTGGTAAAGGAAACAGGTGCGATGAAGAAGTGATGGGTAAGTACGGCATCCATGAAAGGAACTTTGAAGGGCAGATGGTGGTGGACTTTGCAAAAAGGATGGAGATGGCTGTAGTGAACACTTATTTCCAGAAGAGGGAGGAACATATAGTGACCTACAAGAGCGGAGGTAGAACCACGCAGGTAGATTATATTTTGTGCAGACGATGTAATCTGAAGGAGGTTACTGACTGTAAAGTAGTGGTAGGGGAGAGTGTAGCTCGACAGCATAGGATGGTAGTATGTAGGATGATTCTGGTGGTGGGTAGGAAGATTAAGAAGACAAAGGTAGAGCAGAGAACCATGTGGTGGAAGCTGAGAAGGAAGAATGTTGTGCGGCCTTCCGGAAAGAGGTAAGACAGGCTCTCGATGGACAACCGAAGCTCCCGGAAGACTGGACGACGATAGCCAAGGTGATCAGAGAGACAGGCAGGAGAGTACTTGGTGTGTCATCTGGTAGGAAAGGGGAGAAGGAGACTTGGTGGTGGAACCCCAAAATACAGGGAGTCATACAAGGAAAGAGATTAGCGAAGAAGAAGTGGGATACTGAGAGGACTGAGGAGAGGCGAAAGGAGTACATCGAGATGCGACGTAGGGCAAAGGTAGAGGTGGCAAAGGCTAAACAAGAGGCATATGAAGACATGTACACCAGGTTGGACACGAAAGAAGGAGAAAAGGATCTCTACAGGTTGGCCAGACAGAGGGATAGAGATGGGAAGGATGTGCAGCAGGTAAGGGTGATTAAGGATAGAGATGGAAATGTGTTGACTGGTGCCGGTAGTGTACTAAATAGATGGAAAGAATACTTTGAGAAGTTGATGAATGAAGAAAATGAGAGAGAAGGAAGAGTTGAAGAGGCAAGAGTGAAGGACCAGGAAGTGGAAATGATTACTAAGGGGGAAGTCAGAAAGGCACTACAAAGGATGAAAAATGGAAAGGCAGTTGGTCCTGATGACATACCGGTTGAGGTATGGAAGCAATTTGGAGAGATGGCTGTGGAGTTTTTGACCAACTTATTCAACAGAATACTAGCGGGCGAAAAGATGCCTGAAGAATGGAGGAAAAGTGTTCTAGTTCCCATTTTTAAGAACAAAGGGGATGTTCAGAGCTGTGGGAACTATAGAGGAATAAAGTTGATGAGCCACACAATGAAGTTATGGGAAAGAGTAGTGGAGGCTAGACTCAGGACAGAAGTAAGTATCTGCGAGCAACAGTATGGTTTCATGCCTAGAAAGAGTACCACAGATGCATTATTTGCCTTGAGGATGCTCGTGGAAAAGTACAGAGAAGGTCAGAAGGAGCTACATTGTGTCTTTGTGGATCTAGAGAAAGCCTATGACAGAGTACCAAGAGAGGAACTGTGGTACTGCATGCGTAAGTCTGGTGTGGCAGAGAAGTATGTTAAAATAGTACAGGACATGTATGATGGTAGCAGAACAATGGTGAGGTGTGCCTTAGGTGTGACAGAGGAATTTAAGGTGGAGGTGGGACTGCATCAGGGATCAGCTCTGAGCTCCTTCCTGTTTGCAGTGGTAATGGATAGGCTGACAGATGAGGTTAGACTGGAATCCCCTTGGACCATGATGTTCGCAGATGATATTGTCATATGCAGTGAAAGCAGGGAGCATGCAGAGGAACAATTGGAAAGATGGAGACGTGCACTGGAAAGGAGAGGAATGAAGATTAGCCGAAGTAAAACAGAATATATGTGCGTGAATGAGAAAAGTAGAGGGGGAAGAGTGAGGCTACAGGGAGAAGAGATAGCGAGGGTGGACGACTTCAAATACTTGGGGTCAACAATACGGAGCAATGGAGAGTGTGGTCAGGAAGTGAAGAAACGGGTCCAAGCAGGTTGGAACAGCTGGCGAAAGGTGTCTGGTGTGTTATGTGACAGAAGAGTCTCTGCTAGGATGAAGGGCAAAGTTTACAAAACAGTGGTGAGGCCGGCCATGATGTACGGATTAGAGACGGTGGCACTGAAGAAAGGAAGCTGAACTGGAGGTGGCAGAAATTAAGATGTTGGGGTTCTCGCTCGGAGTGACCAGGTTGGATAGGATTAGAAATGAGCTCATTCGAGGGACGGCCAAAGCTGGATGTTTTGGAGACAAGATTCGAGAGAGCAGACTTCGATGGTTTGGACATGTTCAGAGGCGAGAGAGTGAGTATATTGGTAGAAGGATGCTAAGGATGGCGCTCCCAGGCAAAAGAGCGAGAGGAAGACCAAAGAGAAGGTTTATGGATGTGGTGAGGGAAGACATGAGGGCAGTTGGGGTTAGAGAGGAAGATGCAGGAGATAGGCTAAGATGGCAAAAGATGACACGCTGTAGCGACCCCTAACGGGACAAGCCGAAAGGAAAAGAAGAAGAAGAAGAAGAAGAAGCTGGTGATATCTTGCTTCACCATAAATATACTTTCACGTGGTAAAATGATGCCATAAACAGACAGTATCTGGACACGTCCAAACCCCGATTTAGTCACAGTTTTTCCAAGATGTCATGAGCAAAACCATAAAATTTTATACTGAAAGCTGTAAACCAGTATCTTGTGGTTTTGTTTTGGCACTAAATGCTTAAAATGCAAATGTAAATGGGGTGGATTTACTGGACTGATAAGGGTGTTTGAGCTGTAGAAGTTTGTGATTGTGATCAGATTTTTATTTATTATTTTTTCATTATATCCACAGGTGTGCATGTAAATATTGAATACCGATGCTAAACAGGAGAGTTCTTGCTGCAATGAGAGTCAACGTATTCACCAGAAAAAGGCAGATTATCCAGACCATCTGCTGGAGTGCATGATGGAGGACCCAGGATTTATTGCCAGCTGTCTGAACCCATGGGTACTCAAGGTTGCCGATTTAAAATTCAGGCAACAGTATTGGCAGCGACTGGATTTTCCACAGCACGAGTAAGAGCTATTTTTCCAAAATTTTGTTAAAAATAATTATTATTTTTCCTAATCATCCCAGCTTTTTGCCATTTACATTCATCCATCCATCTATTTTCTTCATCGCTTATTCTCACCAGGGTCGCAGGGTGCTGGAGCCTAGCCCAGCTGTAATCAAGCAGAAGGAACTCGTTCCCAGCCAATCATAGGGCACACTGAGACAGGCAGTAGTCGCACTCACAATCAGACCTAGGGGCAATTTCGAGTCTCCAATTAATACATGTTTTTGGGATGTGGGAGGAAACCGGAGATCCAACACACGCAGGCATGGAGAGAACATCCAATCTCCACACAGGTGGGCCCGGGATTGAAACTGGGTCCTTATATTTGTGAGGCCAACGCTTTACAGCTGCGGCACCGTGCCGCCCCATTTACATTCAGATTTTTCAAAATAAAGTATGATTTATATTATTATTATTCCTGCTAAAAGTAGCATTTGTCCAACCAATGCTTGTTCAAACCAAGTCCCATTCTGGAAAATTGTCATGAGTATATTTTGTTATTTTCAGGTTAATGCGACATACTGCTTATAGAGAGCTTGTGAGATGTTGGTGGGGAATTTTTGGAAGAAATAACCACATGCCACTTCCCTCTTGTTGTGTCTCAAAGATTCGTGGCACCTTTCCTAATCCAAAGGGCCAAGAGTACACAGGATTTAAATGGTCTACATCCTGATTTTTTTTTTTTTTTTGTATAAATGTTAATGTATTTGTTTGTATATAAAATGCACCACAGAACTAAAATGAGCATTTTTTTCTGAACTGTATGCTTACATTGTGTATAAATGTGTTTTTCTCATAGCATTTTCACTAAATGCTCATTTGGTCTTTCAATAAGAATACTCTGAGAACACCTAAGTAAAGAGTAAATAATTATTACTTGACATATGTTGTGCTAACGCTTGGGATTTGTTCAGATCAGCATCTGCTGGTTTGATGTCAACCTCTTGTGCAGAAAATGCTTCCTGCAACAGCTGTAATTAATATAGAAAAATAAGGTTCAAAGTTTATAAAATAAGAAAAAATACATGGATAAAGCACAGGTTTATGTCATTCTATTTCATGGTACACAGATTATTTTTGATAAATTGCAAACAGGTCTCCTATTCTGTGAGTGAGTATTTCATACTGCTTGTTTTAATGCTACATAGCATTTTGTTAAAATAAAAAACCTTCACAACTAAATAAATAAAAGGTTTGTATCAATCTATCCATTTTCTTAGCTGCTTATCTTCACAAGGGTCATGGGAGTGCTGGAGCCTATCCCAGCTGTCAACAGGCAGGAGGCAGGGTACACCCTGAACTGGTTGTCAATCACAAGGCATATCGAGACAAACAGCTGCACTCGCAATCACAACTAAGGGCAATCTAGAGTGTCCAATTTATGTTCCATGTTTTTGGGATGTGGGAGGAAACTGCAGTGGCCGGAGAAAACCCACACAGGCACGGGGAAAACATGCAAACACCACAGAGGGAGGGTTGGGATTGAACATGGGTCCTCAGCACTGTGAGGCCAATGCTTTCCAGCTGCTCCACCGTGCCGCCGTTTGTACACAATATTATCCTGTTTTTCTAGTTGAGAATGGTCAAACCAGTTGTGGTAATAAAATATTTTTCACTAAGAATCACATATGCTTCTTTCATTCAACCATGTTAACAGTATCAAAGTTTTCAGGAAATAAAAGATAATCAACGTACCTTGGGAACTTGTCTTTTTTAAAAAAAAGCTCTTACAGTTTTGGTACTTTCTGTGTGGGGGGGCTGAGCTTGTCAAACCATGTCCAGGTTCAGCAGCTGATCCAAGTTCGCATTTGTTCCCTTCACCAACACCTATCTGTTCAGGTGTCAGAACTGGCTTTATGGTAGGCACTGGTCCATGTATTAATATTTAAAACCCATCTCTGACATGAGTCCACCAGTAAAAGAGTCCAGGGTGAAAAGTTCACTACATACTGTATGACAGACTACTGAAAGGGTTTGGAAAATGTAGCCCTCTTTGTTTGCACAGACCTTACCCACAATCTTCTGAGGCTTGGGTCTTTGGGAAAATAATGTAAACTGTGACCAGAATAATTCAAATTGCCACACACGTGTTCATCATATTGACGGCTTGGTTTTAGTTTACAATCAATAAGGAATTCTAGAAACGCATGGGTTTTTCTTCGGTGTAAACCATCGAAGCTCCAGACTAATGCTAATCCCACAACAGAATCTTTACCTGATGTGACGTCAGAAGGCACCCACACAAAAGTAGGCGTTTTTAGACACCGTAAACTTGGTAAAGGTTTGCAGACTTTAATTCATAAACCCTTTTAATTTTCGGTAAAAACATTGAACAAGATATGCATTTTACGGTACAGTTGAACATATATTTTCATCTAGATAAGACTTTACTTTCGAAAATAGACATTCCACATCCTTTATGTGCTTGCCTGTATGTAGGTATAAAGTAGCGTAAGCAGAGGATCCCTGAGGTTTGAAACATTTGCAGTTGTTGTTGTGTGACATGTCCAGTAGAGGCCCCGTAGCTCAGTGGTTAGAGCACGCGTTTGGTAAACCAGGGGTTGTCGTTTCGTATCCCACTAGGGCCTCCACTCCCTGAGAAGGGTTGTGTCAGGAAGGGCATCCAGTGTAATAATAAAATAAACATACATGTGCGTTTATCTGAGATGACACGCTGTGGCGACCCTGAAAGGGACAAGCCGAAAGAAACTTGTTGTGTGACTTGTCCAACAAATTACAGCATGTGTTGCAGCACTATGGAGCAACTGAGTGCAGCAAAGCATGGTGAGAGCACTTAAATAGTGTTAAAAGACTTATGTTTTGTGTCAATTATTTTGGGAGTCATTCTTTTATTTGTTTTATTATTTGCTAGTTGTAGTATTCTGTTGGCTGTGGTGTGATCATTTTGGTTTCAATGTGACAGCGTGAGTGTGTGCAACATCTTCAGTCATGACATACCTACAGAGGCAGTGAGTAGGGAAATGTAAGCTTCTTATGCTTACAGATGTGAAATGCAATTGTTCATCGTGAGTGCTATCATATGGGAACTTACATACACGCTAAAACATGTGCAGGTATGAATGCTGACAGTGTAACTACTGTGTGTTAATGCTGCAGTCATTATTTGCGGCTTTTCATTATTTGCCTCCCCAGTGATGTGTTTCAGGCACATCCCACTGGAAGGAGAGTCCGAGTACGAAACATGACACGGGAGAGAGACTACGTCTCTCATATGGCCTGGGAATGCCTTGGGATTCCCCGAGTAGACCTGGATGAAGTGGCTATTGAGAAGGAAGTCTGGGCACCACACAATAGCTACTGCCCCCACAACACAATCTCAGATAAGCGGTGGAAAATGGATGGATGATATACCAAGGCAATAAATCTCTCTCTCTCTGCAGTTTACTGTAGTTGTCATATAATTTACACTTCATAGAGAACAAAACATTTCAAGTATGCAATACCGTTCTAATAAAAAACTAAAGTGCCCAGGGTAAATTCTCATCTATAGCATTATCAAGGATGATAGAAGATAAGATCATCCAAGAAGACACAAATGCCTAAGGAAACCACATCTCAGTAGTATATTTAAAGAGAATGCAAATGTTTTATACCTTGGCTAGAATATCACTGAGATTATGAATAAAATTCATGCAGGTGATTGTGCTCACATCAAAAGAGGAAAAAAACAGAACAGAAGTGCAGAAAAAAGATGTGCCATGGCATGTTGAGACATCTCCAGCAGATCTACACTGTTTGTATTTGTTCTGATGTAACCAGATCTGTGCACAGGCAGGGGATGTCACGCCATAGCTCGATCTACTGGGATGTCCTCACAATCTAAGGCTTACTTTTCCCTGAGGAAATTTGAAATGTTAGACTGGGAGCAATGAGGTCACTGCAGTTACATTCCTATTCACCCTTACAGTACAAAGGCGAGTGTTGTCTGGATACCCTGCATTTAAGCTTCCAGGAAGCTAAGAGAAGGTGAAAGTGCTGGGGAAGATACATAACAGCTGAATAATCAATAGCCAGCGATGTATCCAAGCTGATCTCACTCAATTTTAAACCCATTTTGTTTTTGAGTAGTTTGTTAATAATTGAAGTTTGTATGTCCTACCAACTAAAAACTGCGGGGAGAGAGAGAAAACCTTGTTGCAAAATCCAAATGTCCAAGCACAGACAAAAGAGAAGTACAGTATCAATTACCTTATACCATATTCACCTTCAACAATTTTGATCCATTGCCACATGGATAATACAATCTTGTAATGTTTGTACTGTATTTCAAGGCTGTATTGTGTATTACAATGCTATTTAACTGTCAGGGGCATGGCCAAGCCACTGCCCTGGGCGGAGCTGTCTCTGGCAGCAGCCCCACACCTGGGTCGTATGGACGCTAATTAGGCCAGGCATATAAGTCTTGAGTTTGTCACTTTTAAGGGCCAGTTTGTTGTGTGCTGGACATTGCATCATTGTGTGTGAGTACACAAGCGTGTTTTGTTTTGTGGACTGAGGAGTCAAAATTTAAACTTTTTGGAAGGTGTGCGCCTATTACACCCAGCGTACAAAAGCACAGCATTCAATAAAAAGAACATTATGTCAACGGTAAAGCATGGAGATTGAAGTGTGATGGTCTGGGCCTGTGTTTTTGCCTGAGGACCAGGGCTACTTGTTGTGATTGTTGGAACAGTGAATTCTGCTGTGTATCAGAAAATCGTGAAGAACATCTGGCCATCAGTCCGTGCCCTCAAACTCAAGCACTCTTGGATCATGCAGGAGGACAACGGGACGAAACACACCAGCAAGTCTACCTCTGAATGGATTAAAAAAAAAAATCTAAATTAAGGTTTTGGAGTTGCCAGGTCAAAGTCTGGATTCAAATCTAATTCAGATGCTGCGGTGTGACCTGACACGGGCAGTTCGTGCTCGAAAACCCTCCAATATGGTAGATTTGAAACAATTCTCCAAAGAAGAGAGGGACAAAATTTCTCAAACACTTAATTTCAGTTATTGCTGCCAAGGTAGAACCCGTTTTTATGTTCAGGGGGCAGTTTTTCACAGAGGGTCAGCAAGGTTGGATTTTTTTTTTTTTTTTTTGGCCTAATGATTTGAATTGTCATTTGAAATCTGCAGTTTCTATTTCTTTGGGTTGTCTCTGAGTGATATTATAATTGGTTTCATGATTTGAAACCTTTGTGTGTGATGAGAAAAAAACAGAAATCTGGAGGGGGCAAATACTTTTTCGCGGGACTGTATATCTATATATTTAAATTATCCATTAGTATAATCTTTAGTACAATATGAATGACACTGATGAAATGAGCTTAATATTTTTCATTCAGTAAGAGTATGTGAGTGTTTCATCACATTCGGCAAATGACAGGTTTTAATGTGGCAGAATTCATTGGCCCCACTTCTTACCCCAGCTTCTCCCAACACTTGATGGAATTTGCCATTGCACAATGGTTGGAAAATATACTTCAAAGGCAAAGACGGATCTAATCTCCTCCACTCTGCACATTGCAAATTTGCTGTGATAATAAGATCCTGCCATCCCAAGCATTCTTAGGGATCTGAAGCAAAGATGAATTTCATCTTGCTCTCTCCCTCAATGCAGTTCCCATCCTCACCAGCTCCCTGTGTGAAAATACAAGGAAGAATTGAAGGTTTGTGTTGCAGTTTGAGAGCATCTCCACAGCCACCTGCATACAACTGCCTGTAGAACATTCCCATTTTTACTTAAAAATTAAATTTAACATAATGTATATTTGATATACAATGAAACAAAAATAATTATTTGATCCCTCACTGATTTTTTTTTATGTTCAACCACAGACAAACAGAGAAAAAAAGTCTATGATTTAAATTGTAAGGTTGCTAACACAGAGAGAGAATACCTAAAATAAAATCCAGAAAATTACATTTTAAAAATGACAAAAAAAATTTATTTACCTTTCGTTAAGTGAAATAGGTATTCCATCCACTACTATTGGCTAAACAGGGACTAGTCGCCTCCCTTTAAGAAAGTACTACTCATCTAAACTAGCTGAATTAGCTGAATGGAAAACACCTATCTCAACTTGTCACCAGTACAAAGACACCTGTCCACAGAATCAATCAATCAGACACCAACATATCCATCATGGAAAAGACTAAGCTTTCTAAGGACATCAGAGACAAGATTGCAGCCATGCACAAGACTGGAAACATACAATACCATTGAAAAAAGGCTGGGTGAGAAGAAGATAACTTATTGTTGTTTTACTTTTGGCTTGTCCCGTTACAGGTTATCTTTTTCTATGTGGGTATCTCCTGCATCTTCCTCTCTAACACCAACTAACCTCAGGTCTTCCCTCACAACATCCACCGACCTTCTCTTTGGTCTTCCTCTCTCATTCTTTCGGCTGGCTGCTCCATCCTCATCATCATCGAAGTCTGCTCTCTCGGACCTTGTCTCCAAAAGATCCAACTTAGACTGTCCCTCTAATGAGCTCATTTGTAATCCTATCCAACATGCTCACTCCTTGTGAGAACCTCAACATTTTAATTTCTGCCATCTCCAGCTCTGCTTCCTGTTGTCTCTTCAGTGCCACCGGCTCACCACTATTTTATAAACTTTGCCCTTCATCCTAGCAGACTCTTCTATCACATAGCACACCAGACACCTTCCGCCAGCTGTTCCAACCTGCTTGGACTCGTTTCTTCACTTCCTTCCCATACTCACCATTGCTCTGGATTGTTGACATGTATTTGAAGTCATCCACCCTCACTATCTCTTCTCCCTGGAGCCTCACTTTTCCCCATCCACCCCTCTCATTCACACACATATTGTGTTTTACTTTGGCTAATCTTTATTCCTCTTCTTTCAAGTGCATGCCTCCATCTTTCTAATTGTTCCTCCACCTTTTCTCTGCTTTCACTGCAAATCAAAATTCATCTGTGAAGGGGATTCTAGTCTAACCTCAGCCTACCCATTACCACCACAAACAGGAAGGGACTCAGATGTTATCCCTGATGTAGTCCCACCTCCACCTTAAACTTTTCTGTCACACCTACGGGCACACCTCACCATTGTTCTGCTTCCCTCATACAATTCTAACATATTTCTCCATCACACAACATTGATGCATGCGGTACTTTAGTTCCTCTTTTGGTACTCTGTCATTCTCTAGATCACAGGTGGGCTAACTACAGCCCGTTGGTCTTTTTAATCTGGCCAGCCAAAGATTGGTGGAGAATTAAGGTTTAATGTGAATGACTGCATTCATTCCATTTTCCCTTTTAATAACAGACATTTCAACACTAGGTAGCACAGTAGGTGAAGTGTCTTGATTTAGAAGAGCCCGAGCCATTCTCAGTTATCATTCTTTTTCGACTGGTCGGATCAGAACCCATCTACAACAATGTTAAAGAAAACAAAAGTTAACAGTGATTGCCAGGTGTTTAAAGGGGAAGTTTGGTAATTTGAATTAACAATGTATTCGATAGGTCATGTCATATGTACTATAGTACTCGGAGGCCGACATGCGGGACATTAACTGCATAAATAAAGGCTCTGTTACATTCCTACACAATCATGGACAGCGCTGATTTCTCAAATTCATCCTCATCTGATGAAGAGATAGGAGTATCGGTTGTTCAGGAAGACAGAGGAATACGTCCATACAGATTTGTACCTGTGGCTGTAAATAATGTTGAATATTCGGATGGTTCTTTGGACGGGAATGACGCGAGTCTGTCAACGCGGAGGCCGGCGCGCAGGACACACCATTCATCCATCCATTGTGGGTGTAAGGTACAGTGAAGAAAATAAGTATTTGAACACCCTGCTTTATTCCAAGTTATCCCACTTAGAAATCATGGCGTGGTCTGAAATGTTCATTGTAGGTGCATGTCCACTGTGAGAGAGAAAAAAAAAATACAGAAATCACAATGTATGATTTTTTCAATGATTTATTTGTGTGAAACACCTGCAAATAAGTATTTGAACACCAGTCTATCAGCTACAATTCTGACCCTCAAAGACCTGTTAGTCTGCCTTTAAAAGTCCACCTCCACTCCATGTATTATCCTGAATCAGATGCACCTGTGTGAGGTCGTGACCTGCATAAAGACACCTGTCCACCCCGTACAATCAGTAAAACTCAAACTTGTAACATGGCCAAGACCAAAGAGCTGTTCAAAGACACCAGAGACAAATTTGCACAACTCCACCCGGCTGGAAAGGGCTACGGAGAAATTGCCAAGCAGCTTGGTGAAAAAATGTCCACTGTTGGAGCAATAATTAGAAAATAGAAGAAGCTAAACATGACGGTCAATCTCAATTGGAGTGGAGCCCCATCCAAGATATCACCTCTGGGGTCTCAATGATCCTTAGAAATGTGAGGAATCAGCCCAGAACTACACGACAGGACTTGGTCAATGACCTGAAAAGAGCTGGGACCACGGTTTTCAAGGTGACTGTTGGTAATACACTAAGACGTCATGGTTTAAAATCATGCATGGGACGGATTGTTGAAATCAAACCAGTACATGTCAAGGCCCATCTTAAGTTTGCCATTGACCATTTGGACGACACAGAGGTGTCATGGGAGAAAGTTTTGTGGTCAGATGAGACCAAAATTGAACTTTTTGGTCATAATTCCACTAACCGTGTTTGGAGGAAGACAAATGATGAGTTCCATCCCAAGAACACCATCCCCACAGTCAAGCATGGAGGTGGAAGCATTATGCTTCAGCGGTGTTTCTATGCAAAGGGCCCAGATCAAATTCACCACATCAGGTGAAATATGGATGGGAGTCTCAGCGAGAAAAGCTAAAGGCGCTCTAAGCAGACTTTATATCCATCCATTATCTAAGACGCTAATCCTCACAAGAGTCGCAGGAGTGCTGGAACCTATCCTGGCTATCTTAGGGTAGGAGGTGGAGTACACCCTGAACTGGTTTCTGGCCAATTACAGGGCACATAGAAACAAACAATTACTTTTACTGACAATCACACCTTAGGGGAGCTTAGAGTATCAAAATCATGAATGTTTTGGGGATGTGGAAGGAAACCAGAGCACCTGGAGAAAACCCACACAGACACGGGGAGAACATGCGACCCCCAAACGGGTGGGGCCGCTTTTTAAACCCCGGTTTTCAAAACTGTGAGGCAGACCCTCTCGCCCAGGGGTGTCAAACTAATTTTTGTCATTTATTATATGATGATTTGAAATTTGATGCAGATTATTTGCCTTCACAGGCCACATAAAATCATGCAGCCGTTTGTGTGAGTCTAGCCAGTCAACCAACCACAGTGCCTTCGGTTGATTCTAAATACATGAAATGTTTTTGAAATGGTGAAAATACATGGGGGGCACGGTGGAGTAGCTGTAGGGCGGTGGCTTCACAGGTCTGAGGACCTTGGTTCAAATCCCGGCCCCGCCTGGGTGGAGTTTGCATGTTCTCCCCATCCGTACCTGTGTGAGCTTTCTCCAGGCACTCCAATTTCCTCCCACATCCCAAAAACATGCATTCATTTGAGACTCTAAATGGCCCCGAGGTGTGACTGAGTGCGACTGTGGTCTGTCTCCATGTGCCCTGTGATTGGCTGGCAACCAGTTCAGGATGTACCCTGCCTCCTGCCCGATGACAGCTGAGATAGGCTCCAGAACTACCACGACCCTTGTGAGGATAAGCAGCTCAGAAAACTGATGGATGAAAATATATGCAAAGACTTGTAACAATATATGAATTGTTGCGATAGAGATTTTGCTTCTTTTTCACCGTTTTAATTTTCCTGATTTTGTGGACGGGGTAAAAGACAGCCCTCTGACATCACAGAGCTGGGGCCTACACATTCCACACATTCTATCACCCCCTCCGTATGTTTGACTCCTTTTGGAGCATCCATTTGACACAGCCACAAATCCAAGACGTAGCTTGATGAAGATGAATCTTGCCAAGCCTCGAAGCTTTAAGGATCTGGAGAGGATATCCAAAGATAAGGGGCCCAAAATTGCTCCCCAGATGTGTGCAATGTGTGGTGATAAACCACAGAAAACATCTCACCTCTGTACTGGCCAACAAGGGGTTCTCCACCAAGTACTACATAATATTTTGATAGTGGGGCAGGTGCTAATTTCAAGGAATTGCAAAATCATTTGAATCTTTTTTCATGTGATTTTCTGAGATTTTCTTTTTGATATTCTATTCTATTGATAAACAAATCATAAAAAATATAAACCGTTCTTGTCTTTGTCATTGGGTAAGCTTACAAAATCAGTTAAGAATCAAATAATTATTTCTTTAACCGTATAACAAGAGGGACACTAACAAGGGCAGAGCACATTTTCATGTACAACCATGGAACAAAGACGTTCAAACATTATCACATTTCTGGTGAACTCCCAAGTCAAGTGTAACACCAAAAGGGAAGATAAATAAGACACCCTGAAATTAGGGTTCTCTGTTGTTTAGTCTGGCTGTGGCAGGTTGAGGACAGGTTTGTCATCGTAAACACAGCTGCAGGACATGTTACAGGAACCTTCTCCAACTTAATCTACCCGACTCAACATACAATACTCTACCCCCACCATGTCATCTTTACATATAATGAATGAAATGAACAGAGATTATATCAGAGTGGACATGAGCAAAACAAAGAGATGTTTCAGGGCTTTATATTCTTGAATAGGTGTGACAATTAATGGCTTAAATTAATTAACGATTCTAATAATTGATTAACCATTTGAAGCCTTTGTTTAGCTTAAATTTCTTCAAACTGTCCGACTTCTGTGGGCCTCCATAAAATCAGACTGTATTTCTCTTTGATTGAAACAATACATTTCCGAACATCTACTTTTTATACCCCAAATGAAAAGATGAATCATAATTAATTCATGGCAATAAAAGTTTAATCTATTGTGAAAATAACACTTATTTTCTGTTGTAGTATGAATTATCTGTAACTGACATGTTACTGACCGAAGCAGCCTCAGACTTGTATATTAATAAGCAAAGTAAAGAAATTTATTTGTACCATGTATTTCAGACACAAGGAAACTCAATGTGCTGTATATGATTAAAAGCATTTAAAAACAACCCAAAAAATGAATATTTAAAAGCATTTAACATCCATCCATTGTCTTAGCCGCTCATCCTCACAGGGGTCACGGGAGTGCAGGAGCCGATCCCAGCTGTCAACGGGAAGGAGGCAGGGCACACCCTGAACTTATTGCCATTCAATCGCAGGGCACATAGAGACACAATCACACCTATGGACAATTTAGACTGTCCAATTAAAGTTGCATGTTTTTGGGATGTGGGGGGAAACCAGAGTGCCCAGAGAAAACACAGACAATTTTTAACGTCTGAATATCTTGAACAAAGTGGCTTAAATGGGAAAACTGCATGTGCGTCTGCACTAATGGGGGGTTGGGGGGGAGGGCAGCCATGGTCGGGTGCACCAAAGGGTTTGTAAGAAGAGTGAAAGAAAGAGACCCCAATGTTATTGTCACCTAGTTCCTGTGTTGGGTGATGCTACGTCCATGGTGAACTTTGTAAAATCACGACCTGTGAAAAGTCAGATATTTGCATCTTTATGTGAGGAAATGGGGGCGGAACATAAAGCCTTATTGTGTCATACGGATTTTGTCCCGTTGAAAGTAACAAGCCCGTGTTTGTGAACTATTGGAGGAAATAAAAGTGTTTCTGAGAAATGAGTGGTCCCATTACGCAAAACTGGTTTCCACTGATGAGTGGTCTGCAAAGCTGGCATACCTTGCTGACACTTTACATCATCTGAATGAACTAAACACGTGTATGCTAGGCTGAAATGAAAACCTGCTTACAAGCACATATTAGTTGAATGGATTGTGTTTAAAACTGTATTTCCTGAAACAATGTAGAAAATTGAATTTTTTAAATGTTCATACTCACCATGCAGTGGCAAAACGTCAACACAGCAGCATTATGTGAGATAATTGTGGAACATTTCAAACACTTGAGAAGTTGTCATTATATTTTCTCTAGCCTCCGCACACACACACACACACACACACACAAACACACACACACACTGTATACGTGAAAATGGATGGACATTAAAGTGCCACTGACACAAAAGTCACATTTTAAAATAGGTATTGTTATCAAAACTACAAATAATATTAATCAATAGGATGATAATACCAGTCGGAAAAAGTGACCTGGGAGCGTTTAAAAAAAAAAGTTGCGTAAGTTTGACTCGACACAATGCACAGTGGCGGCCAAATTTGTCTGTGACGTCATGTGCAGGCATCACACTGGAGCACTAGCATTAAAAACACACTGAGCCAAATGCAATGGCAGATGAACGACAGCAATTTTCACAGTTTTCTGACGCGGATTCTAGCACTGAAGCTCTTTTTGAGGAAGAAAACATCTCAGAAGCGAGTGAAGCAACCGTGGCTATTTTACCAAATCCTTTCGAGCCATATTTACACGATATCTGGATCACTTCTCCACTAACAACAGACTACAAGACAGACACAGACAAGTGGGCAGACGAGAAAGGCAAGGGACTCAATAAAATATTCAAAATGACTGGCCCATAATTGTTCGATTTCCCGACACTTTTACAAGTCTTGTGTATGTAGCGTACTCAGGATGACCCATGCCGGGCGAAGTAAATATCATGGATGTTATCAAAATTAATCTAGACCTGTGTGTTATGTGTGTCTATACTGTGATTTTAGCTAGTCATTCTTCTCTTTATTTTCCTTTCTTATGTACTTTATCACGTTATTGTGACGCGGATCTTTTGTTGCGTTCTGAGAGAAGGAGTTTATTACATCGTAGGACGCGATTTCTAGAATGTTCCTATAAGGACGTAGATGGCTGTCGAAGGACCTTTTTATTAATACTGCTGCTTTCGGACAAGTACACAAGTACACGGACGCCACACTGCCTTCAGTCTTTTAGACATTTCCGAAACATTCACTGGAAGTAACATTCGCCTCTTTGGAACATTCGTTCAACTATGATGACTATATGTCGTTTGGCTGATTAGCTCATGTTAGACGCATCTAAACTATCTTTGTACTTGTATTTTGTTATTGTTCATGCTGTATTGTATTTTGTGTGATTAAATTGTCTTAAATGCAATACGAATGCTTTGTTATATTTTGCTGGTTTGACCAAGGGGATTTATTCTAAATTCACACATAACATGCTATTAACCGTGAGACAAATTAGTCCCCCCACCATTTTTTTTTTTTTTTTTTTTTTTACAAGCTTTATACACACCTACCCCTCATTTGGAACCCACAAAACTCTTGTCCTTTGCACCTGTACAATCCATTTTTCATGACGTCTGCAAAAAACATAATTTCCGGCTTCTTCTTCAACTCCATCCAGTCCACTGATTTTTTCATGTCGCAAGACTAAAAAATCAATACACGGCAACATTCTGATGTCCTCTGAACAAACGGATGATTCCATTCCGGCTAACAGCAAAATAAATTTCATCTTTTTGGTGTCAGTGGCACTTTAGTCCTCACTCCTTCAGAGCCTAAAAACTAGCGTCAACCAGTGGGTTAGCACCCAGGGCTCCTAAGGCCACTTTATACTCCCAGGGTCGACAACGCTGCATTGCATCATATGACCTATGCATTTGGCCCACGCGGCACCTCTGCATGTAAAAAATTAATTGCTGCGCGGAGAGAGCCGTGAAGCTCATCTCTCATGATTGGTCCATTTTAGTCACATGTTATGATGACGTACTTACTCCACATACCACCTATGCTGCCGCCTTTTTTATCACTTTTTGCAGCATTATTAAACGTATCATCTGGTCATTTAGGTCTATTTGTTCAAGCAGACAATGTCACCATTGTTGTTGCTTTGTTCTTGATTACATAAAGGAATGTAAAAACAGCTACTGGAAATGACCAAAATGTGGTGAGGAAACTCCACTCTGTGGTGTTCTAGTCAATACCTGCCACAGAGATGATTTAGAGAACTGCAGCATATTCTCCAAACTGCACATGTGGGTTGTACTAGAATATTAAGACAGACTGCAAATGATTTAGCCGCAGTGACCCCAGCACATTCACCACATGCACGGGTCTAAAGACACCTTTAGAATCTTGGTTGGAAGACTCAACTTTCAGCCCAGGGGAAGGTGGTAGTGTTGGTTCATACCAGAATCACGACGGGCAGCTCCATCAAACATGCATTCCTATATATAATGTGGTGGTGAATTTTGCTTGACAATATAGAATTTAGACAATTTACATATGTGATGCGAACCTAACATAAGATCAATTAACAAAGGTACAACAATATTGTATCAATCTAAATAATTATTGTTAATTACTTTTTTAATCGTCATGGTGGTGCAGCTGCCAATTTAGAGTCTCAGATTAATGCATGTTTTGGGGATGTGGGAGGAAACTTGAGTGCCCGGAGAAAACCCACGCAAGCACAGGGAGAGCGTGCAAATTCCACTGATACCCGTCCTCAGAACTGTGAGGCCAACGCTCTGTTTTCATAGTTTCTCTTTACCCAAACAAAAATATATTTTTTCCGAATATCTGATTATCCGTCCTGGAAGTCACTGCGTCACATGAATTTAAAAGGGCATTTTACATGTAAATTGTGTAATCCATTCAAAGGCCCTCGAGCCGTCAACAATAAGGATTCAAAATTTATAATTTAAAGAATAATGAAAAAATATATGCTCATTTACCTTTGGCATTGGGCAACTATGTGAAGAGAATGCTGAGTGACAAGGAAAAGGCATCATGGAGGATGGAGGAGGAGGCAAAGATTTGACAGTGGAGAGAAAACATACGAACGAATATATGCACGCACACAACTTAATTCCACTAAAGTTTCTTAGGGTCCATGGTGAAGTAAGATGAATAAACTTGCAAAAAACATAAATGAAAAAGTTGTACTTTTCCAATGTGCGTTAGCTTGTAACAGCCTGTGAGAGAGCTAACGTGATTTGGTGACAATCGAGTGTCCAAGGCAATCAAAATGCATCATGTGTAAAGGGTGATGTCCCTCCTAGCCAATGGGATGCAAGGAAGATGATACATCGATAGTAAATGGGAGAACAGCTCTATCGCGCCGCAAAAAACAAGATAAAGGATGTTTACATTTGGTGGAATTTGGTGAATCCAGAGCCTATTTTTTTCCTTTCATATCCTGAATTTCCTTGGTAACTAGAGACAGTATTTTTCAGGTGCGTGCTTTGTAACTTGAATTGCTACTACAGACGTTCGTTAGTAGTGGGACCATTGTATTTGTTTTCATATGTAATAGTAGTACATAAAAATATACATTTCAAATGCATACACGATCTGTGTATATCTAATATATTATTACTTTGCATTTAAAATGACTCAGAGTGCAAGACTTTTTTTTTTCGTGTGTCCTGTTTGGCTGTTAGCTCAAGAATAGATAAGCTGTATCCACTTTATAGCAGACCAGTATTTTTGTGTAACAGTGGAGTTTTTTTTAGCTTTCAGTGTGATTTTTTAGGATTTTAATTGAAATTTATTGAGGATCAGTCTATCAGTATAACAGAACAGTATTTCTAGAGGGCAAGGAAGACAAAGTGATAACTGTAAACAGAATGAGAAAAGTAAATAATTACATATGTACAACAAAGACATTAAATATGGATGATCTTGTAGTGCCATGTGACAGAAGGACCCAACAAAATAGGACAGGACGAGGACTGAAGACTTGACTTGGGACTTGCCTGCTGCGATTTGTTACTTGACGGGGACTTAAGGGCAAAACTCCTGACTTACCGGTGACTTCCAAAAAAATGACTTGGTCCCAACAATGATGGACTCTAGCTCAAATGACAGCCATGTGACTTCAGCTCAGTTTAATCCTGGAGATATATTTGTGTTATTTTATTATTTAGGCAGCAGAGTAGATAAGATGGAAAGTGTTGGCCTCACAGTTCTGAGGACCCAGGTTCAATCCCAGCCCTCCCTGTGTGGAGTTTGCATGTTCTTCCCATGCCTGCATGGGTTTTCTCCGGGAACTCTAGTTTCCTCCCACATCCCAAAAACATGTAACATTAATTGGACACTCAAAATTGCCCCTTAGTGTGATTGTGAGCGCAGCTGTTTGTCTCGATGTGCCCTGCGTTTGGCTGGCAACCACTTCAGGGTGTACCCAGCTTCCTGCCCATTGACAGCTGGGATAGGCTCTAACAGTCCCCGCGATCCTTGTGAGGATAAGCCGCTAACAAAATTGATGGATGGATATTATAATGTATATGTACTCAAAATATTGGATCGTAAATTCTCATACATAATGTGCAAAATTTTCCAAAAATATTTTCAAAAATTCAAAAGAGCGCATTATATTTAGGTATAGATTAAAAATAATAAAGAAAATCAGATTGTATAGACGTATACAGGTACATAGAGTGGTGAAAATATATATACATTTACATTTCAATAATATCCGATGTCTTATGTTACACATTTATATGTATAATGTTAATGTGTGCCGCCAACCTGAACTCTGACATATCCGCAAGAGTTAACATTTTTACGATCATTAGCATTGCATATTTGTTGCTACTGCACCAAACATCAGAAATGGCTGCCTGTGAGCTTGTTTTAACTTAAACTTAGACAAAAAATTGTGTTAAGGGCTAGTTATGCAGGCACTTTAAAAGAAAAGTGTCATCACTCCTGCTGAAGAAGTGGGTAACCCGGAAGCAGCACGACAGTTCAAAACAACAGGAGCTCAAACTACGTAGAAACGAGCATATTGGGCACATTAAATTAAATGCTCGCTTATTTTTAACTCGTGAACATATATTGCAAGTTCTCCCACTTAGAAATCATGGAGGGGGTCTGAAATTTTCATCGTAGGTGCAAGTCCACTGTGAGAGAGATAATCTAAAAAGAAAAATCCAGAAATCAGAATGGATGATTTATCAATGATTTATTTGTATGATACAGCTGGAAATAAGTATTTGAACACCTGAGAAAATCAATGTTAATATTTGGCACAGTAGCCTTTGTTTGCAATTACAAACATTTCCTATAGTTGTTCACCAGGAGTGCACACACTGCAGGAGGGATTTTGGCCCACTCCTCCACACAGATATTCTCTAGATCAGACAGGCTTCTTGGGCTGTCGATGAGAAACACAGAGTTTTAGCTCCCTCCAAACATTTTATTTGGGGTTTATGTCTGGAGACTGGCTAGGCCACACCAGGACCTTGATATGCTTCTTACAGAGGCACTCGTTGGTTTTCCTGGCTTTGTGCGTTGGATCATTGTCATGTTGAAAGATCCAGCCACGACCCATCTTCAATGCTCTGACTCAGGGAAAGAGGTCGTTCCCCAAAATCTCACAATACATGGCCGCGGTCATCCTCTCCTTAATACAGTGCAGTCGTCCTGTCCCATGTGCAGAAAAACACCCCCAAAGCATGATGCTACCACCCCCATGCTTCACAGTAGGGATGATGTTCTTGGGATGGAACTCATCATTCATCTTCCTTCAAACACGCTTAGTGGGATTATGACCAAAAAGTTACATTTTGCTCTCATCTGACGACAAAAATTTCTCCCATGACTCCTCTGTATCATCCAAATGGTCATTGGCAAACTTAAGACAGGCCTTGACATGTGCTGGTTTAAGCAGGGGAACCTTCCGTGCCATGAATGACTTCAAACGTCATAGTGTATTACCAACAGTCACCTCGGAAACGGTGGTCCCAGCTTTTTTCAGGTCTTTGACCAAGTCCTGTCTTGTAGTCCTGGGCTGATTCTTCACCTTTCTAAGGATCATTGAGACCCCAGGAGGTGATATCTTGCATGGGGCTCCACTCCGATTGAGATTGGCCGTCATGTTTAGCTTCTTCTATTTTCTAATTATTGCTCCAACAGTGGACATTTTTTCCCCAAGCTGCTTGGCAATTTCTCCGTAGCCCTTTCCAGCTGTGTGGAGTTGTGCAATTTTGTCTCTGGTGTCTTTGGACAGCTCTTTGGTCTTGGCCATGTTACAAGTTTGAGTTTTACTGATTGTACGGGGTGGACAGGTGTCTTTATGCAGGTCACGACCTCACACAGGTGCATCTGATTCAGGATAATACATGGAGTGGAGGTGGACTTTTCAAGGCGGACTAACAGGAATTTGCCGGTCAGAATTATATATATATATATATATTTATTTTTTATATTTTGTAGAATGCACGATTCGTCACTTTAAACTGCTCCCTTTGCACAATTGACATTGTTAACACACTATAGATTTTACATCTTGCACATCTTACAAGGAATAGTTCAACTAAACAGAAATGTCTCGTTCTCTTTGTTGTTGCTATGTTGTCCCTTGTTCTTTGTTCTGCATGTCGTACCAGGGCAGCACCGTGTGCCGGAGAAAAATTCCTTGTGTGTTTTTATACACTTGGCCATGAAAGCTGATTCTGATTCTATTTTAGTTGGTTAAGGGATTCTGCTCTGACAATTACAGGAATCAGGACAGGTGTGTCCTGTGGCCTGTCCCGGGATATATATTTCTGCTACATCAGTACATGCACAAAGATTATTATTAATGATTGCTGTACGGACAATTTTGAAAAACAATACAAGAGCAATGAAATATATAATTCCTCATATTGTGAGCATAAGGATTGCAGCAAATGGGTGGTGTGCATTGTACATTGTTGGAAGGGTCTTCCTTATTTTTAGGTCATTATACATGAGAAATTATGGTAATTGTTAAAGCTGTTTGTGTGTGTGAATGTTCATGCCACTTGATCATCCAAGTGTAGAAAATTGCATGCATCCAGGTACTCCCGCTTTCTGCCTGATCCTCCTTAAAACTTAGAAACATTCCAGATTTCTCATAGCTGTGAATGTGTGAATGGTTGTTTTTCTTTTTACGTGCCTTGCAATGACAGCTGACCAGTCCAAGGTGCACCCCATCTTTTTCCTCAGGATCGCTGTGATGGGCTTCAGCTATCCACATAAGATTGTCAACTCTATTATTTTCTTGAGTAAAGTAGCAGTAACATCATACTTCCATCATATGTCTCACTGGATGCTTTTTCATTTTCTTTACATTTTCCTTCCCTTTCTTCCCCCTTTTCTTTCAGAGCCATATTACAAAGACTCCACCAATACTTGCTTGCAATTCAGTGGAGGAGCATTCTCCTTTTAATGGTGTGAGTGCAAACCAATCACAGCACCCCCTAGTCCCTCTCCGCTCCCGAGCCTCCAGCCAATCCCAGATGCCGACGTTCCACACATGACACTGTGCTGCTATCCATTAACTGCCTCATATGTATTGAATGTACGAAAATGTGTAACAGTTTCCGAACTTGTCTTTTTTTTTTTATTTGTGTGTGCGTGCGTGTGTTTACATGCCTGTGTGAGCGCGTGTGTAAGTGCACACACAAATGTGTGAATTTGTGTCGAGTGGGGGGTGGATGCATTTGGGAATGTGGTTTCTTGTTTATCTATGTAGCTGTGCAGAAGGCGCAAGAGGGAGTGAGGGAGTGAATCAGAGAGGCAGGGAGAGAGGGAGGAAGAAGAGAGAGATTTGTGATTACTTGTATTTGCAAACTCCTGGCTGAGGCCTCACTGGCGGCAGGGAGATCGGACTGAAAGAGTGGATGTCAGGATTGTGCGTCAGTGTGTGTTTGTGCATGTGAGAGAGGGGAGCATTCAACCCATTTCATCCACACAGGCCACTTTATTTTTTACCCCTGAATATGGAAGTGTTTCCTTTTTTCTACCTTCCAGCTACTTTTGATTTCTGTTGCCCAACTTTTGGTCCAACTGCCGGTAAGGATTTGAATTGATTGACATACTCTTTTTGCATTTTTTTTTCACCAATTATGCACGCCTTTTGGACTTTGCATGTGTTCATTATTTGCCTGATAATCTTGTATGCTTTAAGTTCACTCCAAAAAGAAAAAAAGGAATGACAATGACTTCTTAAACAAGTAGTGCGTGAAATAATAGTTTTTGCTGTTTTACTTCGGGCAAGAACTTTGGCATGTTGTGTGATTTTAATGTGTGTAAAAGTGCACCAATTTTTTTAAATGTATTTATTTTTATATAAGGGAGTGGAAGCAGACAGAGGCTTTATATGTGAAAACTTTGAGAAGAATGTATGTGAGACAGAGCAATGTGAGAGATTGTGTGTGCTCAACAAACTGTGCCGCGTGTGAAAAGTGTGTGTGTGTGCGTGCGTGTGATTTAGTGTTTGCTCTGTGGGAATCCAGACTGGGCAGGCAGTAGCTATGTTTGACTGGGAGGAACTGAGCCAGACAGAAGACAAAAGCGAGCATAACAGTCCAGACAGGGTAGGTCAGCCATTAGAGGCTGAAACGAAGGAACAGGGCAGCCAGCTGCTGGTGCGACGGGAGGGGATCCCGAGCCATTGGTGATCAACAAGGGTTAAGGGAGTTCTTAATAATTTTCTGCTTAGCAAAATGTACTTCTTCCCTGTCCAACTGGCTTGGCACTCCAGCTGAAGTATATAAGATGAATCATCCTTGAATCATTGATGCAAACTTTTAAGTGTGTACCATTCTGAAACCGTGAGGGTCCATAATCAAAAATTAATTGTTTGGCACTTTTTCCAAATCAGCATACAAGAAAGGGGAAATGTAGAATCATAAGTCTAACTGTAGAGGTGGTTAAATATAGTTGATGAATAGGAGAATGTTTTTTTGCACAGGCTATATTTCCTTTTTCCTTGGTTTTCCCCACCAAATCACATGGGGAGACATTGGAATGTCTTTAGTGACAGGAAACGATGGATGTTCTAATGTGTGTGTGTGGTTTTTTTTTTTGTCCTTGTCTGCTCTTGTACAAAACTCTTAATCCACTGCAAAAGGTTGAGTGTACAAAACAATAACACTCACTACAGATTACAAATGTACACAGGGCCACTGCAAACATGCAAGGGCTCAATGCCGGCACAGAAGCAACAATCCTACATTCGTCCTTCTCAGTCAACTCTTCATAAAAGGAAGCTCTATGTGAGTACTAACCTCCAAAGTAGAGAGCAAAGTAAAATACCTGTACATGTAGAGTCTTGCAGTCCTGATACACATCTTAGCCCACATCACCCGTAATGTTACATTGTTTTCAAAGGTGGCAAGACTCTAATTGAAAGTCTCCCAACACTAGCTACTTCTTAACAAAAATGGGTAAAACTATTTTCTTCACAAAGTGTTAACATGTCAAACGTAACATATTTTTGTATTTCGGGACTCCAGATAACCAAATTGTGTCATTGGCAAACTTGTGTGAAGGTGAATTATTTGTTTGGGTTTGCATCTTAGATATGAAGTCCTGCCAGTCTGTGCCTCCGATAACAACCTCCCAGCATCACTTGTAGAACTAATGTAGCATGCTCAGTTTAAAAAGGGCAGCAGTTGTGTAAGCAACTCCAGCTACCCATCAGATCAGCCCTGCCTGGACTGAGCTGAACCCTCAAAGGACTTCGGTCCTATGCTCAACACTCTATAAGCCCCTCTACATGCTTTGTTCCCTGCCAGCCCTGCGTGTACCTGGAATTGAATAGAAACCAGACAGTATTACCACATCCCACCACCTCCCACCAACACACACAACCGACGGTCTCCTCTGACACCACTCTTGCTCGGCACAATGAGGATTTATTATTGCTCAACTGAACTGCAAGCTCTCGGACACAGCATATTGCCTCCCACGGCAGTCCTCAGACCAGGAGTGCAGCAAGATGAAGCACAGGCAGGCAGGACAGCAGCAGGGGGGCCCAGGGTGGGGATTGGGAAAGGGTGGGAGTGGAGGTTGTGTGCATGGGAGGGATTAACAGACAAGAGCGCTGAGTTGGGGGGAGGGGGCCAGAAATGAACAGGAAATTACTGCCTTTGATGAGGCTGTGGCAGATTATGGAGAGACTGAAATCTTCAAGGTGTCTTGTTTTCCGACCGCAATAAAAAAATCAGTTTGATAAGAAAATACCAGAACTCTTCAAGGCACCCTTGTGTCACTTTCCCCTGGTTCCATTGGACTCGTACAGGTGCTTAATCAACACTCAGGAAACTCGCCCAGCCCCCAAACTTTATAGTTGAACCGTTCCCTTCCCAGCATTTTCTTCTCCTTCAGACACCAGTTTGACCACATCATGGGAATCCTATTTAGCTCCGACCCATTTTCACCCGCTGAAAAATATGAATCCAGTCCAATTTGCAAAAAAAAAACAAAAAAAACTGCTGCTTCAAAATTTGCCTCCTCTAGATATTTCTTTCAGGTTGTCCCGTTAGGGGTCGCCACAGCTAAACACTCATATTTGTTTGACACAGTTTTTATGACGGATGCCCTTCCTGACAAAACCCCTCTTGGGGATTGGAGGCCCCACTGGGATATGTACTCACAATCTCTGGTTTACCCAATCAGCACTCTAACCACTGGGCTATGGGCCCTCTCAAAATTTACCTCCTCTGCCAAGTGAAATCATATTCTAAATAAGTATTCTTTTGCTAGTGTCATGTTCAGTGGTCATACTAAATGTAAGCTTGTGTGCATTCACTCATATCAAACAAAACAGCACACAGTTCAACGATTAATGATTGGATGAATAATATGATTATTGATTTTTTTTGTCAATTAAACAATGAATTTAACATATGACATTTGAATATTTTGCGTGACAAATACACAAGCCCCTCTGTGCCTTAAGTGCGTTTCTGAGCACGAGGGGAGATGTTAATGTGTGTTCAGTGAATATCAGGGTCGATTAGAGAATTTCGTCTGGTCGAGCTACAGCAGATTAGACATTGCCTGCCTAATAAAGCAGATATATGCCGCAGGCCAGTCATCTAGCGCTGTGACCTACATTGGTCTGATGTGCACGTCACTTCCCATTACTCTGACAATTGAACGCCACATCTGCTGAGTGGACCATGAGCTGCCTACCCTCCCCACGGGCGTAGCCTTGCTCGCCATAACCTCATGTTGTTACTAACCTTGGCTTCAATAAGTGTGAAGTGAGTCTCAGTGAGGCATTGCCACTCCGCCTGTCAGTCCAAAGTGTCTGTGGTAGATTGGTCATGCAAGCAAAATGTTGACCTTGATGGTAACAAATCTAAGCATCAAGTCATGTCGTGTCATACTGAATAAATGTAAGATAAATGTTAACCCCTCTGCTTTGGTTTCAGCATCAAGTCAAGGGAGTTTGTCAGTTTTTGTCTCTTGAATATCTTGTTCTTCATGCCTCTATTTTCTGCAAATAATTGAGAATGAAGGAGGCCCTGTAGCTCAGTGGTTAGAGCACTGGTTTGATAAACCAGGGGTTCGTATCCCACTGGGGCCTCCACTCCCTGAGAAGGGTTGCGTCAGGAAGGGCATCCGGCGTAAAAATTGTGCCAAACATATGTGCGTTCATCTGAGATGACACGCTGTGGCGACCCCGAAAGGGACAAGCCGAAAGAAACTTACTTACTTACTTAATTGAGAATGAAGCCCAGAGATGATGCAGATTCCTGAAAGAATAAAATTGAATTAAAAATAGGATTAGGGTTAGTTCGCTATTTTGTGGTTCACCTTTTCCGGATTTATGCATTCTGGTTATTTTTTTTAACACAGTGGTACCTCTTCGAACAAAATTAATCCGTACTGGAAGTCATTTTGTCACGTAAAATTTTAGTAAGTAAGTAAGCATTTGCGGAGAGAAGGGTGAGTGAAAAGCAAAAGGCATTGTGGGGGACAGAGGAGGAGACAAATTTTGACACCTGAGACAAAACATTCGTATGAATGTATCCAAGCACACAACTTAATTCCACTAAAGTTTCTTGGGGCCCATGGTGAAGAAAGATGAATAAACTTGTGGAAAAAAAACATGTAAAAGTTGTAATTTTCCAGCGTGTAATAGCATGATTCAGTGACAGTTGAGTGTCCAAGAGAAACGCAAAGCATCATGGGTAAAAAAGATGCTACAGTGATAGACAATAGGGGACCAGCTCTATCGCACTACACAAACCAAGTTACGGGATGTACATCATGGGTAAAGATTGACATCCCTCCTACAAAATGGGATTCCAGGAAGATGCTACGTTGATACCCAATGGTATAGCAGCTCTATTGCGCCATACAAGCCTAGGTAGAGGATGTTTACTATTGGTGGAATTTGGAGGCTGCAAATCCAGAGCCTATTTTTTCCTTTTGTATCCTGAATTTCCTGTGTAACTAGAGACAATATAATTCATAGGAGACGTTTCATAATCTGAATTTTTCATTACGAGATGTTAGAGGGACCACCGTATTCATTTCCCCCAATAAATTCACCATATCGTATGATTATAAGTGTATGTTTAATGTTTGGTGGTAAAATAAATGTTAAAAAATCTAATAACCTAATCTAATAACCTTCACATAGTACTACTGTGAAGTACAGTTTAAAAGTTTAAGGGGATAGAAAGTTTTTTTAAGCATATGGTAGAGATTAACAGGAGTGTTGGGAAGATTAATAAGAGTCTGGGCTGAATCATACATCTTTAGAATACAAATAATCTTAAAAAAGCAGTAATAGTATAAATTATTTTAGGTATATTAGTATAATATGTTAAAACATATTTTTATATTATTATTAGATATGTATGTAGAGAGTAACGAGAAAAGGATCTCTACAGGTTGGCCAGACACAGGGATAGAGATGGGAAAGATGTGCACCAAGTAAAGGTGATTAAGGATAGCGATGGAAATATGTTGACTGGTGCCAGAAGTGTGCTAGGTAGATGGAAAGAGTACTTTGAAAAGTTAATCAGTGAAGAAAATGGGAGAGAAGGAAGAGTAGAAGAGGCAAGCATGAACGACCAGGAAGTGGCAATGATTAGTAAGGGGGAGGTTAGAAAGGCATTGAACAGAATGAAAAATAGAAAGACAGTTGGTCCTGATGACATAGTAGTGGAGGTATGGAAGCAATTTGGAGACGTGGCTGTGGAGTTTTTGACCAACTTATTCAATGGAATACTAGCGGGAGAGAAAATGCCAGAAGAATGTAGGTAAAGTGTGCTAGTCCCCATTTTTAAGAACAAAGGCGATCTTCAGAGCTGTGGAAACTATAGAGGAATAACGATGATGAGACACACAATAAAGTTGTGGGAAAGAGTAGTGGAGGCTAGACTCAGGACAGAAGTAAGTATCTGCGAGCTAACAGTATCATGCCTAGAAAGAGTACCAGAGATGCATTATTTGCCTTGAGGATGCTCGTGGAAAAGTACAGAGAAGGTCAGAAGGAGCTACTTTGTGTCTTTGTAGACCTAGAGAAAGCCTATGACAGAGTACCAAGAGAGGAACTGTGGTACTGCAAGCACTGGTCTGGTGTGGCGGAGAAATATGTTATATATAACATAGTACCGAATAGTACACATCATATATGAGGGCAGCAGAACAGCGGTGAGATGTGCCGTAGGTGTGTCAGAAGAATTTAAGGTGGAGGTTTGCGGTAGTAATGGATAGGCTGACAGATGAGGTTAGACTGGAATCCCCTTGGACTATGATGTTCGCAGATGATATTGTGAATACTTGGGGTCAATAATACAGAGCAATGGAGAATGTGGTAAGGAAGTGAAGAAACGGGTCCAAGCAGGGTGGAACAGTTGGCGGAAGGCGTCTGGTGTTCTATGTGACAGAAGAGTCTCCGTGAGGATGAAGGGCAAAGTTTATAAAAAGTGGTGAGGCTGGATTGGAGATGGTTGCACTGAAGGAATAACAGGAAGAAGAACTGGAGGTAGCAGGAGTGAACAGTTTGGATAGGATTAGAAATGACCTCATTCAAGGGACAGCCAAAGTTGGATGTTTTGGAGACAAGGTTAGAGAGAGCAGCCTTCGATGGTTTGGACATGTTTAGAGGCGAGAGAGTGAGTATATTGGTAGAAGGGTCCTGAGGATGGAGCTGCCAGGTAAACGAGCAAGAGGAAAACCAAAGAAAAGGTTGATGGATGTTGTGAGAGAGGACATGAGGACAGTGGGTGTTAGAGAGGAAGATGCACGAGATAGACTTGGATGGAAAAAGATGACACATTGTGGCAAGGCCTAACGGGACAAGCTGAAAGGAAAAGAAGAATATATATGTATGTGTATGTATATATAAAGGCTGCACAATATTGGAACGAAAAGTATTTTTAAACCTACAATATAGAGATACTGCGATGTGAAATAATACCTGGTAAGTGCTAGAAAACATTTTCCATACCGATTACTTTAGAGTTCAGTTTACCATTCCAAGAATTCGTCCTTAAAAATGTTGAACTGAATTGTGCTTTTTTTTTCCTCTTCATTATATTGCTTACAGGCTATTTACCCTCAAAATACTGGCATTTCATTTCCCCATTGTTGCAACCCGATCTGTCCAGACTAGTCAGCGGCTGCATCTTTCACCATACAATCTTAAAAACATGAGGCAAAATTCATTGCTTGAATGGTGTTTTTCAAAATGAGGAAATGAGTAATTAAAACACAGACACAACTTTTGTACTAATGTGGAAAAAATAAATAAATAAATAAATAAATAAATTATATATATATATATAATATATATATATATATATAAAATAAAGGTTAAATAAAATAACTAAAAATAAATCTGGTTGTGGAGTGACTGATTGTGCAGAGGTTCACATGCCTGACTTTAGTGCGGGCAGTGTGGGACCGATTCCCGCTCAGTGATGATGTGGATATTTGGCCTGCAACTGACTGGCGACCAGTTCAGGGAGTGGTCCGCCTTTCGCCCATAGCAAGCAGGGATAAGCTTCTGCTCTCCAGTGACCCTTGTGAGGATAAGCAGCTTGGATAATAGACGGATGGAAATCCGGTTGCACAAGGATAGACTCCCTCTTGTAACTGGCATGTGGCTGTACCCAGAAGTCCAAACCCAATTCCAATGAAGTTGGGACCTTGTGTTAAACATAAAAACAATACAATGATTTCCAAATCATGTTCAACCCACATTTCATTAAATAAAATACAAAGACAAGATATTTAATGGTCAAACTGGTAATATTTAAAAAATAACTTTACTTAAAATGGATTTTACATTTTTGTAAATAATTATGTACTTGGAATTTTGTGGCTCCAACACATTCCAAAAAACCTGGAACAGTTGGAAAAAATGGCTGAGAAAGTTGAGTAATGCTCATCAATCGATAGATAGATAGATAGATAGATAGATAGATAGATAGATAGATAGATAGATAGATAGATAGATAGATAGATAGATAGATAGATAGATAGATAGATAGATAGATAGATAGATAGATAGATAGATAGATAGATAGATAGTAGATAGATAGATAGTGTGTACTTCCCCCCTACACACACTAATGTGAGGGGTTTGGCTGCAGTTCTGCAGCTGGCTGACAGAGACAAGTCTGTTTGCAGGCAGCCTGGTAGATAATTGGCAGCTTTGGAGTGAAAAGCGGTCTCAGCAACAGATAAGGACTGTGCGGAAAGCTCCATAATCAGCACGGATTAGCAAATGATAAATCGTGGTTTCACATAAGCATGCTGTCACTGTGAGAAGCTCAAGAGGTAAGGGGAACGCAAAAGAGGGGAGATAGTGAAAGAGTGGAATGGAGAGAGGAGAGTGAATAGTGATGAGGATGTGGATGTTTTTTCTGTAATTCAAAAGGAAAACACAATAATACCATCTAGCGGGTCAGCAGGAGAAATGGACTGTGAGGGGGGGAAATGAAAAGAGAAATTAAAAGCTCTGCCAACACTCTGGTTAATACACTCATCTGCCTGTCAGATTACCTCCTTTAATCCAGAAAGGTTTAACGCTTTTTACAAATCTGAAAGAAGACATGAATGCAGAGATTTTCCACCGAAAGGGATGAGGAAGGTGCCAAGGAGGAGGGTTAAGTCCCTGAGCAATTTGAAAAAGCACCAGCTTCAACAGTCATTAAAGTTCTATGCAGAGGATCAGCATTTGAATTCAACTTACTTGACTTTTACCACTGCAGTATTCATTTACTTCCAGAAATACGCTTTGACACAAGGCTTTGAAATAACAGTTGCCTGGGTCATCAGAACACAAAGCACAATACAGTTGATTAAGGACACAGTAGAAATGAAGATGTTGAGGTTCTCGCTCGGAGCGAGCAGGTTGGATAAAATTAGAAATGAGCTCATGAGAGGGACAGCCAAAGTTGGATGTTTTGGAGATAAGATTCGAGAGAGCAGACTTCGATTGTTTGGACATGTTCAGAGGCGAGAGAGTGAGTATATTGGTGGAAGGGCGCTGAGGATGGAGCTCCCAGGCAAAAGAGCGAGAGGAAGACCAAAAAAGAAGGTTTATGTATGTGGTGAGGGAAGACATGAGAGCAGTTGGGGTTAGAGAGGAAGATGCAGAAGATAGGCTAAGATGGAAAAATATGACACGCTGTGGCGGCCCCTAACAGGACAAGCCGAAAGGAAAAGAAGAAGTCCCCCCTGGTATGATACAGAAACACATTCCAATGCAGTGACGTAGTCTAATTTCACTTATCATCCATCCATCCATTTTCTCCAATTCATTCATTTTTTGGAATGTGGAAGGAAATGTAGTGCCTGGAGAAAAACAACACAGGCACGGGGAGAACGTGCAAACTTCACAGAGGCCGGGATTCAAACCCCAGTTTTCAGAATTGTGAGGCCAACACTTCAAAGCAGTTGCTCAGCTATGCTGCCAGGTTTACATTAATTTTATTTTTTGATGCATGGGAATAACAGAGAACTATAACAAAATAAGTGAGGGTTTTGTCTTTGGAGACAAAACAGGGCAGGAACAGTACTTGTCATTGGAGCTTCAATCCAAAATGTTTAGTCAATGGTTCATTGCACCAGACCAACAACATTTAAAAGACCATAGTTTTAGTATAATATATACGGTTTGCAAGGTGCACTAATATTGCTATTAAAAAGAATACATATATGTAAATATATCTCATTTCAAACCACTTCTCTGCATGCAACTGCTCTTTTTACTCAGTTAATTCAGCCCTTCCCCAAACAAAAAAGTAATTTTAGCCCAAGACTCATTCTAGACTGTAACGTAGAACAGACAGGCTGCAATTGGGAAGGAAAAAGTCAGAATCACTGCAGTCTGATTTTTCTGTCAGTCTCCAACTGACTTCACAATTTTAAAATGAGAATTATGAACGAGAATGAGAATTAATAATGACAATTAATTGACTTACATTGCGCTCTGCAACTGAGTGGCAACCCATTCAGGGTGTAGTCTGCCTTTCACCTGAAGTTAGCTGGGTTAAGCTCCAACACTCCCGCGACCCTGGAGAAAATCAGGTTGGAAAATGGATGGATTGATGCAAAGTATTACTGCAGAATGCTCCCAACCTGCTCTTCTAGGTCTATTGAAGATTTTTAAAAAATGTTTGTGGACTTCACAGAAATGTCAAGGTTAAATCCAGACAACACCCGAAAAAAGAAAAAGAGTTCTTTAATCCCACCTTTAAGATATTCTCCCAACTACAGGGAAAATAAGGTGTGATTCATATTCATTAGCCTCAGCATTCATGAAATAAATTGACAAAGCTTTGGAGAGAAGCGAGGAGTGTGACATGCAATATGGTCCTCTCCGGCATGCTGCACAAGTGGATAAGTCAACAAGAGCCAGACTGACATGATCAAGTGCTTCTATACTGGGTTCAAAAAGGTGCACAGCAAAGAGACATGAACGGTATTGACATAAAAATTGTAAACAGACAGGGGCATCAGCAGAGGAAAAGGCAAGATTTCTGATGCTAAGAAGGATAAGCTAAGGATAAGAGAAGCAGGAAAAGGTAAGTCAAAACATGGTGGATAAATAGTTTGAGGAAAGTGTCACCATTCAGAGTTACAGGCTAATGTTGTGAAACAAGCTGGCAGTGGAGAAAGGAGCTGGGGTGGCTACAGTCAAGGTTGCTAATGCAAACCTTGGCAGGATGATCCATGGCACGTGGATACTGAGCGATTCTAGAAAAGCTTGGCAGTCGGCCCGAAAGAGTCTCTCAACTGGAGCAGGGCCAGGCTAGCCTTTGATACTCATAATTAAGTGAGCCACTATCTTTAGTAGTTTACTCTGAACATCCATTCCATTTTCTAAGATGCTTATCCTCACAAGGGTCGTTGGAGCGCTGAAAAGTCAAACAGATTAGAATTGACCACCTGAAAATCATACGAGCGGTTATACACCTGTTAAAGATTTGTGCTACAATTATGTACTAGTCCTTTTCTCACGATTCTAGGGTTTTCTCTTTCTTCTTATGAACTACGGAAAAAACTCTATTGGTGGTTCTTTACTATTGCCTATACCCTGGGGCCCACAAGTCATGACCCACTTAAACAGAACCAAAGCACAATAAAGAACATTGTTCAAAAATAACCTTCGAAATCATGTATACAGTCACATTTGACAAATATACAGGTTTGGTCCATGATGCCTGCAGATATAAAGTTACAGGTGTGGTCCTCCAGTCACGCCCGCAGATATAAAGTTGCGGGTGTGATTAGGGATGGAATCTCAAGACCTTAAAATAACTTACTGAGTTGTGAAACCTGAGTATGTAGTTGTTACCTAATACCATGATCATAATTTATTGACACTGTACAGACAGAGACAGACATTTTTAAAGAGGTCAATTGACGTTCAATTTCAAAACTAAATATTCATATCATCAAATCATTTTATTTCATCATGTTCTATTGTTGTAATCTAGGGTAATTTATTGTCAATCCATTGATGAAAGCTAGCAGTAGATCTATAACTTCCTAAAGCATGTAGAGGAGAAACGTTTTCAACTTTAAGATAACGCAGTACCACGGGAGAAAATGACCGTTCGCATTTAGATATATGAACAGAGTAGTCTAACGTTAGAATTTAGATCAAGTCAAAGTAAATCACAATCTCATACTATAGTTATTATAGTTAGATATTGAAACATTACCTCTGTAATATCCCAGAAATGTTTTCAGTGTAACTGAATTGCCTTTGACATGGCTCATTATGTTGATGACTTTCAACGTAAATGCGCTCGAAGTACGTGAAGAAGCTCTGAACATGTCCTTTTGGCCTAACTTCCAAACATGCTCAGTACGATTAACTTCCATTTCCTGTTTCCAGGTAAATACTGATTGTTTAGGATCAGGCTTGTTTTGTTACCAATGTTTATGAAACAAACACGTAAATTAATGTCAAGACCAACGTTCCCTCTAATTTTCTTACGTGTCTGAGCAAACACACTAAGGCCATGACCGCTCCCATTGGCCACTGCGAGCAACATCAGATGTATGCACTGTGGTCAGATCAGTGTCATCCATAGAAGCTACATGGCTCATTCAAAGATTCAGATTACAGCATTTACATTCCCATTAGAACTATTTTAAGAACAATTTTGTGTGTTTGCAAACCAACAATGAAAATGTCAACAAACAAAAAAATACATTGCTAACCAAACCAAGCCAACTATGAACTATAAATTTGAAAGGTCTCTTCCAACTTTGTTTCATTTTTACTTTTTTAACCCACAATGATATCCCCGTCTGTTTTTCTTGGTCTAAAACTAAATTATTGCTTGCAGCATATCTTTAGCAATGCACGTTGAAAGCTGAATGATGGTCCCAAACAGTTTTAAGGTTAATGATATGTTGCCTCCTATATTTAAAATACAGAATTGGCTTTTTGTGCACTGTATTGTCTGTGCTCTCATCCTCAATCAGGCTGTGCCAAGGTGGAATTTTAACATTATACACCATCTCATCCTGTACTTTCTATTTTGGCTTCAGACCAGACCTTTTTTACTCAAAAAAGAGACAATCTCGTCCAGTTTCTGTCACGGACGAGACTCGGGGGTGGACCCAAATGCACGACTCAGGTGAGAGGTAAGCAGTGCGGAATACGACTTTATTCGTTCCAATGTCGGTTACCAGGGAGTCAGTCCAAACAAGCAGCAAGATCAGTAACGGCAGGCTTACGGGGTAAGTCGGGAGACAGGCGTTGGTCGTCCTCATCCCCTTCCCGAATCCGCACCAGGTGGTAAGCGCTGCGCAGGTCGAGCTTGGTGAAGATCCGGGCTCCCTGGAGGAGTTCGAATGCTGTAGAGATAAGTGGCAAAGGGTACCTGTTCTTGACTGTGATGTCGTTCAGGCCTCGGTAGTCGATGCAGGGTCGCAGCGTGGAGTCCTTCTTCTTGACAAAAAAAAAACCCACACCGGCTGGTGAGGATGAGGGGCGAATGAGTCCGGCTGTCAGCGAGTCCTCGATGTAGTCCCTCATGGCTTGATGCTCTGGTCCGGTTAAAGAGAACAGTTTCCCTCTGGGAGGAGAGGTGCCTGGCAGGAGTTCACAGTCGTATGACCGATGTGGCGGCAGAGACTTTGCTTTAGATTCAGAGAAGACCTCCCGTAGGTCATGGTAGCAGGAGGGCACTGCGGTCAGGTCCTGGGCGGTACTAGGTTCTGTTAGCCGAACCGGCGCAACTTGAATAACCCTGTCTCTCCGGACAGCGACACAGCGACTGAGACAGTCCTCTCCCCAAGTCTTGATCTGACCCATGGCCCAATCTATGTGCGGATTATGTTCTTTGAGCCATGGGCTGCCCAAGATGATGTCGCTACTACGTGCTTCGAAGACATGAAAGCTAATATGCTCCGAGTGAGCGTCCGGAAAGCTCATACGTAGCGTCTGAGTGCGATGTGTAACCCGACAAAGGAACTTGCCGTTGGCGGCATAGGCGTGACGAAAACGTTGCGTGGGAAAGGTTGCTGCCCCCAGCTCCTCGACCACGCGGAGATTTATCAGATTTGCTTCCGACCCAGAATCAATGAAAGCCGTCACAGAGCATGAACGGGAGTCCGTTCCCAAGGTGAGGTGAAGAAGGGACCTCCCTGACCCCGTCGCGGTGTACCGCACACTCACCGGAGTAGCGATCCTGATGTCAGAATGCCCTGGTCGAGTCGGGCGACGGGCGATCAAGTGTCCCAAACGCCCGCAGTAAAAACAGCGTCCCTCTCGTCGCCGACGTAAGCGCTCCTCCGCTGAGCTGCCAAGCCCCTCCACTTGCATGGCTTCCGGTGAAGCTGACAACACGGGTGGCCGGGAAGCGGAAACAACCGGACTGCGACTCTCCCTCTCCTCCTCCCTCAGGCCCTCTATCTGTCTCTGCACGGTGAGGCGCTGGTCCACCTTGAGGGCCAATGCGATGAGGGAGTTAAGCGAAGGCGGAAGATCCATGACCACGAGGTGACCACGGATCTGTGGGGACAGTCCCTCGTAAAACGCGTCATGGAGGGCTTCCTCATTCCAGCGGCTCTCGGCAGCCCGAATCCGGAACTCGATGGCGTAGTCGGACACGCGGCGACGCCCCTGGCGAATTGTCATGAGTGACGACGCCGCCTGGCGTTCCGGAGCCGCATACTGGAACACCTGGATGAGCGCGCAGACGAAGCTCGCCCATGAGCGGCAGGTCTCCGAGTTACGGCTCCACTCGGCGGTGGCCCATGCCTCTGCCCTCCCTGTCATGTGGGAAATGACGAAGGCGATCTGGGAGCGGTCCGTGGGAAAAGCGGGAGCTTGCAGCTCAAAGTGGAGATCGCACTGCGCCAGGAAGGGCTTGACGTTACCGGAGTCGCCTGAGAACCGCTCTGGTCGAGAGAGCGGAGTGATGGTGGCACGGGGAGGCACAAGAGTGGCCGCGCTAGCTTGGTAGGCTAGCCATGGTTGCAGCTGGGTGCAGAGCTCCTGGATCTGGTGAGTCATACCCTGGAGAGCAGCCTCTTGCTCACCCAGGCGTTTGCCCTGCACTTGCAGCGTGCGGCGAATGGCTTCAGAGTCGGCTGGGTCCATGTTCTTGGCTAGATCGTTCTGTCACGGACGAGACTCGGGGGTGGACCCAAATGCACGACTCAGGTGAGAGGTAAGCAGTGCGGAATACGCCTTTATTCGTTCCAATGTCGGTTACCAGGGAGTCAGTCCAAACAAGCAGCAAGATCAGTAACGGCAGGCTTACGGGGTAGGTCGGGAGACAGGCGTTGGTCGGTACACGGGAGGTAGACGTCAGGAGTACGGTAGTGCGGGAACGAGGCATGAGAGGCAACGATCTAGCAGAGTAATAGTCGTCCCCCGGGTCCTATATGTACTGGGTCTTAATCAAAGGTCATGAGGCGCAGGTGTGCACCTTCAGATTAGCTGGCCACGCCCAGCCCTGGCTGGAATCCAGGAGCATGACAGTTTCACATTCCCCGATATTCATTAAAGCAACAGCACTTCTTTATTTTTTTTTTTTTACTTTTACCAATATTATCAAGAGTAAACATAAGCACCATGTCTAACTCTCTTTGATCTATGTTGCTCAGACTGTGTTGCTAACTAAAGCACTGGTGGTGGGTGGTGTTTGTAATTATGAGTCTAACCCTTTAAGAGCAGAGGGGCGTGGTGTCAGGTAAAATAGGAATTCGAACAGTGGTTCCCAAAGTGGGGACCACGGACCCCCAGGGGGTGAAAAACGTCTTTCCAGGGGGTCCCTGATGTGAAGAGGAAAAAACGAAATCGTCTGGAAGCGAATTATGATGTGAGAATTGCCCTTTCCAGTGTTAAACCATGTTTTGATTTATTGTGCAAAAATAAAAAGCAAGAGCACGTGAGCCACTAAAATTGAGTATTCATTTCTACCAGAATGGCATAGCTGTGTCCGCCACTAGATTATTGGTGAAAGTTGAGGTTGGGGGTCTGGGAGCTTTTTGAACGACTTACTGGGGGTCCGGGCCCAGGTTGACTTTGGGAACCACTGAAGTAGAAATAGGCTGAGCAGCAGCTCGTTGTTAGAGGCCGTGTGATTCCAAGTTAAAAAAAAAAAAGACGTCAGACTGTGGTTCACTGTGCTGGATCTGTTCTCGTGTGCGTTGAGAGTGTTAGACAAGTGCGCAAGTGCGCAATGGCGCAGCTTAGAGGGAACATTGGTCAAGACTACACAAAATAAGCAACGTCTTTCAATATCTGTGTATTTTTACTCTTAACAAATTTTATACGCGTGATTTTTCGTCCTCAACTGTGCAGATTTGTGAGTGCAATGGCGCGCGGGCACATACATGCCCGTCAAATCACAGTGACTGTGTATATGATATTTTTAACCATAACTACACATTCTTAAATGTTAAAATTAGGGTTACCAATATACTAACTCACAATTTATCATAAAAAACACATTTATCACGCATTAACTCAGATTAATCACTCAATTTATTTTTACCAAAAACACTCCTTTACCTTAATCGCAGATTGATATATGAAATGTGATGCAGGTTGCTATAAAGTTAGTGATCAGATTAATGCTTATCCTAGTGCAAAGATAGCTGGGATAGACTCTTGCACTCCTGTGACTCTTGTGTGGACAACCAGTTTGGAAAATGGATTGGAAGAGACTCCGACTGGTGTGCTTCAGTAATCACCTCGAATGGACTTAAAAAAAAAAGTGCATATTGTGTCTTGCTGAATTCTCTCTTGAAGTTAAAAATACCATCAAAGCAAAACTCAAAATTATGAGTTTGGTCCCTGTGATTAATTGTGATTAATTGATTTAAAAAATAGACTGAGATCCCTAGCTCAAGGTGCCCTTCAAGCAACTTATTAGAAACTGAGGGCAAATATGACAACTGCATGAACAATTACGAATATCTAGGCACTGATTTCTTATTTTTTAGGAAATCAAGGATTCAGCCAAAACTAACAGTTTAAAAAAAAAACAGTCTAAGTTTTACTATAAAACACTCAGGGCATTGTTTCAGTGTTTAAATGTGCCAAGCAATTACATTTTTGACCGATTCCTATTAAATGTTATTTTCCAAAAAACAGGCAAGTCTGACCTGGTGTATCCATTATGAAGTTCACTGCTGGTGTGACATAACCTGAATTAGTGTGCAAGTTAGAATGCTCCATATTGTGTCACTTACGTTAACAGTACTAAAGCCTTAAAATATAGTAAATATTTGTTTAAAAAACACTAACTGTGCGAAGTGTTTGTACCTTCTTGTAGAAATGGAAAACATTCCGTCAGCTTAAAATCTTTTAAATGTGTATTTAGCAGGGACGTACGTATTTGAATGTCATGATTTAGTTCTGAGCTTATATATCCAGTATCACCTCATACAGTATGTACCGTAAGTGTAGCGGGAGCTAGTCTGTGCAGATGTACATTACAAAACCCAACTCCCCAACTCCTCATGGTCCCCTACTCCACGACACAGTTATAGAATATGTCAAACCCTGGAGTGGTCGACCACGCAGGAAGTGTTGCTGTAAACATCTAACCCAAAACACAAATATGGGACCAAATAAGAAAAGTTGCATATCTCCCAACTCAAAAACCTTTATTCAGGCAGCTACGCTTCTATCACCGGTAATGCTCATTTAAAAAAACAAAGGCATAAACCTTTCCTCATCAAAACATCCAATCAAGTGTTTTCTTTCATCCAATAACCGACGAGTCATACCTTCCCTTCCAGTACCTACCTCTCCCGGTATCTTAATTTCTTTTGGGATTTGTTTCATTTACTGTTGTGATTTTTTTATTTGCTGTTGTGTTTAGTTATTTGTCATTGCAATAAGTTATGTATTGTTGTTTACTGATTTGCTGTTGTGATTAGTTTAATTGATGGTGTTTTTTTATTTGTTATTTTATATAGTTAATTGTTTAGTTATTTGTTGTTTTTTTATTTAATTTTGTGTTCAGTAATTTGTTGTTGTATTTGTTGTGTTTTTTTATTTGTTATTTTATATAGTTAATTGTTTAGTTATTTGTTGTTTTTTTATTTAATTTTGTGTTCAGTAATTTGTTGTTGTATTTGTTGTGTTTTTTTATTTACTGTTGTATTTAGTTATTTGTCGTTCTAATTAGGGATTTGGTTTTGTGTTTTTTGATTTGCTGTTGTGTTTGGTTATTATTCTTTATCAATCCAGTTTGCAATGTAGTAGTGTGAAAAATGAGCACTTCGTCAGTAGTACAGCTTATACATATAGTATTACTGAAAGACATAAAACTTCCAATTTGGCTTCAACCCTGTTGTGATGGGCACAGTATATTTGTTGAATTTGATTGAGTTGGCCATGAAGAGGCTCACTCGTATTTCTGGTGATTCGAATTTTATCTTCCTGTACACATACATTACAAAAAAATCTTTGTGCATTGTATGCTGAGAAATGTAGAATGATGGTATAGTATTCCGTGTAAGTACATTTTCTGCAAACATACCAGCTTGTGTATTTTTGAGCAGTCATTTGAGCTATGGTGGTTGTGTGAAGTTATGACAAAATTGCGAGTGAGGAAAACTAACTTGGAAGATGGAAATGTTTGTACCATATGAAATAGGGCAATGATCCTTTTGCTTTCCTATTCACTCCTGATGCCTAGATTTTAATTGTGTTAAGGTTCTTTTATATTGCATGAATGCAAAAGACATCTGGCAACTTTAGCTGCTTTCACACCACTCTAGCAAAGCACAACAGTGGGAAATGTGACTTATAAATAATGTGTAAGTGACATATAATGTACTGGTCAAGGGTGTGAATGCATTGCTATTTGTATGTAGAGTACTTATGTATATTTTTGCGCATTAAGACTGTTCTCCAAAAACTCAATTATTACGTCTCCTTAGGGTTCCTCATAATGACTTCTGGTGAGTTCTGAAAATGAAAAAATCCCACACTGCATACAGTATTTAAGTGCAGTCACTGTGCCATAGTCAGAGGGCAACACTGTGTATCTTCTTCTTCACACAGTGGAAAAATCCCGACTCCATTTTATTAAGTAATAGCTTAGTTAATATTTGCTTAAATTTTCTTTGACTTTGAAGAGGGCAGCATTGGATGGCTGGCTGTCGACCAGCCAGCAACACGACAGAGTACACTCTGTGCTTCTCATGGTCCAACCCCGGGAATGTGCTGACGAAGTAGGGTTCACACAAGTTCAGTCACATTGTTACACTTTTCACTCAAACTCTGTCAGGCTGTCGTGCTTGCCCAGCTATTTTTGCACACCATACTACTGTAAGCTCGTCAGTTATTTAAAGTTTCTGGGGATGGGGGTGGTGTGGTGTCAGTATGGGGTGGTGTGGTGTCAGTATTATCTGAACGTAACGTAAGGAATTATTGTCATGCTTAACCATCAGAATGCAGAAAGTTAAGTCCGGAGGTATTTGAGAATGGGGATGGAGTGGGGGTGGGGAACTGAAGTGTATCTGTTACACACAGCTAAGGAGTCCAAGTGCCAATGAAGGAAGCCACTTTAGACTGAGCTAAGTGTAATCAAAACACTGTTACAGTGGTACCTCTACTTATGAAGGTCTCTAGAAACGAGAAAGTCAGGGTACTTTACCCTTCCTCGAAAAAATATTGTCTCAAGTTACCAAGGAGATTCGGGATACGAAACGAAAAAATGGGCAGTGAATTTGCACCCCTTAAATTCCACCGACGTAAACATCCCGTATCTTGGTTTGTGTGGAGCGATAGAGTTGCTCTCCCATTAGCTAGCACCGTAGCATCTTCCTGGCATCCCATTGGCTAGGAGGGACATCAGTCTTTACTCATGATGGACATCATGTATCTTGGTTTGTGTGGTGCAATGGAACTGGTCTACCACTGGCTATCGCTGTAGCATCTTCTTGGCATCCCATTGGCTACAAGGGAAGTCATCTTGACCCATGATGTGTTCTGTTTCCCTTGGACACTAGACTGTCACTGAATCACGCTAGCACACATTTGAAAACTACAACTTTTTTGTGAGTTTTTTGTTTGTTTTTTGAAAGTTTATTTGTCTTTATCGTCATGGGCCCCAAGAATCTTTAGTGGAATAAAGTTGTGTGCATGCGTACATTTATACGTATGTTTTCTCTCAGCTGTCAAACGTTTGCCTCCCCTCCGTCCCCCACAATGTCTTTTGTTTGTCACTCACCCTTCTCGTTGCATAGTCGCCCAATGCCAAAGGTAAATTAACTTAATTTTTTATTATTCTTTACATTATATACTTAGAATGCTTATTTTCGGCATCCTTGGGGCAGTGGGGCTTGGATCTGATTAGGATATTTACATGTAAAATGTGCTTCTACTTACAAAGATTTCCCATTATAAAATGACTTCGAGAACGGATTAATTTCGTAAGCAGAGGTACCACTGTAATTCTCTGTTTTTGTATGAATGGAAACACATACAGTAGAGGAGAGAAACGCAAGTAGATGCATTCTTGAAGCAAGGAGGCATTTAAAACTGGAAAACAAATGTGAGCATATATTTCAGATGTGACATCTCAGTTCTCACCTAAATTTAATGGAAAAACACTTTTACAAGAATTTGTGTACACAGTATAATACAGTAAACACTTGTTTATCACAGGGATTACATTTCTGAAAATCCCAGAAATAAATTAAATCTGCAAAGTAGCAGCCATTTATATAATTCATATATTAGAAATTTCATCTATGCATCCAGCCATGCATTTTCTTAGCTGCTTATCCTCACAAGGGTCACGGGAGTGCTGGAGCCTATCCCAGCTGTCAACGAGCAGGAGGCAGGGTACACCCTGAAGTGGTTGCCAGCCAATCGCAGGGCATATGGAAACAGACAACAGTCACACTCACAATCACACCTAGGGGCAATTTAGAGTGTCCAATTATTGTTGCATGTTTTGGGGATGTGGGGGGAAACCGGAGTGCCCGGCGAAAATCCAAGCAGGCATGGGGAGAACATGCAAACTCCACACCTGGGTTAGACCAGTGTCCTCAGAACTATGAGGCCAACGCTTTACAGCTATGCCACAGTGCCGCCTAATTCAATCCCAATATATGATATTTTTAAGCGGTTCAGGTATTGTATTCGTCCACCTGAGATCACCGTTCACACACTGAAAACAAGGATATGCTTATTAAAAGCATGCCTGCTCTCCTTGAATGACTGACGATGCTAACCCTAATCCTTAATCGAGAGGAAATGGATTTGATGTGTCTATCATACAAATTAGGCTAAATTTCCATTAAAAAATATATTTTAAAAATTCTAAACACAACAGAAATGAAAAACATTAGCATCAAAGTCAGGCTCGAGATTTTGTTCAAAATGTCGGTTCTCTCCGGAATCTAACGTCATGGCCATTTAGCCAGAGAATGAAAAAGCTAGCAAAGATGGTGAGGAAGTGTGTTGCATTCGGCTGTACTGCGACAAATGCTGACGGAGTCAGCTTACACGAATGGCCGAAAAAAGAACGCATAGGCAAGATATGGACCAGGTTTGTGAAGACAAAGAGGGCCCATTGGAGTTACAAATCAAAGTCGACAATATTATGTTCCAAGAATTTCACGGAGGACTGCTGTGAAAATCCCGAACAGCATCCACTTGGCTACGCTAGCAAGTCAGTACGTCCGTGTTCAATTATGTCCGTGTTCAATTGTTTAGTATTGACAAGTATCTACCTCGTTTTAAATGTAAGTACAATATGATGTTTCGGAGGTGACGAAATTTGTACACTTTATAAAGTTAGTGTACTGTTGACGCTGAGGTTGACGCTGTTGACGACAGCAGTGTGTGCTCTCAAGTATTCGGTGCATTATGATACGGGCTCAATGCATGTAAATAACGGGAAGAATGCATAATAAACAATGGACATTACTCTGTTCTGACAAAATATTCTAAATTGAAAATATGAATTAAATATTTTTTGTTTTATCTTGCAGAAAGCCAAGGTTACTACCGTGTGCTGTCCAACTATCCACTCGTGCCTTTCACCAGACAATGCAAATTTCAACCGTAAACCAAAAAGACGAGTTTATGAAAAACGAAATGTTGAAATGTTAGCAGTGGCAAGTTCCCTGAAGTTTAGATTATTTGGTTGTTTTTCAGAATAAAAAAACTGTTAATGGATAATTCACTTGCTTATTGGCATGGTCATATACACAATTGTCAGCCCATTATCTCAAGTTGTGTATCTGATGTAGTTCAGTGAGTACGAAGAGCTGGCAGGCATCATTGAAAGTGCCCATTTGAGTAAAGATTTGATGAAGCTATCTCCACTGGGACAGACCTACAGTATCGAGAGATACTAGAGTTTTGTGAACCACTTTGCTCCCAACAATTATCACTTTAGATATTATGATGGGATAAGAAACTGGTAAATGACAATTACTGAATTAGTCTGTAAGACATCAATTAACTTTCGATTTTGTGTTTGATAAATTTCGCTAAGCAGCACTTCATTTCAACGAAAATGCTCAATTGGCTCAGGCAAAACACAAATCTGCCAGTTTGATGTTCAACTAACCATTTCAAAGTCAAAACAAGGGCATCACGTGGTGAAGAAGATAATGCAGGATTGTACATTTGGTGAGGCCCTCCACCCACCCCACAAAAAAAAAAAAAAAAAAAAGCAGAACGACACAAAGAAAAACCCAATTTAAGTATAATATTGTAAGTATAATTCCTCTGCAATAATATTAAACCTGTTAAATTCAGGCTAAAACTTAGTTGTTGACATCACAAAGAAGACAGTCAAAATGTAAAATAAAAACATTTATGACGTAAAGTTAATGTGAGAACCACTCGAACAGCTTGACCAAAATTTGACGTAGTCAAATGATTTGTCCACAGAAGTAGAACAACTGAATGCCAACAAGGGAAGTATACCTATTTTTCAGAAACACTTTCACGATGAGGCACTTGCACATTTAACCAAGAGGATGAAGGAGTAAACCAGGAAAGCAGTATCTGTATATGAATGAAGTAATGTAATTTCCATGTTTCAGGGTATGTGGAATGCCTGTTAGAAGAGCTCCGGACCCTCTATGTGGATGCGGACCTAACAACTTCCTCTGCTAACCCCCAAGCACCACCACCTCTCAGCAGCCAGTACACAAAACCAAGCAAAGACTTGTCTATTCGGAATCATTTTTCAAGATTTTCAAATCAAAGCTTTGAAATGAAATATTTTGAAAATTTAAAAAAATTACAAATTTGAAGAAGTCAATTTCAAAACTGTGTCCGGTTTGTTAAACTGAAACTAAATTCTATCCTGATGGAACTTCAGCGGCAGATGTTTTATGTTACAAAATTCTGACGCATGCTGATTCACCAGTCGTGTTGCGTGACGCAAAAAAGTAATGCATTAGTCTGGTCTGTTCAATAGTCATTTTATCAAATTGTGTGAACCTCTGTAAATATGACCTCCATAGAGAAAGCAAGGTGGCATACTGTGGATTTGAACTCTCCAGCTCCTAATTACATTTTATGTAATGAAACGATATCATATTTAGCATGTGCATATACAAATGTTTACTGTTTAACATGTTGCTGTATTAGGTTAATCTTGACAAAACCGTCCTGAACAAAGGATAGTTTCACCTTCGGTGGTTTGTAAAAAAATAACTTTAATAACATTTTCAGTGCTGTCATACTTACAGATGAAATCACAAATTCTTCAACCATTTCGCTTACTCTAATTAGAGTCCCTTGAAAGCCAAATTTTGCACCAGAACAACAAAAGACATTTTAGAGTCGAAACTGTGACATAATGGCAGCAATGTCCATCAATTATTAGTCCAGGATCAACACCCACTCTATACTTTCATAAAAAGAAAAGGGTAATGATCATTAGCTGGGCATAAATCCTGTGAACACAGCATCATCTTCAAGTCCTGGGGGTGGAACTTCTGCTCGGATTCTCTGTACAGCACATGAAGGTATAACAACCCTGTTGCTCTTGCTGAGAGGCCACCATCTCACCAACGATCCGTATGCCACGTGGCAATTTCTTTCATGTGCTTCTGTGAAGGCGTTTCTGCCATAATGGTATTGAAAGACATGTCAGGCTGTCTCCAATACAAATGGGTTTGGGCAGACTCGGTGAAAACCTTCGTGGTTAACAATGGAAGCCAAGGAGGTTCCATCCAACTTCCGAGCGGGTTCTGTAATTTCCTTACAGCACCAGCATTCTCTCTGGGAAGGCATTGGCTGGTAATTTCCACATTTTCACCTGGGCAAAAAACATAATCAGTTAAAATAATGTTATTTGTTTCGTTTTAAGCATAAAGTTGTATTTCATTACTATCTTTTGCTCGCCAAGATAAGGCTGAAATAATGCCGCTGTGGTGTAAAGACCTATCATTTATTCATTCATTATCTTCAGACTTCTTCTTTTCCTTTCGGCTTGTCCCGTTAGGGGTCGCCACAGCATGTCATCTTAGATGAACGCATATTTTTTTGGCACAGTTTTACGCCGGATGCCCTTCCTGATGCAACCCCTCTGCATTTAGCCGGGGAGAGAAGCTTACATGACCAAGTACAAACCAGGGCCTAACAAACTTAGCTTCCGAGATCTGACAAAAACAGCCATAAATGTTGAACTGACAGCATTGATGCATTCATTTTAACTTAAAAGTGAAAACATGACATACTTGAAGGTATGCAAAACTACCTTAACAATAATTATGAAATGGACAATGTTATAGTTGTGATCTTTAAACGCAGAATGAAACCGAAGGTTTCGATTTTTGTTTCATGCCGTCTCATTCACTAGAACAACAACAACAAACGGCTCACTGTTGTATGCAAGCAGCATCAGACGTTTAAATGTGTTTGAATTTGATTATTTCGTCAACAAGGTGTACAGTAGATTTCTTGAGGCACCTACCAGTCTGTGTTTTGGGTAGGAAGTTCCAGGTCAACCTCGTCAGGTCTCACCAAATACCGTCCTTGTGTTCCATTCGTCAACAACGGTTTGAACAAATATGGTTGAATTATACCCGCGTGGGATGTTTTTCAAACATGGGAACAATTAGAATATTCCTCCTCTTCAGTTCCTATCTCTTCCACGGAGCATTCCACAAAAACTTCTTCATCACTGCTGTCTTTCTCCTCAAGATCCCACTCACCGCGTGTATGACTGTTTGTATGGGAAGGCATTTTCTTTGCTGGGGTTGTCTAGACATGACGTCACACGGAAGCTGCTTCAACAGAGCCTCGGTATGAAACACCCACTGGGGGCATTCGGATTCCAAAGAAAATGTACACTTTGGCACTAATTTATTTCATTTCTGTTGTGTTGAGAATTTTTCCAATATTTTTTTATGAAAAATTAGCTATGTTTGTATGATATATCAATAAAATATATGTCCTCTGGATTACAACTTTCAGCATAGGTGCCAATCCACACACTGACGGTGCTGGCAATGCAGTCAGTGAAAAGCATTATGAGAACCCTGAAGTCATTGCGGTGACATTTTTAACTACTGAATTGTAGGTGAATAAAATTAAGTCAAACGTTTTTTACTTGAATTTGCACAAGCGAATAAGGTTGGTATTTGTAATGCTTGAGTTTAAAACGGTGGCTTTGCAATCATGTTCTTTGTATCGTCAAGCAATTTGGTGACTTACCAGTTGTATGAGTTGAGATTACTTATGGTTTATTTTTTCTGCCGAGACTAAGAGCACAATTGACCTCATGGAAATCACAACTATCACATGTGTAGGTAACAGCATTAAACTGAGGATACATGCTAAGCTCCATCCTGAAGATGTGCAAACGAAGGTGTATGTAAAAAAAAAAAAAAACTAGCTTGTAATTGGACATTAATTTACTGATGAAACTGAAGGTAAGTCCTGCAGAGCTAAAACAAATTTTCTGACAGGGCCTTGCGCTTCCTTCTTTCACTTGCAAATGAAAACCTCAAACGAAATACATTGCTTAAATTTTTCACAAAACGAGGATGGAGAACGAACACAGTCCAGTGTTCTACATTTCTTCATCTTTGTTGAACGAACCAGGCAAGGCAGGGAGGATGAAGACAGTGCATTGTAGAGGAGGAAAAGACGGACACAGAGAGCATTAATAAAACATGGATGCATGATTTCCCAACCTCAAAGAAGCGAACACAGGAAGGCACACTCCCAGAGCAGAAGCTGAGGTTCAGCGCAGGGTAAAGGGAACAGTAATCGCTAACTAGCAAAACACTGCAGTATACTAAGCTGTAGGGCACAGCCACATTCTCTGATCACACTTAGAAGCATTAATTTGACTGCTTCCACAAGCCTGGATGACATGTTCTGCCATTTTATTCATGCCATTTCAAATGTTTCCCCCATCTTTTGTTCCCCTTTTGCTTCAGGCTGAATGAGAGAGAAGAGAGTGGTTCTCATAGTTTTGAAGAAGGTGGGGATGAAGAAAGATGAGAAAGTTTACCACCATATCTGAAGAGCTATTTTAAGGAAATCCAAGCCTCTGCATCATCATCTTCCTCATTCGTTTTGGTTTGTCATCAACGTCATTTAAACCTCAACATGAGCAAGGGTGGTCACACACTTTGCCACATGGGTTACCCACTCAGGCCAAGAGAGACACACAAGCAAAGATAAACAGTACTTAAGTTTGAAGGCTTCCATTTTTAAACAACTGTTTAAAGCTGAAGGGAACTGAAATCACTGAAAGAACTAAAGCCACGGCAAAGTTAAAAACACTGCATAATTCAAATTTGGAACTGCATACATTTTAAAACATGGGGTCTATGTGGACTAGTGTGTGTGAGTTTTCCACTTCATCTGAGAGCAACTGAAGCTACTAAAGTACTTAGGGAACAATGGAAATAAACACAGTAGCACTTTTTGATGTGCCTCAAATATTGTTTGTTAAATTCATATGCCATTGAACAAACAGCAATGGTGTGGCCCTAACATCACAGTGTCCACAGTGAACATTCAACGCTGTCGGTGAGTTTGAACTCAGCAAAAACCATTGACCGTTGACTGTACCCTGAGGGACACCACAGCACACGTTACAGTATCTTCGCAGGATATACATCTAGGAGCATTTCACCGATGCTGGAATAATTGTGAGAGCCTGCTGAAAATGAACTTGTTTTGGGGGACCAAAACATTTTGACGGCACCTGAAAATGCTGCAATAAACATTCATTGCTGTCGGTGGGTTTACATGAGAATAACTCACTGATCAATGAATGCAAACTGCGGTAAAATGTCTGAAAACCTGATCCACCACTGAGAAGATTACACTGAAAAATTTGGTTATAATGGGTGATAATAAAAATAATGTGGATAAAAGAAATAAGAATATAGTGGTGTTATAATCTAAAAATGAAAAACATGTCACTTGATTGAGACCATTAATATTTGCTTCTACTGTTTGGTGTGAGAACACCAGTACTGTGATTGTAGGAATTTAATGTGACAAGAGGATAAGCGGTTCAAAAAGATGTTCATTGCAATAAAATATATCGTCAACAGCAAAAATGGAGAACAAAATATGGCAAACAGAAGAAAAACGATTCCAATAACATGCCTCATTAATCCATCCATCCATTCATTTTCTACCGCTTGTCAGAGATCATGTTGTAGGGGCAGTAGCTTTAGCGGGGACTCCCAGACTTAGCTTTCCCCAGCCACTTTATTCAGCTTTTCCAGGAGGATCCCAAGGCATTCCCAGGCCAGCTGAGAGAAATAGTCTCTCTAGCACGTCCTTGGTCATCGCCGGGGTCTCTTTCTGGTGGGACAAACCCGGAACACCTCACCAGGGAGGTGTCTGTGAGGCATCCAAACCATATGCCCCACCCACCTCATCTGGCTTCTCTCAATGCGAAAGAGCAGTGGCTCCTCTTTTAGCCCCTCCCGGATGAATGATCTTGTCACCCTATATCAAAGGGAGAGCCCAGATACCCTGTGGAGGAAACTCATTTCGGCTGCATGTATTTGGGATCTTGTACTTTCGGTCATGACCTGCAGCTCGTGACCATACATGTGGGTAGGAACATAGATTGACAGGGAAACTGAGAGCTTCAGCTTTCGACTTTGTTCCTTCTTTACCACGACAGACCAATACAAAGTCAGGATCGCTACAGACACTGCACAGATCAGCCTATCGATCTCCCGCTCCATTCTTTCCTCACTTGTGAACAATACTCCAAGATACTTGAACACCACAACTTGGGGCAGGATCTCATCCCCCGACCTGGAGAGGGCACTCCACCCTTTTCCGACTGAGGACCATGGTCTCAGATTTAGAGGTGCCGATTCTCATCCCAGATGCTACACACTCAATTGCAAACCACTCCAGTGAGAGTTGGAGCTCATAGCTTGATAAAGCCTACAGAACCAGATCATCTGTGGAAAGCAGATATGCAATACTGAGGTCACCAAACTGAACCCCTTTATGCCTTGGTTGTGCCTAGAAATTCTGTCCACAAAAGTTATAAATAATCGGTGACAAAAAGCAGCCTTGGTGTAATAAATATCACTGGAAAAGAGTCTGACTTACTGTCTGCAACGCATACCAAAAATTGACACTTGTCATACGGGGACCAAAAAGCCCATATCAGAGGTCCAGTACATCAAACTCCTGGAGCACCCCAACAGGACTCTCCGAGGGACACAGTGAAAAATCTTCTCCAAACCCACAAAATACATGAACACCAGTTGGGCGAAATCCCACGGACCCTCAAGAACCCTGCCGTGGGTGTAGAGCTGGTCCATTGTTTCATGGCCAGGACGAAAACCAGATTGCTACTCCTGAATCTGAGATTTGACTTCCCGACAGATCCTCCTCTCCAGCACCCTGAATAGGGAGGCCGAGGAGGTTGATCCCCCTGTTGTTAGAACACACCCTTCAGTCAACCTTCTTAAAATAGGGGCACCAACACCCCAACTACATTTAGTCAGAACTTCTTGACCTCACACACCAGCTCGGAATCCTTCACTGCTAGAGAGGTGCCGTTTCATATCCCTTGCGACAGTTTTGTAGCCGGGCATCGGATTGCCAAGGTGCCTGCCTTCAACCACCACCCAGCTCACAGTGCATCCGACCACAACGGCCCCACCCACAAGTGGAGAGCCCATAGGAAATGGGACGAGCATCTGCCTTTCAGCCTGTGCAAAGCTGGGCCCTATCAGTGGACGCCCAGCCACCAGGCACTCACCTTCAAGCCCCACCTCCAGACCTAGCTCCAGAGGGAGGCCCTGTGATCTGCATCGAGGCACAGGAAACCTAGATCCATTATTTGTACTCGTCATGGGGGTTTACGGAGCAGAGCTTTTTCTGGTCCCTCACCTAAGACCTTTTATGCCATGGGTGACCCTACCAGGGGTGTGAAGCCCCACGACAACTTAGCTCCTAGGATCATGAGGATACAACCTGACCCCTATTAATTAAAAGATAAATAAAATAAAAAAGCTGGGAAACTATAGAGCGTTGGACTCACAGTTCCGATGGTTCAAATCCTGGCCCGCATGTGTGGAGTTTGCATGTTGTCCCCATGTCTGCATGGGTTTTCTCCGGACACACCGGTTTCCTCCCACATCCCAAAAACATGTTAATTGGAGACTCTAAATTGCCCCTAGGTGTGGCTGTGAGTGTGACTGTTGTCTGTTTCTATGTGCCCTGTGATTGATTGGCAACCAGTTCAGGGTGCACCTGCCTCCTGCCTAATGACAGCTGCGATAGGCTTCAGCACTCCCACGACCCTAGTAAAGATAAGCAGCTCAGAAAATGGATGGATGGATGAAATTAAAAAAACGCATAAGCTCCATTTTGGATTATGTTGATGCAATAAAGATACCTGTATTGTATTCTCATTTTCAATACACAAAAAAAAAAAAAAAACAGAACAGTCACGAGAAAATAAAACAGATCTGTATAAAATATTTGAGTGCTCTGCTGCTTCTCTCACAGTAAAAATTAAACCTGGTGATCTTGACTGACTTTTGGACTCACTAAAATGGAGCCCAGTTATGCAAAGACAAAGAAAAGTCATGCACTTGGTTCCAAGCCAAGTGTTTCCATATGGATGCGGAGTTCATTGGGTCCAGGTGGCACATGGTCGCATACATAACATGGAAATCTAGCATGCATCTAACTCCCTCTGTTGGCCTGAAATAAGCACGAGCAATTTGACCTTAGTTGCTGGCACTGCACTGATTTGGGGGTTCTATGGTGACTTAACTGCACATCGTCCGATGCAAAATAATAATGAAAAAAAGCATAATATATTAAATACTCTGCTGTATCATTTGACTAAATTCCATGAAGAACTGGGGTTTTTGCAAATTATGAACCAACAATGTTGCATATTTTATTAGGATACACATGAATCGTGTGCAATGCATCCATCCATCCATTTTCTGAGCCGGTTACCCTCAGGAGGGTTGCGGAAGTGCTGGAGCCTATCGCATCTGTCATCGGGCAGGAGTGCTGTACACCCTGAACTGGTTGCCAGCCAATTGCAGGGCATATGGCAGACAGACAGAAAATGGTCGTACTCAGAATCATACCTCGGAGCAATTTAGGGGCTCCAATTAATGCATGTTTTACGGATGTGGGAGGAAACCGGAGTGCCCGGAGAAAACCCAAACAGGCACGGGGAGAACATGCAAACTCCACAGAGGGAGGGCCGGGATCGAAACGTGGTCATCAGAACTGTGAGGCCAACACTTTACAGCTGCACCACCGTGCCGCCCAAAACCATATATGTATATCTTAAAACACAGGCGTGCGACTTCCGATCGGTTTTGTGCTGGAGGGTTACATATACATACAGTAATCTCCTGTTCATATCATAACGGTTTACTTTGGAGGCTCCAATTAATGCATGTTTATGGGATGTGGGAGGAAACCGGAGTGCCCGGAGAAAACCCATGCAGACACGAGGAAAACACGCAAACTCCACACAGGCGGGGCCGGCACCCGGATCCTGGTGCTCAGAACCGCGAGGCCGACGGATTACAGCTGTGTCACTGTGCCTCCATGTAAAAATTGGTTGAAATTATTGATGGGAAAAACAGAAAGGTGTGTTCATGTGCTGTACTAGGCAGCTGCTAATAGTTAACCATGGCATATAAATACTCACCAAAGAAACATGATAATCTCCCTGACTCCCTTCTGCAGGTATTTTTCAGAAAGTGTGTGCATGCATGTGTTTGTGTGTTGCATAATTCCAGGGGTGATGCAAAAACTCAATGGGTCAAATAATCCTGATATAGATTAAATATCTACATTATATGTTTGATTTTTATACAAATCAACTGTAATGGAACATTTCAAGTATGGATTTGAATTATTTAACTGATTCTTTAATTAGATTTGAGTGTTCATGAAGCTGGCGGCACATTGACGCAACTGTTAGCCTCCGTGAGCACGACTATTGTCTGTCTCCATGTGCCCTGCGAGCGGCTGGCAACCAGTTCAGGGTATACCCTGCGTCCAGCCCGATGCCAGCTGGGATGGGGTCCAGCACTCCCATGCCCCTCGTGAGGATAAGTGGCTCAAAAAATGAATGGGTCGATGGATGTTCATGAAACCAAGTGCAAAAACATTTTTATTTCTGGTACAATAGATTTCATTTTTACCAACCCCTATCTCAAACAGTTAAACTCACTTTCTACGCACTCCATTTAAAATAAAAGCCCAACATTATTTACTTAATATTGTGGAGCAAATCTGATCATGGTTCAGACTGTATGAACATCTGAAAAATAAATAATAATGAAATAATCTCACTCGATGTATGTTTTAGATGACTAGAACTTAATCTACAAAATACTGTTGTGTTAAAAACAGCTGTTGCTAAGGCAACTATTTGAACCCTGACCTAGGGTTCTGGTCATTGAACGGGGGTCTCTGAATTCGCACCCCTCTTAGAACATTGACAAGGCCTGCCTCAGCCCCCCTTGACCTCAGCGTCACCTTTACCCGATGCATGCACTCAGGCATCCTAAGGGTAGAATAGGGCCAATAACAGCGTGATTCACCACAACTAGAAGCCCAACTCGTCAAGTTTACAACCCTATCAAGTTTGGCTTCATAAATCCACGACTCCTCCTGCTGTACACAACAATGGTGGCTATTCACTCGGTGTGCAGGATTAATAGTTCTTGTCGGACTTCCTTCCACTTTTTCACCCCTACACCTCTGATTTTACTCTGGCAAATTTATCAATGGAGAGATGAGAAAGGCTGGAGAAGAACTCCAGATAATCAGCGAATCATGTTGAGGTCAGCGTTTTCTGAACTGTGTTCAACCTCTGACTCTTTCTGTATGCCACCTCACACTGCAATGGTAAGCATTTGAGTCCTGAGTGAACTTCGCCAGAACCTGGACCTTAACATTGGACCATCACGTCACCCCTGCCTTCTTGCTCCAAGTCTCTCCCCGAGTGGGACGCATATCTGGCATCTTTAGAACCTACACTGCGAGTGTGTACTTGGATTGCATTATGCTGACTTTATGATAATGGAATTAGTATATTAGTCAAATTATAATGGAGCAAACCATTAATATATCAATAACAGTTTTCTGCCAATTGATATAATAAATGAATGTCAGAACTGGCTTCCATTGTTTTATTTCAGCTGTTCTTGTTATGAACACGGGGCTTGACCAGGCAAATTGGCATTACTGTATTTTTTTGTGTGTTCATACTCCCCTCTTGTGGATATCACATGGAAGTGTTTCCCTGCCAGTAAATTTATCATGTTCATGTTACCACTAGATGAAGCTCTCCATCTTATGGTAATGATGGGACACCTAAATAAGGGAAATAAATCACTTTATGTCTATAACACATAACTTTAGATAATTGATTAAGCAGTCAAAGTTTGTCCTGCCTCAATACCTTCCATCCGTTTTTGTTTAGGCCAAAACTGGAGAAAATTAGTTTTTAGAAACCTACCGTAATTTCTTGAAAATAATGCGCAAATTTTTCCAAAAATATTTTCGAAAAGTTAATAGAGCACATTATATTTAGGTATGGATGAAAAATAAAAAAATACAATCACATTGTATAGTTGTATACAGGTACATAGGGTACTAAAAAAAGGTATACATATACATTTTGATATGATATTCGATTCGATTTATATTTATTACGGTAATGTGTGCCCCCAACCTGAACTTTATGACCTCCTCGAGGAGCTTGCATTTTACAATTGTTAGCGTAGCATGTTTGTTGCTACTGCACTAAATATCAGAAATGACTGCCTGTGAGTTTGTTTTAACTTAAACCAAGACAAAAAAAAAAACGTTGACTACAACGGCTAGTTGTATAGCTGGTTTTAAAAGAAATGTGTTATGACTCGTACCGATGACGCCGCCAACCCGGAAGTAGCGTCGTAATCTGAAACAACGATAGTACGCCTCAATGGCTTCAGTTGCCCTCAAAACAATGTGAGCTCAAACTACGTAATACGAATGTCATGAACACGTTAAAAAAAATAAATAAATGGGAGAACGCACACAATTGAAATGGTCACCTTTTTTTAAAAAAATGTGGCCATTAACCTCTTTTCTACGTACTGTTTTGATAGCCACCTGACACGAAAAGAAAGCTGTGGTGTCAGGTGGGCGAGAGGCTGCGCTGCGGAACTGAAACTCTTAGGATTTCAAAAAATGCTTCCCCACAAACACCATGGCTGGCACACAGGATGGCATGCTGTGGGAGCAAAATAGAATCACTGTTCATTAATTCAGGAGGCACCAGAACTGGACCAAGTCACCGAAGGTAGCTATGATGGATATTTTTCAGATTGGAGATGAGCCAGATGTTGCTTATGAAGTCTTGGCCAAGGGTGTCTAACGTAGAGGATAAACTGTACTACGCACAAACGTTTTTTGCACAAATATTTAATGCAAAAAATGTTCACGTCAAATAGTGTTAAATATTTATTTAAGACTGTAATATGTGTTATCAACAGTATTAATAAAATGTTATGCCATCATTGAGCATTTATTTTAGTTGGTTGAGGGATTCTGTTCTGACAATTACAGGGACCAGGACAAGCGCATCCTGGGCCTGTCCCGAGATTAGATTACGGCTACATCAGCACGTGTACAATGATTATTATTATTAATGATCGTTGTACATGATTGTTTTTTGAAAAACAATACAAGTAGTACAAAACAAAACAAAACAAAATATAAATACAGATAATTCCCAATATTTTGAGCATATAGGTAGCTGCAAATTGGTGATGCACATTGTACAATGGTAGAGGGGTTTCCCTGATTTTTTTTAGGTCAACTTTGGGCTTTGCATTATACTTAAGGATCCATTATGCTTGAGAAATTACGGTACTTTTTTCCATGGCAAAATTAAATTGATCATTTTTTTAAAAAAGCATGGCATATTTTTTTCATTCCACAATAATGTGGTTTTGCTGCATTATTCTTTATTATCTTAATTCAGTCGACAAATATGGATAAGTCATTGATAGAGATATATGATGGATAGATACATAGATAAATTGACAGATTAGGTACAGGAAATAGGTAGGTAAATTGGTGAATGACTTACCCATGCTGTCGTTTTCAGGCTCTAGTGAGTGGTCCCCATAAAAAACTACAAAAAAGAAGAAGAAAATTTAGTGGTGCTAGCAACACAGAGTTATACTGAAAAATTAATGATGACAATAGTTTATGCCCAATTAATGAGATGCACAGTGTAATGCGTCTGTCTCAACTGAAGCTACACAAATGGTGAAAGGCGTCAAGCTGGTGTGGGAATCTTTCTAATTTATAGTTATTTGCCTAAGAAAATTCGAATCCCCTGTCATTCTGATTTACGGCAAACTACAACTGTCCACCAATCAAAAAACCTTGACGGCAGACTCTGAATAATGATAAATGAATTAACATCTCATCTAGATATCAAAATTGAAGCAGAAGATAGACATTTTAAGAAGTGTTTTAAAAACAGGTAAGAAGCGATCACTAATCTGTTGAGGCAGTTTGTTAGTTTGTTCCATATTTTTTAAGGAAAAACACCAAAGCCTTGCTCCCTCTGAACTTAAGCCTCATTTTTAGGCACAGAGCAGCTGGCCATCTGACCGAGAGAGTGAGTATGCTACCAGGGGCGTTGGCTGGCCGGGATTCGAAAAAGTAGCAAAGTCCCACAAGTTCTACCAGGGGTGTTGGGTAACGGTGCTACCAGGGGCGTTGGGCAGCATTTGAAAAATGTACGAGTGTGGTTAGTCATGCTTGCAGATAAAGTTGAGGGTGTTATTTGCGATGGAATCTCAAGCCCTTAAAATAATTTACTGGATTAATATAACATAACTGTAAATTAAAAAGAAAATAAACAAATACATAACTAAAATGGAAAAAAATTTCAAACTCAGAAAGGATCATTTGCAATTTCAACTGATATTAGTAGAACATGATATAAAATGGTATTTCAATTTTTCATGAATAAATATTCTTGATCTGACAAACTTTACCCGAAGAAAGGTTAAATGCAGTGGCCTGTCAAGAAATAAACATGAACGGTCTGTACCCGCAGTGTTTTTGAAGACGCTGAAAGTTTAGTTCAACATAATTGGCGTTAGGGGCAACAAGGTAGCGATACATTGTAACAAATATTCTTGTTGGCAATCGTGATGGATTGTTGGGGGGGGGGGTGAGCATGCATCATGGGACTGCCATAAATAGGAGGCCAGCTTGCTAGAACGCGCCTTTATGTGCATGCGCTCGAAGTATTGGCCACACCTAAATCAAGCGACAAGGTGGATGATAGTTGAACGTCTTTTTTTGGGGGGAGGGGGGCACGCCATCACACTCCCTCGCAATCGACGCAATATGCACCCCTGGTGTAACTGAATTTCCTTTGACATGGCTCATTATGTTGATGACCTTCGACATAAATGCGCTCGCAGTACGTGAAGCAGCTCTGAACATGTGCTTTCAGCCTAACTTCCGTACATGCTCAGTACGGTTAACTTTCATTTCCTGTTTCCAGCTGAATACTGGTTGTTTTGGAGCAGGCTTGTTTAATTAACAACATTATTCAATAAACACGTAAATTAATGTCAAGACTACACAAAATATGCAACGTCTTTCAATATCTATTTTTACTACTTGTAACAAACTACGTCCGTGATTTTTCGTGCTCGACAGTGCAGACTTGCAAGCACGGAGGCGCAAGAGCGCGTTCTCACTCGTCAAATGTGAGTGACTGAAGCATGAAGAAGCTTGGAGTAGTAGGTCAGCACAAGACCTTTTCATGATTTTCAAGCATCCATCAATCTATCCATTTTTTACCGCTGATCCAAGGTTGGGTCACAGGTGCAGTAGCTTCAGGATGAAGAGCAAAACTTCCCTAACCCCAGCCACTTCATCCAGCTCTTCCAGAGGATCCCAAGATGTTCCAAGGCCAGCAGATACACATAATACCTCCAACATGTCCTTGTATGTGTCGAGGGTCTCCTCCCGGTGGGACGTGCCCAGAACACCTCACCAGGGAGGCATCCGGGACACAACCAAATCAGATTTCCCAGCCACCTCAACTGGCTCCACTCAATGTGGAGGAGCAGGGGTTCAACTCTGAGGCCCTCCTACGTGACAAAGATTCACACCCGATTTCTAAGGGAGATCCCAAACACCCTGCGGAGGAAACTCATTTTGGCAGCTTGTATCCAGAATCATGTTCTTTTGGTCATGTTACACAGCTCATGATCATAGGTGAGGTAGCAAAGTAGATTGACCAGTAAACTGAGAGCTTCTCTTTTTGACTTAGCGCCTTCTTTACGACAACGGACAGATACAAAGTTTGCATCACTCCAGATGCACAGATCTGCCTCTCGAACCCGCTCTCGTCTTCCCTCACTCATGAAAAGAGCCCAATATACTTGAACTCCTCTACTTGAGGCAGGACCTCATCCCCGACCTGGAGAGGGCATGCCACTCTTTACCGACTAAGGACCATGGTCTCAGATTTGGAAGTGCTGATTGTCATCCCAGCCCCTTCACACTTGGGTGCGAACCACTCCAGTTATAGTTGGAGATTATGGCTTGATGAAACCAGCGGAACTACATCATTTGCAAAAGCAGGGATGCAATACTGAGGCCAGTAATTCAGATCTCGCTAAACCTTGGCTGCGCTTTGAGGTTCTGTCCATAAAAGTTATTAACAGAATCAATGTCACTGGACAGCTTTGGAGGATTCCAACTCTCACCAGAAATAAATTACCATACTGCCGACAATGCGGAGCAAACTCTGACACCGGTCATACAGGGACTGAACAGCCAGTATTAGGGGGTTTGGTATCCCATACTCCCGAAAGACCCCCCACAGGAATCTCACATGGACATAGACAAACAGCTTCTCCAAGTCCACAAAACACATGTAGACTGTTTGGGAGAACTCCCATGCACCCTCGAGAACCCTGCCAAGGGTGAAGAGCTGGTCTACTGTTTCACGGCCAGGTCAAAAACCACATTGCTCCTCCTGAATCTGAAATTCAATTCCGATGGACCTTACTCTCCAGCACCCCTGAATAAACCTTGCTAGGGAGGCTGAGAAGTGTGGTCTCCCTGTAGTTGTAACAAACCCTCTTTCCCCCCTTCTTATAAGGAGGACCACCACCCCAGTCTGCAAATCTAGAGGTACTATCCCCGATGTCCATGCGATGTCTCAAAGGAGTGTCAACCAGGGCAGTCCCACAACATCCAGAGCCTTTAGGAATCTCACCCACCCCCTGGGCCATGCCACCGAGGAGCTTTTTAACCACCAAAGTGTTATGTGACAGAAGAGTCTCTGCTAGGATGAAGGGTAAAATTTATAAAACAGTGGTGAGGCAGGCCATTGTGTAGGGATTAGAGATGGTGGGACTGAAGAGACAATAGGAATCAGAACTCGAGGTGGCAGAAATGAAGATGTTGAGGTTCTCGCTCGGAGTGAGCAGGTTGGATAGGATTAGAAATGAGCCAATTAGAGGCACAACCAAAGTTGGATGCTTTGGAGACAAGGTTCGAGAGAGCAGACTTTGATGGTTTGGACATGTCCAGAGGCCAGAGAGTGAGTAAAGTGGTAGAAGGGTGCTGAGGATGGAGCTGCCAGGCAAAAGAGCGAGAGGAAGACCAAAGAAAAGGTTGATGGGTGTTGTGAGGAAAGACATGAGGACAGTGGGTGCAAGAGAGGAAGATGCACGAGATATGTTTAGTTTGTTCAGTTTAAATGGAAAAAGATGACACGCTGTGGTGACCCCCAACAGGACAAGCTGAAAGGAAAAAAAGAAGATCAGACTGGATCTTCCCTCATCATTGGAACCAACTCACCACGAGGTGGTGATCAGTTGACAGCTCCACGCCTTTCTTCACACGAGTGTCCAAGACGTGACTGCAAACAAAGTCGATCATTGAACTGCAACCGAGGGTGTCCTTGTGCCAAGTGCATGTGTGGATACCCTTACGCTTGAACATGGTGTACGTTATGGACGATGATCATAGAAGTCCATGAACAGAACAGCGCTCAAATTCCAATTTCAAGGTCTCACTGTCATTGCCCACATGAGCATTGAAGACCATTGAGGCTGGGGTACACCACCTCATTCACGCGCACGCTCAGCAACAGGGCACCCCAAAGCTTATGTCCTCCCCTGCTCTTCTCGCTCTACACAAAGGACTGCACCTCATGGCATCCGACTGTCAAACGCCTGAAGTTCGGAGATGACACCACGGTCATCGGCCTCATGAAAGACAAATGATGTCGACATGTCTATCTATAGACAGGAAGTGGTGAGACTGGAACTTTGGTTTGGTCAGCACTACCTGGCGTTGAACAAGACTGTTGAGATGATTGTGGACTTCAGGAGACATCCTTCATAGCTGCCCCTGACGCTGTCCAACTCTCTTGTGTCAAGTGTCGCAACCTTCAAGTTCTTGGGAATTACAGTCTCAGAGGACCTGAAGTGGGGGGCGAACAACAATCCCATCTTCAAAAAAGCCCAGCAAAGGATGTATTTCTATCACTTCTCTGGGTCGGGTCGTGGGGGAAGTAGCTTCAGTGGGCATACCAAGACTTCCCTTTCCCCAGCCACTTCTTCCAGCTCTTCCAGAGGGATCCCGAGGCGTTCACAGACCAGCCGAAAGACATAGTCTCTCCAGCGTGTCCTGGGTCGTCCCCGGGGTCTCTTTCTGGTGGGACATGCCCGGAACACCCCACCAGGGAGGCGTCCGGGACGCATCCGGGTCAGATGCCCCAGCTACCTTATCTAACTCCTCTCAATGCGGAGGAACAGCGGCTCGACATTGAGCCCCTCGCGAATGACCGAGCTTCTCAACCTATCTCTAAGGGTGAGCCCGGACACCCTGCGGAGGAAACTCATTTCGGCTGCTTGTGTCCGGAATCTTGCTCTTTCAGTCACGGCACACAGCTCATGCCCATAGCTGAGAGTAGAAATGTAGATTGACTGGTGAATTGAGAGCTTTGCATTTCAACTTTGCTCCCTCTTTCCCACAACGGACTGATACAAAGTCCGCATCACTGCAGACGCTGCATGATCCGTCTGTCAATCTCCCGCTCCATTTTCCCTCGTGAACAAGATCCCAAGATACTTGAACTCCTCCACTTGTGGGCAAGATCTCATCCCCGACCCAGAGAGAGTACGCCACCCTTTTCCGACTGAGGACCATGGTCTCAGATTTAGAGGTTCTTATTCTCATCCCGGCCGCTTCACACTTGGCTGCGAACCGCTCCAGTGAGCGTTGGAGAGCACGGGTTGATGAAGCCAACAGAACCATATCATCTGCAAAGAGCAAAGATGTGATGCTGAGGCCACCAAACCGAACACCCTCTATGCCTCGACTGCACCTAGAAATTCTGTCCATAAAAGTTGTGAACAAAACTGGTGACAACAAGCAGCCTTGGCGGAGTCCAACTCTCACTGGAAACGAGTCCGACTTATTGACAGCAATGCGGACCAAACTCTGACAGCGGTCGTACAGGGACCGAACAACCCGTATCAGGGGGTTATACCTGGTACCCCATATTCCCGAAGAACACCCCACAAGACTCGCCGAAGGACACGGTGAAATGCCTTCTCCAAGACCACATAACACATGCACACTGGTTGGGCAAACTCCCATGCACCCTTGAGGATCTTCCCGAGGGTGTAGAGCCGGTCCACTGTTTCACGGCCAGTATGAAAACCACATTGGTCCTCCTGGATCTGAGATTCGATTTCCTGACAGACCCTCCTCTTCAGCATCCCTGAATAGACCTGACCAGGGAGGCTGTGGAGTGTGATCCCCTCCCATTGGAACACACCCTCTGGTCCCCTTTCTTAAAAAGGGGACCACCACCCCAGTCTGCCAATCCAGAGGCATTGTCCCCAATTACATCCAGATGTTTCAACCAGGACAGCCCCACAATATCCAGAGCCTTTAGGAACTCCGGGCGAATCTCATCCACCCCTGGGGCCCTGCCACCAAGGAGCTTTATAACCACCTCGGTGACCTCAACCCCAGAGATAGAAGATTCCACCTCAGAGAAGTCAGACTCAGCTTCCTCATGGGAAGGCATGTTGGTGGAGTTGAGGAGGTCTTTGACGTATTCTCCCCGTCGACTCACAACATCCCGAGTTGAGGTCAACAGTGCAACATCCCACTATACACAGTGTTGACGGTGCACTGGTTCTCCCTCCTGAGACGCCGGACGGTGGACCAGAATTTCCTCGAAGCCATCGTGAAGTCGTTCTCCATGGCCTTACTGAACTCTTCCCACGCCCAGGTTTTTGCCTCAGTGAACTGAAGCTGCCTTCCGCTTAGTCGGCCGGTACCTATCAGCTGCCTAGGGAATCCAGTAGGCTAAAAATGTCAGATAGGACTCCTTCTTCAGCTTGACAGCATCCCTCACTGTTGGTGTCCACCAAAGTGTTCTGGGGTTGCCACCACGACATGCTCCAACCACCTGACGGCCACAGCTCCAGTCGGCCGCCTCAGCAATGGAGGCGGGGAACATTGTCCACTCGGACTCAATGTCCCCCATCTCCCACAGAACATGAGCAAAGATCTTTCAGAGGTGGGGGTTGAAACTCCTTCGGACAGGAAAATCTGCCAACCATTCTCAGCAGACCCTCACTATACGTTTGGGCCTGCCACGTCGGACCGAGTGTTTCCCCACCATCGGAGCCAAATCACCACTTGGTGGTGATCAGTTAACAGCTCCGCCCCTCTCTTGACCCGAGTGTCCAAGACATGCGGTCGCATGTCCGATGACACGACTAGAAAATCAATCATTGAACTGCAGCCCAGGGTGTCCTGTTGCAAGGTGCACATGTGGACACCCCTATGCTTGAACATGGTGTTCGCTATGGATTAATGTTACGAAGAAAATGGTTCTCAGATGCGCTTTGGGAACATGCAATTCTGATGAAAGGTATCCTGCTATGTTGCAAGGGGCCCGGTTGATTCATTTTTCAAAGCCTAAAACAGTTTACAAAGTGTCTACAATGGATTAAGGCTTGCGGAACACCGTACATACAACTAAATCTGAACAATATCAACAAACACAAGGCTTTATGTTCGAAGGTAAGTGAGGGAGAAGTATCTTCTCTGAGTTTGATTGAATTATTATCAGTGGTTTAGACATTCCAGGAGAACAACTTTCACTTTGTTCGTGTATCACTGACCTGCTGAATGAAGTGTGTAATGTTTTTATGCCAAAGAGTCGGGTTAGTGAAACATAAATGCGCAATGTCATGCAAGAGAAATGTCTATTTGCCTATCTGTATCGCAGCAGAATTTTAAGACAGAGCACTAGGTTCGATTACGAACCAAGTGAAACTTTTTCATCAGGTGACAACGGTACTGACAGAGTTATTCACCAGTGTTTTAATGCACTTGTAGAAAATTGAACCTAACTCACTTATAAAGACAATAATGATATGACTCATTATCTTTCCAAGTAAAAAGTACTCACCCTGCTTTACATGCACAGTGCAATTACACAATTTTATCCTGTTGGATTTCAATATAAAGCTTGTGAGGCACCAACTTTTTTGCATTGATCACCAAAATTTCGCTGTAACTCTGAAATTGCGTCCTGTTCTGTTCAAAATCTTAATTCCGTGAAATAGTTGAGACCTCTTTGTAGAACTCTCTTGGACAAGTCTGACACATTTGGCAAAAAACATACCGCAATATTATCTGGAATATGCGATAGATAATCGACTTCAAACCTGTTCTGTTCAGTTGCCATTTTGGAAGCTTGTGGGACATGTCAACTGTAGCTAAGAGGGGCAGAGCTCAAGATTGCCAGTCGGAAAGGTCCATTAAGATGTTGCAGTAAAAAGATGTGCAGCAACATCAGAATAAGAATCAGTTTTGATGGCCAAGTATATAACAACACAAGAAATATTTCTCCGGCAGTCGGTGCCGCCCTGGTATGACATTCAGAACAAACAAAGAACAAACAAACTAACAAGAACAAAGAACAATAAATATTCAATAAATGGGAACAATTCTTTATAATACTCACAGTTGTGCAAGATGCAGTTTTCTTAATTTAGAGCAGTTAAGAGTGTGTCAATGGCCCACGTTGTGTTAGGCTTATACAGAGTGAAATTACCTATTCACGGTTCACCATTATAGACCAGTGCAATGACAATTGCGCAAATCAGTTTAACGTGACAAATCATGCTATAGTCTACAGTATACATTACTAATACTAATACTGATTGGACCAGCAGGATGTGAGGGTGTGTCCTAAGAACGGTGCAAGCCAGAAAATAGTCCGTTCGCTGATCAAGAATTTCATGACTTAATTGCAAGAGGGAAAAAAATGTTTGAATGCCTGCTAGTTTTCATTGCTACCAATAACCACCTACCTGACGGAAGGAGCAGGAAGAGCTGGTGGCTACGATGTGGAGGGTCCGAAAGGATCCTGCCCGCTCTGGTCCTAATTTGAGAACATAAAAGTTCTTTGCAAAAATACTCGTACTCAAACACTTTGCCTTTTCCCCTTTGCACTTCTCCAAGCAGGAGATCATGATGTCATGGTTCATCCAACCATACGTACATTTTCTGTACTGCTTATCCTCACTAGGGTCATGGGCATGCTGGAGCTTATCCCAGCTATCTTCGGGCGGGAGGCGGGGTACACCCTGAACTGGTCGCCAGCCAAATGCAGGCACCACATAGAAATACAACCATTCGCGCTGACATTCACACCTCCGGGGCAAGTCTTCAACTAACCCACCAAGTAAGTTTTGGGAATTTGGGAGGAAACAAGCATAGCTGGAGATAACCCACGCAGGGACAGGGAGTACCCCGCCTCTCACCCAAAGTTAGCTAGGATCGGCTCTGGCACACCCACAACCCGAGGGAAAACCAGCGGGCCAAAAAATGGATGGATGGATGATTTTGGAGGTAGAAGATTTTTAAATATGAAAGACTTTAATTTAGTGAAATGGTGGTTGAGCTTCTGCCTCAGAGTTCTGAGGACTGGGGTTCAAATCCCGGCCTAACATGTCTGGAGTTTACCTGCGTGGGATTTCTCCAGGTACTGTGGATTCCTCCCACATCCCCAAAACATGCATAGCAGGTTAATTGAGGAGTCTAAATGGTTGTTTGTTTATATATGCCCTGTGATTGGCTGGCAACCATTTCAGGGTGGCTGGGTTCATCTCCTACCCAAAGAACCCTGGGATAAACTCCGGCACTCCTGCGACCCTTGTGAGGAAATGTGGCTCAGAAAATGGATGGATGGATGGATAAATTTAAACATTCTGGATTTCCTTGTCAACATCACTGGACTATCACAAAACAACTAATAAAATTTTGAAAATCACCTTCTTCACCTCCAAATACGCCTCCATAAATTTTCCAAGCAACTTATCCTCAAAAGGATCGTGGGAGTGCCTGGAGACATTCTGCCTCACCACCAAATCACTCACATCCAGAAAGCTAGTTGGTGTGGTCTCTCAAAGCATCCGATCTCCCAATCTATATCACTGTACCATCCTCTCAATAGCTGCACCAGAGTCTCCACTAGCATATGTTTTCCCGAGAGCATACACCCACCCCAGCTCTGTTCCAACACACGTGCCTTGGTGGCCCACCATGAATAGACGTTTTGTTTTTATTTTACATAAAACACACCAACAGACTGTTGACAAGCATGTATGTGTGACTACCTCCCACTATGAAGATTCTGAATCTAACAGGTATGAATTTAAATAAGTTTTATTAAAACAGATGACTGAGCACACGATATGGTGTGATTCTGATTTGGGATAAACGGTATAACAAATTAATTTAAGTGCTCTCAATGAAATAAAATGTTTTTTTTTTCTGTTTCATATACTCTTATAATTAATAGACGTTATCCTGGTATATTGAATAATTTGGAGCAGTGGCGATTTCTGATGTGGCCAGTATGTGCAGCCAGTCAGGGTTGGGTGGGGGGAACCCCCACTTCATTGACCATCGGCCTGAGATAAGCTATTGACTGTCAGATCACATGGCGCATACACTTCGAAAATGTTTTATAAAAGTAAACCATGACAAAAACTTTGCCAATATGCCACCCGCTGTCAACGACCATATAGGGGGGTTATCAGGGGCTTGCCCAGGCCACTGCCCTGTGCGCAGCTGCCTACATCAGCCGCTCTTTGCCTGAGCCTCATTGTTCCTAATTATGCCATGTATTTAAGCCTTGTGTATGGTATTGCTTGTATCCAGTTCATTTTTTGAGACTGCATTAGTCTGCATGTGTGTAAGAGCTTCTTGTTGTGTATTCGCCTCGGCCAGCATTCCTGTGCCACCACAGCCAAGTCTAGTTAAGTCTTGGTTTTGCCCAGTAGTTATCTGAACTCATTTTCATGATTTTGGACCTTTCCTTTTGCCACATGTTTTTTTTTTCTTTTATTGGACTGCTTACCTGTTGTATGACCTCGGCCTGGAATAAAACCACCCTTGACATCATGTCACTGCCTCGGAGTCCAATGCCATGACGCATGCTCTTGACACAGGTGCTCCTGACAGGCATCGCATAGGGTGCATAAACTAAGGACATTATCTCTTTAGGAGGCAAATCTCCATCAGCACCCTCACACTGTTGAAATTCAGCAAAGGGGTGCATTTGCTGGCCATCGCACAGGACTGGTTGAAAAATGGACATGTATACACAAATGGATTAGTGCTTGTTTTACTCAAAGGGAAAATATAGGAATGTGATTTCAAGATTCATTTTTCACTGAAAATATTTAGAAGGCTATAACTCTTTAACTAACTCTAACTCATACAAGTTGGAAATGTTTTTGGTTTTAAATGACTCTCTCAACGAGCACAATAATTAAATCATTGACCTTTCAAATGTTAAAATTTAACGTTTGATAGGTTACAATCTTTTATTGCTAAACAAACTGATCCGTAATCCTTATGGTCAAAATCCTCCAGAAATAAAGCTATTATCAAAGACGTTTACGAGAATCGGACACTGTGTGAGTAGTCTGCACTGAAAACGACCAGTGTGTGGTCTCTGTTGCTAATCCTCATGATATCTTATTAACCATTATAGCCAGACGCGAAGAAAGCTTTAAGAAACAGCCAATAGAGCTGGTCTGCTGTGGCCCATTGTGTGCTAACAATGAAAGGTTGCATCTTTAACCTTTCAACTCTAAAACCTTCACATCTATTAGCTCCCCATCAAAAAAACATACAGGCTTGTTTCCCTTATATCTCCTCCATTATGTGTAAGCCAGAATTCTCAGTCCGGCATTTATTGCAGTGGTTCAGAACTGTATCAGACATTTAGACATGATGAGAAGGGTGGAGGGATGTTTTTATCTTTTTTGTAGTTTAAAAGCATTCCATTTTTTATGATTCATTTAAAAAAAAAAGGTGGGAAATATAATTAGTATGTAGTACAGTAACACTTAATTGGGTCTTTGCTTCCAGTCTTCAAGCTGGTAGCAGCTTAAACAGAAGGCTCTGACCGGCCCGATCGTAATTCAATAAATCCTGCTGATTTTGGACTGAATGTTGTGAATACTCGCCGTGGGACACTCCTGGCGACAACTTCAGTGGACTAAAACCACCATCTGTGCAACCTTACTCGTATCATTCACGTTGAAGCAGCTCGGCCTAAGTTAGCCTAGCCTTGCTGGGACCGCTAACAACAAAAGCGTCTGTTTTTCAATATTTACTGAGGAGGAAAACATCAAACACTAGTATCTACACAGCCTGCAAAACCTACGTATCGTATACAATGAGGATAGTGAGTGCCAATAAGAAGTTGCTTGCATGCTTATCGGCCTAGTATTCCGTAGCTTAGCTTGCTAACAACGAGATGTGCTTGTGATCAATTCGTGGATGTTGAAGAAACATCGAACGTGAGTAACTTCATAACTTATACAACAAGGGCCGTGAAATTTAACAAGTCTTATCTTAGCGCCCAAATTGGTATCGTATCATTCGCGTTGAAGCTGCTCGGCACAAGTTAGCCTAGCGCGCTAACGTTTTGCCTACACAGCGTATACAACGAGACACCAAACAATAATCGTCCACTCATCCTTGAACTACTAGTGAGGGCCATTGTGGTTTGAATCCCCTCCATCTACGTATCCTTTAAATCGCCATATCCTTTATAGTTTTAACACAGGTAGTATGTGATTTGTGTACCTTATGTGCAGACTGTGTTTATTGTAATTGCTTTCAATTAACCTTAATTTTAACATAGAGTAGGTAGTATGTAATTTGTGTATCTTTTGTGCTGACTTTGTTTATTTGATTGCTTCTATTTGATTATCTGCAGCCCGTTGGGCAGCACATTACTGTGCTACCTGTTGGCCGGTCCCAAGCAGAGGGTTGCGTCAGGAACGGCATCCGGCGTAAAATGTGCCAAACATATATGAGCATTCATCATACATTTAGGTCGTGGCTCGGGCTTCCTACACCTGCACCCGGAAATGTTAATCTACAAGGCCTAGGTAGAAATTCAGGCAATGCAGGTCGAAGACAAAAAAGAGGAGGAAAGCGGCTTAGTTGGAAGTAGAAGAAGAGGAATGCACAAAGCCTACTGCTGTATGTAGGGACTTTGAATGTTGGGACTATGACGGGAAAAGCTCAGGAGTTAGTTGACATGATGATTAAGAGAAAGGTTGATATATTGTGCATCAAAGAGAGGAAGTAGAAAGGAACTAGGGCTAGAAGTTTAGACGCAGGGTTTAAATTATTTTATCATGGAGTAGATGGGAAAAGAAATGGAGTAGGGTTATTTTAAAAGAAGAGAAATTGAGGGTATTGTGTATAATGTGATTAGTGGCTATGCCCCACAGGTAGGATGTGACTTTGAGTTGAAAGAGAAATTCTGGAAGGAACTAGACGAAGTAGTCCTGGGCATCCCAGAGAGAGAGAGAGAGTTGTGAATGGTGCAGATTTCAATGGACATGTGGGTGAAGGAAACAGGGGCGACGAAGAAGTGAAGGGTAAGTACGGCATTCGGCAAAGGAACTTTGAGGGGCAGATAGTGGTGGACTTCACTAAAAGGATGGATTTGGTAGTGCTGAACACTTATTTCCAGAAGAGAGTGGAACATAGAGTGACCTACAAGAGCGGAGGCAGAAGCACGCAGGTGGAATATATTTTGTGCAGACGGAGTAATCTGAAGGAGGTTACCGACTGTAAGGTTGTGGTGGGGGAGAGTGTACCTCGACAGCATAGGATGTTGGTGTGTAGGATGACTTTCGTAGTGGATAGGAAGACTAAGAAGACAAAGTAGAGACCAGAGAATCAGGTGGTGGAAGTTGAGAAAGGAAGAAGGTTGTGTGGCCTACCAGAAAGAGGTGAGACAGGCTGTAGATGAACAGGAAGAGCTCCCAGAAGACTGGAATACTACTGCCAAGGTATTCAGAGAGCCGAGGAGAGTACTTGGGGTGTCCTCTGTAAGGAAAGGGGGGAAGAAGACTTGGTGGTGGAACCCCAAAATACAAGAAGTCATCCAAGATAAGAGATTAGCAAAGAAGAAGTGGGACACGGAGAGGACTGAGGAGAGACGTAAAGAATACATTGAGATGCATCGTAGGGCAAAGGTAGAGGTGGCAAGGGATAAACAAGAGGCATATGATGACATGTACTCCAGGTTGGATACGAAAGAAGGAGAAAAGGAGCTCTACAGGTTGACCAGACAGAGGGATCGAGATGGGAAGGATGGGCAGCAAGTAAAGGTGATTACGGATAGCGATGGAAAGAGTACTTTGAGAAGTTAATGAATGAAGAAAATGGGAGAGAATGTAGAGTAGAAGACGCAAGTGTGAATGACCAGCAAGTGGCTTTGATTAGTAAGGGAGAAGTTAGAAAGGCACTGAACAGAATGAAAAATGGAAAAACAGTTGGTCCCGATAATATACCAGTGAAGGTATGGAAGCAATTTGGAGACGTGGCTGTGGAGTTTTTGACCAACTTATTCAATGGAATACTAGCGGGAGAGAAGATACCAGATCCCATTTTTAAGAACAAAGACGATGTTCAGAACTGTGTAAACTACAGAGGAATCAAGATGATGAGCCACACAATGAAGTTATGGGAAAGAGTAGTGGAGGCTAGACTCAAGACAGAAGTAAATATCTGCGAGCAACAGTATCGTTTCATGCCTAAAAGGAATACCACAGATGCCCTATTTGCCTTGAGGATGCTTGTGGAAAAGTACAGAGAAGGTCAGAAGGAGCTACATTGTATCTTTGTAGACCTAGAGATAGCCTATGACAGAGCACCAAGAGAGGAACTGTGGTACTGCATGCGCAAGACTGGTGTGGCGGAGAAATATGTTAGCATAGTACAGGAGATGTATGAGGGTAGCAGAATAGCGGTGAGATGTACCGTTGGTTTGTCAGAAGAATTTAAGGTAGGGGTGGGACTGCATTAGGGTTCCGCACTGAGCCCATTCCCGTTTGTATAGTAATGGATAGACTGACAGACGAGGTTAGACTAGATTGCCCTTGGACCATGATGTTCGCAGATGATATTGTGATCTTCAGTGAAAGCAGGGAACAGGAGGAGGAACAGTTAGAAAGATGGAGGTATGCACTGGAAAGGAGAGGAATGAAGATTAGCCGTAGTAAAACAGAATATATGTGCGTGAATGAGAGGGGCGGAGGAGGAAGAGTGAAGCTCCAGGGAGAAGAGATAGCGAAGGTGGACAACTTCAAATAGTTGGGGTCAACAATACAGAGCAAAGGAGAGTGTGGTAAAAAAGTGAAGAAGCGGGTCCAGTTGGCAGAAGGTGTCTGGTGTTCTATTTGACAGAAGAGTATCTGCCAGGATGAAGGGCAAAATTTATAAAACAGTGGTGAGGCCAGCCATGATGTACGGATTAGAGACGGTGGCCCTGAAGAAATAGGAAGCAGTACTTGAGGTAGCAGAAATGAAAATTCTGAGGTTCTCACTTGGTGTGAACAGGTTGGATAGGATTGGAAATTAGCTCATTAGAGGTCCAGCCAAAGTTGGATGTTTTGAGAGAAGGTGAGAGAGAGCAGACCTGCCAAGGGTGAAGAGCTGGTCTATTGTTTCACGGCCAGGTCAAAAGCCACATTGCTCCTCCTGAATCTGAAATTCAATTCCGATGGACCCTACTCTCCAGCACCCCTGAATAAACCTTGCCAGGAAGGCTGAGAAGTGTGGTCCCCCTCTAGTTGTAACAAACCCTCTTTTCCCCCTTCTTATAAGGAGGACCACCACCCCAGTCTGCAAATCTAGAGGCACTATCCCCGATGTCCATGCGATGTCTCAGAGGAGTGTCAACCAGGGCAGTCCCACAACATCCAGAGCCTTTAGGAATCTCACCCACCCCCTGGGCCATGCCACCGAGGAGCTTTTTAACCACCAAAGTGTTATGTGACAGAAGAGACTCTGCTAGGATGAAGGGCAAAATTTATAAAACAGTGATGAGGCAGGCCATGATGTAGGGATTAGAGATGGTGGCACTGAAGAGACAATAGGAATCAGAACTCGAGGTGGCAGAAATGAAGATGTTGAGGTTCTCGCTCGGAGTGAGCAGGTTGGATAGGATTAGAAATGAGCCAATTAGAGGGACAACCAAAGTTGGATGCTTTGGAGACAAGGTTCGAGACAGCAGACTTTGATGGTTTGGACATGTCCAGAGGCGAGAGAGTGAGTATATTGATAGAAGGGTGCTGAGGATCGAGCTGCCAAGCAAAAGAGCGAGAGGAAGACCAAAGAAAAGGTTGATGGCTGTTGTGAGGGAGGACATGAGGACAGCGGGTGTTCAAGAGGAGGATGCACGAGATAGGCTTAAATGGAAAAAGATGACACGCTGTGGCGACTCCGAACAGAACAAGCTGAAAGAAAAAGAAGAAGACACTAATACTTAATTAGGTAACTGAAAGAATACACCAGTTAAACATTCTTAAAGATATTTAACATATGCAACTTTTCAATGGAGACAGGTTCAGAATGTTAAAATACCAATACATAAAATAAGGAAATTGCTTAGTTTTAAATTGTACATTATAATTTTGGGAAAACAAAGCGGGTCAACTTTCCAAGCAATGTTTCTTTCTCATACAACATGATCCACATTACTCCCCAGAAGGCAGGCACCATATGGTGGCGTTGATGGTACAAGAGGCTGCAAGATGAAGCTTCAACCAAGATTTAAATGAAACAGATGTTGAATGTGCACTAAGTATCCCATTCTCAATCTGCAACTATGCATTAGCAGGGTGTGAAATCTCTTGTTGACATTCACAGCTCTTCTGTCAGTCCACAACTGTTCCGGTTTTCACTCACAGATGGCTGAGGTTACGGATGGTCACTCAAGAGTAACGCCAACTTGTTATCCAAGTAGGATGGCCTCTACCTGCCAGCATGGCAGAATCTGTCCTGGTTCTGTTCTCATCTAAACTCCTTGCAACTCTGTATCTCTGCTTTTTCAGGTGATCTTTCCCGAGTTTTAACACAATGTTACAAAAGATTGCCACATACAACTGCCTTGCTTTCAGGGTGATGACTCTTGTACACTGGCTGGTTTTCACAAAATGTTCAGTTTTTATTTTATATTACCTTCTTCAGTATTATAGTTGTTAGTCTTCCACCAACAAAGTGCAAAAAGCTCTATTAAATATAGGACAGGAATTCAGAATGTTCAGTGTGCAAAAGCACAGCAATGACAACCTTGGCCGGCTGACATTATGCTCACTGTCCCTGACCAAGTGGGTGGGCTGAAAGAAAAAGAAAACAGCTTTCAACCAATGTTCCCTCTAAGATGTACGCGTGCGCAATTGCCCACTGTTGATGTGGTTATTGCGTAGACATTCTGCGCTGCACAATAAATAAATAAATAAAACGTTAGAAGTACAATATGACATAAAACTATGTGGATGTGGATGTGTAATTGTGACGAGCTGGATCCTATTCACATACGTACTTAAGGTCCCAGTTAACCAATGTTTGCAATGACAGCGTCCTTTTGCGTTGTCCACCACCAGTGTTGAGTTAACAAAGCGGTCTGGGGATCATAGAGCAAAGACGAGCAAGACACAGTACTTATGTTTACCCTCATGGTGAAAGTAAAAAAGTAAAGAAAAAAAAAAGATGCAATGACTGTAGGAGTATGTGCAAATAGAATAAAAAGCAGTGAAACTGGACAAGAGTTTCCTCTTTTTCGAGCGAGAAAGGTCCGTTCTGAAAAATGCATTGCAAAACCAAAGTACCAAGCGAGTTTACGGAAGGAAATGTGTGGATAGGATGGAAGCTGGACGACCTCAAGCGTCACATTCCGCGCAAGTCATTTTTAAAGCAATTAGAATTGTATGCAGATGTAAGTTGGGAATTAAACCAAGAGCAAGTTAAAATTCTCATTGACAATATTCTGCTTGCGGTCAACTGGAATGTATCTCTGCTGTCAGTTTAACAAATTCACAATCACATGGCAAAGAACCAGAGTATACAGGGTTCCCTCATTTCTTTTCACCCACCCCTCCAAAAAAATAATAAAGCTGGAAAAACACAACCATATTGGCATATTGCGGGAAGATACATTGATACAAGGCGCGTCATTGGTCCTCAGCGCAACATCGACCAATGAGAGCATGTGTGGATTTATCTCGTGAGCTGATTGGCTGCGTATCATCAAAGCCTCACCGAGCAACGTCTTTGGAGCTTTGTCTTAAACTCTCCTTTGTCCTTCCTTTCCACCATTTTCGTCTACACTGTTTACTGTCTGTGTGAAGACCTATTGTGTTCACAATGCCACCAAGCGCTGTGCTGATGCGAAAGCTTCCTCTGAACCGCCCAAAGGGAAGCAAAAGATGATGACAATCAGCAAGAAAGTAAAAGTTTTGGACATGACGGCAGAAATGACGCATTTGCACCGCGCCATTATGGCGTTAATGAATCCATGCTTTCCTCCATAAAGAAAGATGAGGCATCCATAAAACCACTTCAATAACTTTTAATAAGGAAGCAAAAATTGTGGTGACTCTGCGAAATTAGACAATTGTTCGAATGCAAGCTACATTAGCTTTGTGGATAGCGAATTGGAGAAACAAGACGGTGAGTTAAGACACCAACGTGATCCGGAGAAAGGGAAAAGCCATTTACGATCAAATCCTGCCTGGTGACAATGATGAGCAAGGTGAAGTTATTTCTAACGAACCTCAAGCTAGCACATTCACACCCTCGAGGATGAGCTGCTTCAACGGGCCCGGATCTTCACCAAGTTGGATTTACGAAATGCGTACCATCTGGTACGCATCAGAGAACAGGACGAGTGGAAGACGGCCTTTAATACACCAACAGGCCACTATGAGTACCTGGTGATGCCATTTGGCCTGACGAACGCGCCAGCGGTGTTTCAGAATTTTATTAATGATCTGCTACGGGAGAGACTGAACAAAAACGTGTTCGTCCACCTCGACGACATTCTGATCTTTTCCCTGGACGAAGCGTTCCACATCGAGCACGTCAGGGAGGTGCGGCAGCAATTGCTACAACATAATCTATATGTCAAGATGGAAAAGTGCGAGTTCCACCGACCTTCTGTCACGTTCCTGGGATTCATTTTGGCCGAGGGACAGATTAAGCATGGATCCCAGTAAGGTCGAGTCGGTTCTCAAATGCCCCACTCCCACCAATCCCAGGGAGGTGCAGAGGTTTATCGGATTCGCCAACTTCTACCGCAAGTTCATCAGGAACTTAGTTCCATTTCTGCTCCCATGCACGCCCTCACTTCACCCCGCAACTCATTCGAGTGGGATGGGACCTGCCAGGAGGCCTTCGATAGACTTAAGTCGAGTTTCACCACAGCTCCTATCCTCATCATGCCAGATCCAGATAGGCAGTTTATGGTGGAGGTGGATGCATCAGACTCAGGAATGGGAGCAGTACTCTCCCAGAGGTGTGCAAAAGATGGAAGAATTCACCCGTGCGCCTTCCTTTCTTAAAGACTGACTCCGGCAGAGCGGAATTATGATGCGAGCGATCGCGAATTACTGGCGGTCAAAACTGCGCTGGAGGAATGGAGACACTGGCTGGAGGGATCACAAGTGCCATTTCTGGTTCTTACGGACCATAAGAACTTGGAGTACCTGAGGACCACCAAGAGACTGAATGCTTGCCAGGCCTGGTGGGCACTCTTTTTCACTCGCTTTCGGTTCACTCTGTCCTTTCAACCAGGCTCAAAGAATTGCAAACCAGACGCACTATCTCGGATCCATGAAGGGGAGCGAATGGAGCCCGTGAGTGTTCCGATACTTCCGGAGGCCTGCTTCGTGTCCGGGTTCACCTGGGAGATCGAGACACGGGCAGAGGAGGCTTTCAGGAACTCTCCGGGCCCAGCCAAATGTCATCCCGGCCGTCTGTTCGTGGTTCCTTCGCTACGAGGAGATGTCATTGATTGGGCCCACACAACAAGACCGTCTGCCACCCTAGCATGCAGAAGACCTGCTCAGTAGTTGAACAACGGTTTTGGTGGCCATACCTGGGAAAGGATGTGAGGTATTATGTCAACGCATGCCCGATCTGTATGGCCAATAAGACCTCTCGCCTGGGACCTATGGGTGAGCTACGACCACTACCAATTCCCTCTCGTCCCTGGTCACACATTTCCCTAGACTTCGTTACAGGTCTACTCTGCTCCAAGGGAAACACAGTGGTACTCTAAGTCATCGATCGGTTTTCTAAAATGGTCCATTTTGTGCCTGTTCCTTAGATTCCGTCCGCCAAGCAGACAGCGCAGCTACTACTAGACAAAGTCATCCACTATCACGGCCTGCCAGTGGATGTAGTATCGGACAGAGGACCACAATTCGTATCTCGAGTCTGGAAGGAGTTATGCACCCTCATCGGTGCAAAAGTAAGCCTCACTTCAGGTCATCACCCGGAGTCCAATGGCCAACCAGAAAGAATAAACCAGGACCTGGAGACTGATCTTGGCTGTCTGGCATCGCATGATCACAGCACTTGGAGCCAGCACCTTGGTTGGGTGGAGTATGCCCACAACTCTTTGCCTTTCACCTCCACAGGTATGGCTCCATTCGACATCGTTCATGGTTACCCTCCCTCTCTGTTTCCATCTGCGGCCACCGACGCCGCTATGCCATCCACATTGGCAGTGGTGAGACACTGCAATCTGACCACTAATACGCATGGGCAGCTCCTACAAATCCACGGCGGACCTCGAGAGAAGAAGGGCACCGGCGTTCAATGTGGGACAACGCGTATGGTTGTCCACAAAGGATGTTCCGTTGCGGACGGAGTCACACAAGCTAGCTCCCAGGTGCGTGGGTCCCTTTCCTGTCACTAAGATCATTAACCCTGTCGCTGTTTCTTTGAAACTCCCCAGATCAATGAGGGCCATGTAAGCCGGCTTCGACCAATTCGTCCATCGCCATTAGTCCCCCCAGTCAATTTTCAATTATTGTTCCCTCTAAGCAAACACACTAAACCCTGTGTGTTCCCTTTGACCACTATGAACAACACCAGATGTCTCATCCATTGAAGTTATAAGGCTTATTAAAGACTACAGACTATAAAATTGATAGGCCACTTCTAAATTTATTTAATTTTTTTAATTCACAATCATATTCTGATCTGTTTTGTTTTTTTTTATTTTTTTTGTTGGTGTAAAGTTAAAAAATGCTCCCAAACAGTTTGATGGTGAAAGTTATTTTGCTTCCTTTTTTTAAAATACAGAACTAGTTTTTTGTGCACTGTATTCTGTGCTTTCATCCAGGTGTGAAGTTGTGCCAAGGTGGAACTTTACTATTACAATCACTTACATTGACTGATTTAATTTGAAAATTCAAAGGGATAACTTTGGCTACGTCAGCTTTCTGGTACAGTCATCCCTCACTTTTTTCACGATTAATTGAGACCAGAACCACCCGCGTAAAGTGAAAAACACCAAGCTCCCCGTAGGAATTTTCATGTATGTTTCTGTCGGTACCAGAATGCTTAAAATAGGTAAACAGTATTTGTACCATTAAACCTTATAGATAGAATATATACAGTATTATACAGTTATAATATAAATATAAATTATAAAACACTTAATATATTATATTTGTGTATAGTTACCATTAATCTCTCAGAGACTAGAGGCGCTGGCGATATACAGTGAAGAAAATGAGTATTTGAACACCGTGCTATATTGCAAGTTCTCCCACTTAGAAATCATGGAGGGGTCCGATATTTTCATCATAGGTGCATGTCCACTGTGAGAGAGATAATCTAAAAAGAAAAATCCAGAAATCACAATGTATAATTTTTTTAACGATCTATTTGTGTGATGCAGCTGCAAATGAGTATTTGAACACCTGTCTATCAGCAATAATTCTGACCCTCAAAGACCTGTTAATCCACCTTTAAAAGTCCACCTCCAGTCCATATATTATCCTGAATCAGATGCAGCTGTGTGAGGTCGTTAGCTGTGTGGGAAAACATGCAATATGGCAGGGTGTTCAACGACTTATTTTCTTCACTTAACATTATATTTTAGCCAGAAAAAAATCTGATTTTATTTCCCTTTCCATGAGGTTATGGGACACACAAACAAGCGTACTGCTTCTCATCATCTGTTACTGAGAACAAGTTTAAAATGAATTGTATATACTGCAAGTCACTGGTGGAGTAGTGGTCCACACACCTGACTTTGATACAGTCAGCATAGGAATGATTCCCGCTCTGTGACGATGTCGATATCTGCCCTGTGACTGATTGGCGACCAGTTTATGGTGTAGTCCGCCTTTCATCTGAAGCTAGTTGGAATAAGCTCCAGCACTCCTGTGATCGTTGTGAGGATAAGGGGCTCAGAAAATGGATGGATAGATGGATGTATATATTTCAATACCTTATTAAATATTTTCATTGACTACACTGACCATGTGGACTTGAATGGAGTAAGATTCTGCCATGCAGTGGTTTACCCTGCTGTTGTAAAATAGAGCAGTACATCCTTGAAGTAGTCTATAACCAAAGTTGTGAACGCCGGTGGGACCTTGAAATAGTCAAGCGCTGTCCACAGGAGATTATGAGGGACTGAGCCAAAGGCATTTGCTAGATCCAGCAACACCACGTGAAAGTCTCTTACCTCATTTTTTGGCGACCTTGATCTGATGCCAGATAATGCTAGCATGTGCTATGCATCTAGAGAAGCCAGAGATTCCTGCTTTTTTAATTGCCATGTCAGTCAGGTTGTTACCTCACAAGTATTCTTCCATCCTATGAGCATGCACACTAAAGAAAGTTTTGCATGTTCTTCCTGTGCCTGCATGGGTTTTCTTGTGGCACATCCCCCAAATGTACAACATTAATTGGACACTCTAAAGTCCTTCTAGGTGAGATTGTGAGTGCGGCTGTTTGTCTCTATGTGCCCTGTGATTGGCTGGAAACCAGTTCAGGGTGTACCTTGCCTCCTGCCTTTTGACAGCTGGGATAGCCCTATGGGGGCACAAACCAGTGCAATCTGTAGTCTGGTCCCAAGCCCGGATAAATGCAGAGGGTTGCGTCAGGAAGGGCATCCGGCATAAAAATTGTGCCAAACAAATATGAGCATTCATCTAAAGAATCCCATACCGGATCAGTCGTGGCCCGGGTTAACAACGCCCGTCCCCGGCACTGTTAACCTGCAGGGCGTAAGTGGAAATTCAGCTACTGTGGGTCGAAGACAAAGAAGAGGAGGAAACCGGATCCATCATCAGAAGAAAAATAGGAATGCACAGATCGTACAACTGAGTGTAGGAACTTTGAATGTTGGGACAATGACAGGAAACGGCCATGAGTTGGCTGACATGATGATTAGGAGAAAGGTTGATGTACTGTGCATCCAAGAGAGCAGGTGGAAAGGTAGTAAGGCTAGAAGTTTAGGAGCAGGGTTTAAATTATTCTACCACGCAGTAGACGGGAAGAGAAATGAAGTAGGGGTTATTTTAAAGGTAGAGCTGCCTAAGAATGTCTTGGAGGTGAAAAGAGTATCAGATCGAGTGATGAGACAAAAATTTTAAAATGAGGGTGTAATGTTTAATGTGGTTAGCGGCTATCCCCCACAGGTAGGATGTGACCTAGAGTTGAAAGAGAAATTCTGGAAGGAACTAGATGAAGTAGTTCTGAGCATCCCAGACAGCGAGAGAGTTGTGATTGGTGCAGATTGTAATGGACATATTGGTAAAGGAAACAGGGGCGATGAAGAAGTGATGGGTAAGTACGGCATCCAGGAAAGGAACTTTGAGGGACAGATGGTGGTGGACTTTGCAAAAAGGAGGGAGATGGCTGTAGTGAACACTTATTTCCAGAAGAGGGAGGAACATATAGTGACCTACAAGAGCGGAGGTAGAGGCACGCAGGTGGATTATATTTTGTGCAGACGATGTAATCTGAAGGAGATTACTGACTGTAAAGTAGTGGTAGGGGAGAGTGTAACTCGACAGCATAGGATGGTGGTGTGTAGGATGACTCTGGTGGTGGGTAAGAAGATTAAGAAGACAAAGGTAGAGCAGAGAACCATGTGGTGGAAGTTGAGAAAGGAAGAATGTTGTGCGGCCTTTCGGAAAGAGGTAAGACAGGCTCTCGATGGACAGCAGAAGCTCCCGGAAGACTGGACAACGACAGCCAAGGTAATCAGAGAGACAGGCAGGAGAGTACTTGGTGTGTCTTTTGGTAGGAAAGGGGAGAAGGAGACTTGGTGGTGGAACCCCAAAACACAGGGAGTCATACAAGGAAAGAGATTAGCGAAGAAGAAGTGGGACACTGAGAGGACTGAGGAGAGGCGGAAGGAGTACATCGAGATGCGACGTAGGACAAAGGTAGAGGTGGCAAAGGCTAAACAAGAGGCATATGAAGATATGTACACCAGGTTGGACACGAAAGAAGGAGAAAAGGATCCCTACAGGTTGGCCAGACAGAGGGATAGAGATTGAAGGATGTGCAGCAGGTAAGGGTGATTAAGGATAGAGATGGAAATGCGTTGACTGGTGCCAGTAGTGTGCTAAATAGATGGAAAGAATACTTTGAGAAGTGGATGAATGAAGAAAAGGCGAGAGAAGGAAGAGTTGAAGAGGCAAGTGTGAAGGACCAGGAAGTGGCAATGATGAGTAGAGGGGAAGTCAGAAAGGCACTACAAAGGCTGAAAAATGGAAAGGCAGTTGGTGCTGATGACATACCGATGGAGGTATCGAAGCAATTTGGAGAGATGGCTGTGGAGTTTTTGACCAACTTATTCAACAGAATACTAGCGGGCGAAAAGATGCCTAAAGAATGGAGGAAAAGTGTTCGAGTTCCCATTTTTTAAGAACAAAGGCGATGTTCAGAGCTGTGGGAATTATAGAGGAATAAAGTTGATGAGCCACACAATGAAGTTATGGGAAAGAGTAGTGGAGGCTAGACTTAGGACAGAAGTAAGTATCTGCGAGCAACAGTATGGTTTCATGCCTAGAAAGAGTACCACAGATGCATTATTTGCCTTGAGGATGGTTGTGGAAAAGTACAGAGAGTCAACAATCCAGAGCAATGGCGAGTGTGTTAAGGAAGTGAAGAAACGGCTCCAAGCAGGTTGGAACAGCTGGCGGAAGGTGTCTGGTGTGTTATGTGACAGAAGAGTCTCTGCTAGGACAAAGGGCAAAGTTTACAAAACAGTGGTGAGGCTGGCCATGATGTACGGATTAGAGACAGTGGCACTGAAGAAACAACAGGAAGCAGAACTGGAGGTAGCAGAAATGAAGATCTTGAGGTTCTCACTCGGAGTGAGCAGGTTGGATAGGATTAGAAATGAGCTCATTAGAGGGACAGCCAAAGTTGGATGTTTTGGAGATAAGATTCGAGAGAGCAGACTTCAATGGTTTGGACATGTTCAGAGGCGACAGAGTGAGTATATTGGTGGAAGGGTGCTGAGGATGTGGCGACCCCTAACAGGACAAGCCGAAAGGAAAAGAAAAAAAAAAATATATATATATATAAAATACAAAATCAACTACATACATTATAATGTACAGAAACGAGGAAACTATAAGGAAGCAGGCTTTATTGCCATAAGAGAACTCACCCAAGGTGTTCCAGGACCGGATAGCGGTCGACATGCTCCTGGCCGAGAAGGGTGGCGTTTGTTCAATGTTCGGTGACCAGTGTTGTACGTTTATTCCAAATAACACAGCACCTGATGGGTCACTCACACGGGCCATTCAAGGCCTCTGCACCCTGAACCACAAGATGAAGGAGCACTCTGGTATGAACACATCAGCCTGGTCTGAGTGGTGGGAAAAAAAGTTTGTCAAATCTAAAAACTTTGTGTTCTCTGTCCTAATGTCTGTAGCTGTGTTTGCAGCTATGCTTACATTGTGTGGATGTTGTTGTATTCCCTGCATAAGGGCATTACTTAACCGACTTATAACCACTGCTAAAGCCCCAAAAAATTCGAAATTGTCAGAAATATATCCACTATTGGCACAACAGGGTAATGACAGCGAGATTGTTGACCACAATGTTGACGTTATGACTTCTCTTCCAGACCTGTTCTCTGATCCAGAAGATTACAAGTGATTAGTGCTATATTTCCCTCCCAGTGTAACTTTGCTCTGCTCCAATTACTAAACTGTTTCTGCCTGAAATGAAGAATGCTTTGATCTGCTCCAATTAAAAAACTGTTTCTGCCTGCAATGAAGAATGCGTTGCTCTGCTCTAGATAACGTGGCAGCAAATGTAGGATAAACAGGGGGGAAATGTAGGAATAATTGTGAATATAATTATCATACATCTGCTTCCAATAAAGAAATGCTTTGCTCTGCTTTAGATAATGTGGCAGCCGCTTAACAGGAGATAGCACAATCTAATCTAATCATCAGAACTGTTAGAACCAGGAGCACCTGTTGTCTGTTAAAGAAATAATGACTACACATGTACTCAGCAATCTTCCACATACATGCATACACACACATGAACAAACAAGTACACTTTTTCCAACTATGTTTTGCTCCCCGTCTCATTTTTGTAACATCCATGTAAATAAGGGGCGTTTTGAAACCAAAAATATAGAGGTGCTGCGGAGAGGATCATCAGAGAATGAATTGTACAAGACAATTCCTCTCCTCTCTCCTCGCGAGCTTTCAAACTTGAACTGCTGTCTTTGCTTCCTTTTTTTCCTGTTTAATGAATGTCGAATTGGTAAACCTGACAAATAACTTTTAATAAGGAAGCGAAATGTGTGATGATGAACCTCAAGCTACAATGAAGGATTTCCCCCCTTGAGGACGAGGCTTTTCGGCAAGCAAAGGTTGGTTTGAAAAATTTCAAAAACGTGCAACAATATGGTGTGAGCTGTTGAGTTTAACAATTGTGTTGGCAGGGTTATGTCCTTATACAGGGTGTTGGATTGAATGTACATGAATTTATGTATATTACTAATACTTTTACTGATTGGACCAGCAGGATGTGAGTGTCCAAACATGGCACAAGGCAGAAAAATAGCAGGTCCAGCAATGAAGAATGTCATGACTTAATTGATAGAGGGAAAAAACTGTTCGAATGCCTGCTACTCTTGACTTTCATTGATCTGTTGCACCTTCCCAACGGTGGCCAGGATGTGGAATATCCAAAAGCATCCTGCCTGCCCTGGACCTTAGTTTACGTTGCGTGTTAGTCCTCAATAGAGGGTAGCGTGGTGCCAGCGGTTTTGATTGTCTGTTGAAGTATGAGTTTTTCCTTTTTTGTGGCAGCCCCAAACCAGACTGTGATGTAGGCAGACAGTACTAATTGGATAACCGCTGTGTAGAATTGTCTCTGTAGCTCTTGTGACAGACCATGCTTCCTCAGAAGCCGCAAGAAGTACATCCTTTACTGGGCTTTTTTGAGGATGGAGTTAATGTTCGTCCTTCACTTCAGGTCCTCTGAGACTGTAATTCCCAAGAATTTGAAGGTCTCGACGGTTTACACAAGACAGTTGGACAGCATCAGGGGCAGCTGTGGTGAAGGATGCCTCCTGAAGTCCCCAATCATCTCCAAAGTCTTAAGAGTTTTGAAGGCCAGATTGTGTTCACCACACCAAAGCTCCGGTCTCGCCACTTCCTGTCTATATGCAGACTTGTCGCCGTCCTTGATGAGGCCAATGACCGTGGTGTCATCTGCAAACTTCAGGAGTTTGAATGCCATGAGGTGAAGTCGTTCGTGTAGAGCGAGAAGAGCAGAGGGGAGAGGGGGGAGAGGACATAACCTTGGGGTCCCGGTGCTAAAAGTGCGTGTGGATGATGTTTTATGCAAAAATATTTAATGCAAAACATGTTTAAGTTAAAAAGTGTTAAATAGTTTATTTATTTAAGACTGTAATAAGTGTTATAACACAGTATTAATAAAATGTTATGCCATCGTTGAGCATTTATTTTAGTTGGTTGAGGGATTCTGTTCTGACAATTTCAGGGACCAGGACAAGCGTGTCGTGTGCCTTGTCCTGAGTTATATATTACCACTACATCAGCCCATGCACAATGGTTATTATTAATGATTGTTGTACAGACAATTTTTGAAAAACAATACGAGAAAAACCTAACGAAATACAAATACAGATAATTCCTAATATTTTGATCAAATGGGTAGCAGCAAATTGGTGGTGTGCATTGTACATTGGTAGAAGGGTTTTCCTGATTTTTAAGGTCAACTTTGGGTTTGCACATTATACATCAGGACGGATTATACTCGAGAAATTACGGTATTTAGGTCGTAGGGTAGCCCACTCTTGTTTTCTACCGAGGGTGAATGTCGCTTGTAGTTAGTGAGCGATTGTTATCCGTCCCAAACTGATTTGGAGTCATTAGCACCGAGTTGTTTTTACAGTTTAACTGCATAGTCCCTCTTTGCAATGTTAATTTCTTTAGTCAGATGGTTCCTAGTGCAATTGTAGTGGGCCCTTTCCCCACTCTGATATGCTATCTCTTTAGCATGGCGGAGTAGTATAAATCTGACTGAAAACCACGGATTGTTGTTATTGAATGTGAAAAAAGTTTTTGTTCGAACACACACCTCCTCAAAGAAAACTTACGTACGTGGTAGCAATATCTGTCAATTCATCCAGGGTGCGCATCGAATTTTCAAAGACACTCCAGTCTGTGCAGTCAAAGCAGTTTTGACGTTCTAATTTTGCCTCAGTCCACTTTTTAACTGATTTTACTCAAGGCTCCGCACATTTAAGTGCTTGCCTTTATGTAGGTTTTTACTACAGCAAGCAGTGATCAGAGGAGCCAATGGGTGGACGAGGGATTGCATGATATGTGTTTTTGATGGATCTTCTAGGATAATGAGCGGTGAATCTGGGTGTTTTTTCTCAATCTCGTTTATCTGCTCAGGGAGCGTTAGCAGTGCTACATTCATGCTATCTTGAGACGGAATATAAACACTGACGAGGATGAAAGATGTGAACTCACGTGGCGAATAAAATGGCTTATAGTTCAAAAACAGCGACTCGAAAACCAGGCTGCAGTGTGTGTTGTTGTGTAACGTCCGTGCACCGCTTCTCGTTGATATAAAAGCATATTCCACAAAGTCTCCAAGTGATGAATGGTAACTATACAGTTATATAATACAGTAAGTGTTTTATAATCTATATTTATATTATCAATTTATAATACTGTATATATTATATTAATATTTCTTTCTTTTGACTTGTCCTGTTCAGGGTCGCCACAGCGTGTCATCTCAGATGAACGCTCATATTTTTTTTGCACAGGTTTTACGCCGGATGCCCTTCCTGACACAACCCCTCTCAGGGAATGGGGGCCCCAATAAGAAACAAACTCACGACCCCTGGTTTACCAAACCAATACTGTAACCACTAAGCTATGGGGCCCCCGGTATATATTATATTAATACGGTTTTATAATTAAAGATTTAACCAAATACCTCTTTTTGTCTCAAATATGCAAAGTACAAATACTGTTTACATATATTGAATATTCTGGTACCCACATAAACATACATCCCTGCTACTTAACAGTTTTTCACTTTTTCGCAGCTGGTTCTGGTACCAATTTACCGTAAAAAACAACGGATTATTGTAATCTATTTGTACAATTTTGTAAAAGTAAGGCAGGAATTCTAGGTGCAGGGTTTAAATTATTTTATCATGGAGTAGATGGAAGAGAAATGGAGTAGGGGTTATTTTAAAGGAAGAGCGAGCTAAGAATGTCTTGGAGGTGAAAAGAGTATCCGATCAAGTGATGATGATGAAATTTGAAATTGAGGGTCTTATGTATAATGTGGTTAGCGGCTATGCTCCACAGGTAGGATGTGACCGCGAGTTGAAAGAGAAATTCTGGAAGGAACTAGACAAAGTAGTCCAGAGCATCCCAGACAGAGAAAGAGTAGTAATTATGTTGGCAAAGGAAATGGGGGCGATGAAGAAGTGATGAGTAAGTACGCCATTCAGCAAAGGAACTTTGAGGGGCAGATGGTGGTGGACTTCGCAAAAAGGATGGAATTGGCAGTAGTGAACACCTATTTTCAGAAGAGACAGGAACATAGAGTGATTTACAGGAGTGGAGGTAAAAGCACACAGATGGATTATATATTTTGTGCAGATGATGTAATCTGAAGGAGGTTACTGACTGTAAGGTGGTGGTGGGGGAGAGTGTGGCTCGACAGCATAGGATGGTGGTGTGTAGGATGACTCTGGTAGTGGGTAGGACGATTAAGAAGACAAAGGTTGAGCAGAGAATCAGGTGGTGGAAGTTGAGAAAGGAAGAATGTTGTGTGGCCTTTCGAAAAGAGGTGAGACAGGCTCTAGATCAGCAGTCGGCAACCCGCGGCTCCGGAGCCTCATGCGGCTCTTTCATCCTTATAATGCGGCTCTGATTGGCTTGGGAAAATAAATTACTAAAAAAATTTTTGTATTTAATTGAAGTGCGTTTTATTTGTGTTAGTTTTTATATTATTTTAGTTCTAAATTTGAAGATTGTGATCTTGAAATATTAAAATATTAATTAAATTATTTATTATTTTTTCGTCGCTCAAAATAGACGTCACACTGCGGAAGCGGGTATACCCGCTGAAACGCCGTCTATTTTGAGCGACTTTCAAGCCCGGCAAAGCCAATGGAGAAACATGCTGCGGTAAAGAAGTAGAAGTTTTTTTTTTCTTCAGTTTAGATGTGCGGCTCCCAGTGTTTTCTTTTCCGTGGAAACCGGGTTCAAATGGCTCTTTGGTTGTCAAAGGTTGCCGACCGCTGCTCTAGATGGTCAGGAAAAGCTCCCAGAAAACTGAATTACTACTGCCAAGGTATTCAGAGAGGCAGGCAGGAGAGTACTTGGGGTGTCTTCTGGTTGGAAAGGGGAGAAGGAGACTTGGTGGTGGAACCCTAAAATACAGGAAGTCATCCAAGAAAAGAGATTAGTAAAGAAGAAGTGGCACATGGAGAGGACTGAGGAGAGGCGTAAGGAATAAATTGAGATGTGCTGTAGGGCAAAGGTAAAGGTGGTGAAGGCTTAACAAGATACACAAGATAGGCTTAAATGGAAAAAGATGACACACTGTGGCGACCCTAATGCGACAAGCCAAAGGAAAAAGAAGAAGCAATGAGGTCAATTATTTCAGGTTTGTGATTATGCATCCATTTTCTTCGCCGCTTATCCTCACAAGGGTCGGCTGGAGTGCTGTCAATCGGCAGGAGGCGGGGTACACCCTGAACTGGTTGCCAGCGAATTGCAGGGCACGTTGAGACAAACATCCACACTCACAATCACACCTAGGGGCAATTTAGAGTGTCCAATTAATGTTGCATGTTTTTAGAATGTGGGAGGAAACCGGAGTGCCCGGAGGAAAGCCACGCAGGCACGGGGAGAACATGCAAACCTCCACAGAGGCGGGTCCGGAATTGAACCCAGGATCTCAGAACTGTGCGGCCAACGCTTTACCAGCTGAGCCACCGTGCCATTTTTTTTTAGATTAATTCATGGTAAACACTTCAGAGAATATATGCATTGTTTAAACATAATCCATAAGATATACTTGTATCTTTAACTAAATATATACCTTACATAAAGTATGAATTAAACTTTTGGCAAGATTTAAGATATATCGTAGCCTTTGGAATAGATATCAAGTATTCTGTATTATTTGTTGGGTTCCAAATTAGGAATAAATAATTGAGTAGGAATGTGTCACAATGTTTGCCTCCACTTCAGGTTTACAGTTTAGTCTTGCTTTATTCAGTGATGACCACAGAGCAAATACAATTCGAACAATAGGATGAAGGCAGTTTTATAGTCCTTCAAACTTGAGCATCCTGCAGTCATTAGCATACGTTATGTTAAGATAACGAATAAATGTCTTTATCTGGGCTAATCCCAGCAGGCGTCCCAATTGTGGGTCACATTGTGGTCAGAAGAGTGGGGGCTTCTTCACCGCGGCTTGACATGCTCAAAGGAGCAATTTCTCTTTCATCATGCCAGGGGTCAGAGTTTTACTACCTCACAGAGTCAGTCATCATACTGCACTGTGCAAACTCAAATCTTGAACAACCATCTGAAAATAAACATCACGTTATAAAAACAAGACTAAAATTATCCATTCAAGTTTAAAAGGTGTCAATATGTAGATTGCTTATTTCTTACAACTGTAATGCACACAGGATGTCCTGTTGCAATAGGCAGCAACTCTTGACCTCTCAACGCTCGAAGGCCTTAGTGTGTGCGTGTGTGTGGGTGTGTGTGTGTGTGTGTGAGTTTGAGCGGGAAACGTTAAAAAGATTAGTAGCACTACAAACACAAAGTTTTATAATACAAAATGTAGAAATACTTTTGGAGTATCAACAAATTCACTATTTACATGAAGTTAGAAAAGTTGATTTCAATTTACAAAGGGGATTCGTTTACTGCATAAAAGTGTGCAGTACTGTAGTGTATATAAATCATGACATCAAAACATTGTAGTCTTTTTTTTTTAACAAAAGTATACCCAACTTAGCTCACAAAAGTGTGACTTTATGTGAGTCAGTAATTAGAACTAAAGGAGTATAGCAGACTCCTGCAAAGAGTCAATGCATGCGGTTCTGTGTGTCTTTTCTGTTGGCTGTGAAATGATTGTGAGGCCTCGACTGTGCCTGTGAACTAGCTACCATGGGAAGATATGATGATGGAAGAAATGTTGGACTTTAAGCAGCAAGCATTTTCACATTCACGAGAGCAGTTCGTTCTATATCTTGACACATTCAAAAGACATCTCAGAGCAAAAAGTTCAGTTTCATCAGGACTTTTTCAGATGCTCCTTTACGTTCCTCTGAGAAGTGCATCCTCCATCACAGGAAATTTTACAGGGAAGCTGGCAATACCAGGTTGAGTCTTTTGCATCTACTTGTGAACTTGCCTTCCTCCCAAATTCAAACTCAGATTAGGGTTGTTTATCGTATGTTGAATATCACACAAGCCTGAAAAGGCATAGCTGGTATCTCACCAGCATTACTGTCTCAATATCCCATGGTAACTTGGGATATGCCTTTCAAATATGGCTGATGCATGTCCGAGTATGTCTCTCTGACAGCTATTTCAGCCTTCAGTTGTGCCGGGATGCAGCTACGAGAGACCTCAGAAAGCAGCTTCACTGTCATGCAGCCTGTAGCTCATGGATCAAGTGGAGGCAGTAAATACTTTGCCGGGTTGCATAGAGGTCAATAGAGCTGGACATTAATGCTTCAAGAGCAACATCCCACTGACCCTGGTCACCGTTCCCATTGTGCTTGCTGCCACCTCCCACATGTGACCATTACTGCTCACACAACAACAAACATAAACATGAAGCTTGGTGGGTGATGATGGAGATATAATTCAGAAAAGAAAGCCAGAGCTATGTTTAACGCTGAACGTGTCACATTAATTAATTTTGAATCCCTAACCTTAATATAATTATTTTCAGATCATTTTGACCCAGGTATTATATTTTTTTACTATAATCAGAACCGATGCATACAACACTAACCTCTTTTTACATCACTAATTTACATTGTGAGTGACAAGAAAATTGTTTTAAGGCAAAATTAGAAACTGTTCTTCAAAGAAATAGTTTGATTCCCTCCAACACAACAGAAAAAAAAAAGACACTGACTTACACTTAGAAATAAATTATATTTTAAGCAGCGGCATGGTTGGTACATCTGCCTCACAATTTGGAGGACTGAGATTCAAATCCTGGTCTTGGCTGTGTGGCGTTTGCATATTCACCCCGTGCCTGTGTAGGATTAGTCTGGGAACTCTGGTTTCCTCCCACATCTCACAAATATGATGGATTGATTGAAGACTCTAAATTGCCCTTAGATGAGATTGTGAGTGCAAATGGTTGTTCGTTAATATGTGTCTTGCAGTTTTCTGGCAACCACTTTAGAGTGTACCCTGCCTCCAAATTGCTGAGATAAGGCTTCAGCACGTGACCGTTCCTTGTGAGGATAAAGCAGTACAGAAAATGGATGGATGAATGGATAATTTAAGCTTGAAGTACTTGATGATTTCAGCTTCATGACTAAGCTATCTTAACTTGTTTGACATTTTGGAGGAAACAAATATTATTTTGCGAATTGATTTCTCAGCAAAAGCAAAAAAGCATAAAGCTACATCGAAGAAACACAAAAGTGTTCCCACTAATAACCACCCAATTAGCTCCGGAAATGCAGACAAAATGTATTGTTGTAGTTGTCATCTCACCATCTGACCTTTCTATAGCAACTATACAAATGTGTGTTGCCTGGAAACAGCCACATGAAGGACATTACACCTCTTGTATTGACAGAGGAAGATGTTCATCATCCTTCAATGCCCCTTGTGCAAATACTGGATTTCAAAGACACATTTACGTTTCTTGGCATCACGTAAATGTATTTTCCTGTGCATGAAAGAAGATTGGAATAATTAATTTTATACATCTGAACAAAATGTTGATCAAATCTATTTTTGTTTTGCATATGTTCTATTTGAAATGAGGGCAATACATCTAAATATATTAAAAACACATGTAATAATAATTGGCCTTTACACAATCAGGATTTTTGGGGCTAATGAGCGAGATCAAAATAAAATACCAATCACTGATCCAATTGCAAGATGGAGCAATGAGTCTTTTTAAATGACCTGTTCATTTACTGTACATACTTCTGTATTTTAGATAGATAGATAGATACCCCCCCAAAAAATGGAAAGATGATTTACTTCCATTTTACTTGTTTGATTCCATTCGAAAAGATAAACTTTCACAGGTTATAGATCAGGGCTCACAATTTATATTAATTTCAAGCCTTTTTTCATATTTTGTGCTTTCAGCTAATAAAACCCATTAAATCATAAAATGAACATATCTGAATACTGGAAAGAAATCCCCATTTACCTGTCTGTTTTTTCTATATAAAGGAAATAAATTAGGGTCACATTAAATCAGGGGTCTCAAACTCAGGCAGCGTCCGGATGAGGCTGGGCCGCTGTCTCAGCGCACACGCACCCTAACCCTAACCCAATTACAATTAGAAATTTGAAAGAAAATTCAATCTTCTCAAATATCTTTAAAAAAAAAAAAAAGTTAAACACATTAAGATAAACTAGGAGGTAGGACGGTGGTGCAACTGGTTAGACCGTTGGCCTCACTGGGACTCAAATCCTGGCCCGACCTGTGTGCAGTTTGCATGTTTTCCTCGTGCCTGCCTGGATTTTCTCCGGGCACTCCGGTTTCCTCCTACATCCCCAAAAACATGCATTAATTAGAGACTCTAAATTTGCCTTAGGTGTGATTGTGAGTGCGACTGTTGTCTGTCTCTATGTGCCCTGCGGTTGGCTGGCAACCAGTTCAGTGTATCCTACCTCTGGTGCGGTGATACCTGGGATTGGCGCCAGCACCACCACGACCCTGGTGAGGATAAGCACCTTGGAAAATGAATGAATGAAAAAAGACAAACAAAGATGCTTGTGTCAACAAGTTGTGCACAGAACTAGTAGTAAAACTCTACATGACAATGCTGCTATAATTTTCAAAAAATGTCTGTGCTTGCACGTTCCCGAGAGGCATATCCCCTACCATGATTGGTTTGCTTTGCACTGTAAAAAGTGCCATTCATGTTAAACTTGAGGGCCGCAATAACAAACTTTCATATTAAGGTGGGGGCCACAAAATATTATTATACCGCGGGCCGCCAGCTTGAGACGAGCATTAAATCAATCATAATATGGCACTTTCAAATGGTATGTTATTTTTCAATACTTGGTTGGGAATCCTTTCACTTTAACCATTTCCAGTTTGGGTCGTGGCATTGCGGAAATCACCCTGTTGCGTTGCCTGGGAATGATAGAAGACCAGACTTTTTTATGCTTGCTGTCATCCATCCATCCATCCATCCAACCATTTTCTTAGCCACTTAGGGTTGCGGGAGTGCTGGAGCCTATCCCAGCAATGAAAAGGCAAGGGGCAGGGTACACTCTGAACTGGTTGCCAGCCAATTGCAGGGCACATGGAGACAGAAAACAGTCGCACTCACAATCACACCAATTTAGAGTGTCCAATGAATGCATGTTTTTGGGATGTGGGAGGAAACCAGAGTGTCTGGAGAAAACCCACGCAAGCACGGGGAGAACACGCAAACTCCACACAGGCGGGGCCAGGATTGAACCCAGGTCCACACAGGCGGGGCCAGGATTGAACCCAGGTCCTCAGTACTGTGAGACCAACACTTTACACCAGCCCCACCGTACCACCTTACTTGCTGTCAGTTCTTCAATATACCCCATAAATTCTCAATCGGGTTTGAATCTGGCAAGTTGCATGACTGGTCAGGAACTGTGATGGCATGGGCACTAAAATCAGGTTTTGGTACGTCTGGTGGTATCGGCAGGGCCCAGGTTCATCTGGAAGATTAAATCTGCATCCCCATACAGATCCTCACCAGAAGAATTGATCAAGTCCTCTAAAACATTCTGTTAGACTCACGAAAGCAGAATTCATCAACACCATCACTAGATATAGCATCCCAAATCTTGACTGTTAATATTTCACACTTGACCTCAAGCAGCTTGGATTCTGTTGTTCACCAGTCTTCCTTCAAACCCTTGGACCTTGATTCTTGAATGAAAGGCACTTTACGTTCAATAAAAGAGGACTTTGTTTCACTGGTTAACAGTCCAGTCCTTGTTCTCCTTGGCCTAGTTAAGCCACTTCCTACATTGGCTCAGTCTCAGAAGTGCCATGACCCGAGAAACCAGACAGTTCTATACCATCTCCCAGATGCAGCTGAATGTGGTAGTTTTTGAAGCTGACTCCTCATTTCCCTCTTTCTGGATCTCCTTAGCTATGAACATTTGTGGCTTAACCTATCCTTGGGATCGTGTCAATGTTGGTCTTTTGACCAGATTTCAAGTATCTAGCCTTCCCCTATATTTAACCCAACTGATGCAATTGAACCAAACTGAAACAATTTAATGACACCTGGGGAAACCTGTGTTGGTGCTTTGAGTTTAGAAGATGATTACTATGTAACACCTTTTAACTGTGTGACAAAGTTGAAAATATTTATGACCTCCAAAATTTGGGTTGATTCCTTAAAGGGTATGTTAAGTCTTCAATGCACCCTTTGCTGATATCAGAATCATAATCAGCTTTAATGGCCAAGTGTGTAAAAACACACAAGGAATTTTTCTCCGGCAGTCGGCGCTCCCTGGTACGATATTCAGAACAAACAACAAGGAACAACATAGCAACAAGAAAAAAGAACAAGAGACATTTCTGTTTGTAGGAATTAGTCCTTATAAGACGACGCAAGATATAAAATATATATAATTAAGTGTTTTTACGTCCCACATTGTGTTAAGCTTGTACAGAGTGCCTTTACTCATTCGCAGTTCTCGTGATAGACCAGTGCAATGTCAATTGTACAAAAGGAGAAGAGAAGTCATTTGTTTGAAATCTAAATCAATATTTCCCATTACAATTAATGGAAAAACAGCCGACAAAATAGCCTTTTTAAACCATTTTATTTTAGCTTTTTCTGATAATAAACTGCATAGTATAAATACATGTATAGTTTAAATACTTTATATAATGAAATAATTTAGCAAATGTATTCATTTTCTCCTTAAAATGTATGCTTTAGGAGTAGAGTAGGCTAGGCTGGGAGTGCTTTGCCGTATCTCTAGCGACTCAGGCCCCAGCCTTGTAAACTTTTTTTTTTAACAAAATTGTAGAATAACTTCAAAGAAGCAATAATGACGCTGAAGAAAAGCAAAGAAAACAGTTTTTTATTTTTACCAAAAGTAAAAAATTCACTTGTAACTCGAGTTAATGAAATCTTTGAAACAAAACAAAAATGCAGAAATGCAATGGAACAGAGCACTATTAAAGTTCACGAGAAAAAAGCAAAGCAAAACTATCAACTATCAAATCTCTTCAGAGGGGTGACTCACCCCCTGGAAGTTCTTTTCTTTTTTCAAAGAATTTATCTAGTGTCACGTCTTTGGAGCCAAGATTGGGGGTTAATAATCCTCATGAGGAAGAAAAAACTGTCAGTAAATGTAGCTACCGGGAACCGGGTTCAATATTGGCCCTGCCTGTGTGGAGTTTGCACGTTACCCCCGTGTCTACATGGGTTTTCTCCGGGCACTCTGGTTTCCTCCCCCATCCTAAAAATATGCAACATTAATTGAACACTCTAAATTGCCCCTAGATGTGATTGTGAGTGCGTCTGTTTGTCTCTATGTGCCCTGTGATTGGCTGGCAACCAGTTCAGGGTGTACCCTGCCTCTTGCCCGTTGACAGGTGGGATAGTCTCCAGCACTCCTGCACTCCAGTACTCCTTGTGAGGATACGTGGCGAGGAAAATGGATGGATGGATGTTTTATAACATTTGCACTGAATCATTATTTGGTCTTTTAATAAGAGTACTTTGAGAACACCTAAGGTTGAAATACATATTACAGTATCCTATCTGGTTTCCTTATCAATTGCAATGTCAGATTGGACTGTGTGGGTACTGTCAGTTTGGGTACTTTAATCAACCAGTTTGGAACAAGTATGGCACTATATCACAGATATCTGTGTTCCTTAATCATGAACTGTCACTTTTTCAGTCTGGCAACTTTTGGAATGTACCAAAGATGAAGATTCAGCATCTTCTGCTTACATTCTATGGGGAGTCTGAGCTCGTCAACCATGTCTAGGTTCATCCATGTTCGCGTTTGGTGCCTTTAGCAACACCGATATTTTCAGGTGTTGGAAGTGGCTGTATGGTAAGACCTAATCCAGGTTTTAACAGTTTTTTACATAAAAAACAAACATCTCTGACATGAGTCCACAAGTAAAAGAGTCCGGGGTGATATGTTCACTGCATATGACAGAGTGCTGCATATAATGTAAACTGTGACCAGAATAATTCAAAATGCTACAAAACTGAACCACACATGTGTTCACCATTTTTCCGGATTAGTTTTAGCCTCGAATCACTGAGGAATTGTCGTAAGGAATTGTTTTTTATTCGGTGTCAACAAGCGAAGCTCCAGGCTAATGCTAGTCCCACAACAGCAGGTCCCCCTGGTGTGATGTCAGAGGTGAGCCAGACGAAAGAAGGTGTTTTTCACATACGGGAGTCTAGGTCAAAGTTTGCGGACTTTAATTCATAAATACTTAGATCTTTCATTAAAAACATCAAAAAAGATATGCATTTCATGCTACAGTTGAACACATATTTTCGTCTAGATAAGATAATATACGTTCGAAAAATGACATGCCATACACTTTAATAGTATTGAATTTTTTTGAATTTCTGATATCATGCGTTTTATGAGCTGGAAGCACTAATTATGTAAAAAGAAACAAATAAATACTTATGGGCCATGAATCTATCATCTATAAAGGTTTTTTTTTAACTATATATTGTTGGGGTTTTATTTCCCTTTGCTCTCTTGCCTATAAGTGGCTCTGAAAGTTTGATACATTTAATCCTTAATATTGAATTTAAAACTTCTTTTACCAGATTTCTAACAACATTAATCAAAACTGAGTACTTCAATTATCTGTCATGGAGTAAGCTGTGAGACGAATCACTTGGCATTGTTTGAAATGCTTATGAACCTACAGTGAAGAAAATAAGTAAGCAAAGCATTTATTTGTATACCACATTTCATACACGAGGTAACTCAATGTGCTTTACATGATAAAAGGCATTTGAAAACAAAGACAAAAAACATTTAAAATGGGAAAAAATAAAAATGACAAACACGATATGAAAAAAAAAAGACAATTAAAACCGCATACAGTGCAAGTAATATGATCAAAAGGTGGATATATAAGCAAAAGAAGCGTTTTCAACCTGGATTTAAAAACATTCACACTTGGGGCTGACCTGACTTTGTTGGCAATTTATTCCATTTGTGTGCACCATAATAGCTAAATGCTGCTTCACCATGTTTGCTTTTGAATCTGTGCACTGCTATTTGACCTGAGTCAGACAATCTCAGAGCTCAACTGGGTTTGCATTCCGTAACCATTTCTTTCATGTATTCAGGACCTAAATCATTGAGTGATTTATAGGCCAGTAGCAGAACTTTAAAATCTATTGAAAAGCTGACTGGAAGCTAGTGCAAGGACTTTGGGATTGGAGTTATATGTTCTGACAGCTTTGTTTTCGTTAGAACGCGAGCTGAATGAGCTGCAGCTGTTTAATACTCTTTTTGGGCAGTCAAGTCAGAAGACCATTACAGTAGTCAAGTCTACTTGAGATAAAAGCATGGATGAGCTTTTCCTGGTCTGCTTGACACATGCAAGACTTCACTCGACATATGTTTTTCAGATGGTGGAAGGCAATTTTTGTGATTGATTTGACATGACTGTTGAAAGTCAGATCTGAATCAATCAGAGCACCAAGGTTTCGGACTTGGTCTTTGGTTTTTAAAGATAGACAGTCCAGGTGTTTACTAACAGCAATTATCTTTTCCTTATTGTCAAAAACAATTGTCTCAGTTTTGTTGAGATTTAGTTGAAGAAAATTTTGACTCATACAGTTATTTTTCTGATTTAGACAGTGGCACAATACCTCAATTGAACTTTAGTAATCTGGAGACACTATTAAATATAACTGTGTGTCATCTCCATAGCTACAGTAGTCAAAAATAAAGTTTTGAAGAATTTGACCCAAGGGTAACATATACAGGCTGAACAGGAGACGTCCAAGAACTGACCCTCGCTGAGAATGAGCATCTCCAATGGTCACAAAGTAGCTCCTTTCCTGTCAGTCGGACCTAAACAACTTAAGGATCGTTCCATTTCGTCCTACCCACGTTTCCAACCTGTTTACCAGTATATTATCAAAAGCCGCACTGAGATCCAACAAGACCAAAACTGACACCTTTCCTGAGTCAGTATTCGACCTTATATCATTTAGCACTTTGATAAGAGCAGATTCTTTGGGAGGCCCCGTAGCTCAGTGGTTAGAGCACTGCTTTGGTAAACCAGGGGTTGTGGGGCCTCCACACTCTAAGAAGGGTTGCGTCAGGAAGGGCATCCGGCGTAAAAAAAAAAAAAAAATTGTGCCAAACATATATATGCGTTCATCTGAGATGATACGCAGTGGCAACCCCAAAAGGGACAAGCCAAAAGAACAACAACATAAGAGCAGATTCTTCAGGAGATTTGAGATGGTTCCATAGCTTGGTAACATGGAATCGTCCAGTGCTCTGTATTTTAGAAGAGGCTTAACAGCAGCTACTTTGAGAGCTTTGGGAAACTCGCCAGACTGAAATGAACAATTGATTATTTGCTGAAAATCAGGTAGCACTGAGTTCACTACAGTTTTTAAAAATTCAAATGGTACTCAGTCAAGACAGCTCGTTGATGGTTTCAACTGTTTTCAGCTTTCTCGATAGTTTTTGGTCAACTGTATCAAATTCTGACAATTTAATGGAGTTTTCTCTGGGTGGCTTCATATGTGATATCATTCTATCTTTTTGCTGATTTCTGCTGACATTTGACCTGATGGATTATATTTTTTCACTAAAATAACGGGCACACTTATTGCATTTGTCAGCTGTTATGAGTTCTGGATCTATCTAATTCGTCTATCTGATTCGGGGGGGTTGTAAACTTGTTAACCATAGCAAATAGAGCACGAGTATTGCTGAGGTTCTTCGTGTTGATTTCAGAAAACTGTTGTTGTCTTGCTCTAACTAACTCTTGGTTAAAATTACAAAGACACTGTCTGTAGAGGTCATAGTCAATTTGGAGTTTAGTTTTTGTCCACTTGCATTCCGCTTTCCTACGCTCCGATTTAGATCTCTTGACCATCATTGTGCTCCCCCACAGTGTTCCTGGTCGCCTCAGGATGGTCTTAGTTTAAACAGGACCGACAGCATTCATGGCATTTGTGATTTTCCAGGTGAAATTGTCCAAAAGTTCATCAACTATCTCAGCATTCACAGTCTGTGGCACAGCCACAGTCTCCATAAACTTAGTGGGAGTACTCTCATTTATGTACCTTTTCCTAATAGATATAGAGGTTGTCTGAACTTTTGGAAAAATCTGCAATTCAAAAAATACACAAAAATGGTCAGAAATAGCCATATCCTTAATGTCAGTTGATAGAATTTCAACATCCTTAGAGATGATCAGGACTAAGATGTGACCTTGAGTGTGAGTTGGACTCTTAATCTGCTGAGAGAGGTCAAATGTGTCTAGTATTGCAGAAAGTTCTTTGGATGTTTTTTCCATGTTATTGCCAACATCAATGTTAAAGTCCCCTGTGATGACAAAATAGTTGTACTCAGTACAAATAACTGACAGCAGTTCTGAAAAATCCTCCATAAATTTTCCATTGTATCTTGGAGGTCTATAAATTATTAAAATGATACCCTTTGGGTCACCCTTAACTAAAAAAATAAAAATAAAAATAAACAGATATTAAAAAGAGCTAAAATCACCCTCTTTACATTGAAATAATTATTTAAAAATAACAGCAATACCACCACCTTTTTTCACTGTTCAACACTACTTAACTACTACTTTTTGTCAAAAACTCCAGACCATAAGTTGTAATGATGTCATTGATCAACAGTGATTTGTTACCCAGTGATCTGATATTAAACAGAGCTAGTCTCGGAGATGCCTGGAGAGAATGGTTCGATAGACTCACATTTTATCCTCACTAAGTTGGAAGTTCTACTTTTTTGGTGCCAAATCTTTTTGACCAACTTTCTGTCCCTTGTAATTACAGGGATGAAAAATGCCTGATCTCCATAGGTGTCTGAGTTATTCTGGAAAAGACCCAGTAAATATCAATCAGATTTATAGACAGTCTTCATGGGTGGAGGAGGGGCCTTTCGCATAGTGGACGGTGGTTTCAGGCGAGGGGAGATGGGAGGAAGGTCTTGCCATGATATGGGCTGGACTTCATTGTTGACAATAATCTTCATCCTATCCATCAGACCCAACATTGCATTCAGGCTGTGAGAAGGGGAGCCAACATCTACTTCGGATTGCATGGTTGTTGTAGTCATAGAGGGGAGATTCTGAGGTATGGATGGCTCCAATGGGGCAGAAGAATGTGTGGGAGATTTAAAGTGCTGGCAAATGAATCTGTGTGTACCTTGTCTCGCGTTATATCTTGTTCCTCCGATTGTTTGGGAACAAATGGATCCTTTTGTCCTTGGTTTTTGTAAACATTTTCTTTACAGAGCGGTGAATGACACACACAGTAGAAAATGTTGGCAGCTAATAACTTAACCCCTTGTCTATTTGAACAGAAACCGTCTGCTTTGCAAAGATTTTTACGCTCCCAAAAAAGGCAGAAATTGGGGAGAGGTCCACTTATAAAAACCTCAGCATCCATCCCTTGCACTTTTGTTCGGAGATCTATGAAATCTCCCTTCAGTAACTCTGATTGCTGCTTGAGAACATCCAGGGCCCCTGTGTGTATAATGACGGATTTCACAGTTGGGTGCTGATCAGTGATCTCCAGGGTTTTCTGAGAGATATCAGACGCCGTGTCATTAGTAAAAGACAGTACTTTGGTGTTATTCTCACTGCAAAAGCGTTTCCATTCTTGATGGCTCCATCACAAACTATTAATGTTTGGATACTCAATTTTATCTTGGATGATTTAATTTCATACCTTTCAGTGGTGGTGGAGGATGAGCATTCTTGGCCTGGGTCTTGTAAGAGTGCCTCAAATCTATTTGTAAGTCTGACATGAATATTTTGCACTGACACACATTCTTTTTTCTTGCTCTTTGCTGTAACAAGCAGAGAAAGTATTAGAACACCCTGCTATATTGCAGATTTCCCACTTAAAAATCATGGAGGGGTCTGAAATTTTCATTGTGGGTGCATGTCCACTGTGAGAGAGATAATCTAAAAAGAAAAATCCAGAAATCACAATGTATGATTTTTTTTTAATGATTTATTTGTGTGATACAGTTTCAAATAAGTATTTGAACACCTTCTATAAGCTAGAATTCTGACCCTCAAAGACCTGTTAGTCCGCCTTTAAAAGTCCACCTCCACTCGATGTATTATCCTGAATCAGATGCACCTTTGTGAGGTCGTTGGCTGCATAAAGACACCTGTCCACCCCATACAATCAGTAAGGCTCAAAAGTGTAACAAGGCTAAGACCAAAGAGCTGTCCAAAGACAGCAGAGACAAAATTGTAGAACTCCACATGGGTGGAAAGGGTTACGGAGAAATTGCCAAGCAGCTAGGTGAAAAAAGGTCCACTGTTGGAGCAAAAATTAGAAAAAGGAAGAAGCTAAACGAGACAGTCAATCTCAATCAGAGTGGAGCTCCTTGCAAGATATCACCTCGTGGGGTCGAAATGATCCTTAAAAAGGTGAGGAATCAGACCAGGACTACACGACAGTACTTGGTCAATGATTATGCTTAAACCACCACATGTCAAGGCCCGTCTTAAGTTTGCCAATGACCATTTGGATGATACAGAAGAGTCATGGGAGAAAGTTTTCTGGTCAGATGAGACCCAAATGGAACCTTTTGCTCATAATTCCACTAGCTAGACGAATGATGAGTTCCATCCCAAGAACACCATTCCTACTGTGAAGCATTTGGGTGGTAGCATCATGCTTTGGGGGCGTTTTTCTGCACGTGGGACAGGACGACTGCACTCTATTAAGGAGAGGATTACCGGGGCCAACTTATTGCGTGATGTTTGGGAACAACCTCTTTCCCTCAGTCAGAGCATTGAAGATGGGTCGTGGCTGGGTCTTTCAACATGACAATGACCCAAAGCACACAGCCAGGAAAACCAAGGAGTGGCTCTGTAAGAAGAATATCAAGGTTCTGGCCAGTCTGCAGACCTGAACCCAATAGAAAATCTTTGGACGGAGCTGAAACTCCGTGTTTCTCAGCGACAGCCCAGAAACCTGTCTGACCTAGACAAGATCTGTGGGGAGGAGTAGGCCAAAATCCCTCATGCAGTGTGTTCAAACCTGGTGAACAACTACAGGAAATGTTTGACCTCTGTAATTGCTTGCAAAGGTTACTGTACCAAATATTAACACAGTTTTTCTCAGACGTTCAAATACTTATTTGCAGCTGTATCACATAAATAAATCATTAAAAAAAAATCATCCATTGTGATTTCTGGATTTTTCTTTTTTGATTATCTATCTCACAGTGGACATCCACTTCCGATGAAAATTTCAGACCCCTCCATGATTTCTAAGTGGGAGAACTTGCAATATAGCAGGGTGTTCAAATACTTATTTTCTTCACTGTAGAAAGACTGAAAGGTGAGGGAATTAAATGGTTGGGGTTCTAAAAGCCTTACTTTTTGGGTTTGATTGATAAAATAGGGATTGGGAACGTGTTATCAAGTTGTATCATAGGTGTAATCACCATTTCAGAATCTATGGTGTCTTGTTTCCAACTTAAGTGTTCTCTGTCATAGTGTTCCCTCTTGGTTAACTACATATTTTGTCACCTGAATGAAAGTATGTGTTAGGTGGTGTAGCACCTGGTCACATGATCATAAAGGGACACCAATTGTTTTTACAGCTTTCCTGCTTGGTGGAAAGAAAGAGGGAAGGATTTCAGTTTCAGAATTCACAGTGACGTCGAATGACTTTGATGTTGGCTGTAAAATGGGGGTGCATCAAACCATTGGCAATATGAGGACAACGATGAGCTTGTGATCCTTACATTTTCATTAATCCTCCTGCATCTTGCTGTTTTTTACATGCAAAAATGCATGTGGGATGTACGGAAGCATATTGCATTCATTTGAATTAAAAAAAATCCTGTTTTAATAAGTAATTTTTTTTTAGGACTTTGTTTTTTTTTATTAATATTTATTTCTGTGTTTTGGACTAATTATCCCTTCCACCCCCCGGCTTTTCAGGCATTATTTTCTGTTTTTCAAACAATTTTTCCCCCAGTTTTCGCACTATGATATTTTTTTCCCAGTTTTTCTGGTAATTTTTTTTCAGTTTTTTTGACTAACTTTTTTCCCCGTTTTGGGGCTATTTTTTTCCGAGTTACCAGGACACATCGATCTCACACGACAACCTGTGAATGACAAGTGACTCTTTGCGCATTACTGCTTGCATGCCTTCAACCAACGCGTTTATCTCAATGGTTAATTTGTGATAAGTCACACAATTAGTAACACAGTATGGTACATACTCGAGCCATCACCTTATTGTGGTGGAGGAGTATGTGTGTGCGGATGATCCGAGGAGCTAAGTTATCTGGGGCTTTACGCCACTGGCATGGTCACCCATGGCTAAAAAGATCCAAGGTGAGGGACCAGACAAAGTATGACTCCAAAACCATATAATGAGTGCAAATGTTGGATCTCGGTTTCCCTTGCCCGGATACGGGTCACCGGGGCCCCACTCTGGAGCCAGGCCTGGAGGTGGGGCTTGAAGGCAAGCGCCTAGTGGCCGAGCCTGCACCCATGGGGCTCGGCCGGGCACAGCCCAAAAAGGGTAACATGGGTCCCCCATCCCAGGGGCTCACCACCTGTGAGAGCTGGGCGGTGGCCATAGGCGGGGACCATGATGATCCGATCCCTGGCTACAGAAACTAGCTCTAGGGACATGGAATGTTACCTCTTTGGCAGCAAAGGAGCCCGTTGGTGCGTGAGGTCAAGAAGTTCGGACTAGATATAGTTGGACTCTCCTCTAGACATCGCTTGTGCTCCTCTTGAAAAAGGTTGGACTCTGTTTCACTCTAGAGTTGCCCAAGGTGAGAGACACTGAGCAAGTGTGGGTAAACGTATTGCCCCCTGGCTCGGGGCCTGTACATTGGGGTTTACCCCGGTGGGTGAGAGGGTAGCCTCCCTCAACCTTCAGGTAGTGGGACGGTTCTTGACTGTTGTTTGTGCCGATATACTAAACAGCAGTTCATGGTACCCAATATTTTTGGAGACTCTCCAGCACTCCCTCTGGGGATTCCATCATTCAGCTGGGGGACTTCAATACCTACGTGGCAAATGACCGTGAGACTTGGAAGGGTGTGAAAAGGAAGGAACGCCAACCCCCCACCCCCAATCAGAACCCGATTGGTGTTCTGTTATTCGACTCATCACAGACTGTCCATAACGAACACCATGTTCAAGCATAAGGGTATCCACATGTGCACCTGGCACCAGGACACCCTAGGTCGCAGTTTGATGATCGACTTTGTAGTCATGTCATCGGAGTTGCAACCACATGTCTGGGACACTCGGGTGAAGCGGAGCTGTCAATTGATCACCACCTGGTGGCAAGTTGGCAGATTCTCCTGTCAGCAGGAATTTCAACTCCCACCTCCGAAAGAACTTTCTTCATGTTCCAGGGGTTATGGGGGACATTGAGTCCGAATGGACAATGTTCCGCGCCTCGATTGCTGAAGCGGGCGACCAGAGCTGTGGCAGTAAAGTGGTCGTTGCCTGTCGTGGCGGCAAGGCCCGAACACGTTGGTGGACACCAAGAGTGAGGGATGCTGTCAAGCTGAAGAAGGAGTCCTGAGTAAATAAGAAGGGTGACCGCAAGAAGTGTTCCAGCAATAGGGGGGAGGGGGGGTTACACTCCTCCGCCTGCGTGGTTAGGTCTGTTCAGTGTTGCTGGAGAGGAGGGTCCATTCAAATCCCAGATTCAGGTGGAACAATGTGGTTTTCGTCCTGGCCGTGGAACAGTGCACTAGCTCTACGTGCTCGGCAGGATCCTCGAGGATGCATGGGAGTTTGCCCAACCAGTCGACATGTATTTTGTGGACTTGGAGAAGGCATTCAACCGTGTCCCTCTGGGAGTGTTGTGGAGGTTCTTCGGGAGTATGGGGTACCGAACTCCAGATACAGACCGTTTGGTCCCTGTACGACCGCTGTCAGAGTTTGATGTGCATTGTCAGGAATAAGTCGAACCCGTTTCCTGTGAGAGCTGGACTCTTCCAAAGTTGCCCTGTGTCACCGATTTTGTTCATAACCTTTATGGACAGAATCTATCTGCGCACCTGAGGTGCAGAGGGTGTCCGGTTTGGTGGCCTCAATATTGCATCTCTGCTCTTTGCAGATGATGTGGTTCTGTTGGTTTCATCAAACCGTGATCTCCAACGTTCACTGGAGCCGTTCGCAGCCGAGTCTGAAGCTGCTCGGATGAGAATCAGTACCTCCAAATCTGAGACCATGGTCCTCAGTCGGAAAAGCCATTTCCAAGTGGAGGAGTTCAAGTATCTTGGGGTCTTGTTCATAAGTGAGAGAAGAATGGAGTGGGAGAACGACAGACGGATCGGTGCAGCGTCTGCAGTGATGTGGACTTTGCGTCAGTACATTGTGGTAAAGAGGGAGCTAAGTCGAAAGGCAAAGCTCTCAATTTACCAGTCGATCTACGTTCCAACTCTCACCCATGGTCATGAGCTGTGGGTCATGACCGAAAGAACAACATCCCGGATACAAGCGGCCAAAATGAGTTTCCTCTGCAGGGTGTCCGGGCTATCCCTTAGAGACAGGGTGAGAAGATCGGTCATCCGGGAGGGACTCAGTGTCGAGCCGCTGCTCCTCAGCATTGAGAGTAGCCAGATAAGGTGGCTGGGGCATCTGATCCGAATGCCTCCCAGATGCCATGCTGGTGAGCTGTTCCGGGCATGTCCCACCGGGAAGAGATCCTGGGGACAGCCCAGGAAACGCTGGAGAGACTATGTCTCTCGGCTTGCCTGGGAATGCCTCGGGATCCCTCCGGCAGGCCTGGAAGAAGTGGCTGGGGTAAGGGAAGTCTGGGTATCCCTGTTGAAACTACTTCCCCCGTGACTCGGTGAAGTGGTAGAAGATGGATGGATGGATGGATGGATGGATGGATGATACAATATTCTAAATAAGGGGTCTCAGACTCGTGGCACCGGGACGGTAGTTTGAGGCGCCCGTCTTAATATGAGAGATTAATTTAAGTACGGCCCGCAAGTGTAATATGAATGACACTTGTTGTATGGGGAGCTGAACGGACCAATCACTGTGAGGTATATGGCTCTTGAGGGCAGGACATCCGCTGAGCTTCTTGCATACGCACAACATTTGACGAGAGCTTCAGACACAGTCAAGATCAGTATGTCAAAAGCCTCACCGCCTCAACTAGCTCATGCGCTCATTTGTTTCTCTAATGAACTGGGCGGAGGAGGAGCCGCGAAGCCGCTGATTCTGATCTTCTGTCGGGCTTGCAGACGGCGGCGGCTCTGAAGAACGTAGCCGACAATACCTCACTCAGCTGCGTGCAGCGACAACGCAGTAAACCTCCCCGGCTCGACGTTGTTGTTCATTGCGTACTCCGGCAGCTCTGAACATCCCCCTAAAGCAGCATGGCTCGGCTCTACCTCACTCAGCCATGTGCGACAACAACACAGTAAAGTGCCTCGGCTCGACGGTGTTGTACATCGCGTACTGCGGTGGCTATGAACAACCCCCTAAAGCAGCATGGCACGGCTCTGTGATAACCCACCTCGGCGCCGAAAATGAGCCACACCGGCTGGCTCCGATAAGCCGCGATGGCTCATCTCTGCCGCGGAAGTGGATCGGACGGGGAGGCGGTTTGGCCATGATCGCATATCTTCTGAATATGGCTCGAAACTTTAGGGTAATATTGCCCCGGTAACTTCACTCGGTTGTGTGATGTTCTCTTCTTCGAAAAGAGCTTCCGTGTCAGAAGGGGCGTGTTTGTCTCCCAGAGCAGAGTGCACTTTGTGCTTTCATTGGAGAATGTCCGGGTGATGTCACGGACAGAGGATGCAGCCAATATGGCGAACACTTGGATGTCGTAGAATGACACTTCTGCAACTTTGTGCGTGGATGACACGCTCTCCGCTCACATTTATTTTTTTCATATAGACATTGAAGTGAATAATGTTATGTATTTTTCATTACAATATCTATTTTAGAATGTTTATAGGGATGACACTTGACCTTTAAAATGGGACTCATTGACCTGCACTGCAACTCTGAACTCAAAGTCAAGTTCAGGGAGGTGATTCGTGAAGCGGACAAGCTTGGTAAGTTTTTTGAGAGAATTGACCCCCAGCTACTCTGAACTTTCCCGAATGTTCAAGCAGACCATGTGCCTTTTTGGGAGCACATACTTGTGTGAAAAGCTCTTCTCCACCTTGAACTTCAACAAGTCCAAGTACAGGTCTAGACTTACTGATGAGCATCTTCAAGTCCTACTGAGGGTCTCAACTGCTTCCTTCCTCAAGCCAAATGTTGCTCGGCTATGTGAGAAGAAGCGCTGCCAGGTTTCTACCAGCAAGAAGTAGGCAAGAGAAGCCATGTTCAGAACAGTTCATGTTCAATTTTCCATTAATGTTCAGAAAGTTAAAGGTGAAAGAACTGTTTATTTGTCCTCGTTTATTTATTGATTTATTTTCATCTTATTTTATGTTCAAAAAGAAAGATATTTGGTAACATTGGAATGTTTTCATCAGACCTTTTCTTGTAGAAATCCTGATGCGGCCCAACCTCACCCAGACTCTGCCACCAGCAGCCCACAGTTAAATTGAGTTTGAGACACCAATCTAAATAATTTGGTTGTAGACTACATACAAGTAAGTAATAGACGAACTCCATCCCATTGACATAATTTCAGTTATGTAACAGTTATTATTGTCAGGGGCGTGACGAGGCCATTGGCCATTTATTTGCGTCCTCCACGTGGTGGCCAGCGGAGGCATCCAAGTAGAGTAACTCAACTTCTTCTATTTCACCCAGGTTTCCCCCTTCACCTTCCCCTGTCTGTATGCACTCTGCCACCCTCGTATCCATACCCACCAAGCCTGGATGGCAGCAGGTTGAGGAGGGAACTAACGATCTCCAGCCGCCTCTTGTTCATGTCACGGCAGCACCTTATCAGCTGCCTCGGTGGCACCCTCTCCCCAGCCGCCTCTCGCCCATACCTCGACGGCCCTCAACCCCGGGCCGCCTCTTAAATACGCCTCAGCAGTGCTTGACCAGCAGCTGCAGCAGCCGCCGCCTCTCGACTATGCCTCAGCGGTCCTCGACCAGCAGCCTCAGCAGCCGCCGCCTCTCAACCATGCCTCAGCGGTGCTCAACTAGGAGCCGCAACTGCCTCCGCCTCTTGACCATGCTTCGGCAGTGCTCGACCAGCAACAGCAGTCGCCGCCTCTCGACCATGCTTCTATGGTGCCCGACCAGCAGCAGCAGCCACCGCCCCTCGACCAGCACCTGCCGCCACTCGACCAAGCCTCACCGGTGCTCGACCAGCAGCAGCCGTCGCCTCTCGACCATCCATCAACGGTGTTCGACCAGCAGCAGCAGCCGCCGGCTCTTGACCACGCCTCGGCGGGGCTTCATCCGCAGCTGTTACCTGCTCCTGTTTGGTTTCTGCTTTGCCACTGGGACCCACCTCATTGAGGTCCGCCTGAGTCGCCCTGTAGGGACCCTGGTGCTTGGCGTCCTAGCCGATCTCCTGAACTGCTCAGCCAAGCTCCTCGCTTTGGGTGGCCTGGACAGCCACCAGACGGACTGGGTGGGAGTTTCTCACATTGAGCTGCTCAGTTTAGTCTTCTCCATAATTAGAATTCTTTAATGTTATTGTGTATGAATAAGCAGTCAAGGCTTTCATCACACAAGAACCCAACGCAAATGACTTTTGGTGATGATTGATGTGAGCACATTAAAATGTTTGATGACAAGTTCACAAATGATTACACATACAGATGATGCCGTTTCCTGACATTTTTTCACCACCATTCACCCACCATTGCAATGGCTACATCCTCAATCCCTCGCCTCTGCCAAGATGATGGGCTGTAGGAATTTTTAAGGAACAGAGGTGCTTATGAGGAGAGTATTCAGAAAATCAAGCAAGATTGTCTAAGTAACGAGAATTTATTCCTGCTGGTGTATTGATTTTAAAATGATTTCTTCATACGTTACATTCACTACATACATTACGTTCAAATGAATATATGATTATATATTTACCTGTACATTTTAGACCAAGGGTGTCAAACGCTCAGCCTGTGGGCTAAAACTTGACCACCAAGCAGCTACATTTGGGCCCGCAGGGTGAATTTTAAATTAAAAAAAAATACAGAAACATTGTGGCGGTAGGGATAATTTTGAGAATAATATTGCTCATCTAAAAAAATGAATGGTAATTTGCTAAGCCTCCATTATTTGATTTATTGTTTAACTGAAATACTATAATGTATTTGTCACTGGTGGTGTTATGAACACTCACCTGACTGTTGCAGGCAGTGTGATAGTGTCGATATGTGCCCTACAACTGACTGGTGACCAACCCAGGTTGTAGTCTGCCTTTCCCTCAAAGTCAGCAGGGATAGGCTCCCTTGCACGAATCATGATAAGCAGTGTTGAAATGGATGGCTGGATGATACCAAATTTTTCAGTACCTTAAAGTACAATCCCTGTGACTATCCACACATGTAGATGAAAATGATGAAATTGAATTATTCTATATCTTCAAATTAAGAGTTCATTCTTCACATTTGTGCAGGATATATAAATGTGTAACAAATCAATCAAATTTAATAATTCAGGTCCAATCTCCTATTGTGGTCATGCAGATCATGTACATGGTATGAGAGGAGTATATCAACACTTTCAATATACAGGTTTCCCTCGCAGCTACGTGCTTCACTTTTTGCGGCTTCAGTGCTTCACGACTTTTCTTAATCAAAACAAAAAGAAAAACGGAAAATACAGCCAGCTCAGTATATTGTGGAAAGTCACGTTGGTACAAGGCTTGTGAGTTGTTCCCGGAGCGATATCGACCAATAAGAGCACAAGTGGCTTCATACTGTGAGCTGATTAGTTGCGCATCATTGAAGCCTCACCCAGGAGTTTTTCTTGTCCCACCTATTTCCTTGTGTTGGGCGTTGTCTCTTACACGCTGTTGACCGTCTCGCATATGTACTGTATCTTTGCGTTGTATTCGTTTTTAAGCGACAACATATTTCGATTATGTGGTTAAAATACCACATCAGCGTTGTGCCCCAGTGAAAGCTTCCTCCACAGCGCCCAAGAAGTTGTAACTCTGCGGTCACTTTTATCATTTTAGGGATCCAGCGAGAGGAATGGGATCCTGTTTCTGAGCGCTACTGTCCTTTTGGAGATCCAGCTAGAGGAATTAACCACTTTGTGCAGCAAATGGCACGGGCACTGTGGTACCTACTGGGATGTCCTCCAGGACTCTGGACAGGGCACTTTTCTCCTTGTTGAACGCTTGCCCCCTCAAGGGCAAGGCATTTTGGCCAGCAAAGTCTAGTTCAAAAATATTAAAAAAGATACAGCCTCAGAAACGTTCCTCTCTATGATGCTGCTTATCCTTACATGGAGGAAGAGTTTCCTAACTTCATCAGTGAGGGATGGCGGAAACAGGTTTTTTGGAAAAGGACGGCTATGCGTACTTCTTCAAGGACCGTGTTTACGATCATCATGTGGCAATTCTGCAAGTGAGTGAACTTAAAGCTTCTACGAGCTTCCCCTTTGTTGTGTGTGTCTGTGTGTGTGTGTGTGTGTGTGTGTGTGTGTGAGAGAGAGAGAGAGAATGTGAGACAGGACTGTGCAACCGTGTGGAGCAGTGAGAGTGAGAAGGGATAGAAATGCAGTGCGAGCAGTTACTAGTGTGGACAGTTTACGTGTTTAGCAAGGGTGACCCAGGAGGTGTAGTGTCTAAGAGAGGACACATTGATGATGGGTGCTTAAAGGATTTAATAAAGCCTTCTGAGCAGCAAACCGGTGCTTCACACCATTATTGTTCACTCCACCAGAGCATCCTCTGTGCGTTTCCTGACCACAGTCAGGCAACTGTTGGAGGAAAGATTAAAAAAGGTTTTATAACTAAAGATTTAAATAAGTACGTGTACTGTTTTAATCTTAATCTAAAATATGTAAAGTATAAATCCTGTTTACGTATTTTAATCATTCTGGTACCCAGATAAACATACAAAAAATTCCTCATGTGTGTGTGGGGGGGGACTAGGTAGTCCTACTTCGCATTTTTTCACATTTCGCAAAGTGAATGTGATTTCTGTAGCGCAGAGAAGGTTTGTCCTAGTGGGGTTGCCGTAGTTAGGTGTGGGAGGCAGCGTAAATGATGTAGAGATTACCGTAGTTTTTTCATGGTAGTCTATGTCCAGAGGTGAAGGAGGCTCTAACGCTGATCGTGTCAGAACAACTAATTATGGAAATGCTTTTGACAAAAGTCGCTTAAAGGAAAAAATATGAGGAGTATCGAAGTTTTCAACAAGAATGGACAGCCTTTGTGGAGATGGAAGGTTCTTCTGTGTATTTAAATTCACAGATGGGGATTATGCCAAAGCATTCATACTCGACATTGCCAATAAATATTTTGCCAACTTCGGATCAAGACAAGATAATCCAACGGATAAAAGACATGGCTTTGTTGGCAAGAACTGTCCACCATCGTACTGGCATGATGGGAAATCAAATTTAATTACGTTCAGGATGAACGAATGGAAGTCTCAACACCTGGGTGAAGCTTAATCTGACGATGTATGAACTCCAAAGCCATCAGCAAAACTGTGCAGCAGTAGCTGTCACATTAATGGTAAGAAGTACTTTTGTCATCATTGATGAGCAACAGCGTAACAATGTTATTTAAAATAATTCAAAGACTTAGTGTTGGTCTTATATAAATGCGCAAATACACCTGTACTTCGTTTTTAAAATACTGTATGGCTCTTTTGAAATTACATTTTTAAATATTTGGCCTTTATGGCTCTCTCAGTCAAAAAGGTTCCCGACCCCTGACATAGGGGAAGTAGCTGATATACCAGCAAATGAGAACTCAATGAGAATGAAAACTCAACAAAATGTGGAAAAAAGTAACAAACAGCGGAAAAGGGGAAGCAGCTGATGTGGAAAATACACAGCAGTTAAAATCAAATACCATACACACCTTGGAAGCTGATGAGCTGAACACCCCAGATGTTTAGATTATTGCTTTTAAATCTTTAATACATCAGAGGTCACTTTTGGTCCTTTGACAAGGGTCAATATTTATGTGATGATGATACACTCAAACATAAGCCAAAACTTGCAACAGAAGTTCAACAACCCAACATCCCCACTTTCACCTCAACTCCTACTGATGCTGAGACAACTTTTGGTAGATCACATGGTCTGCCAAAAAGCAGGCTATCTTTAACTTTTACATATGAATGTGAACCCTCACAGAGTAACTCTCTTAGATTAACTGATTGCCCAATTCAAAGATGAAGCAGTGCTAACAACGTCTGTGAAATATAGCTTGATTGATTAAATGGGGAAAGATGCTGATGGTGTCTTTAACAATGAATATGCTACCTTCTGGACAGAATTCCTAGACTGCGCAGCAGAAGGTGCAGATGTGAGTGGCATCACTCTCCCTGAAATGGCAAGAGGAAAAATGGAAACCTGTTGGCAGGATGTTGGCCAAGGGACTGAACGATCATGGGTATTTTCCATTTCGGCTTGTACAAGCCTTTACAGCAGCCATCATATTTGGTTTCATCTGATTTACTATTTGACTCCCTGATGTTGTATCTTACTCAATTTGACCGTCATCTTTTGTCCACTGCTTTGCAAGAACATGTTACCCACGATGATGAGAAAGAGTTTCTTGATCATATGGATTGCATGGGAGTAAGAACGGTGCCAACACAAGATACCTTGAGAGCTGTCCTTATACAGGTTGCCCGCAAGCAAATAATCCAGTATCCAAAATATGCATTGAATAATATTGCAGAGGTTGTAGGACCAACACTCGGGAAGTTTTTCCCCAACTGTTGTTATCAATCTAAGATGGGAATGATTGTGCGTGAGAAACAGGATTGTGTTTTTACTGTCATATTTGTAAAGACAGTGTCTTAACTGTTTTGTCCTATAATTTAAGAGTCGTGCTGTCAAACATGAAATGTTTCCACCTCCAATCCTGAAAGTGGACATGGTCATTTTCCATGCTTGCATTGTGAAATGTTACAGGTATCTAATATGTGCAAACCACAATCATGAACTTACTATATCAACAGATTCATACGTATGCTTCTTTTGCAGAAAGTTTAATGACGACCGGATTTTAACATAAATGTAGAGTGACATGGGATTCAAATACCTACAGTACAAAATACAGTAGTTGACCTGATCTATTTGTTAGAGATGACATGATAAGCAAATACCATCCATCCACGCATTTTCTTAGCCGCTTATCCTCACAAGGGTCGCGGGAAGTGCTGGAGCCTATCCCAGCTGTCAATGGGCAGGAGGCCGGGTACACCATGAACAGGTTGCCAGCCAATCGCACGGCACATAGAGAGCAATACCCGCACTCACAATCACACCGAGGGACAACTTAGAGTGTCCAATTAATGTTGCATGTTTTTGGGATGTGGGAGGAAACCAGAGTGCCCGGAGAAAACCCACGCAGGTACGGGGAGAATGTACAAACTCCACACAGGTTGGTCCGGGATTGAACCCGGGACCTCAGAACTGTGAGGCCAATGCTTTCCAGCTGAGCCACCATCAGCCCATAAGCAAATACTAATATTCACCAGATTTTTCTACGCCTATTTGTTTTGCTGCAAATTACACAGACAGCCAATTCAAAGGAGGACCCCACCCCCAAACTTAGTAGGGTATCACTCCTGTGTGCTATACTAAACAAAAACTCAGCATAAAAAAAAAGGTTTCACTGCTCGCTATCAGCATATACTGTATTAGCTACATTTGACATCAAGCATAAACAGCGTTATGATCACTACATACCACCAGACACAACGTATGAGAAAGTTTTAATTATAAATTATAGACAATGCACCCAAGATTTTACATGTTTTTTTTCATGCACATATTGGAAGTTTAATTTTCTGTAACAGAAAGAAGACGCACGAGGCACAACACAGAGATGTCTATTTGGAGCAATTTCACTACTAACCGCCACCACTTTTGGAGGGTTACATGATCCTTTCAATTGATACTGAAGAGCAGGTTGTGATCGTGAAATCTGCACGCAAGAACAAATAAAGATCGATGGCTTCCTCTGGAGAGATGGGTGGATGAAGACTGCTTTGTGCCATGCAAGACAATAGACGTAAGACACTTTACTAGCTAACTGTCTTGTCCCATGTCATAGTGTTATATCAAGTCAAGTTACGTTTTCATGTTTCGCCACTGTCCACTTTCTGAGATGGTTTCATCTTTTTTGGACCAAGCCTTTTGCCTTGGGATTTTTGTACTGTCGCGTTGTTGGACTGTCTTTCTGTGTACGACCTGTGTCTGGCAATAAATCTTCCTAAAATCCAGGCTTACGTCTTGCCTTCCTGCATTTGGGTCCGATCCTCCACCTCGTTTGTGACAAATTCAACTTTATTTATCATGTCTGCTAATATTCTAGTGTTTCAGAATGCGAGACGCCATCGTGGTTTTTGATCACGTTATGCACGAGAGAGTGTGAATTAACGAGAACTGACAAGAAAATGGCGGTACCATGTGCTGGAGACGCATAAAAACAAATATATATATATATATATATATATATATTTTTTTTTTTTTTTTTTTTTTTTTTTTTAAACTACTTACTGACCCTAGTTCTGAAATGTAGGAAATCGGAACCACAACACTTTTTAGGCCTTATTACTGTACAGGATTATTATTAATATATATGATTACAAATACAAAATTGAAATGCTTTTACTTTATCATTATTACATATTACTCCCTGATTACTGTATTTATGAGTAATACTGTCTTTAGAATGTGTTTGGGAAGCCTTTTAGCACATACATATCATCTCTGCTAATATTCCGATGTTTTACAATCCGAGACACCATCATGAATTTTTATCCCATAATGCATGATAGAACTAACAAGAACTGACAAGAAAAGGGCAGCACTATGAGTTAGAGACAAAGAAAAATATAAAAAAAATATATAAAAAATACATTGCAACCCTAGTTCTGAAATGTAGGTAATCAGGACCACAACATTTTTTTTGGCCTTATTCGTTCCTCATGGCAGTACAACAAAAAATATGTCTCTCATTATGCAGAGGCCAAAGAGACTGTCTGTGGCAGTGCCGATGGTGGTGTCCAAACAAAAGACCACCAGTGTCATCCTACACACCACCATCCTATGCTGTCAAGCTACACTCTCCCCTACCACTACCTTAAAGTCAGTAACCTCCTTCAGATTACATCGTCTGCACAAAATATAATCCACCTGCGTGCTTCTACCTCCACTCTTGTAGGTCTCTATATGTTCCTGACAGGCATTTCCATCTTTTTTACAAAGTCCACCACCATCTGTCCTTCAAAGTTCCTTTCCTTGATGCTGTACTTACCCATCACTTCTTCATCGCCCCTGATCCTGTCACCAACAAGTCCATTACAGTCTACACCAATCACAACTCTCTCTCTGTCTGGGATCCTCAGAACTACTTCATCAAGTTCCTTCCAAACTTTTTCTTATAACTCTAGGTCACAGCCTACCTGTGGGGAATAGCCACTAATCACATTATACATAACACCCTCAATTGAAAATTACAGCCTCATCATTCGATCTGATACTCTTTTCACCTCCAAGACATTCTTAGCCAGTTCTTCCTTTAAAATAACCCCTACTCCATTTGTCTTCCCATCTACTCCATGGTAAAATAATTTAAACCCTGCTCCTAAACCTCTAGCCTGAGTACCTTTCCACCTGCTCTTTTGGATCCACAATATATCAACCTTTCTCCTAATCATCATCTCAACCAACTCCTGAGCTTTTCCCGTCATCGTCCCAAAATTCAAAGCCCCGACACTCATTTGTAGGCTCTGTGCATTCCTTTTGTTCTTCTGCCAAAGAATCCACTTTCCTACTCTGCTTTCGCTTCAACCCACGGTAGCTGAATTTCCACCGACACCCCTGCAGGTTAACGGTGCCGGGAGCTGTTAACCCGGGCCACGACTGACCCAGTATGGGATTCTTTAGATGAATGCTCATTTTTGATGTGGCACAGTTTTATGCCGGATGCCCTTCCTGACGCAACCCTCTGCATTTATCCGGGATTGGGACCGGCCTACAGATTGCACTGGTTTGTGCCCCGTTCGGGCTCCATTGTTCGTTACACCCCCATAAATGACAAAAATCCAAGAACTATGGATGTAGTATTAATATACTTACGTATAATTTGAAGCATATCTTTGCAACTATAAGATGCATTTAAAAGTCTTACATTTTCTCCAAAATGGACAGCAGGCCTTATGTGCACAATTGTTGTGAGACACACTTGTTAGTATGATTGTTAGCACATGTTTCAGTGTGTAAGTAAGAGACAACATGATGACACTCATAAAGTATAGAAGAATAATTGCTTTTTATATCTGTCTGCATAAAAAGTTTACATTGCTCTACACACTGCTTGTGTTGGCAGGTGATTAGAGACGATGTTGTTCACACTCGGGGTGTCACATCAAAACTAAAACTACTAAAATCACACCACAGCAAACAGAATAGCATAACTAGCAAATAATAAAACTGATAAAAGAATGACTGATGTTTTTAAATTAGTGACATCAAATGTGAATGTGCTCGACGCCCGGTGTAGTTTTTAGCATTGACTACAGTAGCATCCCCTGGTAGCAATGAACACTGTTCGGCCAGTTCAATTCAACCCAATCTGTGATCAGGAAAATTAAAAAGATAGAAACAAGAAATGAGGATGAAGATGACAGGTGTGAAGAAATTTGAGTTGGTCACTTTTGGTGGTTTATTTCTAGCTAGTGCTTGCCAATGCCAACAGAGAAAGAGAGGCTTCTTCTTCTTTTCCTTTAGGCTTGTGTCGCTTGGGGTCGCCACAGCACGTCATCTTTTTCCATGTAAGCCTATTTCCTGGATCTTCCTCTCAAACGCCAACAGCCATCAGGTCTTCCCTCACAACATCCATAAATATTCTCTTTGCCTGGCAGCTCCATCCTCACTACCCTTCTACCAATATATATGGGCTTGCAACCTGAATTGAAAGTATACACCTATTCAGTTTGTGCCATTTTGGAATGTGATTTAATGAATGAGAGAGTACTTACTGCAACATCCAATGGCACATTTCATATACGTAGTATAATGCCCTCGGTAATGAAGAAAAGGAGTCACCAGTGGGTTCTTTTAGTCGCTTTTTATTCAACACAGAAGCACACTGAACTTTCTGCTCAGACACACTCACTCTCGCGCCTAGTTTACCTTACGCTGGCCCCCTCTGCCTTTAAGAGTCTTAAATGGGTGCATCTTAATTCCAGATATTGAACTACAGTACTTACGCAGCCCATCAATGTGGTTTTCAATGACAGCATCCTTATACAGAGCCCACCACCAGTGCTCTAGTTAGCAAAGTAGACTGGACAACATAGAGCGAAGACGAGCTAGACTCACTGCTTATGTTTACTCTTGATAATATTGGTGAAAGTAAAAAAATAAATCTTCTTATATTAAGATTCAATATGTGCAAGTAGAAAAAAAAAGCGATTGAAACTGAATGAGATTTTCTCTTTTTCAAGCGAGAAAGGTTTGGTCTGAAAAATGTGTTCCAAAGCCAAAGGTGAAAGTGCAGGATGAGACGGTGTGTAATGTTAAAATTCCACCTTGGCAGAGCCTCATTAAAGATGAAAGGACAGATAAGACACAAAAAACAAAAAGGCTAATTCTGTTCTTTAAATATAGGAAGCAAAATAATGTTAGCCTTCAAACTGTTTGGGTGCATCCTTCAGTCGTCAGCATACATTGCAAAAGATATTGTGCAAGTAATAATTCAGTTTTACACCAAGAAAAACAGACGGGGATATCGTTGTGGATTAAAAAAAAAAAAGTTGGAAGCAGCATTTCAAATTCATAGTTGGCTTTTTTTGGTTAGTAATGTATTTATGTGTAGTGAAAAGGGCATAAGTTTTTTGATATTTTCATTTTAAGTTTGCAAAAACAAAAATAAATATGTTATGTGTACCTTGTATCCCTACTAACATTAAAGAAAACAAAAAATAAATTAGCAAGAAATATAGTTCAATTTACTACAAAAAATAACTTTATTAACATTGTTTCATAGTCTGTAACAGAAAAGATTTTAACCGCATCATCCATCCATCCATTTTCTTAGCTGCTTATCCTCACAAGGATCACAGCGAGTGCTGGAGCCAATTCCAGCTGCCAACGGGCAGGAGGTGGAGTACACCCTGAACTGGTTCCCAGCAAATCACAGGGCACATGAAGACAGACAACTGTCGCACTCACACAGTCACACCTCGGGTCAATTTAGAGTGTCCAATTAAAGTAGCATCTTTCTGTGATGTGGGAGGAAACTGGAGTGCCGCAAGAAAACCCACGCAGGAACGGGGAGAACATGCATACTCCACACCGGCGGGGCCGGATTGACCCTGTGGCCTCAGAACTGTAAAACAACGCTTTCTAGCAGATCTACCATCCCACCACCCTATATACAATTTCAGCCTGTAAAATCACAATCGTGGGAAATCAAGAGTAAGGAAAAAGGACTCACCCAATGGTGCCATCAACCGTTCTTGGTTCATCAAATGTTCCAGTACCTCAGTACCTGTGACAGTGATCACCTGTTACCCCTTGTGGTAGTTTTAATTGATATGACCATTGTCAACGTCTTCACATAACAGTATACAGAAAAACAGATTCTAACTACAATTGCAACTATATACACAAATGTCTTCTACTGATGTCTGTTTCAGCACCCCTCCTCTACCTCCTTGAGCCTACCCAGTGCCTCCTCTATTTGTTGCTGCGGAGGTGCCAAAGTGGCTCTCTTGTCCTTTGCTCTGCCTCTGAGTGCATTGGCCTCGGTGATAAACCTCAGATTCCTCTTTTCTTCTGCCTCCTCACACAGCCTGTCAGCCTTCTCAATAAACGTTGATATGTCAGTCTCTATTCTGGCTTTTTTGGCTTTGAGGCAGTAGAAATGAAAAGTGGGCAGCAATGCCAAATGTAGCCAGGTACGAAGTCTTCCTTTCCCCACAGTGGTAGTTTTTAGCAATGTCACTGTCTGGGAACATGACTGCAAACACTTTTGAATTATTTTTACAAGATTTGTAACTAATGGCTGCAGATCACATTTAAAGTCCACACAATCTCTGACTTTGACGAGTCCGTCTTCGTGTATTGAACTACGTTCATAAAGCCTGACTTCTGGCTGGACAACTGTAGGTGCGCATTAGGGATCGCAACCGGTTATAAGCGGTTTTCATTTTTTTTTAAACAGAAACCGTAATCGGACTTTCGAGATCGGTTAAAATGTCCAATAATTTCTTCCGGTTCCGGTACTCCACATTGCGCTATTTTTTCAACATCATTTCCACTTTTTTCAAGTTTCATGTTAGAGTAAAGTTGGACTCAAAATAACATTCAGTTAAATCAAAGAAACATCAAACATGGCATCGAAGAAACGCTCGGTATACTTTCATGCCCTTTCTGAAAGTCCGAAAGAAGAATGTCAACATTAAAACATTTTTACAAAAAAATAAAAATTTAACTTACACGAGTGCGTTGTTGAAAGCCACATTCGACAAGCTTGTTTGTCAATATTGTATACAAACTACCCCATTACCGCGGCGTAAATTAACGATCGATGGTGTAGCACCGGAGAAAAGGAGTCGGAGGCGGAGTGTCGGACACAGGAACAAAACTTGTTTTATTGGCAGACATCAAAACACTACTAGCATAACGGAGGAACTCTGTGAACTCGTCATTCCGGAAGAGCAACAACAAAAACAGTCCGTGCGGAACCCCGCACCCCAACTCGAGGTCCCGCTGGTGAATTATGTAAACACCACTATGGTACCGGTTTTAAAACCGGTTAATCGTTTTGTTTTTTTTTTCCTACGGTTAAACCGGTTATGAAAGTAAGCATTTTTTTTGCGATCCCTAGTGCGCATGCACTGCTCGTACCACTGCCTGAAGTTTATGCTTCACTATCTTGATATTTTAGAAACAGATTCATACCAACGGAAGATGAGAGAGTCTTCGCCAAATCAGCGTGTCTCCTGTTTTTCCGGTGCGACTCCAGCCCTTTGACGCCCATCATTCCTAGCTGGTAGCTCTGCTTTCACAGATGGCAGTAAAACATGTGCCGATCTTTTGGATCTCGACGAACCCAGCTCCCAAACTCCTTACTTTCAACCCAAGCTTCTTGAAAAATGCACTTCCCCGTGATACAAGTTGGATCGATGAAAGAACTACGCTACGTCGTAATGAAGACGAAGTGAAGTGCCTACTCACGGAAACAAACAATGGAATATCAACAAGATGGCGACTAGTTGTCAACACGGTGACTTCCGTTGACAATTTCCGGCTGATTTAGACGCCAGACGGATCGCTATTTTTTTTTTTTAATAAAAGATTAGTTTATTTTTTAGGGAGAATTTTGGCGTAAGAGGTCCTCCCTTTGATTTTTTTTAATTTAAGGCCTTTTTAGGGGCTTGACCGGTTTTCGCGGATTTTAAGGACTTTTAGGAGCCCCTAAATGCACCTTCGAAAATTTAGGGGCTTTTCGGGACTTTTAGGGCGGCGTGCGAACCCTGATGACAAACATTTAAGCCCTTCGCCCACTGCGTCAGCAATACCACCTTCTCTACTGTACTCCTGGCTCATCATTCAAGCATCTCAGTGGAGGTGGGGGGTTGCATCCTGTCACTACCCCACCTATTGCCAGCCATCCCTTTCACCCTGCCCCAAGGGACAGGACAAATCCTGAAGCAAACTTCTTTACAGCCGAGCAAAAGCAGGAGCTGACAAAGCACTTTCTTTCAACCTATCTGCCCCACCATGCCAGCCTGGAAACCCCCCAGGGCCAAACATATGCAACCCTCCTATCCAACCTGTCTTTCTGCTTTGTCTTCTCCTCTTCTGCTCTTCCGGTGATCTTAATGACATTAAAGCGGGCACATTTCATTGAGCAGGAAGGTGGAGTGAAATTCCTTCTCAATTCTAACATCAATAATAATTGAATTTGTTCTTCAAACGTGTCTCTGCAGAGGACCTGCAACAGAAGGTGGATGGAGGGGTGTGGGGGTAAGCTGCTTTGTTTGGAAAAGAATGTGAGGTAATAGAAAGACTTAAAGAGTCAACACTTTAACATATGAAGCAAAAGGGGAAATATCAGTAGACAACCATCTAAAACACCGTCAAGTGGTCCTTGGATGTGAGGAAAACAGTCTCGCTTTAAGTTAGTCAGTTGATCAACAAATCATCTCAGTTAAACCCATGACATCATTTCATGGGAAGAAAAATGAAAAATGAATAACTCAAAGCTGCTAAACCACAACAGTGCATCCTCAAACTATCAGTGACAATGTGTTATGGTTGCTTGCGACAGTTAGGAATCAAATGGACAACTAAATCCAGACAGTCAGATTATCATTCTTTAAAGTGTATCATATAACTATTATATATGGAACTATTCTGATTTCAAACATTTCGTTTTCATTATTGTTACAATAATCATGATGCCATCTTTTGTAACAAAATTAATAATGTATCTGTAGATCTTGTGTCTTTCATTGGGCTAACTTAGTATTAACTTAGAGAGTGTTGTTCCCCAATCAAATGAAAGGCACAAATCAAACAACCACACAGCAAAGGCACCGTGGACAGCACAAATCACTTCCAAAAGGATGCTAACATGAATTTGTCATCTCCTTCTCCCAGTCTAAATGTGGCTCCGATGCCATTTTGTGTTAGGCGTGCAACACTAGATTTTTTTTTTTTTGGGGGGGGGGGGGGCTAAGGGCGTCCAGTGTTTCCACCAAGTTCAAAAGTTCACCTTTTATGATCACCCCGCGCCTGAGTGGCCAACACCAAATAAAAACATTCCGCCCTCTGTTCCCAACAAAGATGTAGGAAAGAGCGACAGCAACACGTCACGTTTCCTCACGACACTTATCAAAACAACAACAAAAATCACGTGTTTAGAAAAAAACATGATTCGGAAGAAGCCGACCAGGCTAAAGTTACAGAATTCAAATTTTTGCGTACAGCTTTAAGTAACTAATTTAGATTTGTGTGTGCGTGCGTGTGTGTGTGTGTGTGTGTGTGTGTGTGGTGTGTGTGTGTGTGTGTGTGTGTGTGTGTGTGTGTGTGTGTGTGTGTGTGTGTGTGTGTGTGTGTGTGTGTGTGTGTGTGTGTGTCACAAGGAACGTTGTGGTCAGCCCAGTCGTGGAAAACTCGGATAAAAAAATACTCAATACAAAAGTTACACTTTATTGGTACACGTTAAGTCTGCCTACCGTGAACCAGCTTGACGTTGTCTCTCTGCGGGTAGTCGAAGCCATTCGTCCGCTTCTCGAGCTCCATCCTCCTGCGGGAATCGATGCCGAGTCAGTCCCGCCTCGTTCTTATTATTTTTATTGGGGGGAGTCTATCTTTCACCGCCACCCCTATAGGTAAATATCAGGCGTGGTGAAAAGAGGCTGCTCAGTGCGAGTCGTTGAAGTGAGTGTCCACATCCAGGTCGATGGCTGACCACCTCACGCTCTCGGCTGCATCCCACGGTTCCCTGACGCTAGGACACTCCAACACCCCACGAACCTGCCGCGTTCGCTGTCTGTAGGAACTTTGGCCTCACACGTGTTGTCATCAACTGCCTATTTTTTGACGTTTTTCCATCAAGTCCCTTGACTCATATGGAATTTGGTTTTGATGTATGTGTAGGGCCACATCATTGTGACTTTGCAAGGACACTTCCTAAAATGTACATTTTAATATTTATGATTTTTTTCATATTTCAGCCGGGGGTGATTGTTTTATGTCACAGTCTACAATGACAAAACAAAGTTTTAAAATTAATTTTAAACACACTGATATTTGTAAATAATGAGGGACATTGTTAAACAAATCCGACTTAACAAAATTTAATAAAACGTCAACTTGTTCGGGTACAACGTACGCTAGTCTTGCTTCTTCATCATTTTACGTTGAGATGACATTTTATTGCTTGAAATGCATTTATTCAATTGCATTGCATTGCATCACTTATTCCATGTCTGAAATGTCAAAATGGGCTTTAAAAGTATGCATTTGCACGAGTTTCCTGATGGTTTAACGGAGTATGCTCGATGGGCTCACACGTTGATCAAAAAAATAAAATACAATTTTAAAAAAAGAGGCCAATTAAAGACTCGTGAAATACATGCAGTTTTGTTTGCTGCACAGAGCAGCATATTGCACCACCACATGAACCAGAAGTGGTACCTTTTATTACAAATCCAACGAGAGAGGCCATTTGGGCCAGGAAACATTTGAGTTCAACAATATAAAAGAGCCTATAACTCCTGATTCAATTAACCAGTGTATTTGATGATTTACTGTATTTATGTTTGAGAGAACACCTTTCAATTGATTAAAGCGATCATTTATTGTATGTCACCCACTACCTTCACAATCTGTTGTTGTGACTGAACCACAGAGTACAGGGCCAGTCAGTTGGGAGCAACAGCTGGCTTTTGGAGCGGAACTGAGCCAGATATGCCAGGAACTGTGGACGGATCATCTGCATGTGTGAGACTAGGGATGGGGGAGGAATAACCCGAATGTGTAACATGCTGCTAAAATGTGACCTCTCATTTGTATTAACATTTATTCGGTAATTAAACATGAGTCAAAGTCGTTGATATCATCTTTGAGCTGCTGGAATGCTTCCATTTGAATTTAAAATATTTATTACATACTAAATACCATACATTTACAGATGAACCTGTATCTCATGAGGCTGAGTGTAGGTTGCTGTGTGAACACCTTTGTTGTGAGTTATAAAATTGTTTTTTTTTTTTTTACCTTAGGGGTTATCTAAGGGGTCACACAAACAAGATTCCAGGGAGTCTCTCTTTGAATGGGGTGAGGCCCTCTGCACTCATTCCTCCACCTGTTTTGGCCACACTTTGGCAGTTGACAGCTGTCCTCTGGTTCACATCCACCTTTATGTCAGACTGCTTTTTTATTCCAGCGTGTGCACTGTTCTGAGCCTACAGCATTCACAGCTCTGGACATGCTGGCCCATTCACTCTTTTGACTGTTCACGCTGAAGCACAGCATGTCAAACACGATTTTCTTTTGTGTCCAAAGATTATTTTTCTTTCCTGCCTTACTAAGTTCAATTTCTTCTGATTGTACAGAAATAGAGATCACAGGTGCGGGGTTCATTTAAATGTGACTTACGAATTTAAATATGGAAGACAGGGAGAAGTCACCTAATCTAATATACGCTCAATTCTACGTTGAATGGAACATATGAAGGAAATGTGGTTGTGTGGTGTTTACATAATTGATCTGCGGGACCTCGAGTTGGGTTGTGGATTTCCGCACGGGCTGTTTTGTTGGTTACACTTCCGGTGGTAGAAGAAGTAGAGAGTTCCCGCCGTAATGGGTTAGTCTGTTGATGTCTGCGATTAAAACGAGGTTTGCTTCTGTGTTGACACTCCACCTCCGACTCCTTTTCTTCGGGACTACACTGGTGACCCTGACGTCAGTCCCGACTGAACTGAACATGGCAAACGCCATCTTCAAATTGGCGGAGTTTTGGGAGACGTCCGCGGCAGCATGGTTCGCACAGACGGAGGCTCGATTCGCCCTCCACGGGATCTCGGATGATACGCGCACTATTACCACGTAGCCCTCTGGACCTCAACGGTGGCCAGAGCAGTGAGTTTCATCATATCTCCCCCGGCCCGAGATAAATATGCTGGGCTCAAGGCTCACCTCCTCCGCGAAGAACCGGCTGCTCTTTGTCAAGGACACCCTTTCCGGGCACAAATTCCTTTGCGACATCGGCGCCCAGAGGAGCGTCCTGACTGCCACTGAGGCCGCTGGCAGGACTCAGGGGCCATCCCTACTGTCCGCTAATGGCTTCCCTATCCGCTCTTATGGCATAAAGACTGTGGACTTGTGTTTCGGGGGTCAGTGGTTCACATGGGACTTTGTCACTGCCGATGTCTCATTCCCTCTCCTTGGTGGTGATTTTTGTCCCCACGGGCTGCTGGTGGACGTTTAGAAGGGCCGTCTGGTGGATGCACTGACTTTCTCCTCGGTTGTCTGTGTCCGCAATGAGGCGACTTATGGCGGTCTCACCAGTTCACTCTCAGATGGCACCAAGTATCAGCTCCTCCTTGGTGAGTTCCCTGGCTTGACGCGGCCCACTTTCTCCTCTGCCGCAACTAAACATGGGGTCGAACACCACATCAAGACAAAGGGCCTCCCAATTCACACTAGACCCCGACGGCTTGACCCCGAGAAGCTAGCAGTCCCTAAATCCGAGTTTGCCAACATCGAGCGCCTGGGCATCGTTCGTCGCTCGGATAGAAAACGTGTAGTGACTACCTGACTACCGAAGTGTGTATTCGGGGTGCCCTCCATCCAGTTCCTTGGGGACCTCATCGACAAGAATGGCGCCGCCCCACTTCCGGCAAAGGTGGAGGCCGTCTCCACTTTTCCCCGACCTCGCTCAGCTCAGAGGCTCTGGGAGTTTCTGGGGATGGTGACTTTCTATCACCGGTTCATCCGCCGGGCAGCCCACACCATGCGCCCGCTGTATGAGGCTCTTAAAGGCAACGCCCCCAACCAGGACATTAAATGGACGGCCGAGAGGGTGGAAGCCTTCGGGGCCATGAAGGCCATGCTGAGTCCCGCCACAATGCTGGCCCAACCGTTCCCCGGGACCCCCGTCGCTCTCACTACTGAAGCATCGGACTACGCCATTGGGGCCGTATTCGAACAGTGGGTCGGTGGCAGCTGGCAACCGCTTGCCTTTTTCAGCCGTCAGCTGGTCCCCTGGGAACGCAAATACAACACATTCGATAGGGAGCTCCTCGGCCTCTGGCTGGGAAGCCGCCACTTCCGTTCCCTATTGGAAGGCCGTAAGTTCACGGCATACGTGGACCATAAACCCCTCACTTTTGCCATGTCCAAGGTGGCCGAGCTGTGGTCCCTCCGCCAGCAACGCCAACTGTCGTTCATCTCAGAGTACACTACGGACATTCAACACATCGCCAGCAAATCCAATGTGGTCGCGGACTCCCTCTCTAGGCTCTAGGGACTGTGCATCTGGGTCTCGACTACTCCTGCATGAGCGCAGTCCAGGCCTCAGACTACAGGGTGCAGGCCCTCAAGACTTCTGACATGGGTTTGCGTCTGGAGGAAGTCGCTGTTGGTGAGGCGGGCGTCAGGTTGTTGTGCGACCTCTCGGCTGGCCAGCCTCGGCCGCTGGTCCCTGCGAACTGGTGGCGGGCTGTTTTCGAGGCGGTCTACAACCTCTCCCACCCCGCCAAGAAACCGTCCGTGACGCTGGTGGCCAAGAAGTTCGTGTGGTGCGGGCTTAGGATGTGCAGGCCTGGGTCGACTCGTGCATGGCCTGTCAGTGTGCTAAGGAGCATCGCCACACAGAAGCCCCCTTAGAGCCCTTCGCTGTCCCCGAGAGGAGGTTCGACCATGTCAATGTCGACTTGGTGGGTCCGCTTCCTCCCTCACACGGTTTCACCTACATGATCACCATGGTGAACAGGACGACCCGCTGGCCCGAAGCCGTTCCCCTGTCCTCGACGACGTCATCGGACGTAGCCCGGGCGTTCATCGGCACGAGGGTTACGTGGTTTGGGACCCCATCCGACCTCTCCTCCGACCGTGGCCCTCTGTTTACTCTCTCTGCCTATCACCCCCAGGCGAACGGTCTCTGCGAGCAGTTCCACCGCTCCATGAAAGCAGCCCTGCGCGTCGGCTTGACGGACGGCAACTGGTTGGATAAGCTCCCGAGGGTCATGCTCAGCTTCAGGTGCGACCCCAAGGAGGACCTGATGTCCTCGTCTGCCAAGCTCGTCTACGGCCAGCCGCTGCGGGTCCCCAGCAAATTCATCCCGGACACCACCCCACCTTGGTCTGCAGCCAGGCAACGTTCCTCCCTGCTGGAGGCCACCAAAGGATTTGCGCCGGTTCCTACGTCACATCATGGCACCCTCGCTGCCCGGCTGCCCCATTGCCTGTGCTCGGCGGATTTTGTGTTCATTCGACATGATGCCCACCGAGGAGCCCTGCACCCCCCATACAAAGGCCCGTTCAGGGTCCTGGAGCACGGGGATAAGAGCCTGCTCATGGACATTGGCGGTAAACCCGAGACTGTTTCCATGGACAGGGTCAAGCCCACTCACCTGGACAATGTCCAGCCTTTGGGGTTGGCCCTCTCCCCGCACCCACTTCGGCTCTTAAAGGGGTACACTCATAATTACAAACACCGTCCATCCACACAGTCTGGGCTATGTAGAGCATGCTGGTGTTTACTCTCATAATGGATAGGTTTCAAATTACGCCGTCTTGTGTGTCACCACCACCTTTAGACCAATCGGATGAATTAACGATAGAAAAAAACTTCACGCTTCACCTATCACCTGTGTTCTTTGACCTCTATGACACACAAGATGGCGTAATTGTAAACCTATCCATAATGGTAAAAGTAAAAAAAAAAAAAAGGAAGCTAATTGGTTTCATGAATGTCGGGGTATGTGAATAATAGAAGAAAAAGTGGTGAAACTGAACAAGATTTTCTCTTTTTTGAGTAAAAAAGGTCTGGTCTGAACCCAAAGTAGAAAGTACAGGAGAGATCGTGTCTAATGTTAAAATTCCACCTTGGCACAGCCTGATCGAGGATAAAACCACAGACAACACAGTGCACAAACAGCTAATTCTGTATTTTCAATTTAGGAGGCTGCATAACATTAACCTTAAAACTGTTTGGGAGCATCATCGATCTTTCAACATGAGGCCCTGTAGCTCAGTGTTTAGAGCACTGGTTTGGTAAACCAAGGGTTATGGGTTCATATCCCACTGGGGCCTCCACTCCCTGAGAAGGGTTGCGTCAGGAAGGGCATCCGGCATAAAAATTGTGCCAAACGTATATGTGCGTTCATCTGAGATGACACGCTGTGGTGACCCTGAAAAGGACAAGCTGAAATCTAGCTTTCAACATGCATTGCTAAAGATGTCCTGCAAGCAATAATTCAGTTTTACACCAAGAAAAACAGATAGAATATCATTGTGGGTTAAAAAAGAATGAAATAAAACTGCAAGCGACCTTTCAAATTTATAATTCATAGTTAGCTTCGTTTAGTTACATTCACTCACATTTCACGAGCACAACCGCGCTCCCGCGCCTTCGCACTCTAAAATCTGCACAGTCGAGCACTTTGTTACGAGTAGAAAAATAGATATTGAAAGACGTGACTTATTTTGTGTTGTCTTGACATTAATTTACGTGTTGATTTCATAAACGTTGTTAACTAAACAAGCCTGCTCCTAAATAATCAGTCTTCACCTGGAAACAGGAAACGCAAATTAACCGTACTGAGCATGTCCGGAAGTGATGCCAAAAGCGCATGTTCAGAGCTTCTTCACGTACTGCGAGCGCATTTATGTTGAAAGTCATCAACATAATGAGCCATGTCAAAGGAAATTCAGTTCCACCAGGGGTGCTCAATGCATCGATCACGAGGCAGTTTTGGTTGATCATGTGACGGCGTGCCCAAAGAAAAAAAAAACTATCGACTATCATCCACCTCGTCGCTTCATTCCAATGTGACCAATACATTGCGCGGACACACGTAAAGGCACGTTCTAGCAAAATGCCCTCCTATTTATGGCAGTCACGGCATAGCGTGCATGCAGCCCCAAAATCCACCCCGCTAACTATAATATGTATCAGATTGTGATTTACTTTGACTTGATCTAAATTCTAACGGTCATTTTGCCCGTGGTAAGTGTTATCTTGGAGTTCAAAATGTTTCCACTCTACATGCTTTAGGAAGATATAGATCATAAATTGCTAGGTTTCGTTAATGGATTGACAATATCAATACCACCGTAAATTACGCTAGATTATACATGTAACAATACATCACGATTGCCGACAGGAATGTTTGTTGCAATGTTTTGCTAGCTTCTTACCACTAACGCCGATTATGTTGAACTAAACTTTCAGCATTTTCAAAACATTGGGGGTAGAGACCGTTCATGTTAATTCCTTGACAGGCCACTGCATTTAACTTTTCTTCAGATAAAATTTGTCAGATCCAAAATTTTTATTGATGAAAATTTGTAAATACCATTTTATATCATGTTCTACTAATATCAGTTGAAATTGGAAATTAACATTTCTGAGTTTGAAATTTTTGTTTTGTATTTTAGTTATGTATTTGTTTAATTTATTTTAATTTACAGTTATGTTATAATAATCCAGTTAGTTATTTTAAGGTCTTGCGATTCCATGCCTAATCACACGCTCAACTTTATCTGCGGGCATGACTGGTGGACCACACCCGTAACTATATCTGCGAGCATGACTGACCACACCCGTACATTTTTCAAACGTGAGTGACTGTGGTTGGTTTTATGCGTATGCACAGATTCATACATCTGGATGTTTTTGTGCTTATGTTTTCTGCATTCGAGTGTGTACCATGTTTCAGTGAATAGTCCTTTGTACATGAGGTCCCTGGAGAATGGTGGCCTTGGAGCAGTACTCAAGGATAAATGGGGTAATAGTCAATGGACTCACGATGAAACCCAGGTCGTACACACATGCTGTGAATACAGAAAAAGAAGCCGACCCCAGAGAGCTGGAGGTGAGCTCTGTGGAGCAACAGGTGGTTGCCATCCTGGTATCCAGAGGCATTGAGTTAGATGTGGGAAAACATTGAGGCATGAATTCCTCTCCCAAGAGGAAAAATACTGACATAACAGCTGCGGTAGTGAGGTTTGTGAAGAGGAAACAAGAACTGAAGTTGAAAAGAAAAAGAAAAAGAAAGTATTTAGAAGCAATCATTCAACTCAAGGAAATGCGGCAATATCAAGAAAACTAGATATCTGTGTTAGCAAAACAAAATTCAAAGCATTTGCAAACTGTAAAATATTCATCAAGGTGAATGAAACACCAGAAGAGGTCAAGGTTTAGGTGATTATAAGCATGAAGAACTACTAAAACTATCAAAGGTAAGTGATTGGCTCATCTAAGGTAGAAAACACTTTCAGACAGTGACATCAATCATTAGAATCAATGCATCTACCACAGAGTGCAAATAATTCAGAAACTTGAACTGTTGGAAGTGAAATAATTTCATTAGACAGAACATTTGTCATGATCCTGCCGCTTCAGCATGAGCTGTGCAGGTGCCTGCGCGGCTGCGCTGATTGGGAGGCGCATACCTGCTCCTCATGCGGGCTGATCATCCCCTGTATAGATAGGACCCGGTGACGACTGGTCCTCCGCCAGTTCGTTGAGCTTTATGTCCCGTTCCAGCACCCTCGTATTCCTGACTGAACCTGTGTGTACCGACCTTCGTCTGTTCTCCGACCAACCCTGTAAGCCTGACTCCTTGACACTCCTGCCTGCGTTGATTGGTTCCCCGTGTACTGACTCCTGCCTGTCCGCTCATCTGTTGTCTTTGCCCGACGTCACAACTACCGCTGCTGCACCGGACTACCTGCTCGATCCCCGACCTCGGCATACAATAAACGTGTCTCTTCTTGAACTACCTTGCATCTTCCGAGTTCCTGCATTTGGGTCCTACCTCTCGTTCAGATGGGACGTGACAGAACGAACTGGCCATCACAGGACCCAGCAGGAAAGACCCGGCGTCGCCGGGACCGACGCAAGGTAGACCGTCTGCCAGAGGACCAAGCCTGTCCAATCCGGGTAGGCTCCCTGACGTCCTCCACTTCCGTGTCTTACGCTCCGCCAGCGAAGTACGAATACGTCCCGAACACGACCCGTCCGGCTCCTCATATTCTTCTGGACTCTGACTTTTCGGAATATGAGGAGGACCGTGATTTGTATGTCGGGCTGCCTGAGTACGACTCCGACGACTTTGATTTTGAGTTTCTTTGCCCGGCTTTTGATCCCAGTCAGTTTGCCCCGCCTTCCCGCGTTTCCAGCACCCGAGCGACTTCACCCGGTAGATCCAAGTGCACCTATCGGTACGAGGGAACCCGCTTGGCCATCTACCCGGGACCTTCGCGTGGCGGCCAGAGGAGACGCCCCGGCCGGGCGCTCCCTGGTGTCTCTCGCTGTGCGGCAACGAAGACACCGTCCTCCCACTCCTCGCCGGCAACTGTGAGACCGGCAGACCCGCAGCTGGTGGCAAAGCCTAAAGCCCAGAGGGAGGAGGAGCCGCCAAACCACGAGGCGTTCTGTCGCGAAATGCGGGCGCAGTTAGAGCGGCAGAGCGCCGAATTGGCGGCTCTCACGGCCCAGGTCCGGCAAGGATTGGCGAACCAGCCGACCTACGCTGACGTCGCAACGGCGACGGATTCGCTGCTGACTCAGGTTCACGTGGCAGTTGGAACTGACCCGCTCCCGAGACACGCCCACGTGTCAGTTTCAACTGACTCTCCGCCTGCTCAGGTTCACGTTGCCGTGGAAACTGACCCGCTCCCTTGTCAAGTGCACGCCACAGTGGGAACAGACTCGCCACCTCAAGTGCACGTCGCAGTGTTGGCGGTTCCGAGCAGAGCTCACGCGGCAGTCGGAACTGACCCGCTCCCGAGACACGCCCACATTGCCGTTTCAACGGATGCAGTGCAAGCTCACGTGGCAGTGGGGACTGACCCGACGCCGCCTCACGTTGCTGTCCAGGAGGTGGCGACGTCTCCACAGCCGCTTCTCGTCCGTGCTCTGGAGTGGCAGTGGCGACTGGTCCGCGGACGCTCCACACTCCTACTCTGTCGGCGACCGGCCCGCGGTCGCTCCCTGTTCCTGCTCTGTCTGCGACGGGGACGCCCTCACGTTCCTGTCCAGGAGGGGGCGGCGATGGCGCCACCTTCTCAAGTTGCTGTCCAGGAGGGGGCGGCGATGGCGCCGCCTTCTCACGTTCCTGTCCAGGAGGGGGCGGCGATGGCGCCGCCTTCTCACGTTCCTGTCCAGGAGGGGGCGGCGATGGCGCCGCCTATACACGTTCCTGTCCAGGAGGGGGCGGCGATGGCGCCGCCGCCTTCTCAAGTTGCTGTCCAGGAGGGGGCGGCGATGGCGCCGCCGCCTTCTCACGTCGCTGTCCAGCAGGGGGCGCCCTTGAGCCCCGCATCGTGACAGACCCAAATGCACGACTCCAGAGACAGCAGACAGTACAGAGGAAACCTTTATTCGGTCCGGGGTCTGAGATCAGGTAGACAGTCCAAACAATCCGTAGTACCAGTACGAATGGGCTTACGAGGGTGGTCAATGAACAGGCGTGGGTCGGTGCACGGAGGTCAGAAGTCGAGAAAGCAGGAGTGCGGGAACGAGGCATGAAGAGCAACGATCTAGCGGAGTATCTGTCGTCCCCCGGGTCTTATATGTACTGGGTCTAATCAGTGGTCATGAGGCGCAGGTGTGCACCTTCAGATTAGCTGGCCACGCCCAGCCCTGGCTGGAATCCAGGAGCATGACAGTACCCCCTCCCCTCAACGGCCGGCTCTGGACGGCCCAGGAGCATCAGGGTGAGCCGCCTGAAAGTCCCTGATGAGGGAGCGGTCCACGACGAAGCGGGAGGGGATCCAAGAGCGCTCCTCCGGGCCATATCCCTCCCAGTCCACCAGGTACTGGACCCCCCTTCCTCTGCGACGGGAAGACAGCACCGTCGACCATGCGGGGAGGCGGGGGGGATTTGAGCGGAGGAGCCAGCGACGACGTGCGATTCGGGCGCAGTCTGCTGACGTGGAATGTAGGGTGCACCCTCATCGACCTGGGCAGTTTCAACGAGACAGCGACCGGGTTAATAACTTTGGAAACCGGGAACGGGCCAACGAACCTGGGAGCAAGTTTGCGGGATTCCGTCCGCAGCGGGAGGTCTTTGGTGGAGAGCCACACTCGCTGTCCCACTCTGAGCTCTGGTGCGGCCCTTCTCTTGCGGTCTGCTGCGGCCTTGTAGGCGCTGCTCATGCGCAGCAGTGTCCTCCGAGCTGCTTCCCAGGTCCGTTTGCAGCGTCGCACCACGGCCAGGGCTGACGGAACTGCGGAGTCTGTGACCAGTGGAGGAAACAGGGACGGAGGGTAGCCATGCACGACATGGAGTGGAGCCATACCTGTTGAAGCGGAGGGTAGAGAATTGTGGGCATACTCCACCCACTTGATGTGCTGTCTCCACGTGCTCTGGTCCCTGGATGCCAGACATCGAAGACCGGTCTCTAATTCCTGGTTAATCCTCTCAGTCTGGCCATTAGACTCTGGGTGATGACCCGATGTCCGACTTGCTGAAGCGCCGATGAGGTTGCAGAACTCCTTCCAGAAACGGGCGCTGAATTGCGGACCCCTGTCCGAAACGATGTCCTGGGGTAGGCCGTGGTAACGGACGACCTCGTCTAATACCAACTGGGCTGTCTGCTTGGCCGACGGGATCTTCGGAAGCGGCACGAAGTGGACCATCTTGGAAAAACGGTCCACTACGGACAGCACCACTGTGTTCCCTTGTGAAGGCGGCAGGCCGGTGACGAAGTCCAGCGCGATGTGTGACCACGGACGAAAGGGGATGGACAGGGGTTGCAACTCACCAACAGGCCGAAGGCGGGAAGTCTTATTGGCAGCACACACCGGGCAGGCGTTGACGAACTCCCTTACGTCCTTGCTGAGGTTAGGCCACCAGAACCTTTGTTCGACCACTGAACGTGTCTTCGCCATACCCGGGTGGCAGACCGTCTTGTTGGTATGGGCCCAGTTGATGACGTCTCCCCGCAGAGATGGGATGACGAAAAGGCGGCCCGACGGACAATCCGCGGGTGGCGGTGTCTCTCCCAGGGCCTCCTTCACCCGTGACTCGATCGCCCAGGTGAAACCGGCCACGAAGCACCCCGCTGGCAGGATAGTAGCGGCGTCTGAATCCGTGCGCCCTCCCTCGTGGATCCGCGAGAGTGCATCCGGCTTGCCGTTTTTGGAGCCTGGGCGGAAAAACACCTTAAAGTGGAAGCGGGTGAAAAATAGGGCCCACCTGGCCTGATGGGCGTTCAACCTCTTCGCAGACTTCAGGTATTCAAGGTTCTTATGGTCCGTGAAGACAACGAACGGTACTTGCGAGCCCTCCAGCCAGTGCCGCCACTCCTCCAACACGCTCTTGACCGCCAGCAGTTCCCTATCTCCCACGTCGTAGTTCCTCTCTGCCGGGGTCAACTTTCTAGACAGGAACGCGCACGGGTGGATCCTTCCATCCCTGGGACTCCTCTGCGACAAGACTGCTCCGATTCCTGAATTCGATGCATCCACCTCCACCACAAACTGGTTATCTGGGTCCGGAATAATGAGAACGGGCGCAGTAGTGAAACTTGCCTTGAGCCTGCTGAAGGCCTCCTGGCAGGTCCCGGACCAGTCGAAGGGGGTATGTGGCGAGGTGAGCGAATGCAGAGGAGCGGCCACGGAACTGAAGTTCCTTATGAATTTCCTATTGAAATTGGCAAATCCCAAAAACCTCTGCACGTCCCTCGTGGGGGTAGGCCACCGCAGCACCGCGTCGACCTTCCCGGGATCCATCCGTATCTCTCCCTCAGCCAGGACGAAGCCCAGGAAGGACACGGATGCCCGATGGAACTCACACTTCTCCATATTCGCGTATAATTGGTGCTGCTGCAGACGCCGGAGCACCTCTCTGACTTGTTGAATGTGAGAGGTTAGGTCTGCTGAAAAGATGAGAATATCATCCAGATAAACAAAGACAGATCTGTTCAGGAACTCCCGAAGCACGTCGTTGATGAAGTTCTGAAAGACGGCCGGAGCGTTAGTCAGTCCGAAGGGCATCACCAGGTACTCATAGTGCCCTGTGGGGGTGTTGAATGCCGTCTTCCACTCATCCCCTTCCCGAATCCGCACCAGGTGGTAAGCGCTGCGCAGGTCGAGCTTGGTGAAGATCCGATGGTATGACCGATGTGGCGGCAGAGACTTTGCTTTAGATTCAGAGAAGACCTCCCGTAGGTCATGGTAGCAGGAGGGCACTGCGGTCAGGTCCAGGACGGTACAAGGTTCTGTTAGCCGAACCGGCGCAACTTGAATACCCCTGTCTCTCCGGACAGCGAAACAGCGACTGAGACAGTCCTCTCCCCAAGTCTTGATCTGACCCCTGGTCCAATCTATGTGCGGATTATGTTCTTTGAGCCACGGGCTGCCCAAGATGATGTCGCTACTACGTGCGTCGAAGACATGAAAGCTAATACGCTCCGAGTGAGCGTCCGGAAAGCTCATACGTAGCGTCTGAGTGCGATGTGTAACCCGACAAAGGAACTTGCCGTTGGCGGCATAGGCGTGACGAAACCGTTGCGTGGGGAAGGTTGCTGCCCCCAGCTCCTCGACCACGCGGGGATTTATCAGGTTAGCTTCCGACCCAGAATCTATGAAAGCCGTCACAGTGCATGAACGGGAGTCCGTTCCCAAGGTGAGGTGAAGAAGGGACCTCCCTGACCAGGCCGCGGTGTACCGCACACTCACCGGAGCAGAGATCCTGATGTCAGAGTGCCCTGGTCGAGTCGGGCAGTGGGCGATCAAGTGTCCCAAACGCCCGCAGTAAAAACAGCGTCCCTCTCGTCGCCGACGTAAGCGCTCCTCCGCTGAGCCGCCAAGGCCCTCCACTTGCATGGATTCCGATGAAGCTGACAACACGGGTGACCGCGAAGCGGAAGCAACCGGACTGCGACTCTCCCTCTCCTCCTCCCTCAGGCCCTCCATCTGTCTCTGCACGGTGAGGCGCTGGTCCACCTTGAGGGCCAATGCGATGAGGGAGTTAAGCGAAGGCGGAAGATCCATGGCCACGAGGTGGCCACAGTCCCTCGTAAAACGCGTCATGGAGGGCTTCCTCATTCCAGCGGCTCTCGGCAGCCCGAATCCGGAACTCAATGGCGTAGTCGGACACGCGGCGACGTCCCTGGCGAATTGTCATGAGCGAGGACGCCGCCTGGCGTTCCGGAGCCGCGTACTGGAACACCTGGGTGAGCGCGCAGACGAAGCTCGCCCATGAGCGGCAGGTCTCCGAGTTACGGCTCCACTCGGCGGTGGCCCATGCCTCCGCCCTCCCTGTCATGTGGGAAATGACGAAGGCGATCCGGGAGCGGTCCGTGGGAATAGCGGACGCTTGCAGCTCAAAGTGGAGATCGCACTGCGCCAGGAAGGGCTTGACGTTACCGGAGTCGCCTGAGAACCGCTCTGGTCGAGAGAGCGGAGTGATGGTGGCACGGAGAGGCACAGGAGCGGCCGCGCTTCCTTGGGAGGCTAGCCACGGTTGCAGCTGGGTGCAGAGCTCCTGGATCTGGTGAGTCATACCCTGGAGAGCAGCCTCTTGCTCACCCAGGCGTTTGCCCTGCACTTGCAGCGCACGGCGATTGGCTTCAGAGTCGGCTGGGTCCATGTTCTGGCTAGATCGTTCTGTCACGATGCGGGGCACAAGGGTGGACCCAAATGCACGACTCCAGAGACAGCAGACAGTACAGAGGAAACCTTTATTCGGTCCGGGGTCTGAGATCAGGTAGACAGTCCAAACAATCCGTAGTACCAGTACGAATGGGCTTACGAGGGTGGTCAATGAACAGGCGTGGGTCGGTGCACGGAGGTCAGAAGTCGAGAAAGCAGGAGTGCGGGAACGAGGCATGAAGAGCAACGATCTAGCGGAGTATCTGTCGTCCCCCGGGTCCTATATGTACTGGGTCTAATCAGTGGTCATGAGGCGCAGGTGTGCACCTTCAGATTAGCTGGCCACGCCCAGCCCTGGCTGGAATCCAGGAGCATGACACTAGGTTCGATCCTGCCCTGCCTATGTGGAGTTTGCATGTTCTCCCCGTGCCTGTGTGGGTTTTCTCCAGGCACTCTGGTTTCCTCCCACATCCCAAAAACATCCACCATTAATTGGACACTGTAAATTGCCCCTCGGTGTGACTGACAAAACAAGATCCCGGATACAAGCAGTGTGGCTGTTTTTCTCAATGTGCCCTGTGATTGGCTGGCAACCAGTTCAGGGTGTACCCCTCCTCCTCCAGCACTCACGCAACTATAGTGAGGATAAGCAGCTAAGAAAATGAATGGATGGATGGATGGTCAAATGGCTAGCATACTGGATGTTCAACATGTGAACGGATGGAATTTAGGAATTTTTGTATTGGGGTGAGAGGTTAAGTTTGACTTCTTTTCTTCTTGTCTTTTTTGGATGTGCACTTTCATTTTTATGCTACTTTAGAATTATTTTTCCCACATTTGTTGCAATTATTGTTTAGTTTGCTTTTCCACTAGGAAGTAGCTGTTGTTGTTTTTTTAACTTGCACATCGAAATAAACAGATTAATTAAATAAAAAAATATCTCAAACTGGAGCTATAGAAACCCATAATTGTAAATATCTGTCAATCACAAGCAGATTTCTAGAATAGAATTGTCGATATCTGTAATGATGAACCACATAAATATGAATGACAAAAGTGGCGCCATTTGTCCTAGGTGAAATTGTTTTGCAGATATATGCAGTTCAATTTCGCCCAGCACCTGACCCCGATGGCCCCTCTCACAGGTGGTAAGCCCATGGGACGGGGGACCCGTGTGACCCTTTCAGGCTGTGCCTGGCCAAGCCCAATGGGTGCAGGCTCAGCCACAAGGCGCTTGCCTTCGAGCCCCACCTCCAGGCCTGGCTCCAGAGGGGGGCCCTAGTGACCCGCGTCTGGGCGAGGGAAACCGAGATCCAATATTTGTACACTTTGTCTGGTCCCTCACCTAGGACCTTCTTGCTATGAATGACCCCTACCAGGAGCATGAAGGCCCAGGCAATTTAGCTCCTAGGATCATCAGGACACACAAACCCCTCCACCATGATAAGGTGACTGTTGGAAGTGGAATAATTTCATTAGACAGAAACAGCCACACGACTTGGAGGCAGAATTAGACCTGGACAATGTGTATCGTTCAACTGTCAACATTAACTTTAACTATTACACTAAAGAAGAATACAAGCAGTCCATTGGGTCAGAAATAGTTATACACTTCAACAGTAGAATTATGAATTCAAGTTTTAAGGCCATCAAGCTTGAGTTTCGCCTAGTGTTGTAACTGACAAAATAAGATCCCGGATACAAGCAGACAAAATGAGTTTCCTCCGCAGGGCGTCCGGGCTCTCCCTTAGAGATAGAGTGAGAAGTTCAGTCATCTGGGAATGGGCTCATTGTCGAGCTGCTGCTCCTCCGCATTGAGAGGAGCCAGATGAGGTGGCTAGGGTCTCTGATCCGGATTCCTTACAGACGCTTCCTTGGTGAGGTGTTCTTACCACGTCCCACTGGAAAGAGACCCCGAGGACGACCCAGGACACACTGGAGAGACTATGTTTCTCGGATGACCTGGGAACGCCTTGGGACCCCTTCGAAGGAGCTGCAAGAAGTGGCTGAGGAAAGGGTTTCCCTGCTGAAGCTAATTCCCCCGTAACCCGGCCCGGAGAAGCGGTAGAAAATGGATTGAAACTGAATAAGATCTATCCATACCTGTCGTTTTAAATCGTCAAAATTCAGTTACAGATATCTTGAAAGAAAGTTTTAACTATTAAAAATGTAATAACAGCAAGCCAGAAAGACGTAGTTGATACCTACAATGTTAATTATGTAGAGGCATAATTCCAAGATAATGGGATGACACAGTTTGTATTTATTTTGAAATGAATATCAAAATGGCAGAATCAATGCAGTGTGCAAGCAAGGTGAGCCATGTGTTACAATTGTCATTTTTATGCACAGTTAGTTAGTGATAGGTGGGACGGTGGAGCAGCTGGAAAGCGTCGGTTTCACAGTTCTGAGGTCCCAGGTTCAATCCTGGACCTGCCTGTGTGGAGTTTGCATGTTCTCCCCGTGCCTGTGTGGGTTTTCTCCGGGCACTCCAGTTTCCTCCCACATCCGAAAAACATCCAACATTAATTGGACACTCTAAATTGCCCCGTGGTGTGATTGTGAGTGTGGCTGTTTGTCTCAATGTACCCTGCGATTGACTGGCAACCAGTTCAGGGTGTTCCCCGCCTCCTGCCCGTTGACTGCTGCCAATGGCTTCAGCACTCCCCGCAACCCTTGTGATGATGAGCGGCTAAGAAAATGGACGGATAGATTGTTAGTGATAGTCCAATGGAAGCAAATTTGTGATTAATTTGCACATTAACTTATTTCATTACTTACTATACTTCAGAATACTCGTTATTAATAAAAGTTGTCAAAAAAACCCATGGTTGCTATGAAGTGCAAAACATATTGTACAACAACGAAATTACGGTCGAATCATATTATTTTTTGGAAAAAAAAATTAACAAAAGATAAAATATACATTACACAAAATCAATACATAGAAGTAGAAACAAATTCACATTTCACAAAACAAATTAAGAAAAACAAAAAATTAATTTATATTTCATAAAAGAAATGAAGTGCAAAACATATTGTACAACAACGAAATTACTGTCGAATCATATTATTTTTTGGAAAAAAAAATTAACAAATTCACATTTCACAAAACAAATTTAAGAAAAACAGAAAATTAATTTACATTTCATAAAAGAAATGAACATAATGTTATGTCAAGTTAACTAAAACACTTTTACATTTCTGAAAACAAATTAACAGCAGCCGAAACATTTTGCAAGTGACTCAACCAGAAAGGGAGCATACCACATCGCAGAATGCTGCGTATGATTCCCACATCCATTATTACGATTCCTACGCATTTTTTCAAGCAGGAGACGCTCTGCTCCAATATTACTGGCTCTAGGACACACGCCGCTGCATTATGATTGGCTGCTGGATCCCACTAAACTACACCCTGCTGCTTCCACATGGAAAAAAATGAGTGACTCATTAGGTTAATATAAATGCCAATAATTATGAAGCCTACCGCACACTTAAATGTGGCTGAAACCAATTGGACCAGACCATCGCATAAAAAGAAGATGCTGATCACCCACCCACATTGAGTGATTGTTTGAACAATGCTTCAGTTGTGTTTGGTAGCATCGTTTGGTGTACACCAGCCTCAACCCTACCCCACCATAATCCTTTCCTGAATCCATCCTAAATTATCTTAACCCCACCTCTACTCCAAAACCTAACTATTACAAACTTCTTTGTGATTTTATTTTATACAAATGTGATGCATGTTTGGGGATGGTCATCTTGTTACATGTGAAAACCTTACCCACCTCGTGATGCAGGAGGCAATCTTGTTGAAGTCGTGGCCATGGGATTCCAGATAAGCATCCATCTGTGAAGTGGTACATTCCCTCATCTTTTTACTATCCTGCATGTTGCACTGGCTCCTTTAAGGGAAATTTAGGGGATAATGAATCCTCCCTTCATTAATTAGGAATGGATGATTAATGGATTTTATCAGAGGCACTGTATCTATTTTAACAAGGTAAGGAGTGCAAAGTACAGATAACTGTATTTAAATGTAGGGAGGAAAAGTCAAAGGTCATCATAAAAATACATATCAGTGATGCAACGATTAATTGATTGATGGACAAATAATTATCAAATCAATGTTTTTTTGTGTTTTTTTTTTTTTTTTGGATAATCATTTAATCATCACTCGGAGTACCCGGAGAAAACCTGCACAGACACTGGAAAACATTCAAACTATAAAGGCGATGTCGGATTTCAACATCGGTCCTCAGAACTGTGAGGCAGTGGTGCTAAACTGTTGCCTACAATACCGCTGTGACTTGGTTCTTGTAATTTAATACATGCAACAAACAATATGCTTCAAAGCGGAACTTTAATTTCCCTTTGAGGGCAATATAGGCTATAACTAAATAAATCTAATTAAAGGAAAATGGCTGAAGTATTCAGTTTGGCATTTGAAAAAGTCTCCCAAGTGCTTGGTTCGTAAGAGCGACTTTTTCATAATGTCTTATTAATTTGGGCTCAAAATGAACGTGATGGAGTACTGCGTGGGTGGCACGGGAACCATAGTGGTTACAACATATACATCTCCTCTCTGGTTCCCATTTTAGAAGGCTCCACTCCACCTATGACCCTAATTACCACAAGCCGTGGAGAAAATAGATGGAGAACTGCAAAGCATGCAGGCTGCATGCTTGTATGTATGCGGAACTTGCATGCATACATGCGATTCTACCCCATGCACATTGATCTGGATCTAGAGTTGCAAAATCATGAGTACCCGAATGATGGCGCTAAGGGCGCTTACATTGGAAATCTTGAAAGTCCTTATATATATATATATATAACTTTCTAGACAGGAACGCGCACGGGTGGATCCTTCCATCCCTGGGACTCCTCTGCGACAAGACTGCTCCGATTCCTGAATTCGATGCATCCACCTCCACCACAAACTGGTTATCTGGGTCCGGAATAATGAGAACGGGCGCAGTAGTGAAACTTGCCTTGAGCCTGCTGAAGGCCTCCTGGCAGGTCCCGGACCAGTCGAAGGGGGTATGTGGCGAGGTGAGCGAATGCAGAGGAGCGGCCACGGAACTGAAGTTCCTTATGAATTCCTATTGAAATTGGCAAATCAAAAAAAACCTCTGCACGTCCCTCGTGGGGGTAGGCCACCGCAGCACCGCGTCGACCTTCCCGGGATCCATCCGTATCTCTCCCTCAGCCAGGACGAAGCCCAGGAAGGACACGGATGCCCGATGGAACTCACACTTCTCCATATTCACGTATAATTGGTGCTGCTGCAGACGCCGGAGCACCTCTCTGACTTGTTGAATGTGAGAGGTTAGGTCTGCTGAAAAGATGAGAATATCATCCAGATAAACAAAGACAGATCTGTTCAGGAACTCCCGAAGCACGTCGTTGATGAAGTTCTGAAAGACGGCCGGAGCGTTAGTCAGTCCGAAGGGCATCACCAGGTACTCATAGTGCCCTGTGGGGGTGTTGAATGCCGTCTTCCACTCATCCCCTTCCCGAATCCGCACCAGGTGGTAAGCGCTGCGCAGGTCGAGCTTGGTGAAGATCCGATGGTATGACCGATGTGGCGGCAGAGACTTTGCTTTAGATTCAGAGAAGACCTCCCGTAGGTCATGGTAGCAGGAGGGCACTGCGGTCAGGTCCAGGACGGTACAAGGTTCTGTTAGCCGAACCGGCGCAACTTGAATACCCCTGTCTCTCCGGACAGCGAAACAGCGACTGAGACAGTCCTCTCCCCAAGTCTTGATCTGACCCCTGGTCCAATCTATGTGCGGATTATGTTCTTTGAGCCACGGGCTGCCCAAGATGATGTCGCTACTACGTGCGTCGAAGACATGAAAGCTAATACGCTCCGAGTGAGCGTCCGGAAAGCTCATACGTAGCGTCTGAGTGCGATGTGTAACCCGACAAAGGAACTTGCCGTTGGCGGCATAGGCGTGACGAAACCGTTGCGTGGGGAAGGTTGCTGCCCCCAGCTCCTCGACCACGCGGGGATTTATCAGGTTAGCTTCCGACCCAGAATCTATGAAAGCCGTCACAGTGCATGAACGGGAGTCCGTTCCCAAGGTGAGGTGAAGAAGGGACCTCCCTGACCAGGCCGCGGTGTACCGCCACACTCACCGGAGCAGAGATCCTGATGTCAGAGTGCCCTGGTCGAGTCGGGCAGTGGGCGATCAAGTGTCCCAAACGCCCGCAGTTAAAAACAGCGTCCCTCTCGTCGCCGACGTAAGCGCTCCTCCGCTGAGCCGCCAAGGCCCTCCACTTGCATGGATTCCGATGAAGCTGACAACACGGGTGACCGCGAAGCGGAAGCACCGGACTGCGACTCTCCCTCTCCTCCTCCCTCAGGCCCTCCATCTGTCTCTGCACGGTGAGGCGCTGGTCCACCTTGAGGGCCAATGCGATGAGGGAGTTAAGCGAAGGCGGAAGATCCATGGCCACGAGGTGGCCACAGTCCCTCGTAAAACGCGTCATGGAGGGCTTCCTCATTCCAGCGGCTCTCGGCAGCCCGAATCCGGAACTCAATGGCGTAGTCGGACACGCGGCGACGTCCCTGGCGAATTGTCATGAGCGAGGACGCCGCCTGGCGTTCCGGAGCCGCGTACTGGAACACCTGGGTGAGCGCGCAGACGAAGCTCGCCCATGAGCGGCAGGTCTCCGAGTTACGGCTCCACTCGGCGGTGGCCCATGCCTCCGCCCTCCCTGTCATGTGGGAAATGACGAAGGCGATCCGGGAGCGGTCCGTGGGAATAGCGGACGCTTGCAGCTCAAAGTGGAGATCGCACTGCGCCAGGAAGGGCTTGACGTTACCGGAGTCGCCTGAGAACCGCTCTGGTCGAGAGAGCGGAGTGATGGTGGCACGGAGAGGCACAGGAGCGGCCGCGCTTCCTTGGGAGGCTAGCCACGGTTGCAGCTGGGTGCAGAGCTCCTGGATCTGGTGAGTCATACCCTGGAGAGCAGCCTCTTGCTCACCCAGGCGTTTGCCCTGCACTTGCAGCGCACGGCGATTGGCTTCAGAGTCGGCTGGGTCCATGTTCTGGCTAGATCGTTCTGTCACGATGCGGGGCACAAGGGTGGACCCAAATGCACGACTCCAGAGACAGCAGACAGTACAGAGGAAACCTTTATTCGGTCCGGGGTCTGAGATCAGGTAGACAGTCCAAACAATCCGTAGTACCAGTACGAATGGGCTTACGAGGGTGGTCAATGAACAGGCGTGGGTCGGTGCACGGAGGTCAGAAGTCGAGAAAGCAGGAGTGCGGGAACGAGGCATGAAGAGCAACGATCTAGCGGAGTATCTGTCGTCCCCCGGGTCCTATATGTACTGGGTCTAATCAGTGGTCATGAGGCGCAGGTGTGCACCTTCAGATTAGCTGGCCACGCCCAGCCCTGGCTGGAATCCAGGAGCATGACACTAGGTTCGATCCTGCCCTGCCTATGTGGAGTTTGCATGTTCTCCCCGTGCCTGTGTGGGTTTTCTCCAGGCACTCTGGTTTCCTCCCACATCCCAAAAACATCCACCATTAATTGGACACTGTAAATTGCCCCTCGGTGTGACTGACAAAACAAGATCCCGGATACAAGCAGTGTGGCTGTTTTTCTCAATGTGCCCTGTGATTGGCTGGCAACCAGTTCAGGGTGTACCCCTCCTCCTCCAGCACTCACGCAACTATAGTGAGGATAAGCAGCTAAGAAAATGAATGGATGGATGGATGGTCAAATGGCTAGCATACTGGATGTTCAACATGTGAACGGATGGAATTTAGGAATTTTTGTATTGGGGTGAGAGGTTAAGTTTGACTTCTTTTCTTCTTGTCTTTTTTGGATGTGCACTTTCATTTTTATGCTACTTTAGAATTATTTTTCCCACATTTGTTGCAATTATTGTTTAGTTTGCTTTTCCACTAGGAAGTAGCTGTTGTTGTTTTTTTAACTTGCACATCGAAATAAACAGATTAATTAAATAAAAAAATATCTCAAACTGGAGCTATAGAAACCCATAATTGTAAATATCTGTCAATCACAAGCAGATTTCTAGAATAGAATTGTCGATATCTGTAATGATGAACCACATAAATATGAATGACAAAAGTGGCGCCATTTGTCCTAGGTGAAATTGTTTTGCAGATATATGCAGTTCAATTTCGCCCAGCACCTGACCCCGATGGCCCCTCTCACAGGTGGTAAGCCCATGGGACGGGGGACCCGTGTGACCCTTTCAGGCTGTGCCTGGCCAAGCCCAATGGGTGCAGGCTCAGCCACAAGGCGCTTGCCTTCGAGCCCCACCTCCAGGCCTGGCTCCAGAGGGGGGCCCTAGTGACCCGCGTCTGGGCGAGGGAAACCGAGATCCAATATTTGTACACTTTGTCTGGTCCCTCACCTAGGACCTTCTTGCTATGAATGACCCCTACCAGGAGCATGAAGGCCCAGGCAATTTAGCTCCTAGGATCATCAGGACACACAAACCCCTCCACCATGATAAGGTGACTGTTGGAAGTGGAATAATTTCATTAGACAGAAACAGCCACACGACTTGGAGGCAGAATTAGACCTGGACAATATGTATCGTTCAACTGTCAACATTAACTTTAACTATTACACTAAAGAAGAATACAAGCAGTCCATTGGGTCAGAAATAGTTATACACTTCAACAGTAGAATTATGAATTCAAGTTTTAAGGCCATCAAGCTTGAGTTTCGCCTAGTGTTGTAACTGACAAAATAAGATCCCGGATACAAGCAGACAAAATGAGTTTCCTCCGCAGGGCGTCCGGGCTCTCCCTTAGAGATAGAGTGAGAAGTTCAGTCATCTGGGAATGGGCTCATTGTCGAGCTGCTGCTCCTCCGCATTGAGAGGAGCCAGATGAGGTGGCTAGGGTCTCTGATCCGGATTCCTTACAGACGCTTCCTTGGTGAGGTGTTCTTACCACGTCCCACTGGAAAGAGACCCCGAGGACGACCCAGGACACACTGGAGAGACTATGTTTCTCGGATGACCTGGGAACGCCTTGGGACCCCTTCGAAGGAGCTGCAAGAAGTGGCTGAGGAAAGGGTTTCCCTGCTGAAGCTAATTCCCCCGTAACCCGGCCCGGAGAAGCGGTAGAAAATGGATTGAAACTGAATAAGATCTATCCATACCTGTCGTTTTAAATCGTCAAAATTCAGTTACAGATATCTTGAAAGAAAGTTTTAACTATTAAAAATGTAATAACAGCAAGCCAGAAAGACGTAGTTGATACCTACAATGTTAATTATGTAGAGGCATAATTCCAAGATAATGGGATGACACAGTTTGTATTTATTTTGAAATGAATATCAAAATGGCAGAATCAATGCAGTGTGCAAGCAAGGTGAGCCATGTGTTACAATTGTCATTTTTATGCACAGTTAGTTAGTGATAGGTGGGACGGTGGAGCAGCTGGAAAGCGTCGGTTTCACAGTTCTGAGGTCCCAGGTTCAATCCTGGACCTGCCTGTGTGGAGTTTGCATGTTCTCCCCGTGCCTGTGTGGGTTTTCTCCGGGCACTCCAGTTTCCTCCCACATCCGAAAAACATCCAACATTAATTGGACACTCTAAATTGCCCCGTGGTGTGATTGTGAGTGTGGCTGTTTGTCTCAATGTACCCTGCGATTGACTGGCAACCAGTTCAGGGTGTTCCCCGCCTCCTGCCCGTTGACTGCTGCCAATGGCTTCAGCACTCCCCGCAACCCTTGTGATGATGAGCGGCTAAGAAAATGGACGGATAGATTGTTAGTGATAGTCCAATGGAAGCAAATTTGTGATTAATTTGCACATTAACTTATTTCATTACTTACTATACTTCAGAATACTCGTTATTAATAAAAGTTGTCAAAAAAACCCATGGTTGCTATGAAGTGCAAAACATATTGTACAACAACGAAATTACGGTCGAATCATATTATTTTTTGGAAAAAAAAATTAACAAAAGATAAAATATACATTACACAAAATCAATACATAGAAGTAGAAACAAATTCACATTTCACAAAACAAATTAAGAAAAACAAAAAATTAATTTATATTTCATAAAAGAAATGAAGTGCAAAACATATTGTACAACAACGAAATTACTGTCGAATCATATTATTTTTTGGAAAAAAAAATTAACAAATTCACATTTCACAAAACAAATTAAGAAAAACAGAAAATTAATTTACATTTCATAAAAGAAATGAACATAATGTTATGTCAAGTTAACTAAAACACTTTTACATTTCTGAAAACAAATTAACAGCAGCCGAAACATTTTGCAAGTGACTCAACCAGAAAGGGAGCATACCACATCGCAGAATGCTGCGTATGATTCCCACATCCATTATTACGATTCCTACGCATTTTTTCAAGCAGGAGACGCTCTGCTCCAATATTACTGGCTCTAGGACACACGCCGCTGCATTATGATTGGCTGCTGGATCCCACTAAACTACACCCTGCTGCTTCCACATGGAAAAAAATGAGTGACTCATTAGGTTAATATAAATGCCAATAATTATGAAGCCTACCGCACACTTAAATGTGGCTGAAACCAATTGGACCAGACCATCGCATAAAAAGAAGATGCTGATCACCCACCCACATTGAGTGATTGTTTGAACAATGCTTCAGTTGTGTTTGGTAGCATCGTTTGGTGTACACCAGCCTCAACCCTACCCCACCATAATCCTTTCCTGAATCCATCCTAAATTATCTTAACCCCACCTCTACTCCAAAACCTAACTATTACAAACTTCTTTGTGATTTTATTTTATACAAATGTGATGCATGTTTGGGGATGGTCATCTTGTTACATGTGAAAACCTTACCCACCTCGTGATGCAGGAGGCAATCTTGTTGAAGTCGTGGCCATGGGATTCCAGATAAGCATCCATCTGTGAAGTGGTACATTCCCTCATCTTTTTACTATCCTGCATGTTGCACTGGCTCCTTTAAGGGAAATTTAGGGGATAATGAATCCTCCCTTCATTAATTAGGAATGGATGATTAATGGATTTTATCAGAGGCACTGTATCTATTTTAACAAGGTAAGGAGTGCAAAGTACAGATAACTGTATTTAAATGTAGGGAGGAAAAGTCAAAGGTCATCATAAAAATACATATCAGTGATGCAACGATTAATTGATTGATGGACAAATAATTATCAAATCAATGTTTTTTTGTGTTTTTTTTTTTTTTTTGGATAATCATTTAATCATCACTCGGAGTACCCGGAGAAAACCTGCACAGACACTGGAAAACATTCAAACTATAAAGGCGATGTCGGATTTCAACATCGGTCCTCAGAACTGTGAGGCAGTGGTGCTAAACTGTTGCCTACAATACCGCTGTGACTTGGTTCTTGTAATTTAATACATGCAACAAACAATATGCTTCAAAGCGGAACTTTAATTTCCCTTTGAGGGCAATATAGGCTATAACTAAATAAATCTAATTAAAGGAAAATGGCTGAAGTATTCAGTTTGGCATTTGAAAAAGTCTCCCAAGTGCTTGGTTCGTAAGAGCGACTTTTTCATAATGTCTTATTAATTTGGGCTCAAAATGAACGTGATGGAGTACTGCGTGGGTGGCACGGGAACCATAGTGGTTACAACATATACATCTCCTCTCTGGTTCCCATTTTAGAAGGCTCCACTCCACCTATGACCCTAATTACCACAAGCCGTGGAGAAAATAGATGGAGAACTGCAAAGCATGCAGGCTGCATGCTTGTATGTATGCGGAACTTGCATGCATACATGCGATTCTACCCCATGCACATTGATCTGGATCTAGAGTTGCAAAATCATGAGTACCCGAATGATGGCGCTAAGGGCGCTTACATTGGAAATCTTGAAAGTCCTTATATATATATATATAATATATATATATATATATATATATATTATATATATATATATATATATAAGCGATAATTGACATTTTCACCTTTTATAGTAATGAATGGCTTTGCTCAGATTGTGCGCACGAGTTTAGCGTAAGCCCCTCCCAAGAGGAGAACAGCGTACGCAAGCCTCCTTCCATACTAACTGTATGATCCTCCAGTGTGAAATGGATCTGAATTAGTGTCCCTTCAGTTTATGGGCACTTAAGGCTGAATGCAGATAACAGTGGTCCGTATTATGTGTGAGCGTTCACGACTGGACTCACGGGTGCAATAATGTGGAGGTACAGAAATCTGTTCGCCTTTCTGCTGGTCCTGTTTAAAGATGCTACTTCACAGAGCAAGGTAAGTGGAGATAAAATGCAAATCTCAACTTCGCACAGCGCAATGGTCTGCCATTTATTTACCTAATCTACACAGTCTGTTTTCCATTGATACCCATTCTGCTTTTTTTTAATACTTGCATTAAGATGGCTGCATACGTTCGTCACATAAAAATAAGGTGCTGAACATCCAGCGTATCTTTGCAGACTGTTTTCCTGCACCTTTTATCTTTTATCCATTTTAAAAGGCATCTTGGAACAGTAAGTAAGACGGTTGAGTACGCCACTTGCTGGGAAAAAGCAATATCTGGCTGACTTTGTGTGGACAGCTGCTGAGCTCCAGTAATAATTTAATCTCACAGTCAATCAAAACCCAGCACACCGAAAGGGATACAATATTAACTTTAGGACTTTATTAGTTCTTTTGTAGATGAAGGCAAATTAAGCATCTACAAATGTAAAGGAACAAACTTGAATCTCAGTAGTGTGGACACCTTCAAACTGTAACATTTTGCATAAGCACCATAGTCTACACTTTGATAAGCAAACCTCTTCTCCATTTGGTATTTTTGTATTATCCAAAATTGAAGGAAATGGGAAAATTCTATTGATTGAAAAGCATGAAGCTGTGGTTGTTCATGCTTCCCCAAGAATTAAAATAATAGTTAAGCCTCTGAGATCGATTCTTGAAATAGAAAGATTGAAATGCAAAGTCCATCATAAACACAGCCTTTAAAGAGCCTGATGGTGTATGTTTTACTTGTTGTGGTGTATCACGTAGTTTATAATCTAATGTAGATTAATCTACATTGTGCAGTACTGTATTTAGTATTTCGGGAGTAACTACGTGTTACAAGGGTATGTAATTGCATTACAAAATTTGTGTAATCCGTTCCAATACTAGGATAAAATCCATCCATCTATTTTCTGAGCGTCTTACCCTTACACTGGTCTCAGGAGTGGTGGATCCTATCCCAGTTGTAGTGCATGTTTTGGGGATGAGGGAGGAAACCGGAGTGTCGGGAGAAAACCCACGCAGGCACGCAGAGAACATGCAAACTCCACACAAGCAAGGCCGGGATTTGAACCCCGGTCCTCAACTGTGAGGCTGATGCTCTACAGCTGCCCACCGTGCCAGAATAAATATATGTTTCCATCCATCCATTTTCTTAGCTGCTTATCTTTACAAGGGTCGAGGGAGTGCCGTAAACGGTTCTCTTGCCCGTTGATAGCTGAGATCACGCCTAGGGCCAATTTAGATTCTGAACCCAAGTCCTCTGAACCTTACAACTGCGCCATATATCGGGTTTTAGATATATATCCTTTTTCTTTCGCCTCACGAGGGTCGCGGGAGTGCTGGAGCCTATCCCAGCTGTCATCGGGCAGGAGGCGGGGTACACCCTGAACTGGTTGCTAGCTAATCGCAGGGCACATTGAAACAGACAGCAGTCGCACTCACAATCATACGTAGGGGGAATTTAGAGTGTGCGATTAATGTTACATGTTTTTGGGATGTAGGAGAAAACCGGAGTGCCCAGGGAAAACCCACGCAGACACGGGGAGAACATGCAAACTCCATACAGGTGGGGCCGGGTTTGAACCCAAGTCCTCAGAACTGTGAGGCCAACGCTTTACCAGCTGCGCCAACATGCCACCATATAAATATATGTATATAGCCTCCTGCCCAATGACATAGGGTTCATATTCCAGCCCCGCCTGTGTGGAGTTTGCATCTTCTCCCTGTGCCTGCATGGGTTTTCTTCGGCATTCCGAATGGACCTTTCCAACCTTTCAATCACTCATAAAATAATAGCCAATCAGATAGCTGCATTGTCTTAACCCCTGGCTTGACCCGCCCCTCTTGTCGTCATGTCCCACAATCAATGCTGGTTATCAGTCGCGTGCACTTTGAAAAGTTAATGTTTTAAACAAAATGGTCCTTGGATGCGCTTGGGGAACGTGCAGTTCTGATGAAAGATAGCCGGCTAGAATACAAGCGGGCTGGTTGATTCATTTTCCAAAGCCTAAAACACAGTTGACGAAGTGTCTACGATGGATTAAGGGTTGCGGAAGAGCACACGTACAACTAAGTGTGGACAATGTCAACAAACACAAGGCTGTATGTAAGAAGGTAAGGGAGAAGTAACTTCTCTGAGTTTGATTGAATTATTATTGTTATTCATAAATTGCTGGAGAACAACTTTGACTTTGTTAGCATATCACTGACCTGCTGAATGAAGTGTATAATGTTTTATGCTGAAGAGTCGGGTTAGTGATACTAAATGCGCGATGTCATGCAAGAGAAATGTCTATTTGCCTATTTGTATCACATAGAACTTTGAAGACAGAGCACTGGGTTCCATTACGAGCCAAGTCAAATGAATACACCCACTCACTTACAAAGACTACACTGATATTACTCGTGATCTTTCCAAGTAAAAACTACTCACCCTACTTTATATGCGCACTGTCTCAGCTTTTTTGAAATGTGTTCCAACCATAAAATTCAAAGTTAATGATTGTTTGCCAAAAAAAAAGTTTATCAGTTTCAACATTAAAGGTCTACTGACACGAAAAGCACAATTTTTAGTATGCCTTTCATAAAAAAAAAAAAAAAAAAAGGTAACCGGAATGGACCCATCTGTTTTTTCACCACACAGCGTTTGACGTATATGGCTTTTTGTAACTCTCGCCATGAAAATTCTCTCGAGGGATTTATTTTGGAGAAGAAGCAGGAAGTGGCCTTATTAGCAAACGCCCACTCAGGCGGGTTCGTGTGTTTATACCAATTTTACATGCGGGAAGGTAGCTCTTCGTTCCTTCGTGTTAGACAAAATTCCGGCTCGTTGTATTGCTCGATATTGCTCGAACACTCGGGAGGATGGATTCACTCTTCATACTTTTCCAAAAGACCCAGTTCGTCGTGAAGAATGAATTGCACACATGCAAAGGAGTTTTGTGGGTTCCAAATGACAGGTAGGTGTGTTTCGCGCTATTAAAAAAAATAATAGTTTAGGGGGGGACGTAATACTTCTTTCAGTGAGCGACGACAACGTTGGCAACACCGCCGAGGTGGCTCGTTGTGGCGCTGGGTTGCTGCGCCAGGCCGCGGTGTTCGTTGTCGTTGCTCGCGGCCCCGGCGTTCGTTGTCATCGCTCGCTGATGGCATTGTTCATTGCGCAGGTGCACCGGGAGGGGAGGTGCTTTGGCATGTGCGGAAGGAGAAAGGAGCTCCACCCTACCGGCCACCTGTGTTTCGCCTGGCTTGGGTTCTCCTGAGTACGCTACTGTCATGACCACAGGATTGAACCCAAATGCATGACTCACGAGATTTAGGAGCAGTTCGGGAAGCGTCTTTATTCAGTCTGACATCAAAATACCACCAAGCCGTCCACACGGGCAACAGTAGTAGAAGCGGCAGGCATCAGAGACAGGTCAGGAGCGAGGCGGGGGTCGGTGCACGGGAGAGGAGGAGCATGAACAGGAAGTTCGGGAACGTGACATAAGACAACGATCTGGCAGAGGCCAGACTGCACGTGTGGCCCTATATGTATGAGCTGTAATTAGCGTGATGAAGCACAGGTGTGAGCCTCTATTGATTGCAGCAGGTGCGTACCACATCGGGGACCGGCACAGCCAAGACAGGGACCGACACAGCCATGACAGCTACATATTGTCGTACATACTGTCGTTGTTGTCTGTTGTTAGTTAGAAGTGATCCGCATATCATCTAAATATGGCTCGAAACGATAGGGTAATATTGCCCCGGTCACTTCATTCGATTGTGAGATGTTCTCTTCTTCGAAAAGAGCTTCCGTGTCAGAAGGGGCGTCGGAAAAATCCGAAAATCTCTGTTGTTCCTCTCCCAAAGCAGGTGCCACTACATGTTTTCACTGACGAATGTCCCAGTGTGACGTCTGCTGATGACGTTGCAGGCAATATGGCTACCACTTGGATGTCAAGTGAGACTTCTCGCAACTTTCCGCATGGATGACACGCTCTCCGCTCATATTTATTTTTTTGTATAGACATTGAAGAGAATAATATTATATGTATTGTTCATTACAATATCTATTTTAGAGTGTTTATAGGCATGGCCCTTTAAGTACCTTGCCTTTGTAGTGTATTCAATTAAATATGAGTTGAACATTATTGTTTTTATTTTCAGTATGTTTAACACAACATCCCAACTTGATTGGAATTAGGTTTTTACCAGTTGCAAAAGGCAATGCATCCTTGTGCAACCAGATTTATTTTTATTTATTTTATTTAAACTTTGTTTAACCATGTAAAAGATCAGTTAAATCAGAACACCTCTTTTGCAATGGTGACCTGGCCAAGAGTACAGCAAATTCAGCTTCAAGTCTAAGTTACTCACATGCATGTTTATTTTAGTGGTTTAGTGGTCTTACACGTCTATGAGAAAGCAAAGTCTGGGTTCTATGATATGGGCTCTCCTATCTCTGAAATTGAGGTCACCAAGGTGTTTAATAAACTCCACGGTGGCAAGGCCCCAGGGGTGGGTGAGGTTTGCCTGGAGTTCCTAAATGCTCTGGATGTTGTGGGGCTGTTCTGGTTGACAACATCATGTGGACATCGGGGATTGGCAGACTAGGGTGGCCTCTGGTGAATCTATTGTGATGTTTCAAATCCTCTTGGTGAAAGGCACCACAAGCATAACATACACACAATTAATATAAAAAAGTTCACCAAATATTTGCATTGATTTTAATTTTAAAAAAGAAGAAACCTAGTACTGTACTAATTTTAGTTTGGGAATATAGACTAGAACTGTCATGGTCCTGCCGGTCCCTGTCCTGGCCGTACTAGTCCCCAATGCAGCACGCACCTGCCGCAATCAGTGGAGGCACACACCTGTGCCTCATCTCAAGTGATCACGGTCCATTCATATAGAACCACACGTACGGTCTGGCCTCTACCAGATCGTTGCCTCATTCCTCGTTCCCACACTCTCGTAATCCCGTTCCTAATCGCCCGTCTCCCGATCCGTGCCTGCCCGCAGGCCTACCTCCTACGCCTGACGACATTGTTACTGCTGCTCCCATTGACTGCCTGCCTGATCGCCGACACTGGACTAGAACAAAAACACTTTCCGAACTGCCTCTACGTCTCGCGAGTCTTGCATTCGGATCCAACCCCGTGTTCTCGTCGTGACTAGTAGTAGTGGATAAACTCAAAGGCATTGTAGCAATGAATAGAAAAGAAATGCAATATCACTGTTGTTCACTTGTGTCACTTATATACAGTACGCAGTCAGGACTGTGATTCAAACCCGAAATCTCTTGACTGTGCCACCATTGCCACTCAGTCATTGCCATCATGCTGCCCAAACAAACTGTTGTACTGCAAAGGTGACAACAGTGAAGTGCTATGATTTGTTTGTGATTAAAAAATGTCAACCATTTAGAAACTTTCAAGATATTTTTGTTACTCATTTGAAATAGCTGTCTTGTTAAATTATGTAGATAAAATTTTCCATTTATAGCTAGGGACACAAGTTCTCCATATCTGTGCGTCATTATATAGTGAAGAAAAATTTGTTGGAATGCCTTCATTTTTAGTTGTATTGTTTGGCAATGTACTGTGATGAGTAAAGACTTGCTGGACACATAAAGAGACTCAGTAGGAATGTAGATGTGTACTCCCAAAAGCCGTGAGGGCTTGAAATAATTTGTGTTTCGGTAATTAACATCCCAGTGATGATGACTTGTGTTTAAGCTCCAAGTCTTGGTTGCTATTCTTTTGGTTCAACAAAGAACGAAGGCTTCCACACACAACATCGCTTATTAAGTTACATTTTAGGGTCAATCTCCACAGCCATGCAACGAGCAGTGTTAATTTAAAGTCAGGAAGAATATTTGGGCGAAATGTGTGTGAGAAGTCTTGCGTGTCCATGAAAGTGGGCTTTACAGTACTACACTTCAAAATTTACTTGATATGCCAAGCGTTGAGTCGAATTTCATTTTGTCGTGACCTCTGTGGGAAAAGTGACCATAAAAAAGCACTTCTGTTGGAACATACAGCTGAGCATTTGAGGTTTGTTACAGGACAACAATACCTGCTTGCCTTTTATTGTACAATTGTGCAGCTAATTATTTGCTGGCAAAGCACTGAAGACTGGACATCCTTGTTTATGTGCCTTACTACATGTACAAAGGGCCACACTACTGAAACTCAACCCAGCAAAAGCTTTTACATGTACCATACATTGTATAGCAACTCTAGTCTTTTTGGAACCCTCATCACAATTGAAGATTCACTTTATCACTGTCAGAAATTGTTATCCATAAATGATTGAATGGAACTCTGTGTGGCTTGAGCACTTTTCCTGTGCAGACAATTGTGGGTCTCCCTTCCCATGGGCTAACCACCTCTGCTAAAGACTCAAAGCGTATGTTACTCCATAATCTTTATTACATGTCTCTCAATTGAATTCTCTGAATTCATGCTGCTTGATCAATTTGGCATGAGATGCTCAACAGTCAAGTAGATTTACAACACACGATCCAGATCAAAGGAAAGGAGTTATACTCTCAAAAGCAGGTATTTCTGATTTTAGTAATGAGATAAGATGTTCGATGGTCTTGTGTCTTTGTTGTGTTGATAGACCGTGAAGTACTGAAGAACCAAAATGGAATGTTTACAAACTGATGCTAATCTGAGGCTAAATTAAATTTTAACACGTGTTTTGGGGGAGTCTGTTTGGCTATAACAATACAGGTAATTTGGGCTGTGGGAATTTCCTCTGCTAAAGTTTTCTCTTTTCGGTGAACTTTTTTTTCTCATGTTTATTCCATTGGTGGCAACACAATAGGGCGCAAAGAGAGTCCTTCCATCGTTACATTTTTCTGAATTTTTCACCCCACCCGCAGGAGGACACCTCTATTTGTAGAGGCAATAAATTGTTCAAGCTACTCTACAAAAGTTGACAAATATTTTTAAACCACAACAACAACTCAAGGGGGAGGGGGGGTTCAACCTTCAGGATCAGGCAGAGACATCAAATACGATCTAAGCAAGGACTCCAAGCCCATACAAATATGCTCAAGGTGTCATGATCCTGCCACTCCAGCCCGGGCTGTGCGGGTGCCCGCGCATCCGCGCTAATTGGGAGGCACACACCTGCACCTCATGCAGGCTGATTATCCTGTGTATATATATGACCCCGATGACGACTGGTCCTCCGCCAGATCGTTGAGGTTCTTGTCCCGTTCCAGCACTCTAGTATCCCTGATCGTCAACCTGTGTGTACCGACCTTCGCCTGACTCCTTTGACACTTCTGCCTGCTTTGATCGTTCTCCCGTGTACCGACTCCTGCCTGCCCGCTCACCTGCTCTCTTCACCCGACGTCCCAACTACCGCTGCTGCACCTGACTGCCTGCCCGATCCCCGACCTTCTAATGATAAACGTTTTTCCCCGAACTACCTTGCATCTTCCGTGCCCTCCTGCATTTGGGTCCGACCTCCGTTCCGATGTGTCGTGACAGAAGAATCTGGCCAAAACAGGACCCAGTGGGAAAGACCCAGCATCGCCGGGACCGACGCAAGGTAGACCGACTGCCAGAGGACCACACCTGTCCTGTAGGCTCCATGACGTCCTCCGCTTCCGTGTCATATGCTACGCCGGCGAGCTATGAATACGTCCTGACCACGACCCTTCCGACACCGCATATTCTTCTGGACTCTGACTTTTCGGACTAGGAGGAGGACCTTGATTTGTATGACCGGCTGCCTGAGTACGACTCCGATTATTTCAATTACGAATCTCTTCGCCCGATCTTCAATCCCGGTCAGTTTGTTTCACCTCTCTGCATCTCCAGCACCCGAGCGTCTTCGGCCGGTAGGTCCGAGTACACCAACCCATTTGTGGGAACCCGCTTGGCCATCTACCCGGGACCTCCGTGTGGCAGCCAGAGGAGATGCCCAGGCCGGGCGCTCCCTTGTGCCTCCCGCTGCATGGCAACAAAGACGCCGTCCTCGTCCTCCCACTCCTCGCCGGCAACGGTGAAACCGGCAGACCCACAGCTGGTGGTGAAGCTTCCAGCCCAGTGGGAGGAGGAGCCGCCAAATCACGAGGTGTTCTGCCGCGAAATGCGGGCGGAGATAGAGCGGCAGAGCGCCAAATTGGCGGCTCTCACGGCCCAGGTTCAGCAAGGATCGAAGAACCAGCCGAGCTACGCTGACGTCGCGACTACTACTGACTCGCTGCTGACGCAGATTAACGCTGCAGTGGGAACGGATCCACCATCTCACCAAGTGCACGTTGCAGTGGGAACGGGTCCGCCACCTCGACATGCCCATGTTGCAGTTTTGACGGACTCGTTTCTGACTTTTGCTCACGTGGCAGTGGCAACTGATCCGCTACCAAGCCAAACGCACGTTGCAGTGGGAACCGATCCGCCACCTCAACACGCCCATGTTGCAGTTTCAACGGACTCATTTCTGACTCATGCTCACGCGGCAGTTGGAACTGACCCACTCCCGAGACACGCCCACGTGTCAGTTTCGACTGACTCTCTGGCTACTCTCGTTCATGTCGCCGTGGGAACGGACCCGCCACCGTGCCACGCCCACGTTGCTGTTTCAATGAATGCACTGCAAGCTCATGTGGCAGTGGAGACCAACCTGATGCCGCCTCATGTTGCTGATTTTCATGTTGCTCCGCGCTCCTGCTTCGTCGGTGACCGCGGTCGCCCCCCGTTCCTGCTCCGACGGCGACGGGCACGCCCAAACGTTCCCGTCCAGGAGGTGGCGATGGTGCCGCCGCCTTCTCATGTTGCTGTCCAGGAGGAGGTGGCGATGGTTGCGCTGCCGCCGCCTTCTCACGTTGCTGTCCAGGAGGAGGTGGCGCTGACGCCGCCTTCTCACGTTGCTGTCCAGGAGGAGGTGGCACTGACGCCGCCTTCTCACGTTGCTGTCCAGGAGGAGGAGGAGGTGGCGCTGTCACCGACCTTCTCACGTTGCTGTCCAGGAGGAGGAGGAGGTGGCGCTGTCGCCGCCTTCTCACGTTGCTGTCCAAGAGGAGGTGGCGAGGATGCCGCCGCCTTCTCACGTTCCCGTCCAGGAGGAGGAGGCGAGGTGGAGACTCTAATTTGCCCTTAGGTGTAATAGTGAGTGTGACTTGTTTGTTTACATGTGCCCTGTGATTAGCTGGCAACCAGTTCAGGGTGTACCCTGCCTCCTGCCCGTTGATAGCTGGGATAGGCTCCAGCACTCCCGCGACCCTCGTGAGGATAAGCGGCTAAGAAAATAGAGGGATGGATGGATGGATGGATGCTGTGTTAAATATTTTTTAACGTTTCTTACCAGAAGATGGCCGACCTGGGACAAAACTAAAACGTTGGATTGGTTGGCTGGAGATTGGTTACACCTAATATGCACATTGGTTATATTGAGGTAAATCTGAAATCCAAATACATTTTGAACAAAATAATTACAGTATTGGAGACATGTCTTGCACAAACTTAAGAGGAGTGAATAGTAGTTCACAATAATCATCCGGCAGTTGGATCCCACCTCTTACTCCCAGGAGTCCTTGAGGATGCACTTGTGGCTGTCAGTCGAAGCATTGATAAATATTGGAAAGAGGCTGCTTTTGTTGAGTGTAATTAGTGAACCAAGGTTTAAGGTGACAACAAGGGATTTAGGTGAAGCAAAGGTGGTGGTAGTCAAAGGAAGTTGAGAAAGGATCCAAGTTCAATGTCTACCCATGAGCACTAAGCTTTGTCTGTTGCCTTTTTAATCCAATAAAAAAGGTTTATGGTTATTACAGGACAAAAAATAGTTCTGGAAATTGGTTTTGTGCTTTGGGGAGCTGCAATAAATGTTCTTATCTGCTAAAGAAATTTAATCTGCTAATCCACTGTGTTTTCATGTGGTTGTTGCATTTGTCAACCTGCTGTTTTCACTTGACATGGGTCAAGTTGGGTCTGGCTGTGTACACAGAAGTCCTGCTCTGCTTCAGACATACCCCTCCTCCTCAGTATTCATGCAGTAATGGTTGGAAGGCAAGTCAGTGCCACAACAGCCTTTTCCCCAGCACAGCCTGCATTCTTTCACTAATGAGCACCCAACCCCACCACTCACCGCCGCCCTTCACCACTTTCTCCGCTAAGCCTGTCATTACATTGCAACTGCACTTTAAATGCAAGAACAAAGGATAAAACAAGAATACAGAAGGTCCATTTTCTACATTTCTTTTCTGTGCTTTAAAAAGTATAGAATCATTCTTACACTAAAAGTATGTCTTCAACCACTAATTCCTTAAAGAACGTCTTATATAGTGCATTTTACATTAGGGCGTAATCCATAGTTCTCCAAGAACAGTGACATTCATCTTGGATGGAAATGGTTGCAAGCTTCGGCTATTTATGAGCAGTCACATTGACAAGGTGAAGCAACCACAAGTTGTCCTGACACAATTAACACCTTTTCTTGTGCATTGAACAATCCAAATGCCACAGAATCGCTTTTTAGATGGGTTGGTTGATGATAAGGCCCACATTGAAGGTGAAAGCTTATAATGTAGTCTGAAGTTTTGGTTTGAAATAAATCTTATAACATCCTTCCTGGAATTCTTCTGGCATACTTCATAGGAATGGGTAACTGAACCCAAAATGGCATTTGCGTGCATGCGTATGTTGGGTGGTGGGGGAGCTCTAGTTTTTTCAATAATTTCAATACTCAAGACTATTTCCTCACAACCACCACACAGAATATCGTTTAAACATGAAAAACATGAGTGTCATTGCAACTGCTAAGAGCCCTGTACTGACACACTCCAGAAGTGTTTGGATATGCACTGTCCCTAATAGTGCCCTTTATGAAGTCCCTTTGGTGGAATGGCTGGGCGTCTGAGGAGATTGCTTAAACATTTTTACAGTTCTGTGCCATGATTACTTGGTGTTTTAAGAAAAAAAGGGCCTCCAATGTACCTCCAATGTATGAATTGTGGTCTGCACATAAATTCCCTCCCATCGAAATGCAACAAGACAACTTTACGAATAGTTTGTTTATCGACTTAGACTCCAAATTAGCATTTCCGATGTTGCTGTAGCTCTTTGGCCTGCCTGCCCATTTATGGCAACCTTTTCTCCTATCCAAATAATATGTTGAGTAAACTGTGAGATTTTGCTCTAGTGCAGTGAGGCTAGTGGTATCTTTGACAGAATTGTCACTGTCCAATATTAAACAAGGAATACAGGCCACCCTTTTATTATTTAGGCACATGCTCGTTTAAGCATACTTCCATGGTTCGCGTCCAGTTTTTGAGTAAGCCTTCACTCTGCCCTTCCAAAGCCCAGCTAACATACAATAGTCTACATGACAACTGAAGCTCATTGGGGTATGAGGTTCTGTTGCAGGATATGAAGTTTTATTTTGGGCTTTCCCCTGAGTTACACCAGTGAACTCTCAAAGGGAGGAAGCATTTTTTTTTCTTACTTCACTTTCCATCCCTTGCCTTTGTTTTCCTTTCATAAATATGGATAATTATTCATAATAATTCATCTGGGACACAATGGATATGTGGGATAACGCACTGCTGTATGACACATGACAAGAATTGTCACAAGACAGTAGAGGAAGAAGATGATTGTCTTCAGGTTGAGTACCGTAGATTTTTTTCAAGAGAGAACTAAGATCATAATTTTCATCAGGAAATCAGCATAAAGTTCCATCAATTTATCTCTGTAGAAGTTCAATTGCCAGTCAAAAAGTAAATACAGTTTATTTTTAAAAAATCATTTATGCCTGACCTTTTCCTGTCAGCCATTTTGGAAATGACATCATTTTTGACAATGTTCCAATAGGTTACAGCACAGTGAAAATTTGGGTATGAATGGTTAAAGATAAAGAACAAGAGCCTGCTTTGAGTGATTTCCGTGACAAGGAAATGAGTTTGTGAAGTCATTTGTTCCTTTGGCTGGACAATAATCTATACCCCACGCTCACCCTATCTGACACGTTCAGATTTTTCACCTTTTAGGCCTTTAAAAAAACAGTATAAGGTTAGCACTTCTCTCACGATTAACTAGTAAAGTTGGCTTGAAAAAAAATACTGGTTAAAAGCACAGCCTACTGAATTGTACAATGCTTGCTTACGTGCCCTTATTCATCAATGAACAGTTGGTGTTGAGATAGGTAAATAATTTTGAAAAGGAGGGATGATAGCTTCATTTTTGGGGCTTTTTCTACTGTATGTGTATGTTTCCTTTCAATTACAATAATTTAAGATAGTGGAAAATTTGCCTTATTACTTTTTGATTGGACCGAATTTATAAGTTATCCCCTGATATGTCCGACTGCCGACCTTCTTTCATTCTTTTTCACTTCTGAAGTATTACAGCATTACAGTAGACTTTTGATCATTTACACTTTCAGATATTTGGTGAGGCAGAACCTGTTCGTATGATATCAGAGGGTTCTGACTGCCGCTGCAAGTGCATCATGCGACCCCTGAGCAGGGATGCCTGTATGCGGCTGCGGAGTGGCAGTGTACGTGTGGAAGATTTCTATACAGTGGAAACAGTCAGCTCAGGGTCTGACTGTAAGTGTTCCTGCACTGCACCACCGTCATCCCTCAACCCCTGTGAAAATGAGTGGAAGATGGAAAAACTAAAGAAACAGGCACCTGAGTTATTAAAGGTGAGTGGCTAAAGTTTGTGACTCCAAGACTTTAAAATGATACAGAAAATCTGAGCTCAAATCCTGAATATCAGATTTGAAATGTCACACCTCATAAGGTCCAAAGAATACAAAAGATTGACTTTAAGAGATTTAACCCACAGTGGGGTGACAAAAACCTTCTGCAAATACCAGGAAAGATATCAGTCTTCTATGTAGAGACAAAGTAAACAATTTACTTATTCAAACCTCTGTATTGTGCGGTATATCACTGAAAGAAGTGTGTACTTTCAACACACTTCCAATTTGGATTTTTTTTTTTAACAGCAGAAAACGCACACTTAAAGATATTCGATCTGGGTATCACAAACAACTAATCAGCTCGTTAAAGTTTGAATATCTCTGAGTGAACCCCTCTGCTTTTTTAACAGCAATTAAATTTTTAGCGAACAGCTACGGCGGCGGTGCGTCCACTGCAGACGGCTTTGATGGTGCAGCGTCCGCTGAGCACGGCTTCGGCCGGGGTGGCTCATTGTGGCGCCGCCTGGGTGGTTCATACATACTGTCGGGGAGTCTGTTGTTAGTGAGAAGTGATCTGCATATCATCTAAATATCAGTCACTCACATTTGGAAAATGTACAGGTGTGGTCAGTCATTCCCGCAGATAAAGTTACGGGTGTGATTAGGGATGGAATCTCAAGACCTTAAAATAACTTACTGGATTATTATAACATAACTGTAAATGAAAATATTAATATTAATTAAACAAATACATAACTAAAATACAAAACAAAAATTTCAAACTCAGAAATGTTAATTTCCAATTTCAACTGATATTAGTAGAACATGATATAAAACGGTATTTAAAATTGTTCATCAATAAAAATTCTTGATACGACAAACTTTATCTGAAGAAAAGTTAAATGCACAGGCCTGTCAAGGAATAAACACGAGCGGTCTATACCCGCAATGTTTCGAAAATGCTGAAAGTTTAGTTCAATATAATCAGTGTTAGTGGCAACAAGCTAGCGATACATTGTAACAAACATTCCTGTCGGTAATCGTGATGTATTGTTATATTCAAGCGTAATTTATGGCGTAATCTATTCTCAATCCTTTGATGAAAGCTAGCAGTAGATGATTTATATCTTCCTAAAGCATGTACACGGGAAAAGTTTTCAACTTCAAGATAACGCGTACCACGGGGAAAATGACCATTTGCATTTAGGAATATGGGCAGACTAGTCTAACATTAGAACTTAGTTCAGGTCAAGGTGAATCACAATCTCAGGCTTATTATAGTTAGATACTGAAACATTACCTGAGTTATTTCCCAGAAATGTTTTCAATGTAACTCAGGGGTGCCCAGATTTTTTTTCCCTCCAAGATCTACTTTTCAAGCAGCCAGCCTCTCGCGAGCTACCAATGGGGGGAATGGTCCCATTGTTATGTTATTAATGTTATGTGATATATTATACTATACATATATTTATATATAGGGGGGTGATGTTCACAATGTAATGTTATTAATATTATGTGATATATTATACTACAAAAATATATTTATATATGGGGGGTGATGTTCCCAATGTAATGTTATTAATATTATGTGATATATTATACTACAAAAATATATTTATATATGGGGGGTGATGTTCCCAGTGTTATGTTATTAATGTTATGTGATATATTATACTATAAATATATATAAATACATGTTTATATGGGGGGGTGATGATACATCCAATGTTATGTTATTAATGTAATGTGATATATTATACTATATATAAATATATATGTATATTTAAAATATAGAATTAGCTTTTTGTGCACTGTATTGTCTGTGCTTTCATCCTAGATCTAGCTGTGCCAAGCTGGAATTTAAAAATTACACACCATGTGATCCTTCACTTTCTATTTTGGCTTCAGACCAGACCTTTCCCACTCAAAAAGAGAACATCTCGTCCAGTTAAACCACTTTTTCTTCGATTATTCACATACTCAGACACTCAGTGCATCTTAAAACAACAGCCTTTCTTTTTTAAATTTCTCCATTAATATCAAAAGTAAACATAAGCAGGATGTCTAGCTCATCCTTTCTCTACGTTGCCCAGACTATGTTGCGAACTAAAGCAGTGGTGGTGGACGCTGTCATTATAAAACACATTGATGGGCTACGTAAGTACTATAACATTTGTAATTATGAGTGTACGTCTTGAAGAGTGGGGATGGGGGAGTGTGTGTACGGTAAACTAGGAAAAAGAAAGTGTGGCGGAGCAGCGTTCCTTGTTCGACAAAGTTTCGTCTGCTGCATAAAAGAAATCAGTGGCTTCTTCTTTTCATTTTTTACAGTACGTATCTGAATTGTGCCATTGGATGTAACAACCAGTCATCCCTCACACATTGAATAACATTGAAAAATACCACAAACTGAATAGCTGTATGTTATACTTTTAATTTGCATTGGATTTTTTTTTTTGCGCGCAACGCAGAATATCTGCGAAGAGACTGCTTCAGCGGTGCACAATTGCGTATGGACGCAGTTTAGAGGGAACATTGGGTGACGTTTTTGTCATGCTCCTGGATTCCAGCCAGGGCTGGGTGTGGCCAGCTAATCTGAAGGTGCACACCTGCGCCTCATGACCTTTGATTAAGACCCAGTACATATAGGACCCGGGGGACGACTATTACTCTGCTAGATCGTTGCCTCTCATGCCTCGTTCCCGCACTACCATACTGCTGACGTCTACCTCCCGTGTACCGACCAACGCCTGTCTCCCGACCTTCCCCGTAAGCCTGCCGTTACTGATCTTGCTGCTTGTTTGGACTGACTCCCTGGTAACCGACATTGGAACGAATAAAGGCTTATTCACTGCTTACCTCTCACCTGAGTCGTGCATTTGGGTCCACCCCCGAGTCTCGTCCGTGACAGAACGATCTAGCCAAGAACATGGACCCAGCCGACTCTGAAGCCATTCGCCGTGCGCTGCAAGTGCAGGGCAAACGCCTGGGTGAGCAAGAGGCTGCTCTCTCACCAGATCCAGGAGCTCTGCAGCCAGCTGCAACCGTGGCTAGCCTCCCAAGCTAGCGCGGCCGCTCTTGTGCCTCCCCATGCCACCATCACTCCGCTCTCTCGACCAGAGCGGTTCTCAGGCGACTCCAGTAACGTCAAGCCCTTCCTGGCGCAGTGCGATCTCCACTTTGAGCTGCAAGCTCCCGCTTTTCCCACGGACCGCTCCCGGATCGCCTTCGTCATTTCCCACATGACAGGCGGAGGCATGGGCCTTCGCCGAGTGGAGCCGTAACTCGGAGACCTGCCGCTCATGGGCGAGCTTCGTCTGCGCGCTCACCCAGGTGTTCCAGTATGCGGCTCCGGAATGCCAGGCGGCGTCGTCACTCATGACAATTCGCCAGGGACGTCGCCGCGTGTCCGACTACGCCATCGAGTTCCGGATTCGGGCTGCCGAGAGCCGCTGGAATGAGGAAGCCCTCCATGATGCGTTTTACGAGGGACTGTCCCCACAGATCCGTGGTCACCTCGTGGCCACGGATCTTCCGCCTTCGCTTAACTCCCTCATCGCATTGGCCCTCAAGGTGGACCAGCGCCTCACCGTGCAGAGACAGATGGAGGGCCTGAGGGAGGAGGAGAGGGAGAGTCGCAGTCCGGTTGTTTCCGCTTCCCGGCCACCCGTGTTGTCAGCTTCACCGGAAGCCATGCAAGTGGAGGGGCTTGGCAGCTCAGCGGAGGAGCGCTTACGTCGGCGACGAGAGGGACGCTGTTTTTATTGCGGGCATTTGGGACACTTGATCGCCCGTTGCCCGACTCGACCAGGGCATTCTGACATCAGGATCGCTACTCCGGTGAGTGTGCGGTACACCGCGACGGGGTCAGGGAGGTCCCTTCTTCACCTCACCTTGGGAACGGATTCCCGTTCATGCTCTGTGACGGCTTTCGTTGATTCTGGGTCGGAAGCAAATCTGATAAATCCCCGCGTGGTCGAGGAGCTGGGGGCAGCAACCTTTCCCACGCAACGTTTTCGTCACGCCTATGCCGCCAACGGCAAGTTCCTTTGTCGGATTACACATCGCACTCAGACGCTACGTATGAGCTTTCCGGACGCTCACTCGGAGCGTGTTAGCTTTCATGTCTTCGACGCACGTAGTAGCGACATCATCTTGGGCAGCCCGTGGCTCAAAGAACATAATCCGCACATAGATTGGACCACGGGTCAGATCAAGACTTGGGGAGAGGACTGTCTCAGTCGCTGTTTCGCTGTCCGGAGAGACAGGGGTATTCAAGTTGCGCCGGTTCGGCTAACAGAACCTAGTACCGTCCTGGACCTGACCGCAGTGCCCTCCTGCTACCATGACCTACGGGAGGTCTTCTCTGAATCTAAAGCAAAGTCTCTGCCGCCACATCGGTCATACCATCGGATCTTCACCAAGCTCGACCTGCGCAGCGCTTACCACCTGGTGCGGATTCGGGAAAGGGATGAGTGGAAGACGGCATTCAACACCCCCACAGGGCACTATGAGTACCTGGTGATGCCCTTCGGACTGACTAACGCTCCGGCCGTCTTTCAGAACTTCATCAACGACGTGCTTCGGGAGTTCCTGAACAGATCTGTCTTTGTTTATCTGGATGATATTCTCATCTTTTCAGCAGACCTAACCTCTCACATTCAACAAGTCAGAGAGGTGCTCTGGCGTCTGCAGCAGCACCAATTATACGTGAATATGGAGAAGTGTGAGTTCCATCGAGCATCCGTGTCCTTCCTGGGCTTCATCCTGGCTGAGGGAGAGATACGGATGGATCCCGGGAAGGTCGACGCGGTGCTGCGGTGGCCTACCCCCACCAACAGGAGGGACATACAGAGGTTTCTGGGATTTGCCAATTTCTATAGGAAATTCATAAGGAACTTCAGCTCCGTGGCCGCTCCTCTGCATTCGCTCACCTCGCCACATACCATCTTCGACTGGTCCGGGACCTGCCAGGAGGCCTTCAGCAGGCTCAAGGCAAGTTTCACTACCGCGCCCGTTCTCATTATTCCGGACCCAGATAACCAGTTTGTGGTGGAGGTGGATGCATCGAATTCAGGAATCGGAGCAGTCTTGTCGCAGAGGAGTCCCAGGGATGGAAGGATCCACCCGTGCGCGTTCCTGTCTAGAAAGTTGACCCCGGCAGAGAGGAACTACGACGTGGGAGATAGGGAACTGCTGGCGGTCAAGAGCGCGTTGGAGGAGTGGCGGCACTGGCTGGAGGGCTCGCAAGTACCGTTCGTTGTCTTCACGGACCATAAGAACCTTGAATACCTGAAGTCTGCGAAGAGGTTGAACGCCCGTCAGGCCAGGTGGGCCCTATTTTTCACCCGCTTCCACTTTAAGGTGTGTTTCCGCCCAGGCTCCAAAAATGGCAAGTCGGATGCACTCTCGCGGATCCACGAGGGAGGGCGCACGGATTCAGACGCCGCTACTATCCTGCCAGCGGGGTGCTTCGTGGCCGGTTTCACCTGGGCGATCGAGTCGCGGGTGAAGGAGGCTCTGGGAGAGACACCGTCACCCGCGGATTGTCCGTCGGGCCGCCTGTTCGTCATACCATCTCTGCGGGGAGACGTCATCAACTGGGCCCATACCAACAAGACGGTCTGCCACCCGGGTATGGCGAAGACACGTTCAGTGGTCGAACAAAGGTTCTGGTGGCCTAACCTCAGCAAGGACGTAAGGGAGTTCGTCAACGCCTGCCCGGTGTGTGCTGCCAATAAGACTTCCCACCTACGGCCTATTGGTGAGTTGCAACCCCTGTCCATCCCCTTTCGTCCGTGGTCACACATCGAGCTGGACTTCGTCACCGGCCTGCCGCCTTCTCAAGGGAACACAGTGGTGCTGTCCATAGTGGATCGTTTTTCCAAAATGGTCCACTTCGTGCCGCTTCCGAAGATCCCGTCGGCCAAGCAGACAGCCCAGTTGGTATTAGACGAGGTCGTCCGTTACCACGGCCTACCCCAGGACATCGTTTCGGACAGGGGTCCGCAATTCAGCGCCCGTTTCTGGAAGGAGTTCTGCAACCTCATCGGCGCTTCAGCAAGTCGGACATCGGGTCATCACCCAGAGTCTAACGGCCAGACTGAGAGGATTAACCAGGAATTAGAGACCGGTCTTCGATGTCTGGCATCCAGGGACCAGAGCACGTGGAGCCAGCACATCAAGTGGATGGAGTATGCCCACAATTCTCTACCCTCCGCTTCAACAGGTATGGCTCCACTCCATGTCGTGCATGGGTATCCTCCATCCCTGTTTCCTCCACTGGTCACAGAATCCACAGTTCCGTCGGCCCTGGCCGTGGTGCGACGCTGCAAACGGACCTGGGAAGCAGCTCGGAGGACACTGCTGCGCATGAGCAGCGCCTACAAGGCCGCAGCAGACCGCAAGAGGAGGGCCGCACCTGAGCTCAGAGTGGGACAGCGAGTGTGGCTCTCCACCAAAGATCTCCCGCTGCGGACGGAATCCCGCAAACTTGCTCCCAGGTTCGTTGGCCCGTTCCCGGTTTCCAAAGTTATTAACCCGGTCGCCGTCTCGTTGAAACTGCCCAGGTCGATGAGGGTGCACCCGACGTTCCACGTCAGCAGACTTCGCCCGAATCGCACATCGTCGCTGGCTCCTCCGCTCAAATCCCCCCCGCCCCGCCGCATGGTTGACGGTGGGTTGGTGTACACTGTGCGCCAGTTGCTGTCTTCCCGTCGCAGAGGAAGGGGGGTCCAGTACCTGGTGGACTGGGAGAGATATGGCCCAGAGGAGCGCTCTTGGATCCCCTCCCGCTTCGTCGTGGACCGCTCCCTCATCAGGGACTTTCACGCGGCTCACCCTGATGCTCCTGGGCCGTCCAGAGCCGGCCGTTGAGGGGGGGGTTCTGTCATGCTCCTGGATTCCAGCCAGGGCTGGGCGTGGCCAGCTAATCTGAAGGTGCACACCTGCGCCTCATGACCTTTGATTAAGACCCAGTACATATAGGACCCGGGGCAGAGGCCCTGTAGCTCAGTGGCTAGAGCACTGGTTTGATAAACCAGGGGTTGTGGGTTCGTATCCCACTGGGGCCTCCACTCCCTGAGAAGGGTTGCGTCAGGAAGGGCATCCGGCGTAAAAATTGTGCCAAACATATGTGCGTTCATCTGAGATGACACGCTGTGGCGACCCCGAAAGGGACAAGCCGAAAGAAACTTACATATAGGACCCGGGGGACGACTATTACTCTGCTAGATCGTTGCCTCTCATGCCTCGTTCCCGCACTACCGTACTCCTGACGTCTACCTCCCGTGTACCGACCAACGCCTGTCTCCCGACCTTCCCCGTAAGCCTGCCGTTACTGATCTTGCTGCTTGTTTGGACTGACTCCCTGGTAACCGACATTGGAACGAATAAAGGCTTATTCCGCACTGCTTACCTCTCACCTGAGTCGTGCATTTGGGTCCACCCCCGAGTCTCGTCCGTGACAGTTTTTTCTTTTTTGTCCCGCGATCGACCAAGACTGCCTTGAGCTCCCCTGCCTTAGACGTAAATGCGCTCGCAGTACGTGATGCAACTCAGAACATGTGCTTTTGGCATCACTTCCGAACGTGCTCAGTACAGTTAACTTGCATTTCCTGTTTCCGGGTGAATACTGATTGTTTAGGAGCAGGCTTGTTTAGTTAACGACGTTTATGAAATAAATACGTAAATTAATGTCAAGACTACACAAAATAAGCGACATCTTTCAATATTCATTTTTTTCTACTCATAACAAATTTTATGTGTGTGATTTTTCGTGCTCGACTGTAGATTTGCAAGCGCGACTGAAGTTACTGAAATATGGCTCAAAACAATAGGGTAATATTCCCCCAGTCACTTCACTCGACTGTGAGATGATTGTGAGATGTTCTTTTTTTTTTTCGAAAAGAGCTTCCATGCTCCAAAGCAGGTCCCACTCCGTGTATCAAATGGCAAAAGTCCCAGTGTAACATCTGCTGATGACTTTGTAGGCAATATGGCTGCCAATTGGAGGTCGAATAAACTTCCACAACTTTGTGCATGGATAACACGGTCATTTTTTTTTTCGTATAGACATTGAAATGAATAATGTTATATGTATTTTTCATTATAATATCTATTTTACAATGTCAGTGGAGCTTTAAACTGCTCCCTCTGGACAATTGTCATTGGACTGGTCGATAACGGTGAACCGTGAACAGGTAAGGGCACTCTGGAACACAATGCGGGGCATTGACGCACTCTAACTTCTCTAAATGCAAGAAGATTGGATCTTTGCACAACTCTGACTCATATAAGGAATAATCTATTGTACTTTGTTCTTGTTAGCTTGTTTGTTCTTCTTCTCAGTACTCTACATGAATGTCATATCAGGGTGGTACCAATTGCAGGAGACAAATTGTGTTGTTACATACTTGGCCATTAAATCTGATTCTGATTCTGAATTTAATTAAATTAACGTATGCCTCGGACTCCTCAGCTTTAAAGATTGCTTGAAGATGTCAGGTAAAAATTAATAAAAATAAAATTAATAGTTACACTCCTTTTATCAACCACCAGCTCCAGTCAATGGTGGACCTCCTCGAGGGAACCCTTTACAGCATGGATCTGATGAAAGTACACTCATACATAAACAAGTTGGTATCTCAGATGAACACCCTTGAAGAGGTAGGCAACCTCCTGACATCATAGTTTTTAAAAGTTTTATCACTGTGAAAACAGATTGAAGCTACAGTATTTCAATTATTTATCAATGCCAGTGTAATGATTGTGTTGCCTTTTACAGACAATCAAGACAAACCTAACACGAGAAAATGAATTTGTCCGTGACAGTATGACCAGCCTGACCAACCATGTCAAGCAATATGAGAACTACTCCAACATTATGATGAGCATCAAGAAAGAAATCTCTGGTCTCAGTCTCCAGCTGCTTCAGAAAGACTCTTCTGAGACCAAAGTTCAGGTTAGAAAAAGAAGATTATACTTTAAGTGTCTGCAATGTCAGTCCACACTCATTGTCGCTTTACCATCATTTTTGACATGATTTGAGAGGAGCAGGACCCACAAGCAGGCAGAAGTAGATGTAGTATGATGAACAGTTTTTTGATGCCATTTAAGGATGTCATCCAGGAGCTGTTGTCTGGCAGTGGAGTGGAGGACAGGCAGCTGGCTTGTTGGCAGGACAGATGCGGACCTGGAACACCAGGGAGTACTGAGAATGAGGAGACACAAGAGTTACCAAAGTAAAAGGAAAAATGTTGCTTACTTGGGTCTGGTGGGCAGTAGTACCACTAAGGGAGGCTGCAATACTTTAGCATCAAACTTGGGAAAGAGGCAGGCTTAAATAGTGGCAGTGATGACAGATTTAGAACAGGTGCTGAAAGACGCTTAAATAGCAGCAGTGATGACAGATTGAGAACAGGTGCTGAAAGACAGAGGGGTGACAGCAAAACAATACTGCAGGGCAGTACATGACAGTACCACCCCCACCCCCAACGGATGGAGGAAGCTTCAACTGGACAGGTTGATTACCTTGGTAATAGGTAATGGGCCAATGACCTGGGGTGTGGGCTTACGGGATTCAGTTTGGAGTGGGAGATCATGAGAGGGGAGCCAGACAGACTGGCCCAATTTGTAGTCAGGTACCTGCAAGCGATGATGGCCCGCGAGCCATTAATTGCAAGCGGCCAGTTCAACGCCGCTTGGATGTCTTTCCACACAGCTTGTACCCTCTGGAGATGCTCCTTGACAGCGTGAACTGCTGCTGCCTGTTCCCAGAACAAAGGGGGCTGGTAACCATAGCAAGCAATGAATGGGGACATACCGGTTACAGATCTGGTGAGGGAATTGTGGGCATATTCAATCTATGGAAAAAACGTACAACATGAAATGGGGTTGTTGGCAGCCACACAGCGGAGACCAGATTCGAGGGGTTGTTGGCAGCCACACTTCGGAGACCAGATTCGAGGGTCTGGTTCGTCCGCTCTTGCGGGCCATTGGTTTTCAGGTGATAACCCAACGACAAACTTGCTGCTGCACCCACTGCCTTGTAGAACTCCTTCCAGACCTACAGCAAAAACAGGGGGCCTCAGTCAGAGACAATATCAACGGGAATGCCATGGTGTCTGAACACATCCAACATAAGTAGTTTAGCAGTTGCCAGGGGAGACAGGGATTTCGGGAGGGGTACGACACATTTAGAAAATCAATCGGCTACTGTGAAGATTATAGTGTCACCTTCAGATGGGGGAGGGCTGGTGACAAAGTCCACAGCGATGTGAGACCACAGGTCACTTGGAATCCGCAAAGGATGCAACAGACTGGCTGATGCCTAGTGCGAGGACTTCCCTCAGGCTCAGACATTGCAGGCGTGAACAAATTCTCAGGTGTCTTTAATGAGGAAGAATTGGGTTGTACAGATGATGCCAGGGTGATAGGTTAGTTTCAACCTATGGGCCCATTGCAGGACTTTGGAACATGCCAATCAGGGATGAAAAGGGAGTCAGGGGGCCCGGTTTTAGGATCAAGCTGGGTCTTTTGGGCCTCCTTGACACCTGGTGGATCTCTGAGGCAGATCCCATGAAGCATGTGGGTGGAAGAATGGGCTCGGGTTCTGCTGAACTAGTGGATGGTGAGTGGATACGGGACAAGGCATCTGCTTCAATGTTTCTGGAACCAGGACAGGAGAGACTGAAATGAAACCGGCTGATGAATAAGGCCCAGCAAGTCAGGGATTGAGGCGTCAAGTGGAATGGAGGTAAGCGAGAGAGGGGAGGGGGAGAGAGAGCACAAACATATTGCAAAGCAGTATATGACAATTTTCAGACATCAAAATAAATTCTAAAGTAACTGTCATCTGTACTGTAGTCTATATCACATTTGAATTTTTAAACAAGCTGTATTTTCCCACTAGCACTTGCTAGATCATAGCAACAATGTACATTGTAGGACACCAGTGTAACCCTTAAATTCTCCAGATAGACCACCAACCTCTCTGATATCAAAACAAACTGGGGATTACAGCAACAATGTAGTTTACCTAAATTGTGCTGTTGTACTACTTGGACCACGACTGGATATTGATTAAGTTCTGTCTTGCTGTGAGTCAGTAATGTTGTGATACAGTATATAGGCTGGCCAATGATTGCATGGATTGTTACTAAAAATCTGGCTAAAGTTGTTCTGTTAGAGCACACTCAAACTGAGCTACTGCCCATGCATGTTCTTGTACATACTGTTTCCAACTCTTCCAACCATGCTGTGAGCTGGGAAGTGTATTATGCTTGTACCTGTAGTTTGAGTGCACACTTTGAGTGGGATGTACTGACAGAGGAGCCCATTGGAGTACAGTGTCATATTTAAGATTCCGTTTTTAAAAAAAAATCTCCATCAGTGTGTCATGTGTCAAAGTGTACGATTGATGATCATTGGTGCTTCGCAAGGGTGATAATGGAGTGCTGGTGAGAGAACACTGTTGAGTCGGGGACGCCTTCATAAGCCATGAAATTTGATATCTCACTTCCATCATGATTGGAGGCCTTTGTGAAGGTCTTGACCAAAAAACAACTCTAAACCATGGCAAAATCAGTATAGGATCTCTTAGAGACATGCACATGATCAGCAGACAAGTAAACAACGGTGGATGTGTTCGGAAATACAGTCTGAGCGCGCTCTGCAATACTCCAGACTGTTTGGAAACTCAAATTTCAACACTCACTATCTCGGAGTAGAGTTAGGCCATCAGATTGAATTTATAAAAGTATCTAGTGGTTATTCCCAGAAATACGGGTACCTGTCTCTGTGGATTGTGCCAGTAAATAACAGCGGCCAATTCTGAAAATATTAGACTTTGTTACTGTCTTCAGGCTAGAGGTAGGGTGCACCCTGAAGAAGGTGACAGGTGGGATATGCCCTGAATTAGTTGCCAGCCAATAGAGCTGTAGATGTCTTAAATACTCTTCAAAGGCACTCAAAAACCTCCTGATGATTTAGCTGTTTCTCAATGAAGCATACTGATATTACCTGAATATTCATGTTTCCAGCATAATGATGAAAATACCAAGAGCGCTATAAAGCCACTCAACAAAAAGCCCCCTGCATCCAAGCCCCCTCCAAAACCCAAAGAAAAAGTCATCAAGCCTAAGAAGGAGGTCACTAAACCTGTGAAACCACTCAAGCATGAGCCTACAGCCAAAACCAAGGTGATTGGCCACCAACCAAGTGTGGTCAGGGGCATTACTTACTACAAGGCTGCCAAGACTGACGAGGATGAGGTCAGAGGAGGTAAGAGTTTTCATGCTTCAGGTTTCACATTGTATCTTGACCCAGCATTATGCAGTTCATTCAAAACACACTTCTCAGAGCTAAAATAAATACAGTTCTTTTGCATAGAATACTTTTTCTTTTCTCTCCATATTTATGTTGAAAATTATCCAAATTAATTTTTTTGCAGCAATTTAATGTGACCCCACTTGATGCTTTTTTGGATCAGGATCAACCAGTGCCCATGTAATTAGGATTTTTGTGAGCGATTCAGTATGTCAGCATATTGGATAAAAAAAAATTATGAAAGTTAAGGTTGTAAACCCCCACTTCGTGCTGTCACCTTATCATGGTAGAGGGGTTTTGTGTGTCCCAATGATCTGAGGAGCTAAGTTGTCAAGGGCTTCATGCCCCAGGTAAGGTCACTCATGGCAAACGGGATATAGGTGAGGGACAGGACAACTTATGGCAAAATAAACCCCTATGACGAGTAAAAATAATGGATTAATGTTTCCCTTGCCAAGATGTGGGTCATCGGGGCCCCCCTCTGGAGTAAGGCCCATGGGGTTCGGCCAGGCACAGCACAAAAAGGTAACATGAGTCCCCCTTCCCATGGGCTCACCACTTGTGAGAGGGGCCATAGGGGTTGGGTGCAATGAGAGCTGGGCAGTAGCTGAAAGCGAGGACCATGGCGATCCAATTCCTATCTACAGAAACTAACTCGAGGGACGCGCAATGTCACCTTTCTGGCAGGGAAGGACTGGTGAGTGAGGTCAAGAGGTTCCAACTAGATATAGTCGCGCATGCTTCTTTTCATCGCTTGGGCTCTGTTACCAGTCCTATTTAGAGGGGTTGGACTCTGTTCCACTCTGGCATTGCCCAAGGTGAGAGGCGCTGGAGAGTTTTCCCTCTGGAACTGCTGGGGAACTTCAATGTTCACATGGGCACTGAGAATGAAACCTGGAAGGGCGTAATTGCGAAGAACAGCCCCCCTACCCCCGGTCAGAACCTGAATGGTGTTCTGTTGCTGGAGTTCTGTGCTCATCACGGATTGTCGGTAACGAAAACCATGTTCAGGCATAAGGGTGTCCACATGTGCACTTGGCACCAGGACACCCTAGGTCGCAGTTTGATGATCAACTTTGTGGTTGTGTCATCGGACTTGTGGCCACATGTCTTGGACACTCGGGTGAAGAGATGGCGGAGCTGCCAACTGATCACCACCTGGTGGTGAGTTGGGTCCGATGGTGGAGGAAGATTCCGGTCTGATGTGGCAGTCCCAAACATATTGTGAGGGTCTGCTGGGAAGAGCTGACAGATTTTTCTGTCCGAAGGAGGTTCAACCCCCACCTCTGAAAGAACTTTGCTCATGTTCTGTGGGAGATGGGGTGCATTGAGACAGAGTGGACGATGTTCCGTGCCTCCATTGCTGAAATGGCCGACCAGAGCTGTAGCCGTAAGGTGATCGGTCCCTGTCGTGATGGCAACCCCGAAAGCGTTGGTGGACACCAACAGTGAGGGATGCCATCAAGTTTAAGAAGGAGTCCTATTGGCCTGTGGGATTTCTAAGACAGCTGATAGGTACTGTCTGCCCGAGTGGAATGCAGCTTCAGTTGTCGCTGATTAAAAAAAACGGGGTGTAGGAGGAGTTTGGTGAGGCCATGGAGAATGACTTCAAGACGGCTTCAAGGAAATTCTGGTCCACTATCCAGCATCTCAGGAGGGGGAAGGGGTGGACCATCAACACTGTGTGTAATGAGGATGGAGCACTGCTGAGGTCTACTTGGAACGTTGTGAGTCAGTGTTGAGAATACTTCAAAGATATCCTCAATTCCACTGACACGCCTTCCCATGAGGAACCAGAGTCAGGGTTCACTGAGGTGGGCTCTTCTATCTCTGGTGTTGATTTCACCGAGGCAGGGCCCAGGGATGGATGAGATCCGCCTGGAGTTCCTTAAGGCTCTGGATGTTGTGGGGCTGTCCTGGTTGACACGCCTCTGCAACGTCGCGTGAACATCGGGGACAGTGGCTCTTGATTGACAAACTGGGGTGGTGGTCCCCCTTTTTAAGAAGGGGACCGGAGGGTATGTTCCAACTATCAACGGATCACACACCTCAGCCTCGCTGGTAAGGTCTATTCAGGGGTGCTGGAGAGGAGGGTTTGTCGGGAACTCCAATCTAGGATTCAGGAGCATCAATGTGGTTTTTCCTCCTCGCCGTGGAACAGTTCACCAGCTCTACACCCTCAGCAAGATCTTTGAAGGTGCTTGGGAGTTCCCAAGTACCCAACCACGCTACATGTGTTTTGTGGGCTTGGAAAAAAGCGTTTGATCTTGTCCCTCGGGTAATCATTTGGGGAGTCCGTAGGGAGTATGGGGCACTAAACCCCCTGGTACCGGCTGTTCATTTTCTTTATGACTGGTGTCAGAGTTTGGTCTGCATTGCGGGCAATAAGTTGGACTTGTTTCCAATGACAGCAGGACTCTGCCAAGGCTACCATTTGTTACCATTTTTGTTCATAACTTTTATGGACAGAATTTCTAGGCACTCCCGAGGCGTAGAGGGTGTCCGGTGTGATTGCTTCTGTTTTACATCTCTGCTCTTTTCAGATGATGTGGTTCTGTTGGCTTCATCAAGCTGTGATCTCCAATGATCACTGGAGCGGTTCACAGACAAGTGTGAAGTGGCTGGGATGAGAATCAGCACCTCCAAATCTGAGACCATGGTCCTCAGTTGGAAAAGGGTGGCATGCCCTCTACGAGTCGTATGTTGTATATTATATATTGGGGTCTTGTTCACAAATGAGGGAAGAATGGAGGGGGAGATCGACGGGCGGATCGGTGCAGCATCTGCAGTCATGCGGACTTTGTATTGGTATGTTGTGGTAAAGAGGGAGCTAAGTTGAAAGGCAAAGCTCTCAAATTATCAGTCAATCTATAGTCACACTGTGGGTAGTGACCGAAAGAACAAGATCCCGGAGACCAGTGACTGAAATGAGTTTCATCCCCAGAAGCCAGATGAGGTGGCTGGGGGATCTGATCTGGAGGGCTCCCTGACGCCTCCCTGGTGAGGTGTTCCGGACACGTCCCTGTCTCTCAGCTGGCCAGGGTACGCCTTGGAATTCATGTGTAAGAGCTGGTTGAAGTGGCTGGGGAAAGGGAAGTCTGGGTATCCCTGTCAAAGCTACTGCCCCCGCGACCTGACCCGGAAAAATGATAGAAGATTGATGGAAGTAAACTGAACTGCAACGCATTACACCATCCATGCTTTACATGCAATGATCCCAGTTTTTCTAACTCTTTGAGACTGCAGGTTTGAATTTCAACTGTGATTTCAGAGATATCCAAATCTTTGATTGACCAAATGAAGAGTTTGTTTTCAAAAGGAGACATAGGCATTTTTTTTTTCAGATTTACGAAACTCGCGCCAAAATTATCCAGCTCCGAATGGATAATTTTGGCGCGAGTTTCGTAAATCTGAAAAAAAATGCCTATGTCTTGTTTTGAAAACAAACTCTTCAAATGTATGGAGCAATGGAATGTTGTGTCACTGGAGTGCTGCCATGGCCATGACATGCCTCAACTTTCCTCTTCACAACATTATGTGGGCACCCTCACCAATGCAGGGAAAACAATTTCTGACTCCTTCCAATCCTCTTTAAGTTTAGTTGAGTGAATCGGTATACTGAGTTTGCCTAGGGCACACGCACATGATGCTGTCAGGCCGGGTGTTCTGCCATGTATGCAAGGCTCAAACCCAATCCCTGTCAAATCAGTAAAAACTTTAGCTTGATATCCATAACCCTGAACAACAAAACAGGACAATATTGTAAAAGAATATCTTTATTTGTCCTTGGAAGGTTGAAGAACCTTAGTGCCACAGAGGCGATTTAAAACACTCACATTTTCGCTGAGAGTGGCTAAGTATTTCCAAATGTGACTGTTGATGACCACAGTTCCACCACAACAGCTGGATGTCAGCATTTTCTCAGGGTCATTGTTGGAGGAAGTTTTTAGCTCCTTTATAAGTCATTATCGCCGTATAAAGAACATCTATTCGTCAGAATAGATTGGAATGTGTAAAAAAAAATAAGGCTGAATTACACTTCATATTATATAAAAGAATTACAATAAGTGAAGCGGTTGCATTAGTAAAATATGGATTGTATCAGTATTATGTAAGAATATATTTATCTGCGGCACTGTGGATCAGCTGGTAAAGCAATGTCCTCACAGTTCTGAGGTCCTGGCTTCAATCCCGGACCCACCTATGTGGAGTTTTCTCCGGGCACTCCCACATCCCAAAAACATGCAACATTAATTGGAGACTCAAAATTCCCCCTTGTGTGATTGTGAGTGCGGCTGTTTGTCTCTATGTGCCCTGCGATTGGCTGGCAACCAGGTTAGGGCGTACCCCGCCTCCTGCCCGTTGACAGATGGGATGGGCTCCAGCACACCCTGCAACCCTTGTGAGGATAAGCGGCTAAGAAAAAGGATGGATGGATGGATGGATGGATGGATGGATGGATGGATGGATGGATGGATGGATGGATATATTTATCCAGGGTGGCACAGTGACGCAGCTGGTAAAGTGTTGACCTAACAGTTCTGAGGTCCAGGGTTCAATCCCGGACCTGCCTGTTTGGAGTTTGCATGTTCTCCCCATGTCTGCATGGTTATTCTCCGGGCACTCCAGTTTCCTCCCACATCCTCAAACCATGCAACATTAATTGGACACTCTAAAATGCCCCTAGGTGTGATTGTGAGTGTGGCTGTTTGTCTCTATGTGCCCTGCAATTGGCTGCCAACCAGTTCAGGGTGTACCCCGCCTCCTGCCCCTTGATTGCTGGGATAGGCTCCAGGACTCCCCGCGACCCTCATGAGGATAAGCAGTGAAGAAAATGGATGGATGGCTTTATCCAACATTCCTGTAATCAATACACCCTTAATGAGGATCATAATGCTCAGTTTGTTTGAATGCATTTGAGAGAGGTGTTTATTTATTTCAGGGGCAATAAAGGCTATAATTTGTGATGCTATTTATATCAGGACCAGAAATTATAGCCGCCCACGAATGGGATCAGCATCGTTCAAAATCCAGCTGGGGACGCTTTTTCCAGGCCCTCTGTACTTCACTAAAAATGAGCCAGATGAGCTCGAGAAGGACATTTATACTATACTATACATTTTAATATTTGTGCTGGGATCACATATCAACATCTTAACTTTCAGGTTTTTATAGGTGTTTAAACACTTGAAAAAAAAATCCCACTCACCGCACCACTCATCAATAACATTGCTTTGCTCATTTTCTCACATCCATATTCTGGCCTTTTCTGTCCTCTCCTATGTTGTTGTCTTGGTTAGTTATTCCCTGTTCTCACCAGATTCCCCCTGGGCCCCTCACCCCAAATCCACAAATGACACTGTTTTAATGTTACTCTGTTCAAATATCAAGACTGTCTCACGATTGTTCCTCTGTTCCAAATTAATGCATGTTTTTGGGATGTGAGCGAAACCAGAGTGCCTGGGGGAAAAACCAACGCAGGCACAGGGAGCCCAGACTTTCAAAATAATTACACTCCATAATATGGAGAAGTTCAGTGAAGAGTCTGGCTGTGACAAGCTGAGATGTCCAAAATATGGGCGAGCTAAAATCTGTCTGAAAATTTAACATTTCATTAGAAAACAAGCCTAAAATTGTCTATTTCGGGGTGATATTTTTCAGAAAACATTATTTGTAAATCCAGAACTATGGAGGAAGTGCCATCTTCCCCCATCCCAAAAACATGCATTATTTGGAGACTCTAAATTGTCCGTAAATGCGATTGTGAGTGTGACTGGAGTCTGTCTCCACGTGGCCTGCGACTGGCTGGCAACCAGTTCAGGGTGTACCCTGCCACCTGCCTGATGACAGTTGGGATAACCTCCAGCACTCCTGCAACCCTTGTGAGGATAAGCGGCTCAGAAAATGGATGGATGGAAGGAAGTTTGGATTTTTACTTCGTCAATGATAGCAAATCATTTAAATTAAAAAAAGGAAAGAAGACATTCATTGCAAATTCATTTCAACATACATAAGTGTGTTTTTTCAGCTGAATTTTGTACTGATGCCATCACAAACCCCTCTAATAAATTTGAAATATGTCCGATGCATGGGTGGGCATGGGTGTCTCATAAAGGCAAACACCTGAAGAGAATCTCCAAGCCACAAATTTAATGGCATTTAAGGTCCCAAAACTGCGATCAACACCAAAATTGATGCAGACATCTCTATTACGCCCACTCACAACTCTGTAAATAGAGCAATTGACCCAGTATTATTGATTTTATGGATGTGTAAGCAGCAGCATGGTGGAGCATCTCCCCATGCCCGTGTGGGTTTTCTCAAGTTTCCTCCCATATCCCAAAAACATGCATTAAATGGAGACTCGAAATTGCCCTGAGGTGTGACTGTGAGTGTGAATGATTATTTCTTTCTATGTACCCTGTGATTGGTTGGCAGCCAGGTCAAGGTGTACTTCGCCTCTTGCCTGAAGATAGCTGGGTTAGGCTAAAGCGACCAATGTGAGGATAAGCGGGACAGAAAATAAATGGACAGCTGTGTAAGCGTTTTCCTCCCCATAGACGTTCTCAAGAGAAAAAGCTTAAGGATGTCATTCACCGTTGTGTTTGTATCATTTTAGTCTATGACAATCCAATAAAATGGCAATTTTTCCATATATTAAATTAGCGATTGAATATAATTTTGGGGTTCTATCTGTTCGTGTGAGACAGCTGTTGTTCAAATAGGAGGGGAATGACATATGAAAACAATATAAGTGTAGTACCAACTTGAACAAAGCAGATTGGAAACTCAACCAAGCTGTCATTATTTTTTATTTCCTGAAAAGTTGTCACTTTGGACATGAGAGAATTCCGCCAAACAGCAACGATACTGTATATAAAATATGGTTGAATACTGCCACTTCATAAAATAGCACATTCCTTTTTCCACATGGGCTATGCAGTAGCTCCGGTCAGGATTTTGTCCCGTAAAATTTGTCATTTTGGAGGTGGACAGATTCCACCCGACAGCAACAATGTATAAAATATGACAAAATACCGTTACTAAATTGTATAATATATTGCTTTTTCCATATCTGCTATGCAATGAATTGAGTCTCTACTTCTGTCAATGATGTTACCCCAATACATGGTGGAGGGGGTCAATTTTGGTAATGAAAAAGGAGTTAAAAGCCCCCTTTTCAATTAGTTATTTAATAGTTGGCTCAAAATTTATCGATATTGTTGAAAACAACTGCCAACGTAATTGTCTTGAGCAAGAAAATACAGAAAATCAACTTATATGGATCATTCAGGGGTCATTCCTACTTTAATTATAATTGTTCACATACTTTCCCACAAACACTGACTTTTTTTGTATTGTTTTCTACAAAGACATGCACTTTATTTTTTAGAGCCATCATATTTGTCAATACTCTTGACTAAATGAAGATTAGATCACATTGCATGACAAATGTATTCTGAAAACTATGACATTTCAAAAGGGTTATTACATCTTATCATTCTTACCATTCTATTTTGTAAGTGTCCATACATTATTATATCACCAAAGCTAACTAACCAACGTTTTTATTCCATGTCAGACAACCCAGCCAAAACCTACCCACGCCATCATGTCACTGAAACACAGTCTGAAGATGGCGGAGCTGAAATGGTGCTTGAAACCATCGAAGCTACAGTAGCACAGTCTACCGCACCCAGTGCATTTCCAACTAGTATTACACCTACCACCATGAGGACTGCTGCAACAGCTCCTACCATTGCGTCAACCACTATGACTATCACCAGCCAAACTACAGTAACTGCAGAAAGGCCGGCTCCCACTATTGTGCTACTGCTTGACAACGCCAACAACAACAGTCGATCCACTCTCCACAGAGCAGGTTACATCTTGAATATACTATAGAGCTTGTGCACCTACGTCATAAAATCACGTCACTTTTGTTTACGTCGCCATATTGCCGGTCTAGCAAAGCATTGTTCAATGCTAAGTCGTTTGGAGATGACACGAAAATATGTCTTATAGCACAACACCCAGAGTCTTGTCCGATACCATAAGACATTTAGATGATGGAAATAAACGAAGGTACGTGGAAAAATTGGATAAACTCGGCATGGAGTATCCGTATTTAATGCCAAAGTCGATGTTTCTGCCGATAAGAAATTTGATTGTTAATTTGCTTCTGCTTGTCCTGGACAACTGGATATGCACATGTATCTGGTGAATAAGTCTTCCACATTTACATGCAAGAGTTTGACAGCGTATAAAAGTCTTGATGCATACAACTACTTCGTTGCTGGATCTGTTCTTAATCAAGAATAAATCCTACATAGCAATGGAGCCACTCAGATTTTTTCAATACAAATACCAATATTTAAATAAATGACCCCTGGTTTTACACAATCTCTCATTCATTAACTATGATTGGGAAAAAAAAAAAGACGGAGTCGTCTCCACAGAAGGTACAGGGAAGCAATTGCGGCCACATTTAACCTCTGTAAAGCTCTGTGACAGACGGGCACCATGTATTTTGTTGGGCACCATCCATCATGTTTAATTGCCAAAATCCATCGATCTTTTCTGGTCTTTTCATCTGGTATTCTATAGAATGACCTCTTTGAATATTTGTCTCGTCTGTTGTGACAAGCAATAGCACAACAGGTCTCGGGCAATTTGAAAAATCTGCTCTTCTTCTTCAGCTCCCGCAGTGCAGAACAGCTAGGTTTGACCGACAATATGGCGCCGGGCAAACAGTGACATCATGTGCACGAGCACTATATACTGGTCAACCAAAATTAAATGTTGAATCTATTTTTTTTAACCTTTTTCACCCTCTCAGGTAGCTTAATTGGAAACAAAACAGCAACGGGTCTGATGCTGTTTAGTTCTTGTATGAAAATAGGAAAAGAGACTATATGAATGTTTTAGCAGTCAAGTCAAATGAGAAATAGGCAAGTGATATACAATAAATAACACGAGAATGTAGTCAGAAAAGGAGTAAAAGAGAAGGTCTTTTGGTGTATAAAAGAAAATCCCCTAGTAGCTTGGAATGATCCAAGACATGTATGACATGTACAGCCATGACATGAGTCCAGTGTTCCAAATTATGAGTACTGTTATGCATATCAAAAACCAAAAAGAGGTTGTAAAGAAAGCTGCCAAAAAATCTGTGATATTTCTGTCATTACATAAATATAATGAAAATAACAAAACCAAATTTTAGGCCAACCAAAAAATAAAATTTTCAACACAAATTATATTTCAACAAAGAAATCTCTCTTCGATATCACCTTTCATCCACTTGTTACATATTTAGCATCAGATAGGTATTTTAAAGTTTTGATATTTTGAAGGAGACACAGAGTATTTGTATCTCGAACATTTGTGAAGCAATGGCTCTCCAAAACAAACTGATACACCTGTATAGAGCTCGTGCACGTGATGTCACCATTTTCACGGCGCCATATTTCTGGTCAAAAAGAGCTGCTTGACAGTGTGGGGGACATTGAACCGGAGCAGAAATTCACAATGCCCGAGACTTGTTGTGCTGTTTGTTGTTTCAACTGATGAGACAGATATTAATAGAGGTCATTCTATAGAATACCAGATGAAAAGACCAGAAAAGATCGATGGATTTTGGCAATTAAACATGATGGATGGTGCCCAACAAAATACACATGACTGTGTAGCAATAACTTCATTTCAGGTAGGAATTATTCTTTTCAATCTCAAATTCCCCAAAAGTATTTATAATGCCAAGTTGGCTCATTTGAGAACAATGTATTGAAAAAACAAAAACACAGGGATTCGTCTCCAACGTACACGGAAGCGTGTTGTGCCACACATTAAACTTCGGTCAACCTCTCCCCGACAGACTTTTTTTTTTTTTTCAAATATGCATTGTTTTCAAATGAGTCAAATGCGTATTTTAAAAAAAGAAAATAAACAGTCAGTCACACAGAGGTTTACGTAGGTTAAAATGAGGCCGCAACACGCTTCCTATCCCAGTGGTTAATTTTCTTTTCTTAAATACGCATTGGACTTATTTGAGAACAATGCATATTAAAAAAAAAAGTCTGTCATGGAGAAGTTTACCGAAGTTTAACGTGTGCCCACAACACAGAAGAGCCGACTCGCTATCTTTTTTTTTCTTCCAATCATTAATGAATGCGAGTTTGTGTAAAACCAGGGATCATTTATTTAAATATTGGTATTTTTATTGAAAAAATCTGAGTGGCTCCATCACTGTGTGGGATTTATTCTTTATTGAGAACAGACCCATCAACGAAGTATTTGTATGCATCCAGACTTTTCTATACTTTGAAACTCTTCCGTGGAAATCTCGATGACTTACTCACCAGATACATGTGTATATCCAGTTGTCCAAGACAAGCGGAAGCAGGTTAACAGTCCAATTTCTTATCGGCGAAAATATCGACTTCGGCATTAAATATGGGTCCTCTATGCCAAGTGTCTCTCATTTTTCCACGTACCTCATTTATTATCACCTCCTAAATATTTTACGGTATTGGACAAAACTGAGCATCGTGCTGTAAGACGTATTTTCGTGTTGTTTTCAACCAACTTAGCATTGAGCAATGCTTAGCTTGACCGGCAGCAATGCCAGTCACATGATGTAGGTGACGTGGGTGCACAAGCAAATATACTATTATGTTTTTAATGTTCCTCTTATCTTATTTTCATTGGTTGTTAGGCTACTTCTCAGAATACGTGTGAAAGAACATGAGAGGACATAATGAAAAAAAAGTCAATATCAAAAAGTAAACAGATTTCCAATATGGTAATTAAATATATTGTGAAATGTATTGTGTTTTGACAGTCTGCATAGTGACATCAAAGAAAAGGGAAGAAGACTGTTGCTGTCTATCATCATTTAATGATTATTAGGACTGTATACTATGTGTGTCTTTTGACTGGGAAAAATATGCAATATATATAGTTGCAACAAAACTATTGTTAAACATGAGTTCAGAAGGAAATCACAGGTGTTAGACCTGAATGTTCTCCACAGGGAAAATCCTTCACTGCGAAGGGACTCTTGCATCAATCGAGCAGCCGGAGAAGAAACACAGTTATGGCCGCAATGAAGGAGCCTGGATGAAGGATCCATTGGCCAAAGACTCGAAGATCTACGTCACAAACTATTACTATGGCAACAATCTGGTGGAGTTCCGCAACCTGGAAAACTTTAAACAAGGTGTGCTTGTCCAGCAATTTAATCACAATATCTACGCATGAAAAACATGAATGTGGGTGTGATAACTGAACAATTAATATTAAGGTGTCTGACCATCTGAAAGACGAGCCATCCATTCTTTCCCTATCTTGCTTGTCCTCATTAAGATCACAGGTGAGCTGGAATTGGGTGAGAGGCAGATTATACCTTTTAACTGGTTGCAATTGCAGGCCATTAGCATTTACATTTACTCATACAGTATCGCCAATTAAGATGCACGTTATTTTAATGTGGGGTCAAAGCCAGAATTGAAACCTGTGAACCCTGTCGCGTAAAGTTAGACGAAATTGGCTCCAGCTCTCCTGGGACCCGAATGAGGCCAAGAGGTTTAGAAATGTTTGCCTGGCTGGCTGGGTAGCTGCCTGGTTGGATGGCTGGCTAGGTGTATGGATGGATATTACTCGTATTTTTGAATTACATCGATGTAATTTTTTTTTTTTTTCAGGTACTCACCAAACAGTACAAAGTTTACAAAAAGCTATGGCAGTGTTATCTAATTTTTTCCTTATTTGTATAATAATATGACATGTATAATATCTAAATATAGTAATATAATGTAAATGTTCAAATTCATACATAATTTTGTTTTCTATCTATCTATCTATCTATCTATCTATCTATCTAATCTATCTATCTATCTATCTATCTATCTATCTATCTATCTATCTATCTATCTATCTATCTATCTATCTATCTATCTAAGTATCTATCTATCTATCTATCTATCTATCTATCTATCTATCTATCTATCAAGAGAGAGAGAGAGAGGCACTTCCTGTATGAATAACAGTTGTTTGGTTGAAGTGGGTGGTGTGGGGGTGCAGTGAAAGACATTGTCTTACCAACTCGTGTTCTGTATTGGTTAAATACAAGCAGGTGACAGACAAACCAACCATATCTTCTCCTACCTTGCCACTAAGTGTAGACACAAAATAGAACAGAGTTGTTTAAATCAAGTTTGTGCTGAGGGAGGCTCAGTGAACTCGGGGACCACAATCACCCCTGCCAATCCAGAGATGCAGATATATGTCAACCAAGACGGCAACTCTAGAGAAGAGGGTATCCAAGCTTTATCTTAGCCTTATGCACTCATACTACGGTATCATACAAAATACATAATTGTTTTGTACTGTTTTTGCTGCCTAAAATGCCAAGAACAGTACAAAGGTATTGCAAATAAATGTAAAAGCTTGAAAATGTCTGGAAAGTTTTTTTTTTTAATTTATCCAAACCTATGAGATTGGGGTGCTTGGTTTTGACAATTAGCAGTGGCGAGTCAAGGCTGATCGTTTTTATGAATCGTGGGGAATTACTCTGAGTCATATTTCCAAATAGGTCAAGATTAGATTAGATTAGAAAAACAAAATGTTACTGGACCAAAAATAGCATATTCCAGAGTGGAGCATGGTTCCAGAAACATCTTTTGAAGTGGGACAAAAACAGGGGTTGTGGGTTCGTATCCCACTGGGGCCTCCACTCCCTGAGAAGGGTTGCGTCAGGAAGGGCATCCGGCGTAAAAAATTGTGCCAAACATATGTGCGTTCATCTGAGATGACACGCTGTGGTGACCCCGAAAGGGACAAGCCGAAAGAAGAAGAAGAAGGCATGCGCAGTTCGATGCCACACTAGACAGAACTCTTGCCATTATGGCCACCATGTCAATGCATTGCTTGAAAATGTTGCCACATGTAACATGGCCACCATATCAGCATGGACATGTCTGCTGGCTAACGCTAGTCATATTGCATATGGTTTCTGTGACCCAGAAATGCATGTATCCCAGTCTCTGCCTAATTGTCTCACAGCCCCATTATATATCCACCCACCCATCCATTTTCGACACCGCTTATCCTGGACAGGGTCCTGGGCCCCAGCATAGAGTATACTTACTTCTGTCCTGAGTCTAGCCTCCACTAATCTTTCCCATAATTTCATTGTGTGGCCCTCTATAGTTCCCACACCTCTGAAAATCATTTTTGTTCTTAAAAATGGGAACTAGCATACTTTTCCCCGATTCTTCAGGCATCTTCTCACCTGTATCACCAGTATTCTGTTGAATAAATTGGTCAAAAACTCCACAGCCACCTCTCCAAATTGGGTCCATACCTCCACAGGTACGTCATCAGGACCATCTGCCTTTCCATCCTCTTTTTTTGCGTTTCTAACTTCCCCCTGACTAATCATTGCCACTTCCTGGTCCTTCACACTTACCTCTTCTACTCTTCCTTCTCTCTCATTTTCTTCATTCATCAACTTCCCAAACAATTCTTTCCATCTATTTAGCACACTACTGGCACCAGTCAACACATTTCCATCTCTATCCTTAATCAGCCTTACCTGATGCACATCCTTCCCATCTCTATCCCTCTGTCTGGCCAACCTGGAGAGATCCTTTTCTCCCTCTTTCGTATCCAATCTGGTGTACATGTCATCATATGCCTCTTGTTTAGCTTTCGCCACCTCTGACTTTACCCTACGTCACGTCTCAATGTATTCCTTTCCCCTCTCCTCAGTCATCAACCAAGGAATTGGATTCTACTCTTTAAAAATAATAGGATGATCTGGCTTCGTAGGATTTGGCTTGTTGATGTAGATGTATTTGGACAATAGGCTTTGTAAATTCACTTCCATTCAAAGCATCCTGTAGTGAGGTGAGCTCACAGCTGTGTCCGGATGACTAGCTATCTTAGTGAGTGACAGTGATGCCTGCTATTCTTTGACATGTGCTCTGGCCTTCCCTTTGAACAAGGCCCAGTAGGAAGGGATTAGCAGTGTGATGTGGGTGGTTGGGGCGTTCAACAACAGTGGGGTTTTTTTTCACTCTTGGTCTTTTTATATTATCACATCTATGTCAGACTTCCTGAGGTTCAACGATTGAGAGGACTGATAGGATGTGATTTTGAAAATGACACCAGAGGGACACAATATGTTGGTTCAGAAGAGAATTATTAAATAAATGTTGGCAGTGTCACATGATACCAGTGTCTGTACACAATCTGGTATTGTACAAACATTGTCAGTGCCACCATAAAGATAACATCATCTACACAACAGTGGACCATATTAATTAATATAACAAAAACATGTGAAACAGTGGATCAGCTGGTAAAGCGTTGGCATCACAGTTCTGAGGTCCCGGGTTCAATCCCGGACCAACCTGTGTGGAGTTTGTACATTCTCCCCGTACCTGCGTGGGTTTTCTCCGGGCACTCTGGTTTCCTCCCACATCCCAAAAACATGCAACATTAATTGGACACTCTAAATTGCCCCTAGGTGTGATTGTGAGTGCAGCTGTTTGTCTCAATGTGCCCTGCGATTGGCTGGCAACCTGTTCAGGATGTACCCCGCCTCCTGCCCTTTGACAGCTGGGATAGGCTCTAGCACTCCCCGTGACCCTCGTGAGGATAAGCGGCAAAAGGAAATGGATGGATGGATCACAAAGAAGAGGGATCTTGAACTTCCTAAACAAGTTGACTTTAAATGAAGCTCTCCAAATTCTATACAGCGTGAACACAAAATATTTCATAGTGTAGAGTACCTGCAATTTCATCAATTTGTGCACATGCATTGAATGTGTCTAGAAAATGATATGCTCTGATATTTTCACTGATTCATTCCCACATTTTCTTGAACCTTTGAAATTGAACCTGGACCTTATAAATCCCCCTCTTAGAAAGATTAGTCCTCATTACCAATGCCTGAACCTACATGCGTTTTCACAGAAACAGTTACATAGTTTAAATAAAACCTGTAATTTTTTTCCATTTGACTTGTTTGATGTGGTGTGCATTAATATCAAACATAGTGGACAACAATTTCCAAAGAACTTTGGTGTAATTTGCAAATGGACAAAATGTTTCTAACTGTCAGACTATTGACCCACCGATAGTGTGTAATATGAAAAACACCTTTGGTGTATGCTGCATCCAGTGAGCATGTCATCTGATACTTCTATAACCATATTTTGTCGATATTTACTAGTTTATTGTAGCTTGTAAGGATATTATTATCATCACCAAAAGCCAATTTTACTTCATGTATGTACCAGGAATTTACCGCTTAAGCCTTGTGGTTTAAAGTTGCACTTATTGTGTAAAGTGTTGTTTTTGTAACAAACTGTAAATAGTAATGAGAAAATAATGCAATATTTTCCATGCCGTAGGCCGCTGGAGCAACCTTTTCAAACTTCCTTACAATTGGATTGGCACAGGTCACGTGGTTTATAATGGAGCCTTCTACTACAATAGAGCTTTCACAAAGAACATTATTAAGTATGACCTGAAGATGCGATACGTGGCTGCCTGGACACTGTTGCACGATGTGGTTTATGAGGACACTACCCCGTGGAAATGGAGAGGTCACTCTGATATTGACTTTGCAGTGGATGAAAGTGGACTGTGGGTGATCTATCCTTCCATGGACTATGACTACAATCAACAGGAAGTCATCATCATTAGTAAGCTCGATCCTGGGGATCTGTCCTTGAAAAAGGAAACAACGTGGCGAACAGGTCTCAAGAGGAACTCTTATGGAAATTGTTTCATCATCTGTGGTGTCTTGTATGCTGTCAATGTGTACAACCAAAAGGAAGGAGAGGTGTGGTATGCTTATGATACCCACACCAACACAGAGGCGATCCCACGTCTGCTCTTTACCAATGAGTACTCATTCACAACGCAAATTGATTATAACCCAAAGGAGAAGGTTTTGTATGCCTGGGACAATGGCCATCAAGTCACTTATCAGCTAAACTTTGTTGACCAGTGAGAGCACTTACAACTACAGTAAGCTCACAGCATGTCTGCTGTCATAGACCAGAAGTGCACAATATTCTATGGTTTCTTTGTCCTAAGAAGACCAGAGATGTACAATTACCTCCAGTATCAATGCATGTTATTTGAAGAGATGACCTCACTGTGGACTGGACAGAAACTACGGCCCTAATCTTACAGGTTGAGTTTAAGGTCAACAAGCAAAGCTGGTGTAGATATATTATGTGTTCATAAAATGTCAGCAGGCTGGCTAACTATTGAGTAGCTAAAGAACAGATCGTATAAAAAAAACATACACACATTGGCAAGATTTTTGTGACCCTTCTATAAAAGAAAGACATACCTATATTGGTCAGTGGCATAACTTGAAATTGACAAATTTAGGTAACTAATGAAAATCATCCATTGCTTTTGAATCATCAACCGTCCTTCCTTTTCAGGCAATCAATCATTTTCCAAAATTCTCAATGAGATTTTTTAGGTTTACAAGGTGTCTTCTCCATTTTTAAATGTTTTCGGCTTTGCGTTTTAGGTGTTTATCCTGTTTGAAGATCCATGGTTTGTGCCTAAGACCAAGTTTCCCAAAATTGTGGGGATCATTTCGCTCCAGATGCCTTTGGTAGTTTTGATTGATTGTAGTTCAGGCTGATATAAGACTGATGACAGGATGCAACGGTCTCATCCATATTTCACAGTTGGTATATTTTTTGTGCATGTAAAAATAGATAATGTGACAGGCCAAAAATCCAGTTTTGATTATACCTTCTGAAAAACATTGTAGAAACATCATAGCTTATCTACATGCAGTTTGGCAAGATCCAGTCCCATTAGTTTCAGATTCAATCAAGAACTATTAGAAGGGTGCCAACTCATTTGCCAATGTCTGTATTGAATTTGCTACATGAAGCACTTAAAGGAACTTCCAGGCTTGCATTTTATAGCAAAAATTCCATTTTCTTATTTTCAGCTGCCTCTAAACCTCTACAGTGGAGGGTGGAGAGTGAGAAGCCAAGATGCAGAACTCACCACAGAAAAATAAATTAGTTAATTCAATAAGCTTTCGTTAACAACTGTAGCTCTATAAAAACAACTGTGCTCAATGTTTTTTTTTTTGCCAAAATAATTAAAAGATGCTCAGCTTTGAGAAAATACAGTATACACATTTTTTATATGAATTTGAGGCAAATCAGTTTAAAGATGTACAATACAAGTCTAATAATATATATACATCCCCAAAATATGAAAATGTATATTTGCATTTCACGTAGCGATAAGAATGTCAAAATAATCAGACCTGCGAAAACATCTGCAACCATTGTAATATCCATGCCAGTGCAGAATTTGATGCTGTCATTTCTTCCAGAAAATTGCATCTTCACCGAGGTCTTGTTCTTTCTTTCTTATACTTAATCAGTATATGTATGAGTGTAAGGTTTGGTATATGTGTTTTGATTGTGCTGGAGAAGAGTAATATGCATAAATAATACAACCACTCTGTTCTCTGCCATTTTGAAAACTTAACATACATGTGTTATTACCATATGTAAAACGGAGAAAAAACATATTTCAATGTTCCTGTTTTAGATACTTTCAGATTTGCAATGTTTTCGGACTCCAAGATATTGTGTATAGTCTTGGTTTTTGGGTGTAGTCTGTTAAAATCATTTTCAATCAGAGATCTCATTTTAAACAGTACCAATCAAAAAGTGAATGTCAATAGCTGGGTCAGCGTAATAACTGTACAGTCCGTTCAGGTCAATTTAGAGATGAGGTGTAGTCAGAATCTATTTAGAGGATTTAAATTTCTGTTCATATGAATGGAAATCCAACATTTCACAAAGCCAAAGCTGCTTGTGTTGATTAGTGCCATTTAATTCAACAAATGAGATGGTTTTTGCTTGTACAGCTGAGCAATGCTTACCAAACTTTTATTTTTAAGTCCATCTGATTATTAAGCACTTTGTTCATAATTTTGTTGCATTTATTGTACAGTAGTTCCAGTCACTCCATGATGCTTTCTGCGTTTTAACATTTGATGTGCTTAGAGGCATGTGTTAAATATAAAACTGGCAAAAGCAAAAATGACCATGTACACATTTCTAAGGGTATGGATTTGTTCCTATGCTTCTCTAGTATCTGATTTCATATGATGTTTACTATTATTAGCACCTTTTTTTCTCATTTCTGTGGAACATTTAGTATAGATGTTTTTCCAGCTTTGCTGATAGCATTATATCATTGCATTATACTGACATAAGTTGTATCCTTTGTCTTATAAAGCACCAATAAGCTTCAAGTAACCATTGTGCATAATGTACATTACTATTAACCAACAGGATGCTTACTGCCATTCTCCACATTCTACTGGCTTGTACTGTATACCATGGCCAGCAGGATCAGGAAAAAGCTTTCTGCGTTTTTTTCAGTGTCCACTTGTGTCTTCATCTGCTGTATGGATATACATAATGACTGAATATTGAGCACCTTTATTATACAAGTACTTTGTTTATGTTCAGTTTCAGCTGTTGCTTCTTCAGTTAAAATTACTTCTAGATGAAATCTGAAAAGCAATTGATGACGAGTTGTGTGTATGAAGAGCAACATATTCCACTAGGATACATTCTGAATGATACACATTGGACCTTTAATGCTGTTAGGCAAATTCTACCAGCATTATATGGTACTCTTTCAGTAATATTTAATTGTGTTGATTCAGATGTGCTTATGACTAATTACAGTAAAAACAATTTGCAACATAATGCTTTTAGCATATATATGTCATGAACCTGTTTCCATGAATAAAAATTCTGTGTCAAAAAGTGTGTTGTGAAATTGACAAATCAATCTGCAATGAACCAGTAAACGCTGGTTGACAACCAGACCAATATTGAGGAGATAATGACCTATGAGTCATACCTTCTGATTTCCAAATAACTGAGCACACACGAGCTCTGTGATTCAGTCTCTATGCTTGGCTTGAGCTCAATTCCAAACTGCACTGCAAGGAGCACGGCCGCATGATTTGTTGGCAGTACATTTGAAAATCCCCAAATATATTTCCATTTCACCCAACCTCAGTAGGGACACATTGGAATAAGCCGAGAGCTGAATGGAGGAGGGTGTGGTGACTTCACGCATATGCTCTTATTTTTTTCTATATAAAGATAAGTGTTATAACACATTTCATGCAATCCTGTGTTCATCACTGTGAGAAACAAATGAAAACTTAATTTGTGTAATACTATCAGAACCCTGTCGTAAAATGTTGACACATTTTTGTCATGGAACAATGATGTCCAAGCTGGCTGGAATGATGAACACTGACAATTCACATGATCTTAAATCCAGCGCCTCACGTAAAAACAAAGGCTCTCCTGTTGCTTAACACAATTCCACTTGATCTTGCGCACATCAACAGGGCCTCTTGTTATCATCATGCCCCATCATGTCCTCAAAATAGGAAGGACCTAGGGCCAATATTCTGATGTAGAGTAACTAGGTACTTTGAAGCAAAAGCAGTCACACCTTGCTTATATTTCAATAAAGAAAAAATGCTCAACAGGCTTTCTCATCCATTGTCAGTGAGTAACCTCACAAATACACTTCTGGAAAAGTGGTCATAAATTCCCATAAATGCATTCCTAAACCTTATGTAAAGCTTCTCCGGAAGAGATTAAGATATTGTAGTTGTAGAGAGTCGACTGAAATTGTCACAAACAGATCATGGGGTTGGACTCAGAATGCACAACTCACAAGAGGAAGTACAGTTTGGGGAGAGTCCTTATTCGATCCAAGGTTGGTATACAGGGAGGCAGTCCAAACAGGCAACAGTGTAAGAAGCACAAGACACACACGCACATCTTAAAGACATAGTCTAATTATCCTGACTGAGGTGCAGGTGACGAAGCTGCTGCAGGAGGCAACCGCGCATGGGGCACTGGACTGGCCACGCTTCTGACAATGGACTGCGAAGGAGGAGAGTTATGCGACTACCCGAATCAAACTAATTTATCACTTCAGGTGTGCACGTCCTGGAATGTGAGATACCTGAGTCCTATCTCTAGTTCCTGGTTTAAACGTTCGATCTGCCCATTGGTCTCAGGATAGAATCACGTGGACATACTGACCGAACCCCCAATCAAAGAACAAATGAATTAATTGTCACTTTAAACTGCTCCCTTTACACAGTTGGCATTGTACTGGTCAATAATGGGATCCGCGTACGGGAAAGCTCACTCTTTACAAGCTTGACATAATGTGGGGCGTTTATGCACTCTTAGCTGGTCTAAAGTAAGAAGACTACATCTGTGACTCTTATAAGAAATCGTTCCTATTAACTGAATGTCTCTTGTTCTTTGTTCTTGTTAGTTTGTTCTTTGTTTTGAAAGTTTATCAGGGTGGAACCGACTGCTGCAGACAAATTCCTTCTATGTTATTGCACACTTAACCAAGAAAGATGATTCTGATTGTGATTCTTTCAACAGGCTCTGGTGTAAATAGACTCAATTCGCCCTGAGGACCAGTCTATATGGGGGTTGTGCAGCCTTTACCATGGGCCACCCGAGATCACGTCTTGATTAATGGTGTCCAATACATAGAAACTAATTCATGCAGAATGAAAGCCTGGGAATGTAATGGTGAGAGTCTGGGTTTGATGCATTACCTTGCCTAGGAAGGTTCCGTCTGCTGCATACGCCTTGTGAGGGTATTGATGCTCAATAGTTCCCATGTGCTTGACTTAAAGTGTGTTCAATAGGTTGGCATCTCAGCCTGAGTCTGTGAAAGCATCTATCCAGACTTGCTGACTCGCAGAAGCCAGAGAGACCTTAGATAGTGCCTGGAAAGTGTGCTTTTCTATGAGGTTCAGAGGTAAGCCAGAGGTTCAAGGGTACGATGCCATCTCCCTCAGCCAAACCTCATCTTGCTCGCGATCTATGAGGGGCTTGTCTATTTTCAGGGCGAGGGCAATGACAGAATCGAGGTCCACCAGGAAGTCAGTCGTAACTAGCTGGTCCCTGACAATGGGGGAGAGGCCTTGAAAAAAATGGCTCTAGCAATGGCCTGTCATTCCATTGACTCTGGGCCGTTAAAATAAGGAGCTCTATTGCGCTCTATTACCCTGCATTCGCCTTGCTGGAGTATGAGCAGAGATCTTGCAGCCTCACGTTCTGGGGTTGCATACTGCAATACCTGTTTCATTGTCCTCACAAAGGATACCCACAACGAGCAGGTGTCCGTGTTACAGCTCCATTCAGCCATAGCCCAAGCTTCCGCGCATCCCGTCAGGTGGGAAAAAAACTAATGTTATCTTAACCCTATCAGTGGGGAAGGTGCTGCTTGAAGCTCGAAATGAAGCTTGCACTGAGTGATGAATGGTTTGATGCTCCCAGAGTTCCCATTGAACTGTTCCGGGTGGGAGAGAGGCAGGCTCGTGGGGGTTTGAGCATCCTGTGGTCACCTTTAGGGTTGTGCTGGCGACGGGTGGGTTCGGGGAAGAGACGCGCATGGATTCCACCTGGGACATTACCTGCTGCAACATGGTTCTCTGTCCAAGAGCTGGCTAAAATCAGTGAATTGGTCTTTGTGCTGAGCCACATGGTGTACTTGCATCTGGAGAGCTTTGTGCACTGGGTTGGAGTCGGAACTCATATTAAACCCCATGGATTAAGAATCGCATGTCACTGAAATTCATGTGAGTCAAGGTATAATTATAATTATATAATATTTAATCCATCTATTTTCCAGGCTGCTTATCTGCACAAGGGGTGCAGGATTTCTGGAGCCTATTCCAGCTAGCAAATATACACACTATATAAATTTTATTGTGTCATATTATATATATACTCATTCATTTTTATATATTTTGTCGCTGTTGTGTGTAATCCTCCCATTCCAAAATGACAACTTTACAAAATTTAAAAGAAAACATAAAACAAATGGCAAACAGCGCTTTCTTCAACTTGATATTATACAAACCCAATTGCAATGACATTGGGACATTGTGTTAAACAAATGAAAACAGAATACAATGATTTGCAAGTCATTTTCAACCTATATTTAATTTAATATACTGCAAAGTCATGATATGTTAAGTTCAAACTGATGAATTTTATTGTTTTTAGTAAATAATCATTTAATTTGAATTTCATGGAACCAACATATTACAAAAATGCTGGGACAGGTGGCAAAAAAACTGAGAAAGTTGAGGAATGCTTCTCAGAATCAGAATCAGCTTTAATGGCCAAGTATGCAAAAACACACAAGGAATTTTTCTCCAGCAGTCGGTGCTGCCCTGGTACGACATTCAGAACAAAGAACAAGGAACAACATCGCAACAAAAACGAAGAACAAGAGACATTTCTGTTCATAGGAATTATTTCTTATAAGCCTGGCAAGATGTAAAATCTATATAGATAAGTGTGTCAAAAGTGTCAATTGTGCAAAGGGAGCAGTTTAAAGTGACAAATCATGAGGTCTTCAAAATATTTCAAAAACAAACAAACATAAGTTTAGAATATCCCACCGGTGAACAGGCTAATTGGGAACAGGTGGATGGCATGATTGCATATTAAAAAAAAAGAAGCTTCCCTGAATTGCTCATTTAAAAAACTAAGATGTGTGTGTGAGAATGTAGTTGAATAGTTTAAGGACACTTACTTAAATGTACAAATGGAATGAATTCATGGATTTCATCATCTACAGTCCATAATATCATCAAACACTTCAGAGAATCTAGAGAAATCGGTGCATGGAAATGGCAAGGACGAAAACCAACATTAAATACCCCTGACACTGTGGAAAGGATATCACAACATGGGGTCAGGAACACTTAAGAAAACCAGAGTCAATTTGACACTCTATCTGTAAATCCATATTAAACCTGTACTATAGAAAGTAAAAGCCATTTATCAACAACCCCCAGAAATATCACTGTCTTCTCTGTGCCTCAGCTCATCTCAGAAGGACTGATGCAAAATGGAAAAGTGCTCTGTTGTCTGACAAGTCCACATTTCAAATTGTTTTTGGATATTGTGGACTTTGTGTTCTCCAAGCCAAAGAGGAAAAGAATCATCTGGACTGTTATGGAGACAAAGTTCAAAAGCCAGCATCTGTGATGGTGTGGGGCTGTGTTTGTGCCGATGGCACAAGGTACATAGAGGTTTTGAAAAATACGTTGCCATCCAAGCAAGTCATTTTCATGGACATCCCTGCTTATTTCAGCAAGACAACACCACACCACATTCCGCACGTTACAACAGCATGGCTTAATAGTACAAGAGACCGGGCACTTCACCAGTCCATACCTGTCTCCCATTGAAAGTATGTGGCATACTATGAAGCATAAAATACGACAACAACGACCCAGGACTGTTGAACAACTGAAGCTGTACATCTAGAAAAAATTAAAACAGCCTCAACAATTACAGTCCTCAGTTCCCAAACGTTTATTGAATGCAGTTCAAGGAAAAGATGATGTAATACGGTGGTAAAGATCCCTCCCAACTTTTTGGGAACATGTTGCAGCCATAACATTATTAAAGATTATTTACTAAAATAAATAAAGTTTATCAATTTGAACATTAAATATTTTGTATTTGTAGTGGATTCAATTAGATATAGGTTGAACAAGATTTCCAAATCATTGTATTTTAATTAGTTTTATACATCTGAAACTTAACTGGAATTTGGTTTGTACCTTGTATTGTCTATCATGTACCATTGCACTCTCATATGCACAGAAGAGCACCCAAAATTATGTTCAATTGCTAATTTAAAATGTAAAATAATTGGGAATTGATTACGGCAGGGGTGCTCAATGCATTCATTGCGAGGCAGTCTTGGTCCATCGCGGGATGGCGTGCCAAAAAAAAAAAAAAAAACTTCAGCCAATGTTCCCTCGAAACTGTGGGCGTGTGCAATCCGCTGATGCAGTCTCTTCGCAGATATTCTGCGTTGCGCGAAAAAAAAAATCCAAAGGAAATTGAAAGTATAACATACAGCTATTCAGTTTGGGGAATTTTGCAATATGATTCAATGAGTGAGGGCTGACTGGTTGTTACATCCAATGGCACAATTCACAGACGTACTGTAAAAAATGAAATGAAGCCACTGGTTTCTTTTAGGCAGCACAGGGAACTCTCTCTAACAACGACCGCTGCTCTGCCACACTCTTTTTCCTAGTTCCCCTTTCACAGTGTCAAAGTAAATCTTTCTCACTTTCCTTGTGGAATGTTTTCTCACAGCCACAAAACTGGTGATTAACGCAATTAATCGCTGTTGCTGCACAGGTCGACATGATTGTTTTGCGAGTATCAAAATGACGGATGGCGACTTCAGTTTTGGTGGGCAATGAGCCACCCAGTCTTTTTTTTTTTTTTAAATCATTGGGCAACGGAGAGCAAAGTAACCCCCACCCCCACCCACCCTGCGTCGTCGGCAGCCCACGAAAATCTGGGTGCTTGAAAAGTAAATCTTGGGGTAAAAAAGTCTGGGAACCCCTGGGTTATGGCAGCTGCCTCACAGTTCTGTAGATCAAGGTTCAAACCCAGCCCTGCCTGTGTTGAGTTTGCATGTTCTCCCCGTGCCTGTGTGGGTTTTCTCTGGGCACTCCTCTGGGTCAATTACATAAGTGCCCATACACACCGTGTGGAGTATACTGTATACAGAACGGTGCAATAGCTGATTAATAATGTGGAAGTGCAGGATTTATGTAAACATTGCATCTAGGGCCAAAAATACTTAAAAATACTATAATTTGGATCCTTACTTTCAACATTACTTCCAGTGCTGTAACATTAAGGCTGCATGTCATCCATTCATCCATCCATCCGTTCATCCATTTTCCTAGCCGCTTATCCTCACAAGGGTCGCGGGAGTGCTGGAGCGTATCCCAGCTGTCATCGGGCAGGAAGTAGGGTACACCCTGAACTTGTTGCCAGCCAATCGCAGGACACATGAAGACAGGCAACAGTCACACTCACAATCACACACAGGGGCAATTTAGAGCTTCCAATTAATGTTGCATGTTTTGGGGATGTGGGAGGAAACTGGAGTGCCCGGAGAAAACCCAGACAGGAATGGGGAGAAAATGCAAACTCCACACGTCATTAATCGATTAATTAATTTAGATGAGCAAAATATACACAATAACAGATGACATTTACATTGTGCTTTCACAAGTTCACTGTCTTTTGACACCTAGATGTCCACAATTGCTGGACAGAACACTTAAATAAGAACAATTGTCATGCAAGGTATTCAAATTATTCATGGTTTCTTGCTGTCGTGACCCCATTCTTTACTAATTTCGTTTTTTTTCTTTTTCCTGCTTTTTCAGTTTCCTATTTCCCGGCTGACTGCTGGTGGGTTGGACCTTCTGATGGACACCTGATGGCAATGATGATCAGTTGGTCATTTAGGTTCAACACAAGCAGAAGGAGGGAGCTGAAATATTGTTTTGCATTGCTCTCTTCTTTGTCCCTCCTGGTTCCAATCAGGTGTGTATTTGAATACTGGCTCATGTACAGTAATAGCTGTTGTTGTGCTTTTCGTGTATGTCCCGAGACCTGAGAAACTCCTAATTGTTGCGAGTTAGATTCCCTTTGGTTTCCATCCTTTCCCTTGGCATCATCCTTCTGCTGTGGAAGCTGCTGTTTCATGTGGAACTGGATTTTTGGTCTTTGTCTCACGCTGTCTTTTTTTTTATCAGCGTTCCCCTTAGTTTCTACTTTTAATACTTCTGTTCACGTTACTTACATTTGTTCCCCCTCCTCCTTTTACCTTTGTTATTAAATTAAGTCTGCCATTGGCCTTCTTATTGGGGTTCTTATTCTCTCAACGTACCTATCATGCTAAATACCTATCAGATTAATTCGGCGGCCCGCTTCTCTTGCAATCAAATGGCCTACTGATCATCATTGCCATCAGGTGTGCAACAGGAGGCCCTGCCCACCTGCAGTCATCCAGGTAACAGGAAACTGAAAAATCAAGAAAAAAAAAGAAAATTAGCGGTGAGCGGGCATATGACAAAAAAAATAAAAACGAAATTAGTAAAAAAACAGGGATGTGACACTTTGCAGACTTTGCCTTAATCTCTTTTTGAGAGCGTAGTAATAAAAGCTCAACTGACATCTGACTTGTGAAATTTCATTTCATATTTAGTATTTGGCTATCCCAAGCCAGAGCTGCACTGGCAAAAACTATTCTTATCGATGCATTCTATACAATTTTGTATTTGTTTTGTTTTGACAAAAATAATCATTGTTCTTGTTAAATATGGATGAAACAATAATGGCCATAAGGAGAGGTTTTAAAACTTTTCTTGAGATCTTTCTTCAAAATCCTTCTCCTCCGGTCAGGGTTTAGGGTTAGGTAGGTTCAGGTAAAAGCTCGTGATTTCATTTCTCATTTCAAATCTGCTTTCAGCTACAAATGATATGAATCAGATTAAAGCCATTTTGAGAGCAGATGATGTTAAATGTAAGCAGTATTTATTTTCATATACAGTATGAAACATGGTTGTGATAAATCCACCCTCATTATGTATATCATTTTGTTACATTATTTTATACTTGAACAGGGGATTTGAGGTGTTTCCTTGCTGTTAAATTGCGAACCACTTTTATATCTCAACAACAATGAACAACATGTATCACGGCCGGGGTGAGTGAATGGTGAGTGTATTTAACTCCCTGGCTTTCAATTCTTGCTGGTGGTGAGGTGGTTGGTGAGTGAATGGGTGTGGAGAACCCAGATGCAGGGGCACAAGGCTAGAGTACAAGTATCTGTTCATGGAACATATTAAGTGAGGGTGTTTCCAAAAAGCCGGCACGGGCTCTGCAGTTGCTTCCTCAGTCTGCCATGATTGAGGTTTGATAGGAGGTGATAAGGGAGGGGCAGAGTGCACAGGAACTTGGGAAGGTGAACTAGTTAACATGCGTGGTATGGAATAAGGTGATTCGGCCACTGGTTTGGCTTGATGTGACTTAGATGTGGAAGTAGATGATGAAACTGAAGAAAAAGCAAGTGACTTTGGTGGAATGGGAGGCCAAAAAGTGACCTCTACTTGCATGCCCCTTCTGGCCACCACGAGGAGGTCTTGTAAAAATGGCCAAATGGGTGCCCCAGAAAGGGTCAGTGGGAAAAGACTTGGGCTATGACTCACAGGAGCTAGGAAAGCGGGGAAGCAAGGCAGGAGTACAGGAATCTCAATAATATTTAATTCTAAAAGACAACTAAATAAAGTAACAACCAAAATACTCAATGTAATAAAGTATAACCTTAAAAAAGTACATTTAAAAACTTGACAAGATGTGGCACTCAGTGATTGCATGTACGGACGTGACTTCAATAACGTAACACAATGGGGCAACAAGGGTACAGGGCAACAAGCAGTGAGCAATGAGGAGCACACGGCAAGGCAATGAGTAACGAAGCTACAAGCAACCCGTGACAAGGATAATGGACCAGCAAGAATTGAAAGTCAGGGAGTTAAATACACAGAGATTGACAACACAATGAGAAACACCTGTACAGGACATGAGTGGTGGGAGGGAGCTGATTCGTCAACACAATGGAGGAGGACTAAGATGAGCAGATGGACACAACCAACAAAATGAGCATACGAGACATGGAAGAGGAATTAAACAAAACCGACCCAACAAAAATCGAGAACATGACATGACTTTGCTTTCAAAGAACGGATTCCAGACGTTCCAAAGCTAATAGTCACCAGCCAGAGAAGGCCACCCAAAGCGAGATGCTTGGCTGGCCAGTTAAAGACTCCAAGCATGAGGATTTTTATGGGGTCATTCAGGCAGGTGTCCGTTAGGACAAAACCAGTGGCAGGGCAGGAACCAGCCCCCGAGTCACCTCATTCTGTGCCACTCATGTTACTGAGTTCACTTTCCCGAGTCCCTGTGCACTGTGCCCCTCTCGTATCCACTTCTCCCAAGCCCCAATGGTGGTAAGCTGAGAAAGCAACTGCAGACGCCATGCTGGCTCCCCGGCAGGTCCCTGTGTCTGCTCCTCTGTAGCGCTCTTCTATTTTGGCAAGTCCCTCACTTAATATGTTCCATGTACAGACTCTTGTATTGTTACACCACAAGTAATAATCTTTCGAACATGCCTTTTAATTGTTATTGGAGAGCAATAAAATAAAATCCAAGCTGGGATGCATGTTAAATACTCTTCAAGAGGAGTCATCAGTTTACAAGACTTCCACTCCAACAAGGTTGTACATACAGAAAGTCAGGAGTACGTAAGTAAGGATAAAGTAATATACTATCACTGTCCTACTCCTCCTCTATCTACTAACCTACCTATCCAGGAGTAGTAAAGTCATAATTTCATTCATTTAGTATTTACTTGAAAAAGCATGACTAAAACACAATCAAAAGAAAAACAGTAAGTTGTATGTTGGGACCATCACGTAGGCCCTGTTAATCTCTACTATCTGTGAATGAATCCTCGACCGATTTTTGGGTCCTGTACCACTAATTGAGAATCACTGTGTGAGAATATTATGTCATATAAAATGCTCCAGCTCTCATCCAACTGTACATGGCATAAAAGGATTCGGATTTGAGGTCAACAATTGGGGTTGCCAGGATTACCCCCTCACAGTGGCACCCTCAGCCACGTTGTTAAAAAAATTGTCCTGGAATCTCTGATTGCATTATCTGATCTGATTGCATGTAAATTATGTCAGGGTACTTACTGTTTAACAAGACAAATGGATGATGTTAAACATCGAAGCTTTTGAAATCTCTGCAATGCATGAGCACAAATGCATGATTAATGGAATAAATCTTTCGACTTCATGCAAGGGTGTTTTGCACTCATGATTCAAGGATTCTATATGCTGTGTTATATTAGCCAGCTTTACAATTACCAATTTATTTTTGTACTCAGCCATTTCCACTTGTTGACAGTGCCTCACAGCATTTCCGGGGGGATATATATATATATATATATATATATATATATATATATATATATATACAGACATACATTTTCTTAGCTGCTTATCCTCATAAGGGTCCAGTTCAGGGTGTACCCTGCCTCCTGCCCATTGACGGCTGGGATTGGCTCCAGCACTCCCGCGACCCTTGTGAGGGAGGATAACCGGCTCCAAAAAATCAGTGGATGAATATATATATATAAAGAGAGAGAGAGAGAGATCATCTATCATTCCGATGGAAAGTAATGGACTTGGGTGGTGGGCCCCAAGCTTTGAATGAACTTTTTAAGTTTCTTGGCTGTTGCTCAGAGAAGCGTATGATTTTTTTTTTTTTTTTTTTTTTTTTTTTTGTGATAATGACTATGCTGCTCTAAAGTGCAGAATTATTTCCTGTTGCTCTTGAATGAATATGGCCTGTGTAATTTTGGAGGACTGCAGCAGAAATGTGTCGTAGCCTTTAGCCTCCAGACAACAGATGTCTGTGCTACGAGGAAAGTCAGCGCATCACTGAAAGAGAAGATTTAACACTCCTCACAATGGTCGCATTCTTCATGTACAGAGATTCAGGATGTTGTCACCAAGCCAGCATTCCCCACAGCAACGGGAGAAACCATCTTAATACTGAATGTCAAGTATGTCTGTGCTTTCAATGAACTCATCAAAAAGGCTTTGATGGATTATGGTAGTTCACATCGTGTGCAACGATAAATAATTTCTAAAACAATAACAGTATAGACGGTAATTCTTCTTACTCTTCTTTTTCCTTTCAGATTGTCCCTTACAGTCAGTAACCTCCTTCAGTTTACATCATCTGGACAAAATGTAATCCACCTGCGTGCTTCTATCTCCACTCTTGTTGGTCACCCTATGTTGCTGCCTCTTTTTGGGTAAAAAAAAGTGTTCATTCCTCCCTTTTCCATCCTTTTTTCAAAATCCTTCACCATCTGTCCACCATCTCAAATTTCCTTTCCTGGACGCTGGATTGACCCAACACTTCTTCATCGCCTCTGTTTCTTTTCTTTTACCAACACGTTCATTACAATCCGCACCAATCAAAACTCTCTCTCTGTCTGGGATGCCCAGAACTACTTCTTGTCTTGTTCCTTCCAGAATTACTCCTTCAACTCGAGGTCACATCCTACCTGTGGGGCATAGCCGCTAATCACATAAAACATAACACCCTCAATTTCAAGTTTCATCGCACGATCTGAAACTCTTTTCACCTCCAAAATATTCTTAGCCAGGTCTTCCTTAATAATAATACATAATGACCTCTACTCCAGGTGGCCTGGTGGATCAACTGTAAAGCATTACCCTCACAGTTCTGAGGACCCCGGTTCAATCCCGGCACCACATGTGTGGAGTTTGCATGTTCTCCCAGTGCCTGCATGAGTTTTGTCCGGGCACTCCAATTTCCTCCCACACCTCAAAAATATGCAAAATTAATTGTACACACTAAATGGCCCCTAGGTGTCATGATCCTGCCGGTCCAAGCCCTGGCTGTGCTGGTCCCCCGACACACCTGCAGTCATCAGGAGGCGCACACGTGCCAACCAGTAATTACCTGCAGTACTTATAGGACCCAGTGGACGGACTGGCTTTGTCAGATCGTTGCCATTGATACTCGACTCTGATCATGACTCCTGGTGTACCGACCCCTGCCTGTCTCCTGACCGACCCCGTAAGCATGACGTCATTACAACTGCTGCTCTCGTGGACTGCCTGCCTGTTTACCGACTCTGGACTGAATAAAGATATTTCCCGAACTACCTCCACGTTTCCCGAGTTGTGCATTTGGGTACATCTCCACATTCTGGTTTTGACACTAACTGTGATTGTGAGTGTGACTGTTGTCTGTCTCCATGTTCCCGGCGATTGGCTGGCAACCAGTTCAGGGTGTACCCTGCCTCCTGCCCGAAGACAGCTGGGATAGGATCCAGCGCTCCCGCAACCTTTGTGAAGATAAGAAGCTAAGAAAATTGATGGATGGAACCTCAATTCCATTTTTCTTCCCATCTACTCCAAGGTAAAATAATTTAAATGCTGCCCTGAAATTTCTAGTTTTAGTCCCTTTCCAGCTGCTCTCTTGGATGCACAATATTTCTCCTAATCATCACGCAACCAACTCCTGGGCTTTTCTTGTCATAGTCCTAACATTCAAAGTCTCCACAATCAGTTTTAGGCTATGTGCTTTCCTCTTCTTTTGGTACCAAAAAAAATCTGCTTTCCTCCTCTTCTTCATCTTCGATCCACAGGAACCGAGTCTCCACTGACGCCATGCAGGTTAACGGTCCAGGGGGCCGGGGGTTGTTAACCCGGGTCACACGTGATTCAGTATTGGATTGTTTAGATGAACGCTCATATTTGTTTCTCAATTTTTTTTCACCGGATGCCATTCCTGATGCAACTCTTCTGCATTTACAGTGAAAAAAATAAGTATTTCAACACCGTTATATTGCATTTTCTCCCACTTAGAAATAATGGAGGGGTCTGAAATTTTCATCATAGGTGCATGTTCACTGTGAGAGAGAGAGTCTAGAAAGAAAAATCCAGAAATCACAATGTATGATTTTTTTTAACGATTTACTTGTGTGATACAGCTGAAAATCAGTATTTGAACACCCATCTATCCGCTACAATTCTGACCCTCAAAGACCTGTTAGTCCGCCTTTAAAAGTCCACCTCCACTCCATGGATTATCCGGAATCAAATGCACCTGTGTGAGGTCGTTAGCTGCATAAAGACACCTGTCCACCCCATACAATCAGTAAGACTCAAACTTGTAACATGGCCAAGACCAAAGACACCAGAGACATAATTGTACACCTCAACATGGCTGGAAAGGGCTGCGGAAAAAATTGCCAAGCAGCTTGGTGGAAAAAAGGTCCACTGTTGGAGCAATCATTAGAAAATGGAACAAGCTAAACATGACGGTCAATCTCAATCGGAGTGGAGCCACATGCAAGATATCACCTCCTGGGGTCTCAATGATCAATGAAACGTGAGGAATCAGCCCAAGACTATACGACAGGACTTGGTCTTCTTCTTTCGGCTTGTCCCTTTCGGGGTCGCCACAGCGTGTCATCTCAGATGAACGCACATATATGTTTGGCACAATTTTTACGCCGGATGCCCTTCCTGACGCAACCCTTCTCAGGGAGTGGAGGCCCCCAGTGGGATACGAACCCGCAACCCCTGGTTTACCAAACCAGTACTCTAACCACTGAGCTATGGGGCCTCCTATACGACAGGACAGGACTTGGTCATTGACGTGAAAAGACGTCTGAGTGTATTACCAACAGTGACCTTGGAAACGGTTGTCCCAGCTCTTTTCACGTCAATGACCAAGTCCATACGACAGGACTTGGTCATTGACGTGAAAAGAGCTGGGACAACCGTTTCCAAGGTCACTGTTGGTAATACACTCAGACGTCATTGTTTGAAATCATGCATGGCACGGAAGGTTCCCTTGCTTATACCAGAATATGTCAAGCCCCATCTTAAGTTTGCCAATGAGAATTTGGATGATACAGAGGAGTCATGGGGGAAAGTTATGTGGTCAGATGAGACCAGAATGGAACTTTTTGGTCATAAATCCACAAACCGTGTTTGGAGGAAGACGATTGATAAATTCCATTCCAAAAACACCATCCCTACTGTGACGCATGGGGGTGGTAGCATCATGGTGTTTTTCTGGACATTGGACAGGACGACTGTACTGTATTAAGGAGAGGATGACCGTGGCCATGTATTGTTAGATTTTGGGGAACAACCTCTTTCCCTCAGTCAGAGGATTGATGATGGGTCGTGGCTGGGTCTTTCAACATGACAATGACCCGAAACCCACAGCCAGGAAAAATAAGGAGTTGCTCCATAAGAAGCATATCAAGGTTCTGGCATAGCCGAGCCAGTCTCCAGACCAAAACGCAATTGAAAATCTTTGGAGGGAGCTGAAACTCCATGTTTCTCAGTGACAGCCCAGAAACCTGTTTGATCTAGAGAAGATCTGTGTGGAGGAGTGGGCCAAAATCCCTCCTGCTGTGTGTGCAAACCTGGTGAACAACTCCAGGAAACATTTGACCTCTTTCATTGCAAACAAAGGCTACTGTACCAAATATTAACATTGGTTTTCTCGGGTGTTCAAATACTTATTTGCAGCTGTATCACACAAATAAATCGTTGAAAAAAATCATACATTGTGATTTCTGGATTTGTCTTTTTAGATAATCTCTCTAACAGTGGACATGCACCTACGATAAAAATTTCAGACCCCTCAATGATTTCTAAGTGGGAGAACTTGCAATATAGAAGGGTGTTGAAATACTTATTTTCTTCACTGTATCTGGGTTTGGGACATGGCTAGAGATTGCAGTGGCTTGTGTCCAATCGGGCTGCATTGTAGAATAATTGCGGTTATCAAATTTCTGCTGATGATGATGCTGCAGAGGACACTTTACTACTACAGCTCCAGTTATAGTCTCGTCATACAAATATTACATGGATTACCGAATTCAATTTATATTAGATTTGATGAACACTATATCAACGGCACACATCCATCCTCATATAGCATGTTTCTTTCTTTCGGCTTGTCCCTTTCGGGATCGCCACAGCGTGCATCTCAGATGAACGCACATATGTTTGGCACAATTTTTACGCCGGATGCCCTTCCTGACGCAACCCTTCTCAGGGAGTGGAGGCCCCAGTGGGATACGAACCCACAACACCTGGTTTACCAAACCGGTGCTCTAACCACTGAGCTACAGGGCCATCCTCATATAGCATGTAAAAGGATTATTTACTTCACATGATTATTTATCATCAGGGTATATCAACAAATGCTTTAAACCGTTCTGTCCAATGTTGGAACTTGTCCAATCTAAGGTCTATCATAGTCTAGATGTCTACTGAAGCCATCTATTTTCAATACTGCTTGTTCTAATTTGGTAACAATTCGATATGTTGTATCTGCCAAAAACTGCCCTCACACAACCTTTCGACAGCCCACCAACGGCTCTGTTGTGCTGAAAGTTCAAGCTACATCTGTCAGACGGCGCTCACTGACACCCAACCAACTCCCCAAATGTCAATGTCGGTTTGGTCTATTGAGACCTTTAAGAACACAGATGAGCTGTAGCCTATCCCATCTGATTTTGAGTGGGAGGTAGAGACATTGGCATGGTCAACCAAAGGGGCAGATCCTTAAAAAAAGAAAACACTCTCATTCACACCCATGGACGACTATGCATGTTTTTGAAATATGAAAGGATGATCGAGTGTCGAGAAAACCCACACAAGCATGGAGTCCTGAAGACTCAAGATGTTTCCAAAAAACATACATTTCTTTTCACATAGTGCTGGGATGGCCAATTGATTTTCCAAATGGGAACATGTGAGAAATGAAAAGGAGAATATGCTAACCTCAATTGCGTTCAACTTTAATTTAATTAATTTGTATAAAACACTAGATTGTATTGCGTTTTCAAATCACTATTAGTACAGACATAGTTTCAAGTATGTTTTTACTATTATGCACTATCCTGAATGATTATGTCTTCTGTTTACCAGGAATCCCGGAATTTACGTCATTGCTAATAGTGTCTATACTTGTATCTTTACAGATCATACACTAGATTTGTTTACATTAAAAGCATGTTGTCTTTTTCAAAAATTAACTAAATTGGAATATTTTGCTTTGTTAAAAATGGGAAGAATTTCCAATATAATCGTACCATTAATTGTTGTGTAGTTTCACAAGCTTTCCTTTTGGCAGCTGAGACTAATTACTTGAGATTTTGAACAAATCACTCTTATTTCCAGTGAGGTGAGACCTCAAGAATCACTCAAACTCCAACAGATGCAATGAGGTTTGCAATTTGCCCTCTCAAGAATTGCTGTCTGGCATTTAGGAGAGGCAGCTGTGATGGGTGGCAGATGGTGTAAGGATGTCATAATAATTGGACCAAATTCCAGCTGTTGTGGTGTTTCATTGTCAGCTACTATAAACCAATGGGTGGGTGGCGTGTCTCCAAAATATCTAGTACTTTGTTGTTGGTTCAAAACCAAAACCCAAGAGACTCCTAAACTCTGGCACAGCATCCAGGTTTCCTGTCCAACATGATGCTCTCACATTGACTTCATATGGAATTTTTTTTTGGTATTCTCTTTGGAAAGCTCCATGTCATAATTTGTAATGGGGCTTGGCTTTTCCTAGTTTTATGGACAAAGTAACACTGGATAAGGCAATGGATCTTCCCAAGACAAATCTTCATTCAAATCCATACGTTTTGTTTTCCGCTTATCCTTACGAGGGTCACGCGCGTGCTGGAGCCTATCCCAGCTGTCAACGGGCAGGAGGCAGGGTACACCCAGAACTGGTTGCCAGCCAATCGCACATAGAGACAAACAGCCACATTCAGAATCACACCTCGGGGCAATTTAGAGTGTCCAATTAATGTTGCATGTTTTTCAGGCACGGGGAGAACATGCAAACTCCAGACAGACGGGGCTGGGATTGAACCAGGAACCTCAGGACTGTGAAGCAATGCTTTCCAGCTGATCCACCATGCCGCCCCTTCATTAAAATAATAATAATAATTAATTCTTGGTTGCCACTCCTCAAGCTGTCACCTTATCATGGTTGAGGGGTTTGTATGTCCCGATGATCCTAGGAGCTAAGTTGTCTGGCAAAATGTCAGGTGAGGGACCAGACAGTGTTCTACTCTTCCTCGGTGAAAGGTGTCAAGCTGGTGTGGGTATATTTATTGACCCCCGGTTTGGCGCCTGTATGTTGGGTTTCACTCTGGTGGATGAGTGGGTAACCTACCTCCGCCTTCGGGTGTCTGACTATTGTTTGTGCACCAAACGGCAGTTCAGAATACCCACCCTTTTTGGAGTCCTGAGAGGGAGTGCTCTCTCCTGACATAGTTCTTACCCCTGGGCATCCTTCTGATGTGGCTCCATTCTTCAGGTCTACCAGTTATTTAGTCGGTAATGCTTGTTACATGGACCACTTTGTCCACATCTGTTTTTTTTGTACTATTGTATTGTACTATTTCACGAACTCCAAGAACCTCATCATCCTCTTCTTCTCACACACGGAACTCCCATTAAGTTCAGTGGGCCCTCTTCCTGACGCACTTTCACTTCTTGATCACCTACCGACTAGGCCCAAGGAACACCAAGCCAGATTAGCTCTCGAAGCTCCACAAGTCTTCCTCGTAGGAATGACCTGTGAAGATGATTGTGTCTGCAAACCGTATCGTGGGGGAACTCAGGTGGGAGATGGAGAAATGGCTGACCAATGTGTTGAGTGATATACTAGCACGGGATGGATGCCCAAACTGAAAGCTCTTTGTTTCTGATGCTTTACACCCAGGGGTAGTGGGTCTCCATCCCTTCGCTTTGAGACCTCTTTGTCCACATCTATTTTTGATTTGTACTATTATGTCTGCCACTCAAGAGTTAAGGGCACTTTGAGTTTTATCCCGTTTTGTGTCAGGAGCGTGGCCAGGCCACTGGCCTGTGCGTGGCTGCCTCCAGCAGCAGCTTGTCACCTGTGCATTATTGGCTATAATCATGTTATTGATTTATTTATTTATTTATTTTAACCAAAAATAATCATCCAGAATGGTCCCATCCGTTTTTTCACGGCAAATCTGAGTGTTAGTGTATATGTTTTGTGGCAGGGTCGCGTATTTACACCTATTGTACCTGCGAGAGATTATCTGTTTTGTCTGTGTTACCCAAAATGCCACCTCGTTGTATTGCTTGAATTTGCTTAAACACTCGGGAGGATGGATTCACTCTTCATACGTTTCCAAACAACAAGGTTCGTCGTGAAAAATAGATTGCACAGGTGCAAAGGACAAGAGTTTTGTGGGTTCTAAATGACAGGTAGGTGTGTTTTGAGCTATTGAAAAAAAAAATCTGACGTAATTCTTCTCTCAGAAGGTAACATAATATCCGCGTCATAATAACTTAATGAAGTAGTGTTCATCGCAACCGGGGCCAACGTTGGTCGGCGCATTCGACACGGAGGTGGATCAGATGGGGAGGTGGTTTGGCTGCGTGTGGGAGTAGAAAGGCCGTGGCCACCTCCTGCTCCTGTCCCGGCGGTGGCGACAGGTATGTGGTCGCCTCAAGTTCCTGTCCAGGCATTGGCGAAGGCTCGTTGGCCGCTTCACCTTCCTGTCTGGTCGGCGACGAAGGCTCATCGGCCACCTCGTGTCCGTGTCCTGGCGGCGGCGAATGCTCGTCGGCCACATCACGTTCCTGTCTCAGCGGCGGTGAAGGCTCGTCAAACGCCTCACATTCCAGTCTCAGCGGCGGTGACGGCTCGTCAGCCGCTGCAAGTTCCTGTCCAGGTGGCGGCAAAGGCTCACTGGGCCCTGCAAGTTCCTGTCCAATTAAAAGTTAGTGGTTGGGTTTCCAATTGATGTCCTGACCACATACACACTGATTTATGGACTGGTTTTCTTTCAAGGGTGTACGTTCATCAGAATTTACCAGTACAGGACCTGGCCCATTTCAGCTGACCTATGTCCAGCTCTTCTCTTAATCGTGAACACAATAAACCATCCATCTATCGATTTTCATAACCACTTATCCTCACAAGGGTCATGGGGGGTGCTGGAGCCTCTCCCAGCTGTCAACAGGCAGGAGGCGTGGTATACCCTGAACTGATTGCCGGCCAATTGCAGGCCACATCAAGACAAACAGACGCACTCACAATCACAACTAGGGGCAATTTAGAGTGTCTGTCACGATGCGGGGCTCAAGGGTGGACCCAAATGCACGACTCCAGAGACAGCAGACAGTACAGAGGAAACCTTTATTCGGTCAGAGGTCTGAGATCAGGTAGACAGTCCAAACAATCCGAAGTGCCAGTACGGATGGGCTTACGAGGGTGGTCAGTGGACAGGCGTGGGTCGGTGCACGGAGATCAGAAGTCAGGAAAGCAGGAGTGCGGGAACGAGGCATCAAGAGCAACGATCTAGCGGAGTATTTGTCGTCCCCCGGGTCCTATATGTACTGGGTCTAATCAGTGTTCATGAGGCGCAGGTGTGCACCTTCTGATTAGTTGGCCACGCCCAGCCCCGGCTGGAATCCAGGAGCATGACAGTGTCCAATTAATGTTGCATGTTTTTGGGATGTGTGAGGAAACTGGAGTGCCCAGAGAAAACCCAGGCAGGCACAGTGAGAACATGCAAACTCCACACAGGTGGAGCCGGGATCTGAACCAGTCACTGTGAAGCCAACACTCTACAGCTGTTCCACCATGCCAGCCCATATTCTGGGCGCTTATTCTCACGAGGGTCGCAGGAGTGCTTTAGCCAAACCCAACCATCATCGGGCAGGAGGCAGGGTAACCCCTGTACTGGTTGCCACCCAATCACTGGGCACATGGAGACAGACAACAGTTGCACTCATCACCACACAGGGACAATTTAAGAGTCTCCAATTAATGCATGTTTTTGGGATGTGGGAGGAAACTGGAAACCCACCCAGGCACGGGAAGAACATGCAAACTCCACACAGGGAGGGTCGGGATTGAACCCAGGTCTTCAGAACTGTGAGGCTGTGGTGGATGACTGCTGAGGACATCTGTCTTAGAGTTCTGGGGACCAGAATTCAAAGCTGACCACAACTGTTTGGTTTGCATTTTCCCCCCTGTGCACGCATGTGTTTTGTCTGGGTACTCCAGTTTCCTTTCACATCCAAAACATGCATTGTAAATGAATTGAAGACTCTAAATTGCTTGTGGGTGTCTGAACGTGAGTATCAGTATGAGTATATAATAATTTATTATACATACCTGCAACTGACTGGCGATTAGTTCAAGGATGTATCCTGCCTCTCACCCAAAGATAGCTGAGATATGCTTCAGCGCACCGGTGACTCTACTGAGTATAAGCAGCATGGCAAATGGGTGGATGGATGGATGGACATTTAGGCAAGCGTGCTACACCACTTGGCACCATTATGGGGTTGTAACAGAGGATCATTTAGAATCTTCAATTTAACTCAGCCAACCCACATTGGGAAGAATGAAGGAAGCCTGGAGTACCTGGAGGAAGCTTACTTCACTGCTAATGGACGGGAACCAAGAACCTTCTTGTTCTGATGAAATAATTACAACCATTCAACTGCTTTGTTACCCTAAAAACTGGAATTTTGCAGTGTAAATTCACAAAAATTCAGTTTAGATTATAATGCCTTTTTTTAACAGACATGGAGTCAACTATATAACACATACACTAAGAAATACATTTCATCTTTAAAAACTTCCATGGGGTACTTACAGAGCGGCATACCTCTTTAGTACATTGAATACTCTGGGAACTTAACCTTTGGCATGGTAACGTCCACATTGATTTATTTCGCACCCTGAGGTCAGTTCTGCAGGGAGTGTTGGGGGGTCACAATTTCTGTTGAGGAGCCAAGCAAGAGGTGATGATTGCCCACAGGAAGGAATGTTGATGTTTTAGTCTGGAATCCATCCAAAACAAACAATCTCTTCTTCAATTAAAATGTCAATAAATGCACACACAGATTTAGCCATTATATTATTTCAGCAGGCGGCATGGTGGAGCAGCTGTAAAGCATTGACCTCACAGTTCTGAGGATCAGGGTTCAATTCCGTCCCCCCCTGACTGGAGTTTAGAAGTTCTCATGATCCTGCGTGGCTTTTCTCCGGGCACTCCCACACCATTTATTCACACGTACATACATTTATTGAACGCTCTAAATTGCCCTTAGGTGTTCGACTGTCATCTGTCTCCATGTGTCCTGCAATTGGCAAACAACCAGTTCAGCATGTACCCTGGCTCCTGCCCGTTGACATCTAGGATAGGCTCCAGTGCTCCCACGACCCTTGTGAGGATAAGCGGTGAAAATGTATGGATGGAGGGATTTCAGCATGTTATCAGTGCATTTCATCACATGAATTTGTGAATTTTATTTCAATACTCCAGTTCGAAAGAACAGAAAGGGGACTCAAAATTGAGCTAAGATTGTATTGCATGAGTTGAGAAGTTTGTTGCTTAGAGTAATTACCAGGGCAGTCGCAATTTACTCTGACTTTACCTATCTGGTGGCTAAGAAGCAAGACTTTGTCAACAGTCAAAGAGTTTCCTTCCTGCCCAACATCCATCCATTCATTTTCTTAGCCGCTTATCTTCACAAGGGTCGCGGGGAGTGCTGGAGCCTATCCCAGCAGTCAAAGGGCAGGAGGCTGGGTAAACCCTGAACTGGTTGCCAGTCAATCACAGGGCACATCAAGACAAACAGCCACACTCACAATCACACCTAACACACCTAACACTAAGCTTGTTGTTATTACCTAGGGCCCGATTTCCGTGACATATTAACTTTGCCCAAAATATGCTGTGAAGCACTACCATCATAACATAGCAAAAAAAATTGAGCATTTTTGTCATAAAAATGAAAAATTTCAAGTCAAGTCCTTATTTTTGGAAATAAGGACTCCAATGGGCAAATACATCCAAATCGCATTGTTCATTTGTTGTCTCTGCGACGTCCTATTTCAGACAGAAAATTTAAACTTGTTTCCTCGCATTTGAAAATCAAATTCAATTTGCAGAGTTCTGTATCATGAAATTCATCAAAAAAATCTATGAAAATGGGTTTTCTTGCTTATCTATTGATGAAGTTTGGGAAAATATTTCTATCTAATATCACTTTTTCGCAAAAAAACGTGAAGGTGAAGCAGAGAGTGAACAGTGAAAAACAACAACAATTGTAAACAAAACTTTGTTCAAGTGAATTAACCTCATAAGAAAATACAAAAAAACCCTTTACAAACAAAGTTGAACAGTGTCAAAGTAAATCTTTCTAACTTACCTGTGAAATGTTTTCTCACAGCCAAAAAAACTGGGGATTAATGCAATTAATCGCTGTTGATGGACAGGTTGGCATGGTTGTTTTGGGAGTATCAAAATGGCGGATGGCGACTTCAGTTTTGGTGGCCAATGAGCCATCCAGTCTTTTATTTTTAGACCAGTGGGCAACATAGAGCAAAGGACACCCCCGACTCCCTATCGTCGTTATCTGGCTGCTTGAAAAGTAGATCTTGGGGTAAAAAAAAAGTCTGGGCACCCCTGCTATAAAGTGATAGCAGTGCTCTCTGACTTTGAACCACTGAAGGTTATTGGTACTCACTTGAATGCCACTTTGAACAAGGTAAACTGATGATGCAAAAGTCTGGAACACTGCCAGGTTTCTCTGCCATATGCAAAAAAAACATTATCCCTCAATGTTTAATCCATCCAATGAAAGGCTGAGTGATGATGCCGCATCTCTATTATGCAAGGGTACAGTAAAAATTCAGTTTATTATTTATAAAATAATATTCCAATAATACGAAGGCAGGCACCTCTCCCTCAAATGTTAAAGCATTCGGCAGTTTAATGCAGCTGTGTTACGACATTCTTGGGGCTGATATTTGAAGTTTACTTGCAGAAAGTAGAGATGCCATGCTGAATGGCCTGTGTAGCTGTTACAGCATGTAAAGATGAGACTACTTGTATTTAATCCAATCAAATGTTCTACCCTGGAGAGACAAACAGAACACCTAAGACAGAGGTCGGGAACCTATGGCTCATGAGCCATATCTGGCTCTTTTGATGGTTGCATATGGCTTGCAGAACCCTCATAACAACATACTGTACATGTCATTTCTGTCGCGTTGGCAACGCAAATGCGCCAGTGACAGTTTGTCCCAGTAGGGTAGATGTAGTTTACTGTCCAATATGGCAGTTGATGTGCGCAGGTGCAAAAGCGTCAAACATAGATCGTGTTGGAAAAAATAATTGTGGTCACACTTTTGGAAAGATCGCTCAAAGAAAAAAGATGAGTACCGCAGATATCGGCAAGAATGGACATGGGAATTTGCCTTGGTGGTGAGAGATTCTGCTGTCTGTCTAAATTATGAAAAATTGCAATGATCAAATATACAGCGCCACTTAGACTTGTACCATACTACGTTTGCATCAAAATATTGTGAGGGGGCAGCAGGAAGAAACCATGGGAAGAGGTACTTTCCAGACTACACCCAAGGTGATCAAAGAGACAAGCAGGAGATTACTTGGTGTGTCTTATGGTAAGCAAAGGGAGAAGGAAATACAGGAAGTCATTCAAGGTAAGCGATTAGCAAAGAAGTGGGACACGGAGAGGACTGAGGAGAGGTGAAAGGAATACGTTGAGATGCGACGTAGGGCAAGGGTAGAGGTGGCGAAGGCTAAACAAGAGGCATATGACGACATGTACACCAGGTTGGATACGAAAGAAGGAGAAAAGGATCTCTACAGGTTGGCCAGACAGAAGGATAGGGATAGAAAGGATGTGCAGCAAGTAAAGGTGATTAAGGATAGCGATGGAAATATGTTGACTGATGCCAGTAGTGTGCTAAGTAGATGGAAAGAGTACTTTGAAAAGTTAATCAGTGAAGAAAATGGGAGAGAAGGAAGAGTAGAAAAGGCAAGCATGAACAACCAGGAAGTGGCAATGATTAGTAAGGGGTAGTTCGAAAGGCACTGAACAGATGAAAAATGAAAAGACAGTTGGTCCTGATGACATACCAGTGGAGGTATGGATGCAATTTGGACAGGTGGCTGCGGAGTTTTTCCACAAATTTATTCAATAGAATACTACCGGGAGAGAAGATGCCAGAAGAATGGAGGAAAAGTGTACTCGTTCCCATATTTCAGCAGAGAGGCCAATAAGAGAGTAATTAGTGTCCATTGAAAAGGTTTGTCGTTCTACCAATTGTTTAAAATTGTATTTTGGAAATGGAGCCATGACTTTTGTTGGTAATCAACACAATCCTGATCCTGTATAAGGCATATTACACCTCACCATCCCCCCCAAAAAGGAAGAAACATTCACAGGTGAGAGATTTATCACCTTCATATAAATAATAACTTAATAAAAGGATCAAAATAAACCTTTTACCCGCCAGTCAAGTTCTCAACTAGGTACTGTCAATCACTATACGTGAATGTGACTAAAGTGTAAGGAAAAAGGAAGCCAGACAGAAGTACAGGGATTACAATAAATGTACTTTACTTTCAAAAACAAAGAAGGCAAACAAGGCATATGGAAAAATCCAAACAGTCACTTAAAGTCCACAAAATCAATAATTAAAGTATCAAACAAAGACTAAACTGAAAAGACCAGAAAGCAACACTTGATAAGAGAACAGACAATGAACCAACCAATGACATTCAATAAATGACAATGCAGCAACCCTAATTTAAAGGGGAAATCCAATGCTTTGCATGAACAGTGTACCAATAGGTCATGTCATATGTACCCTATCTTGACAATGTGATGTTAAATCCGCTCTCATTTAACAGTGTTTTGAGAAGATTTTTATTGACAATTGACAAATTGACAATGACGAATTTTCAGGGGTGCTGCCATTTTCGCAAGTCACATGACCTACGTTCGCGGATGTGACGTGTACTGTGCCGTAACAAAGGCTCGATTACATGGGACACCATTATGCGCAGCGCTGATTTCTCTGATTTATCCTCATCTGATGAAGAAATAGTATCAGTTGATCGGGAAGACAGAGGAATACTTCCATCCAGATTTGAACCTGTGGCTGTAATTAATGTTAACGTTCTTCGGGCGGAATGACGTGAACTCTGTTTACTCGGAGGCCTACGCGCGACATAAGTGCGTAAACAAAGGCCCCGGGAGCTCCGGGCTGGCAGCCCTGGATGGTTCTTCGATGGGAATGACAGAGTCTGACGAGCGAACTTGTCGTCGGGCCGCGAGCCGAGCTTTCAAGTGGCGGAGGCCTTTAGCTGAGCTTCGGTGGTGGCAGAGGCCTTTAGCCGAGCTTTGGTGGTGGTGGAGGGCTTTAGCCTAGCTTCGGCGTCCGGGGCTAATGGCCTCTACTGCCTGGAAGGTCGTTCGCGGCCGCTGCCGGAGCTGGTGGCCCACCTTCGGTGGTGGTGGAGACCTTTAGCCTAGACGGGGCTAACGAAGCAGGTGGAGGCTGTTAGCCCCGGACACCAAAGCTAGGCTAAAGGCCTCCGCCACCACCGAAGCTCAGCTAAAGAAGAACCACCCGAATATTCAAAATTAATGACTGCCACAGGTAAAAATCTGTATGGAAGTATTCCTCTGTCTTCCCGTTCAACCGATACTGCTATTTCTTCATCAGATGAGGATAAATCCGAGAAATCAGTGCTACGCATAATGGTGTCCCATGTAATCGAGCCTTTGTTGCGGCACAGTACACATCACATCCGCGAACGTAGGTCATGTGACTCGCGAAAATGGCAGCACCCCTGAAAATTCGTCATTGTCAATAAAAATCTTTTCAAAACACTATTAAATGAGAGCGGATTTAACATCACATTGTCAAGATAGGGTACATATTAAAAGACCTATTAAATACAGTGTTCATGCAAAGCACTGGATTTCCCCATTAAAGAAAGCAGGGAACTTAACACGGACAAATTGACAAGAATCAGGAACACCGGGGTAACACAAACGTGTGGCTGGGGTGAACTGAATTGTTGACACAAGGTAGAGGGTTGATGAGAATGGGTGGATACAAAACCAAATGAGAACACAAGACATTGAACAGAATAGGTCACGGGAAAACATGAAACAAAACTAAATAAAATGCAAAGTAAATCACAAACCATGACAATGCTACCATGGAAACCCCCACAACCAGCAGAGACTAGGAGAGAAACTACTGCACATTCTGCAGAGACCATCGACCCTAGGAAACTGCAGGATGACATACCCATGGCCACACTGAAAACACCTCCGAGCATGGAGTTTCCCTTTCACATGAGGAGACACTGGAGTCTTCTTTTCCTTTCGGATTGTCCCGCGAGGAGTCGCCACAGCGTTTCATCCTTTTCCATCTAAGCCAATCTCGTGCATCCTCATCTCTAACACCCACTGTCCTCATGTCCTCCCTCACAACATCCATCAACCTTTTCTTTGGTCTTCCTCTTGCTCTTTTGTCTGGCAGCTCCATCCACAGCACCCTTCTACCAATATACTGACTCTCTCGTCTCTGAACATGTCCAAACAATCTAAGTCTGCTCTCTCTAAACTTGTCTCCAAAACAACCAACTTTGGCTGTTCCTCTATTGAGCTCGTTTCTAATCCTATCCAACCTGCTCACTCCAAGCGAGAACCTCAGCATCTTCATTTCTGCAACCTCCAGTTCTGCTTCCTGTTGTTTCTTTAGTGCCACCTTCTCTAATCCATACATCATGGCCATCCTCACCACTGTTTTATAAACTTTGCCCTTCATCCTAGCAGAGACTCTTCTGTCACATAGAACACCAGACACCTTCCGCTTGGACCCGTTTCTTCACTTCTTGACCACACGCTCCATGGCTCTGTATTGTTGACCCCAAGTATTTGAACTCATCCACCCTCGCTATCCCTTCTCCCTGGAGCCTCACTCTTCCCCCTCCACCTTTCTCATTCACGCACTGTTTTACTTTGCCTAATCTCCATTCCTCCCATTTCCAGTGCATACCTCCATCTCAAATTGTTTCTCCACCTGCTCCCTGCTTTCACTGCAGATAACAATGTCATCTGTGAACATCATGGTCCAAGGGGATTCCAGTCTAACCTCATCTGTCAGTCTATCCATTACCACAGCAAACGGGAAGGGGCTCAGAGCTGATCACTGATGCAGTCTCACCTCCACCTTAAATTTTTCTGTCACACCTACGGCACACCTCACCACTGTTCTGCAGTCGTCATACATGTCCTGTACTATTCTAACATATTTCTCCACCACACCGGACTTACACATGCAGTACCACAGTTCCTCTCTTGGTACTCTGTCATGGGCTTTGTCTAGATCCACAAAGACACAATGTAGCTCCTATGGACCTTCTCTGTACTTTTCCACGGACATCCTCAAGGCAAATAATGCATCTGTGGTACTCTTTCTACTTTATACTTTTCTTTCCCATAACTTCATTGTGTGGCTCATCGTCTTTATTCCTCTATAGTCTCCACAGTTCTGAACATCGCCTTTGTTCTTAAAAATGGGAACTAGAACACTTTTCCTCCATTCTTTGCACTTGGAATAACATGGGTATAAATCAACAGTCTTAGTTAAAACAGCCACGGCCTGTTATTGTGTCTCAAAGTCAAAATAACCTTTAAAAGAAAAAGTAGAATAATTAATGTTGATGCTAATCATATGTTATTAAATCTGCTAACATAGACAACGCAGCACTAATGATTCTTTAAAAAAAATGGAAGAGACATTTTCAATGCTGAAAGATCTCAATTTAATTGAAAAAAATTAGCAAGGGCAAAGACACAATCTAAAAGAAAATAAAAGTATACTATAATTGAACATGAGAACAAATGATGGAAAGTCCAAAATAAAAGAATAGAATACATGCAGGAACCAAGTGAGAAAAAGGAATACTCACTCTTGATATAGTACAAAAGTTCTCAATTGTTTCCTTGAGATATAAAACAGATGTTCAAAAGAAAGGAAAAGTATATAAAAATATACCCGGTTACATTCAAAGTTACAAAAGTTGAAAACTTATTAAGGTCGAGAGGGGTAACATCAATAATTAAAGAATAATCTTAAACCTGGTTAAAATGAGAAACAGCCGATTGATCAGGTCAAACATTCCAAAAAGCCAAATAGAATAGAGAAGAGGTTTGGGATTCAGGAGAGGGAGATCAAATGGCTAATGTCCTAGGCTCGGCTAATCTCTCCTGATATTAGATACCATCATTCTCAGTTAGTTTTCTTTATCATTGCTGCCTTCTAGTTCTTATAGGAATACTCCCCTGAACAATGAAAAACCTTAATCCGATAGGTCATGTCATATGTACTGTACCTTGAAAATTTGAGGTTAATCCGATATCATTGAATGGTGTTTTGAGAAGACTTTTATCGACAATTACAGAATTTCACATGACCTACTTGCACAGCTGTGACGTATTCTGTGTGTAAACAAAGAAATCATGACTGATTTGTACTGTAATCATATGCAGTACCACCACCATCGGACATGTGAAAATGCCCTACTTTATCGCAAAATTTTCCCATAATTCAGATGGAAATAATCCGAGGAAGGCTCAGTAGCATATTCTGCTCAGTAAGAAAAAGAATTTAAGGACCCAGTGGCTAGCAAAGTGCGGTCGCCCTGAGCCATATGACATATGTACAGTTGTATTTGCGCATTTAAGACCAACACTTTTAGAGTACAATAAGTCTCTGAATTCTTTTAAATAACATTGTTATGATGTTGCTAACCAATGGTGGCAAAAGTACTTCTTTGCATTAATGCGACTTCTCGTGCTTCCGTCCGTTCATTATGACCGTAATTCAATTTGATTTGCCATCATGATGGTACAATGGTGAACAGCTCTTGCCAATAAAGGCATGTTTTTTATTGGTTTGATTATCTTGTCTTTATACAAAGTTGGCAAAATGTTGATTGGCAAGGTCAAGTACGAATGCTTTGGCATACTCTCCATCTGTGAATTTCAACACACAGCAGAAACCTCCCTCTCCACATAGGTTGTCCATTCTTGTCTAAAACTTCGGTCTTCTTCTTCTTTTCCTTTCAGCTTGTCCCGTTAGGGGTCGCCACAGCGTGTCATCTTTTGCCATCTTAGCCTATCTCCTGCATCTTCCTCTCTAACCCCAACTGCCCTCATGTCTTCCCTCACCACATCCATAAACCTTCTCTTTGGTCTTCCTCTCGCTCTTTTGCCTGGGAGCTCCATCCTCAGCATCCTTCTACCAATATACTCACTCTCTCGCCTCTGAACATGTCCAAACCATCAAAGTCTGCTCTCTCGAATCTTGTCTCCAAAACATCCAGCTTTGGCTGTCCCTCTAATGAGCTCATTTCTAATCCTATCCAACCTGGTCACTCGGAGCGAGAACCTCAACATCTTCATTTCTGCCACCTCCAGTTCAGATTCCTGTTGTTTCTTCAGTGCCACTGTCTCTAATCCGTACATCATGGCCGGCCTCACCACTGTTTTGTAAACTTTGCCCTTCATCCTAGCAGACACTCTTCTGTCACATAACACACCAGACACCTTTCGCCAGCTGTTCCAACCTGCTTGGACCCGTTTCTTCACTTCCTGACCACACTCTCCATTGCTCTGTATTGTTGACCCCAAGTATTTGAAGTCATCCACCCTCGCTATCTCTTCTCCCTGTAGCCTCACTCTTCCCCCTCTACTTTTCTCATTCACGCACATATATTCTGTTTTACTTCGGCTAATCTTCATTCCTCTCCTTTCCAGTGCATGTCTCCATCTTTCCAATTGTTCCTCTGCATGCTCCCTGCTTTCACTGCATATGACAATATCATCTGCGAACATCATGGTCCAAGGGGATTCCAGTCTAACCTCATCTGTCAGCCTATCCATTACCACTGCAAACAGGAAGGGGCTCAGAGCTGATCCCTGATGCAGTCCCACCTCCACCTTAAATTCCTCTGTCACACCTAAGGCACACCTCACCATTGTTCTGCTGCCATCATACATGTCCTGTACTATTTTAACATACTTCTCTGCCACACCAGACTTACGCATGCAGTACCACAGTTCCTCTCTTGGTACTCTGTCATAGGCTTTCTCTAGATCCACAAGACACAATGTAGCTCCTTCTGACCTTCTCTGTACTTTTCCACGAGCATCCTCAAGGCAAATAATGCATCTGTGGTACTCTTTCTAGGCATGAAACCATACTGTTGCTCGCAGATACTTACTTCTGTCCTGAGTCTAGCCTCCACTACTCTTTCCCATAACTTCATTGTGTGGCTCATCAACTTTATTCCTCTATAGTTCCCACAGCTCTGAACATCCCCTTTGTTCTTAAAAATGGGAACTAGAACACTTTTCCTCCATTCTTCAGGCATCTTTTCGCCCGCTAGTATTCTGTTGAATAAGTTGGTCAAAAACTCCACAGCCATCTCTCCAAATTGCTTCCATACCTCTACCGGTATGTCATCAGGACCAACTGTCTTCCCATTTTTCATCCTTTGTAATGCCTTTCTGACTTCCCCCTTAGTAATCATTTCCACTTCCTGGTCCTTCACTCTTGCCTCTTCAACTCTTCCTTCTCTCTCATTTTCTTCATTCATCAACTTCTCAAAGTATTCTTTCCATCTATTTAGCACACTACCGGCACCAGTCAACACATTTCCATCTCTATCCTTAATCAGCCTAACCTGCTGCACATCCTTCCCATCTCTATCCCTCTGTCTGGCCAACCTGTAGAGATCCTTTTCTCCTTCTTTCGTGTCCAACCTGGTGTACATGTCTTCATATGCCTCTTGTTTAGCCTTTGCCACCTCTACCTTTGCCCTACGTCGCATCTCGATGTACTCCTTTCGCCTCTCCTCAGTCCTCTCAGTATCCCACTTCTTCTTCGCTAATCTCTTTCCTTGTATGACTCCCTGTATTATGGGGTTCCACCACCAAGTCTCCTTCTCCCCTTTCCTACCAGATGACACACCAAGTACTCTCCTGCCTGTCTCTCTAAAACTCCTCATATTTTTTTCTTTGAGCGACCTTTGTCAAATGAATGTCGTATGAGACTTCCGCAACTTTGCACATGGATGACGCGCTCTCCGCTCATATTTATTTTTTTGTATAGACATTGAAGTGAATAATGTTACATGTATTTTTCATTACAATATCTATTTTAGAACGTTTATAAGGCATGAAACTTGGGCTTTGAGGCCGTTCTCACACAAAGTCATTGGAACTGTGACAGACTTCAGCATGATTCCTCCATCTCTCTTCTTTCACATGCTTTCCATTTGTACTTTGGCCTTTACTCATTTCACAATGCTGTATTATGAAAACTTTCCGAATTTTGTGGGTTATTTTTCGACTTTCTCAACTCAATTTAATTGTGTTTATATAGAGCATTAAGAACAACCACAGTTGCAACAAAGTGCTGCACAGTAATCCCTTATTTATTTTGGGGGTTACATTGCCAGAAATCCCATAAAATTCATCAAATCCAAGAAGTATTGTCCAGGTATATATTGTGCTATTCATAGTAGATAACTTTGTTTCATATATGCAATTTAATGTTAAGTAATACTGAAAAGGTGTGACACCCATTGGTGTACCGTACACTTGAGGATGACCCCCACAAGTGTATGTCTACAAAAGTGGGTGTCCTCTGGTTGAATGATGTGAAAACACCATACGGATCCTGGGTAAATGGGTGATATTCTGCTTCAAGCATGAGCCACTGTGATCCAAAATGTTAGTATGGATGTAGGCAGCACAAACCATTACGGCCATTAGGGCCGGAAGATTGTGCTGCTTCCTAAAATCTTTGCTGCATTGTTTTTAACTACTGTACAGTACTGTAGTTGGAGAAAAATAAGCTAAATGTTGTTCTTTGCTCGCATTTTTTTTGTCTTTTTTGATATGGGTGTGTGCATTAGGTATACAATGGTCTAGTTTGTAAAACTCAGCGTGGCTTGTGTTGTAAACAGCGGCACTCCAGTGATGTTCATTGAATCACTGAGTAAGTTTAAAATTTAAAATGGCTTGGTAAGCAAAGTAAATTGCTGAAAATAATTGAACTAATAACAATAATTGCACAACATTTGTCAATAAAAATTATGATGCACTGAAACTGCAAGAAATGAACCAAGGTACAGTGAGAGTTACTATTCATAAATACAATTGAAAAACAAGACAAATTACAAAAAGTTTAAACCATGAATTGAAAAAAAATACAAATAAATAGGATACATAGGAAGAATCTCAAGCTATGTTGAAAGCTAAGACCCCAATCTCACTGGTCTAAGCTCACTATTTAAAAGTATTTTATATGGAGCAGATTGGTCTGGATAGGATTAAATTTCCAAATTGAGTATTTCAAATCAGGGTTTGTGATTCTGATGAGTGAAATTGGGATATAGATTTGGTAATCCAATCCAACTCAGAATCAAATGCTGTTTTGATATATAGTGTTCCCTAATTATTCACAGGGGTTTACGTTCCTTACCCCCCCCCCCCTTGTAAAAAACGAAAATCCACAAATAATGTATGCAGTGTTAAAATATGATATGTACCATAATTTGTGACCATAAGGCACACTTCCATCCATCCATCCATCCATTTTCTACTACTTGCTCAGATCACGGGGGAAGTAGCTTCAGCAGGGGTACCGACACTTCCCTTCCCCCCGCCACTTCTTCCAGCTCTTCCGGGGGGTTCCCGAGGCATTCCCAGGCCAGCCAAGAGACATAATCTCTCCAGCGTGTCCTGGGTCGTCTCCTGGGTCTCTTTCCGGTGGGACATGGCTGGAACACCTCACCAAGGATGCCCCAGCAACCTCAACTGGCTCCTCTCAATGTGGAGGAGCAGCGGCTCAACACTGACCCCCTCCCATATGACCAAGCTTCTCACGCTATCTCTAAGGGAGAGCCCGGACACCCTGCGGAGGAAACTCATTTCGGCCTATTTTATCTGTTATCTTATTCTTTCGGTCATGACCCACAGCTCGTGCAAATAGGTGAGGGTAGGAACGTAGATGGTAAATTGAGAGCTTCACCTTTCGATTTAGCTCCCTCTTCACCAGAACAGACCGATACAACATCCACATCACTGCAGCACCGATCCGTCTGTCGATCTGCCGCTCCAATCTTCCCTCGCTCGTGAACAAGACACCAAAATATTTGAACTCCTCCACTTGGGGCAGGATCTCAGGCCACCAAACCAGACACCTTCAATGCCTTGGCTGCGCCAAGAGATAAAAATAAAAGTTATGAACAAAATTGGTGACAAAAGGCAGCCTTGGCAGAGTCGAACTCTCACCGGAAACCAGTACAACTTATTGCCGGCAATGCGGACCAAATTCAGATAGAAGTCGTACAGGGACCGAACAGCCCATATCTATATGTGCACAATGAGTTCCATCCATCTATTTTCTGACCTGCTTATCCTCATGAGGGTCGCGGGAATGCTGGAGCCCATCTCAGCTGTCATTCAGCAGGAGGCAGGCTACACCCTCAACTGGTTGCCAGCCAATCGCGGGGCACATAGAGAAAGACAGTCGCAATCACAATCACACCGCAGGACAATTTAGAGTCTCCAATTAATGCATGTTGTTGGGATGTGGGTGGAAACCGGAGTGCCTAGAGACAAGCAACTCAGGCACGGGAAGAACATACAAACTCCATATAGCTGGTGCTGGGATTTGAACCCCAGTCTTCAGAACTTTGATGCCAAAGCTCTACAGCTGGTCCATCGTGCCTCAATCTGACACACTATAAGGATGAATGAGCCACATGTGGCTCCGGACCCGCGGGTTGCTGATCCCTAAGTCTATATTCTAGACCTTTGAAGATAATTCGCAGAATCTGAAAATGGATTCTTAAGTATGGCAGGCAGTGGAGGTGGTTCAGAACAAGCGTTATCTTTTCACTCTTAAATATTCAAATGAAGAAGTGTGCAGCAACTTTATGGACTAGGAGATGTTTGTGGGAGGACTAGCTGACTCGAGTCATTTTTGTTTCAGTGATCTATCTGGGAAGATTCTGTTATTTTATTGTACAAAATTGAGGTTATTGGATATAACTGACAAGAGAAGTAATGGCATTAATTACTGGTACTTGATAATAATAATAATAATAATAGGTTGTATGTGCATAAACTATGGAAGTAAATATGTGCCACCAGGATTTGATTTAAAAATGCCACTGAAAATTTGATGTTGTAAAATTCCCAGTTATTTCAAAGTGATCACATTTTCATGAGCTGTATTTCACTTTGGCATACTTATCAACTTATCAATGTTGAGAAATTCGCCATATTAAAAAATTCAACCTTTAATATTCAAACTCAATATTTTCAGTCTCCTGAGATTTAACTGGCTACAATTTGCTGTCTGAAATTCACTGTTAAAATTCAGTGTTACGAAGGCAGGGTTACTACAGGTCTTCTTCACACACTGAACACTGAATTCTAAATGAACTGCAGATACATAAAGAAGCAGCCATTCATTTATAAAATCAGAATCTGCAATTAAACAACATAGAATGCTTACAAATATAATGAATGCATTTCTTTGCCGTGGAAACATGGCATGCCTTCACCCTACCTTTTTCCCTTTGTTGAAGATCGTGTTGAATGATCAGAGGAGGGCGCCCAGTTTTGATAAAAGCATGGATACTGTATTTAATTTTTTATTCACTTTATTCACCAATCCAGCCACACAAAGCCAGCATCTATTTTACATGAAACTGCTTTCCTCTTTCTCTCTTTTTGATGTAATATCTTTACATAATGTTCCCTCGTGTTCAGACTGAGATACTACAGTTGGATGAAATCATTTTTTTTTCTTTTAATTAATGTCTTGTTTTAACTCACATGAAATGCCAAGTTTAAACTTTTTGTATGTAAAAAAAAATGCCTTTAGAAATGTTTGTAGACGAGAAGATACACTTTTTTGCTTTATGCATTATGTGAATTAAAGAAAAATACAGTGGCTAAACCAATTGAATTTTTCTCTTGTATATTCATGATTGCTACTTAACTAAACAAAAACAGATTTTAACCTTATACCTATTTGATTATACACTTTGTACTTGATTATCCATTTCGTTTGACAGAGAGCAAATGTAACATACAAGAGAAAAGAGAGTTGGTTATATTGTTTTTTTTTATTAATTTCACCAAAAAACCTCACATAGTGTTTTGGATTATCTTCACTATTGTAATTTAATGTCCAATCTGACATGTTTATTTATTTTGGCATTATACTTAATGTTTTCTTTATTTGGAATGTAGTCGCTTTAATTTTGAAAAACAGTGGCCTTTTGGATGGCATGAATCTCACACTCTTGATTACATTTAATATGATGCAGGAATAAAACACCGGTCAGACAGCAACCTCTGTGTCCAGCGTCCCTCTGTGTCCAGTCTCCCTCTATGCACCAGAACACAATGCAGTGTAGCCAGGGTGGTTGGACTGGCCCGGCTACACAAAGATATGTCATGAATTTATGAAAGAGAATTTTGAAATCCTCATCATAGCTCAACCAGTACACTGACCCACATGCCAATGCAGCAAAGTCTGCATTGTCCCATTTAGTGCTGCTGAAAAAGATTCAAAGACAATTCGCTTATATACTCTGTGCCTGGTCCTCTCTCATCGAAGTGGTGTAGGATGGCCAAAGATGAATGAAAATGCCAAAAGCAGTGACAGTACTAAAGAGCACGTAACTGAAACAACCATCCACCGCGTTGCCATCTTGACAAACTTAAGTCCTAAAGTCCAAAATAACATCCTTAGTTTCACTACTATTTTGGACTAAATGTTTCCTCTCGCACAGGGGTCTGAAATTCAATTCATCTCGGGGCCCCTGGAGACAGAGTCCGGCGCACATGCACAGGGGACCAGTTTCAATTAGAAATTTAATCGAAAATCCAATCTTCTCAAACATTTTTTTTTTTAAAGTTAAACAGGTTAAGATAAACTAGCAGGCAGCACGGTGGTGCAACTGGTTGGACCGTTGGTCTCAGAGTTCTGAGGTCCAGGATTCAAATCCCGGCCCTCCCTGTGTGGAATTTGCATGTTCTCCACGTGCCTGCATGGGTTTTCTCCAGGTATTCTGGTTTCCTCTCACATCCCCAAAAATATGCATTAATTAGGGACTCTAAATTGGCCATGGGTGTGATTGTAAGTCCAACTGTTATCTGTCTCTATAGGCCCTGCGATTGGCCTGGCAACCACATCAGAGTGTACCCTACCTCTTGCCCGAGGATACCTGGGATTGGCGCCAGCACCACTGCGACGCTTGTGAGGATAAGCGGCTCGGAAAATGAACGAATGAAAAAATATAAACAAAGATGCTTGTGTCAACAAGTTGTGTACAAAACAACGATTAAAACGCTACATGGCAACACTGCTATAATATTCACTCAGAAAAATATTTCTCTGGTTGCATGTGCCCAAGAGCCAAATAACCCTCCATGATTGGTTGGCTTTGCACACAACACTGTAAAAGTGCCATTCATGTAAAACTCGAGGGGCGCACTAACTAAACTAAAACTAAATTGAACAAATTAAACTTTCATATTACGGTAGGGCCCAGAAAATATCTTGTGGCCGGCAAATGGCCCGTGGGGTGCCAGTTTGAGACCACTAGTCTAACCCCACACCACAAAGTTTTCCACCAGCTCTCTATTCTCAATCTCCTGTACATCTTTAATACGTGACACCATTGCAAAACCATCACAGAATTGTTGGTGTAATGATCCAGTTGTATTCCTAGTTCGAGCTGTATGAGGTGAACAGAGTGTACCAACATCACAACAAGAACAACATCCAACAAGGTGTTTCCAAAACTCACGAACTGGGGACTGGATCATAATACAGAAGAGGATGAGGGAGTTGGTGGTCATATGTGGGTGAGTTACGGGGCTCATATTGTCTAATATTTAGGTTATCTCGATTAGTTACAAAAAATAAAAAATATGTCATATATATGTATAAAATATAAAAATATTACAGTATGTATACAGTATGATGCATGGCACAGTGGTGCAGCTGTAATGCATTGACCTCACAGTTCTGAGGTCCAGGGTTCAATAGGAGTTTGTATATTCTCCCCGTGCCTGCGTCGGTTTTCTCTGGGCACTCTGGTTTCCTCCCACATCCCAAAAACATTCAACATAAATTGGACACACTAAATTGTCCCTTGGTGTGATTGTGAGTTCGACTGTTGTATGTCTCAAGGTGCCCTGCGATTGATTGGCAACCAGTTCAGGGTGTACCCTGCCTCCTGCCCGTTGACAGCTGCGATACACTCCACTACTCCCACGACCCCTGTGAGGAGAAGCGACTAAGAAAATGGATGGATTGATGGATGGATGATGCATAACAGCTCCATGCCACTACAAACTGACATGGGTATTAACATGGTCTCCACAGTGACACTTTGCATGTCTGACGGGTTGACACATTCGACTTCAGTCCTGTATATGGTAGTAATATGCATTATAAAGGGGATTCAACTAATCAACCTTTTGTCACATGTTGTACCCTGTGGGGCACTGGCTAGTAATGTTCGATATATGCATATTTTAGTATCAATACCTTTGATACCAAGTAAATACAGGGTTAGTACTGTCGACAGAGATATTGGTACTTTTAAATAATTAAGATAGAGGCATCATCGTACAGCTAAATCTCAATTTTCATGATCTCTAAGTGTTTTTGTGATTTTTCCGTTTATATAACTGAAAAGTTAAAACCCAGAGATAATTTGTCATGATCCTGCCCGTCCAGCCCTGGCTTTGTGGGTGCCCACGCCGTCGTGCTGATTGGGAGGCACACACCTGCACCTCATGCTGGCTGATTGGCCCCGGTGTATATAGGACCATGGGGACGGGGGCTAGATCGTTGCGGTTCATGCCCTGTTCCAACACTCCCGTATCTCTGATCGTATTCCTGTGTGTACCGACCTCCACCTGTCCTCCGACCAACCCCGTAAGCCTTACTCCTTTGACACTTCTGCCTTCCTTGATCGATCTCCAGTGTACCGACTCCTGCCTGCCCGCTGACATGCTCTCTACGCCCGACCTCATGACTACCGCTGCTGCACCTGACTGCCTGCCCGATCCCCGACCGTGTAACAATAAACGTTTTTCCCGAATTATCTCTGCATCTCTCGACTCCTGCATTTGGGTCCTCCCTCCGTTCCGATGGGTCGTGACAGAATTAGGACAATCTTCTTTTTGTTTCGTCTTGTCCCATTAGAATTAGGACAATGCTTCTGCTCAAATAAAATATATATATATATATATATATATATATATATATATATATATATATATATATATTATATATATATATGTATATATATATTTTCAAAATAAACATTTTTCCCATCCTTTCTTGCTCCCTGTTGGTCGATGCTTTCTTTTGCATGATTTTACATACGCTTAAATTTACCACTGTACATTACAAGCTGTTTTAGAAATCATACAAGTTGTTGTTGTGTCATTTTTGTCGTGTTATTGAATAACATGGACTTGAGTCCAACTGGACTTTTTAACGTGGGTGATATTTATTCACTTTTAAACCGCCAACCTGTCTGCCGGTAGCTCACTCCTTTTGCATCCTCTGTCGTCATGCCCCGCTGATGTCATTCGACAATGACTTTGTAGTCTTTCTACGTGAACACAATCACACCATATATGCCCTTTCTAGAATCATTGGGTAGACTGCCAATGATTCAACAGACCTTGAGGCTTATTCTGCCTCATGGTTGGAAGGTCTGCTCCTGTCTGTACATGTCCCGGACAATCATGCAATCACACAATATTTTAGCCTTAGCTTGAACAGTTCACTTCAACAAATCAATAATTCAACCAACAATCCTGTACTGGTCTTTGTTCCAAACCCTGCAGCTAACTGAACATTTGCATTGCAAAAATATAGCATGCATCGCATCACATCACATTCCAACATTTTTTTTTTTTTTCGAGATCCCACATTGTTTCATTCTCTAACTAAATCGTAAATCCAACCTAGCTGGCATCATTACAGTGCTCCCAGACCTGGTTGTGGAAGTAGGGGTAGAGGGTGGGTCTGGAAGGTTCTGCAGCAGCGGTTCCTCTGTCAGTTGATCTGAACCGCCCCTCTGGGAAGGCTCCACCGGAACAGGGCATCTGGCTCCGGCGAGGCTCTCATGGGCATGAGATGACGACGGTTCCGTCTTATGGTTCCGTGGGGTCCATCCACAAGATACGAACCTGAGGTTGTGTATCTACTGATGATGGCCCCTGCTGTTCCTTGATCCAGACATCCTGTCCTGGTTCCAGTGCATTGAGGTTCTGTGCACGACGCCGCAGGTTATAGCGTTGCGCATCTTTCACCCACTTCTCACTTTCTTTCAACAGAAAAGCTTCATGATCTGGAATACCTGGACTCAGCAAGGTGGGAAGGATGGGCACTGTCGTCTGAAGCCTCCTTGCCATGAGAAGCTGAGCTGGACTATACCCATTCCCCAAAGGGGTAGTCTTGAAAGCGAGTAAGGTCAGATAGGGGTTGTCTGCTTTCTTCAAGAGACCTTTCACGGTCTGAACTGCACATTCAGCCTCTGCATTGCCTTGTGGGTATCTTGGACTGCTGGTGACATGACGGAACCCATAGGCCTTTGCAAAGTTGTGAGAAAGCTGCTTGTGAAAACTGTGGTCCCCGCCCCTTCAACCACCATCCGAAACGAGAAGATCTGGTATTCCATGACGTGCGTGAATTGATTTAACGTGGTGGATAACATTATTTGACCTTGTGGATGTCAGTAGAACTATCTCCACATACCTTGACATGTAGTCCACAACAAGCACGTAGGTCTTACTCCCTAGCACAAACAAATCCACACCCATGGTCAGCCTAGGTATGGTGATGGCATCATTGGCTCTCTGTGGTTCTGCCTCTCCTTGCAGCATGTTCGCCAGTTAAGAACAAACTCATTCAGCTGCTGGCTCAGCCCGGGCCACCACACTGTCTGTTGTGCCCTCTGTCTGCATTTCACCACACCTTGGTGACTTTCGTGTAGTTTGGCAAGGACATAATTTCTCATCGCTGAGGGAAAATCTCTGTCCCTTCAGCAAGACACCATCCTGGACTGTGAGGAATGCCTGCTCTGCCCAAAACAGCTTGAGTCCTGGCTCTTTAGGCCTGTTGACAGGCCAGCTACTGCACACAGGTGCATCAAACGTGCACACACATTGTCCCTCCTCAGCTGCTCCCTCAGTTCTTCCAGGTAGTTGACGCTTGCAGGCAGGTTCTCTATCACCATGTCCATGTAGATGTTGGTATCTTCAAACAGCTCCTTGTCTCCAGGCCTCTCGTCCCTCTGAACAGGAGCTTGTGACCGTCTGTCAGCTGCCCACAAGCACTTCCCTGGCACATGAGTGATGGAGTAAGAATAGCACATAGGTCACATCCTGAAGCGTTGATCAGAGGAGGAAGAGCATCCAATGGCTGCGTCCCCAAGAGACTCTGGAGGGGCTTGTGGTCTGTCTCCATCTGGAAATGTTTCCCTATGAGGAAGTTGTGGAACCTTTCGAAAGCCCATGTCAGTCCCAGAGCTTCTTTCTCAACTTGCACGTATCTCTGCTCTGTAGGTGTGAGGGCCAAGACATGTAGGCTACTGGCCTCCATCCCTCATCCCATTTTTGCACAGTACTCCTCCCAGTTAGTACAACAACATGTGTGCTGAGACCTTGCACTCTCTGTTGGGATCATACATGGCCAGCACTAGTGTAGACCTCCTTCAAGGCTTGAAAGGCAGGCACCTGGTTGATGCCCCACACCCAGCAGTTCTTTTTTGACAGGAGGTCCCACAGAGGCTTGTCTCACACTAAGCCAGTCGTGGCATGAAAATTCCAAGTTGGTTCAGCATTCCGAGAAAACTCCTCAGCTCAGTTAGAGTCATCGGCTCCTTAATTTTCATGATGGCTTGAGTCTTGCACGGATCAGGATTTCTACCACTGTCGGAGACAACTTGGCCCAGAAAGGTCACCTCCGTCTTTGACAGGTCACACTTGTTGACGTTCAGAGGTATGCCCACCTACTGAATCTTCTCCAGTGTTGTGTGTAGGCGGGGGTCATGCGCTCTTCCTGAGTCCGGCCCCACACCAGAACATCGTCCCATGTTGCAGACAACGCCCTCCAGCCCGTCAGTGACCTCTGTCACCATGCGGTTCTGAAAGTATTCTGGGGCCGAGGGAATCCCAAAAGGCAGCCTCTTGAAGTCATAGTGCCCAAAGGTTGTAATGAAAATTGTGGGTTTCACTGAGTGTGGCGTCACAGGAATTTGCCAAAACCCCATATTGGCATGGCTCACAGACCTCCCCAGCAAGGCAGTATGCACATGGCAAGCAAAACATTCTCCATCTCTTTCCTCTCACCTTTCATCAGTAGCAGCCTGGCGAGGCACACCACCTCGAACAGACTCCTTCCTGATCCAACCAGTGACTTTGTTGCCTTCTTGAACGGGTGAGTTGTCACTGTATATGTTTTGGAACTCAGTGTGCGGAAAGATTGTGACATCAACCCCCGTGTCGATTTTGAACTTGACACTGCTCTATTAATGTGAATTTTGACCATCCATGGGTCCCCATCTGTCGTGATGCTGCCAAGAAAGACTTCATCCTCAACCTGCTCCTCGTCAACCTCATGCACAGATTTGGACTTGCACACACGTATGTAATGTCCCTTCCTTCCACATGCATGATAATTCACATCATTAGCAGGACAGTCACGATTGGGATGAGAAGGACAGATGCCACATTTTTGACACAGTGACTGTGCGCCTCTTTTGTTATTTTGCTGATGTCAGATTCCACTTATGCAGAGGACTAATCGGGAGAAATGTCCTGACCGACTATCCATTTAAAGGGTTGAGCTACCCCTTTACCCCAGCCGACTCAAGCGCCATATACGCCAGGGGACGGGAGCTTCCTAAACCGGTGTCGAGATGAATTCGTCTAGGTGAACTAACTGCCTTTAGTTTTGCAAAGCCCATCAGGTCTGCCCTCACTTATTAGCCTTTATTGAGTGACCATACAGAGTAAAAGGATAACAAAGTGATGGCTTCGCTTTTACAGCACATTCATCTATTATGAATGGCTTGCACTCGTCATTGTAAGTTTAAGAAACCTTGTTAGGATCGTACAGATTTGTTTTTATATTAAGACGGAGTTAATCGATGAGTTACTTTTTAAAATGGAATTACGACTAGGTGTTATTAACGTCGTCGACGATCAGTCATTAAAGAGGTTGGATGGTAAAATGAGACAACTCATTATAAGAATGACAACAATAGATGAAAGTGAAATTAAAGTATTAAATAAAATGATACTAATTGTTCAGATAACATTTATTACGCGACAATTACTCCCGCCAGACACGGGGTACAATTGCAATGTTGAAGCAAAATCGGTGTTAATTGTACAGCCAACTTGTCCTTCTTAAGTATCCACGTAATATCGATGGGATTACCCTGCTATTACCTTATTATAGTAGTCTTTTTACTTGTGCCCAATCAAAGAAGAAGAAATCAAAAATAGTATCCTAAATTGCTTGAAGATTTCCTCCTGTCAGCATGTTCCTTTGATATTACCAAAAAGAAGGACTTAATGTATTCCTTTCTGTGTGAAACGAACAGAGAGCCTCGTACTTCCGTGTACAAGGCTTTTATAGCTTTTTGGGAGAACATTCTAGAATATTTTTAGCTTTACTACGCCCAGTGGGAAGTACTCTTTGTTTTTATGTCAAGTACCTTTCGCCATCCCTGAGATGTTTTGACTTGCCCCGTTTTCAGCTCACTCAAAATAGGGCAAAGGTGCCCGCAAATGCCACCATTACTTTCCATAACATCAATCTCCAAACAACAAGCAATAATTGTATCTAGTGGATGCAGTCACTATCTTTCTTTAGCTTCACTTTCATTTCTAAGCAATAAGCAATAAATGTATAAACGCTCTTGTGAATACAATTCCCTCATGCAGGCTTGTTCTTGTTGGTAGCACATCGTGGGTTGCCTTATCTGAAAGAGACAGTCATGCACAGGTTATATCCTTTACACAAAGCAGTTTCAAAGTATCTGCTTCAATATAAGAGAGATAAAAAGAATGTCAAAACAGCAAGTTAGAACTGCATTAAAGAAAAGGTAAGATCGGCACTTGCAAACATCCTGTTTGGCAATTCAAGAGTGCTGCAAGCATCCTGTTTGGCAATAGAGCGATGCTGCAAGCATCCTGTCTGGCGCTTTCAAAAATCCTTTTTGCTTCAGCGTTCTTGCCTCTACAAACCCAGGGGTGTGAACAGCAGCTGAAATTCGTCCTGCAGATATCTTTATTATAAAACAAAGATGTGAATACAAAGATATAAAATCAATCAGGTTTTAAGGTTCCTTACTTTATGTGTGTGTATTGTGGTAAGAATTTGTGGGAGAATAATGTTTATTTGAGAGACCTTTGCCATGCTGGCGACCCGGTCAAAGTATAATTTGTTTTGGTTACATCTAGTGTCTGAACTAAGAGTTGGTTCTACGGCTCAGCTCAACACATGGACCCTAGCCACTCAAGCCAATTACTATCAATTGCTCCATTGCTTCACGTGGCATGGCAACCTATTTGACACTCCCTCCTTGAGCTGAGACCAAGTCTAATTTATGAACTAGGCCCATGCCTCAGGGATGAGGTAATCGAATTAATAATAACTGCCCAATCATGAACTTGAATGTCGCTTCCCAAAGCACCCATCAGGAGGCTCATCACGTCGGGCTCACTCACAGCAAACGGGGGGTAAGACATCGGGGACCAGTGGCTTTCTGCCAGTGTGGATTCCAGGGTGACCACCTCCTCCTCATCCGACTCTATCACCAACGGAGACGCTGAATGTTTCACCTGAGGGACAGTACCTACTGCCGGCGCCCGCTGGGCGGCGCTGGGCTCAGAGACTCCAACACCAAGAACCCGGTATGGACAGCGGCAATTGTCGGGGTGGAACTCCTGTGGAAGTGTTATAGGGCTTGCTGCAATACAGGTGCCACACTTCAAATGGAAGGTTATGTGGCGACGTCCGTCAACTCGTCGCCAGACCATTCAGAGCAATTGATGAACCATACCCTTAATTTGACCATCTGATTTATTAATTTTGGTGGGTACCGATAGCGGTTTTTGAAATGAATGTGTTGAAACACTTGTACTTGCCAGTTCAGCAAAGTCCTCCCATAGCCTTTCTTCAAAGAAGAAGGAGTTGTTGGCATATGCATCGGTATCCAAGTAGAGCCCTTAAGGTACAAGCCAGATTTCCTTCTTTTGGGTAACAGGTGAAGGGAAGCAGCAGTGTCCTAAGAAGGACTCTCCCATGACTCATGCAGATTGAAGGAAATTAGACCCACAAAGGACACACCACGGTGTAACTGTATTCTGTAAACATACACAAAGTCAGACCAATATAATTTGTATTTGTATGGGACCTCGGGTATCACCCTGGCCCCGGGTAAGGGTCACTCGACCCTCCGATTGGTATATGGCAGTATTAACTGTATCAAGAGAGTGTGTACGTATACTACGTGGGAGTGGCGGGGTCATCACTCCTCAAGTAGCTCCGAGGTGGGAGGGTAAAGAAAGCTGAATATGTAAAGAACCAGGCAATCAAAACTGTTTGATCAACTATACGTATCCTAAGAAGTACAGAAATAATACCCCAAATCGTTCCCCAGATTACCAATTTATTCATGCGCCAGATCCATACCCTATTTCTTCTCGTTTGTGATCATCTTTTTTGAAGGCAGACAACCAGGTTCATAATGTATAAGGCTAGGTTTATCGCAATAATGCCTTCTAATATTATGGCCCCATAAATTATTTCAAAAGACTTGAGCGAGGTTACATCTAAGACTATCCACCCTATCAATAAAAATGTCTTTGCAATACCCTTGGGTTTCCTATATTCAATTATTACTCGGCCATGCATAAACACAACAAACATGCCAAGCCCTAAAGTATAAGTGCAATACATAAAGCCAGAATTTTAGCCTTTGATATCAGCAAAATAATGGGTCAGGTAACCTTACGAAGGTGCCATCGACCAGTGCAGTAATAAATTACCCAAATTGCTAAAATAAACCAATATTGAATTTCATTATTCACATCTTGCAAGGCGCCTGGTCTGTCATAAGTATCATTGGTAGATGAAGAGCATGCCATGGTTCGACTTTACCCTTCCACCACCTTGTGTGAAGTGCGAGTGTGAGGGGGAGGTGCTCCGCGTCTATCTTTAAGCTTGCGCTGGCTCCGCCTCCTCCTTGATCTTCTCCTTTCCGGGCGGCAGTTTCTTCTCTTTTTGCGCCTCCCACTTCTTCATCAGCTTCATGCAGATGTTACCATGGTTACTCCCTTCTGGAGGCGATTCCAACTTCTTGTATTGCCACGGCATGGATTGTCCCTTCAGTTTTCTCCTGATAAGTGCCACAGCTATTACAGTGACTAATATCAGTCCAATTCCCAAAAGGAGCCATACTTCTACACTCTTTAACAGTTCATACAGCCAAGAACCAATATCTAGGCTTTTTTTTATTATTTCAACTGCTTCAACTAGCTCCTACAACTATGCCAATCTTCTCGTACCAAACACATTTGTGTAAGTTAAGTCCATGGCCACACATCATCCAATGTTCGTAAGGTGCCAAGCATGTTCCTGGCCATAAATTGTATTCTAGCCTACCCAATCAAAGCCTATTTTTTTCCTTTTACTTCACAAAAGCTTTTCGGCAATGTATGTCCTTCAAGAACTTGTACAATGGGATCGGGTTGGTCCGGAATGTGTTCCTGTCCAATCATCTTTATTATCAACAGGTGTCCGTATCCACTGATGTCGGAGTTTTATCCATGCTGCTCCCTCAATGCTAGCGTAACCTTTATCAGGGTATTTGTCTTTGCAGTATTCCTTAAAATTGGGTACACTATCACACAACTGTCTTGCTAATTTTACTCTGCAATTAGTCTTCTTTTTATCACAAATCATTGCCCAAGGTCTGAGGTTGGCATAAGGATCAACTCTTCCCCCAGAGATTCTTACGTAATTAGGTCACAGGTCTTGTTCTATAGAGTATACCGTATTTAACTCAGTAATTCTGTGTGGTGTTTAGGCAGGGTATCACGAGCTTTGTCATTTCATCTTTGTTAAATCCCCACCAAGTTTTGGTTTCATCTCTTTTATGGTACTCAATCCATGCTTGTAGGATTCCTTTGACCGTGCCGTTCTTCATTAGGCCTGTACAAAACCCATCGGGAAAGAATTGTTCCTTGAATCTCTTCTAAAGGACATCGTGGTGAAGTGCCCTCTGTCCAGTCTTTATTGTGAAGTTGGTCATATATCTTTGAGACTATGCATTGTTCCAATTTGTGAAAGTCATTATTTGGCACCGAGAGCAAATCATCTGGAGTAGGGATACGTTGAACGTACCAGCGCAACTTTTTTTCTTCCAATTTATATGCCGACCATGCTCCTGTAGAGATCCATCTTGGCATGTCCTTTTTCCATATCTGGGGTAGGGATGCATTCAGCCACGGGTCGTACTGCACCTTAGTCCGTTTGCAATACAGGCCACTTGATGTGTCAAAAAGGCGACCGCTGGTTTCCCAATTAAATGTTCCCTTATTGCCTAATATATGGTGGGGAATACTGGTACATGAGAGACCAGTGTTTCAAAAGCAAGAATTGAGTTTTCCTGATAAAGTCTTCTGACACTCTTTAAACGTATCTGCGTCTTTTACAGCTCGCCGTTTTCATGAAAGGGGCTTTGGTGTTTTGTTTTCTGCCTCGGCCGTATAAGGTTGTAGTGCCGGTGTCGATGGTACCAGAGTCATGGGTTGTTGGTCGTCATTGTCTATAGACAGCGGTTTTATGCAAGTGAGGTTCAATCAGTTCCAGCATGGTTCCCATTTCATCTGTATTGTTGTACAGTTACAGTCCAAGGGTCCCGCAACTGAAACGATGTTAATGGATGACGAGGCCACCCAATATCCTCCTGATTCATCTGCCAGACTTGAACAAAATTTATTGGAGTACCATTGTGGTACTTGGTTGTCAAATTTTAGCCAATTTTTCTTGACTATTCTTGCCTCTTTCTTTTCCGAGCACAGTATGGTCAAATCAACTCCAGAATCTTTGGTTCGCCATCGGACTTGCTGAACCACATGCGTGGTGCTCTTCTTTTTAGATTCTGCAGGATAGATGGTGCAGTTCTTTAGCCAAGGTGATGTTTCTCTGGTTGCGTGCATATTCATAACTGAAAATTTTATTGGTCCGCCAGGGGACTTTTTACAGTTGTCACGTCTTGTTTTGTCTTTCGTTGGGGCTCGTCTCATGAGGCAGTTTCCAGTGCTCTGTTGTCCAGACTGTACGTACTTCCTAGCATGATTGGTTGGGTATCTTGATTGTTCCGTGATGAATGGTAGTTAATCCCAGTGGGTCAATTCTCTTTTTGCTGTGAGTGTTGAGGTTAATCAGTGTCAGTACTGGGATATATAGTGTAATAAGCTAAGGAGGATGATAAAGGCACATCGTAATGGTTTCTTATGCTTGGTCGAAAATGCCCGTATGGTCCCATAACGGGGTATGTTTTCCCAGTGATTTCCAACTTTATTGAGCCAAGGCACATATTTTACAATTGAAAAATCCCACGGCACACCAACAAAAGTAAATGTCACCAAAAATGGAAAATTACTGTATGTACTTCCTGTGAGGACCTGTAGCTCAGTGGTTAGAGCACTGGTTTGGTAAACCAGGGGTTGTGGGTTCGTATCCCACTGGGGCCTCCACTCCCTGAGAAGGGTTGCGTCAGGAAGGGCATCCGGTGTAAAAAAAAAAAAAAAAAAAATTGTGCCAATCATATGTGTGCGTTCATTTGAGATGACACGCTGTGGCGACCCCGAAAGGGAAAAGCTGAAAGAAACTACTGTATGTACTTCCTGCCATCTAGTAGAAGAGGATTTTTTTTGTTCTGTTTGTCATTGTGCCTAACTGGCATAAATAGATGAATAAAGATGCATTATTTCTTGGAAATAAATGTTTTTTTAGTCTTCTTCTTCTTTTCCTTTCGGGTTGTCCCGTTAGGGGTTGCCACAGCGTGTCATCTTTTTCCATCTTAGCCTATCTTCTGCTTCTTCCTCTCTAACCCCAACTGCCCTCATGCCATCCCTCATCAATCCGTAAACCTTCTCTTTGGTCTTCCTCTCGCTCTTTTGCCTGGCAGCTCCATCCTCAGCACCCTTCCACCAATATACTCACTCTCTCGCTTCTGAACATGTCCAAACCATCGAAGTCTCCTCTCTCGAATCTTGTCTCCAAAACATCCAACTTTGGCTGTCCCGCGAATGAGCTCATTTCTAATCCTATCCAAACTGCTCACTCCGAGCGAGAACCTCAACATCTTCATTTCTGCTACCTTGAGTTCTGCTTTGTGTTGTTTCTTCAGTGCCACCGTCTCTAATCCGTGCATCATGGCTGGCCTCACCATTGTTTTGTAAACTTTGCCCTTCATCCTAGCAGAGACTCTTCTGTCACATAACACAACAGACACTTTCCGCCAGCTGTTCCAACCTGCTTGGACCCGTTTCTTCACTTCCTTACCACACTCACCGTTGCTCTGGATTGTTGACTCTAAATATTTGAAGTCCTCCACACTCGCTATCTCTTCTCCCTGTAGCCTCACTCTTCCCCCTCCACCTTTCTCATTCACGCACAGATATTCTGTTTTACTTCGGCTAATCATCATTCCTCTCCTTTCCAGTGCATGCCTCCATCTTTCGAATTGTTCCTCTGCATGCTCCCTGGTTTCACTGCATATCACAATATCATCTGCGACCATCATGCTCCAAGGGGATTCCAGTCTAACCTCATCTGTCTGCCTATCCATTACCACTGCAAACAGGAAGGGGCTCAGAGCTGATCCCAGATGCAGTCCCACCTCCACCTTAAATTCTTCTGTCACACCTAAGGCACACCTCACCATTGTTCTGCTGCCATCATATGTGCCCTGTACTATTTTAACATACTTCTCTGCCACACCAGACTAACGCATGCAGTACCACAGTTCCTCTCTTGGTACTCTGTCATAGGCTTTCTCGAGATCCACAAAGACACAATGTCGGTCCTTCTGACCTTCTCTGTACTTTTCCACTAGCATCCTCAAGGCAAATAATGCATCTGCGGTACTCTTTCTAGGCATGAAACCATACTGTTGCTCGCAGATACTTACTTCTGTCCTGAGTCTAGCCTCCACTACTCTTTCCCATAACTTCATTGTGTGGCTCATCAACTTTATTCCTCTATAATTCCCACAGCTCTGAACATCGCCCTTATTCTTAAAAATGGGAACGAGAACACTTTTCCTCCATTCTTCAGGCATCTTTTCGCTCGCTAGTATTCTGTTGAATAAGTTGGTCAAAAACTCCACAGCCATCTCTCCAAATTACTTCCATACATCCACCGGTATGTCATCAGGACCAACTGCCTTTCAATTTTTCATCCTTTTTAGTGCCTTTCTGACTTCCCCTTTACTAATCATTGCCACTTCCTGGTCCTTCACACTTGCCTCTTCAACTCTTCCTTCTCTCGCCTTTTCTTCATTCATCCACTTCTCAAAGTATTCTTTCCATCTATTTAGCACACTACTGGCACCAGTCAACACATTTCCATCTCTATCCTTAATGATCCTTACCTGCTGCACATCTTTCCCATCTATATCCCTCTGTCTGGCCAACCTATAGAGACCCTTTTCTCCTTCTTTTGTGTCCAACCTGGTGTACATGTCTTCATATGCCTCTTGTTTAGCCTTTAAACTTTTTTAACAAATAAAAACCTGAAAAGTGGGGTGTGCAATTTTGGCGTTGTCGGCAGGATCGTGCAGGCTACGCGCAGGAGATAAAAACACGATGCGTTGTTTTAGAATGAAAACTAAGGGTGCGGAAGAGGCACCAGAGGAGGAGGTGGTGCCCGGGTGGGAAGGCATCACTTTCCGAGAGATAGGAGCTGTCTTACGGGAGCGTGGGGGACGCCCCGAACCGTGGACAGGAGTGAATCCCGCTGCCACGCCGCTGGCATTATGTGATATGTTGAGGCGGGTGGATGTGAATGCTCGTGCTCCGCTGGGAGGCATGCAGCAGATGTTGTGGATGTGTGGGGAAGCTTGGAAAAAATTGCGTGTTGGAGTTGGATAAGGTTAGAAGCGCAGAAAATCAAAAGGCGCAAGAGGTTATCCAGCTAGAGGTTATAGTGAAAGAATTAAAGGCGCATTTGGCAAAAATGCAGAGTATAACTGAAAGAGCTGTAATGCATATCTCCCGAGTGGCGCAAAGAGGGCGAAAGAAGAAACCTCGTAAAATAGAACAAGCGCAAATCCGTTCATTCACCACTGGGCTGTCAGCGCAGTGGAATCCGGAGGAGTGGAACGGGGATATGTGGGGGGATGATGATGATGATGGTGATGAATATGATAGTGGTATAAGACCGGACCCGCCACCACAGACCGGGTTGTATCCCTCGTTAAAGGGGTTGGAGATACACCCTATCACGCGACGAAAAGAGCAGCGACGCGTGATACCGGATCGAATCCAGGATCTGATGGGGGCGGACGGTCGACCGATTCTGGATGAAAATGCCGAGCGAGTGCGAGGGCTGGTCCCACAAGCGCATCCAGAGCCAGAATTGTTTATGACTAGAGAAGATTATACAAAGGAAGAGACGACTCATATTGTGACAAAGTATCGTCAGAAACCGGGCGAACCGATCGATGTTTGGCTCATTTGGTTGATAGAGGAAGGAGCTGATGCCTTTAATATAGATGCTGGGGATTATCAGCGGTTCGCAGCGCTTTCCTCCGATAGCCAGCTAAACGCGGAATTCCGGGGAATGTGCAGAATCATGGGCGGTGATGTAGGGCTCCCTCTCTCGGCATTATATGGGGCAGCCACGCAGCTGATATTTCCATCATATCAAGACTGGCCAGAACTGAGAGGGCAATGGTCAACCATCAGGAATGCAGTGATGATATTGACACGGTCGTGTATGAGGCACTCAATTTCGAGTGACGGCTCTGTGGAAAAAAGAGATGGGGAGGTCCCGAAAATGATCGGGGATGCGATAATATGTGATGCTCCCCCACATTATAGAGCGGCGGTATTAACTATTTTGTTGGGAGCCGCTGACCTGACATTCTCTATGGTGAAAAGTAGGTTGGCGGAGTTAGCAACGCTCAGGGACTGGTCTAACGTGAGCGCGCCACGTGATCGTGAACCACGTGAAAAACCGAGGGAAAATGGGAACAGTTTTACGAAAAAAAGGAAAACCTGAGGGAAGCAGAAGTGACATGTGGAGGGCACTAATCAAAGCAGGGGTTCCAGCTGAGGAAATTGACGGGGTTCCTACGTCAGCGCTTGCTGAAAAATGTAGAGAGAAGGGACTGCAGGTTAGATGTTTCTCCGGAGGAGGCTTTCCTCAAATGACGATGGGCGTGGCGGAGTTAACCAGTATGTTCAAAGACTTGATAAAGCCCCCTCCCGTTGTCCCTCCTACCACTCCTCCTATTGCACCTCCCACACCACGGGAGGAGGAGGAGACTTCATCAAGCGAGGAGGAGGAGGAAGTGAGGCAAGTAGCAGCAGTGCAGCGACGGAAGAAGGGGAAGAAAGGCAAAAATAAACGACACCATCATGGTGATGAATAGGATGAAGACCAAGCCCTGGTAGCTCGTCAACAACCTGCTCAACGATGGTCTACTAGTGATATTAGACCTCATGTGAGGATGGAAATTTATTGGGATAAATCAGTTCAAACAGTAACAGCGTTAGTAGATACCGGGGCGGAGGCCTCAATAATTTATGGAAATCCAGAGAAAATGAAAGGACCCCTAGTACCATTAACAGGACTAGGAGGAAAAGTGATTTATGAAACTTACCTTTGAAAATAGGAAATATGCCTATAAAAACATATATAGTGATTATAACCCCTATCCCAGAGTGGATAGTGGGCATGGACATATTAGCCGGAATGACACTTTATTTGACAGCCGGGAGATTTGAATTTGGGGTAAATCCACTGAAAATACATGCAATATTGGTGGGTAAAGTAAAAATTCCACCTTTTCCGATACCACAAGCTACACAGGTAGTTAGTCAAAAGCAATACCAGATACCTGGAGGACAGGAAGAAATTTTGGCGACCATTAAAGAATATTTAGAAGCTGGTGTATTGAAAACAGTGACTACAAACTGGAACAATCCGTTGTGGCCAGTCAGGAAATCAGATAACTCTGGGAGGATGACAGTAGACTACAGAGGATTGAATAAACACACACCTGCATTGACTTCCGCGGTGCCCGACGCAGTGACAATTATAGAACGAGTGCAACATCATCCCGGAACGTGGTATGGGGTCATAGATTTGGCTAACGCATTTTTCACTATTCCCATTCCTGAGGATAGGATGAATCAATTTGCATTTACCTGGGAAGGGAGCCAATACACGTTTACCAGACTACCTCGGGGTTATTTACATAGTCCCACAATCTGCCACCGGGTGGTAGCAGAGCACCTGGAAAAGCTAAAAGTTCCTAAGGAAATAATATCACATTATATCGATGACATAATAGTGCAAAGAACGAGGGGGGAAGAGGTAAAGGAAGTCCTAGGACAGCTAATACAGCACATGAAAGGGTTCGGATGGGAAATTAACCCTGCAAAGGTCCAAGGACCTTCGCAAACGGAGAAATTTCTAGAAATCATCTGGAACAAAGGGGAAAGGGAAGTGGCAGAAAAAGCTAAGGCTAAAATTGCTAACTTTCCAGTTCCACACATCAAGGCAGATGCTAGGAAATACATTGGGTTGTTTGGATTTTGGAGGAGTCATATTCCTCATTTGGGACAGATACTTCAACCTCTCTACAAATGCACTAAGAAAAAGGAGGACTTTAGTTTGGGAGAAGAACAACAGCGATCATTTGATATGGCGAAGGAAGCGATACAGCAAGCAGTGTCACTGGGAAAAATGAAATCGGGACCGGTAGAATTGCAGGTGTCGGCGTTAAATGAATACGCTAACTGGAGTTTGTGGCAAAAGCAAGAGGATTCGTAAACCCTTGGGATTCTGGTCGAGAAAGCTCCCAGAAGCAGGCCTAAGATACACACCTTTTGAAAAGCAGCTATTAGCATGCTATTGGGCATTGGTTGAAACTGAGGCTCAAACGGTGGGCCATGAGGTGTTAATGAGAACACATATACCGATTTTGACATGGGTTAAAGGTAAGCCGACGACACATAGAATAGGAACCGCACAGGAAGCTAGTATTATCAAATGGAAATGGTATGTGTCTGAGCGAATTAAAATAGGGGGAAAAGGAGTCTCTATGTTGCATGAACAAGTTGCAGATGCTCCGGAGGATGGAGAGACGCCGTTCGAGTTACATCCTCTCGAAGAGTCTCCACTAAAGGCGGGAAAACGATGGGACGACCTAGATAAGGAGGAAAAAGAGCGTGCTTGGTTCACTGATGGGTCGTGCCAATACATTGCTGGTAAACGGCGATGGAAGGCCGGGGCGTTGAACCCACAACTCGGACAATCCCTAGAAGAATTAGGAGAAGGAAAGAGTAGTCAATGGGCTGAATTGAAGGCAGTACACATGGTAATTATGCAAGGAGGGCCGCAAGGACTCTGCATATTTACAGACTCGTGGTCAGTAGCCCAGGGGCTTCTTACGTGGATGCCCACATGGCATGCCACGGGGTGGAAAATTCATTCAAAAGAAGTTTGGGGAAAAGAGTTGTGGGCGGACATTTGGGAAAAAGCTAAAACTATTCCCATCACTGTGGTGCATGTGGATGCACACACTAACAGAGGAGACTCAGAAGCTCTCTATAACAAAGCTGCAGATCAGCTAGTAAAAATAATGACGGAAGTAAGAGAGTCTGCTGCGGGTTTCGTACGGACGCCCAGCTCGTTTGACAAGCGGAGCTCTACCTGGGTGATCGGCTCTCCACCTTCTCAGCATAGGTAAGGGGCTCATATGATTGATTTCACGCAATGTCAACTGTGTTTTGAGAACTTGCATTTGGTCGAAATAAATATGCCAGTTATTGAGGCTAAATAGCATTTGGGAACATTGGTCTTTTGTTGAGTGTCGTCTTTGTCTCCTGAGCGCCGACCAGCACCGATCCTTTCAATAAAACAGCAATATTATTCGGCCCCCTTGCATTAATAATTTGTAGAACCACCTTTTGCTGAAATTACAGCTGCAAGTGGCTTGGGGTATGTCTCTATTAATTTTGCACATCAAGAGACTGAAATTCTTGTCCATTCTTCCCTGGAAAACAGCTCGAGCTCAATGAGGTTGGATGGAGAGCGTTTGTGAACAGCAGTGTTCACCCCTGCCCACAGATTCTCAATGGCATTCAGGTCTGGACTTTGACTTGGCCATTCTAACACCTGGATACGTTTATTTGTGAACCTTTTCCATTGTAGATATGTTTTGGATCATTGTCCTGTTGGAAGATAAATCTCTGTCCCAGTCTCTGGTCTTTTGCAGACTCCAAAAGGTTTTCTTCCAGAGTGGTCCTATATTTGGCTCCATTCATCTTTCCATCAATTGTAATCATCTTCCCTGTCCCTGCTGAAGAAAAGCAGGCCCAAACCACGGGGCTGCCACCAGCATGTTTGACAGTGGGGATGAGCTGTGTTGCTTTTACACCAAACATATCGTTTTGCATTGTGGCCAAAAAGTTCACTTTTGGTTTCATCTGACCAGAGCACCTTCTTCCACACGTTTGCTGTCTCCCAAGTGGCTTGTGGCAAACTTTAAACAAGACGTTTTCTGGATATCTTTGAGAAATGGCTTTCTTCTTGCAGATTTGTGCAGTGTACGACTGATTGCTGTCCTATGAATAGACTCTCCCACTTCAACTGTAGATCTTTGCAGTTCATCCAGAGTAATCATGGGCCTCTTGGCTGCATCTCTGATCAGTCTTCTTCTTGTTCGAACTGAAAGTCTTTGTAGATTTGCAGTGGTCTGAAACACCTTCCACTTCAATAGCATTGTTTGCACAGTGCTCCTTGAGATGTTTAAAGCTAGGGAAATCTTTTTGTCTCTCAATCTGGCTTTAAACTTCTCCACAACAATATCTTGGACCTGCCTGGTGTGTTCCTTGGTCTTCATGATGCTCTCTGTACTTTAAACAGATCCCTGAGACTACCATTTATACAGAGACTTGATTACGCACACGTGGATTCTATTTATCATCATCAGTCAGTCGTAAAGTAAAGTGGCCGAAAAATATTGTAATATTGTTGAAAATGTACTTACCAAGTATGAAGTATGCAACAGCACTGAGAGAGAGGATAATTAGGAAGATGGAGCCAAAACCCAGATCTCCTAAAGCACAGGCATTTGGACAAGCACATGGACTCTCCACCCAGATCTGCAGAGGCTCATCTACTTTCAGTTTCTGGTCCCGAATGAAGGATGAAGACACATTTGGATTACAGTGGTAATGCACCATTGTCAGAAGAAGTATTCTAGGTCCTGCGACAGGAGGACAAGAGGATAAGATGGGCTGTCAAGCAATCTTTTCGAGAACTGAAAAATTAACCTACAGATTACAAGATCACCAAATTAGGAGACAGAAAGTGTCCTCAGGGTCTCATTGTAACAGTATTTGTTGCCGTCATGTCCACCAAAGCTGATATAGCGGTGAATGTATCTGTTGAAGCTTTGATACCTGCTCTTACAGACAAAATATAAATATTTTATAATTTTGTGAGATTTTGCAGTTGTACTTACAGTACTTACATTATTCGATCTAATGAGGAAAAAAGGCTATTCTGAAGAAAAGGACTCACTTTGGAAATCCAATTGTTTCAGATATGCAATAGGCATACACACACTTACTGGACACTTCATGAGTGGCACCCACTTGCACAAATTGAATGAATCTATGTCAAAAAACAATAGATATACTGGTGCTATAGTTTAGAGTAACATAGAACTGTGCTGAATGGTAATTTAGGCTAACTAAATAAGAAAGCTGAATATAAGGAGACCTAGAGTTGATGCCAGAAGTTTTCATACACTGTGCATTCACTTTAATCAACCTACCACACGTTTTTGGGGTATGAGAGGACACCAGAGGACCCGGAGAACACTTATCCAGGCAGAAGGAGAACATGTCTCTCCACATAGGCAAGACCAGGATTTGGAACCTGGTTCTCAGAACTCTGAGGCAAATATAACCAGTGCCCACCATGCCACACTGCAAAAACACACATTTAATTTTTTTTGTCTCACTATCTGAAGTCAAATCAGACCAAAATTCTCCTGTTTCAGGTCAGTCAAGATGTTTTCACTTTTGTTTTGGTGTCTCCGCTTTTGTTTTTGTGTTTTGCACTTCACAGTCACCGTACTTTCCAGAGTCATAGATGTCAATTACTTTATTTATTGACTGGAATTTCTTTGGATCGTGTCAATTTGTTGCAACTTTTTTTTTTTTTTTTTAGATCTTTTGCCCATGATTTTGTCAGTACATATTCTAAGTGGCACGGTGGCGCAGCTGTAAAGTGTTGACCTCACAGTTCTGAGGACCCAGGTTCAATCCTGTCCCTCCCCGTGCCTGCATGGGTTTTCTCCAGGCACTCCGGTTTCCTCACACATCCCAAAAACATGCAACATTAATTGGAGACTCTAAATTTCCCCTAGGTATGATTGTGAGTGTTACTATTGTCCGTTTCCATGTGCCCTATGATTGCCTGGCTACCAGTTCAAGGTGTACCTTTCCTCCTGTCCATTGACAGCTGAGATAGGCTCTGGCACTCACGCGACCCTTGTGAGGACAAGCGGCTAAACAAATGGGTGGATCCATGGATATTGTAAATGATTTTTTTTATTGAACTGCTTTAATTTTTCCTAAATCAATCACATTTTAAAAACAGTATTTTAAGTTCACACTTTTTTGATGAAGTTAAACATCAAAGTATAAAATCTATGGTAAAATATAACAATTTGAGAAGGGGGCCCAAAACCTTTTTCTTAAATATAATAATTATGTATAATTTGGGGTGTTGATATAACCTTTACAAATAAGAACATAATGTCAAGAAATCAACTTTTAAACCATAGCATTTAATATGAGAATTGCCACTACATGACAGCGATCATCTATGCAGCATTTTTTTCAGGCGTTCTTCCAGCACAGCTTTGATCACCGAGGGTCTTCCGCTTCTCTCCTTTGCAAAGAAACTTTTCACAAATCTGAAACGATCTTTATAGAATAGGGATCTTGAATGATCTTTTTTTGCTTTTTTTTCTGAAGGTATTCAGCTGTCTTCAGTGCTGCCAGCCTACCCTGATTTTTTTCTTATAGCAGGTTTATGCCCTCCCTCTCTTCCTCTGTAGCTTTTCTGCACATCTTCTTCAGCTGCCTCCTGTCCTTGATCAGGCGCTCTATCTCTTTCAGCTTTCTGTACTTTTTGGGGATAGCTGGGGCAGCCTGTTTAGCTTCAACTTCTCCAAATTGTTCCAACCCATACATATAAATGAGGTCACCCATCCTTTCCAGCTTCTTTGTCCTGGTGCCTCTGCTCCCTTCCAAAATCCTGCAGAGATACACGTTGACTTTCTTCCACAAAGCCTAGTCGCAGGCCTTTGGCCATTTGCACAATGGCTTACACCCCTGGATCTTCCTCTCTGCGGTTGGTTGTAGTGGTGGCTTGGGTCCAGGTTGCTCTCCTGTGCCTTGTTCCTCCTCCTCCTTCACTGGGACAGGGGCGTTGATGTCCTGCAGACTGTGGTGTGCGTCCTGCTGCTGAACTTCTGCCGACTGACTCGACCTGCTTCTCGAAAATTAGCTGTCAATGCAACTTACCTGCTGTCCCTTCTTTAGGCACTGTTTCCTGCCCTGGTGAATTGTCAGGCCCTGAGTGGATGTAACTTTTGCCCAACCACAAATCTGGAGCTTAAGTCCTGCTTTGACTGTCGGAGCATCATTTATGCTGATAAACGATCTCGTAGTCTTTTCTGTTCCTGTGTTCGTTACCATGTTGTCTCCCAAATGACAATTGACTTTATTCTGGTATCAAAAAAAATACTTTGACCCTTTGTGAGGAGGTGGGCAAATAGTTGTTCATGGCAGTGTATATTCTTCATTGAGATGCCTATAACACCTCCTAGCAGTAATATTAGCCTTTTTTAACTCACTATACTCACTATTTACCAAAGTGCTGCGCATCGGAAAGTAACATCACTTCCACAATACAGGGCTCGTATTATCTGCACTCATAATCAAAGCAAGAACAAAAAAACAAAAAAAAAAAATCAACCAAACAACTGCTCGTACCTTGAAAACCTTCCAAGTCATATTTCTCGGATCTCAAGGTACCACTTTGATTTCAAATAAATCATGTTCGGGCATCATCCCAAAGGACACTGTACATAAGATGAACATCGATGTCATGAAGTTTCACATGCACGGTCGTCACCGCTTGACCTCTGCTTGAGTGTATCAGTGACACACCCTTGTCATCTGGAAGAAGAAAGCCAACCAGAAGATTGGCTAAAACCTGAATCCCATTCTTCAAGGGCTACATGGTGAACCACTTATCTTTAAACAGTTTCTTCCTAATTGCAACAATGGATTCACAAGGTGTCCCCACCAAAAAGACTCCCTGACTTCAAAGAGACAAGAAGTAACTGTGGTTTGTACTAACAGTGAAGAAAGTAAGTATTTGAACACCCAGCTACAGTATATTGCAAGTTCTCCCACTTAGAAATCATGGAAGAGTCTGAAATTTTCATCGTAGGTGCATGTCCACTGTGAGAGAGAATCTAAAAAGAAAAATCCAGAAATCACAATGTATGATTTTTTTAATTATTTATTTGTGTGATACAGCTGCAAATAAGTATTTGAATACCTGAAAAAAACAATGTTAGCTGACAGAGCTGCAGATGGTAGTAAAGACAGCTCTGAAATTTGTGCGATAGACATTTACAGGCCGGAATGCTGTGCAATCGCTTTTATTTTTTATGTATAATTTGTTTCATCTGAGATTATTATCCATGATAGAATGTCTTGTTTTATTCTCTAATTTACAAATATGATGCACTGAAATGACACGTTTGAATCAGATCGTACATGTGTATGATGACAAAGGATATCCATCCATCCCCAGGCAAAAATTGTGTAATCACCACTCCTGGGATTTAATTTTGGAGGAAAAAAAAAGGTAAATCAGAGATGTTACACAATTTTTTATTCAAAAGATGAGCCTTCTGGTTTTGAGAAAGCTAGAGAAGGTAAAAATATACAGCATTGCTGAATTCTTGATTTAAAAAAAAAGTGAAAACTTGTAATTTTCAGTTCTAAAACATCTTCAATTAATTAATTACCTGGCAAATAAATGAACATGTTCTCACTTTGTAGTAGATTGACATGTATCTTGGCTTCATTATGAGAGATGTCAGTTGAAGACAGGAGAATTTTCAAACTTCTTAAATGAGGTAAAAGACAAAAGACAGTTGTTCCCAGTCAGTTTTGTCAAGTCCAAAAATGGGAAGGTTGTCAAAGGCAAGCATCCTGGTTGACCACTGAAGATCTCAAAGTATAATACAACACTAGAAGTAGGTTAAGGCACAGGGGAGATTGCAGTCATTACATCTTCAATAAATGCTTATGGTTACATTTACGAGTGTACACTTTATTACAATTGAAAGTCTGTTTGGTGATATTTTTCAAGATAATACATTTTATCATAAAGCAGAATTTTGACAAAGATATGCCAACATCGTAGCTTGCAAATAGTCTGGACGTCATTCCATTGAAAAACGGGTTGTGACAAAGAAACTAGTCAATGACAAGGTTAGAAGTTGGGGCCAGATAGTCATAGAATACGGTTTGTCACCGGTTAAATCATGCCGCAAAAAAGAACACTAAAAGGTGGTGACAAAGTATTTCTTAGATATCGTCAATGATTCCATTTTTTCCCCTTAGAATTGAGCAATTCATTTTTTCTGTACTTACACTAAAAAGATTGACAAGTTATTCCTGCCTTTTTAAATTTCATAAAGCCAGAGGGGTAGTTGTGATTTGCTATTTTTCTCAGAAATTAAACAACGTTAATCTTTCAGGACCAGTTATTCCACAATTTTTGCTTGAGGTAGCTTTGCCAGTCCAGTATATAGAGCTGGTGCATGGGCATTATATGCGACAAAACTGTTTGTTGCAGAGATAAAGTATGCAGTGAGATCAGCTAGTAAGAAAAAGGTTGAACTTTAAACACTAGAGTACAGAAGCATGGTGACTAGTCATGTAAATAATGAAAGGACAAAAGGCCCATCTTTAACATGTTTTATTTAGTAGATAGAAAAACATTAAGCTTTGAGAGCAAACTTGCGAACAGAGTAAAGCAGATCTTTTCTCTGCTGTTTCTTGGTGCGGAGACTCTCTTCATGTTTATTGAGGCGGCGACGAAGAGCTCTGGTCTTCTTGGGCCTCAGATCCAGGGGCTTATACTTCTTGCCCTAAAACCAATTAATAAGGCCAAATATAAGAACAGTAACGAACACGTTTCACAATATACATGTATGTGAACCACCAAGACGAAAAGGATGCGACATTAACATCCCAGGCACGTCATATTTTAGAAATAATCCATCCATTTTCTTGGCCGCTAATCCTCACCAGGGTCGCAGGAGTGCTCGAGCCTATTCCAGATATGTTCGGGCAGGAGGCGGGATACACCAATCAGAGGGCGCATAGACACAACAGTAACACCCGAAATCACATCTCGTGGCAATTTAATCTCCAATGAATGCATGTTTTGGGGATGTGGGAGGAAACGGGAGTCCCCAGTGAAAATCCATGCAGGCACAGGGAGAACATGCAAACTCAATATTATCAAGATCACCTTTGGAATTATGACTATCAATTTATGTATGTAAGCATGTAAAAATGTTTCGTCATAGGGCGCATTGTAGATCCAGTGCTGTGAAAAAGGATTGGCCTCTTGCAATTCTATTTTGCTTTTGTTTTCCACTAAGATCACACAAACCAGTGAAATACAACCCAAGTGAAGTAAATTTTTTTTTTTTTTTAAAAAAGGCGATTTAATTTACAATGGGGAAAATAAAAACCAAACTTAAATGTTACCTGGGTCTACGTGCAAAAGTTAGTGGCAGGAAAAAGAAGCCTCATAAAGCACAAAGATAAGGGTGTCCAAACATTTTGCCATGCGGGCCAGATTTGGTAAGGTTAAAGGGGTACTCCGGTCGTTTGGATTAACAATGTATCTGACAGGTCATGTCATATGTACTGTACCTTGTAAATTTAAAATTCATCCGATATCATTTAATGGTGTTTTGAGAATATTTTTTTATCGGTAAATACGAATTTTCATGGGTGCCGCTGTTTTGGTAAGTCAATGACCTACGTGCGGTGACGTGACGTATTACGTGTCCAAACAAAGACTCACTTACGTTGTGACAATTATGGCCAGCGCTGATTTCTTATTTATCCTCATCTGATGAAGAAATAGTATCGATTGATTGGGAAGATGGAGGAATACTTCCATACACATTAGAACCGTAGGCCAACGCGCGGAACACACAATTCATCCATCCTATCAATTTTGGAATGCGTTTAGGCCAGCCAGCGGCTCAATGTTGCACATGCGACCAATGCATAGCCATGGACAGTCCTCGGATGAATTTTTGTTGTCAAGAACTTGAGGAACTGGAAGTTCGATTTTGGTCTCATGTGACCACAAAACTTCCTCCCATGACTCTTCTGTATTATCCAAATGGTCATTGGCAAACATAAGACGGGCCTTGACATGTGCTGGTTTAAGCAGGGGAAACTTGCGTGCCATGCATGATTTCAAACAGTTACGTCTTAGTGTATTACCAACAGTCACCTTGGAATCGGTGGTCCCAGGTCTTTTCAGGTCATTGACCAAGTACTGTTGTGTTTTCCTGGGCTGATTCCTCACCTTTCGAAGGATTATTGACACCCCACGAGGTGATATCTTGCATGGGGCTCCACTCCGATTGAGATTGACCATCACGTTTAGTAGCTTCCATTTTCTAACGATTGCTCCAACAGTGGACCTTTTCTCACCAAGCTGCTTGCCAATTTCTCTGTAGCATTTTCCAGCTGTGTGGAGTTGTACAATTTTGTCTCTGGTGCCTTTGGACAGCTCTTTGCCATGTTACAAGTTTGAGTCTTACTGATTGTATGGGGTGGACAGGTGTATTTATCCAGCTAACAACCTCACACAGGTACATCTGATTCAGGATAATACATGGAGTGGAGATGGGCTTTTAAAGGCGGACTATCAGGTCTTTGAGGGTCAGAATTGTAGCTGACAGGTGTTCAAATACTTATTTCCAGCTGCATCACAAAAAAAAAATAGTTTAAAAAAAATCCATTGTGATTTCTGGATTTTACTTTTTAGATTATCTCTGTCATAGTGGGCATGCACCCACGCTGAAAATTTCAGACCCCTCCATGATTTCTAAGTGGGAGAACTTGCAATGTAGCAGGGTGTTAAAATACTTGTTTTCCTCACTGTATGTGCTTGAATGAGCGGGGCGGAGGGGGAAGAGTGAAGCTCCAGGGAGAAGAGATAGCGAGGGTGGACGACTTCAAATACTTTGTCAACAATACAGAGCAATGAGTGTGGCAAGGAGGTGAAGAAACGGGTCCAAGCAGGGTGGAACAGTTGGCGGAAGGTGTCTGATGTTCTATGTGACAAAAGAGTCTCTGCTAGGATGAAGGGTAAAGTTTATAAAAAAGTGGTGAGGCCGGCCATGATGTACGGATTAGGGACGGTTGCTCTGAAGAAACAACAGGAAGCATAACTGGAGGTAGTAGAAATGAAGATGTTGAGGTTCTCACTTAGTGTAAACAGGGTTGGATAGGATTAGAAATGAGCTCATTAGAGGGACAGCCAAAGTTGGATGACTTGGAGACAAGGTTAGAGAGCAGATTTTGATAGTTTGGACATGTTCAGAAGCGAGAGAGTGAGTATATTGGTAGAAGGGTGACGAGGATGGAGCTGCCAGGCAAAAGAGTGAGAGGAAGACCAAAGAAAAGGTTGATGGATGTTGTGAAAGAGGACATGAGGACAGTGGGTGTTTGAGAGGAGAATGCAGGAGATAGGCTTAGATGGAAAAAGCTGACATGCTGTGGTGACCCTTAAATCCTTAAAAAAAAAAAATAAATAAAATAAAAATTGTGATTTATGGATTTTTCTTTTTAGATTACCTCTCTCACAGTAGACATGCACCTACGATGAAAATTTCAGACCCCTCCATGATTTCTAAGTTGGAAAACTTGCAATATAGCTGGGTGTTCAAATACTGATTTTCTTCACTGTATATATATATATATATTTAAAAAAAATTGGCTGGCTGGGTGTTTGCTTGATGAATGGTGTGTTCCGCGCGTAGGCCCTCCGGATAGTCAGACTCAGTGTAATTCCCGTCCGATGAACCATCTAAAAGTTCTACATTATTTACAGCCACAGGTTCAAGGTTAAAATCTGTATGAAAGTATTCCTCTGTCTTCCCTATCAACCAATCCTGCTATTTCTTCATCAGATGAGGATAAATCCGAGAAATCAGCGCTGGCCATAATTGTGTCACAACGTAAGAGAGCCTTTGTTGGGGCACGTAATATGTCACACCCGTGCATGTAGGTCATTCGCCAAGATGGTGGTGTCCATGAAAATTCGTAATTGCCGATAAAAAGCTTATCAAAACACCATTAAATGATATCGGATAGATCTCAAATTTTCAAGGTACAGTACATATGACATGACCCAGCAGATACATTGTTAATCTAAACGACCGGACTTCCCCTTTAAAATATGCATGGGCCGATCATTTCAGACATTTTTTCACTGAATAACATTACATAAAAAAAAATTACAAATGGCAGACTTGGCACTAGCATACAAACTTTCCTTGAAGTTTTTAAACAAAATGACTCGATTGAAAGACCAAATAAAATCGGGAAAAAGTCTGTCGAAAAACCTCGCTTGGGAAGCAAAGCAAATTTCTATAGCGCATTTAATGTACGAAGTAACTCAATGTGCATGACATGATTAAAAGCATTCAAATAAAAAATTAAGTAAGTTTCTTTTGGCTTGTCCCGTTAGGGGTCGCCACAGCGTGACATCTCAGATCAACGCACATTATTTGTTTGGCACAGTTTTTATACTGGATGCCCTTCCTGACACAACCCCTCTTGGGGAGTTAAAAGCATTCAAATACATTGAAAAAATTTGAAAAAGTAATTAAACTAGCTTGAGTGCAAGAAATATCACCGAAAAGTGGAAGTACTCTAAAATGCATGAGAAAGTTTATCTAATTTGGGGCTGAAGTCACCACTGATAGCAACTAATTAATTTTTTTGTAGTATAATAGCTAAATACTGAATGTTTTGGACTCTGCACTCTATAAGGGAAGGTTAGACATACCTAATATCTTTGAAACACTACATTCACTCTTCAATGCATCCTCACTGTAAACCTTTGAATGAAAAAATATGGCCAGTGCATTTTCAAAACTGATTTTGATAAAAACATTTTTGAATTTATTCACCACAAAGGACTAAAATATCTTGCCCGCACTAATGTGAAGGGTGAAACTGAGATGTTGACTGCACAATGCAGTCGTTCTGGCTCAATGTGGTTATGATTCGCAAGAAGTCACGCAGGTGAGAGCCACTTAGTCTCACTCTCACACGGCTCTGGGTAATGTTCATGACTGTGAACGTCTTTTCAAACAAGTATGTTGAGCCAAGCAAGCTCAGCATTTTCATAGCGACTGTTCCAATCTCTACAAACTTGCCTCCATCCAAATGTAATGTAATGGATCTTTTAACAGAGGCTGCAGTCCAGTGAAAATTTGAACATGGGCCTGACTTTGGGCATGCCTATACTAAGACTTTCCTATTTGTGCTGAAAATTATTCAAAGCAGTCTTCACTAACATCTGGTGGACAACTGAAGCCATAGCAACCTTTAAAGAGCACAATTGACTCCCTGCCCGTGACAGCAATAAAAGCTCAGAAAAGTCTGTATGGTCATTCAAGCATTGGGCCCATTCATACCAAATGATTATATAATTACACTAAAATATGGATATGGAACTTCCTTTAATAACAAACGCCATGAGCCAATTAGAGACACTGACGGACTACACGCCAGGGGTGTTCAATGTGTGACTATATGGCGGTGTGCACAGATGCAGTGGCTTATGACTCTCCCTATGAGTGCTTCTTTTTGTATCTTTTTTTTTTATTTTTTGGGGGCACTTTGCTTACATACACCTCGGGACTACACTGCTACACTCACTAGGAACGTTGGGTCTAAATGCACCCAAAACCCGTTGTCGCCCACATTTTTAAAAAATTTCTAACCCCCACCCCCCGTTTTTTTTTTTAAAGTGATGAGAATTACAAATTTTGGTCCAGAAGAACAAGATAGAGATATGATTTGCTTATGTGGGCCTCATAAAATTATATGACGCCACATCGGCCTCCAAAGCCTTGAGTTTGACACTTGAGATTTGGACCATATGTAGGTGGGATGTAAAGAAAACTGTCTCAGTAACTTGGTATCCAGTTGTGAATGCATCAGCCCAAGACATTCAATAAGTGGAAAGATATGTCCAAATGCTGCTTGTCCTCACCTTGTAGAATTTCCTTAAATTCTCCTTTTGAGTCTGGTTGATGACAGTCAAGACTCTAGCGATAGATTTGCGAACAACACGTCTGCAAAAGCAAACAATGCATTCAAAGACCACAAAATTGGCACATAAACACCACAACTTGATTGAAAATCAAAATTGTTACATTACATTTTCATCAAGATAACTTGTAATGGAAACCAACTTCATTTCCAAAGCACCTTGCCAACATTGGCAGTAGTGTTTAATCTAAGTTTATCAATTTTACACACTCCATGACGAATGTAATTAAGTAAATATTCAACATAGTGCTTTACGTTTAACCAAAATGGCCAGATACTGAACATAACTGCAATTCATTCACACACTACTTACATCTTCGACAGCTTAGACGCAGCTCCGCCAGTTACTTTGGCCACACGGAGCTGTGAAAGCTCATTTTTCAAGTCATCCAGCTGTTTGAGGAGCTCTTCTTTCTTCTTCCCCCGCAAATCTCTTGCCTTGATCTTAGCCTAAACGAAGTAAGATTTTAAAGTGTGTAAAAATGGGTTATTTTGAGTTAACTGTTTTAACACTATGACAAATTTATGAACTCCACAGATCACACTAGCTCTGCGAAAATAAGGATAAGAGAGTAGATGGGTAAGCTAAGTGCACACAGGTGACAACTCAAGCCTCAGTCTTTTGGTAAGCAGTTGTGAATGCATCAGGCAATCCATCAGCTCAACAAATGTCATCTTCGACGGGAGAGCCACGTGAAGGTTGGACTCGCTATAGACGCATTATTCGCCGACAAGACTAGGTCTTTAATATTCAATATTCTTAAAATAAAGTCCTACCTATTTAGGAGCCATGTCTATCATACCTCGAAATTAGCTTTCAAGCTAACCGTGTCGCCATTACACTAGCAAAAATCAACTTAGCTAAGCGGCGCTAGTATAGTTTAAAATAGGATTTTACTCATGGCCCGGTGAAGCCTACTTCACACCACCCAGCAAGATAGGGACCTAAGTTGCTTAGGCAATTATATATGACAACTACTACTACTAAAATAAAGTATGATAACCACATAAAAAGTAGGAATCAGACGACAGCCGAAAAATACCAACCATGTTGCCTGTCGCCACCCTGGTGGAAAGGCCGGACGTACCGCGTGTTAAAGAAAATAGCTTCCGGTGAATGTCTTCTTCGTCGTCTTTCTATGCTCTGTGTCCACATCATGCAAGCAACAGCGCTACTGCGTGAGATTTTCGAAAAATGTTGACTGAGTGCGGTAAAGTTAAAAAAAAGTAACAGTTCAAATTTGCAAATAACCTTCAAATCTAATAAGTCGGCTGTGCTCATGTTATTGACTGGTAGGGCATAAAATAAACATGACAATGCAGCTGACAACATAATACTGTACTTATCAACCTATCGAAAATTATTAGGGTTCATTTTATTCCCAATTATTTTGTCAAATCTAGGAATGGCCTAGCCTTGAATGTGACCTGACTTTCAACAGTCATATCAAATCAATCACAAAAACTGACTTTTACAATCTAAAGAACATATCTAAAGTGAAGGCTTGTGTGTGTCAAGTACACCAGGAAAAGCTCTTATCTCAAGTAGACTTGACTACTGTAATGGTCTTCTGACTGGACTAGCCAAAAAGGGTTAAACAGCTGACTCACAATATAAAAATAAAAATAATGGATTCAGGTTTACCTTGCCTGGAAACTGGTCAATGGGGCCGTCCTCTGGAGCCAGGCCTGGAGGTGGGGCTCGAAAGCGAGACCTGGTGGCCGGGCCAGTACCCATGGGGCTTGGCCGGGCACAGTCCCAAAGGGTAACATTTTCATGGGCTCACCAACTGTGAAAGGGGCCATGGCGGTCGGGTGCAATGTGAGTTGGGTGGTAGCTGAAAGCGGGGACCTTGGTGATCCGATCCCCGGCTATAAAAACTAGCTCTCAGGACACGGAATGTCACCTCTGACAGTGAAGGAGCTTGAGCTGATGCGTGAGGTCAACAGGTTCTGACACGATATAGTCAGACTCACCTATACACACTATTTGGGTACCAGTCCTCTTGAGAGGGGTTAGACTCTGTTCCACACTGGAGTTGCTCACGGTGAGAGGTGCCGAGCAGGTGTGGGTATACTTAATAAGTCAGCTCAGCACCTGTATTTTGGGGTTCACCGGGTGGATGAGACGGAAGCCTCCCTCCACCTTCGGATGGGGGACGGGTCCTGACTGTTGTTTTTGCCTATGTACTAAACAACAGTTCAGAGTCCTGGGAGGGAGTGCTGGAGAGAGCTCCCTCTGGGGACTCCATCATTTTGCTAAGGGACTTCAATGCCCGCGTGGGCAATGACAGTGAGACCAGGAAGGGCATGATTGGGAAGAACACCCCCCACCTCCATCAGAACCCGAGTGGTGTTTTGTTACTGGACTTCTGTGCTCATCACGGATTATCCATAAAAAACATCACGTTTAGGCACAAGGTTGTCCATATGTGCACTTGGCACCTGGACACCCGAGGTCGCAGTACAATGATCGACTATGTGGTCATGTCATCAGACTTGTGGCCGCATGTCTTGGACACTCAGGGGAAGAGAGGCTCAGAGCTGTCAACTAATCACCATCTGGTGGTGAGTTGCCTCCGGCGGTGGGGGAAGATGCCGGTCCGACGTGTCAGGCCCAAACATATTCTGAGGGTCTGCTGGGAACGCCTGGCAGATTCTCCTGTCAAAAAGAATTTCAACTCCCACCTCTGAAAGAAATTTGCTTATGTTCCGGGTAGGCAGGGGACATTGAGTTCGAGTGGACGATGTTCCATGCCTTCATTGCTGAGGCGGCACACCGCAGCTGTGGGCATAAGGTGGTCGGTGCCTATCGTGGCGCCTGTGGCCGTAAGATGCTCAGTGCCTGTCAACCCGAGCACACAGCAGAAAATCCCGGAAGGGTCGTTACGTAACAACGAGACATGGTTGCTGTTCGACACCAATGTGAGAACAATAATTCGAGAGATTAACATGATTCTGAAGGGTCCCATGAAGACGGTGAAGAATACGAGCTCGATAAAGGCATTAAAGGTTCTCAATTTGTCAGGCCCATGGGAGGACAACATGCTTCATGTTGGAAACACTGACTGGTAAGCATTTGTTATAGCCCGGGTGTCATCCCTATAAACATACGATCCACTTCTGCGGCAGAGATGAGCCATCACGGCAACGCGCAGCAGCAGTGACCGCCGAACGCGGCGCCTCAGCCGATGTGGCTGATTTTCTGCGCCGTGGTGGCATATAAGAAGGAGGTGGAGCCGACCCATGCTGCTCTTAGAGGTATGTTCAAAGCCGCCGCAGTACTTCTTGAACACCGCCGAGCCGGGGCGCATTACTACTTACCTGTTATTTGGAACCCCACGAAGCTCTCGTCCTCTGATCCATTTTTCACGACAAACCGGTTGGAAACTTATGAAGGGTAAGTCCATCCTCCCGAGTGTTCAAGCAATATCCAGCAATGCAACGAGCCGGCATTTTGGGTAAAACGAAGGAACAATGAGCTACCTTCCCGGAGGTAAAACTAATGGAAACAAATGAGTCCACTAGGGGGCGCCTCAGTCCTGTACATCACTTCCTGCTTCCTCTCGAAAAAGAATCCCTTGAGAGGATTTTCATGGCGGGAGTTACAAAAACCCGTATACGTCAAAATCATGTTTTGTGGTGAAAAAACATGGGACCATATTGGCTGTGGGTTTTTCCATTAATACTATACCAAAAAATCATTCATTCCATGACACTGGAGCTTTAAGTGTTTTTTTTTTTAAATTTAGCCATAAACTGATAAATAGAAATGGCTTCGCCTTCGCTATCCTGAATGAATATATGAAGTTTTCAGTCTTGTTTTAAAATCATGCAAAGGCTGTGTATTTAGTCTAAGTCGGTATATATTCACAAATGAGGATTTTAATGAACAAAATCTGTTTAAAAAAGTGTCACCTAAATCTGAGAGCAATAGCTGATCATGACTGGCTTCACCATAAATATATTTTCAAGTGGTAAACCAATGCCAAATCTTGGAAGTCCTTCTGAGAGCCATACCCAGGGAGTACCCAGAACCATCCATCCCCATTTTAGTCACAATTTTCCCAAGATCTCATGAGCAAAACTGCTAAACTTGATACTGAAAGCTGTAAACCGGTATCTTGTGGTTTTTCTTTTTTCCGGAAACTCAACACTTAAAATATAAATGGAGTGTATGGTTCTGTGTACTGGACTGACATTTTTGTTGCAGTGAGAGTATATACATGTAACATATATTCTCCAGAAAATGGCAGTGCATGACAGAGCTTTCAGGATATATTGCCAGCTGTCTGAACCCATGAGTACTTGAGGTTGCCTATCGCCAATTCAGGCAACACTATCGGCAGCGACTGGATTTTCCACAACACGAGAAAGAGCTATTTTAAGAATTATTGTTAATATTTCTCCAAATCAGCCCAACTTTTTGCCATTTACAATCAGATTTTTCAAAATAAATGTATTATATAATATAATAATTATATTATTTTTCTTCTTAGTAAAAGCAGAATTTGTCCAACCAATTTTTTGTTCAAACTAAGTCCCATTATGGAAAACCGTCACGAGTATACAGTATTTTCTTATTTTCAGGTTAATGCGACATACTGCCTATAGAGATCATACACTTAAGTCGTAAAATCACGTGATTTTTGTTTGCGTCGCCATATTGCCGATCAAAGAAAGCATTGTTGAGAGTTAATTCCGTGGAGACAAAAATAAAAATGTCTTATAGCACGACACCCAGAGTTTTGTCCAATCCCGTTAATCATTAAGAAGGTGATAATAAATGAAGGTACGTGGAAAAAATAGAGACACTGGGCATAGAGGACTCATATTTAATGCCGAAGTTGATTGTTTTTGGCAATAAAGAAATTTGACTGTTAATTTGCTCTCCCGTCTTGAACAACTGGGTATACACATGTATCCGGTCAGTAAGTCATCGAGATTTACACAAGAGTTTGAATGCGTAAAAAAACTTGCGGGTTTTAATTCATAAATACTTATTGTTTGCGGTAAAAACATCAAACAACATATGCATTTTATGGTACAGTTGAACATATGCGTATTTTCGTCTGGATAAGATAACTTGTGCTCAAAAATTGACGTTCCATACAATTTAAGCTAAGCACCAAGTAGCTAAGTGACATGATAAAATAAGTTCAGCAAAAGTGAAAGAAAAACAAACTTAAGTTCAGAGATAGTGTAAAGAGACTGAGCGAAAGTGACTGAGAAACCACCTCCTCCATGAACATCTTCCATCTGCCTTCTCCACAACTCCAACTCCACTAGTGTCTTCTGTTCCCAAAAGTCGTCTCATCTCCAAAGTAAGTTCACATTATTAAAACCGTTCTTTTCTTTCCATTTTCTTTTATGTTTTTACATGATACACTTTGTTCTTTAAAAACTATAAATTTTTTATTTAAAAATGTAGAAAATGAAAATTGGTTGCCATTTTGGCGGCTAGAATGGATTAATGTCATTTACATTGATTTCAATGGGGAAATCTGCTTTGACACAAGAGCAACTTGAGATAAGACCTCGGGATGAATTGAACTCGTATCTCAAGGTACCACTGTATACATTTATCTTTTTCCCAGTTTTAAATGTTTTTTTTTCGATTGAAATCATATAAAGCACATTGAGTTACCTTGTGTATGAAATGCGTGATAAATTTGCTTTGCTTATCAAGAGCAGCACTGAAAATGGTTAGAAATGACCCCCCCCCCCTTAACAAAACACTTTAGTTTCAAAACAGTAGTAGTAAAAGTAGTGAATTGTTGAAGTTTGGTTTAAAACTCATGGTCACCCATTTTTCAGCCCAGAACTCATAACAGCAGATAAAAGCAATGAAATTCTTGCCATCAGGTTAAATATCAGCACAAATCATCAAAGCAGGCATGTGATTTGACTGAATGAAAAAAAGACTGAAAAATAGCCGGGGGCCTGGGGGCTGCAAGCATGATCAAAGGATGATCACCAATTTTAACATGCAAGTTTTATAAATTGTATTATGAATGAAATATATCTAGTATATCCATAAATAATTGCTATTCTGTTTTTAAAATGTACACAATATGATCGTTCATTATTTCGGTGCATTATCAGTGGGACTTTTGATACAGGGGACCATAATATACTGCTGATTCGGTTGGAAACGTGGGTAGGACTAAATGGAAATGGAAAATGTTTTTTGTAACCATTGGAAGTGCTCAATGTCAACAAATAGCTTTCAATGACCTATGGGCTGCCTCGGGGATCATTCTTGGAACCCTCCTGTTCAGCATGTACAGTGCCTTGTCCCCTCCCCTCATCCCCGTCTACCTCTCTCATTCACACACAAACAGTGCCTTGTGAAAGTATTCGGCTCCTTTGAACTTTTCAATCTTTGACCACATTTCAGGCTTCAAGCATAAAGATTTAACATATTCATTTTTTTTTGTCAAGAATCAACAACAACCGGGACACAATTGTGAAGTGGAACGAAATTTATTGGATATTTTATACTCAAAAAAAAAAAAAAAACTGAAAAGTGGGGCGTGCAATATTATTTGGCCCCTTCACTTTCAGTGCAGCAAACTCACTCCAGAAGTTCAGTGAGGATCTCTGAATGATCCAATTATGATTGATGATAAATAGAATCCACCTGTGTGTAAACAAGTCTCCGTATAAATGCACCTGCTCTGTGATAGTAGAAAGTAGATACTTTTTTGACAAATAAAAAACTGAAAAAAGGGAGGCGCAATATTATTCGGCCACTTTACTACTTTACTTTATGACTGATGATGATAAATAGAATCCACGCGTGCGTAATCAAGTCTCTGTATAAATGGAAGTCTCAGGGATCTGTTTAAAGTGCAGAGAGCATCATGAAGACCAAGGAACACATCAGACAGGTCCAAGATACTGTTGTGGAGAAGTTTAAAGCCAGATTTGTATACAAAAAGATTTCCCAAGCTTTAAACATCTCAAGGAGCAGACTGTGCAAGCAATCATATTGAAATGTAAGGAGTATCAGACCGCTGCAAATCCACCAAGACCTGGGCATCCCTTGAAACTTTCACCTTGAACAAGGAGAAGACTGATCAGAGATGCAGCCAAGAGGCCCATGATCACTCTGGATGAACTGCAGAGATCGACAGCTGAGGTGGGAGAGTCTGTACATAGGACAACAATCAAGCGACTTGCTGTTGTAAATGCAGCAAAAGGTAGTGCTACAAAGTATTAAAGCAGGCTGGCCGAATAATATTGCACGCCACACTTTTCAGGTTTTTATTTATTAAAAAAAATACAAATATCCAATAAATTTTGTTCCATTTCACGATTGTGTCCCACTTGTTGTTGATTCTCTACAAAAAAAAATGTAATCTTGTATCTTTTATGTTTGAAGCCTGCAATGTGGCAAAAGGTTGGAAAGTTCAAGGGGGCCGAACACTTTCACAAGGGACTGCATATGCTAAACTTGAATCAAATTCTTCAGAACTTTAATTTTGACTATCATAGCTATGCAGATGTTACACAGTTATATCAGTGTCTCCAGATGACATAGTCCAGTTGAGGTGCTGTCTAGAGCATAAACGAATGAACCAAAATTGTCTTCAATTAAACTACAACAAAACTGGGATGATTGTTTTTGGTAATAAAAAAAGAGAGGGAATGCTGTTAGTAAACACCTGGAGTCACTCTCTATGAAAAGCAAAGTCTGAAATCAAGGTGTACTGATAGATTCCGAGCTGACTTTCAACTGTCATACCAAATCAATTAATAAAACTACCTTAAACCAATTAAAGAACTTGGGTGAACGCTTGGCATGACTGTCTCTCAAGTGGACTTGACAATTGTAATGGTCTTCTGACTAGACTCCACGAAGAGCATAAAACAGCTGCAGCTCATTCAGAATGCTGCAGCTCGCGTTCTAACCAGAACAAAGAAATTAAAGCAGGGGTGCTCAATGTGTTGATCGTGAGGCAGTTTGGCTCGATCGTAACGGCATGCCGTACAAAAAAAAAAAAAAAAAAGACAGCCGTATTTTTCTGACCTTTAGCTCAAAGCGCATGTGCAAACGACACGTAGTATAGGAAAACACGGTAGTGAGTTCCCCCCTATTTTAAGCCCTCGCTTAAGAAATCTTATTAAACATGATTATGGATGCTCGAGTAAAGAAGAAGACAAAACTATATCACTATCATACAGAATGGGAGGCGGACTTATTTTTCACGATGTCATTTTCAAAGTGAGTTTACCTCATCTGCCATTGTACTATGGCTAGGGAAATGTCGAGCGGCATTTTTGAACGGTTTATGGAAAATACGATGCCAACATTCTGCTGAAAAGCAAGCTGAGAATGAGAAAAGTGAATGAACTAAAATCCCAACTGGCGGTCACACAGCAGTCACTTTTCGCACAATATAGTTCCAACAGCGAAAACCACCACTGTAAAGGAGTACAGTTACACGGCGTGGTGAAACCATGGCTGATGTGTGGAAGGACATCTCAGATTTTGAGTGTTTCTCACTGCAGTTGGACGTGAAAGGCAAAGCCCAGGTGTGCATTTTCAGTCATATGGTGTTTAGTGATCATCACCGTGAACTCGGATAGTTACAAGAATTTTTTATAGTTAATTGTTGTGTTGTGCAAAATCGGTTCATAAGGTTATACAAGGCACACAAACATACATTTACACATAAAGCAGTCACTCCCATTTGAGTAATATACGGGTGTAGTCAGTCATGCCCGCCAATAAAGTTGCGGGTGTGGTTAGGGATGGAATCTCAAAACCTTAAAATAACTTATTGAGTTGTTATACCGAGTATGTCATTGTTACCTAATACCATAATCATAATTTATTGACATTGCACTGAGACAGATATTTTTAAAGAGGTCAATGGACATCCAATTTCAAAATTAAGTATTCATGTAATCAAATTTCATTTTATCATGATGTATTGCTATAATCTAGTGTAATTTCCGGTGGTCTCCATTGTCAACCCATTGATGAAAGCCAGCAGTAGAGGATCTATATCTTCCGAAAGCATGCAAAGGGGAAAAGTTTTCTACTTCAAGATAACGCAGTACCATGGGAGAAAATGACCGTTCGCATTTAGATATATGGACCGACTAGTCTGTTAGAACTTAGATCAAGTCAAAGTAAATCACAATCTCATACTTATTATAGTTAGATACTGAAACATTACCTGTGTTATATCCCAGAAATGTTTTCAGAGTAACTGGATTTCCTTTGACATGGCTCATGATGTTGGTGACTTTCTATGTAAATGCGCTCGCAGTACGTGAAGAAGCTCTGAACATGCTCTTTTGTTATAACTTCCGAACATGCTCAGTACGGTTAACTTACATTTCCTGTTTCCGGGTGAATACTGATTGTTTAGGATCAGGCTTGTTTTCTTAACAAAATTTATGAAATAAACCTGTAAATTAATGTAAAGACCAACGTTGGTCATTATATTTCATCAGTGGTCATTCTTGGTCATTGTAAAAAAAAAAAAAAAAAAAAAAAGAGAGAGGGGTAGGCTGCTTGAAAGGTACATCTTGGGGTAAAAAAAAGTCTGGGCACCGCTGAATTAGAGCACATTACTCTAATTCTTACACTAGCTCCCAGTCAACTTTAGAATAGATTTTAAAGTTCTGCTCCTGGTCTATAAAACACTAAATGGCTCCGGTCCTGAATACATGAAATAAATGCTTATGGAATATAAACCCAATCGGGGTCTGACAGACTCAGGTCAAATAGTGGAGCACAGAGTTCAAAGCAAACATAGTGAAGCAGTGTTTAGCTATTATGCTCTCCACAAATAGAATAAGTTGCCAAACGAAGTGACATCAGCCACGAGTGTGAATGTTTTTTAGGCCAGGTTAAAAAAAATCCTCATGCTTTTTATTTGCAATTTTGTCCTATTTTCTGTTTTCAGTGTTTATAAGCTGTTCATTTTCTTTGTTTTTAAATGCTTTAAATCATGTAAAATACATTGAGCTACCTTGTGTATGAAATGTACTATACAAGTAAACTTGCTTTGCTTGTAAATGTTGCTGAATTTCTGGGCAGGGGTAAAAAGCATTCTTGTGATCCCAAGACGATGCGACTTCCCCATTAAATACCAAGCGCAAATAAATACATAATACAAGCAAAATCCACCCCAAATCTAATGATGCCCTTGGCGGCTGCCCATATCCGAAACGCCCACTGTATTTGATTGATAGCTCAAAGGTCAGGGAAATTGGGATTTCCAGAGCTCTGTGTGACATGCCCGCAATATCCGTAAGATAAACGTGTCTCAATTCTCGACACTTTTCAAATCAGATTTCCAACACCTAAGGCTAAAATGATGATTCATTACAATGAGACTTCGTTGACTGGTAAAAAAAAAACGGGCAGTCCCACTAAGCAAAGCATGTACGTACAGTAGGACTCTCGTGTCAGTGAAAACAAATAGGACAACACGACTTCCAGTGTAATTTTTTGTTTAACAAAGCCATTGGCTTCAACCTTTGTGGTGTCATTTTTAAAACCAACAGATGATTACAAAAACATCCATGCAGCCCTTCTCCTGAAAACATATTATAAAGAACAACAACAGTTCTTGCCCCACAGAGCCAAGTATAGTGTGTTAGCAGGATGGTGCTTTAAGTTTTGAAGCATGATTCCAACTAAATATTTAGAGCTGCACAAGAGGGACTGATTTCTTTCTGATGGTGGTCCTTCTATTTCTGTCTCTTGACAAATGCCTTACTTAGAGTCCATCAGCTCCATTGGGTCGAAGAGCCTGAGACTGAAGGCCGGATAATTCCCTTTAGAGAGGGTTTGGATCCAAACCAGGACATCTGGAAAACAATGTGCAAGTCATTCAATGAGATTTAAAAGTAAGAAAACCAAATGAATACAGAAGAAAGGGAACTGTATCTAGCCTTTCATTTTGTAGTGTACTTATTCAGAATTGTTTTTCTACATGAAAAAGACAACTGCAACATCTCAAAATTCAGAGAGAAGAGAGAGAGAGAGAGAGAGAGAGAGAGAAGTAATGTGGATACAGAAATTATTTACTGTAGACCCTCTTAAATTGTTATATTGCAGCCATTTGGTAAAATCATTTAAGTTAATTTCCCCCTTTATTAATGTACACACACCACCTGATGACAAACAATTGTTGATGTTTTTCCAGATTTATAAAAAAAAAAAAACCACATACCCACTATTCAGACCCTTTGGCTCAGTATTTAATAGGAACACACTTTTTAACTAATACAGCCATGTATGGATTTGGGGATCTCTGCCATTCCTCCTTTCAGATCCTCTCCATTTCTGTCAGGTTCGATGGTAAACGGTGACAGCCATTTCCAGGTCTTTCCAGAGATGCTCAATTTGGTTAAAGTCAGGGCTCTGGCTGGGCCATTCAAGAACAGTCACGGAATAGTTCTGAATCCACTCCTTTGTTATTTTAGCTGTATGCTTAGGGTCATTGTGTATTTGGTAGGTGAACCCTGGCCGTGTCTGAGGCGCTGAGCACTCTGGAGAAGGTTTTCATCCAAGATGTTCCAGTATTCCTCTAGTAACCCCAACTCCTGACTGCATCTATGGAGCCAAGTCACAGTGATCTTTGGGTTCTTCTTTTCCTCTCTCACAAAGGCTTTTCTCTGGCGATTGGTCAGTTTGGCCAGACAGCCAGCTGTAGGAAGGTTTCTGGTTGTCCCATGCGGCTTCCAGTTAAGGATTACGGAAGACACTGTGCTCTGATGGACCTTAAGTGCAGGAGTGTAACCTTGGCCAGATCTGTGCCTTACCACAATTCTGTCTCTGAGCTCTTCAGGCAATTCCTTGGACCTCCTGATTCTTATTTACTATGACATGGACTGTGAGCTGTAAGGTGTTATAATGTCACGAATGTGGCTTTCCTTTTCTTTTTTAATAAATCTTGAAAAAAAATTCAAGAATTTTTTTTCAAAATGGGATGCTGTTCGGCAATTAATGAGGGAAAAACATCATTTAAGCAAATGGCTACTATAAAATATCGGCGTGCTTGAGCGTATCTGAGCTATCTTCGGGGGAGAGGTAAGTTACACCCTGAACTATTTGAAAAATTCAATACCCACTATACATCTCAATAAATTCAAATAAAATTAAAAACATGTACTTCATTACTCAAAATATATTGATTCAATCAACAGGGCTTGAGGGTTAGGATTTCCTGGTCCCTAACCGTGCTTGACGGTGCTATGTTCATCTGTTCAAAATATACGCGGGTATACACATGTAAAGTTCCAGGCACCACACCACTCAGCAAGGAAACAGGCGCTGTGTCCCAGAGATGAACATTTTGGAGGTGTTTATCTCACTGAATGGTGGAAAGGGATTCTGTGAGGCCAGTAAATGACCCTTCAAGCCCGGATCTGACCATCGACCTAAGGATCTTTTCCTTTACTTTTTCTTCAGCGTGTTCTGGGAGCACATTCCTGTTACTTCGCAACTCCACACAATAAGTCCCAGGCGCAAGGATGGATCAAGACTGTTTTTTAATGGCAGGTGTTTATCTCGTTGGATAGCAGAAGGGCATTCTGTGAGGCCAATAAAGTGAAAAGGGAATACCCTTTTAAACATGTCAGAACGCAACTCAGCAGGAATCTGTTGTCTTTCTTCAGTGTGCGCTTGGAGTACGTTCCTGTCACTTCCTGTCTCTCTTAAAAGGGTGGTACATTTAAGTAACTACGCCAAGGGAACTGGCCAAAACACACTTCAAACACTATTTACGTAAGTTTAGTGCTGCAAAGCATGCTGGGAGTGCCTCAATCCTCCCAGTGAAGCAACAATACACTAACTTAAAACATATTGTAGCATAGATATACGCCATTTAAAAAGGCAGCGGGAGCAAAACTGAGTTCGGTTGTACAATCAGTATATGAGTTAGGACTTAAATCAGTTTCGACACACCAGTAGTAATTCACATTGGTCATAAATCGGAGCAGAAACAAAATATCCGAAATGAGGGATATACTCTATACTGCAGTTTCACGATGACAAACCAATGTTAATATTTGGTACAGTAGCCGTTTTTTGCAATTACAGAGGTCAAACGTTTCCTGTAGTTGTTCACCAGGTGTACACACACTGCAGGAGGGATTTTGGCCAACTACTCCACACAGATCTTCTCTACATCAGACAGGTTTCTGGGCTGTCACTGACAAACACTGACTTTCAGCTCCCTCCAAAGAGTTCCTATTGGGTTTAGGTCTGGAGACTGGCTCGGCCACACCGGAACCTTGATATGGTTCTTACGGAGCCACCCTTTGGTTTTTCTGGCTATGTGTGTATTGTCATGTTGAAAGACCCAGCCATGATCCATCTTCAATGCTCTGACTGAGGGAAAGAGGTTATTCCCCAAAATCTCACAATACATGGGTGCAGTCATCCTCTCCTTAATACAGTGCAGTCGTCCTGTGCCATGTGCAGAAAAACACTCCCAAAGCATGATTTCAAACCATAACGTCTTAGTGTATTACCAACAGTCACCTTGGAAATGGTGGTCCCAGCTCTTATGAAGTCATTGACCAAGTCCTGTCATGTAGTCCAGGGCTGATTCCTCACCTTTCTCACAGAGACCCCACGATATGATATCTTGCATGGGCCTCCACTCCAATTGAGATTGACCGTCATGTTTAGCTTCTTACATATTCTAATGATTGCTCCAACCGTGGCCCTTTTTTCACCAAGCTGCTTGGGAATTTCTCCGTTGCCCTTTCCAGCCATGTGGAGTTGTACAATTTTGTCTCTGGTGTCTTTGGCCAGCTCTTTGGTCTTGGCCATGTTACAAGTTTGAGTCTTACTGATTGTATGGGGTGGACAGGTGTCTTTATGCAGCTAACGACCTCACACAGGTGCACCTGTTTCAGCATAATACATGGAGTGGAGGTGGACTTTTAAAGGCTGACTAACAGGTCTTTAAGGGTCAGAATTCTACCTGATAGACAGGTGTTTAAATACTTATTTGGAGCTGTATCACACAAACAAATTGTTAAAAAAAAAAAAAACATACATTGTGATTTCTTGACTTTTCTTTTTAGATTATCTCTCTCAGAGTGGACATGCATCTGCCATGAAAATTTCAGACCCCTCCATGAATTCTAAGTCGGAGAACTTGCGATATAGCAGGGTGTTCAAATACTTATTTTCTTCACTGTACATATGTGAGTGTGTATGTGTGTAACATACTATTGTGTTTGTGGATGTTATACCCTGTGGAGTTTTGTTAAACGTTTTGGTGATTTTTCAAACAGACATTTAGGAATTGAATTCAGAAACAGAAACGAACAAGTCACACAAAAATAAAATTTGTTAAAAATGTGCAAGTTCATTTTGAAAGTGTAAAAGGATACAGCGTCTGGAACAAGTATTTAACACTTCACATTTTTTTAAATTGCTAAATACATTTCCGAAGTGGCAATTAACGTGATTTTTTTTTTTTTTTATCAGATGCTGGGATCATTCCAAGGAATACATACATACAAAAATGTACCAGAAATTACATGAGAAATTAAGTGTGTTGTCATGCGAAATGACGGGAAAAAAGCATAGTAAGACGACACCTAAAATTGATCAAAGAGCAATCCAGCTCGATGCCAGTTCAAGTGGATATCAGCTGTTCAGTCCTAATTGATCACCTACAAAAAGGTCTCATTACCAATATGAGAGTCAAGGCACACCTCATGACAGATAAGAGCAAAACGCTTTCTCAAGACCATCACAAAATAAATGTTACAAAACATAATAATGGCATTGGTAACAGGAACATATCTAAGTTTCAGAATGTTCATGTGAGCAGCGTTGGGCCCATAATACATAAGTGGAAACCCAATCATACCACCACAGAGCTTGTTGCAAGATTTCTAACAGAGGAGTGCAAAGAAAACTAAGGGTTGTCTAAGAGCCAAGGATCACCAGTGGATTTCTTTATAAAAAACTAAATAGAAGGTACTGTTGTCACAAGGAAAATGGTCAGTAATGTACTCCGTTGACATGGCCTGTATGGACGCTCACCATGCAATAACCCTCCCAGGGGGACGACCAAGGACATGCTGGGGAGACTATGTCTCCTGGCTGGCCTGGGAATGCCTGAGGATCCCTCTGGAAGAGCTGGATAAAGTGGCTGGAGAAAGGGAAGTCTGGGCATCCCTGCTAAAGCCACTGTCCCCACGACCCAATCCAGAAACGTGGTAGAAGATGGATGGATGGATGGATGGATGGATGGATGGATGGATGGATGGATGGATGGATGGATGGATTGAAACTCAAGGTCCATAAAAGAAGCCCACAGAACCTTTAAGACTTGAAAACTGCTTGTGTGAAGGAATGAGGCAAAATTACACAAGAGTGATGCATGACACTAGTTTCTCCATAACGGAGGCATCCTGAACCTGTCATTGCATACAAAGGCTTTTGTATCAAGTATTGAATAAATACTGGTTAGCATGTTCAACACTTTTTACCTGTGAGTTTTCACATTAATACACAACTTAATTTCTGATCTTACTTGTCCACTTTGCTTATATGTATGAATACTTGGGTTGGTCCCAACATTTGGTGAAATTTTCATTTAAATAGTAGTTTTGGAAAACTATTTAGTGAGAAAAATGGTGATGTGTAAAATATTTATTTCAGTTGCTTTACGTATAAAATAACAATGCAGCTGAAGTAATTAAATGCTTATCATATGACAAACAGTAACTACAGTCCATTAGTTTCCCCATGATCAAAATGTACAGAAATGTAAGTACATTTTTAATTAACACTGACTTTATACTCAAGGGTTTGCTTTAACATGTCCTCTTCCTCATGAGTGAAGTTCAGCAGCACAGACACAGCTCGTATTAGCTGATATGCCTAAAAACGAAACAACAGTTTCTGAAATCCATATTTCATTGTCTAATTTGACAATTTAAAACACGTATTGGTGACTTACCTCAGTCTCCCTGGATGACATGAATTTGAGAACAACATGCTTCAAGTATTCAAAGTTAATTTCTCTTGAGTCGTCGAGGTCTGAAGTATTGGTCACTGTGGTGTTTTTAGTGGAAAGACTTGGACTAGACATATCTGGCAACTCTGCACAAACCATTTCTTGTTTTACTACTACACTTTCTGTGAGTTTTTCCTTTGCATCTTCTTCTGGCTCAGGCTTCAACTTCTAAAGTGCATAAAGAGAGAAAAAATATCTAAATCTGTAAAAACAAATCATTGAAGCACAGACAATGGAAAAGTGGTTTACTTTCCTCCAGAGCTCTGCTATCATTATTTTCTTCTGAAATTCTACAGTAACCCACAGTGTTAAACAAATCAACAGCAATAATCATGCATCACAATCTAGCTGAACATGACCAAAACCTAAAGGTACTAAGAAATTGAATGTATGTGGTAATAGAAGACCTTCTTTCTTGAAGTAAACTTGTATTCATTATTTTAGCATGCTGAGATGGCACAAAAGTTAAATGTGATAGGCCACCAATATTATAGATTGTTAAAGGGCTTATCACACTGGAGCAGACATCACTGCAACTGCACAGGCTTATCAGTCATGGCGACTCTAGCGTCCTATCAGACCAAAATATTGACTGTGTTACTTCCAGGAACATGTTTCAGAGATCTCTCCAGACAAGGTGACGACCGATTCACCCAGAGGTTGCTGATTTACATTGGGGCAAAAAGGTATTCAGTGATCCAACAATTCAGCAAATTCACCTACATAAAAACACGAGGGAGGCATCTAATATTCAGAGGTATACATAACCTATAAGAGACAAAATTTGAAAAAAAAATCTAGAAAATCATCTAATTAAAAAAAAAAAAACCATGAGTAAAAGTATGGTGGAAAATAAGTATTGGCCACCTACAAACAAGCAATATTTCAAGCTCTCACAGATCCGTAACTACTTTAAGTGCCTTCTCAGTCCTCCACCCGTTCCCTATATTTATGGTACTGTTTGAACCCGGAATAAAAACACGTGTCCGCAACCTCAATTTTGTAGTTTTTGTTTTATTGTCATTCCATATAAACAATGAAATTTAACATGGCCCCCTCCACATAAAAACAACATATAATCCATGCACATCATCAGCAAACATTGCAAACAAAATATGACATTTCAGACATCCAACACTCACATTTCAAACTCCAGTATGGCCAAGACCAAAAAGTTGTCAAAGGACACCAGAGACAAAATTGTACACCTGCACCAGACAAGTTAGACTGAATTTGCAATAGGTACGGTTGGTGTGAAGAAATTAACCATGCAGGCACTTAGCTTGCTATTCATCAAGCTTCTATTCTCTTCTTCTCAAGTTTGTTGCCTCTTTGGAAGCCATATTATATTAAAAGTAAGTGAATATAGCTCACGCAAGCCTTCAACAAATGCCCTCTTCTGTGCTGACCATCGGTGACCACCAACAGCCCTTGTTCCCCATTTTGTCCTCATAAAACAGTTAGCACAACCCACTCTTCTTCGGTATATCCGGTCATGTTTGTGTTGACCAAATAAAGCTCAGTGATTGTAAAAAAAATGGGATGCGGTTGTATTGGAATACAAGCTCTTATTGCAGTAGTCTGAGATAGTGAAAGACCAAATTTGTCTTGTCTGATCCGGGAATTAAGTGATATATGTTTCATACGTTGTCTGTCCACACCGACATTTTTTTCAGATATTTACCGTGCTATGTCAAAAGACGCAACAAGGCTAAAATAAACTATCTTTTAGATTCAGAGATATTGGGCACGATGGCGACGGGGAGCAAATGTCTTTTGAGGAGCTGATCAATGCAGCAAATTATGAGAAAGCTGATCATCATAAAATCCTAAATAATGGCTGATACCAATAATGCTGATCAGATCGGTGTAAAATCTAGTCCAGACATGTCTGACATTTACTCAGGTGGTTTTGCATGATCCAGAAGAGGATTGAGGGAATGTCATATCATCAGATGAAAGCAAAATACAACTTTTTGGTAAACACACAACTTGTTTTTAAGAGGAGACAAAATGCTGAATTACATCCAAAGAATACCACACCTACTGTGAAGCAAGGGGGTTCCAACGTCATGCTTTCAGCAGCAAGGGCATTGAAGGGGAAATGTGGCTGGGTCTTTCAGCACGACAATGATCTAAAACACACCACCCAGGCATCAAAGGAATGGCCTCGAAAGAAAAAAGTTTAAGGTCTTGGAGTGGGCTAGCCAGTTTCCAGATCTCAACCACATAGAAAATCAATGGAGGGAGTTTTAAGTCTGTGTTTCCCACCAAAAGCCCCAAAACATCACTGCTCTAGAGAAACTCTGCATGGAGGAATGGGCCAAAATGCCAGCAAAAGTGTGTGAAAACCCCGTGAAGACTTACAGAACTTTTGTTTTTGACCAAATACTAATTTTCCACCATGCTAATAAATTAATTTAAAATCAGAGTGCCTTTCAGGATTTTTTTCCTTTTTGTCTTTCTTTGGTGAGCAATACCTTTGATAAAAATCCCAAGCCTCTCATCTTTTTAAGTGGGAGAAATTGCACAATTGGTGGCTGACTAAATACTCTTGAGCCCTACTGTAGGCCCATATACAGTATCTATAGTCTTTAAATAAACATGTAATATGTTTTAAAAAAACAAAAAGTTAATAGTTACCTACTGACAGATTGTGAGACAGAGTGTAGGTTTCCACATGTAGTTTATTAATACAGAAACATTAATAATTAATAACAGCACGCAATTCAGACGAAAACATTTATAGGGCTGGGCAATTCGTCAAATTTGAATCCTGATTTCAATTTTGGCTTCTCACAACCATGAAAAAATTATTTCCACCTGTCCGTATTCTGTACCGTTTATCTTTACGAGGGCTGTGTGAAAGTGAAACTGCAACTGTCGTTAGCTGACCATTGCCTATTTGAGAGTTTTAACTCTTATGTGGGCAACGTGTTCTTACGTTTCGCCAGAGGGCGGATGCGAAAATGGTACTTTTTTTTAATGAGGAAACATCCATGAAAACCAAAATATCGGGTGATTGTTCAGATATTTTCAGGGGGTGGAATAGATATACCTAGAGAAGTCCCCTTCCATTTTTGATTACCTGTAGTTTTCGGACATTAAACAATGGTAAGATTTGTCTTTATAGTGAGTCACCAAAATGAAATCCATTCATCAATTTTCCAAGCCCCTTATCGTCACAAAGGTTGCGGGAGTGTTGGAACATACTGTAATTTCTCAAATGTAATGCGTCCTGATGTATAATGCACACCCCCAAAGTTTACCCCTCCAAAAAAATAAAAAAGATGACTTACTTCTCAAAGGCCTACTGAGGACTACTGCAGAGGACGTAAATTCTGGAATAAAAAATCCACCGTATTGAAGTGTATGTGGATGTTAATGGACAGTCGGTTGATGAAACTACTCTACCAATGTCTCAAAATGGTGAGCAGAAATGTGCGAACACAGTCATCTACCTCAACAACGAGGATCAATGTGGACTGTGGAAATAAGAATGGATCCTCTAGCAGTTCTCCGTGGAATTTAATGGGCGCAAAGCCCAAAGACATGGGACATCTAAAAGTGAAGACAACAACAGCAGCAGATTACAAGGAATCCGGCTGGCCTGCCTCAACTTTGAATCAGCGGCCATGGACACCAGTTCCAGCGAAGTAAAAAAAAAAAAAAAAAAAAAAAAAAGAATGTGACTTACAAATACATTTGAACCTCTTTTGCAAGACTCTTCCCAAGAATCCTCATCCCCAACATGACCAAAAGGTTTGAAATGGAATCATACAAGAAAAAATTGGGACCCCAAATGTTAATAGTTGTTGAGGGAGCTGTCAAGCATGTGAAACGCATGTGCTATGAGAACACCACCAAAGTACCGTGTTTTACTCATGACATGTTGTCAGATCTCTCACAAAAAATCCAGGAGATCACTGATCAGCACCAAACTCTAAAAGTTGTCATGTTCTACTTCCTGTTGTTTCTTCAGAGCCAGCATCTCTAATCTGTACATCATGGCCGGCCTCACTACTGTTTTATAAACTTTTCCCTTCATCCTAGCGGATACTCCTCTGTCACATACAACACCAGACACCTTCCGTCAACTATTCCACTCCGCTTGGACCCGTTTCTTCACTTCCTTACCACACTCACCATTGCTCTGTATTATTGATCCCAAGTTTTTGAAGTTGTCCACCCTATCCCTCTCTTCTCCCTGGAGCCTCACTCTTCCCCCTCCACCCTTCTCATTCACGCAACGTATATTCTGTTTTACTTCAGCTAATCTTCATTCCTTCCTTTCCAGTGCATACCTCCATCTTTCAAATTGTTTCCCCACCTGCTCCCTGTTTTCACTGCAGATAACAATGTCATCTGCTAACATCATGGTCCAAGGGTATTCCAGTCTAACCTCATCTGTCAGTCTATCCATTACCACAGCAAACAGGAAGGGGCTCAGAGCTGATCCCTGATGCAGTCTCACCTCCACCTTAAATTTTTCTGTCACACCTACGGCACACCTCACCACTGTTCTGCAGTCCTCATACATGTCCTGTACTATTCTAACATTTTTCTCCACCACACCGGACTTACACATGCAGTACCACAGTTCCTCTCTTGGTACTCTGTCACAAGCTTCCTCTATATCCACAAAGACACAATGTAGCTCCTTCTGACCTTCTCTGTACTTTTCCACTCGCATCCTCAAGGCAAATAATGCATCTGTGATACTCTTTATAGGCATACTGTTGCTTGGAAATAATTACTTTTCCCCTGAGTCTTGCCTCCACTACTCTTTTCCATAACTTCATTGTGTGGCTCATCCACTTTATTCCTCTATAGTTCCCACAGCTCTGCAAATCACTTTTGTTCTTGAAAATGGGAACAAGCACACTTTTTCTCCATTCTTCAGTTATCTTATCGCCCGCTAGTATTCTGTTGAATAAGTTGGTCAAAAACTCCACAGCCACCTCTCCAAAATGTTTCCATACCTCCACTTGCCTCTTCTACTCTTCCTTCTCTCTCATTTTCTTCATTTATCAATTTCTCAAAGTATTCTTTCCATCTATTTAGCACACTACTGCCACCAATCAACACATTTCCATCTCTATCCTTAATCACCCTTACCTGCTGCACATCCTTCCCATCTCTATCCCTCTGTCTGGCCAACCTGTAGAGATCCTTTTCTCCTTTTGTGTCAAACCTGATGTACATGTTATCACATTCTTCTTGTTCAGCCTTCACCACCTCTACCTTTGCTTTCACATCTCAATGTATTCCTTTCGCATCTACTCAGTCCTCTCAATGACTCTCACTTCTACACTAACCTCTTTCCCTGTAGGACTTCCTGTATTTTGGGGTTTCACCACCAACTCCCCTTTCCTACCAACAGACACCACACCAATTACTCTGCTGCCTCTCTCTCTAACCACCTCGGGTGTAGTAGTCCAGTCTTCTGGGAGCTACTCCTGTCTACCGAGAGCCACTTTCACCTCTTTCGGAAAGGTCACCCAACATTTTTCCTTTCTCAGTTTCCACCACATGGTTCTCTCCTCCTACCTTTGTCTTCCTAATCTTCCTCCTCTTCACCAGAGTCATTATACACACCACCATCCTCTGCTGTCGAGCTGCACTCCCTACTACTACCTTACTGTCAGTAACCTCTTTCAGATTACAGTAATCCCTCGCTACTTTGCACTTCACATATTGCGGATTCACTGTATCGTACGGCACAGTACGTACTATATTATGTGAGGTGCATTGATACAACGCGAATTGATGCAAGGCACGTTGCCAGCGCAACATCAGGAACAATGAAGAAAAAAAATAATGTGATTGGTTCCTGACGCTACATCGACCAATGAGAGCATGACTGGATTTATCCCGTGAGATGATTGGTCCAACTTCACGGTTTTTCACATTTCGTGGGGGATTCTGGTCCCCAATAACCATGAAAAATTAGGGATTACTGTACATCGTCTGCACAAAATGTAATTCACCTGTCTGCTTCTATCTTTGCTCTTGTGGGTCATCCTATGCTCCTACCTCTTATGGTAAAAAAAAGTCTTCACCATGGCCATTTCCATCCTTTTTCCAAAGTCCACCACCACCTGTCCCTCAAAGTTTCTTTTCTGGATGCCAGCTCTTCCCTTAAAGTAATCCTTCCTCCATTTCTCTTCCCATATACTCGATGGTAAAATAATTTAAATCCTGCCCCGAAACATTTAGCCTCACTACCTTTCCACCTGCTCTCTCGGTGAACAATATATTACGCTTTCTCCTCATCATAATGTCAACCAACTCCTGGGCTTTTCCTCTCAAAGTCCCAATATTCAATGTCCCTAAACTCAGTCGTATGCTCCTGCATTCCTCTTCTTTTTCTGCCGATGAATCAGGTTTCCTCTTTTTATTTGTCATTGACTTCTTTGTCTTCGACCCACAGTAACTGAATTTCCATCGACGCCCTGCAGGTTCATGGTGCCAGGGGCGGATGTTGTTAACCCGGACCACTACTGATCCGGTTCAGGATTTTAGATGAACACTCATATTTGTTTTGCAAAGTTTTAAGTCCCTTCCTGACTTTACTCTCTGCATTTATCTGGACTTGGGACTGCCCTACAGATTGCACTGGCTCGCGCCCCCATAGGGCTGGATTCAAAAGAGGCTATCTTTAAACAGTTCAAAAGAATTGTATATACCATACTTAACCACTGGATTCATAATTGACCATTTCAGTCTTTGTGAAAAAGCACATTTATCTTACCAGTTCTTTCTGCAAGGTCCTTTTTAGTTCTGCCATTCGCTGCTGCAATTGTTTGATCGTCTGAAATTCATCAAAACATCTATTAATATGGTGTCAAAGTGTCTCCGTTCATAATATAGTTGTATGTTATTTTCATTAGTGTTTTGCTAAAGATAATGCACTTGACAAATCCCAAGTCACTTTTCTGAAGTACCACAGAGCATGTGGTCCCTTCTGAAACTTTGAGTGAAGGTGACACAATGAGAAAAGTGTAAATGCAGAATCTTACCCTGTTCTTGTCACTGAGCTGCTGCTCAAGCTCTTCAATCTTCTGAACGTCATGTAGATCATCTACTGTCACACTGCCATTGTGGTCCTCCTCGCAAACAGCTGGGCTGTGAAGCTGCTCTGTCAGGGTCTCTATCTCTACTTCTAAATATGAAATCTATAAACACACGATGCATACACACACTCATCTGGGAAACTGTAGGCATCTCTGATTTTTAGTCGTTGGGAGTTTCAGGGAGGTTTAATATATGCAGGAATGTGAAGTATACTGAAAAAAATAGGTAGGAACTAACCCGGGCCTGACAAGTGTCTTGCTGTTGGGTCTGGCAGAGCAGTTCTTCTCTCAGGTGAGCTAGCTGTGAGTCTTTGTCCAGCTCAATTTGCTCCCGTTGGACCCGCAGGTGGTCAAATTCCTCCCGCAGCTGGAGAAGTGATGCCTGTTGAGTCTGCAATTCTGGAACATGTTTTCACATAGTGTATTCCCTTGAAAGACCAAATGTATCATAGCAGCAGTGAACATTATAAAATGACAAAAAAATCAATTGCTGTATGCAACCATTTCATGAATTGAAGAAACAAGTTAAAGACAATTATTAAGAAGGACAGAATATAATTATTAATAATGCAGTCTTCACTTAATATCATCATCTGAGATTGTAGGCACTGTGAGGCCAAAGCGTAGAGTAGTAGTAGTCTGGAGTCTTTGAGACGGGCGCTCCTATTTCGGGTTTGAGGTCACCAAGGTGGTTCAAAGGCTCCTCGGTGACAGAGCCCTGGGGGTAAATAAGATTCACCCAGATTTGCTAAAGGCTCTGGATGTTGTGGGGCCGTCCTGGTTGACACGCTGAGGTCCCATCACATGGACATCAGGAACAATGCCTCTGGATTGGAAGGCTGTGGTGCTATATCTTTTTTTTAAGAAAGGGGGACCAGAGGGTGTGTTAGAACTGCAGGGGGCGCACAATCCTCAGCCTCGCTGGTAAAGTAAATTCAGGATTGCTCGAGAGGTGGGTCTGTCGGGATGGTGAATCTCAGATTCATTAGGAGGTTTTCGGTCTTCCCAACGGCGGACGAGCTCTACACCCTTGGCAGGGGGCTCGACAGTGCACGGTAGTTTGCCCAACCAGTCTACATCTCTTTTGTGGACTTGGAGAAGGCCTTCGGAGTGCACTCTCCGGATCAGAGATGAGATCCCGCCTCAAGTAGAAGAGTTCTTGTTCATCAGTGAGGGTAGAATGGAATGAGAGATTGACAGGTGGATCAGTGCAATGTCTGCAGTGATGCAGGCTTTGTATCGGTCTGATGTGGTGAAGAAGGAGCTAAGCCGAAAGGCGAAAGTCTCAATTTAGCGGTGATCTATGTTCCTACCCTAACCTATGGTCACGGGCTGTGCGTCAATACCAGAAGAACAAGAACCCAGATACAAGCGACCAAAATGAGTTTCATCAGCATGATGTCAGTCTGGGCTTCCCCAAAGAGACAGGGCGAGAACCTTGATCATTTGGAAAGGGCTTCAGAGTAGAGCCGCAGCTCCTCCGCATTGAGAGGAGCCAGATGAGATTGCTTGGGCATCTGATTGGGATGCCTCCTGGACGCCTCCCTGAAGAGGTGTTCCTCGCACGTTCCACCGGGGGGAGATCTAGGACACTATGGAGAGAGGTCTCTTGGCTGGTGTGAGAACGCCCTGGAATCCCCTCGGAAGAGCTAGAGAAGGTTGCTGGGGAGAGGGAAGTCTAGGCTTCCATGCTAAAGCTACTGCCCCATGGCCCAAGCTCGGGTAACCAGGATAAAATGAATGGATGGATGGGGACTGACATAAAACAACTCTTTAAAAGCTATTTACAACAATGCTAGGCATGCTGGGAAATTGCCCACCATTGTGTGGTGACATTGTTAAAACACGGCGGCATGCTATCAGAGAATTTGCCATTATTTTATCCATATTTTACAGCCTTTTTATCAATTTCTCTGTGGTCTGTCAAATTAAAATCAAATTCAATTTTCAATTAACAGCGATAAAACTACAGAAAAATAGCACACCATCAGATTTTACTTATACTTATATATATATTATACTTATATTTTACTTACTTACTTACTTTAAATATACAGTCATAAAACAAGATAATAATTCAACAGTTTTCATCACACATTTAGCAACAATTCAATGCAAATTGTGCTTTTGCTGTTATGTGCACGTTGACTGACAACCTATGGGCAGTATACTGACGTGAATCTTCTCTAGACGGTAGTACTATTAGTCCTAGTATTAGTCATTCTTTGCATCAGATAAAGGATTATAAGCATTTACATTGTCAGTCGACCTGTTGCTTTACTTTTTGTGCTCAAATCTATTGCTAAAAGCCTTATTTATAATGCCGCAACGATGTTATTCATTAGCCTGCGCCAAAAGTGTTTCCCGTTACTGTATATGCTCGCGTTAGTCTCGCAACCTTTAAACTTTATAGAAAAAGTTATATGGTTGTTTGAAATTCACGAGTAATTCTGATGATTGTGAAGTGAGTTAACTTTGTTTAGTCATTAAATATGGAAATGGATTGAAACTGTGTGTATGTACCATCACGTAGCCTGTGGATGTCTCTTTCTCTCAAATTTATCTTCTCAGTGACAGTTGACAAATCCTGTTGTGATCTCTGTAGCAATGTTGTCAAGACATCAACCTGAACTCAAGCAGATAATAAAACACTGAATTCCACATTAAAAGAACAGAGTATATAGTATCAGAATCACTTTTATTGGTCAAGTATATTAACAAAACACCAGTAATATGTCTTCATACATAAAAAATATATCTACACACACACATGCACAGGCCGCCCGCACACGCACACACACATACGCACACCCACACGCGCACACACACACACACAACCACACACGCACACACACACCACACACACACACACACACACACATCGTGGTACCTTGAGATACGAGTTTAATTCATCCCATCACCGAAGTCTTATCTCAAAATGCTCCCATGTCAAAGCGGATTTCCCCATTGAAATTAATGTAAATGCCATTAATCCGTTCCAGACCCCAACATGCCAGCCCATTTTTTATTTTCTACATCCTTAGAGGAAGACTCTCCCCAAAAATTCATATGTACAATAAAGCCTCCAATGTGAAGTCATATTACAATTACATATATTTTGGACATTAATTGGAAAAAAATGAAACTAAAGAACATTTCTGATATCCAAGCAAAATCTGGATGTGTGCCAGCTTTCACAGCCAGCCTCGGAAGAAATGTTTTTGACTCCACCCCTGACATCGCCGGTGCTTAGCATTATAGACCATTCGTTCGACCTAAGCCAAGATGCCGACATGTTGTGCACCATACTGCAACAAAGCACAGAAAACGCACCCAAATTTGTCCTTCTTCAACCTCCAGTGGGGTCAACCTGACGGGATAAAGCTGTAGCTGTCACAGTTGAGGCTCGTTCATCAGCCAGGTAAATTTGCCCGCAGCTAACCATTACTGGTTATTAGCCGTTTAGCTATAGCCTCTTGTGCTGATACTGTATAAGCAACAACATACTTCATGAGGCGGCACGGTGGCGCAGCTGAAAAGCGTTAGCCTCACTGTTATGAGGACCCGGGTTCAACCCTGGACCTCCGTGTGTGGAGTTTGCATGTTCTCCCAGTGTCTACGTGTGTGTAATCTGCCTCCTGCCTGTTGACAGAAGGTACAGGCTCCAGCACTCCCACGACTCTTGTGTGGCTAAGAAGATGGATGGATAAATACGTGTAATCACTTTAGCGAAGTCCCAATTTTATTTTATTTTTTCTGCATTTTATATTCCAGATATAAATAAACCATTGGATAGTCCTACGGCATACTCGGAAAATAACCTTGCATTTTTGATAAACTCTGGCTCTTTTTGACTGTTTCTGAAATCTGTTACCCAGGTCTCATTACACAGCACTGATGCATAAACAGTTGCAACTTTTTCGAGATGTTTCGTCCCCACAATGTCTGAAACTTTCTCCCACATTGCCAACGCTTCCTTTGTCTCAAAGGTAGGGATAATCTCCTATTCTGTCTCCTTGTGAAAACTCTCACTCTGCACCACTTATTCTGCTGCATTTGTCGCTCCTTTAATTCCTCCATCGTCAGCTCCTCCTCAGCTCCATAGCATCAAAACAATTTGCACCCCCGTGACTGGCGTTGTCAAATAGATGGATTCCTTCTACTTGAGAATCGTATATATTTAAATACAGTATCTGTAATTATGTGTGTATTCCTTTTAGAGCGGAGAGGGGGGAGGTGTAAAGTAGACTAGGGGAGAGAGTGTGTGGCCGAGCAGCAGCTAGTTGTTAGAGCCTTCAATATGTGCTGCCAAAGGGTTGAATAAAAAGCGACGAAAACCCAGTGGTGACTCCTTTTCCTCATTAGCCTTTACCAAGGGCATTACAATATGGTTAATGTAGAACAAGTCATAACTCTTTGCCAAGTCGGTCACTCGGACACCTGTTTGTGTTGTTCTATTAATTCACATCCATCGACATCATCCTTTCCTTGTCACCGCTTTCCTTATCAATTGCTTTCTTGAACCGCATGGTTGAAAATGTAATAAATGCTTCTTCTTTTCCTTTCGGCTTATCCCGTTAGGGGTCGCCACAGCATGTCCTCTTCTTCCATCTCAGCCTGTCTCCTGCATCCTCCTCTCCTCTTTAGTGCCACCGTCTCCAATCCATACATTATGGCCGGCCTCACCACTGTTTTACAAACTTTCCCTTTCATCCTAGCGGATACTCTTCTGTCACACAGAACACCAACCACTTTCCGCCAACTGTTCCATCCCGCTTGGACTCGTTTCTTCACTTCCTTACCACACTCATCATTGCTCTGTATTGTTGACCCCAAGTATTTGAAGTTGTCAACCTTCGCTATCTCTTCTCCCTGGACCTTCATTCAATCATGGGCAAAGTTTATAAAACAGTGGTGAGGCCGGCCATGATGTACAGATTGGAGACGGTGGCACTAAAGAAACAACAGGAAGCAGAACTGGATGCAGCAGAAATGAAGGTGCTGAAGTTCTTGCTTGGACTCAGTAGGTTGGATAGGATTAGAAATGAGCTCATTAGAGGAACAGCCAAAGTTGCATGTTTTAGAGACAACATTAAGAGACAGCAGACTTCAATGGTTTGGGCATGTTCAGAGACGAGAGAGTGAGTATATTGGAAGAAAGGTCCTGAGGATGTAACTGCCAGGCAAAAGACCGAGAGGTAGACCAAAGAAATGGTTGATGGATGTTGTGAGGCAGGACATGAGGACAGTGGGTGTTAGAGAGGAGGATGCATGAAATAGGCTTTGATGGAAAAAGATGACACGCTGTGGTGACCGCGAACGGGACAAGCCGAAAGGAAAAGAAAAACGTTTCCACAGTTCTAAACATCATTTTTATTCTTGAAAATGGGGACTATCACACTTTTCTTCCATTCTTCTGGTAACTTCTCTCCCTCTAGTATTCTATTGAATAAGTTGGTCAAAAACTCCACAGTCACCTCACTAAATTGCTTCCATGTCATCAGGACCAACTGTCTTTCCATTTTTCCATTCTGTTCAGTGCCTTTCTAACTTCCCCCTTACTATTCATCGCCACGTCCTGGTCATTCATCCTGGCCTCTTCTACTCAACCTTCTCTCCCATTTTCTTCATTCATTAACTTCTAAAAGTACTCTTTCCATCCACTTAGCATACTACTCAGGGTTCGTACACTTCCAGGGAATCAAAATTCCATGAATTTTCCACAACTTTCCAGCTACTCAATACAAAATTCATGACTAATATTAGTTTGACTGGTTGTGGCAGAGAGCAATATTTCAGCTATATGATAGTGTGTTGCCACTTAAATAATGAGTGCCAAAGCTTAACAATGTAACAGGTGGATCATAATCACTGTGAAAGTTATGGTTATTAAAAATATAAACTATAGTTACAAGTGGATATAAGTATTGTTGAGAAGAAGTTCATTGGCTTTGCATGTAATCAGCAGGGACATGGTCATGCTTTTACAAAGCCATTCGCCTTTGAGTTTGCTTATCCAATCACTACAACATGGCAGTAAAGCACGCTCATAAGTGGTTTCTTATTTGCTGTGGTGTAAGGTCAGTTACGAAGCCTTTATGCAAGCAAACCTTGAGCTTCAAACTTGCCTACAACCATAATAGACCAACATGGTGTAAAAGCAACTTTACATGTATTCGTCACCAAATATTATACAGTATAGTGAAGTTGAGTCTGAATTGATTAGAGGGTGATCATGCTTATGGCAGCAAGATAACGCTCGAGAGCAGGATTTTGATTTGATCAGATTTTCATGGTTGCTGTTGGTTTTATGCTGAATTCAAATCTGAAATCCATTATGAAGGAAAATAATGAAAAATAATGCAAAAATAAATAAATATATATAAATAATGAAAATTTAAAAATATGGCAATGTTTGAAAACTGTCAAAATTTTCTGGTCAATATTTTCTCAATGGCACAAGATATTTAAAATTTTCAATTTGGGAATTAAGTACTTGAAGAATCATGTTCTCTGTGGTTTCTGTTCAGATGGAAATGCAGGTTAACAAAGTTCTACTGAACATATTTCAGTCTAATTAAAAGCCTGCACTTTCTTTTCGAAATGATAAAGTCTGTCCCATGGTGGTAATTATTACACATTGTGGTTTATGTTTGTGAAATATCACGTGAATAGGGGGAATGCACCTATGTCATAAAATCACGTCATTTTCATTGACGCCGCCATACTGTTGGTCAAATAAAGCATTGTTGAATGTTAATTCCATTAAGACTAAATGAAAATATGTCTGATAACATGACACCCAGAGTTTTGTCCGATACCATTAAACATTTAGAAGATGATAATAAACAAAGGTACGTGGAAAAATTAAAGACACTTGGCATAAAGGATTCATTTTTAATGCCGAAGTCAATGTTTCCTCCAATTAATTGTTAATTCGCTTCCCTATCTTGGACAGCTGAATATACACGTTATCTGGTGAATAAGTCATTGAGATTCACACAGAAGAGTTTGAAAGCTGTGGGACGACATTAGGGATCTGCGCTGAGCCCCTTTCTGTTTGCGGTAGTATTGGATAGGCTGAAAGATGAGGTTAGACTGGAATACCCTTGGACTATGATGTTCGCATATGATATTGTGATCTGCAGTGAAAGCAGAGATCAGGCGGAGGAACAATTAGAAAGATGAAGGCACGCACTGGAAAGGAGAGGAATGAAGATTAGCCGAAGTAAAATATAATATATGTGCATGAATGTGAGGGGCGGAGGAGGAGGAGTGAAGCTCCGGGAGAAGAGATAGGGAGGGTGGATGACTTCAAATATTTGCGGTCAACAATACAGAGCAATGGAGAGTGTGGTCAAAAAGTGAAGAAACGGGTCCAAGCGGGGTGGAACAGTTGGCGGAAGGTGTCTGGTTTTCTATGTAAAAGAAGAGTCTCCGGTAGGATGAAGGGCAAAGTTTATAAAACAGAGAAGGTGGCACAAAAGAATCAACAAGAAGCAGAACTGGAGGTAACAGAAATGAAGATGCTGAGGTTCTTGCTTGGAGTGAGCAGGTTGGGTAGGATTACAAATTAGCTCATTAGAGGAACAGCCAAAGTTGGATGTTTTGGAGACAAGGTGAGAGAGAGCAGACGTAGATGATTTGGACATGTTTAGAGACAAGAGAGTGAGTATAGTGGTAGAAGGGTGCTGAGGATGGAGCTGCCAGGCAAAAGAGCGAGAGGAAGACAAAGAAAAGGTTGATGGATTTTGTGAGGGAAGACATGAGGACAGTGGGTGTTAGAGAGGAGGATGCACGAGAGAGGCTTAGATGGAAAAAGATGACATGCTATGGCGACCCCTAACGGGACAAGCCGAAAGGAAAAGAAGAAGTTTGAAAGCATATAAAAGTCTAGACACATACAGATACTTCGTTGCTGGATGGGTCATAGATGTCGTGTCCTGTAGAAAAGTCTAGACACATACAAATACTTCGTTGCTGGATGGGTCATAGATGTCGTGTCTTGTAGAATTGAACGAAATAAGTCTCATCTTGTGATGGCAAAGGTAAGTTGCAACTTGCACTACTAGATCTTGTAATCTATGTTTATTTACTGTACCATAGTGTAATCCAATTTAAATAAATCAGGGCATTAAATCTAGCTAGTTAAGTTATTGCCGATATAGAAGGCCTTACGATTTTTTAAAACTCACAACAAATCTAACTGGAGTGTTTGAATCTCAGACTTTATTATGCCTGTAATGGAGTAAAAAGTATTCATAGACTGATGTTGCTGTTTTTGAAATATTATAATGATCCATATCCCGTTTGTTTGTGCATAGCTGCTAATCACATTATACATAATACCCTCAATTTTCATCATCATCACTCGATCTGATACTCTTTTCACCTCCAAGACATTCTTAGCCAGCTCTTCTTTTAAATTAACCCTTACTCCATTTCTCTTCCCGTCTACTCCATGATAAAATAATTTAAACCCTGCATCTAAACTTTTAGCCTTACTCCTTTTTCACTTTCTCTCTTGGATGCACAATATATTAACCTTTCTTCTAATCATCATGTCAACTAACTCCTGAGCTTTTCCTGTCATTGTCCCAACATTCAAAGTCCCTACAAACAGCTTTATGGTCTGTGCATTCCTCTTCTTCTGCCGACCAAGCCACTTTCCTTCTCTTTTTTGCCTTCAACCTACATTATCTGAATTTCTACCTATGCCTTGCAGATGAATATTTCCAGGGGCTGGGGTAGGAAGCCCAGGCCATGATCTAACCGTTATGGAATTCATATGATGAACGCTCATATGTTTGGCACAGTTTCACATCGGTCGCCCTTCCTGACGCAACCTTCTGCATTTATCTAGGCTTGGGACCGGTCGACAGGTAGCACAATATTGTGCTGCCCAAGGGGCCCCCACATAATCAAAAAGAAGAAATCAGCGGTAGGCATAAATGATGTTCCATGTAATCGAGCCTTTGTTGCAGCACGTAACACGTCAAATTTGCGCACCCAGGTCATGGGACTCGCGAAAATGGCAGTGCACCTAAAAATTCGTTATTGTCAATACAAATCTTCTCAAAACACTATTAAATGAGAGTGGATTTAACATCACATTGTCAAAATTGAGTACACATTACATGACCGATTGGATACATTGTTAATGCAAACCAGTGGATTTCCCCTTTAAGGTCAAATGAAAGCAATCTCATAAACACAGTCAGCACATAAGGTACACAAATCATATACTACCTGTGTGAAAATATAATGGATACGGTGATTTAAAGGATATGGGGATGGAAGAGATTCAAACCACAAGGGCTCTCACTCTCGTAGTTGAAGGTTGAGTCCACGTTCAATGTTTTTTTTTTTTAAACAACGAATTGATCACAAACGCGTCTCGTTGTTAGCAAGTTAAGCTAAGGAATACTAGGTCGATAAGCAAGTTTAAAATGACGTTTCCACTCACCCAACTTCTTATGATAACTCACGATCCTCGTTGTATACGATACGTAGGTTTTGCAGAATGTGTAGAAACTAGTGTTTGATGTTTTCCTCCTCAGCAAATATTAGAAAACAGACACGTTTTGCTGTTTGGGATCTAGGCTCGGCTAACTTAGGCCGAGCAGCTTCAATGCGAATGATGCGACTCCAATTTGGGTACTAACATTGCACAGATGGTGATTTTAGTCCACTGAAGTCGTAGCTAAGAGCGTCCCACGTCGAGTATTCACAATATTCGGTCCAAACTCAGAAGGATTTATTTATTGTACGGTATTGTAGGATTTATTGAATTGAATTGAAAATGTAATAAATCCAAAATAACAAAAATGCAAGCACAAATGCTCAGAGATGCTACCGAGCTGAGGTGCACAAACGGAAAGACCGAGTGATGCTCGAAAAACTGAGTGGAACCTGTGCCTTTCATAGCATCTTAACGACCATCTACCGGCAGTCGTTCGTATGTCAAATCCTGGCTTGCAAGACAAAGCAAAAAATTGCCCCAGCAGAAGGTTGCATCTCGGAAAACAAATGTAAAGTTACTCATATGTCAACGTACCACTGTATATATAAAAATATACATGAAATCCGATCAGGAGAACATGATGTAAGATGTGTGTTCTTGCAAAAAGACCTGTGTTTGTAGCTCTTGTCTCTGTTGCCTGCTTTCTTCTAGAGCTTTGGCGATTTCAGTGCAAACTGTCTGCTGGCTGTCCAATTCCACCTGCAACAGAGAGTGGGCATTTTAACATAATCAATTATGACTTCATTCATTTAAAAAAAAAAAAAAAAAAAAACACATGACAATAGGCGCTCCAACCATTAGCAGCTCTGACCTTGCACTTTTTCAGCTCTTCCATTTGCTCTCCCAGTACGGCATTTGCCTGATCTCTTTGCAACTCTAGGTCAGTCTGGAGCAAATAATAATATTGGGAAAGAATTAGATTCTCTCTTATCATAGTTCCATAATGATCCATAAAAACATGACAGCTCCAAGAACATGTGGCTTATATAGAGGAAAGGTGGACGTGACTAAGGTCAGCTTTCAGACGATTCAAGGGGAAAGGGTGGGCCCGGATGAGGGACGCTAAAGGCACGCCCCCCAGCAGGTATATAGAGTGCCTTCTGAAATTATTCGGCCCCCTAGAAATTTTCAAACTTTCGCCACATTCCAGGCTTCAAACAAAGATTATTCTTTTTCTTTTGGCTTGTCCCGTTAGGTGTCACCACAGCGTGTCATCTTTTTCCATCTAAGCCTATCTCGCACATTCTCCTCTCAAACACCCACTGTCCTCATGTCTTCCCTCACAAAATCCATCAACCTTTTCTTTGGTCTTCCTCTCACCCTTTTGCTTGGCAGCTCCATCCTCGTCACCCTTGTACCAATATACTCACTCTCTCGCCTCTGAACATGTCCAAACTATCAAAGTCTGCTCTCTCTCACCTTGTCGCCAAAACATCGAACTCTGGTTGTCCCTCTAATGTGCTCATTTCTAATTCTATCCAACCTGTTTACACCAAGTGAGAACCTCAACATCTTCATTTCTACTACCTCCAGTTCTGCTTCCTGTTGTTTCTTCAGAGCCACCGTCTCTAATCCGTACATCATGGCCGACCTCACCACTGTTTTATAAACTTTGCCCTTTATCCTAACGGAGAATGTTTTGTCACATAGAACACCAGACACCTTCCGCCAACTGTTCCACCCTGCTTGGACCCATTTCTTCACCTCCTTACCACACTCATCATTGCTCTATACTGTTGACCGCAAGTATTTGAAGTCGTCCACCCTCGCTATCTCTTCTCCCTGGAGCTTCACTCTTCCCCCTCCGCCCCTCTCATTCACGCACACACAGTGAAGAAAACAGGTATTTGAACACCCTGCTACATTGCAAGTTCTCCCACTTAGAAATCATGGAGGGGTCTGAAATTTTCAGCGTGGGTGCATGCCCACAATATGGGAGAGATAATCTAAAAAGAAAAATCTAGAAATCACAATGTATGATTTTTTTTAACAATTTATTTGTGTGATACAGCTGCAAATAAGTATTTGAACTGTCTATCAGCTAGAATTCTGACCCTCAAAGACCTGGTAGTCCACCTTTAAAAGTCCACCTCCACTCCATGTATTATCCTAAATCAGATGCACCTGTGTGAGGTCGTGAGCTGCATAAAGACACCTGTCCACCCCATACAATAAGTAAGACTCAAACTTGTAACATGTGCAAGACCAAAGAGCTGTCTAAAGACACCAGACACATAATTGTACAACTCCACATGGCTGGAAAGGGCTATGGAGAAATTTCCAAGCAGCTTGGTGAAAAAAAGGTCCACTATTGGAGCAATCATTAGAAAATGGAAGAAGCTAAAATGACGGTCACTCTCAATCAGAGTGGAGCCACATGCAAGATATCACCTCCTGGGGTCTCAATGATCCTTAGAAAGGTGAAGAATCAGCCCAGGACTACACGACACGACTTGGTCAATGACCTGGAAAGAGCTGGGACCACCGTTTCTAAGACGTCATGGTTTGAAATCATGCATGGCACGGAAGGTTCCCCTGCTTAAACCAGCACATGTCAAGTCCCGTCTTAAATTTGCCAATGACAATTTGGATGATACGGAGGAGTCATGGGACAAAATTTTGTGGTCAGATGAGACCAAAATTGAACTTTTTGGTCATAATTCCACGAACCGTGTTTGGAGGAAAACGAATGATGAGCTCCATCCCAAGAATACCATCCCTTCTGTGAAGCATGTGGGTGGTAGCATCATGTTTTGGGGGTGTTTTTCTGCACAAGGGACAGGACAACCGCACTGTATTAAGGAGTGGATGACTGTGGTCGTGTATTTTGGGGAACAACCTCTTTCCCTCTGTCAGGGCATTGAAGATGGGTTGTGGCTCGGTCTTTCAACATGACAATGACCTAAAGCACATAGCCAGGAAAACCAAGGTTCTGCTGAGGCCTAGCCAGTCTCCAGACCTAAACCCAATAGAAAATTTTTGGAGTGAGCTGAAACTCAGTGTTTCTCAGCAACAGCCCAGAAACTTGTCTGATCTTGAGAAGATGTTTGTGGAGGAGTGGGCCAAAATCCCTCCTGCAGTGTGCGCAAACTTGGTGAACAACGACAACAACTACAGGAAACGTTTGACTCTGTAATTGCAAACAAAGGTTACTCTACCAAATATTAACATTGGCTTTCTCAGGTGTTCAACTACTTATTTGCAGCTGCATCACACAAATTGTTCAAAAAACAAAAAAAATCATACAATGCGATTTCTGGATTTCTCTTTTTAGATTTCTCTCTCTCACAGTGGACACGCACCTATGATGAAAATTTCAAACCCCTCCATCATTTCTAAAGGGGAGAACTTGCAATATAGCAGGATGTTCAAATACTTATTTTCTTCTCCCTGTATATTCTGTTTTACTTCGGCCAATCGTCATTCATCTCCTTTCCGGTGCGTACCTCCATCTTTCAAATTGTCTCTCTGCCTGCTTCCTGCTTTCACTGCAGATCACAATATCATCTGCGAACATCATGGTCCAAGGGGATTCCAGTCTAACCTCGTCTGTCAGTTGATCCATGACTACCGCAAACAGGAAGGGGCTCCGTGCGGATCCCTGATGCAGTCCCACCTCCACCTTAAATTCTTCTGACACACCTACGGCACATCTCACCGCTGTCTGCTGCGCTCATACATTTCCTGTACCATTTTAACATATTTCTCTGACACACCAGACTTGCGCATGCAGTACCACATTTCCTCTCTTGGTACTCTGTCATTCTCTAGGTTTACAAAGACACATCGTAGCTCCTTCTGACCTTCTCTGTACTTTTCCATGAGCATCCTCAAGGTAAATAATGCATCTGTGGAACTCTTTCAAGGCATGAAACTATACTGTTGCTCGCATATACTTAGTTGTCCTGAGTTGAGCCTCCACTACTCTTTCCCAAAGCTTCATTGTGTGGCTCATCATCTTTATTCTGTTGTAATTTCCACAGTTTTGAACATCGCCCTCGTTCTTAAAAAGGGGGACTAGCACACTTTTCCTGCATTCTTCTGGCATCTTCTCTAAGGCTAGTATTCTATTTGGATAACTTGGTCAAAAACTCCACAGCCACCTCACCAAATTGCTTGCATATGTACCTCCACTGGTATGTCATCGGGACCAACTGTCTTTCCATTTTTCATTCTGTACAATGCCTTTCTAACTACTCCCTTACTAATCATTGGTACTTCCCTGTCATTCACGCTTGCCTCTTCTACTCTACCTTTTCTCCCATTTTCTTCATTCATTAACTTCTCAAAGTACTCTTTCCATTGACTGAGCACACTACTGGCACCAGTCAACATAATTCCATCACTATTCTAAATCGCCTTTACTTGCTGCACATCCTTCCCATCTCTACCCCTCTGTCTGGCCAACCTGTAGAGATCCTTTTCACCTTCTTTCGTATCCTACCTGGTGTACATGTCGTCATATGCCTCTTGCTTAGCCTTCGCCACCTCTACCTTTGCCCAACGATGCATCTCAATGTATTTCTTTCCCCTCTCCTCGGTCCTCTCCGTATCCCACTTCATCTTCGCTAATCTCTTTCCTTGGATGACTTCCTGTACTTTGGGATTCCACCATCAATTCTCCTTTTCCCCTTTCCTATCAGAAGACACCCCAAGTACTCTCCTCCCTTCCTCTCTGAATACCTTGGCCGTAGTATTGCAGTCTTCCGGGAGCTCTTCCTATCAATCTAGAGCCTGTCTCACCTCTTTCCGAAAGGCCACACAACATTCTTCCTTTCTCAACTTTCACCACCGGATTCTCTGCTCTACCTTTGTCTTCTTAGTCTTCCCACCCGGTACTACATCTACTCCATGATAAAATAATTTAAACCCTGCATCTAAACTTCTAGCCTTACTCCTTTTCCACTTTCTCTCTTGAATGCACAAAATATCAACCTTTCTCCTAATCATCATGTCAAGTAACTCCTGAGCTTTTCCTGTCATAGTCCCAACATTCAAAGTCCCTACACACAGCTGTCGGGTCTGTGCATTCCTCTTCTTCTTTTGCAGACTAAGCCACTTTCCTCCTCTTTTTGGTCTTCGACCTACATTATATGAATTTCTTCCTACGCTTTGCAGATTAACAGTTTCTGGGGCGGGTGTAGGAAGCCCGTATGGAATTCATATGATTAACGCTCATATATGTTTGGCACAGTTTTACGCTGGATGCCCTTCCTGACGCAACCCTCTGCATTAGTCCGGGCTTGGGACTGGCCGACAGCTTGCACAATATTGTGCTGCCCAAGGGGCTGCAGATCGTCAAAAAAGAAGAAGCAATCAAATAAACAAAGTCAGCACATATGATACACAATTCACATACTACCTAATCTATGTTAAAGATAAGGTCAAATCAAATCAATCACATAAACACAGTCATAAGGTACACAAATCACATTCTACCTGTGTGAAAATATAAAAGATATGGCGATTTAAAGGATATGTGGATGGAAGGGATTCAAACCACAATGGCCCTCACTCTCGTAGTTGAAGGTTGAGTCCACGTTCGAGGTTTGCTCCTCGTTGTATACGCAACGAAGGTAATGTTGTTTGCGCTAGGCCAGGCTAACTTTGGCCGAGCAGCTTCAATGCATACGATACGGATCCAATTTGGGTACAAAGATGTACAAACATAAGACTTGTTAAATTTCCTATAAGTCCTCATGGCCCTCCTTATGAAGTTACTCAGGTTCATACTTCTTCCACAGCACAGTTTGATCACAAACGCGTCTCGTAGCTAGCCAGCGAAGCTAAGGTGGTCTAGGCCAATAAACGAGTTTAAGTTGATGTTTCCACTCGTCCAACTTTCTAATAAGTACTCACGGTCCTCATTGTATATGATGCATAGGTTTTGCCGGTCATGTCAGTACTCGCGTTTGATGTTTACTTCCTCAAAAAATATTTGATTAGATACGAGACTTAATGTTAACGAGCTAGGCTACGCTAGGCCGCACAGCTTCAACAAGAACCAATACGGCTCCAATTTGGGTACTAAGATTACACAGATGATGATTTTCGTCCACTGAAGTTGTCTCCAGGGGCGTCCCACGTCGAGTATTCACCACATTCAATCCAAATTCAGCAGGATTTATTTATTGTACGGTCATGCAGGTCGGAGCCTCCTCGATTTGTTGTCACCAGTTCAGGTACCAGAAGCCAAGATATAAATAAATAAATAAACAATAAAATAGAATCTAAATGGAATAAAAGGATGATGCTACGGCGATAGCCAATGGGAGAGCAGCCCTATCGCGCCACACAAACCAAGATAGAGGTTGTTAACATTTATTAAAATTCGGGGAATGCAGTGCCCATTTTTTCCTTTCGTATCCTGAATTTCCTTCATAACTAGAGACAATATTTTCCCAAGTAGGAGTTTCATATCCTGAATTTTTCCTTACTAAAGACAGTCACAAGTAGAGGTATATTGGCTATTGCTGGAGCATCTTCCTGGCATTCCATTGGCTATGAGAGTTCAGTCACCACCCGCAGCAGGCAGGAGCATGGCCCTTCCACTTCCTTGTGCGCTTTGTTGCTGCTTAGCAGCACCTGTACCTCGTTTCGCCCTGATTGCGTTGTGTATTTGAACCTTGTTTTTCATGCTACTTGTTGCCAGATCGTCGTGTGTACGTATATATCCATGTGAATTTACGAGCATCAGCCAGTATAACTGTCTCGTCCCATGTCATAGTTGCCATGTGAAGTCTAGTTATGTTTTCATGTTTTCCCATATCCAATTTTTGACATTGTTTCATGTTTTTATAGCTCAAGCTTTTTCTTTGTGGTTTGTGTGCCATCGCACTATTGGACTGCATTCCTCCGTATGACCTCTGTCTGGCAATAAACCTTCCTAAATCCACGCTATTATTCATGACCTCTACTGTTTTTGTACAAACACAAATGTTGAAATGGACAGAGAGCTAAAGAAACAGTTCAAAATAGTGTTACCAATATGTGACACTGAATATAGTTTATCGGAATATTCGATTATTCAATAAAAATCTTTAGTTACGATACTTGAATACTAAAATATGCCATTGCTACTGCGGTACATGAGAGCCTCTCTCTACTTTCCTACACGTAAACACTGCTTATCAACAATTTTCAAAACTCCAACAAAACAAGCAGTATTCTAGCAAATTTAAGAACTTACCATTGTCTCTTGCATTGCACATTTATCAGTCTGTAAAGCGGTGATACTCTCCTCTAGCCCTTTTTTCTCCTCCATAGTATGTTGCTGCAACAAAGACAACTGCTGATCCAAAAAGGCCTTCTCAGCACTCCACTCTCCTTGCTGAAAAAAACATCACACTACAGTTTTTGTATTAAAAAAACAAGAGCTGAATTACTATTTCCTAATATTATCATAGGAATGTCCTTTGTCACAGGTATGAATAACACAAACAAAAAAAACCAAACGGCTAAAGACTTTTTCAGTTCAATAGGGTGATAGTCCTAAATTACCTTGTGATCTGACCACGATAAAAATTACAGAAATGTAATACAATTCTACTTATGAATACAGAGCATCTTCAAGATTGCCTATGGAATTCGCATCTCAGCTTCTTTTAAAATGTTCATATTCACATAATATTTGGTTTAATAGTAGTAGTTTGTTTCCAGCTAGTCAGCAAGTCAAACAATATGGTTGTTCAAAAAACAGGTGTTACATGTACAGATGTCCCGATCTAACTTTTTCCACTGTCGATTTGATACCAATATTGCAGCCTGGAATTGCGGTCGATACAGATGTCAGAAGTAAACTTTGGCACACGAGAGAAAACATACATACTAACGAACACACGCACACAACATACTTCCACTAAAGTTTCTTGGGTTCCATGGTGAAGAAAGATGAGTAAAAAAAAACAAAAAAAACATTGTACTTTCCAATGTCCAATAGCTTGTGACAGCCCTAGGTTGATAGGGTCACAGTTGAGTGTCCAAGGAAATCAAAAAAACATCATTAGTAAAGATTGACGTCCCTCCAAGCCAATGGGATGGCAGCAAGATATTATGGGACTCATATCCACTCAACGTAACCATCCTGTATCTTGGTTTATGTGGCGCAATAGAGCTGCTCTCCCATTGACTATCATCGTAGCATCTTCCTGGCATCCCATTGGCTAGGAGGAATATCAATCTTTACACATGATGCTTTTTGTCTCCTTTGAACAATCTTCACTGTACACTTTCACATGCTGTCACAAGCCAGCAGACATTGGAAAAGTACAACTTTTTTTGTGAGTTTTATCTTTTCTGTTTTTTTGCAAATTTATTCATCTTTTTTCACCATGGGCCCCAAGGAACTATAGTGGAATTAACGCGTGTGTGGCGGTGCAGTGGCTCCTCCCACATCCCTTATGTATGTGGCTATATAGCATTTACATAGCAATATAGACTTAGATTTATGTCCCATGAGTATATTGGTAGTTTCATTAGCTCGTCAATGGTGTTTTTCATTCATCGTGTGTTAACTTGGCTAGAGATTTTTACAACCAAAAACAAAGAAAGAAAAGTGATTTTGAACATTTAATGTATGTACAGTGTCTCCTTGTTTCACGTGGGGTTTACATTTAAAAAAATCTGTTAAGTGAAATCAATGTAGTAAAAGTTTTTTTTTTCTTTTTTTTTTACATTTTATATCATCATTTTATATCATTTGCAGGATATGTTTTCATTTTCAGTAGGTTTTTGTTTACATTTTTTCATTTACAGTATGTTTTTTTTTTTATTTCTTATACATGTTTTAAGGCTGTTAAATGCCTGATCACACACTTAATAAAATTTCCCAGAGAGGCATTAAGACTTTCTTTCGGTTAAACACTTTCTGTGACTGTGCAATTACTGGCTCATTTAGCTTTGTGCACATGAGCGCCTGTATTTCTAAAGCGTGAACAGTCGTGCGCACATACGTACATGGACAATCAGACGAAGGGTCCCTGCCCTTCACTATCTCTGCTTGGCTTAGAGACCATAATGGATTTCATGTGTGCGTTCATGTTGCGGAAAGTTTTTTTTTTCCTAATGACTGGGCACCTTCACGCACCCCCTTTTTATTGCCGCGATCTCCATCCTTAAGTACCTGAACCACCGCCACGGCAAAAGATGGGGTGCGCCAAATTGCCAGAACACAATGCACATTCATACGCTGTAAAAAGAAAGCCTGCTACATTGTAAAAAAGTACACACACACAAAAAAAATCTGAGTAATAGCAAGGCCGCGTAAAGTGAACCGTGTTGTAGCAAGGGAACACAAATTCTTTATATGCATATAGTTACATATTGAACTTCAACTGTAGAGTCACTAAATGACTTTTGGCAAGCAACACTCACTCTTACACTAACTTGCTACTATATTAGCCACTTGGTAAACTGTCGTTATGATCACGTGGGCTCTGTATTCCCACTGGGCGTTGGAGGACAGAAGTTTTGGAGCATAGCATGAAATGGACTGCTTGTAAAAATAAAATTGTAAAAAATTAAATTAAAAAAATTGATAGTTTTGATCCAGTCCAATTTGATGCTCATTTTTATATTTACAATCCCAAAAATTAGATTAGGACACCTTTATTATATGTATTATTAATTTTACGGATTTGAAAAATGAAGGTCAACGTATGACACATGACTTTGGAGAAGAGGAACTAACCAGTTTTTCTGTCTGTCGTGTTTTCACTTCAATCTGTTCCTCTGCAATTTTCAGTTGTTTACAACTTCCTTGGATTTGCTGCTCCAGGGTTGCAATCTGAAAAGGAACACAGAACAATAATCCTGCTTTGATAGAATATACAATTTCAGCAACATAGATTTAGCAGTTCAATATAGTAAATATAGGACATCATACATATACTTTTGTACCATCAGATAAGAGCAGCCTCTCTTGGGAGTTTTTTGAGAGATGAGCCATCGATTGGCCGAGTTTTTGCTTTGACTTCTAAGCCCAACCTTGAGATATGAGTGCTGTACGGGAGCCGGAAGCTCCACTTACTTGACGAAAAGCAGCACTTTAGCTGCTACAATTTGCAAATATTCTTCATAAAGAGGCTTCAAGATGTATATGGCCATGAGTTTACTTAAAGACCAACTAAAAAACAAAGAGAATGACGTGTATTTTTAACAGATACAGCCTTCCTTCAAGCATACATTGGAAAAACACCACAGCCACCCAGGCTAACAATTAACATAATGCAATAATAAAATAAAACACCACCGGTCAGGCACTGATCAAATTATTTTAGAAAATGAATCAAATATGGGGCGGCACAGTGAAACAGCTGGAAAGTGTTGGCCTCACAGTTCTGAAGTCCCGGTTCAATCCCGGACACGCCTGTATGGAGTTTGCGTGTTCTCCCTGAGCCTCCGTAGGTTTTCTCCGAACAATCCGGTTTCCTCCCACATCACAAAAACATGCAACATTAATTGGACACTCTAAATTGCCCCTAGGTGTGATTGTGAGTGAGTGTCACTATGTGCCCCGCGATGCAACCAGTTCAGGGTGTACCCCCCCCTCCTGCTGGTTGACAGCTGAGATAGGCTCCAGCACTCCCTGCGACCCTTGTGAGGATAAGCGGTGAAGAAAATGGATGGATGGACATAAATATGGGGTAATTCCTTTATGACAATACTTGGCAGGTTTGTCCTTCTTCTTCTTTTCCTTTTGGCTTGTCCCGTTAGGGGTCACCACAGCATGTCATCTTAGATGAAAACATAAGTTTGGCACATTTATCCTAATAGTTTGAATTAATTAATTAAGTACATGAAGACAATTTTGTGCCATTCCTTATATTGAAGTTTTATATTTTTGCTGCGGTATCATTTCAGTACTGTGTCGGGGTATTATATGCAGTTAAAGTATCGAAGTCAGAATATTGGTATTGTGACAACACTAATCTAAAGTGTCTTGGGGTAATTTTCCTAACAATGTTCTTGCTTACTTGTGTGTCTGTTCTTTCTCGGTAGGACATCGAGGATTCATCTTTATGTTGGAGAAGTGTTTGCAGCTCTGTAATGTTGCACCTCATTCTGGATACCTTAGGTCAGACAAAGAAAAAATGTGTAGTGAGCTGGGAGAGTTTCCACTACTGGAATGAGCAACTTTGATTACTGCAAAAGCCACAAATGTTTTGTCCTACATGTCATACTAGAGTTCTATGTTATAATGAAACGCAAAGAGACGTGTTTTCATATAATTAATTTTTAATTTAAATGTACTACACCATATAATCTATATACATACATCTATCAATAATCTCTCATTTTCTATACCAGTTGTCGTCATTAAGGTTGGGGGTGAGCTGGAATCTATCCCAGTAGACTTTGGTCAAGGGGTTAGATACATCTGGGTTGACAGTCATGTGGGGTAGGCATACATTATATCAATTTCAATTAATTAAATCAAGTTGATTCATGAATGACATGGATATGACACTGATGGTTTAGCGTTGCTTCCAAGCATCCCAACGATGGAGGATAAATTATCTTCCAGTGCTGTGTCAAGTAGGTGCTGAACCAATTCGTTGACAAGTAGACTTTGCAACTCCACAATGACATGTTACATTTGAATTAAACTCATGGTTAATCATGTGTTTTAGACATCTTGTTTTCCCAATCAGACAATGTACAGAGAACTTTCGACTGACCCATCGATGGCGAAAGATAATGTGCCCAACAATGTTCTATGGTGCAGCAAAATGTCAGGCCACATGCGTCATCTATTATGTGTGTTAAAATATTTATACCAGTAGAAACACGGGACTGGAAGGGAGGAATAGGAACAACACCTTGAAGTGAAGTTCCATCTTTACTTTGAAATTGTTATATCCAATAAAGTGTGTAGAACAACAATGTGCTAATGAGGAATTTATTTATGATATAAGTTGTTGGATAAGCATATGTTTGTCACTGAAAAATACATTACTCGGATGGGATGGCAGCATATGTTGCTCCAAAACCTACATGTACCTTTCAGAATTAATGGTGCCTTTAGAAATGTGTAAGTTCCCTACGCCAAGGACACTCACACACCTCCATAACATCACCGATGCTGGCTTTTGAACTTTGTGCTGATAACTATGATCCTTTTCTTTTTCGGCCCACAGGAAATGACGTCCATTATTTCCCCCTAAAATTTTAAATTGTGACTCATCAGACCACAGCACACTTTTCCAGTTTTCGTCAGTCCCTCTCAGAAGAGCCTGGGGCCATCTCAGATGAGCCTGGGTGTTGTTGATATACAGTATGACTTTGGCTTTGCAACGTAGAGTTTTAACTTGCATTTGTACAAGTAGATATAGCAGCAAACTATGCTAACTGACAAAGGTCATCTAAAGTTTTTCTAAGCCCACGAGGCAATTTCTTTTACACAATGCAAGGTTCGAATTAAGTAGTGTTGTACTGCAGTTTGCATGTCGAAATACACCCAAAAAATAATGCACTGAAAAACAAAACTGCAAATGGTCACAAAGACAAAAGCAAGCAGAAAAATATTAATTTTGTGTGAAAAACAAAATCTGTCATGGCTCCTGACTCAATGTTTTACTTCTTATGGCCAAATATTCCTGACTTCTTCACAGGAGGTCAGATAGGGTGTGTCCACTAGAGCACGTAGGAGATTTGGTCCCCGGGACCCTCAAATCTGGATTACACTTCATCAATTCCATGTATTTAGCAATCTCCTTATTGACAAATATATTTCATGTGTTTTTTTTAAATGTACTGTATTTAAAATTGGTCAAATATACTGTACTTGGAACAATAGCTTTGCATAGTAGATAAGTGGACAAGAACAGATGTGTGCACAAGGGATCATAGAGTTTTAAGAGCACCTGTGCGTCCAAGGAGCTAACTGTGTCAGCATGGTTTTTCCGAAATTGTAGTAGCTCTGCTCTGGTCTCTTCCAGTTTTTGTTCGAGAATGGACTTCTGCATCAGCAAAACCACAAATGAGTAATCAACTTCCCCAGACAGATTGACAGACTTTATTAAAATTGGCTTCTTATTTCACCTCCTGGAGAAGCTCAAGTAGATGGTCATCCTGGCTCAGGTTTCCTTGCAACTGCCTCTCTAAAGAGTTAACTTTCTTCTGAAGGTCCCCTAATAAGCGTTCCTTGTCCTCCTCTGTAACAGCAGCCTAACAAATTCAAGACGTTACCTTTAAACATTCAATATATAAATTCATTGAATTCAACCTATCCAATCAAATTCTGACACACCAAAACCTTAATATAAATTAGTTCAATTACAACCACTAAATTTGTGAAAAGCATTTTTTTTGTTTTGTTTTGTTCTTTGACCTTTTCTTGTTGCAACTTCAGAGAATTATGTTCAGTCTGTAGATCATGAAGGGAACGCTCTGTAGAAGACATCATACTCTGCGACTGACAAAAAAATATTATTGTGTCAGAGTGGGATCCTCAATATAAATACTAGGTAAAACTTAAAAATAACTCAAACATTCTGACTGACCTTCTCCAAATCTGCTGAGACCTGATGGATGGCCAACTGTAATTTATGGTTTTGACCCTCCAACTCACCAATTTTCTTATCTTCTTCTTCTCTGAGCAGAAGCAGTTCCTCTCTGCACATATCCAGTTTTGTTACAATATACAAGTAAACGTCTAACCAAGTTTAATCATTCATATCATCTTTTAATATGACAAGAATTTTGTTTATTTTTTAATCCATATACCGTACACTGTATACACACAAAATTTTTTTGGTAAAACTTGCAATTAGTGAAATTGACAGGTATTTTGGTCTTTCTGTCAACAATTTACTTTTAGCAGATTCTGTATTTAAATTATGGTTATGATTTTGGACAAAATTATTTACTTGTCTTTTGCCAGACATAGCTCATGAACTCAAGGCTAATAGACAACTAAAATCCAAGTACTGTAATTGTCTGTACTTTGGATTTGGACACATACTCAATGTTTATTAAAGGAGGTAAATTGCAGCCAATCCCAGCATAGTACACTCTGGATTGGTCACCACCTCTAATAATCAGATTTAAATCCACAACTACAGTCATTGAGCAGGCATTAATCTCAGCTGTGTGAAACACTAAACTTCCTTTGGTGAATTCTTGACCAAAACTAAAAAAGGAACAGCAAAAAAAAAAAAAAAGCTCCATATTACCGTTCAATCTCCAGTTCAGTGTTCAATCTGGAGACCTCTTCATGTTGCTTTTGTAAAGCCTGAAGTTTCTCCAGTGCTTCAGAAAGTCTTCGCTTCACTGAATGAAGTTCAGCCTCCTGCCGCTGGAGGTTCCGCTCACACTGTCCCAGTTGCTCTTCCTTTTTCAACAACTGGTAGACACAGCAGACTATCACTAAGAAGAAGTCTTGGGTTTAAGATAATTGATCAATTAAAGGGTAAGGTTGCAACATTTACTTTTTGTGAAATAAATAAATATATAATAAAGCTGTCTCTGACCACATCTTATGCATCTAAATTTATTAGCAAGAAAACACTGCACCTGAGGTAAAACAACATATCAGAGATAGAAGACATGACTTATGAGGTGTCAATCATTGCTAAATCACTTGTAAGCACACTCCTAGTGGGTACATCCCCGGACACTCTGGCAACCCCATCCCATCCCATCCCACAAACACACAACCGTTTGCTGTGAGTGCACCACAAATGATTGACAGGTCATAAGTCACATCTTGGGTCTCTTATTGGTCTTGTTCAATCAGGCTCTTTGGTTTCTTGCAACTCAAAACAGAAGCACAAATGGGGTCAGAGGCGACTGATGTTTTCACATATTCCTCATGTTATATGTACAGTGGAACCTTACAGTTAGAAGGTCTGTGGTTGTACAAGTCGGAGTTCAACAACAAAAATCTGCATAAAAAATGCCTCAGTTTTTAACCCAATTCTTGTTGTCGAACATCCGGTAAAAGCTGAACCCAGGTTAACCGGGTAGCTGATTCAAGGATATCAATGCTGAACGCACATGGGTCGGTGCCGAGACAAGCCACTCCCCAGTTCAAGTCAAGCACTCACTCATACTCAAGCTAGTGAGTGCTCCTAGTGTGAGCACGCACATTCTCAAGATTGCTTCTTAAGATTGCAAAGGAAATTCAAGTTGAGCGACCCACAGTGGATGTAAGGAAGGAGATAATCGCTAAGTACGAAAATGGGGTGTGTTTGTTACGGCTTGGTAGCATTGTATGGCTAAGTCAACAATTTCGACTATCCCAAAGAATAAAAATGAATTAAAGGAAGCTTGTGTTGCTAAAGGAGTTACTAGCATTACAAAGCAAAGGCCAAAAATAACAGTAGAAATGGGGAAGCTACTGGAGAATTTTCAGTGAAATTATGGAGGGTGAATTTGTCGGAACACTTCCACCTTCCCACTCGAGTCCCTCTGATACGATCACACTTCCACCAAAAAGGTAAATTTAAGTTGCTTTAAGTTTATACATTTTTTAATTGTTTAAATGCAGGGTGTACATGTTTTACATATACAGGAATTAAGATAGAAATGTATTAAATTTGTTACATTATTTTCCATGGAAAAAAATGTTTGAGGTTGAACAAATAGGACATTGAACATTTCACAAGAACCAATTATGTTCAAACCCCGAGGTTCCACTGTAGTAATATGTCATAATAACAAATATGACAAAAAAAATTTTTGTTTTCCAAAACCCCCTTTACATTCTAATGAGCAGTATCAGTTTTCTACACACACACAAAACATACCATGTGTTTGACTTTGGCAAGTTCCTCTTCCTGGAAGCTCTCCAGTTCATCCATATCATCACTCTTCTGGAAGAGTGAAAAACTTTGCTCCATCATGTCTTCCAGTCTTGCCGATAAAACAGCCTTCTCCTAAACAAATGCATACATATTGAGTTTTTGTAATCTTAAAAATGATTAAGCGGTGGAGGGGAGCTAAAACAATAAAACAATCAAAATAATGATCAATGATGATCGAAAAACACTGCTTACCTTTTCCACAACAGCCATTTTCTTCATCCATTCCTGTGGTTAAATGATAGAAAGTGATCTATCACTATGTATGTATTCAGAGTGCTGGGAAAATATATCTTCACCTTTCATGATTTCATTATTTTTGTTTGCATATTTATCCCACTCCGATGTTTCTGGTGTCATCAAGACAATTTAACCATCTCCTCAAAATATCAAATCTCGCATTATTAAATAGTGAGTTATCAGTGATTAACCACAGTTTTTGGAAGGCTAAGTTGAATTTCAGTGGCCTTACTCTTGCTGGTGAATTTTGGTGTATGATAATGCTTGACCTGTCCACCACAAAGCAAAGCAAAGCAAATTTATTTGTATAGCGCATTCCATACACAAGGTAACTCAATACGCTTTCCATGATTAAAAGGATTCAAATACATCAATAAAAAGATTTTAAAAAGTCCAATTAAAACAGTTTTTAGTGCAAGAAATATCCATGAAAAGTGGAAGTATTCTGAAACGCATGAGAAAAGTTTATAATCTGGATTTGCAAACATTTACACTTGGGGCTGACATCACCTCTTTTGGTAACTTATTCCATTTTTTGCAGCATAATAGCTAAATGCTGTTTTCACCTTGTTTGCTTTGGACTCTGCACTCCATTATTAGACTTAAGTCAGTCGATCTCAGAGGCCTACTGGGTTTGTATTCCATTAGCATTTCTTTCATGTATTCAGGACATAAACCATTTAGTGATTTATAGACCAGTCGCAGAACTTTAAAATCTATCCCAAAACTTACTGGAAAGTAGTGCAAAGACTTTAGAATCGGAGTTATATGCTCTGACAGCTTTGTTCTGGTCACAACCCGAGCTGCAGCATTCTGAACGAGCTGCAGCTGTTTAATGCTCTTTTTTGGGGAGCCCAGTCAGGTACCATTACAATAGTCAAGTCTACTTGAGATAAAAGCGTGGTTGAGCTTCTCCTTGTCTGCTTGACACATGCAAGTCTTCACTCTAGATATGTTCTTCAGATAGTAAAAGGCAATTATTTCCGTTTTGTTGTGGTTTAGTTGAAGAAAACTTTGGGTCGTCCAGTCATTTATCTGCTTTAGACAGAAGCACAACACCTCAATTGATCGATAGTCATCAGGAGACACTGCTACATATATAACTGTGTCATCTGCATGGCTATGATAGTCAAAACTAAAAGTGTCAACAAAGTTATGAGTGCTGTGACCTTTTACCCATACACCTCACCTGTCTAACCCCTGGACACCAAGTGTTGACAATAAATATACATTTCGAACTGATTAAAAAAAAAGATTCTCAAAAGTGAATATAGCCTCCATCCATCCATCATCTCCACTTATGATTTGTGGGGGTAGAAACCTGAGCAGGGAAGCCTAAACTTCTCTCCCCTCATCTGAGGATTAATTAAACCAACTCCTCCACCCATCAGTTCACACCCTCAAACTCAAGTAGCCTCGGGTTTTCTGGAGACAACACACTGAAAATTGCTGGTTAGCAACTGCACCTCTGAATGACTCAAAACAAAATGAAGGTTTTAGAGTGGGCATTTCAAATGTGAATCCAGATGTACGTAAATCAGTCAGACATAAATCCAATGGAAATGTTGTGGAATGACCTAAAGGACATTTCATGCCTGAAAATCCTCCAATATAACTTGGTACGGCCAAAATTATTTGAAAAAGATTCATCACCAGTTAGCATAAATTGATTTTTTTTTGGGGTGGGGCAGGGGGAGGGGTGGTAGAGGGCTGTTTGGCTGTTGGATCAAGCAAGCAGAATAGAATATGTGCATCCCTTTTATGCCAGAACAGTTTTACTGTGTCACAGTGGAGTTTTTGAGCTTCCTCTGTGATTTCTTCATATTTGAATTGACGTTTTATTGAGGATCAGAGTTAAGCAGTCGAACAGAATTTCTAGAGGGGTGAGAGACAAAAAACACAAAGCGCCAACTGTAAACAGAATGAGAAATCTAAATCAATCCATAACTGCAGCACAGAAACAAATATGGATGCTATGTGACATTGTAGCCTTACACCCTGTGAAGGAAGAACAGAACAAGAGGATAAGGACAGGAGAATAAGCATGTAAGACAAAGCATCGTGAACCGCGCTATCAAACTGGAATGTAGTGGGACTGACTAAGTGAACTACAGAAGTTTATAGAATGTGAATATAAGCGTGGTGAATCATAAGCTCTTCTTGTATACATGAGTTGTTTGTTGCAATTGGTGAGTAGTCCCACATCCAACGAAAAAACCCTAGAAGTGCATGCTGCGGACACATGAAGGGAATTCATGCCATTGTGCATGCAAAAAGACAGATAGAAATGCCCTATATTTGCTGTGTCAGCAACGCAGAGGCAAAGGACCTCACCCAATCAATCGAGGACAGAAACCGGCACCAAGGGTCCACCTAAAAGCAACCCTGTGAACAAAACGTGTCCCATGCCGAGGGACCGAGGGCGGTCAACCGGAGCCCCCACCCAGAGGCACCCCAACAACTGGCCACCGGGCAGTGGTCCCAGGGACTCAATGCCATCACCCTAGCCACCCTTCCTCCACTACCACCCCACACTCTTGGCCCCCAGCAGAACAGGAAGCCCCTTCAACTGGCAGGGCACAAGAAACTGGGAAAACGCTTGATTTTTTTGCATATTGGTGTCCAGGGTGGCACTATCAGTTATTAGGTTGAAAGGACTAACTTTTTCAAATGGCTAAGATAGGTTTGAACTTGTTCTCCCTGAACAAATAAATGTTATTTCATATTTATGTTGGTTGTCATTGTGAGAAATTCAATGGTTTGATGATTTGAAATATTTAAGTAACAAATTTGCAAAAATAAATAAATCTGGAAAGGTCTGCATAGGTCAGATAAACATTTACCTTGTCCTTTTCGTCCAGTGCTACAGTCATCCCCTCTGCCATTTTGGCTCTGTTAGCCAGGTGAAACTCATTCTGTTCTTGAAGTTTTTTTATGGAAGCTAGGCAGAAAATGAGAGAAAGTAAAACAAACAGCAAAATTTTTAAATAATGACAGAAACAAACATAAAGTTGACTGCAAGCAAGAAGTAAATGTAAAGCAGAAACGGCCAAAAAGCAAAAGGGTAACCATAGTTGAAAAGTAAAAATGTTAGTATAAAACTGTAACATGGTCCAAAGCAAAGGGTGACAAATTCTATTTAGGCCTTCGCCACACTTGATCATTACCTGTTTTACTGTTAATAGTAGGTTGGCTATATGTTGTACAATGATGATGTGTGATGGTTTGGACAGAAGAAGAAAAGAAGAAGAGCCAATTGACAGAACCAGGTTAAGACAGTTTCCTATGGCAAAGTGAGAAAAGATGCGGCATCATTGAAATATTAGGGGTAATACTTTTGATTTTGTGAGAAGCCATAACTGATTGCAGATTAGATCCCAATAATGGAGAAACTGCTTGAACAGAGTTTCGATTATACACCACTCAAGTTATGGAATATCCTGTAATGACAGCACTGTGGATAGTCAAACTTGGCAAACGTAATGTAAGAGGATATCGCATATCATCCACACTGTACACACACACGAAAGGAATGTTATCTCATTTGCTCTCAGAAAAAATATTTTTGTAAATTAGTACTTTATTGGAAAAAACACTATTTAGTCTTGAAAATTAATACTGGAGAAGCTTTCTGCAGAAGAATAACGTGTCAAAATTCCCATTTCAAAATTGTATTTGACAAAAAACATGCAAGGTCACATTTCTAGTCACTGACTTGATTACAAACTAATTACACACTAACCAAATCAAATCAAAAGCCTTTGCCATTATATGACTGTGCATACATGATAATGGGTCCTACTCCACAAAGTGTTTAAACCAAGATAAATACTGTACAATAGAATAAAAAACGCATTGTATGTGAGGTAAAATGACACTTTTTTCAACTTTCAATTCAATTTAATAAGTTTAATGTCAGATTTACAACTACACTATACAGGAAATAGTTTTACTTAGTAAAATATTAAGTATCAACTAATGTCTATGATAAATAACTCAAAAGAATTTGACAAAGAGTACATACCAGATAAATACTTCTGATTAAGTAAAAGCTGTTTGCAATTTTAGGAAAACCTGTACTAAATTTCATCATTTAATGTTACAACTGTTATACTCTAAGATTGCTATTTTACATGTAGAATTATCCAATACCATCGTGTTTATAAGTGCAATGTACCAGACAAAATTGCTCACAAGAACACTATTTACCTCTGGGCCTTACCATAGCACTAGGGTTGCCCATTGCGAACCGATTGGAAACGGGACTAACATTTCAGTTGTTCGGGATCGTTCAATTTAAAAAAAAAAAAAAAAAAAGTCAAAAATTAAAAAACTTTCTATGCCTACAGCTTACTCTAAAGAAGAAAATCAACAAAAAGAACACACATAAAGATGTTCTTGTGCTTAATAGCAGTGGCAAACAAAACTGTCTTGACAGTGTTAAATTAAATGACCAGTCACCTCAGTCAAACACTTGAAATATGATCATATTGTGTTAAGGAAGCTTTTATGATGTGTGTTCCCCCTTGCTTCGAGCCTCAGCCTACGTTGCATGGAACTTCAGTGAAGTCAATCGATGCAGCACTGACTGAGCGAACAAGTTAAATTGTGGGTATCGCTCTTGCAATGAAGGCTTTTAGCGTTTATTCTAGTATTTCAACCAAAGAAAAAGATGACAGACAAAAAACATATATGACTATACCATATTCAAAAGAAAATAAGACAGCCGCATTACAAGCCTAACATTGAGTTAAATCTTCACCAAAGGTCAAACTACAACTTTACATCACAATGAATTGGGACAAAATTCACAAAAAAGGTCTCACAAGAATCATACACACTAACCTTGTGGCTCATCGGTAAAGGAATGAATGTTTTCAGGAGGATTTGGCTCAACACATTACTCTTTTTCTTGCATCCTTGCTTTACCTAACCCTAACTCGTTATTGGTGGTGTCGTGTGAAGTTATTTTTCGTGCCAGAATGCTAAATTTGAGTATACCCTTGAAAATAAAAAGCTAGATGCTCAAAACAGCAAATGAAGTTGAAACTTGAAAAATGTAGACCATTTAATGGGGTAAAACAGTTGCAAATAACTATTTCAATAAATACATGATAAAAATATTTAACTTTTAGCTGAAACATTAATTAATCAATATTATGTTCGTGTTAATTCCACACATATCACCTCGTAGTTTTAGGAGTGATATTGACACTCGTTAATCAAGAACCCCGAGTAAAAAAAATGTCATTTTACTTTGTGCAAAGGGCTGCAAAAAAAAAAAGATCTTTATAGTTTGGACACCTGCAATTTAAAATATGCATACTTTTTCGACACAGCCCATTAAAAAAAAAAAACAAAAAAAAAATCGGAATCGGAAATCATATGGAACCGGAATCGGATCCCCTCGAAATTGAACCGATGCCCAACTCTACATGTCACCTGATCGTATTTCAATTTATTCATAGTTATTCTCACGTTTATTTTTTTTTTAATTGATTCTATTGCTATTTGCAAATAATTTCATGATTTGCACACTCTGGACATAATTGTGTCTACCTGCTTATTTTTTTTGGTATCAAAACAAAGGTGGCATTCCAATTTTGTTGTGAACTACAATGTTAATAAAGGCAGTTGTTGTCTATTTCTCTATTTTATTTAAAACCTTTGTGTAAAGTGCATTAATGCTGCAAAACAATTTTAAATCACTTGTTAAATTTTTTATTTCTCCTGCCCTAAGATAGCTGGGATAGGCTCTGGCACTCCCATGACCCTTGTGAGGCTAAGTGTCTCAGATACAGCTGTAATGGATTATTATCGTTATTAAAAGACAATTAGCTTAATGAATTATGTTTGTGTTGTCTATGACTCAGGTGGACTAAGAAAAATAAGCAGACTTTCTATATTTTAAACAAGCTGAAGAAAGCCAAACAAAACATTTGTATTTGGAGCAAAACCTGAACTTATCTCTAAGGGCAGAGGCAGAAGAGAACCAAGCAGAGCAGCGTACAGTGGCTCATGATCACACATCAATGTAGCACTCAGAAGCTCACTCACATTTAAAGCTTAAAACATCTGCACCTGTACTAAAAAACAGCAATCGGAAAATGAAAGCATGCAGAGCACCGCTTGACTAAAGCCATTTGCATCCCCAGAATATTAACTCTGACTAACAAATGTGAACAAATCTGGGGGTTTTAAGAGCCTTAAAAGTGACCACAGAAAACATTTATACAGACTGTGAACTGTAACATAAAATATTAGAATTATTCAGGGGTGTAGCAGTGATGTGGTTAATACAGTTAAGAGAAAAGTAGCTCACTGGAAGGAGGGGAGCGAGAGGAGAGGTACGTACAATCCTGATGGTTTTCTAATGCAATTTCAAGCTTCTCCTTGGTCTTCTGCATTATTCGCAGCTGCTCAGCGAAGTCTAGTATTGTTGGGACGCAGGGTGATGAAATGGGATATCACACACACACGCACGCAGGCACGCACGCACACACACACACACACACACACGAGAACAGGAACAGTATGATAGAGGACAAAAGAACAATAGGGGAGAAAACAAATGGAAATTGTGACTAACAAATAATGAAAAATTAACCAATTAGATTTTCCTCATCTAAGAAAATCATTGCTGGAAAAAACAGTATTTCTCAACATATCAAGGGCCTACCCAATTGGAATAAATTAGATTATTACATAATTTAAATATCGACAATCTTTACAATGAAACAAAATAAAAATTGTCATCTGTGACATTTCAACTTGGTGAGATGCAAACATGTTACCGATACCATGCATCATCTGATAGAGCACTTAAAGTTATAGGTCTAGGTCAAACCTTGGCAACAGCAGGATACAAATACCGGTTATTTTTTTATACATTGTCTCATTCAGCAACAGCACCATTCAAATGCAAATCACAACAAAGTTTACAAAAGAAACCACTATGGACCGTAAAGGGGGAAAAAGTGACTACAGAACTGATTTTCCATGGGAGCCAACAGAGAAACGTTTAGTGAAGATCTGGAGAGATTAGAATATTGTATGAAATATATTTGAAATAAATCATCTTTTAGAGGCCTTCTGCTGGAACCACACGTGCGCAAGCACACACGCAGATATTAGTCCTAAAACATTGAATTTTTTTTGTCTGTCATCTGCAATGCCATGTAAATGTCCCGAATGTTTTTAGACATACCGTACTTGACCAACAAGACAAAAGTAGAATGTGCTGTACTGTGTTGTTGGAGTGAGATAAGTTAACAAATGATTTGCAGAAAATGAAACAAAGATTTTGTTTTTGTCATCTTTGTATCTCTGACACAATGTTTGAACTATAAAATACTCACACAAATGTGGTATGTTAATAGCAGATTAGTTTTATCCAAATAATTGCCCTCCAAATCATTTAAGATTAAAATTTTGTTGCAATGTGGCAAACATTAGTTAACGTTTGAATGTGATATGAAAGTCAAACAAAATTAAATTTTACAATAAAAAGCTTTACAGCTTTCACAGGAACATGATCACAAAAAAGTGTAACCATGAAACTTCTCAAACTGCTCCCCACTGAGAAACTCATACTTTTTTGCCACTAGGCTCCAGCACTCCCACAACCCTCGTGAGGAGAAGCAGCTAAGAAAATGGATGGATGAAGGGTCTGCATTCAGTTCACCAACATATTCTCTTATACACACACACACACACACACACACACACGCACGCACTCACACAAAACTCTCCATCTCAAAGCTAAAAAACCTCAGCTATATCATCAGCGCCAACAGCAGGAGTCTCTGAGTGATGAATGGTAACTATACAGTGATATAATACAGTAAGTGTTTTGTATTTTATATTTATAAATTTATACTACTGTAGATATTCTATTTATAAGGTGGCACAGGGGAGCAGCTTTAAAGCATTGGCCTCACAGTTCTGAGGACCAAGGTTCAATCCCTGCCCTGCTTATATGGAGTTTGCGTGTTCTCCTTATGCCTGTGTGGGTTTTCTCCGGGCAGTCCAATTTCTTCCCACATCCCAAAAAAATGCATCATTATGGAGATTCTAAATTGCCCTTAGGTGTGAATGCGAGTACGACTGTTGTCAGTCTCTGCGATTGGCTGGCAGCCCGTTCAGGCTGTACCCTGCCTCCTGCCCATTGAGAGATGAGATAGGCTCCAGCACTCCTGCAACCTTTGTGAGGATAATTGATGAAGAAAATTAATGGATTACAGTATATTTAAAAAGGTTTTGTAATTAAACATTTAACTAAATACCTATTTTAGTGTCAAATATGCAAAGTACAAATACTGTTTACATGTTTTAAACGTTCTGATACCCACATGAACATACATCCCCTGCTACCTTATGGTTTTTAACTTTTCGCAGGTCGCTCTGGTCCCAATTAACTGCGAAAAACGAAGGATTATTGTATATGCTACTTTGTCTTGGTAATGTTTGTGATTATACTGTAAAAAATTGCTCAAACGGTACGAATCCTGGTGGAATGGTGGAATAATGGTCAGAGCAGGGGTATGGAACCTATGGCTCCTATGGTGGTTGGGTATGGCTCGCAGAGCCCTCATAACGACATACTGGGGTGCTCAATGTGTCAATCACAATTGACCAGTCGATCGCGAGGAAGTTCTGGTGGATCGCGTCAGCTTGAAGTCTTTAAAAAAAAAAAAAACAAAAAAAAAACATTTTGGTACCACACGTAACTTTCTCTAACAACGACCTGCTGCACGGCCTTCAATGACAGCCACGCACTCTTCTTCGTAGTTTACCTTGCACCGCCCCCTCCACCGCTCTTAAAGGGGTACACTGATAATTACAAATGTGACAGTCCTTACGCAGCCTATCAATGTGGTTTATAATGACAGAGTGCTTATGTGCTGCCCACCACTAGACATTTTTTTTTTTTTTACATAAAGACATGCCTCTGTCGGCAAGCATTGTTGGCGAGCGCACATAAGTGGGGGAAAATGAAAAAAATTCACCCTGCAGACCAGCTGATTGTGAAAACTTAGAACGCACTCTTCTTCCTAGTTTAGCTTGCACCGCCCCCTCCACCGCTCTTAAAGGGGTACACTCATAATTACAAATGTGACAGTCCTTACGCAGCCTATCAATGTGGTTTATAATGACAGAGTGCTTATGTGCTGCCCACCACTAGACATTTTTTTTTTTACATAAAGACATGCCTCTGTCGGCAAGCATTGTTGGCGAGCGCACATAAGTGGGGGAAAATGAAAAAAATTCACCCTGCAGACCAGCTGATTGTGAAAACTTAGAACGCACCTCCCGTCACATACCACACTGCAGTGTGAATATTGCAGTACTGACAATGTTTCAATATACCAATGCACTTGAAAAGTGTTTCTCACATTTAAAAAAAAACATTATGACCAACCTACGTTCATGAATAACTGATGGAAGTCCCAAAGGCTGCATGAAGTTTAATTTAATGACGTATGAAACTGACAGCACAGCCATCAGGAAAGAAGTCGTTTTAATGGTAAAAAGTACTTTTGTCATCATTGGTTAGCAACAGTATAATGTTATTTAAATTAATTTGGAGACTTACTGTACTCTTAAAGTGTTGGTCTTGCATAAAATGCACAAATACGCTTGTTTTTAGTTTTAAAAATATTGAATGGCTCTTTTGGAATTACATTTTAAAATATTGGCCGTTTATGGCTCTCACCCTAAAAGGTTCTCAACCCCTGGGTGAGAGCGTCTGGCTCACAGTTGTGTGGATTTTACGTAGTTTCTCCGTGCACTCCAGTTTCCTCCAACATCACAAGAACATGCATGGTAGATTAATTGGAGACAATAAATTGCCCATAAGTGTGAATGTTTGTGCGATGGGTTGTTCATTTATATGTACCCTGCGATTGGCTGGACACTAGTTCAGGGTGTATCCCGCTTCCTGCCTAAAGACAGCTTGGATAGGTTCCAACTCTCCCGCAACCCTTGTGAGGATAAGTAGCTCAGAAAATGGATAGATTTAACAAGGCACTACACACGCATCTTTAGTAATTACTTTATTCATCCCAAGATGGAAAGTAGATTTACTTGCTTCATAAAGTTTAAAAAAAATGTTCCACATGGCTCAGTGTTTTTTTTCTTATAAACACTTAAATAAGGAGAAAAATAAATAAATCAAATTACAAACGTGTGCACGTACACAATCATAATTTGGAAAACGATGACTTTATGACACGATTTTATTCCCGGTGACAAGTTTAGCAGCTTCATTTGGTAATACAGTACAATATTTAAATGAGTAAAGTAGTGGGTGTGGGATTGGGAAATATTTATTTTCAAGGTGCAACTGCAGACCGAAGCTAGTTCCTCCATTAGGCTCAGAAGCAATCAAAATGACTTTGACAGTGGAGTTTTCTTTATGAATGGCATCCAAAATGAATAAATCCTCCAGCAAATATACGACCAAACCATTCTATTTGATTTGCTTTTAAACTGGCCGCTTTGGAAAGCCAACATATACGACCAGTGGCCTGTTTCATTTACTGTCTGCAAACAAAAAATCTATACCTGTGCTCCACTGAGGTCCATTGTGAACATTTATCCCATTTGTTGCGCTGCTAAACTCCTGAAAATGTTGCTCGACCCATGAGCTTGAAAGCAGGCCAGTGCTTAAAAATTAACAACCAGCCTCTCTGTCTTTGCATTAAACATATAATCCTGAACCAATAATCTTATGTTTTTCTTGTGTATCTGTACAAGATTGCAGTTGCCTTTTTTTGTATCCTGAATATGTAACACCGTCACATGTATTCTGTTACTCCCCATGTAACTAAAGACTGAATATCCCACCTGATAGTTTTGCTTCTAGTTTACGGATTTGATTATTCCTTCTGAGCAGTTGAGCAGGCAGGTCATCCCTGGAGCTGCTCCCATCAGATGCCTGAGGAAAGAGACCCAGTTCAGCATTACACTTGAAAGAGAGAATTAGTTCTAAACATCTCAAAATGTCTTATTCTTCCACTTCTAGATCTGAGATGTTTTACAATATTCAAAAATGCAAAAAAACATATAGCTTTAATTAAAAAAAAAAGAATCGTTACATGTTTCAATAAACACACCATCCTGTATACGCGAGCATCTTTGCAACTCTAAAAAGAGAGTGAGCAGGTACAGCTGAGCATCATTTACAGCCTAAGGAATATGACTTTCACTGCAGGAACAAACCATAAACCATGATAACTTAAGGAAAGTAGTTTTACCATATAAAATAATAGAATTATTGATCAGTCATGAACATGACACCATTAACCCAGAACAAAAGCAGCACATTTAAAGCAACATTTGAAGCCGAGGAAGACGATTTACTTATTTAATTACTTTATTTTGAAAATTGGTGTTTGTAGATTTCATGCCAAAATCAAGAGCTTTATGTTACAGGACTCAAATAAGGCAATATCCTGATGAATGAAAGCATCTAAGCCCTTTAAGTCATCACTGTTGTCACACAAGCACCCAACCAGCTGTTTGATTGGTGACTTTCACAAGTATTAATGCCATAATTTTTCCAGGACTTGACCTGTACTTACTAAAAACAGAAAATAAAATGCATGATAGCACAAAATATGAATCAGTTAAAAGGAGAATGTTTTGGAAAATTGACTAATTGCTGCCAGAAAAAATGGTTGAGCCTGTAGAATGCCTACATATTCCTATATATTAAAATTGTACTAACAGACATGGGGGGTTTACTACATTACATTTACTCAAGTAACATTTTCCATAAACTGAGTACTTTAAATGCCCCCCACACTTTATTTTTGGGTATTTATTTGAAGGAGGATAGTTTTACTCTGCTACAATGATGGACATTCTGTTCACTAGTTTTATCTATTCACTTTTACATGTGCGCATCAATTTGTCAATTCCATCTTTGACTTCTGAATAGAGCGCCTGTTGCAGCAATCAAATGAGATCACTGATTGTCATTGGACTCAACTTCACCAATAGACGACACAAGGCATTCACTTGACTGGGCACGTAGCCTTCTTGAGCCAATCAGAGACTTTTTTTTCGTCATTGACAAAGCAGCGTTTGAAGAAAAGCGACAGTTTTTAAAAGTCGCACAAACGAATCAAAACAAGCTGCTTTGCTATATACTTGTGCTGTTATAAATATTGCTATACATTGCACATTTTCTTAACCACCTAGAGCAGGGATGCTCAATGCGTCGATTGCGATCGACAGTAGTTTTGGTTGATTGTTGGTCGGCGTGCCAAAAAAAAAAAAAAAAAAAAACTTTAGCCAATGATCCCTCGAAACTGTGCGCGTGCGCAATTGTGCACTGCTGATGCAGTCTCTCTGCAGATATTTTGCGTTGTGCGCAAAAAAAAAATACAATGCAAATTGAAAGTATAACTTACAGCTATTCAGTTTGTGGCATTTTGCAATGTGATTCAATGACTGAGGGATGACTGGTTGTTACATCCAATGGCACAATTCACATACGTACTATAAAAAATGAAAAGAAGCCACTGGTTTCTTTTAGGCAGCACACAGAACTCTAACAAAGACTGCTGCTCAGCCACACTCACTTTTTCCTACTTTCCCTTGCACCCCTCCCCCCACTCTTAAAGACATACACTCATAATTACAAATGTTACAGTGCTTATGCAGCCCACCAATGTGTTTTATAATGACAGCGTCTACCACTGCTGCTGCTTTAGTTCGCAACAGTCTGGGCAACGTCACTGATCTTAAAAAAAAAAAAAAAGTCTGGATAGCGCATACATATAGAGTTGTGTATCGATTGATTGAAGCCAGTCGGCCGCCATCTTGGTACTCCCAAAACGTGTAGAGGACATGGTTTACAGGTGGGATTATGGTGGGGGTTTTCTCAAAGTTTGGCAAGTAGAATTAAAACTGGTCTGTTGGCATGTAGAATTAAAACTGGTTTTCAGTTCTGGTAACATGAAGGATTTTTAATCCGACTTGGTAAGCCAAAAAAGGCTAAGTGCAAAGGAAAGACATAACACTAGGACTACCAAGTAACCTTGTATATTACCTGCGGCCCGATTTCCGTGACATGTTAACTTTAACATAATAACATTAATTTTTAAGTCAATCAGTTAGTTAGTTCCTTATTTTTGGTAATAAGGACTCGTAATGGGAAAATACAGACTAAATGCATTGTTTTGTCTCTGCGACGTCATATTTCAGACAGAAAATTTCAACTTGTTTCCTCGCGTTTTTAAAGCAAATTAAATTTGCAGAGTTCTTCTTCTTTTCCTTTCGGCTTGTCCCGTTAGGGGTTGCCACAGCGTGTCATCTTTTGCCATCTTAGCCTATCTCCTGCATCTTCCTCTCTAACCCCAACTGCCCTCATGTCTTCCCTCACCACATCCATAAACCTTCTCTTTGGTCTTCCTCTCGCTCTTTTGCCTGGGAGCTCCATCCTCAGCACCCTTCTACCAATATACTGACTCTCTCGTCTCTGAACATGTCCAAACCATCGAAGTCTGCTCTCTCGAATCTTGTCTCCAAAACATCCAGCTTTGGCTGTCCCACTAATGAGCTCATTTCCAATCCTATCCAACCTGCTCACTCCGAGCGAGAACCTCAACATCTTCATTTCTGCCACCTCCATTTCTGCTTCCTGTTTTTCTTCAGTGCCACCGTCTCTAATCCGTACACCATGGCCGGCCTCACCACTGTTTTGTAAACTTTGCCCTTCATCCTAGCGGAGACTCTTCTGTCACATAACACACCAGACACCTTTCGCCAGCTGTTCCAACCTGCTTGGACCCGTTTCTTCACTTCCTTACCACACTCACCATTGCTCTGGATTGTTGACCCTAAATATTTGAAGTCGTCCACCCTCGCTATCTCTTCTCCCTGTAGCCTCTCTCTTCCCCCTCCACTTTTCTCATTCACGCACATATATTCTGTTTTACTTCGGCTAATCATCATTCCTCTCCTTTCCAGTGCATGCCTCCATCTTTCGAATTGTTCCTCTGCATGCTCCCTGGTTTCACTGCATATCACAATATCATCTGCGACCATCATGCTCCAAGGGGATTCCAGTCTAACCTCATCTGTCTGCCTATCCATTACCACTGCAAACAGGAAGGGGCTCAGAGCTGATCCGTGATGCAGTCCCACCTCCACCTTAAATTCCTCTGTCACACCTAAGGCACACCTCACCATTGTTCTGCTGCCATCATACATGTCCTGTACTATTTTAACATACTTCTCTGCCACACCGGACTAACGCATGCAGTACCACAGTTCCTCTCTTGGTACTCTGTCATAGGCTTTCTCTAGATCCACAAAGACACAATGTAGCTCCTTCTGACCTTCTCTGTACTTTTCCACTAGCATCCTCAAGGCAAATAATGCATCTGCGGTACTCTTTCTAGGCATGAAACCATACTGTTGCTCGCAGATACTTACTTCTGTCCTGAGTCTAGCCTCCACTCCTCTTTCCCATAACTTCATTGTGTGGCTCATCAACTTTATTCCTCTATAGTTCCCACAGCTCTGAACATCCCCTTTGTTCTTAAAAAATGGGAACTAGAACACTTTTCCTCCATTCTTCAGGCATCTTTTCGCTCGCTAGTACTCTGTTGAATAAGTTGGTCAAAAACTCCACAGCCATCTCTCCAAATTGCTTCCATACCTCAACCGGTATGTCATCAGGACCAACTGCCTTTCCATTTTTCATCCTTTGTAGTGCCTTTCTGACTTCCCCCTTAGTAATCATTTCCACTTCTTGGTCCTTCACTCTTGCCTCTTCAACTCTTCCTTCTCTCTCATTTTCTTCATTCATCAAGTTCTCAAAGTATTCTTTCCATCTATTTAGCACACTACTGGCACCAGTCAACACATTTCCATCTCTATCCTTAATCACCCTAACCTGCTGGCACATCCTTCCCATCTCCTCCTACTCTGTCTGGCCAACCTGTAGAGATCCTTTTCTCCTTTCTTTCGTGTCCAACCTGGTGTACATGTCTTCATATGCCTCTTGTTTTGCCTTTGCCGCCACCTCTACTTTTGCCCTACGTCGCATCTCGATGTACTCCCTTTCGCCTCTCCTCAGTCCCATCAGTATCCCACTTCTTCTTCACTAATCTCTTTCCTTGTATGACTCCCCTGTATTTTGGGGTTCCAGCACCATGTCTCCTCTTCTCCCCTTTTCCTACCAGATGACACACCAAGTACTCTCCTGCCTGTCTCTCTGATCACCTTGCCTGTCGTCGTCCAGTCTTCCGGGAGCTTCTGGTCCATCGAGAGCCTGTCTCACCTCTTTCCGGAAGGCCGCACAACATTCTTCCTTCTCAGCTTCCACCACCACCTGGTTCTCTGCTCTACCTTTGTCTTCTTAATCTTCCTACCCACCAACAGAGTCATCCTACATACTACCATCCTATGCTGTCGAGCTACACTCTCCCCTACCACTACTTTACAGTCAGTAACCTCCTTCAGATAACATCGTGTGCACAAAATATAATCTACCTGCGTGGTTCTACCCTCCGCTCTTGTAGGTCACTATATGTTCCTCCCTCTTCTGGAAATAAGTGTTCACTACAGCCATCTCCATCCTTTTTGCAAAGTCCACCACCATCTGCCCTTCAAAGTTCCTTTCCTGGATGCCGTACTTACCCATCACTTCTTCATCGCCCCTGTTTCCTTTACCAATATGTCCATTACAATCTGCCCAATCACAACTCTCTCGCTGTCTGGGATGCTCAGAACACTTCATCTAGTTTCCTTCCAGAATTTCTCTTTCAACTCTAGGTCACATCCTACCCTGTGTGGGCATAGCTGCTGACCACATTATACATAACACCCTCAATTTCAAATTTTAGTCTCATCACTCGATCTGATACTCTTTTTCACCTCCAAGACATTCTTAGCCAGCTCTACCTTTTAAAATAACCCCTACTCCATTTCTCTTCCCATCTACTCCGTGGTAGAATAATTTAAACCCTGCTCCCAAACTTCTAGCCTTACTACCTTTCCACTTGCTCTCTTGGATGCACAGAATATCAACCTTTCTCCTAATCATCATGTCAACCAAGTCCTGAGCTTTTCCTGTCATAGTCCCAACATTCAAAGTCCATACACTCAGTTGTAGGCTCTGTGCATTCCTCTTTTTCTTCTGATGCTGGATCCGGTTTCCTCCTCTTCTTTGTATTATGAAAATTAAAAAAAAAAAAAAAAAATCAATAAAAATCACAGAAAATGTGTTTTCTTGCTTTTGCAGTGATGAAGTTTGGGAAAATATTTACGTTGCTTTTTCGCGAACAACCGTCAGCCTATAAAGGTGAAGCAGAGAGTGAACAGTGAACAACAACAACTGGAAACAAAACTTTGCTAAAGTGAATTAAGCTCATCAGAAAATAAAAAACCCTTTACAAACAAACCTTAATAGTGTCAAAGTAAATCTTTTTAAATTAGCTGTGGAATGTGTTCTCACAGCCACGAAACTCTCGATTAACAGTTTATCCATCTAAGATATATTGTTGTTGTTAAATTTCGACAGTGAACTATTCTGCAAACGCATATACTTGATTCATTTCATTCTAGTATCATGATATCAGTGGAATGAAAAATTATAGTATTGTTTATTAAAATAGTTTGGGTGAAAATACATTACCCCCCAAACAAAAACAAAAAAATCTAAACACGCACATTTAGAGAGAAAATAATGGATACAAATATTGTACAATCACTATAATCAGAATCAGATTTAATGGCCAAGTATAAAAGAACACACAACGAATTTGTCTCCGGCAGTCGGTGCCACCCTGGTACGCCATTCATGTTGGATACTGAGAAGAACAAACAAACAAACTACTATTAAAAAAAAAAGAGTAACAGCTTGCTCACAAAGAAAGAAAGATGCAAAATAGCAGGACAGTGAAAAGAACCATCAACATGGGTCTCCATCTGTCAGCTCTGCGTTTAACACCATCATCCCTGAACTCCTCTCTTCCAAGCTTCTCCAGCTCAGCGTCTCGTCTGCCATCTGCCAATGGATCTACAACTTCCTAACATGAAGGACACAGCAGGTGAGGCTGAGGGACACCACCTCATCCAAGTGCACTACCAGTACTGGGGCACGCCAAGGTTGTGTCCTCTCTTCTCTGCTCTTCTCGCTCTACACAAACGAGTGGACCTCAACGGACCTTGTTGTCAAACCCCTGAAGTTCGCAGAAAACACCAGACATCCACGTCATCAAAGACGGGGACGAGTTTCAATATTGACAGGGGATGGTGAGACTGGATCTTTGCTGTGGCCAGCACAACCTGGAGTTGAGTACTCTAAAGACTGTAGAAATGATTGTAGACTTCAGGAGGCATCCTTCACCACAGCTGCCCCTGTCCAATTGTCTTATGTCCAACCGTTGAGACCTTCAAGTTCTTCGGAATTACAGTCTCACAGGATCGGAAGTCTTAGACGAAGATCAAGTCAATCCTCAAAAAAGCCCAGGAAAGGATGTACTTGTGGCTTCTGAGGTCGAACAGGCTGTCACAAGAGCTGCAGAGACAGTTCTCCACAGCGGTCATCGAATCAGTATTGTGTATCTCCATCACAGCCTGGTTTGGAGCTGCCACAAAAAAAACACAAACTCTGACTGCAACGGACAATCCAAACCGCTGAATTGATTATTGGCACCACCCTACTTACCCTTAAAGACGTGCACGCCACTCAAACTAGGACTAGAGGGTGCAAGATCCTTTCGGACCCTCCTGGACACCAGCTGTTCCAGCTCCTTCTGTTGCGTAGGCGCTCCCAATCAATGCAAATCAAAATTAGCAGGCATTCAAACTGTTTCTTCCTTCTTGCAATTAAGTCAATAAATTCTTGATTAGCGAACCTATTATTTTCTGCCTTGCGCCGTAGAGACACACCCTCACACCCTGCAGGTCTTTTGCAGACTCCAACAGGTTTTCTTCCAGAATGGTCCTGTATTTGGCTCCATTCATCTTCCCATTAATTTTAACCATCTTCCCTATCCCTGCTGAACAAAAGCAAGCCCAAACCATGAGGCTCCCACCACCATTTTTTGACAGTGGGGATGGTGTGTTCAGGGTGATAAGCTGTGTTGCTTTTAAACCAAACATATCATTTTGCATTGTGACCAAAAGGTTTGATTTTGAATTCATCTGACCAGAGCACCTTCTTCCACATGTTTGGTGTGTCTCCCAGGTGACTTGTGGAAAACTTTAAATAAGAATTTTTATGGATATCTTTGAGAAATGGCTTTCTTCTTGCCACTCTTCCATAAAGGCCAGATTTGTGCAGTGTAGATTGTTCTCCTATGGACAGACTCCCCCACCTCAGCTGTAGATATCTGCAGTTCATCCAGAGTGATCATCGGTCTCTTGGCTGCATCTCTGATCTTGGCTGCATCTCCTTCTTTGAGGGGAAAGTTTAGAGGGACAGCCAGGTCTTGGTAGATTTGCAGTGGTCTGATACTCCTTCTATGTCAATATGATTGCTTCCACAGTGCTCCTTGAAAAGTTTACAGTTTGGGAAATCTTTTTGTCTCCAAATCCGGCTTTCAACCTCTCCACAACAATATCTCGGACCAGCCTAATGCGTTCCTTGGTCTTCATGATGCTCTCTGCACATTAAACAGAACCCCGAGACTATCAGAGAACAGGTGCATTTATACAGAGACTTGATTATGCACATGTGGATTCTATTTATCATCATCAGTCAACATTGGATCTGACTAAAAAAAAATTAGTTTTCCTTAAATCACGTGTTCCACAATTATTGGCGCCTTTAACAATTCCCAGGAAATAAATATAAATGAAGCATTTCTGTCATTTCTACAGTAGTTTACCCGAGTATGTACAAACATTTAATTAGTAATTCATCACTTCCTGTTTCTCTGGGGTATAAATATGACGTGACACAGAGGCCATTTCTCTTATCCACTCTTAATGGGAAAGACAAAGGAACACAGCATACAAGTGAGGCAGATGTGCGTCGACCTTCACAGGTCAGGCAGAGGCTACAAGAAGATTGCCACTCAACTGGAGCTGCCCATATCCACTGTGAGAGGAATAATTAAGAAGTTCAAAACAACTGGAACAGTGGTAAACAAGCCTGGACGAGGACCCAAGTTTATATTGCCACCACGCACAGTGAGAAGGATGGTAAGAGAAATCAAAAGATCTCCAAAGCTCACAGTTATAGAATTACAACAAATGGTAGCATCCTGGGGTCACAAAGTCTCCAAATCAACCATCAGGTGCTGTCTACACGCCAACAAGTTGTTTGGGAGGCATGCACGGAGAAAACCTTCCCTAACTCACAATCATAAACGCAAACGTCTGGAGTTTGCCAAGCGGTATTGGGGCTTCAACTGGGACCGTGTGCTTTGGTCAGATGCGACCAAGATTGAGCTTTTAGGCAACAAACACTCTAAGTGGGTCTGGCGTGCCACGAAAGATGCGCATGCTGAAAAGCACCTCATACCCACTGTGAAGTTTGGGGGTGGGTCAGTGATGCTGTGGGGCTGTTTCGCTTCCAAAGGCCCTGGGAACCTTGTTAAGGTGCATGGCATCATGAATGCTTTGAAATACCAGGACATTTTAACTCAAAATCTGTTGCCCTCTGCCCAAAAGCTGAAGATGGCTCATCACTCGGTCTTTCAGCAAGACAATGACCCTAAACATATGACCAAATCTGCACAGAAATGGTTCACCAGACACAAAATCAAACTCCTCCCATGGCCATCTCAGTCCCCAGACCTCAACCCCATTGAAAACCTGTGGGGTGAGCTGAAGAGGAGAGGACCCAGGTCTCTGGATGATTTAGAGACATTCTGCAAAGAGGAATGGCTGAAGATCCCTTTTTCTGTCTTTTACCATCTTGTGAAATATTAGAGAAGATTAGGTGCTGTTTTGTTGGCAAAAGGGGGTTGTACAAAGTATTAACACCAGGGGTGCTAATAATTGTGACACACATTATTTGATGTCAAATAATTATTTCTATGTGGGATTTTTTCCCCCACTGAATAAATGCACTTGTATTGAAGGATGGATTTTTTTCTTTTTTTCCATTAAGGTCCCATATTATTTAGAAAATTTTTTTTGTTGAAGCTAAAAAACACATCTTAACCAGAGGTGCCAATAATTATGGAGGGCACTGTATTTGAATATTTTTGTATTTCACTATCTTATACTTTATGGAGGTGGAAGGGCCCAGAAACATGGTGACAATGTGTGGGATTGAAGGCAACATTTCAGGGCAATAAACCAATAAAGACTGTAATCTCAAAGAGAACTTACAAATTCATCCCCTGAGTCTGCCCCCACTGAAGTGATGGATTCCTTGCTGATGGTACGGGGTAACCGAACACCGCTCCGTGGTGCTGTCGCTGCCTCTTCTGCTATCTTTTTCTTTAGCTTGGCAAACATCTTTTATCCATGGAGCAACTCCTTAACAGAAACTTCTATAGAGTATGAGGCACCATAGTGTGGAGTGAATTCATTCATTCTCTGCGTACCAAAAATGTCTCCTTCTGCAGTAGCCCATCAAATGAAGGACATCTTAGTAATGGCATTCTGTTAAATCTGGGGGGACACATTTTTTTTTTTTTTGTTAAATCTGACAACACTTTACAGAACACATGAGTAGACAACAATTTAGCACAGTATAACCGCTCGATTGCAATATATGTGAAGCAAATTTGAACGAGCACCAACAGGTACGTGTTTTATTTATTTAAAAATTCCATGATATATTCAGAGTGGGGAAATTAAATTGCGGTAATTTGACCTGCCCCTATGATTTTAAGTACAAAATGTAAGTACAGTTTAACTGTTTTGACACTATAATCGTGCAATCAACTCATAAGCTAAAATTCTGAACAGCCAGAATTTAAAATTAATGGTAACAAGGACCTTTGGAATATCTTTGTACACAAGACTGAAGAACTTGTCGATCCTATTTCAATGAGTACATTTACTATGACACCAGTTTCTTTTCAGATATGTAAATTGAGGATGACAGCTTTAGCTTCGCCGTAGGGACGTTGACAGTTACATTTTATACGTGACTAATTTGGATGGGTAGATTGTGAAATTTGTGAGGAAAAAAAACCCCAAAACAAAAAACGAGGTCTTACAAAACTCATAACAATGAAAGTTAATATTTCAAGACAGGGTAAGGACTTAGCAATGTTAGCTCGCTTGCTCTTTGGATAGGACTTGATCTTACCATGGCAAGTCTAAATTTATAGTTATTGAGGTTTTCTCTTCCCCAATGGATTTCCGTTGTCAGCTCCAAGGAAGTGTTGGTGCAAATGTCGACAAGTCGTAGCTCTTTAGTCCGTCAAGCTCGTCAAACCGAGTTGGGAAGCTACACGTCATCGCCCAACAGATGACATCACGACTGTGCCTCTTGTTCATTGAAGGGGCATTGAACGGAACAAGAACGCGCCAACTAACGGTCAGAAAGGTAAAAGCAGCATTCATACGATAGAATTGATGCCCTATTGTTTCGTGTTCCTATAGTAGTGTAGTCATTTGATTGGATTACACAATTACAACTACATTATACCAATTACTTAGATCTAACGTTAAGTGCGCAATTGATAACTGATTGTTCTATGTTGTGCATGTTATAAGGACATGCAACATTCACAATGTAGTAGTATAAATTTGTACATTTTGCCAAATCTTACTGCAGATTTTCAAGGAGGAACTAAATGGTAATCTTTTTGTATTCTGCACTGCAATCTTCATTAAACATGATCACGTAATAGTAAGTACTTCTTCTTTTCGGCTTGTCCCGTTAGGGGTCGCCACAGTGTCATCTTTTTCCATCTAGACCTATCTCGTGCATTCTCCTAACACCCACTGTCCTCCCTCACAGCATCCATCAACCTTTTCTTTGGTCTTCCTCTCACTCTCTCGCCTCCAAACAAGTCTGCTCTCTCTCACAGTACAGTATACTAAATTTAAACATGCCACAATATGTATTCTCTCCCCCCCCCCCTTTTTTTGTTGTTGTTGCTTTGTGCCAATAGAGCAATTGTAAAATTGTCTAACAAATCACGACAACAGTAATGAGTTCAGATGGCTAAATCTTTATTGTAAAGTAAAACAGAGATGTGCAAATATGAACATTTCACAATGGTTAATTGACCTCAACACATAGATTCCGTCTTACCTAGCTGTGAAATATCTTTGTCATTCAAACCCCAAGTGAGAACTGAAAGTCTGTAAGGAGTTACAAGTCTGTGAGGCAGTTTCGCACAGCAACACTTAAGTGAAAAATTAATATAAAAACGCTGATACTAAAACAGTAGTTAAAGGTAGCCATATTAAGCTCCCACATATGTTGTGATTGTTCAGTATTTCACATTTGGCTTGTTATTGTTTTCTTTTCCATTTAAGAGATCACATGGTACATGTCAATTTGACTTCAGACAGAGAAAGGCATAAACAGAGCAAGGGGGGGAAAGTGAAAGAATGAAGTTACCAAAGTACTTCATATAACGATAAGATTACTGGTACTAGTGATTGTTGTCTATATTCCCTCCATTACCAAAACTATATTTTAACACAATGGACAAAAACCCATGTTGATAACATGTAACTTCTCGCAAACTTTCAGGTTTAGGTGAAGAGCTGAGTGAAGATGCAAATACATGGATTTAAATGTACATAGGGGGAAAATACAGTTGTCACTGTAAATACTTTAAATTTACACTATAAAATGCATACAGACTCACAAGTGCTGTTCCCGCTGTTGGTGTCTATACTTTAAAAAAAAAAAAAAAGTTTTTATTTCATCATCTTACAGGAAATATGGTGTCGTTGTCCTAGGTGGAATGACCCTTTCAGAATCAGGCACTGCTCTAAAGAGCTTCGGCTCTCTTGTGTTAGCATCTTTGAAGACCATAATGGAAGCGATGTTGCCACAGCGATAGCAGTAGTTGGGAGCTGACCACACCGTGACCAACTTTTCATCGAACATAAATTTGTAGCCCTCATGGACGAGTTGATGTGCCCGGCATATCAGCTTGAGATTGTTGATATGGACAAACTGCAGGTTTTTGGTGAGAAAAAAAAATTGACAACGATTTTAAAGATTATGTAAAGATAAGGAAACCATAGTACAACTCTTTTGCCAGGTACTATAGGTTCCTTCCATATTCTAAAAACATGCATGTGTACTATCATGACCCCTTGTGCATCTCAGGTGATAAACTCCATTTTTCAATTGGATTTGTCTTGGTTCTGTTTGGGTCTTTACAAATATTTTATTTTCTTCCAGTGAAGCCATTCTTCTGCTGATTTAGACACATGGTTGTTGTCATTGCAATCTTTGCCGGAGCGGATATTGGTTTTGGATAAAAAGGATAATTTTGGAAAAGAATTGTCAGAAAGTGAACGCCTATGTTTAATGGTACTGTAGTTCAAAGTACATTCAACAATACAATCAAACTCGTTTTATATTTGGCAACATCTTTTAATATTCACAATTTTAGTAAAAGTGACAACTCAATTTCTGTTATCTAGAAGGCTGCCACGTGGATTAAAAAAAATAGTTCTCGATTACAGCGTTTTTACTATTTCATTCAAACACAAACTGCTATTTGCCTTGAGGATGCTAATGGAAAAGTGCAGAGAAGGTCAGAAGGTGCTATATTGTCTTTGATCTAGAGAAAGCCTACAACAAAGTACCAAGAGAGGAACTGTGGTATTGCATGTGCAAGTCTGGTGTGGCAGAGAAATATGTTAGAATCGTACAGGACATGTGTGAGGGTAGCAGAACGGTGTTGAGGTGTCCCGTAGGTGTGACAGAAGAATGGATGGATCCGTGAGAATGATTGACAGCTCCCTTTTGACCAATCAATGAGCGTAATTCTCTGAACTCCGCCGATGCTGTCCACAGCCGTGATGTTTTACCCACAAACAAAGAGCGTGTTTTTACTTTAAGCCTCTGAATTGTGAGTGTATAGTCCCGCTTATAGCAGATTCCGAAATATGGTCCTTTGATGTGGCTGGGGGACGTGTAATGGAGACGACCGCTATCCAGAGAGACTACTGGGAGGATAAATGGTGCGCTTTCCCATCCCAAAGCGTAATTTAGATAAATGCAAATGGTGAATTAAGGACCTCACGACCATCTGAACGTATCGAAGATAAATCAGCATAAAGCCGTCTGCTCCAAGGTAAGCTATTCAATTAGTTAGTGTAACAGCTATAAAGGAAGGAGGAAGCTCTACCGGGCGAAACTCAAAGCTTCCAGCCGCACCTCGGCTCTGCTCTCAAGGGTTCTTATCCATTATTAAACATCATGTGAATACAAATATTTTGGGCCTACATTTACGTATACAGTATATACGTTCAGACCGATAGAGGACACGCATAAAGCCATAATTTATGTGATTATCCACTATAAATGTAGATATTTTGAATCGTCATGTTTATGCAGCGTAAAAATGAAAACTTACCCTGCTTTGCAGGGAGCAATAGGCATCAGAAATCTTATAGCATTCGATGTCCAACATTAATTAATGAGGTGGTTGATTCTTTCGCATGGACAGGAAACACATTGCATAAACTTTAACTGGCGTTACCATTTGTGAAACCTTGATATTATGAATATATCCCTGTTGAAAGTAATTCAGGCCTCCTGTACACTCTTTGTTGATATTCCTGATACCATGGGCAGAAAGGAAACATACTATACTACAATACTATCGGGAAATCACTCTAATGAATTGCTCATAACATGCTTCAGGCGCACTGCGTCCGCCATTTTGATTGGTAGCTTGGGGTACATAACAACAGTATCTGGGTAGGCGTGGCTTAAGCGCCCCGCGCGGATCTATCTATTTAACGTGGTGGTGGGACTGGATCAGGGTTGACCTCTGAGTCCCTTCCAGCTTGCAGTGTTAATGGATAGAAAGATGAGGTTAGACTGGAATTCCCTTGAACCATGATGTTTGCAGATATTGTGATCTGCATTGAAAGCAGGGAGCAGGTGGAGGAACATTTAGAAAGCTGGAGGCAGGCATTGGAAAGGGTTAGGAGGAATGAAGATTAGCCAAAGTAACATAATATATGTGCATGAATGACAGTGTTAGAGGGGGAACGGTGAGGCTCCAAGGAGAAGAGATCTCGAGGGTGGACGACTTTAAATACTGGGGGTCAACAATCCAGAGAAATGGTGAGTATGGTAAGGAAGTGAAGAAACAGGTCCAAGCGGGTTGGAAGAGCTGGTGGAAGGTGTCTGGTGGGATGTGACAGAGGAGTCTCAACGAGGATGAAGGGCAAAGTTTCTAAAACAGTGGTAAGGCAAGCCATGGTTTACGGATTAGAGACAGTGGCACTGAAGAGACAAAAAAAAGCAGAGCTGGAGGTTGTGGAAATTAAGATGTTGAAGTTCTCTCTAAAATTGAGCAGGTTGAATAGGATTACAAATAAGATCATTCGAGGGACAGCCACAATTAGAAGTTTTGGAAACTTAATTAGAAAGAACCAACTTCCATGGTTTGGATAGATCCAGAGGAGAGTATTTTGGTAGAAGAGTAATGAGGATGGACCTGCCAGGCAAAAGAAAGAGGAAGAACAAAGAGAAGGTTTTGATCATGGATTCTTATGTAGCTTTTCTACATGTAATGATTTTGCATGTTTTTACATGTAAATAGCCCTCGCTCGATCTTCATCCTTTTTTTCCAAACACTTTTGCCATCGTAAAACTTTGAACACACCTTCGACCAGTTTGCGCTAAGTCCCACGCGCCATTACTTGGCTAACTAACAAGTTACACTGCGATTTCTGAGAACAGAGAATACATGCACATGGCAATGGTGAAACTCGATTAACCACTAACACGATTGGATCGTTATACTGTATAACTATGTTGTCCAAACGCGTAATCTGCCGCAGACAAGTTTTAATGCTTATGTTGCAAAATGCAACTATTTACATTACCGAGCATGTTAGAACAGCATATGATAGTCGTGCTTGTGCTAGCACTAAGCTGAATTTGCAGCTCGGAGAGAGGCAGGCACACAATACCCTAAACCCCCTGAAATTTTATCAACGGATTTGCGCTTATCTCGAGAATGGTCATTTTGGTCTGAAAAAGTTGGAAATCCGCCGATCGACGGAAAATTCTCATCCCTGCAAAATAGATATTGTAATGAAAAATACATTAATTATTCACTCCAATGTCTATACGAAAAAATAAATGTGAGCGGAGACCGCGTCATCCATGCGCAAAGTTTCAGAAGTGTCATTGTACAATATCCAAGTGGTCGCCATATTGGCTGCGTCCTCCGTCCGTGACGTCACCCGGACATTCGCAAATGAAAACACGCGGTGCACCTTAACTATGGGAGACAAAAGCGCTCCGTCTTACATGGAAGCTCTTTTCGAAAAGTAGAACACCACATAACCGAGTGAAGTTACGGGGCAATATTGCACTATTGTTTCGAGCCCTCGGGGCAATATTACACTATTGTTTCGAGCCATATTCAGATGATATGCGATCACGGCCAAACCTCATCCCCGTCCGATCCACTTCCGTGGCGGAGAGGAGCCATCACGATGACGTGCAGCCTTCGCAGAGGCAGTGATCGCCGAACGCGGCGCCTCAGCCGGTGTGGCCGATTTTCTGCGCCAGTGGTACCATATAAGGAGGAGGTGGAGCCGAGCCATGCTGCTTTTAGGGGTATGTTCAAAGCCGCTGCAGTACTTGTTGAACACAGTAGAGCCGGGGCGCATTACTGCCTACCTGTTATTTGGAACCCACGAACCTCTCGTCCTCTGCACCCGTGCAATCCATTTTTCACAACGAACTGGGTCCCTTGCAAACTTATGACGGCGAAATCCAGGATTTTCATGGCGGGAGTTACAAAAAGCTGTATATGTCAAAATCATGTTTTGTGATGAAAAAACACATGGGACCATATTGGCCAAAAATCATCCATTTTATGACACTTGACCTTTAACGTTCAGTGGACTTTGGGTGCTGCTATTCATTGCCCATTTTTCCCCTTTCATATCCTGAATTTCCTCCGTAACTTGGGACAATATTTTTCCAAAGAGACATTCCGTAACCTTAAGTTTTTTTGTTACGAGAGACATTTATAAGAAGAGGTACCAATGTAAAGTGGGTAATTTTTTGCTTTGTCTTGCGAGCCAAAATTTGACGTACCAATGACTGCCAGTAGATGACACCGCAATTGTTAAGATGCAGAAACACACAGGTTATGCTCAGCTATTCGAGCTTCACTCGGTCTTTCCGTTTGTACACCGCGACTCAGTAGCATCTCTGTGCAGCTGTGCTTGCATTTTATCATTTTGCATTTAGTACAAGGGCATTTTCAACCATGCAGCTCAAGAAAGCCCTTGCTCGGGAAAACGTATGTGAAATAATAGAAAAACACAAACGGTGTGCAAGTGAAAGACTTTGCAAAGAGTTATGACTGTTCTACATCAACCATATTGGCATGACCTCGGTAAAGGGCAATGAGGAAAAGGAGTCACCACTGGGTTTTAGTCGCTTTTTGTTCAACCCTTTGGCAGCACGCAATGAACAACTAACTGCTGTTCTGCCACACACTAGCCCGCCTAGTCTGCTTTAGACCACCTCCTTCTCCACTCTTAAAGGGGTACACTCATAATTACAGCTAATGTATTTCAATATGTACGATTCTCAAGCAGAAGGAATCCATCAACTATATAACACCAGCCAAGGGGGAGAAAATTATTTTGAAGCTATGGAGCTGAGGAGGAGCTGACGACGGAGGAATTAAAGGAGCTACAGATGCAGCAGCATAAGAGGTGCGGAGTGAGAGTTCTGATAAGAACACAGAGGAGGAGGTTATCTCTGCCGTCGAGAAAAAGGAAATGGTGGAAATGTGGGAGAGTTTCGGACTATGTGGTGAAGTAACATCCAGAAAAGGTTGCAACTGGTCGTGTTTTGGTGCTCTGTAATGACAAGTACCTTACACATTTCAGAAACAGTCAAAAAGAGGCGCAAACAAACCTTCTTGGACAGGTATTTTTTGAAATGGTCATCTGTTGACAGAAGAATGCATTGCAAAAAAGGCCAAAATTGTGCAAGATAAAAAAACCAAAACATAATTCACCAAAACTGGAAAAAAAAAAAAAATGCGGGAGCAATTAAGTTCATTCACGTTCATTAAGTGTAAAGTAACATTAAAGGAAGACTTTGTCGAAATTAATAGGAATGGGAGCACACATTAAAAATTAGTAGATGAGGGTTTAGTGTTTCTTTTCATGCCAGAGTTATCCACAGATTTCACCGAGTAACATCTCTAAATTGGAAATGTATTATTGAAATTCCTCTCTCGCTCAGACATTCCAATGAGCCCGGCTGGAAAATTGACAGCCAATCAGCGTTTACCACGCCTGCAGTGCTTCCTGTTCTGAGCCCCCCCCACTCATTGCTCGCGGATAAGTTTGAGTGAACAGAGAACATCCAGTATCTACCATTTTGTGGCCGATTTTTGTGAAAAAATAATTACAAACAAACAAAACAAAAGTAGCATGACGTACAATGTTCAAGCCTGGGCGCTTGAGCCAGAATACACACAGCTGCCAGTTGACTTGTTGGAGAGGGGGCGTGGCACTAACGACGAACAATAATGCCATTATATGGACAGCGGAGATTTGTTTGATGCCTTTGAAAGGAGTTGGTTTAGATGTAGAGAATATATAGCAGGTGGCCAGACTTTTTTTTTTTAAACACCAAGTTGTACTTTTCAAGCAGCAATGCTTCTCACGATCCACCGGCGGCAGGGGTGGGAGGCTGGCTGTTGCAACCGCAGATCGCCGTAAATAGTAACCGGGAAGTGCTACACGCATATCTATCCATCCATTTTCTTAGCCGCACGATGGTCGAAAGTGTGCTGGAGCCTATCCCAGCTGTCAACGGGCAGGAGGCAGGTCACACACACGCAGACACGGGGAGAACATGCAAAGTTCACACATGGAGGTCCGGGATTGAACAGCTGCGCCACCCTCATAACGTATGCTGTTGATTTACCGTACCATCACGAGAGCCTATAACTTAGCGGCTAATAACCAGTAATGATTAAATGCATGCAAATTTCCCCGCTGATAAATGAGCCTCAAAACTGTGACAGCCACAGCTTTATCATGTCAGGTTGACCACACTGGAGATTAAAGAAGGACAAATTTGGCAAAGCTGGCACATATCCAGATTTAACTTGGATTTCCAATGTTTATTTTCAATTTTTATATTTAATTAATGTCTAAAATATATGTAATAATAATATTACTTCATATTGGAGGGTTTATTGTACATATAAATTTTGGGAAGAGTCTTCCTTAATTTAAGATAAGCGTGATCTAGCCAAGTGAAATTATACAAAATAAGTTCAGCAAAAGTTAAAGAAAAAACTTGTTGCAATTAAGTTCGGAGATAGTGTTAAGAAGAGGCTGAGCGAAAGTGTCTGACAAACCACCTACTCCAGACATCCTGCATCTGGCTTCTTCACACTCCACCTCCACCAGAATCTTCTCTTATGAAAAGTCCTCTCATCTCCAAGGTAAATACTTTTTATAAAAGCAGTTCCTTTCTTTCCATTTTTTTTTGTTTTAGTACAATACAATATTTGTAAAAATGCACTTTTTGTATTGAAAAGGGGAATTCCGGTGGTTTGCATTAACAATGTATCCAATAGGTCATGTCATATGTACTCTATCTTGACAAAGTGATGTTAAATCCTCTTTCATGTAATAGTGTTTTGAGAAGATTTTATTTTATTTTTTTATTTATTTATTTTTTTAATCGACAATTACGAATTTTCAGGGGTTTTCGCGAATCACATGACCTACGTGGGCGGATGTGACGTGTTACGTGCCATTCCAAACGCTCGATTACATGGGACACCATTATGCCCAGCGCTGATTTATTGGATTTATCTTCATCTGATGAAGAAATAGGAGTATCGATTGATCGGGAAAACAGGGGAATACTTCCCATACAGATTTGAACCAGTGGCTGTAAATGTTGAATATTCTGGGGCTCGCCGGGGAGCTCGCTCCTCATCAGACTCCACGTCATTCTGCCCGAAGAACCATTTTTTAAAAATTTTTATTAGAGTTAAAAAAAAAACTTGAACATATATCATAATCAATTATAGCAAAAGGAAAAGTCACCTTATACATCCAGTCACTAATCATTTTTAATTTTTTTTTTTGGTCAGTTATTTCCCCATTTACTATTTGTCAACCTGTGGTGTACAAAAAAATGCAACATACCTCATTTGTGACTTTAGCACCAAAGAGCCAACCTGCTCCTCTGGGGCTGATGGCCCAAGTGTCTACATCCTCAGGGTCAGACCAAACCAAATCACAAAAGGCTCCTTTGTGAGGGATTTCCTGGTTCCGCTCAATGGTTCGAATTTGATCTAGGGTTTTAATGTCAGGAGAGAGGCCCCCATGTACACACAAGATCTGTTCATCCATCAGCTGGCAAAAATGGAAAAGTAGAAAAAACATTAAATACAGCAACCATTTAAAATCAACTGTGCAGGGTCTGAAATGTCAAGCATTGCATCGTTAAATTTGATCCAATTAGAGGTCTTTGGCGATCATTTTCATGTTCTGTCACTACGATGTGATACATAGCTTTAAAGTTTACAGTAAGTAAAACCATTTTTTGAATGGTCAGTGGCTGTCAAATCAAAGTTTTAACCATTTCTTTTTTTTGTAATGACGATAAGAGCACAGATTTATGAAAGAAATTAAAGCTGTGTGGCAAGCAAAAGAGCTAGCCGATTGCTCCTTTTTTCCATTCTGCTTGTCCCGTTAGATGTTGCCACAGTGTGTCATCTTTTTCCATCTAAGCCTATCTCCTGCATCTTCCTCTCTAATGCCAACTTCCCTCATGTCTTTCCTCACAACATCCATCAACCTTCTCTTTAGTCTTCTTCTCGCTCTTTTGCTTTTTTTTGTTACAAGTTTGAGTCTTACTTATTGTATGGGGTGGGCAGGTGTCTTTATGCAGCTAACGACCTCACACAGGTGCATCTGATTCAGGATAATACATGGAGTGGAGGCGGACTACCAGGTCGTTGAGGGTCAGAATTGTAGCTGACAGACAGGTGTTCAAATATTTATTTGCAGCAGTATCAAACAAATAAATCGTTAAAAAAAAAATCATACATTGTGATTTCTAGATTTCTCTTTTTAGATTATCTCTCTTACAGTGAACATGCACCAATGATGAAAATTTCAGACCTCTCCATGATTTCTAAGTGGGAGAAAATGCAATATAGCAGGGTGTTCAAATACTTATTTTCTTCACTGTATATTAATACAGTAAATTATTTTAAGGTCTTGAGATTCCATCCCTAATCACACCTGCAACTTTATCTGCGGGCATGACTGGTGGATCACACCTGCAACTTTACATCTGCGAGCATGACTGACCACACATTTTTTTTCCCAAATGTGACTGACACTGGAAAATTCAGAAGCTTAGATATGCACCTGTAACCAACGCCATAGTGATGTTTTGTAACAGTTACTTTGCGATGGTCTTAAGACAGCGTTCTGGTCCTAATCATGAACGGTCTTGACTCATACTGTGGAAATAAGACTTTTTGTGGGCCATCCCTTAGGACTGAGCCCACGAATGTACATTTGCAGTGAAAAGGGTCTAGATTGCTGTATTTTAGATGTTCTCTTGGCTTTTCATTCCTTTTTGCACCTCTATGTGTGCAAAACTTTTTCCGGTGTTATTTCACATTTTTGAAAAACTTAATTTTGAATTTTATTTGTTTTATGTTCTGGATCATTTGGGGTGTTCCCAGTATCTGGTGAACATTTTGTGAATACCACCTATGGAAATATATTGAGTGAAAAAGCGTATTAAATCCTTATTTCAGCCACTGTGTATGCACAGTTGTTCCAATAAGATTTATACCGCCCCACAAGGCAAAAATTCTCTATATACAGTGAAGAAAATAAGTATTTGAACAACGTGCTGTTTTGCAAATTCTCCCACTTAAAAATCATGGAGGGATCTGAAATTTTCATTGTAGGTGCATGTCCACTTTAAGAGAGATAATCTAAAAAGAAAAATCCAGAAATCACAATGCATACATTAACGATTTGTGTGATACAGCTGCAAATAAGTATTTGAACACATGTCTATCAGCTAGAAATCTGAGCCTCAAAGACCTGTTAGTCTGCCATGAAAGGTCAAGTGTCATGAAATGGATGATTTTTGGCATATTATTAATGAAAAACCCACAGCCAATATGGTCCCATGTGTTTTTTCAACACCAAACATGATTTTGACATATACAGCTTTTTGTAACTCCGGCCTTGAAAATTTGTTTTCGAGAAGAAGCAGGAAGTGACGTACAGGACAGAGGCGCCCCCTAGTGGACTTGTTTGCTTCCATTAATTTTACCTCCGGGAAGGTAGCTCGTTGTTCCTTCGTGTTATTCAAAATGCCGGCTCATTGCATTGCTGGACATTGCTTGAACACTCGGGAGAATGGATTTCGCCTTTATATACAAGTTTGCAAGAGACCCGGTTTGTTGCAAAAAATGGATTGCACGGGTGCAGAGGACGAGGGCTTCATGGGTTCCAAATGACAGATAGGTGTGTATACAGCTACTAAATAAAATAATAGTTTGGGGCGGACCACGTAATCCGTCTCTCATAACGTAACAAAAGAGCCGCGTACGAAATGTGTCTATGTGTGCGTCGGACGGCGTCGGGCTGGACGAGAGGACGAGAGCTTCGTGGGTTCCAAATAACAGGTAGGCATAATGCACCCCGCCTCGACGTGTTCAACAAGTACTGCAGCGGTTTTGAACATACCCCTAAAAGCAGCATGGTCCGGCTCCAGTTCCTCCTTATATGCCACCACGGCAGCCACACCGGCGGAGGCGCCGCGTTCGGCGGTCACTGCCTCTGCGAAGGCTGCGCGTCGCCGCGATGGTTCATCTCTGCCGCGGAAGTGGATCGGACGGGGATGAGGTTTGGCCGTGATCACATATCATCTGAATATGGCTCAAAACAGTGTAATATTGCCCCGGTAACTTTACCCGGTTGTATGGTGTTTTCCTTTTCGAGAAGAGCTTCCGTGTCAGAAGGGGCACATTTGTCTCCCATAGTTAGGGTGCACCGCGTGTTTTCATTTGCGAATGTCCGGGTAACGGAGGACGCAGCCAATATGGCGGCCAATTTGATATCGTAGAATGACACTTATGAAACTTTGCGCATGGATGACAAGCTCTCTACTCAATTTATTTTTTCGTATAGACATTGAAGTGAATAATGTTATATGTACTTTTCATTACAATATCTATTTTAGAATGTTTATAGAAATGACACCCGGGCTTTACAGTCCACCTTCACTCCATGTATTATCCTGAATCAGATGCTGTAAGCTTGTCTCCCAGGCTAAACTGCAGAGGGGTTGCGTCAGGAAGGGCATCCGGCATGAAACTGTGCCAAACAAATATGCGTTCATTTGAGATGACATGCTGTGGCGACCCCCAATGGGACAAGCTGAAAGGAAAAGAAGAAGGTGCACCTGTGTGAGGTTGTTAGCTGCGTAGACATCTGTCCACCCCATACAACCAGTAAGACTCGAACTTGTAACATGCCCAAGACCAAAGAGCCGTTCAAAGACACCAGAGACAAAATTGTACAACTCCACACGGCTGGGAAGGGCTACGGAGAAATTACCAAAGAACTTGGTGAAAAAAGGTCCACTGTTTGAGCAATCATTAGAAAATAGAAGAAGCTAAACATGACGGTCAATCTCAATCGGGGTGGAGCCCCATGCAAGATATCACCTTTTGGGGTCTCAATGATCTTTAGAAAGGTGAGGAATCAGCCCAGGACTACACGACAAGACTTGGTCAATGACCTGAAAAGAGCTGGGACCAATGTTTCCAAGGTGACTGTTGGTAATACATTATGAGGTCATGGTTTGAAATCATTCATGGCACAGAAGGTTCCCCTGGTTAAACCAGCACATGTTCAAGCCCATCTTAAGTTTGCCAATGACCATTTGGATGATACAGAGGAGTCATGGGAGAAGGTTTTGTGGTCAGATGACACCAAAATGGAACTATTTGTTCATTATCCCACTAACTGTGTTTGGAGGTAGACGAATAAAGAATTCCGTCCCAAGAACACATCGGTACTGCGAAGCATGGGGGTAGTAACATCATGCTTTGGGGGTGTTTTTCTGCACATGGGACAGGACGACTGCACTGTATTAAGGAGAGGATGACCATGTATTGTGAGACTTTGGGGAACAATCTCTTTCCCTTAGTCAGAGCACTGAAGATGGGTCGTGGCTGTGTCTTTCAACATGACAATGACCTGAAGCTCACACCCAGGAAAACCAAGGAGTGGCTCCATAGGAAGCATATCAAGGTTCTGGTGCGGCCTAGCCAGTCTCCAGACCTAATTCCAATAGAAAATCTTTGGGGGGAGCTGAAACTCCGTGTTTCTTAGTGACAGCCCAGAAATCTGTTTGATATAGAGAAGATCTGTGTGAAGGAGTGGGCCAAAATTCCTCCTGCAGTGTGTGCAAACCTGAATGACAACTACAGGAAACATTTGACCTCTGTAGTTGCAAACAAAGGCTACTGTACCAAATATTAACATTGGTTTTCTCAGGTGTTCAAATACTTATTTGCAACTGTATCACACAAAAATTGTTAAAAAAAATAAAATAAAATGAAAAAAAAAAAATCATACATTGTGATTTCTGGATTTTTCTTCTTAGATTATCGCTCTCAGAGCGGACATGCACCTACGATAAATATTTCAGACCCCTCTATGATTTCTAGGTGGGAGAACTCACAATATAGCAGGGTGTTCAATTACTTATTTTCCTCACCGTACATACCAATCCTAGTTCAAAAGGTCACAATATGCCTCTATATATATTTAGTATTGTTAAATTCAACATTGAAAAGCATAAAATTAGACAATAACATTGTGGAAATTTTATTGTAATTATTGCCCAAAACAGCTTTTTGAAAAGTTGATGTACAAATCTCAGCAATTGTTGTATAAAAATAATTCTATCTTTCAATGCATGGATGGATAGATCCTATATATAATTTTTGAGTATTTCAGACCCTGCTGTATAGTTGTTATCAAGGGGGCAAGATCAGATAAAAAGTGATTTGGCTTCACAAACAATTGAGGATCTCTATTTCAGTCATTAATGAAAATAATTAAAATGTCATTTTTATCAAGGGAAGCCTATGGTACTATTTTCGCTCGTCTTCATGAAAAATATTTTTTTTGATTCTGATCTAACTGTTGCAGTATCCATGCCAACGTTTTTGAGACCTTCCTGATTTTAGCACATCATAGCTGAATCCATAGTTGTCATCTTTATGTGTTCACCGTCCAGTTAGGAACATAAGCCATCCATAAAGGTGTATGAATCAACTAAAAACAACTATATACTATTACCGGTAATTGAATACTTACAGCTGCTACAGTTAACATATCAAACACTTTGGTGCAATAACGCCAGGCATTCGCGTTTCCATATTTGGTCTGGCACTCATCTGTTGATCAAATATAAATTGAAAACATCCATGATTTCTCTTCAGAACAAGCAAACATTTTAGACTGACTTATATGGAGTTAAAAAACTGATTACTTTAACTTTCATCTCACCATAAAAGCCGTAAACTTGAGTAATTTGTCTGCTCTCATGATTTCCACGTAGAAGAGTGATGCGGTCTGGCCATTTTGCTTTCAGCACCAGCAGGTAGGTAAATGTCTCCAAACTGTAATACCCTCGGTCAACAAAGTCTCCCTTTATTATAAGAGAGGTTTTTTTTTAAGTCAGCATGAAGCCAAAGGTGACACCCTTTCCGATCATTTGTTCTGAATCTACATTAATATGAAAAATGTACAAACCATAAATATGTAATTTGTATCTGGAACTTGGCCACCAGTTCGAAAGAGTTCGCAAAGATCATAAAACTAGAACAAATTGAGGGAAAAAAAGAAATATGAGGAAAAAAAAACAGATTTTATACATTCCAGGCAGCTCGAACAAGCACAAAATAAATTGCATTTATGGCACTAGCTTTTCCTGTCTGGAGATGTACCTGTCCATGTATGTCCCCACATACTGTTACTGGAGTAGAAACCGGCTGAACGTTTGATTCCTCCAGCAGAAGATCACACACATAGTCACATAATCGCTGTGTCATGAAAACACAAATAGAATTGTATATAGCTGATAATTATTCTCAAAACATTATGAATTACATTGTGGATGCTTAAACATTTGCTAGATACTTTATCTAAAGGTATCACATTGGCTTTATCACGTTCATGATTTCAAGACACTTGAGTTTAAGCAGTATAGAATATGGATGAATATTTCTTTATGTAATGATTAAGATTTGAAAAAGTCTTTAAAATGCTGTCTTAATGTGACAGCCCTTCTCTCATCAGTCAGTGGTTGTGATTATCGCATAACATGAAAGCACTGGGAATACGATACTGCAACAGATACTGAATACAAGAACATACAAAAATTGATCACTTTTGAGACGATAAAAAATGAACATTTTATTTTTTTTATTTAATGGGAATGCCCATAACAGCTCACAATGCGTTGTTTTAAGCTTTTTAAAAGCATGTATTTTTAAGAAACGTGCTAAATTTTTTTTATTTTTTTTTTCCAAAATACCGATGTTTACAGTACAGGTATCTTATATTTCAAAAACAGCGAATTCAAATATCCATGTTATCACGGAGCACTGACAGTGAATGGGTTTGAATGTACAATTTACAACCCTCGTTTTTTTGACAAACTCCAATGTATTCTCTAACCATACGGCGATCCACACCTTCTGAAAGGAAGCATATATTGCGGTCATTTTCGTGATTTGCTTTACCACTAACATTGTGTGTCTCAGTCTGAACAGTGTTTTCTGCCGGTATATACACCAGCTGTCCAATCAACACACCATTAAGCGTCATGTTTGAGCGTCTATCTGAAAACAGCTGTCAGGGGCGTTAGGTAAGTACTTAGATAGCTGATTAATTTATCGATTAGAGATGTGTGGTCATATAGACTTTACTTGCCGCACAGACTAGGCGAGGATGCTAACGCTACTGACTAGCTTAAGCTAAGAACACATCTTAACTACCATTTGTACTTCAAGTACAATAGCTCTTCTTACTAAATGCGTTCACATCGTAGATATTTTACCTTCAAGTCATTTTCTGGAAGGTATTTGCACTGCTTTGCAATGTCCGCGTATTTGTCCAGATCTAGAGGCGCCATTGTACAAAGCGGTTTGTCCCACGCAACTTCCTGCAAAGCTTGGGGGCGGGGCGACGGCCCATCGATGTCTTTTTTAAACGCTCTGCTGCCACCCTCCATCCGGACATGACAATACGCCCGTCAACATATTTTTGGCCGTCGGGAACATTTTCACCGCTCGGGGTGAAGAATACGCCTGCTTAGAATTAATGTTTTCAAGCATTTTTTTGTCTGAGTGTTATGGTCTGGTATTTTAGTGGATTCTGTGTTTGTTTGCTTTTTAATTCTCTATTAAACTTTAATTTGGTCATAGAACGAATGAAAACCGTGAGGTTTTAAAGATGGACATTTCATTCCTTGTATTCGTGGTAGGTTTTCATTTCAGGCTAGGCATGAAATGTATACAAATGTTGGACTATGTGTGAAATGAGCATGTTTTAACAAAGCCATCTTGACCCCTCTGGAGCGGATGATGATGATGACGCCCGTCCAATTAGCTAACGGGGGGCGTTCTTTTCTTGGCGTGCTCGGATTCCTATTGGCTCACACACTAAACCAGTGACGGCAGTGCCGCAATAGGTTGCACAGCAATGACTTATGGTTCAAGAGCCAACAAACTGGTAGAGAGACATCAAAGGTGGAGTACGCATCCATTCAGGAGAAGGTCTGACAGAGACCATCGCTGGGGCTTACATGGAGAGCTGAGACTGAATATGAGATTAACCTCCTTAATTATGTACATATCGTTGGCTGTGGTATTTCTTTTGTCTGTATATATAGAATTTTCTGAAGCTGCACCTCGCATCAGTCTTTACGATGCGTCGACTATATCCGGGAAGCCAGACACAGCCTCCGACACCTGGGAGAGCCTCCTTATGCATCCGCCTCGCCGTTTCCCTGACAATAGCTTCCCCTTGACACAGTCCTCTGGTCTTGGCAATGCTAACTATATTCCCCAAAATAGCCTTATATCTGCAACAACTGAGCCGACCACTACCGATTTCCACTCCGGGATTATTTTAAGAGCGAAAGAGGACAACACAGCCCTTCTAATTTCCAGGCTAAGCGCCCTCCGCAAAAGATCCACTGATGCACACACAGCACTCTTTGCCCCCGAGAAAATGCTGCAGACAATGATGTCCATGGTTTCTCAACGAACGCACAACTATGCGTGGTCGGCAGATCGGATTGACACTTCTGCCGCGTCAGTGGAGAATCCTCAAGGTGAGTGTCGTCGAATGCACTCGAAGTGAAAGTGGATCATTTGGTCTTGAAGCTTTTGGTTCCATTTAAAAACGTTAAGGGAGGGGGCGTGTAGAAGCACGTCTAATATCTGCTAGGAGAGGAAGGATTGCGCTGTGCTTTTGACGCAGTCCCAAGTAAAGCCAATTTCAACAATGGCCAGACCCCATCAGTTTATGCATGCTGCACCGCCTCGGATAATCACGGCACAAATGGTCACGTAGTCCTGTTAAAAACAGTATCCGTGTGCAATGAACATTAACGTTCCATACCCGAGCCCCCTGAATAAAAGATAAACGAACCACATATTTATTCTACATCTTGCTGGATGAGGGAAGGGATTTGATGTGGTGGGGTTGGGGGGAGTTTGAGCCTGTTGTTGTTGAATGACCGTATCCGGTCTGCCAAGCCACACAGCATCTGTAAAGGGCCCATGGTCATTTTATATAAGGCCAAGCAGGATTTATCTGAAAACGACATTACACTCAGACCCCCTCACCTGTTTATTTCAGTTGTAATGGATGTGGAATATGCAGAACAATGATATACAACCAAAATGGCCAGGCAGCCTTTGCCATAAATGATTAATGACCCTGGCACATATGCATCAATGTGGAAGTCTTGATTAAGTCCCAACCACAAGTTGTGACAATTTATTTATTTGACCAGAGTATCATAGTTCACTAGGTTGAATTTGCCAAAGAAATTTTGAACAAAACATGACTGGCAAAACAACGGCATGCTGGAGTGGCTGAAGAGAGTTGGCCTCATAGTTCTGTGGTCCAGGGTTTAAATCCTGGCCCCGCCTGTGTGGAGTTTGCAAGTTCTCCCCGTGCCTGTGCGAGTTTTCTCCAGGAACTATGGTTTCCTCCCACATCCCAAAAATGTGCATTAATTGGAGACACTAAATTGCCCCAAGGGGTGCTTGTGAGTGTGACTGTTGTGTGTCTCCATGTGCCCTGCGATTGGCTGGCAACCAGTTCAGGGTGTACTCCACCGCCTGTCCGATGACATGACAGCTGGGATAGGCTCCAGCACCCCTGTGACCCTTGTGAGGATAAGTGGCTAAGAAAATGGATGGATTGAATGATGGATGGACTGGTGAGGCACCACGGTGGAACACAAGATTAGAGTGTTGGCCTCACAGTTCTGAGGACCGGGGTTCAAATCCCAGCCCCACCTGTGTGGAGTTTTATATGTTCTCCCCGTGCTTACGTGGATTTTCTCCAAGCATTCTAATGTCCTCCCACATCCCAAAAATATGCATCAATTGGGGATTCTAAATTCTCCTTTGGAATGATTGTGAGTGAAATTGTTGTTTGTCTTCATGTGCTCTGTGATTGGCTGGCAACCAGCTCAGGGTGTAACCAGCCTCCTGCCCGTTGATAGCTGGGGTAGGTTTCAGCTCTTCCTGACCCTTGTGAGGATAAGTGGCTAAAAAATGGATTGATGGACATGACCTTTTCTTTCCTTGATAGCCAAATTTTGCATAAACTGTTCTGTGTTCGGGGGGGGGGGCAACTGATCTCATTATTGTTATATCCTTCAAACACTAACTCCAGAGTTTTATTTCATAATTTGTTAATAAAAATGTATTAATGAAAGAGCATAATTAATTTATATGATTAGATCCAGCCATCGATTTTCTCAGCCGCTTATCTGCACGAGGGTCGGGCGTGCTCGAGCCTACCTCATCTATATTCGGGTGAGAGGCAGAGTACACCCTGAACTGGTCACCAGCCAATGACAGGACACATAAAAACTAACAACCGTTCACGCTCACATTCACACCTACGCGCAATTTAGAGTTATGATTCAAGTAAACATGCATATTTTTGGAATGTGGGAGGAAGCCTGAGTACCCAGAGAAAACCCATCCAGGGATGAAGAGATCATACACACTCCATAATGCTGGCGAGCCTGGAACACATAATATAATATGATAATAATGTAATATAATATGTTCTAACTGATGGTCTTTACATTAGGGGTACAGTTCAGTCCGGTTTTTACATCGACTCATCCTTACTTCACTGTTATTGTAACAAAGTACATTTCAAAATGAAATAAAATCGTTTTGATGTGGGGTAAACCTCAAATTATTGAGTCTGCTATTGTTAAGACTCTTTCAGTGGATTGGGGACATCCACTGTAATACAGTATCAGTCAGATACAAGTTTGTTACAGATATCCATAAGTCCAATTGTATGTTTTTCGAACATGGGATTTGTATGGCTGGCTGTTAAGATTGTCTTCTCAATTTCATAGCATTTGCGAAAACTACTGCTAACAAAGACAAACACCTCCAGCTTCCTTTTTTGTTGGTATGTTAGTTCTTCAGACATTTCTTTTGTTTATTATTATACCACACTACCTGTGTCTTGAAATTAGACCATTATACTGAGATAATATACCAAGTCTTTGTGCTCAATTAGAGGAGTGAGGCATATGGCTTAAAAACTCCAATACATAGCTACAGCATATGCTTTATTATGTAATTTGTGGACATCTGTTTGACTTCAATAGTCAAACTTAAATTTGCACTTGATCATGAACCTACCCATTAAAGCTTGGGCTTGGTATATTCTTGATTTCCTGTCATTGTTCCATTTGAAAAGGTACCTTTCACAATATCAAATCAACAAACGCATCACCCTCTATCATTTGGCAGGGCCTCACATACAACCAGACAAGTCTTTTTTGCAGTTTGATGCCTCCAAAAAAACATAGTTAAAATTGTTTTTCACGGTAGCAGCACGTACTTAGCGAGACTCAAAGGAATTTTGCGACTTGTTCTGAACAGCCTACCCCTGTTTGAATAACAGCCATGCTTTCACAACATGTCGCAACAGTCAAACATATAAACTAGACAGGGAGAACTGAGGCCAGCCCCTCTTTCTTTTTCCACCGCAGATAGGTCTAGTCCAATCGACATTACAGTGTATGTGTGTAGCTGCAATAGTTTAACCCCACACCTACTGAAAGGCTATTTTTTTTAAGAATGGAAAACTGTGTGTGTGTGTGTGTGTGTGTGTGTGTGTGTGTGTGTGTGTGTGTGTGTGTGTGTGTGTTGTGTGTGTGTGTGTGTGTTCATGTATGTGAGGTGGGATATGCATTAACTGGATTTCACACATTATTTGTCATGATCAGTGCTGACAGTTCTTCTGTGTGTGGTACTGTACCAAAGAGCCCGGGGAGTGTAGGCTCTACAGGCTTACATAACCACAGCCCTTTTTTAGTTACATAAAAGTGCAAATAACACAAGAGGAACAATACCATCTGAATTGGATTCCAGAGCAGGAATATACAGCACTGCATTCACATTAAATTTTCCATTTCACCTCATCTACTGTGACTGTTGTTTTATTTATTTTTTAATACACGAAAACACAAATAGCTTAGGTGTTGTGCAGTTTAGGCTACTGAACTAAGAACAAGTGGGAGACAGTGTTTAATGAGGACTATAGTTGCCACTCGCTACACTGAATCTGAGCTCAGATAAGTAATTGATATCTACTCTGTGCTTATGAAGGTCATCTGTTTCAACATATCTTGGATTATTTTGTAAAGCAGACACTCTAGAACAGTAGAAAATATTTCCTCTACAACTTTTCTTGAAATTAGTTAGATTCTGTTGATTGTTGTTGTTTGTTTTTTAATGTGATTAATAATACATTAGTCTATTCTCATGGTGGATGTCGCTTTTCCCACTCAGTGACTGTGTGAATGCGTGTATACCTCTCTCTATATGTCTCCTGGTGACCAGATCAGTGTGTAGTCTGCCTTTTGTTGTTAGTTATCTGGGATAAGCTCCAGCTAAGCGTGACTGTGAATGGAAGCTGTATTTGATGGATGTGTTCTCTCTGCTTAATATTTCCTAAAATCAAAGAGAGTATTTAGAAGCAAATAACCTTGTAAGGCAAAACAGAATACCTGTCGTCCTGTAATGTGTGCGTGCGTGTGTGTGTGTGTGTGTGTGTGTGTGTTTGGGGTTCGGTATGTGGGGTGGGGGTGGGGTGTAAAAATAAGCAGTGAGGCATCGGGCAGTTGCCACCTGAGATTATACTATACTACAGTATATAGAGATATAGATACAGCAGGGGTCTGCCACAGTTCCGTGAAAAAGTATTCGCTGTCTTCCTGATTTCTTTTATTTTTTTTTTGCATATCACACACAAAGGTTTAAAATAATCAAACCAATATTCATATCTCTCAGAGACAATCCAAGGAAATACAAAATGGAGATTTCAAATGACAGTTCAATTTATTAAGGCCCCCAAAAAATCCAAACCTTTCAATCGTCTGTGAAAAAGTAATTGCCCGTGCACCTAATAACTGGTTGTTCCACCCTTGGCAGCAATAACTAAAATCAAACGTTTGCGATAATTGGTGATGTCTTTCACATTCCTCTGGAGGAATTTTGTCTCAGTCTTCTTTGCAGAATTGTTTCAACCCCGTCAAATTGGAGGGGTTTCTAGCATGATCTGCCCATTTGAGGTCACACCACAGCTTCTCAATAGGATTTAAATCCAGACTCTGACTTGGCCACTCAAAAACCTCAAAGCCCCAAAGGATTGGAAATGGCTTTGTAACCTTTTGCAGATTGATGGATTTTAATCATTTTTTTCTCTTTTATTCTTGAATTTCTTTGGATCGTGGCGTGATACATTGGTTCTTGAGATCTTGTAGCTGACTTCCTATTCTTTGACAGATTCTATTTAAATGATTTCTTGATTCAACCAGAATGGTGGTAATCAGTTTTGTGTGTGGTTTGTCAAATTGAGCTCAACTTCCCAAATTTGTGCTTAGTCACAATGACTTTGTGATTTAACAAGTGGGGTCGCAGGCAATTACCTTTTCACAGAAGGTTCACAGAGGGTTTGAATTTTTTTTTTTTCATGCCTTCTTCTTCTTCTTTTCCTTTTCAGCTTGTCCCATTAGGGGTCACCACAGCGTGTCATCTTTTTCCATCTAAGCCTATCTTGTGCATCTTCGTCTTGAACATCCACTGCTCTCATGTCTTCCCTCACAACATCCATCAACCTTTTCTTTCGTCTTCCTCTCGTTCTTTTGCCTGGCGGCTCCATCCTCAGCACTCTTCTACCAATATACTCACTCTCTCGCCTCTGGACGTGTCCAAACTATCGACGTCTGCTCTCTCGAATCTTGTTTCCAAAACATCCAACTTTTGCTGTCCCTCTAATGAGCTCATTTCTAATCCTATCCAGCCTGCTCACTCCTAGCAAGAACCTCAACATCTTCATTTCTGCCACCTCCAATTCTGCTTCCTGTTGTCTCTTCAGTGCCACCGTCTCTAATCCATACATCATGGCCCGCCTCACCACTGTTTTATAAACTTTGTCCTTCATCCTCGCAGAGACTCTTCTGTCTCACAACACACCAGATACCTTCCACCAGCTGTTCCAACCTGCTTGGACCTGTTTCTTCCCTTCTTTACCAGACTCACCATTACTCTGGATTGTTGAGCCCAAGTATTTGAAGTCGTTCACCTTTGCTATGTCTTGTCCCTGTAGCCTCACACTTCCACCTACTCACCTCTCATTCATGCACATATATTGTTTTATTTCAGCTAATCTTCATTCCTCTCCTTTCCAGTGCATGCCTCCATCTTTCTAATTGTTCCTTCACCTGCTCCCTGCTTTCACTGCACATCACAATATCATCTCCAAACATCATGTTCCATGTTCGCCAGCGTATCATACGGGCTCCCGGACGGCGGCGGCTCTGAGGAACACTGTCACAATGCAGCAGTCAGCCGCGTGTGACTACAATGCAGTAAAGCGCCCCTGCTCGACGGTGTTGTTCATCGCGTACTGCGGCATCTATGAACACCCACCTAAAGCAGTACGGCTCAGCTCTGCCTCACTCAGCGGCGTTTGGCGACAACGCAGTAAAGCGCCCCAGCTCACGGCTTCGGCGAAGGCTGCGCGTCGGGCTTGCGGACGGCGGCGTCTCTGGAGAACGCAGACGACAATGCCTCACTCAGCTGCGTGCGACGACAACGCTTACTGCTCAACGGTGTTGTTCATCACGTACTGCGGCGGCTGTGAACAACCCCCGAAAGCAGCACGGCTCGGTTCCGTGATAAGCCACCTCGGCGCCGAAAATGAGTCACACCGGCCGGCTGCGATGAGCCACGGTGGCTCATCTCCGCCGCGGAAGTGCATTGGACGGGGAGGCGGTTTGGCCGTGATCGCATATCATCTGAATATGGCTCGAAATGGTCGTGTAATATTGACCCGGTAACTTCACTCGGTTGTGTGGTGTTCTCCTTTTCGAAAAGAGCTTCCCTGTCAGAAGGGACGTGTTCGTCTCCCATAGCAGGGTGCACCGCGTGTTTTCATTGGCAAATATCCGGGTCATGTAAAGGACAGAGGTTGCAGCCAATATGGCGACCACTTGGATGTCGTAGAATGACACTACTGGAACTTTGCGCATGGATGACGCGCTCTCCGCTCACATTTATTTTTTCGTGTAGACATTGAAGTGAATAATGTTTTATGTATTTTTCATTACAATATCTATTTTAGAATGTTTTTAGGGATGACACTTGGCCTTTAATCACCCTTACCTGCTGCACATCCTTCCCGTCTCTATCCCTCTGTCTGGACGACCTGTCAAGATCCTTTTCTCTTTCTTTCTTGTCCAACCTGGTGTACATTTTGTCATACGCCTCTTGTTTAGCCTTCGCCACCTCTACCTTTGCCCTATGTCGCATTTCAATGTATTCCTTTCGCCTCTCCTCAGTCCTCTCACTGTCCCACTCCTTCTTCACTAATCTTCTTTCCTTGTATTGTATTTTTTTCGTTCCTTAATAAACTGAATTCTCTTTTGAAAACAGCATTTTGTATTTACTTGGAGTTAGCTGGGAGCAAATACTTTTTCACGAGACTGTACATGGTGCCTGCAGGCTGGAAGTCTAAAGTGGTGTTTTCCCTACTTTTTTGAGCCAAGGCACACTTTTTTTACATTCAAAAGTATCCCATGGCATGGTGTAAAAATTGATCTCTGTCACCTATATGAGCAATATCGTCGTTCTCACCAAAGCAAAGTGAATAACATTAAACAAACACAAACAAAATACATGTAACAATCATATTTTACTCACTCAATGTTACACCTGGGCCTGTTTGGACGAACATAGAGCTGATATTCTGGCAGAAATCGATGAAAGGCACACACAAAGCTCTTCCTCAACTGCTCTTAGTCTCTCTCTGGTTTTACTCATAGTAGTCAGCCTTGAAAAGCCCATCTCACAGAGATGTTCTGGAAAATGGGAGCAATGCCAAAAAAGCTTTGTTTGGCAGGTTGGAGTACTCCTTTGGAGTAGCCAACCAAAAACTGTCCGAAGGTATATCAGCAAAGCTTAGCTTTAAAATACCATCTTATCTCAGTTCAGTTAGTTTCTTCTGTTCCTGTAAAGTCATGTACCTTTCACCAATCAGTGTTGAACAGTATGGGCGCCTCACTCAGTCAAGGGATTCAATGCAGGCTGAGTATGTTCTTAACCAAAAAAAAAAAAAAAAAGAAGATGGAATGGACTCATCCATTTGTTCACAGCAAGTCAGAATGTGGCCATATATTGATTTTTTTCATCTCCCGCCATGAAAAGTCTCCTGAGAATTTTGCGTTGAACAAAAACCAGGAAGTGAGTTTTTTTGCAAACGCCTACAGTGGCGGGGCTGAGTGTTTATACCTATTGTACTCGCAAGAAATTAGCTGTTTTTTCTGCATGTTAGCCAAAATGCTGGCTCGTTGTATTGCTGGATTTTGCTCGAACACTTGTGAGGTTGGATTCACTCTTCACATTTTCCTAAAGACCCGGTCCGTTGTGAAAAATGGATTGCACAGGTACAAAGGACAAGAGCTTTGAGGGTTCCAAATGACAGGTAGGCGTGTATCGAGCTATTAAAAAAAAATAATTGGGGGGGGGGACTAATTTTTCTCAGTGTATAGCATAAGTTTCGTGTGAATTTAGAATAAAACCCCTTGGTCAAACCGACAAAATATAATAATATACAATATATATATATATATATATAGAGAGAGAGAAAATAAGTATTTGAACACACCGCTATATTGCAAGTTCTCCAACTTAGAAATCATGGAGGGGTCTGAAATTTTCATCGTAGGTCCATGTCCACTGTGAGAGAGATAATCTGAAAAGAAAATTCCAGAAATCACAATGCATGATTTTTAATGATTTATTTATGTGATACAGCTGCAAATAAGTATTTGAACACCTGTCTATCAGCTAGAATTCTGACCGTCAAAGACCTGTCTTCAGTTTGCCAATGACAATTTGGATGATACAGAGGAGTCATGGGGGAAAGTTTTGTGGTCAGATGAGACAAAAATTGAACTTTTTGGTCATAATTCCACAAACCGTGTTTGGAGGAAGATGAATGATGAGTACTATCCCAAGAACACCATCCCTACTGTGAAGCATGGGGGTGGTAGCATCATGCTTTGGCATGAGTCCTCTTGAGTACATACACAGGTACAACATACACAAAACTTGTAAAAGGGTTAGGAAATTGAACAATTATGGGCCAGTCATTTTGAATATTTCATCTGGTCATTCGTCTTCTTCGTCTCTGTCTGTCAGGAAATGTATTGTTAGTGGAGAATATCATCTAAATATGGCTTGAAATGATATGGTAAAATGGCCCAGGTCGCTTCGCTTCACTCGCTACTGAGATGTTTTCTTTCTCGAAGAGAGCTTCAGTCTCAAAAGGGGCGTCAGAAAAATCTGAAAATCCCTATCGTTCATTTGCCATTTTATTTGGCACAGGGTGTTTTCAATGCTGTAGTGCGATGTATGCAAATGACGTCAGAGACAATATGGCCGCCACTTGGACGTTAAGTCATACTTTCGCTTCTTTGTGCTTTAATAAAACGCTCCCAGCTCACTTTTTCCGACTCATATTGTCAACAAAATGATTCATGCTACATGTAGTTTTGATAACAATAACTATTTTAAAATTGATATTTTGGTGTCAGTGGCACTTTAAATCCAACCATCCATTTTCTTCGCCGCTTAGCCTCACGAGGGTCGCGGGGAGTGCTGGAGCCTATCCCAGCTGTCAAAGGCAGGAGGCGGGATACACCCTGAACTGGTTGGCAGCCAATCGCAGGGCACATTGAGACAAACAGCCGCACTCACAATCACACCTCGGGGCAATTTAGAGTGTCCAATTAAAGTGCTACTGTCATGAAATGCATTATTTTTCGTATGTTATTAATGAAAAAACGACAGCCGACATGGACCCATGCGTTTTGTCACCGCAAAACATGATTTTGACGTATTAAGCTTTTTGTAACTCCCGCCACAAAAATGCTCTCGAGGGATTTGTTTTCGAGAAGAAGCAGGAAGTGACGTAAAGGACAGGACGGCCCTTAAGTGGACTCGTTAGTTTCCATGAGTTATACCATTGGGAACGTAGCCCGTTGTTCCTTCGTGTTAGCCAAAATGCCGGCTCGTTGCATTGCTGGACATTGCATGAACACACGGGAGGATGGATTTACCCTTCACAAGTTTGCAAGAGTCCCGGTTCGTCGTGAAAAATGGATTGCACGGGTGCAGAGGATGAGAGTCTCTGAAGAACGCAGCCGGCAACGCAGTAAAGCGCCCCGGCTCAACGGTGTTGTTCATTGTGTACTGCAGCGGGTATGAACAACCCCCTAAAGCACCACGGCTCGGCTCCATTATAAGCCGCCACGGTGCCGAAAATGAGCCACACCGGCTGAGGCGCCGCATTCGCCGGTCACAGCTTCGGCGAAGGCTGCACGTCAGGCCTGCAAGACGGCGGCATCTCTGGAGAACGCAGCCGACCATGCCTCACTCAGCCCCGTGCGACGACAACACAGTAAAGTACCCTGGCTTGATGGTGTTGTTCATCGCGTACTGCGGCAGCTATGGACAACCCCCTAAAGCAGCATGGCTCGGCTCTGTGATAAGCCACCTCGGTACCGAAAATGAGCCTCACCGGCCGGCTGCGATGAGCCACGGTGGCTCATCTCCGCCGCGGAAGTGCATTGGACGGGGAGGCGGTTTGGCCGTGATCGCATATCATCTGAATATGGCTCGAAATGGTCGTGTAATATTGACCCGGTAACTTCACTCGGTTGTGTGGTGTTCTCCTTTTCGAAAAGAGCTTCCCTGTCAGAAGGGACGTGTTCGTCTCCCATAGCAGGGTGCACCGCGTGTTTTCATTGGCAAATATCCGGGTCATGTCAAGGACAGAGGTTGCAGCCAATATGGCGACCACTTGGATGTCGTAGAATGACACTACTGGAACTTTGCGCATGGATGACGTGCTCTCCGCTCACATTTATTTTTTCGTATAGACATTGAAGTGAATAATGTTTTATGTATTTTTCATTACAATATCTATTTTAGAATGTTTTTAGGGATGACACTTGGCCTTTAATCACCCTTACCTGCTGCACATCCTTCCCGTCTCTATCCCTCTGTCTGGACGACCTGTCGAGATCCTTTTCTCTTTCTTTCTTGTCCAACCTGGTGTACATTTTGTCATACGCCTCTTGTTTAGCCTTCGCCACCTCTACCTTTGCCCTATGTCGCATTTCAATGTATTCCTTTCGCCTCTCCTCAGTGCTGAAATTTTGCTATTGCATGGTGAGTACGAACATTTCAAAATGTCCATTTTGCACGTTGTTTCCAGAAATGCAGCTTTGAGCAGAATCCAATCATCTACTCTGTGTTTGTAAGTAGGTTTTCATTTCAGCCTAGTATACATGTGTTTAGTTCATTCAGATGATGTGAAATGTCAGCCAGGTATGCCAGATTTGCAGACCACTCATCACTGGCAAGCAGTTTTGTGTAATCGGACCACTCATTCTTCAGAAACTCTTTTATTTCCTCCATTAGTTCATAAACACGGGCTTGTTACATGCAGCGGGACAAAATCTGTATGGAACAATAAGGCTTTATGTTCCACACCCATTCCCTCACATAAAGATGCAAATATGCGACTTTTCACAGGTCATGATTTTCAAAGTTCCCCATGCGCACAGCATCATCCAACACAGGAACTAGGTCTGTTGGTAAGTTCTTAGCTACAAGGGCCTCACTGTCTAAAAAGCAGTGCATAACAATCACATCGGGTTCTGTTTCTTTCACTCTGCTGACAAAGTATTTGGTGCGCCCAACCATGGCTGCCCCTCCATCAGTGCAGACACCTGTGCAGTTTTCCCATTAAAGCCCACTTTGTTCAAGATATTCAGACGAGACCCGAGAAATTTCCTCTCCTGTTTTTTGTTGCAATGGCTTGCAAAAAACTTTTCTATTATTGCATATCTATCCACAAACCGCACTTTGGCCAGACTGAGACTTTTTAAATTTGAATTTGGCTGCAAGTTCAGCAACGTGGTAGCTTGCTTTAAGGGGTTTCTCGTTTGTGTTTTTTCTCATCAACATTGCCTGTTACTCCACATATGCACAAAGTGGAGTAAAATACTGTCCATTCTTGTTCTGAAGTGATGGGTGTTGTGTTTGGGGATGCCGTTTAAGCTTACTTGAAACCATTGCACTGTTGGATAGCTTTTCACTACACGCCAAGCACAATGGAGTCATAATTGTTGGATTCCCGGTAAAAGTAAATCCCAATGAAAGATACCTTTTGCTCAATTGTCTCACACCAGGGAGTTTCTGTGAGCAAGCCATCTTTGGTTTCTTTTGACCTCCTCTCATACTTGGCCGTACATCTGAGTCAGTATTTTGTCCAGAGTCCAATTCTGAGTTAGCATCTTTCCTTCTCAAAAATCTCTCCATCACTGTCACCGTATGGCTTTGCTAGCAACAATGCGACTGCCATCACCAACTGACACATCACTAATCAAAGTAATTAACTAACTGTTGCCACCTATTGATATAGAAGCCTATTATATGATTACTCTGCTCATACTTGGACAGCACTGACATTCGGCAACTGCCCATTATCTGCGGATTCATTTTCGGCAATTTGGTGAAATTGGATGATTTCTCATGGTACACCACACAGTAGTGTGCCGCGGCGCAGTGCTTGAAAAACAGTGGTCTCAGGGACTCCATGAGTAACCCATGGCCTGTTCTCAAAATAACTAACTCACCAGTGAAGGGGCATTGTTACTCCCTAGCATTGTCGTACAAGTAATGAAATTTATTAAAATAGTGTTGTCAGGGGTGTGGTCATGCGACTGCCATCTGCGCGGTTGCTCCTGGCACCAGCTCCTCACCGGTGCCTCATTTAGGATAATGCTGTCATGTATTTAAACCTCGTGTTTCGTAACATTAGTTGCCAGTTCATTGTATGAGACTGCATGAGTCTGCGTAAGTATCCAAGTTTCTTGTCGTGTATTTGCCTCGTTGCCACAGCCAAGCGTTCCTGCACCACCATAGCCAAGTCTAGTTAAGTCATATTTTCCCCTTGTAGTTATATGTCCTTATTTTCATGGTTTTGTACCTTGTCCTTTGCTGTGTATTTTTGTGCATTTCCCTTTGTTGGACTACTTACCTGTGTATGACCTCTGCCTGGATTAAAAATCTCTTGAAAACCATGTCACTGCCTCAGAGTCCTGCATTTGGGTCCTACCACATGTCGCTTGTTCGTGACAAGTGTTGGATATTGATAGTTATATGTTCCTACTTTAAATTAATTATTGTGAAAATCATTAATTATGATCTATATCTGTGAATTATGATGAGTGTCTTTACATACAGTACATCAGGCGTGTCATACATATTTTTCACGTACCACGTAAGAATGTTTTTGTTCAGAGGGCCATTATGAAAGTGAAACCATAAAAATTGTGTCACCTCTTCATAGTATTACATATACAGTGGTACATCTATCGACGAACGTCTAGTTGGGAAAAATTCCAGTTAGGAAACTCCTCCTCTGAAAAATATTGTCTCAAGTTACGAAGGAAATTCAGGATACGAAAGGGAAAAAAATATGTGGTGGATTCCACAAACTCCACCGAACGTAAACATCCTGTATCTTGGTTTGTGTGTCATGATAGAGCTGCTCTCCTACTGGCTATTACCGATGCATCTTCCTGGCATCCCGTTGGCTAGGAGGGACTTCAATCTTTACCCATGATGCACATCCTGTATCTTGGTTTGTGTGGCACGATAAAGCTGTTCTCCCATTGGCTATCAACCTTCCTGGCATGTCATTGACTAGGAGGGATTTCAGTCTTTACGCATGATGTATTTGATTGGCTTGGACACTCAACTGTCACTGACTCATGTTAGCTCTGTCACACGGTGTCACAAGCTAATGCACATTGGAAAAGTACAACTTATTTATGTGTCTTTTTTGTAAGTATATTCATCTTTCTTCACCATGGGCTCCAATAAACTTTAGTGGAATTAAGTTGCGTGTGTGCGTACGGTCGTACGTATGTTTTCTCTTGGATGTCAAAGTTTGCCTCTTATGTCCCCCATGATGCCTTTTGCTTGTTACTCACCGCTCTCTTCGCATAGTCACCCAACGCCAAAGGTAAATGAACATAATTTTTTTATTTTTACATGATGTACTTTGAATGCTTATTTTTGGTGGGTGGCTTGGAAGGGCTTCTACTTATAAAAAATTCACATGATGAAACAACTTCCAGAACGGATTAATTTCGTAAGTAGAGGTACCACAATGCAGGTAATGTAGACAACAAATTGATGGCTAAGTAGTTTTGAAATTAGAATGCAAGGACAACAGTTTAACTACCATTCAAGTTACATGAAAAAGTTGCTTGGTGACAAAAAAATGCATGCTAACGCATCGTTTATTATTTATTACATATACAATTTTGAAATTTCTGTACAGATTTTAGCAAGACTCATGGAAGTTCATGTAAATGATTGGCTTTTTCAGGCCACCTAAAATAATGTGGCGGGCCGGATGTTGCTTAAGGGCCTCGCATTAATTTGGAGAAACATTCTTCAGGACGGCACGGTGTTGAATCTTGTTAGAGCATTGGCCTCACAATGTTGTGGACTGGGATTTAAATCCCGATCCCATCTGTGTGGAGTTTGCATGTTCTCCCTGTGCCTGCGTAGGTTTTCTTTGAACAGCCCGGTTTCCTCCCACATCCCAAAAACATGCATTCATTGGTGACTCTCTATTGCCCTTAGGTGTGATTTCTGTGTGTGATGTTGTCTGTCTCTGTGTCCTGCGATTGTCTGGCATTCAGTTCAGGGTGTACTCCGCCTCCTCCCCGATGATAGCTCAGGTAGGCTCCAGCACCCCCGTGACCCTTGTGAGCATAACTGGCTCAGAAAATGGATGGATGGATGGATGGATGTTATTGCACAAGTGTGACTCAAACTGGTAGCACTTTGCATTAATCTGTGCCTAATAAATCGCTTCAGTTTCAAAAATGTTGATAAACCCTTGTATAAAGGGTCATGATCACATGATAACCCAGTGCAAGAGTTATTCATTTGACTGGTGTTGGAAGTTGTGTTAATGACATTATTTAAATTTCAGTTACCAGTGCTTTACTTTGAACTAATGCAATTCAGGTGAACAAGATTTAGTTGGGCCGAAACACATTGTAATTTGTAGCTTTTTCAATTGAACCCTAAAAAACCCATTATATCTGTCACAGCTTGCATGGATGGGTGTATAATGTCTTTGGTGTAGTGTAGTAAATGATAATGTATGTAACAGCATAATACCAAAGTGTTCAATTTAAATGCTTTTTTTACATTAATGGACATCAACACAGGGACTACCATGGATTACATTTTCCACATAGAATATTTCATTTATCGAGATAATATCCTACTGCAAATGAGTGTTGTGACATAAAGGAATTAATATTCAAAGAAGCATTATATGTCAGAGGCTTTAAGATATAAATGTAGAATATGTACAAGAATATTACATGTTCTAGAAACAATAATGTCATTTTGTTGAAAGTTTAGTGTTCTTTGTCTTTTTCTGTTCTTGTTTACTGGGAGTATTTTTTGTACTGTATGTTTGTCACGAGCACACGGCAAGGGATATGACCCAAATGCAGGACTGCGAGGCAGGAACATGATTTGCGAGTGTAGTTTAATTCAGTCATACACGGGTAAGCAGTCCAAAAAGGCAGAAGCACAAAAACACATGGCAAAGAGTCAAAGACAAAAATCCTGAAACAAGGCCAGATAAGTACGAAGCAAAAACTTGGAACATGAACAAACCAGAATTAATGATAGTGGCATAGGAACGCTGTAACGTGGGGGATACCCGACAAGACTCTTTGTACTCACACACAATGATGCAGTGTTACAACGAACTGGTGCATGGAAGTCACAAACTTAAGGTTTATATGCCTGGCCTAATTAGCGTCCATACAGTGCAGGTGTGGAGCTGCTACCAGAGGGAGCTCCGGCCAGGGCAGTGGCTTGGCCATGCCCCTGACAACATTAAAATTACAATTTTAGAGGACAAATCTGATTTCAGATCAGAATTGTGAGAAAAGTGAGAGTGGTTATTTTATATTGGTTGGCTGTTGGAAACAAAAAAACATTAATTATCATTTTATGCTTTCTCTTTCATGTTTTTCATTCAGTAGTACCAAGCACCAAATGATGAAACAACATTCAGTTGTGTAAAACACTGTTTCATCTGTTTGTCTCACCCATTGTTGTGTTGTTTGTCTACCCAGATGACTTCTGTAACTGCAGCACTGGAGGAGAGGGGATTTTGTATCCGGAGGAGTGTAACCAGAGCACTGGTCACTGCTCTTGTTTGGAAGGCTACAGTGGCCTACAGTGTGACAACTGTGAGGAGGGGTACTTTACCAATGGCACCAGCGGCTGCCTACCCTGCGCCTGTGACTCATTTGGTGCAGTGAGCCACCTGTGTGACAGGTACTGTACTGAAATGCTGAAATGGTTCATGCATACTGGCAATGTTGGAGTTTTGAATTGGTTGCACTATGTCACAAGTGTGTTGCTGCCATTTCTTTCATCTTGTGCACATGGTACCATGATGAAATCATGAAAGACGTATGTCAAGTTAAATCATTCCTTTCATTCATTCATAATCTTAGCCGTTTTCCTCACAAGTGTCGCGGGAGTGCTAAAGCCTATCCCAACTATCTTCGGGCAGGAAGCGGGGGTACACCCTGAGCGAGTTGCCAGTTAATCGCAGGGCAAACTCAATTGTTCCCTCTTTGAAAAAGAAGAATGCATTATTAAAAGATGAAAATAATTGCATGAAGGCCTATGATAAGTGTATGTAAACTAACAAAAACTGGAACTGGAGATTTACTGGGTAAATACAGTTAGAGCCTTTTACCAAGACCGGTATATGCAAAAGTCCTGCATTATAATGATGCTATTTGAAAGGATTACCGGTACATCACACTGAATACTAGTCCCCTAATAAGTCCAGTGCACACAATGCTTTTTGTTGGGGTCAGGTTGCAAACTTTGTTTTTTTAATCATTTTATTCAAAGTTTAGAGTGATAATTTGCATTTGGTGTACTCTGGTGATTCCTGCATTGTGTACAGGGTTCGCACGGGGCCCTAAAAGTCCCTAAAAAACCCTAAATTTTCGATGGTGCATTTAGGGGCTCCTAAAAGTCCTTAAAATCCGCGAAAACCGGTCAAGCCCCTAAAAAGGCCTTAAATTTAAAAAAATCAAAGGGAGGACTTCTACCGTCAAAATTCTCCCTAAAAAATAAATTAATCTTTTATTTAAAAAAAAATACCGATCCGTCTGGCGTCCAAATCAGCCGGAAGTTGTCAACGGAAGTTACCGTGTTGACAACTAGTCGCCATCTTGTCGATATTCCATTGTTTGTTTTCGTGATGAGGCATTTCACTTCGTCTTTGTTACAACTTAGCGTAGTTCTTTCATCGATCCAACTTGTATCACGGGGAAGTGCATTTTTCAAGAAGCTTGAGTTGAAAGTAAGGAGTTTGGGAGCTGGGTTCGTCGAGATCCAAAAGATCGGCACATGTTTTACTGCCATCTGTGCAAGCAGAGCTACCAGCTAGGAATGATGGGCGTCAAAGGGCTGGAGTCGCACCGGAAAAACAGGAGACACGCTGATTTGGTGAAGACTCTCTCATCTTCCGTTGGTATGAATCTGTTTCTAAAATATCAAGATAGTGAAGCATAAACTTCAGGCAGTGGTACGAGCAGTGCATGCGCACTAGGGATCGCAAAAAAAACGCTTACTTTCATAACCGGTTTAACCGTAGCAAAAAAAACGATTAACCGGTTTTAAAACCGGTACCATAGTGGTGTTTACATAATTCACCAGCGGGACCTCGAGTTGGGGTGCGGGGTTCCGCACGGACTGTTTTTGTTGTTGCTCTTCCGGAGTGACAAGTTCACAGAGTTCCGCCCGTTATGCGAGTAGTGTTTTGATGTCTGCCAATAAAACAAGTTTACTCCCATACTTTGGAGCGTTTCCTCGATGCCATGTTTGATGTTTCTTTGATTTAACTGAATGTTCTTTTGAGTCCAACTTTACTCTAACAGCGAAACTTGAAAAAAGTGGAAATGATGTTGAAAAAATAGTGCAATGTGGAGTACCGGAACCGGAAGAAATGATTGGAAATTTTAACCGATTTTGAAAGTCCGATTACGGTTTCGGTTTAAAAAAAAACGAAAAACGGTTATAGCCTAACCCTAACCGGTTGCGATCCCTAATGCGCACCTACAGTTGTCCAGCCAGAAGTCAGGCTTTATGAACGTAGTTCAATACACAAAGACGGACTCGTTAAAGGCAGAGATCGTGTGGACTTTAAAAGTGATCTGCAGCCATTACAGTTACAAATCTTGTGAAAATAATTCGAAAGTGTTTGCAGTCATGTTCCCAGACAGTGACATTGCTAAAAACTCCCACTGTGGGGAAAGGAAGACTTCGTACCTGGCAACATTTGGCATCGCTGCCCACTTTTCATTTCTACTGCCTCAAAGCCAAAAAAGCCAGAATAGAGACTGACATATCAACGCTTATTGAGAAGGATGACAGGCTGTGTGAGGAGGCAGAAGAAAAGAGGAATCTGAGGTTTATCACCGAGGCCAATGCGCTCAGAGGCAGAGCAAAGGACAAGAGAGCCACTTTGGCACCTCTGCAGTGTCGTGTCGTGTCGTGTCTGCCCTAAATTTTTTCCGTGTCAGCCCTAAATTTTTCGCGTCAACCCCTAAGAATGCCCCTAAACAGCCCTTAAATTTTTTTGGTCAGACTGAGGATGAACCCTGTGTGTAAAATGAAGAATTCAGTGAAGGTTGCGTAACATTTCTACTGTGTCTCTTTAACTTTTGAATTTTAAGTCTCGGTTTGATATCCAGTTGAGATAAAGTATGAAACAGCCCTCATTCATGTGATTCTCATGTCGTTAAATCGATTGTAACTGGACTGTTCTAGTTGTTTTAAAAGACGTTTCACCAATCATCTGACCAGTTGAGTTTCTTCACACCGACTCTGACCATTCTGTTCTAACTCAACAGTGTTGCATGAATTGATGAAGCATGCTCGGATAAAAGGCAAAACGTCTTCTAAGACAACCAGAACAGTCCTGATGCAATTGATTCCATGTCCTTAGAAAGCCCTCCATTGTTGTTGGTTTTAGCCTGTATTTTTCTGACTGACATGGTGTGTCTTCAAACTACTGAAATCACATCAGTTTGGTGTGACCCACTAAAGCATTTTTTTTGTAACTGAAAGTCGACCACCACAACCTGAGGCAACTAGAGCTAAGTTTTGCTGTGGCACACTGTGTAGTTGAAACGGAGCATAAGTATGACTGTGATCACAAAGTATGTAGAGGAGATGAAATTACTATTGTAATGTGAAAGATATTGGCCCATTTGAGGTTTGTATTACATTACAAATGTTTTTTTGTAATTTTAGTAAAAATGTCCATGTACAGTAACTCACAAATGTGTGTAAACACTATTTTTGTGACTATTCATTTATTCATCAGTGTACAGCTTGTATAACAGTGTACTGTAAATGTACTTTTTTGGGTTTATTTAAAGTGCCAGGCGGCACGGTGATTCAGCTGGTAAAGCGTTGGCCTCACAGTTCTGAGGTCCCGGGTTCAATCCCGGACCTGCCTGTGTGGAGTTTGCATGTTCTCCTCGTGCCTGCGTGGGTTTCCTCCAGGCACTCCGGTTTCCTCCCATATCCCAAAAACATGCAACATTAAAGGTCAAGTGTCATCCCTATACACATTCTAAAATAGATATTGTAATGGAAAAATACATATAACATTATTCACTTCAATGTCTATACGAAAAAATAAATATGAGCGGAGAGCGCGTCATCCATGTGCAAAGTTGCGAAGAATGAGTGGTCCGATTACACAAAACTGCTTGCCAGTGATGAGTGGTCTGCAAATCTGGCATACCTGGCTGACATTTCACATCATCTGAATGAACTAAACACATGTATACTAGGCTGAAATGAAAACCTACTTACAAACACATTGTAGATGATTGGATTCTGCTCAAAGCTGCATTTCTGGAAACAACGTGTAAAATGGACATTTTGAAATGTTCGTACTCACCATGCAATAGCAAAATTTCAGCACAGAAGCATTATGCGAGATAATCGCGGAACATTTAAAAACACTTGAGAAGATTTTATCTTTCTTCAGCCTGCATTGAATCCCTTGACTGAGTGAGGCGCCCATACTGTTCAACACTGATTGGTGAAAGGTACATGACTTTACAGGAACAGAAGAAACTAACTGAACTGAGATAAGATGGTATTTTAAAGCTAAGCTTTGCTGATATACCTTCGGACAGTTTTTGGTTGGCTACTCCAAAGGAGTACTCCAACCTGCCAAACAAAGCTATTTTGGCATTGCTCCCATTTTCCAGAACATCTCTGTGAGATGGGCTTTTCAAGGCTGACTACTATGAATAAAACCAGAGAGAGACTAAGAGCAGTTGAGGAAGAGCTTTGTGTGTGCCTTTCATCGATTTCTGCCAGAATATCAGCTCTATGTTCGTCCAAACAGGCCCAGGTGTAACATTGAGTGAGTAAAATATGATTGTTACATGTATTTTGTTTGTGTTTGTTTAATGTTATTCACTTTGCTTTGGTGAGAACGACGATATTGCTCATATAGGTGACAGAGATCAATTTTTACACCATGCCATGGGATACTTTTGAATGTAAAAAAAGTGTGCCTTGGCTCAAAAAAGTAGGGGAAACACCACTTTAGACTTCCAGCCTGCAGGCACCATGTACAGTCTCGTGAAAAAGTATTTGCTCCCAGCTAACTCCAAGTAAATACAAAATGCTGTTTTCAAAAGAGAATTCAGTTTATTAAGGAACGAAAAAAATACAATACAAGGAAAGAAGATTAGTGAAGAAGGAGTGGGACAGTGAGAGGACTGAGGAGAGGCGAAAGGAATACATTGAAATGCGACATAGGGCAAAGGTAGCGGTGGCGAAGGCTAAACAAGAGGCGTATGACAAAATGTACACCAGGTTGGACAAGAAAGAAAGAGAAAAGGATCTCGACAGGTCGTCCAGACAGAGGGATAGAGACGGGAAGGATGTGCAGCAGGTAAGGGTGATTAAAGGCCAAGTGTCATCCCTAAAAACATTCTAAAATAGATATTGTAATGAAAAATACATAAAACATTATTCACTTCAATGTCTATACGAAAAAATAAATGTGAGCGGAGAGCGCGTCATCCATGCGCAAAGTTCCAGTAGTGTCATTCTACGACATCCAAGTGGTCGCCATATTGGCTGCAACCTCTGTCCTTGACATGACCCGGATATTTGCCAATGAAAACACGCGGTGCACCCTGCTATGGGAGACGAACACGTCCCTTCTGACAGGGAAGCTCTTTTCGAAAAGGAGAACACCACACAACCGAGTGAAGTTACCGGGTCAATATTACACGACCATTTCGAGCCATTTTCAGATGATATGCGATCACGGCCAAACCGCCTCCCCGTCCAATGCACTTCCGCGGCGGAGATGAGCCACCGTGGCTCATCGCAGCCGGCCGGTGAGGCTCATTTTCGGTGCCGAGGTGGCTTATCACAGAGCCGAGCCATGCTGCTTTAGGGGGTTGTCCATAGCTGCCGCAGTACGCGATGAACAACACCATCAAGCCGGGGTACTTTACTGTGTTGTCGTCGCACGGGGCTGAGTGAGGCATGGTCGGCTGCGTTCTCCAGAGATGCCGCCGTCTTGCAGGCCTGACGTGCAGCCTTCGCCGAAGCTGTGACCGGCGAATGCGGCGCCTCAGCCGGTGTGGCTCATTTTCGGCACCGTGGCGGCTTATAATGTAGCCGAGCCGTGGTGCTTTAGGGGGTTGTTCATACCCGCTGCAGTACACAATGAACAACACCGTTGAGCCGGGGCGCTTTACTACGTTGCCGGCTGCGTTCTTCAGAGACTCTCATCCTCTGCACCCGTGCAATCCATTTTTCACGACGAACCGGGACTCTTGCAAACTTGTGAAGGGTAAATCCATCCTCCCGTGTGTTCATGCAATGTCCAGCAATGCAACGAGCCGGCATTTTGGCTAACACGAAGGAACAACGAGCTACGTTCCCAATGGTAAAACTCATGGAAACTAACGAGTCCACTTAAGGGCCGTCCTGTCCTTTACGTCACTTCCTGCTTCTTCTCGAAAACAAATCCCTCGAGAGCATTTTTGTGGCGGGAGTTACAAAAAGCTTAATACGTCAAAATCATGTTTTGCGGTGACAAAACGCATGGGTCCATGTCGGCTGTCGTTTTTTCATTAATAACATACGAAAAATAATGCATTTCATGACAGTAGCACTTTAATTGGACACTCTAAATTGCCCCGAGGTGTGATTGTGAGTGCGGCTGTTTGTCTCAATGTGCCCTGCGATTGGCTGCCAACCAGTTCAGGGTGTATCCCGCCTCCTGCCTTTGACAGCTGGGATAGGCTCCAGCACTCCCCGCGACCCTCGTGAGGCTAAGCGGCGAAGAAAATGGATGGTTGGATTTAAAGTGCCACTGACACCAAAATATCAATTTTAAAATAGTTATTGTTATCAAAACTACATGTAGCATGAATCATTTTGTTGACAATATGAGTCGGAAAAAGTGAGCTGGGAGCGTTTTATTAAAGCACAAAGAAGCGAAAGTATGACTTAACGTCCCAGTGGCGGCCATATTGTCTCTGACGTCATTTGCATACATCGCACTACAGCATTGAAAACACCCTGTGCCAAATAAAATGGCAAATGAACGATAGGGATTTTCAGATTTTTCTGACGCCCCTTTTGAGACTGAAGCTCTCTTCGAGAAAGAAAACATCTCAGTAGCGAGTGAAGCGAAGCGACCTGGGCCATTTTACCATATCATTTCAAGCCATATTTAGATGATATGTGTATTACTTCTCCACTAACAATACATTTCCTGACAGACAGAGACGAAGAAGACGAATGACCAGATGAAATATTCAAAATGACTGGCCCATAATTGTTCAATTTCCTAACCCTTTTACAAGTTTTGTGTATGTTGTACCTGTGTATGTACTCAAGAGGACTCATGCCAAAGCATGATGCTACCACCCCCATGCTTCACAGTAGGGATGGTGTTCTTGGGATAGTACTCATCATTCATCTTCCTCCAAACACGGTTTGTGGAATTATGACCAAAAAGTTCAATTTTTGTCTCATCTGACCACAAAACTTTCCCCCATGACTCCTCTGTATCATCCAAATTGTCATTGGCAAACTGAAGACAGGTCTTTGACGGTCAGAATTCTAGCTGATAGACAGGTGTTCAAATACTTATTTGCAGCTGTATCACATAAATAAATCATTAAAAATCATGCATTGTGATTTCTGGAATTTTCTTTTCAGATTATCTCTCTCACAGTGGACATGGACCTACGATGAAAATTTCAGACCCCTCCATGATTTCTAAGTTGGAGAACTTGCAATATAGCGGGGTGTTCAAATACTTATTTTCTCTCTATATATATATATATATATTGTATATTATTATATTTTGTCGGTTTGACCAAGGGGTTTTATTCTAAATTCACACGAAACTTATGCTATACACTGAGAAAAATTAGTCCCCCCCCCCAATTATTTTTTTTTTAATAGCTCGATACACGCCTACCTGTCATTTGGAACCCTCAAAGCTCTTGTCCTTTGTACCTGTGCAATCCATTTTTCACAACGGACCGGGTCTTTAGGAAAATGTGAAGAGTGAATCCAACCTCACAAGTGTTCGAGCAAAATCCAGCAATACAACGAGCCAGCATTTTGGCTAACATGCAGAAAAAACAGCTAATTTCTTGCGAGTACAATAGGTATAAACACTCAGCCCCGCCACTGTAGGCGTTTGCAAAAAAACTCACTTCCTGGTTTTTGTTCAACGCAAAATTCTCAGGAGACTTTTCATGGCGGGAGATGAAAAAAATCAATATATGGCCACATTCTGACTTGCTGTGAACAAATGGATGAGTCCATTCCATCTTCTTTTTTTTTTTTTTTTGGTTAAGAACATACTAAATTTTATGTTTTAGGTGTCAGTGGCACATTAAATAACATGATACAAAGCTATTAATGTTAAAAGATCTTAAAACAAAACTGAATACACCCCTAAGTGAAATTTTGGCTTACAGTATGAATATTTTGTGTGGTCATTTATTCTAGCATCCCCTTATGCCCTTTGGTCACACATTTGACCAGAGCTTCACAGGTTTTGGTCCTCTACAACTCCTTCTTTACAACATTATGATGCTGTTAAATGTTAGAAACCTCATGTTCCTCCACCTTTTGTTTAAGGATCCACCACAAATGCCCATTTGGGTTTAGGTCTGGACACATGGTTGGCAAGTCTTCTTTGCAGCTGGTTACATCAGCTATTTAGTTACCGTGCTGTGAAAAATTATTCGCGCCCTCCTGATTTTTTTTTTTTTTTATTTATCTTTCGCACACAAAGGTTTGAAATCATCAAACCAATTTTCATATCACTCAGACACAACCCAAGGAATACAAAATGCAATTTGCAAGTGACAATTCAAAATATTAAGCCACCAAAAAAATCCAAATCTTTCGAACCCCCTGTGAAAAAGTAATTCCCCCCTCTTTAAATCACAAAGTCACACGGTGGCTAAAAACAAACTTGGGAAAAGTGAGTTCATTTTCAAGGCACACCTAAACCTGATTACCACCATACTTGTTGAATCAAGAACTAACTTAAATAAAATCTGTCAGCGAACGTGAAGTAGGCTACAAGATCTCAAGAACCAACGCTACATGCCATGATCCAAAGAAATTCAGGAAGAAATAAGGAAAAAAATGGAATCCATCAGTCTGGAAAAGGTTACAAAGCCATTTCCAACACTTTGAGGCTCCAGTGGACTACTGTCAGAGGTATTATCCACAAATGAGGAAAAGTGGCAAAACATCCCAGTAGTGGACGACCAACTCAAGTTACTCCAAGACTGCGACGACGACTTATCTAGGCGGTAACAAAAGAATCTCAAACAACATCTAAAGACCTGCAGGCCTCGGTGGCCTCAGTTAAGGTCAGTGTTTTTTTTTTTTTTTTTTTTTTTAATACGTAATGTTCTCAGATGAGTCAATTTGGCATTATAAATACTTCTTGGTCATTTAAAATTAAGAATAATTCCTACCTAAAATTAAGTGATCGCGACACAGGTGTGTGTATTTGGTTGGGCACAATTCATCACGTTTAATTGCCGAAATCCATCAATCTTTTCTGGTCTTTTCAGATGGTATGCTATAGAATGATCTCTTTGAATATCTGTCTCATCTGTTGTGACAACCAACAGCACAACAAGTCTCGGGCATTGTGAATATTCTGCTCCCACAATGTCCAGCAGCTTTATTTGACCAGCAATATGGCGCCGAGAAAACTGTGACGTCACGTGCACGAGTTCCATGCATGGTGTCCCTAAAAATTTACTCAATTTTCGATGGGTTTTGAGAGTACCCCATAGTGTATATTTTCTTTTCCTTTGGATATTGTGTGATATACTGTCATGGTCCTGCCGGTCCCAGTCCTGGCGGTGCAGGTCCCCTGCACACCTGCGCCTCATCAGGGATAATTAGCCCCAGTATATATAGGACCCAACAGACGGTCTGGATTTGCCAGATCGTTGCCATCCATGCTTCGTTCCTGCACTTCCTCGTTGATGATCCTGAACCCCTGTGTACTGACCTCCGCCTGTCCTCCGACCAACCCCGTAAGCTTGACGCTCTTGATACTGCTGCTCACTCTGACTGACTCTCCGGCGTACGACCTTGGAACGAATAAAGATCTTCCTTTAACTGCCTCCCTGTCTACCAAGTCATGCATTTGGGTCTGCCCTAGCGTTCTGGTTATGACACATACATATAGTTCCATCATCCATTATCTGAGCTGCTTATCCTCTCAAAGGGTCGTGGGAGTGCTGGAAACTATGCCATCTTTCTTCAGGCATGAGGTAAGTTACACCCTGAACTGGTTACCAGAAAATCACAGACAGCTGCAGTTTTGCTCATTAGTTATCATCCCGGCAAGTCTAGTCTACTCCTAACTGCATGCCTGAAAATATTTCAACTGGTTTCCAGAAGTTTCCAAACACAGCTGATAACAGCAACCAATGGATTTGACAGGATTTCAAAACATTTCATCAGGAATTTCAAAACATTTATCCATCAGTTATCTGAGCCAATTATCCTCGCAAGGGTCACATGTGTGCTGGAGCCTATCCCAGCTATCTTCGGGCAGAAGGCGGAGTACACCCTGAACTGGTTGCCAGCCAATTGCAGGGCACATAGAAACAAACAACCACTTTCACTCACAATCACACCCACGGGCAATTTTGAGTCTCCAATTAATACAAGTTTTTGGTATGTGGGAAGAAACCGGAGTGCTCAGAGAAAAACCACACAGGCACAGGGAGAACATTCAAACACCACTCTGACGGGGCCGGGGTTTGAACAGCGGTACTCAGAATTGTGAGGCAGACGTTCGAACCAGTCTGCACCATGCTTACAATTTCAAGACATTCTCTTTCAATTTTGTATTTTTTTTTCTTTTTTTTGCTAGGAACTAATGTACATGATGGTAAAATGTCTTGTTATACAACTCTGTTAATTTATCAACAATGGCAGTCTGGGAATGCCAAACAACATCTGTAGTAGTTCATAGAATTGTTTTTTTCCAAGCCCGTTATCAGTTGTGGTCGATAATGTTAAACTTCAGTCCCGCAGGTGGTGGTTATTTGCATTACATAATGGTTTACAACATCGAAGCAACGACACAAAAAGGAGGCAAACTTTTGTGTGTGAAACTCGTAACATACATTTGACGCAAATTAATGATTGCATGAGTTTTGTAAATGAAGAAACCCACACTGAACAGCTTTATTTTTTTGAATGGACACTCGTTTCTGAGAATTTTGCATCCACTCCTCTTTGCAAGACCTATGATAGCCTGGCAGGGACCCCTTTTGGAACTAATCACTGTGAGTGCGCAGATTAGCCAGCTTTGCAACCCCCTGTTGCTTTCAGCATTTCTCTCATTAAGTGATGTGAGGCATTTTCAGCAGGGAATAATACAATATGGTGGCAGTGAAAATTTACGAGATTTAGTAAACTGAGATAATGACCTCCAGCACCCAAGACCCTAACCAAGATGAGTGGAAATGAAAATGGATGGGTGGATGAATTACTCCTACTGGTTTTAAAGTTTGATATGCTATTATATAAACTGTTAGTCATAGGTAAAAAGAGACAATGAGGCAGATGTGGTCATAATTGTTTATGTTTCTTTTGTAAGAAGCAATCACTTGTTTATTGATACAGACTTAACTCAACTTTGAAATGCCTTTAATGTAGTATGGCAGGAAATTGGATGAGTTCAATTTTTAGACACTGCAAGTAAACAATCACACAATTCCACCTATAGTGAGAAATGGGGAAGTGTTCATATAAGCAAGCACTATGTAATAATCAGATAGTTATCAAGCTATATATCATGAACCTTTTTTATGGGATTATGTAAAAACTCAAGGTCTAGATTAATAATAATTCCTGCGACCTTTGTGAGGGAGGAAAAGAGGCTTGGAAAATTGATGGATGAAGCAGAAAGAGAATGCATTACACTTTTGTGGTGCTTTTCTAGACACCCGAACATTTTATAATTGCATACATTATTCATTCACTGCACAGTTACACCTAGTCGTAGTAAACTACATGTGTAGTCACAGTGCGGTGGAAGCAGGGCTGCTATTCTGCATCTACAGCTCTCTGACCACCAGCAAACATCTAACTTAATTCTTTCCTGAGGAATGTGAGCTAATTGTCTTGACACTTTGATAGCATGGACCCGGACTGGACAGGAACCATCAAACCTCGGGTCTTAGGGCAGACTCTTTTCCTCTGCATCATTATCATAGCTGGATCAGCACTACATCAACTTCAGTATGCTTTCATAAATGTTCCTCTTTTTCTGTAGTGTGTCTTTAAATTTATTCTTCCCTAGGTAATCTTTACCTAGTGTGCTAAAATAAAATAAAAATTACAACAATTTATTGATGATCAATTTTCCTTCAAATGGTCAAAGCATATCACATCCCGAGCACAGCTAATTTGAATTACCTCATAGAATATTTTGTAAATATTGTCCATTTGATGCCAAAAACATTCAAATTTCAAGCATAACACATTATACATTTTAAAAAACAAGTTTTTTTGTTTTTCTTGATTGACTGGTATTACTACTTTAAGAATAGGAATTGTAATAACCCATATTCCCATGGTTAAAATCAATTACAAAGACATTTACAGTGGAACATCTTAGTTTGAAGATAATTCCTTGTGAAGTGTTCAAAGTCCAATTTGGTCAACCTCCAAAACATCTTTTTGCATTGGAAATAATGTACATGAGTTAAATGCATTCTCAACCTGCAAATAGTAAATTCATATTTTAATTCATATTTATGTAAACATTTGTACACTCTTTATTTAAAGAATAAAAAAATGCATGAACTTTTTGGTCGCAGTGTGATGGCATTGGAGGGAGTCGAGAGGGAATGAGAAAGTGCCAAAGTCACCCTCTATGATTTGATTGGGTAATTCTCCAGTAGCTTCTCCATTTATTCTATTATTTGTGGCCTTTGTTTCTAATGCTCGTTACTCCTTTGGCAACACTAGCTGCCTTTTATGACATTTTTATTCTTTAGGATAGTCGAAATAGTCAACTTTTCCATACAATACTAGTTAAACGAGCCAAAATTAGCATGCACCCTATTGTCATACTTGGCTTCCTTCCTTAAATCCACTTTGGTTCACAGAACTTTCTTTTTTCCTTTGCTACTGGTTGCTTTCTTTGTTTGGGCCCATGGCAAACAAAATACTGGAAATTAAAAAAAAAAAATCTTGGGAAGAACTTGCGAATGTGCATGCTCACACAATGACTGCCTGCTTGACTCAATGTGGGCAGTGAGTTGTCTCGGCACAACCCCATTTGCGTTCAGCTCGGTCTGACTCGGCTATGCGTTCAATATGGGTCCAGCCTTGCTTGGGCGTTCATACACCGACAATTGGGTCAAAGACTGAGGTATTTTTTTACGCTGACTCTTTGGATTCAAGTCTGATTTCTATGACCCCCGAGAGCTCCAACGTTCCACTGTACTTCCATTATATTTAATTAAAATGAAATTGAAAAGACTTAGGTCAGACAAGCCTTCCTGTGGGCGGCACAGTGGTTTAGCTGGAAAGCGTTGGCCTCACAGTTCTGAGGTGCCAGGTTCAATCCTGGACCCGCCTCTGTGGAGTTTGCATGTTCTCCCCTTGCCTGCGTGGGTTATTTTCAGGCACTCCAGTTTCTTCCCACATCCCAAAAACATAGACCATTAATTGGACACTCTAAATTGTCCCTAAGTGTTATTGTGAGTGAGGCTGTTTGTCTCTATGTGCCCTGCGATTGGCTGGGAATCAGTTCAGGGTGTACCCTACCTCCTGCCCTTTGACAGCTGGGATAGGCTCCAGCATTGCCCCTTGTGAGGATAAGCGGGTAATAAAATGGATGGATGGATGGATTGATGTCATAACCACAACACGAGGACGGACCCAAATGCACGACTCGGTGGACTGGAAAGCAGTTGGAGGAAAGTCTTTATTCGTTCAGATGTCGAAACCCAGGGAGTCAGTCAGAGAAAGCACTAGAAACAGGAGCGACAGACTTATGGGGTTGGTCAGGAAACAGGCAGAGGTCGGTACACAGGGGTTCAGGATCAGGAACGAGGAAGTGCGGGAACGAAGCATGTGTGGCGACCATCTGGCAAAGACAGACCGTCCCCTGTGTCCTATATATACTAGGGTTAATTACTGCAGATGAGGTGCAGGTGTGCGGGGACCCGCACAGCCAGGGCTGGACTGGCAGGACCATAACAGTTTCAGCGAAACAGCGACAGGGTTAATAATTTTATTGATGGGAAATGGTCCACAGCGGAAGAACCTTCGTGGACAACCACACGTGTTGTCCCACCTTGAACGGCGCTGCCCCTCTCCTCTTGAGATCCGACGCGGACTTATAGGAGCTGCCCATCCGCACCAGTGTCTTACGGTCTATTTCCCAGGTCCGCTTGCAGCGTCTCACTACTGCCAATGCGGATGGTACCGCGGAGTCGGTGGCCACAGATGGAAACAGAGAGGGAGGATAACCGTGAACTGTATGGAATGGAGCCATACCTGTGGAGGTGGAAGGCAGGGAGTTGTGGGCATACTCCATATATATTTTTCTGACTAGTCACATTGTGGGTACACATACATATCCAGGAGCTCCTGGGGGACTGGTACGGGGGTCCGGAGTGTGCAGGTGTTGGACGTCAGTGCTGTTTCCTGGTCTGGGCACCTGCCGTGGCGCAACTATCAGCAGTGCTGTCCTATTATTGGCACCTTGAGGAAGTATTTTCAGAGGCAAAGGCCAAATCCCTTCCACCGCACCGCCCATACGATTGTGCTATCAAGTTGTTTCCTGGCACCTCACCCCCTCGAGGGAGGCTTTTTTCATTAACAGGACCGGAACACCAAGCCATGAAGGAGTACGTGGAGAAGTCTGCAGCGGATTTAAATCCAATTGAGACGTTGTGGTGTGACCTTGAATGGGCAGTTCATGCGAGGAAATCCTTTAATATGGCGGAGTTAAAACAATTCTGCAAAGAGCTGGACAAAATTCCCTGATAGCGATGTGAAAGACTCATCACCAATTATCGCATACATCTGCTTTCAGGTACTGTTGCCACAGGTGGCAAAACCCATTATTAGATTATGAGGCAGTTACATTTTCACAGAAGGTCAGAAAGGCTTGGATTTTTTTTTTTATCCCTTAATAAATTTAATTTTCATTTGAAAACAGCATTTTTTGTTTATTTGGGTTGTTTTTAAGTGATATTATAACTGTTTTGAGGATTTGAAAACTTTGTGTGTGTGATATGCAAGCGCTTATGGCCATCCTACCCTGAGAACGCCCAATCTCGTCAGATCTCGGAAGCTAAGCACGTTTGTACTTGGATGGGAGACCATCTGGCAATACCAGGTGCTGTAAGATTCTCTCCCCGGCTAATTGTAGAGGGGTTGCGTCAAACAAATATGAGATGACCAGCTGTTGCGACACCTAATGGGATAAGCCGAAGGGAAAAGAAGCAGTGTGTGATATGCAAAAAAAAAAAAAACTGAACTCAGGAAGGGAATGACTACTTTTTACATTACATTACATTGTGTACTGTTTGGAAGCTGTACATTCACCACAAAATATTGTTTTAATATAGTAATTTCTTCAGTGTTGTCCCATCAAAAGATTAAATACTGTATTTACAAAAATGTGAGGGGTGAAGTAATATTTGCGAGATACTGCAGAAGGACCTTGATTATTTTTATGCCTAAATTGCAAACAGTGTCATACCTGGCAAAAGTATTTATTAGATGAGATTACATGATATTAAATTAGATTAGATTATGGAAACTGTATATAAATTATATTTGACAATTGGACACTAAATTGTCCTTAGGTGTGATTGTGTGTGCAACTCTTATGTGGTCTGACACTGGCTGCCAACCAGTTCAGGGTGTACCCTGCCTCCTGCCCATTGACAGCTGGGATAGACTCCAGCACTCCCGTGACCCTTATGAGGATAAGTGGCTAAGAAGATGGATTGATGGATTGATGAATGGATGGATGGATAGATGGATGGGATGGATGGGATGGTTGGAATAGATTACATTAGATTAAGAACATTGGAATTGATTATAGAGCTTGTGCAGCTAGTCACCAAATCCCTGGCCATGTTGGCGGTCAAACATAGCATTGTTCAATGCTAAGTCCATTGAGACGAAACAAAAATATGTTTTATAGCATGACGCCCAGAGTTTTCTTCAAAACCGTTAAACTTTTAGAAGGTGATAATAAATGGTGGTACATAGAAAAACGAGAGACACTTGGCACAGAAGACATTTTTTTTATGCCAAAGTTGATGTTTTTGGCGATAACAAAGTGGACTGTTAATTCGCTTCCTCTTGTCTTGGACAACTTGATATACACATGTATCTGGTGAGTAAGTCGTCGAGATCTACACAGAAAACTTCAAAAGTGTACAAAAGTCTGGACGCATACAAATACTTCGTTGCTGGATCTGTTCTCAATCAGGAATAAATCCCACATCGTGATGGACCCACTCAATACCAATGACCCCTGGTTTTACATAAACTCACATTCATTAACTATGATTGGGAAAAACATTTCGGACAGGGAGTCATCTCCTCTGTACACTGAAGCATATTGCGGCCACACGCACACCCACACACACACATCTCTAAACCTTTCTGCGACAGACTTTTTTTTTTGTTTTTTTTTTTAAATACGTAATGTTCTCAAATGAGTCAACTTGGCATTATAAATACTTCTTGGTAATTTGAAATTAAGAATAATTCCTACCTGAAATGAAGTGATCGCGACACAGGTGTGTGTATTTGGTTGGGCACAATCCATCATGTTTAATTGCCGAAATCCATCGATCTTTTCTGGTCTTTTCAGCTGGTATGCTATAGAATGAGGTACTTGAATATCTGTCTCATCTGTTGTGACAGCACAACAAGTCTTGGGCATTGTGAATATTCTGCTCCCACACTGTCCAGCAGCTTTGTTTGACGAGCAATATGGCGCCGGGAAAACGGTGACGTCACGTGCACGAGTTCCATGCAGGGTGTCCCTAAAAATGTATTCAATTTTCAATGGGTTTTGAGAGTACCCCATAGTGTATATTTTCTTTTCCTTTGGATATTATGTGATATACTGTCATGGTCCTGCCGGTCCCTGTCATGGTCCCTGGCGGTGCAGGTCCCCTGCACACCTGCGCCTCATCAGGGATAATTAACCCCAGTATATATAGGACCCAGCGGACGGTCTGGCTTTGCCAGATCGTTGCCATCCATGCTTCGTTCCCACACTTCCTCGTTGATGATCCTGAACCCCTGTGTACTGACCTCCGCCTGTCCTCCGACCAACCCCGTAAGCTTGACGCTCTTGATACTGCTGCTCACTCTGACTGACTCTCCGGCGTACGACCTTGGAACGAATAAAGATCTTCCTTTAACTGCCTCTCTGTCTACCAAGTCATGCATTTGGGTCCGCCGTAGCGTTCTGGTTATGACGGAACGATCTGGCCACGACATGGACCTAGCCGACTCAGAAGCCATCCGCCGCTCTCTACAGATCCAGGGCAGATGCCTGGCTGAGCACGAGACTGCTCTTCAGGTGACCAACCAGAGACTTCTCGAGATCTGTGATATGTGTGATTAGAGCCTCGGTTAGCTTCTCAGGCTAGTACCGCTAACGCCACGTCGTTGGCGCCTGCCACAGTTCCTACCTCAGTCCAGGTCACTCCGATTACCCCGCCAGTCGCGCAGTTTCAGCCGTTCGGGGCCACACCTCTCTCCTGGCCTGATCGCTTTTCCGGCAACACCGGGAACGTCAAACCCTTCCTCGCCCAGTGCGACATCCACTTCGAGCTACAGGGTTCCGCATTCCCGACGGACCGCGCACGAATTGCCTTCGTCATATCCCACATGACGGGAAGAGCAGAGGTGTGGGCCACAGCAGAGTGGAGTCGTAACTCTGAAACGTGCCACTCCTAGACCTCCTTCGTATGTCCCATGATGCAAGTTTTCCAGTATGCCTCGCCGGAACGCGAACAGAACCGACGTTGATTAAGCTACGACAGGGGCATCGTCGTGTTGGAGATTATGCTATCGAGTTACGCATCAGAGGAGCCGAAAGTCGATGGAATGAGGATGCGCTTCTTGACGCCTTTTTCCAAGAGCTTTCACTGCAGAACCGCAGTCACCTCATTGCAGTAGATCTGCCTATCTCCCTGGATTCGCTCATCGCCCTATCACTCAAGATTGACCAGAGGATAGTGATCCAGGGACAAGTGGATGCGCTACGAGAAGGAGAACAAGGCGCGTCTGGGCTTGATGGTCCGGCAGAGAAACAACTGCGATGTCGGCGAGAGGGCCGATGCTTCTACTGTGGATGACTGGGCCACTTAATAGCCCACTGTCCGGTCAGGCCCAAGCGCTCAGCTCTCAAGATCACGAATACGGTAAGTGTGAATTACAATTACTTCAAGGAGCCTGGATCTTCACCAAGTTGGATTTATGAAATGTGTACCATCTGGTACGCATCAGAGAAGGGGACGAGTGGAAGACTGCCTTTAATACACCAACAGGCCACTACGAGTACCTGGTGATCCCGTTTGGCCTGACTAACGTGCCAGCGGTGTTTCAGAATTTTATTAATGATGTGCTAAGGGAGAGACTGAACAAGAATGTGTTTGTCGACCTCAACGACATTCTGATGTTTTCTCCGGACGAAGCTTCCCACATCAAGCACGTCAGGGAGGTGCTGCAGCAGCTACTATGGCATAAACTATATGTCAAGGTGGAAAAGTGCGAGTTTCATCGACCTTCCGTCACATTTCTGGGATTCGCATGGAGCCCAGTAAGATCGACTCAGTTCTCCAATGGCCCAATCGCAGTGAGGTGCAGAGATTCATCGGATTCACCAACTTCTACCGCAAGTTCATCAGGAACTTCAGTTCCATCCCTGCTCCCTTGCACGCCCTCAGTTCACTCCGCAATTCATTTGAGTGGGATGTGACTTAGGTTGAGTTTCACCACAGCTCCTGTCCTCATCATGCCAGATCCAGAGAGGCAGTTTGAAATGTTGAAATTAAAATAAATGGTGCGTTTCAAAAATGCCAACAATGAGTCCTACTCTCAATCCAATTGAAAATCTTAGGGTGGATTTGAAATGTGCTATTGGGGAAAAGAACCCTGCAAATGTTTATGACCTTGAACAAATTCCAAACGTAGAATACGACAAACCCACTTGTGAAGTACAAAAAGATTGTAGATGTAGACAAGAAACATTTGGAGGCTGTCTTTGTGGCTAAAGTGTGTGTGACTCGATATTAAGGGGTGTCGATATTGCTGTACATGCTGTTTTCGTTTTTTTTTTTTTTTTTTTTTTTTTTTTTTTTTTTCCGAAATGACAAAATCTAAATTGGAAAAAAAGCAACAAGTTTCTTTGTTAAATTATTTTGGCCCTCCAATTCAGAGATTCAAATGACATGTTTATTAAGTTTCCATTTCCATAATTTATGAAGATATTGTACATGTTATGCAAAAAATGAAGGGGTGCCATGAAGCAGCAAGAAGGACGGTGTTGTGATGACAAACAAACATGTCGTGTTGTACTCAACATATAGAATAGATCCAGGTGTCACGACCCATCAAATCGGAGGTAGGACCCAAATGCAGGAGTACACGGGAGACGGAGAGGTAATTCGGGAAAAACGTTTATTGTTCCAAGGTCGGGGATCGGGCAGGCAGTCAGGTGCAGTAGCGGTAGTCGAGACATCGGGCATAGAGAGCAGGTCAGTGAGCAGGCAGGAGTCGGTACACGGGAAATCTATCAGAGCAGGCAGAAGTAACAAAGGCGTCAGGCTTACGGGGTCGGTCGGAGAACAGGCGGAGGTCAGTACACACAGGAATATGATCAGAGATATGGGAGTGCTAGAACGGGGCATGAACCGCTACGATCTGGCGCCGTCCCAATGGTCCTATATACACCAGGGCCAATCAGCCAGCATGAGGTGCAGGTATGTGCCTCCCAATCAGTGCGACCATGTGGGCACCCACGCAGCCAGGGCTGGACCGGCAGGATCATGACAGCAGGGCCATAATCTGTTTTCAACATGCCTTTGCTGAGTGATTTATGGGTTTCTTCTAAATGTGTGCTTGGGATCTGAAACTATCAACCATTCATTGTTTTGTGATGTGGTTATGAAAGTAAACCCAAGCAAAGAGGAAGGCTGAGTTAGGATTGGCAAATATTATGAATAGTGTCATGAAAAAATATTGGTCAGTCTCTCAATTTATCTTAGTTTTGCATAGTTTACTCCTTTAATGTTTAAGATCATAAAAAAATGTAAATATTGGATTGGAAAATGTGGAAAACTATTCAAAGTTACCTGGCCCTCTGTGGGAAAATAATGGCCCCCTAAACCTTATAACGGGTTGGCCCATCCTCAGCAGCAACAACTGAAATCAAGTTTTTTCTAGAACTGGCAATCAATCTTTTACAGTCTCTATGGAGATATTTTGGTCCACTCTTCCTTGCAGAATTGTTGGAATTCACGAAAAATGGAGGGTTTCCACACATGAATGGAGTATTTAACATCACGCCACTGCATTTTAGTCAGATTATTAGATTTACCTGCTACAGAACCCGAGTATGCTTCAGTTTGAGGTCATAAACTGAACATTCTCCTTGAGGATTTTGTTTTAAAGAGCGTAATTCATTATGGATTAATCCATTAATCACTGCACGTTGTACAGGTTCTGTGAAGCAAACAGACCAAGACCATCATACTACCACCACCATGCCTGACTGTTGTATGATGTTCTTTTTCTGAAATGCTGTGCTACATTTACACCGGATGTAACACACACACAAACACACCTTCCAAAAAGTTCGAGTTTCATCTTACCACTCCAGAGGATAGTCTCCTGAAAACCTGGGAATGAGTCAGATGCCGTTTTTTTTGTTTTTGCAAAAAAAATGAGAGCCTTTATGTTCTTTTTGTTCAGCCATGGTTTTCTCCTCAGAACTCTGTCATGGATGCCTTGTTTGCCCAGTCTCTTTCTTATTGTTGTGTCATGAACATTGACCTTAATTGAGGCAAGGGAGGTCTGTATTTCTTTAGAAGTTGTCCTCCATTCCTTTTTGGCCTCCTGGACGAGCCATTGCTCTTCTCTTGGAGTAATGTTTGTAGGATGCTCACTCATCGTAGGGTTCACCACTGTTCCATGTTTTCTGCATATGGGGATAATGGCTCTTCAAAGTAGAGAGAGAGAACCTGATCCATCACCGAGCCTTCATTGGAGTTTTTTGATGTCCCCGTTTGATCAGTTTCCCCTCCCCACGTCATATATGAATAAGGGAAACACTGATCTGAAGAAAAATATATTTCGGAAAAATGTTCAAAAACAGCTACTACCTTTTAAAGCACCAAGATTGGATTATGTTTTTCTCTGTTCTTGTTGTCTTGTTTTAATAATTATTACTATATTTAATTATAAAAAGTTTCCAATTTCACATGTAAACTCCAACTGTTACTCTATAGACGTAGTCATATACTTCCTTTTTTAAATAACTTCAGGAATGTTGCTCACAACTGCAGGTTTTGTAAATCATGAATGTAATACTTTCATACCCTGTATTGTCTTCTCGACTGCCCTTCCAGCTCAGGGATGTGTGTGTGCAAGGCTGGAGTCTATGGACCGAAATGTGACGAGTGCCACCCAGGCTTTTTCCACTTCAGCAGCACTGGATGCCAGCCCTGCCAGTGTCACAACCAAACTAACTACTGCCATCCACAGTCAGGTTAGTTTGCTGATAAAAGATGTTGTGATATGTCATGTTATCATAAAGAATTACAGTTTAGTCATCAATCCTTGTAACATTAAATCAAATTATTTTCCTAAATCTTAGCAGGGACTCCTAACAGTGTTTTGTGGATGTAATGTTTGGTTCAGGTGGCACGGTGGCTCAGCTGGTAAACCGTTGGCCTAACACTTCTGAGGTCCCTGGTTCAACCCTGGACCCGCCTGCGTGGAGTTTGCATGTTCTCCCTGTGGCTGTGTGGGTTTTCTCTGGGCACTCCGGTTTCCTCCCACTTCCCAAAAACATCCAACATTAATGGGACACTCTAAATTGCCCCTAGGTGTGATTGTGAGTGCGGCTGTTTGTCTTGATGTGCCCTGCGATTGGCTGGCAACCAGTTCAGGGTGTACCCTGCCGGCTGCCCATTGAGAGCTGGGAACGGCTCCAGCACTCCCCGCAACCCTTGTGAGGATAACCGGCAGAGAAAATTGATGGATGTTTGGTTAGAACATGCCATCTTTTGATACATCAACCTCAATTATGTTATGACAGATATGGTCTTCATTGTTTTGCTTTAAATTTTGCTGTGATCATACACACGATCCCATAGACTGTAATAACCATTTCAAAATCGCTGATATACATGAGAGGCATTAAATAATCATTTCTGTTAAATCTAACACAAGTATCGATTGACTGGTGACGTAGTTTAACCGAAAGCCACACAAACACATTTTCACTTTACATATAAATGTAAACTGCAATGTAGGACACAAGAAACAGAGCTTTTAGGAGGGAAGGTGAGCATTCACTCACTGGAAGGTTAGTCTTCAGCTTCTCCATTTAGCAGGAGAATTTTATGGGCCAATAAATCACTGATTACAAATCTCATGATGAATTGGAATAAAACCACCCTCAACATCATATCCTTGCCTCGGAGTCCCTTGCTGCGTGCTCATGACAGAACGAACTAGTCAGAACAGGACCCAGCAGGTAAAACACGATGTCGTCGGTCACGCCGACAGTGTGCCTCCCAGCGCACTCAGCCTGTTGACCAAGCGTCCCCTATCCGAGTGGGTCTTTCTGTCCTCTCCTACTTCGCCAGCTTCACCACTCATGTGTCATGATTCCCTATGCACGACCCGCACACCACCACATGTTTTGCTAGAGTCAGATTTTGGGGATTTTGAGGAAGATATGGACTTATATAGAATATTATACAACCGCCTGCTCAATACTGACTCAGAGACTGATTTTGGGTTTTCCCCTCCCTGTTTTTATTCCCAGTCAATTTGTTTCACCTTCCCCCGTTTCCAGTCCCCGTATGCCTAAGTCCCATGTACCTGAGTCCTCTTCCTCTGACCGTTTCTGGGGCACCCGTTTGGCCATCTATCTGGGCCCCCCGCATGGCGGCAATAGGACGCGCCCAAGTAGAGAGCAGCTTCATGCCTCTTGCTACACTGCCACCAAGCCACAGCCAACTCTCGCCCATGACTCGGTGGTGACCATGTTCCAGCCAACTCTTGTCCTTGGTGATGACCCATCCACGACCGCCTGTCTCAGCGGCGGGCGACCCCTCCACGGCAGCCTGTCTCGGCAGCGACCCCTCCACAGCCGCCCGTCTCGCCGCCGACCTCTCCACGGCTGCCTGTCTCTGCGGAGATACCACCACGGCCACCTCTCACTCCTGTCTCGACAGCGACCCATCCACGGCCGCCTCTCGCTCCTGTCTCATTGGCGACCCATTCACGGCACCCTCCCGCTCCTGTATCGTCGGCGACCCATCCACGGCCGCTTCCCACTCCTGTGTCGGTGGCGACCGATCCATGGCTGCCTCCTGGTCCTGTCTCGGTCCAAACGATCCAACTGGTTATTTCTGTTGTAGTTTGCAAAATGTTGTAATTCCTCCCACATCTTTTTTGGATTACTTTCTGTGAAGCACTTCTCAATATTTCTTTTGTAGGTAATCTTGGCCACTCTGATGCCTCTATTTAAGTCAGGTCTGGGAGTGCTGTACTGTGACTTGTCCCCTGATCTGAAGGCGGTGTTGTGGCGTCTCAGGAGTGCCTTAGTCTCTCAGGTCATCCAGGGTTTTTGGTAGGGGGAAAAGCCGGATCAGTCTGTTGACAGTCACAGTGTCTATGCAGTTTTTGGTGTAAGACAGACAGTATGTGTGTTTTCCTGGAGATTCTGGTATTCAAATAATCCCCAAACAGTGCTTGAAAACAGTCATACAGCTGAGAGAGTGCAATCTCAGGCCATGTTGTAATTGTCTTTGAGGCCTTTTTTGTTTTTGTAGGGGGATCTATGTGGGCGTAAGGGTGACTCAAATATAATCCGATCCGGCAAAATGGGGGAGGAGGATGGCTCTGTATGCATGTTTAATGTTGGAGTAAACATAGTCCAGGGTTTTGTCTCCTCTGGTGGGAGACTTCACATACTCGATGAATTTGGGTAAAGCAGTCTTTAAACACGCTTGATTGAAGTCACCAGCAACAATAAATACTCTGTCAGGGTGGGTGAGCTGCTGTTTGTTTACAGTCACGAGCAGACGGCTAAGTGCTGTGCTAAGGTTAGCATCCCACGGGATATATACAGCGACCACAATGACTACTGTTAACTCCCTTGGTTGATTAAAGGGTCTGCATGAGACTGCAAGGACCTCTAAATCAGAAGAGCAGTGGGTATCGATGATCCTGCTGTTAAAACACCAGTCCTTGTTCACATAAACACAAAGCCCTCCCCTTCTGGTCTTACCGGGGACTTCGGTCATGTCCTGTTGATGTAGCCTACGGCCCGCTAGCGAAACTGCAGCATTGGGGATTCGCGGATGTAGCCACATCTCCGTGATGAAAATAGCACTGCAGTTCCAGAAAAAGCTGCTCGTGGCTATCTGTAGTTCATATTTGTCCATTTTGTGGGTAATGGATCTTGCGTTCCTCAAAAAGACGCTTGGAAGCACTGGTCTGTGAGGTTGCTGCCTTAGCTTAGCAGCCAAGCCCGACCGACATCCTCGCTTTTGTTTACGCTCCCTCCGGCTTCTCCGTCGGTTGTAGAGAACAGCTATCCACCGAGATCTCTGTGATCTCGCGATGTCCTCCACAATACTGTTTTTCTTTTGATATTCTTTGTAATTGGTAAGTAATGCTTCAGTCCCAGATCAATCGGGTCCTGGAAGCGATATGTGACCGTGGCTTTACAGAAATCCACAAATAGCGCCAAAATGATAAAAATGAAAAAGGACCACCCTGTAGAGCTAAGAGCCTCTGCACCCGTACGTGGCGCCATCTTGATTGTGCCATTCTCAATTTGTCTCTGTGTCACTGTGGAATGGGATCATGTGTTGAACATGAATGTCCTTGCTTTGATTGGTATCACACAAGCGAGAGCTGAGTTATTTAAGGGCAAATGTGGCGACCCGTAACGGGACAAGCTGAGAGGAAAAGAAGAAGAAAAAGACGCTGCTGACTCCCATGTCATCCAACATCTATCCATCTATTTTCTTAATTGCTTATCCTCACACGCGAGCCTATCCCAGCTGGCATCGGGGAGGAAACGGGGTACACCCTGAATTGGTTGCCAACCAATTGAAGGCTACATGGAGACAGACAACAGTCGCACTCACAATCCCACCTAGTAGCATGTTTTTGGGATGTGGGAGGAAACCAACGTGCCCGGAGAAAACGCATGCAGGCAGTGGGAGAACATGCAAACTCCACACAGGTCGGCCCGGTCCTCAGAAGTGTGGGGCGAACACTCTAACCGGTTGCTCCACCGTGTCGCTGTCATCTGACATTTTTTGTAGTTTCTTCATTGCAACCATAGACTTGATTTGTGATTATTTGGGATGTTTGCTTCATTTGTGTGACGCTTTAAGATGATGGCATCAGTCTAATCAGATGATGTCCTGATCGGGGGAACTGTGCCTTTAAAAAGAAGAGCCACTGGATATGTTGACCAATTCATGCTCCTTTTTTTTTTTGGATGGACAATAATGTTTTAACAGTGTATTTTAAGTGACAGGCTTTTAGTCACTTATGTGTTGCTTGAAGAAGAAAAGGTGAAGAGGTCTGTGATAATGGTTGTGATACCGGAGTGGTGAGGGGGACTTTTAGCAGCCATATGTCTTGCTGCTACTATGCATGAGCAGATGGACGACTGAGGCCTCACTTAGGCTCAGTGTTCAAAGTGCTGTGGATTAACTAAGGTTTTATGGTTTATGATTTATGGACTGATCCCGACCTCAAGGAAACACCACAGTACATTCAAACAAGAACACATTGTGCAAATTCACATTTTTCTATTGCCAAACACTGCAGACCACACATAAACTGGGACATTTTAATAAAAGGATTTATCCGAGCTGTTCATCATCCTGTTGTTTTCTTCCTTAGCGACATCCATAGATCCAATAGCTAATCACTGATCTGTAATTCTTTAACCAAGGAAAAACTTGGTATATGCTCTGGTAGTTGTTTTTTTTTTTACATTATTCCCTTTCTTTTTTGTTCTTGTGCATTTCACTGAATACAGAGTTCTAGTTAATTCCAAAGGTGTTTGATGAATTTGAGGTTGGGGCACTATGTTGGTCAGTTAATTTCTGTTGTAAGTCACAGACATGCCTTGATGAAATTAACCTTCATGTCTGCATTGGGGAACAGCAGTGCTGGAACAGGTGCAATGTTCAGACATTCTAACACATTTAACAACACCTATTACATGGTTGAGGTAAATGTATTTATCAGGGTTACACAATAACAATCGGACAGAAATCTGTCACTCAGATATTGTGCAAAAAATGGCCCCACACTTATCAGTCCAATACCAAAAAAACTGGGCCAAGAACAAAAGCCATATTATTTACTTGTACTCAGGTCGCCAGCAGGTACGTTGGCTAGGGACAGTCATGGGTATTTTCACAAAAATTCCTCACCGACAACACCAATAATAGTCAATATATCCACAGTAAATTAACATCTGCTCTTCAGCTTTTTTGTTTGTTTGTTTGTTTTACTCGTAGTTTTAATTCAAGCACCGAGTGACTTTGAGCTCATAACTGTAATGGTTTTGTCCTTTGAAGAGGAGCCATCGGCAAGACCCCGTGGTCTAAGCAGGAGGGGACTTGCATAACAGCTCAAGATAACATAGGAGCAAGGTGTCCCCATGCATGAGCACTGGTGTCACGGTGGCCTAACAGCTAATGTAAATTCATAAGTTGTTCTCCAAGGGGTTAGAGGCATGAACCCCCTGCAGTGCTGCTCCTACACATCTTGCTTTGCAGTGTTCAATCACTGGATAATAAATTAGATTATCTACAAATGGAATTAGTATCAAAACGCACAATGGCCCTTCTGTCTTTGATGGGGCCAGCGTGAGTCCTTATCCACAAATCAATGGGCCTCTCCCGGTTTGCTCAGGAGCTGGGTAGGCTGAGACTTGAAGCGGGTGGAAGCGCATTAGACTTATACACATTGTGAAAGCCTCCTTTGCACAATATGATCTTATTCCAAGTGTTGCACTGAGGCGACTGGTCATTTGTTTTAACAAAGTTAAAACACTTTGGTTCACTGCTGCCATTGGGCTCAAGCATGTCTTCGTGCACATTCGTTTTCACTAGTTTTCACCACTTCTTCAGGGTCGGTGAACTGTAGGCATCGAAAGTGGGAACAGAAATAATTTGATTTGAACAATTCTGGGAGAACCAAAATGCTAATCCCGTTTCCAGTCGATTCTCAATGCCCAACTCTACCTAGGGCTGAAACATTTATAGCAAAAATCCACTTGTTATGAGCCTTTTTTACAGTTCGCTTTTATGAGAGCGAGTTTGGCTCCATCCGAGAGAGGAATACCTCGAAAATCACCTATTAGCAGGAAGATGCCCTTCCATTGTGGGCATTCAAAATGATTCATTAAGAGAGGAGGTCTCACTCTGCCAAATTTACACCCACCATTTTAACAGTTTGTTCTTTGAAATATGCACTATAAAAGCAACATTTTTAATCTAATGTAATATATTGATTTCACATCAACAAAATACATTTATCATATTGTACATGTTTTGCTGTAACAAGAAAAAGGCATTCTTTTATTCATCTTATTATATTATACATATTGAATACACAAGATCTGTGATAAATATGATGTTAGTTTAATACTCCAGTATTTTATTATATTTTATATGAACAAAAGACATCCAATTATAGATCCAATTTGGTAAAAAAAACAAAAAAAAAAACAATTCTATCCATCCATCCATCCATTTTCATAGCCGCTGATCCTCACAAGCATCGCGGGGAGTGCTGGAGCCTATCCCAGCTGTCAATGAGCAGGAGGCAGGGTACACCCTGAACTGGTCGCCAGCCAATCGTAGGGCACATTCAGACAAACAGCCGCACTCACAATCACACCTAGGAGCAATTTAGAGTGTCCAATTCATGTTACATGTTTTGGATGTGGGAGGAAACCGGAGTGCCCGGAGAAAACCCACGCAGGCACAGGGAATACATGCAAACTCCACACAGGCGCGTCTGGGATCGAACCCGGGTTCTCAGAACTGTGAGGCCATTGCTTTACCAGGTGAACCACCGTGCCGCCTAATTATCTCCAATATACTGTAATAAGTAGGAGGTCGCTGCTCCAGATTTATATCAGGTTGGGTGTCCATATCCTGGAAATCATTAAAGCCTCCTGATAAAAGAAGAAAAATATTTGATTATTGGTTTGGAGTAACTGTAAATTATTGATTATTGTTTCGGTGGCAAAAAAAAAAGAAAAAACAATCCCTGGTATATATGAGCAGCCGCCCTCATGTGGATCCTCTCAATGTGGAGGAGCAATGGCGAGAGTGTGAAACCCTCCCGAATGACACAACTTCTCACCCTATCTCTAAAGTCTAAAATCTGCGAGCTTGTTGTTTCAGTCATGACCCTCAACTCATGCCCATAGGTGAGTGCAAGAACATAGATCAAGCATACATGCAAATCAGTTGCCTTGAGTTGAAATTCACCGTTTTAAACTCAAAATAAGCCATTTTATGTGAATTGTATAGATCTGAGGGGTGTTTCCAGGGGTGTCAACATCACTGACGTCTTGGGCTATTTCGTAGTCCTTGAACGTTGGCAGCTCGATCCATTCCACGCATCCACCATCTCCACACAGATCAGAACCAACTCACGACCAGGTGGGGATCAGTTGAGACCTCCACTCCTCTATTCACCAAAGTGTCTAAGACATGCGTCCAGAAGTCCGATGACACAACCACATAGTTGATCATCAAACCGGCCTGGTGCCAAATGCACGTCTCGACACCGTTTTGGTGGAACATGTTGTTTGTTTTGGATAATCCATTATGAGCACAGCAGTCCAATAACAGAACAGTGCTCAGATTCTGAATGGGGTATGTTCCTCCCAATCAAACTCTTCCAAGTGTCACTGTCATTGCCAACGTGAGCATTGAAGCCGAACGATGGCATCCTCAAGCGGGAGCGTTCTCTAACACAACCCACAAGGTCGGGCAATCTGAACTGCTGTTTGTTGCATGGGCACAAACTACACTCAGGACCTCTCCCCCCACCCAAAGGCTATGTTCTTGTCCACCAGGGTGAACACCAATGTACAGGTGCCAAGCCAGGGAGCAATAAGTATACCCACACCTGCTCGGCATCTCACACTGTGGGCAATTCTTGTTCTGTATGTTATACGAGGGCAACACCGACTGCTGGAGAAAAATTCCTTGTGTTTTTACACACTTGGCCATTAAATCTAATTCTGATTCTGATATAAGCAGTATGTCGCATTAACCTGAAAATATGACCATATTATACAATATTTCCAGAACGGGACTTTGTTTGAACAAGCATTGATTGGACAAATGCTGCTTTTAGCAGTAACAATAATAAGATCTTCTTTTCCTTTCGGCTTGTCGCGTTAGGGGTCGCCACAGCTTGTCATTTTTCCATCTAAGCCTATCTCGTGCATCTTCTTCTTTAACGCCCACTGTCTTCATGTCCTCCCTCACAACTTCCATCAACCTTTTCTTTGGTCTTCTTCTCGCTCTTTTGCCTGGCAGTTTCATCCTCAATGCCCTTCTACCAATATAGTCACTCTCTCGTCTCTGAACATGTCCAAACAATCTAAGTCTGCTCTCTCTAACCTTGTCTCCAAAACATCTAACTTTGGCTGTCCCTCTAATGAGCTCGTTTCTAATCCTATCCAACCTGTTCACTCCAAGCGAGAACCTCAGCATCTTCATTTTTGCTACCTCCAGTTCTGCTACCTGTTGTTTCTTCAGTGCCACCGTCTCTAATCCGTACATCATGGCTGCCCTCACCACTGTTTTATAAACATTGCCCTTCATACTTCTGCTTGATGACAGCTGGAATAGGCTCCAGCACTCCCGCGACCCTTGTGAGGATAAGTGATGAAGACAATGGATGATGGATGAATGTGAATGTCAAAAAGATGGGCTGATTAGGAGAAATAATAATTTTGAAAACAGCTCTTACTCGTGCTGTGGAAAATCCAGTCACTGCCGATACTGTTGCCTGAATTGTAAAAGGCAACCTCCAGTATCTATGTGTTTGTACAGCTGACAATAAATCCTTGGTGCTCCATCGTGCACTGCAGCAGATGGTCTGGATAATCTTCTGGTGAATATGTTGACTCTCATGGCAGCAAAAACTCTCCCTGTTGTTTTCATAGGTATGCAGCATTTACATGCACACCTGTGGATATAATAAATGAACAAAAATCTGTTCACACTCAGAAACAGCTCTAAGACCCATATCAGTGCAGTAAACAGAACCATCCACCCCATTTACATTTGTATTTTAAACATTTAGTGCCCAAACAAAACCACAAGATACAGTTCTACATTCTACATATTCTAATTCTACATACGTCCATGTGCGCCGAGGCTGCAGCCCAGCCTCAGCCAGACTCCAGCGGCTCCAAGGTAAATTGAGTTTAAGACCCCTATTCTATAGTGTTTCGCACCCCCCTTACCTTTTTCATGCCTCTGGTGTTTACATATCTGATCAAGGTCAAGTTCTTTTATTGTCACTTCTTCAATATACACAACACATCTATCCAGCCAATTTCTGAGCCGCTTATCTTCACAAAGTTGCGGGAATGCTGGAGCCTATCCGAGTTATCTTCGGGTAGGAGGCAGGGTACACTCTGAACTGGTTCCCAGTCAATCACAAGGCATGTATAAACAAACTATTCACACCTACGGGCAATTTAGAGTCTTCATTTTGCCATACATCCATACATCTATTTTCTTAGCTGCTTATCCTCACAGGGGTCATGGGAGTACTAGAGCCTATCCCAGCTGTCAACGGGCAGTCGGCAGGGCACACCCTAAATTGGTTGCCAGCCAATCGCAGGGCACATGGAGACAGACAACAGTCACACTAACAATCACACCTAGGGGCAGTTTAGAGTGTCCAATTAATGTTGCATGTTTTTAGGAGGTGGAAGGAAACCGGACTCCCCAGAGAAAACCCACGCAAGCATGGGGAGAACATGCCAACTCCACACAGGTAGAGCTGGGATTTGAACCCCAATCCTAAGAACTGTGTGGTGGATGCTCTCACCTGTGGTCCACCTTCAGTAGACTGGAGGCCTCTCACGACAGCCATGGCTTCTGATATACACGGACAGTGTTGAATGATGGTGACATCCATGCACTTGCTGATGTAGGCAGTCAAGTGACAGTCTCTGTGTCTGTGTACTCCTGGAGGTCTGTGATGGATCTGTAGGTGGCAGCCTGTTTGGGGATGGTCCAGTCTGTGGTGGCGAAAGTCTTGTAGTGCCTCAAAGGACACTTCTGCCCATTCTGGTACTGGTTTCCTAACTGGTTGTGAAACTTTAACCTGTGGTCTGTCAGCTGGCATTAGCAATAGTGACATCCTCTGAGGGACCGAGGTAGGGAAGGGGAAGGGACTCATAGGACCATCTAAGGTGCATAAAAACATTGTCCAGGGTGTTATTTCACCACGTTGGAAAGTCATTATTTTAGTAAAGTTAAGGAAATACAGCCTTGGGGTCAGCATTGTCTTGTCCCCAGCTAGAATGAGGAAAGCATCTGGGTGGGCTATCAGCTGTTCACTGATATAATTTATCACCTCACTCCTGTTATTGCTGGAGGTTGAAGGAACATAGACAGACACAAGCAGTATGCAAAGCAAAGCTCTTCTTCTTCTTCTTGTCCGGTTAGGGGTTGCCATAGAATGTCATCTTTTCAATCTAAGCCAACCTCATGCATCTTCCTCTCGAACACCCACTGTCTTCATGTCTTCCCTCACAACATCCATCAACCTTTTCTTTAGTCTTCCTCTCACTCTTTTTCCTGGCAGCTCCATCCTCGGCACCCTTCTACAAATATACTCACTCTCTCGCCTCTGGACATGTCCAAACTATCGAAGTCTGCTCTTTCAACCCTTGGCTCCAAAACATCATCTTTGGCTGTCCCTCCAATTGGCTCATTTCTAATCCTATCCAACCTGCTCTCTCCGAGCAAGAACCTCAACATCTTCATTTCTGCCACCTCCAGTTCTGCTTCCTATCGTCTCTTCAGTGCCAGCGTCTCTAATCCGTACATCTTGGCCGGCCTCACCACTGTTTTATAAACTTTGCCCTTCATCCTAGCAGAGACTCTTCTGTCACATAACACACCAGATACCTTCCGCCAGCTGTTCCAACCTGGTTGAACCCATTTCTTCACCTTATATGTAAAGCAAAGCAAATTTGTTCATTTCGGGCATTTCATACACAAGGTAACTCAATGTGGTAAAACCATTTGAATACAGAGATAAAACTTTCAAAACGGGGAAAAAACAAAAATGACAACAAAATATATAAAAATTAAAAACAGCGTATAGTGCAATAAGGTCAGTGGGCAGGCAGGAGTCGGTACACGGGAGATCAGGAACGGGATTACTAGAGTGCGGGAACGAGGCATGAAGCAACGATCTGGCAAAGGCCAGACCGTACATATAACTGGGACGTAATTACTTGAGACGAGGTGCAGGTGTGCGCCTCCGCCAGTTGCGGCAGGTGCGTGCCACCTCTGGACTGGTACGGCCAGGACAGGAACCGGCAGGGCCATGACAGTACCCCCACATTAACGGCCGGTTCAGGACGGGCCAGGTGCCTCGGGGAAGAGGCATGAAAGTCTCCTGGATACCCCTTCCCCGACGGCGAGACGACAGGAGCTGGCGCACAGTGTAGACAAGACCCCCATAAACCATGCGGGGGGGTGGGGGGGTGCGTGGCAGGCGGAACCAGCGGAGACGACTGAGCTGACTTGACCAGACTGACATGAAAGGTAGAGTGGACCCACATCGATCTTGGAAGTTTCAATGATATTGCAACTGGGTTGATCACCTGGCTCACTCCCAGGTCTGCTTACAGCGCCTTAACACATCCAATGCCGACGGAACTAGTGAGTCAGTGTCTGGAGAGGGGAAGAGAGTGAGGGTAGCCATGCACCACATGGAAAGGCGACATCCCAGTATTCCACCCAGCCGAGCTGCTGACTCCATGAGGCGGGGTCAGTGGATGCCCGGCAATGGAGACCAGTTTCCATGTCCTGATTGACCCGTTCGGTCTGGCCATTGGACTCTGGGTGATGACCCAAGGATAGACACGCCGTGGCCCCGATCAATGAGCAAAACTCCCTCCAAAATCGTAAAACGAACTGGGTTCCCCTGTCCAACACCACGTTGGTAGGTAAGCCGTGGTACCGGAACACTTTGTCCAAAAGAAGCTCAGCGGTCTGCTTGGCGGAGGGGATTTTCGGCAGCGGGATGAAGTGAACCATTTTTGAGAAGCAATCCATTACTGAATGCACGGCGGTGTGACCTTGTGAAGGTGGAAGACCGGTCACGAAATCTAGGGAGATGTGGGACCATGTACGTCGAGGAACGGGGAGCGGATGAAGCTTTCCCGCGGGCCGCACCATGAGGGTTTGTTGGCAGCATTACCTGGGCACGCATTGACATATTCTCATACGTCTTTTATTTATGTCCGGCCACCAAAAGCGCTGTTCAACCATCAACCACGTCTTGGCCATGCCCGGGTGATGTACGACCTTCAGAACAAAGAACAAGTCATTTCTGTTTATAGGAACTATTCCTTATAAGAGTCACAGATGTGCAAGATGTAAAGCCTTCTCCATTTTAGGAGTATGTCAACGTCCCACATTGTTTTAAACTTGTACAGAGTACCTTTACCCGTTTATGATTCCCGTGAAAGACCAGTGCAATGACAAGTGTACAAAGGGAGCAGTTTAAAGTGACGAATCGTGCAGTAGTCTACAAAATACATTACTTATACTAATACTGATTGGACCAGCAGGATATGAGGATGTGCCTCAACAATGGCACAAGGCAGAAAATAGTAGTTTCGCTGATAGAGAATGTTAATTGCCAGAGGGAAAAAATGGTCAAATGCCTGATAGTTTTCACTTGCAATGATTGCTAGCGCTTTCCCAATGGAAGGAGCTGGTAGAGCTGGTGGTGGATGGATGTGGTGAGTCCAAAAGGATCCTGCCTACTCTGGACCTATTTTGAGTTGCCTGCAAGTCTTCAATAGTGGGAAGAGTGGTGCCGATAATCCATTCCCCAGTTTTGATTTTCCGTTGGAGTCGGAGTTTGTCCTTTTTTGTGGTAGCCCCAAAGGAGACTGTGATGGAGGTACACTGTACTTATTGGATGACAGCTGTGTAGAACTGTCTCAGCAGCTGTTGTGACATGCCATGCTTTCTCAGAAGCCGCAAGAAGTACATCCTTTGCTGGGCTTTTTGAGGATGGTCTTAGTTTTAACAGGGGTGACTGCATTCATGTAATATGAGATTTTCGAGGTGAAAAAGTCCAAAAGTTCAGCAACTGTCTCTGCATTCTCAGTCTGTGGCACAGCCACAGTCTCCATACACATAGTGGCAGTCCTCTCATTTACGTATGTGCCTTTTCTTCATAGAGATAGAGGTTGTCTGCACTTTTGGAAGAATCTCTAATTCAAATAATACACAAAAATAGTCGGAAAAAGCCACATCATTAATGTCAATTGATAGTATTGCTGACCAGATCTAAGATGTGACCTTGATTGTGAGTTGGACTCTTAATATGTTGAGAGAGGTCAAACGTGTCTGGTATGGCAGAAAGTTCTTTGGATGTTTTTTCCATGTTATTGTCAGCATGAATGTTCAAGTCCCCTGTTGTGACAAAATAGCGCTACTCAGTACAAATATCTGACAGCAGTTCTGAAAAATCCTGTATACATTTTCTATTATATCTTGGAGATCTATAAATTATTAAAATATCAACATTTGGGTCCCCTTCAACTAAAAAACAGATATTCAAAAGAGCTAAAGTCACCCAATGTAATTTCTTTACATTGAAATAATGATTTGAAAATAGCAGCAATACCAACACCGTTTTTCCCTGTTCATCAAATTAATTAAAATAAAAATTTGCTGTTGTTGCCTCATTTAAAATGCTATTATAGCTACTTTCTGTTACCCACTATTCATGTAGTAACAAAAAGTCCAGATTATAGGTTGTAATGTTACCATTGATCAGCATTGATTTGTTACCCAGTGACCTAATATTATAAAGAGCTAGTCTCACATTACTGGAGACAAAGGGATGAAAAAATGCCTGATCTCCATAGGGCTCTGATTTATTCTGGGAAAGACGCGGCAAATGTCAGTCAGATTTACAAATAAGAGTATTCGTGGGTGGAGGGGGGTGTTTCGCATCTTTGTGGATGGTGGTTTCAGGCGAGGGGGAAAGGGAGGAAGATCTTGGCGTGGTATGGGCTGGAAACCAACATTGACACTAGTCTTCATCAGACCTAAGATTGCTTTCCGGCTAGGAGAGGGGAAGTTAACATCTACTACAAATTCTTTGGTTGAGGCTTGGATGGCTCCAATGGGGCAGGAAGAGGTGTGGGAGATTTCAAGTGCTGGGATATTCCATTTGTCATTTCCTCCTCTGATTTTTAGATGACACAAATGAGTCTGTCTGGACCTTGTCTCGCCTTGTCTCTTGTTCCTCTGATTGTTTGGGAACAACTTCATCCTTTCGTCCTTGATTTTTGTAAACATTTTCTTTACAGGGGTGTGAATATTGTACTCGGTAAAAAAAAAAAAAACATTGGCAGCTCAAAACTTAATTCCTTGTCTATTAAGATAGAAATAGTGTGGTTTGTAAAGCTCCCCAAAAGTGCAGAAATTGTCAATGAAACTCACAGAAAGTGCAGTACACACTTTGCTCAATTATTTGTTCAATTGACTGAGCCTCGAGGAAGTCTTCCACGGCTCCCCACTCAGGAGTTGAGGCAGCCCGCTATGCAAGCCAGTCGGATTCCTCGCTAATCTGCTTTATTGTTTTGTCTTCCTTTTTAGGTGTCCTATATCTTTGGGCTTTGCGTCAAGTAAATTCCAGGGAGAACTTCTGGAGAATCCATTATTGTTTTGTTTCGACAGTCCACATCTGTCCTTGTTATTGAGCTATGTGAATCTTGATATGCTTCTTACGGAGCCACTCCTTGGTTTTCCTGGCTATGTGCTTCGGGTCATTGTCATGTTGAGAGACCCAGCCATCTTCAGGGAAAGAGGTTGTTCCCCAAAATGTCACAATATATAGGCCACGGTCATCCTGTCCTTAATACAGTTCAGTCGTCATGTCCCGTGTGCAGAAAAACACCACCAAAGCATGATGCTACCACCCCCATGCTTCACAGTAGGGATGGTGTTCTTGGGGTGGAACTCATCATTCATCTTTCTCCAAACATGGTGAGTGGAATTATGACCAAAAAGGTCCATTTGGTCTCATTTGACCACAAAACATTCTCCCATGACTCCTCTGCATTATCCAAATGGTCATTGGCAAACTTAAGATGGGCCTTGACATGTGCTGATTTAAGCAGGGAACCTTCCGTGCCATGAATGATTTCAAACCATGACCTCATAGTGTATTACCAACAGTCACCTTGGAAACGGTGGTGGCAGCTCTTTTCAGGTCATTGACCAAATCCTGTGTTGTAGTCCTGGGCTGATTCCTCACCTTTCTAAGGATCATTGAGACCCCAAAAGGTGATATCTTGCATGGGGCTCCACGCCGATTGAAATTGACCGTCATGTTTACCTTCTTCCATTTTCTAGTGATTGTTTCAACAGTGGACCTTTTTTCCCCAAGCTACTTGGCAAGTTCTCTGTAGCCCTTTCAGCCATGTGGAGTTGTACAATTTTGTCTCTGGTGTCTTTGGACAGCTCTTTGGTCTTGGCCATGTTACAAATTTGAGTCTTACTGATTGAATTGGGGTGGACAGGTGCCTCTATGCAGCTAACAACCTCACACAGATGCATCTGATTCAGGATAATACATGGAGTGGAGGTGGACTTTCAAAGGAGGACTAACGGGTCTTTGAAGGTCAGAATTCTAGCTGATAGACAGGTGTTCAAATACTATTTGCAGCTGTATCACACAAATAAATCGTTAAAAAAATCATACATTGTGATTTCTGGATTTTTCTTTTTAGATTATATCTCTCACCGTGGACATGCACCTACCATGAAAATTTCAGACCCCTCCATGATTTCTAAGTGGGAGAACTATCAATATAGCATGGTGTTCAAATACAGTGGCACCTCGGTTTTCGAACGTCGTGGTTTTCGTCCAAACCGGTTTTCGAACGAAAATTTCGAGATTTTGAGATTGGTATTCGACCGAAAATCAGTATTCAAACACCCTGACCAACTGACCCACGACGATTTGTTATTGTGCTTTCAAACGCACCACCGAAAAAAAACGGAAGAGACGTAACGCGCGTGACCGCGCGCTTGACTCACATACTCCTCTGCTCACGGACGTTTCCCAGTACTCTAGTGATTGTTTTTCTTCAAATTGAGCAATATTAACCCCCGATCATGGCTCTAAAGAAGGCAAGTGGAACTGCTGGTTCTGATAAAAGGAAAGTGGTGCATAGAACTGTTTACTTCAAGAAGGATTTCATAGCCAAGTACGAATCTGATGTGCGTGTTTCTGAGTTATCGAAGAAGTATGGCATGGTGAAATCAACGATCAACACCATTCTGAAACACAAGGATGCCCTCAAAGCAAGTGATGTTGCTGAAGGAGCAACCGTGTTGACCAAGCAGAGGCCACAGGTTTTGGAGGAAGTCGAAAAGTTGCTTCTTATTTTCGTGAACGAGCAGCAGTTAGTTGGCGAGGAAGGGAGGAGATGTCGTCTGATGAGGCTGAAGGCAGGAAGGATGTCTCAATTGGCGATATTAAAGCTATCTGTGCTAAATGAAACGACATCCATAATTTTTTAGAGCTTCATCACCCGAATCAAAGTGAATGTTGCAGAGCATTGCTAAATTTTTAATGATGTTGTTATGAGGCACTTCAGAAAAGTGCTTAAAAGATGGCAGAAACAAACATTAGATTCGTTGTTTGTGAAAATGGGGCGAGTCACCCCCACCGAAGACATTTCAAACTATTGTTTTGCATTGCTTTTTTCTTTTGTTCCCTTAACCTTACCTCTAGTTACAAGTTATTTTTTTGTCCATTATGTACTTTCTGTGCGAATCAACAATTATTTTTTCCCCCTTCATTATTGCTTGTTTAAAGTTATTCTGCACTTTTGTTCATAAGAAAAGGTTTACAAGGCTGGGGGCAGAGTCGCTACAGATACGGCAATGCACTCACAGCCTAGCATAGTCTACTAGGCTAAAGCATACATTTTGAGCAAAAAAAAAAAAACTTAAATAATTTAATTATATGAAATATTTCAACGATACATGTACTTCTACTATGCAGTTTATTATCAGGAGAAACTAAAAAAAATGCTTAAAAAACTTTTTTTAGGGTTGGAACGCATTATTTCATTTTCCATTCATTGTAATGGGAAACCCTGCTTTGGTTTTCGAACGTTTTGGTTTTCAACCAGCCTTCTGGAACGGATTGTGTTCGAGAACCAAGGCACCACTATACTTATTTTCTTCACTGTATATGTTGAAAAACACAAAAACAACTTGTCAAAGACAGAGAGCAGCCTCTGTGGACGCATACGGCGCCATCTTCCGTAAGTGGTGTATAAAGATTACCAAATTCAATCGAATATAATTAATTTGCACGTGCACCGGTTTGAAATAATATTTAGATTATGCATTGTTAAGATAGTTTTTAATTTTTGGGGCACCATGTCCATTTATTTTCTGTACATAACACATGGGGAAATTACGTGAAACCTTATTCTTTTTAAATTGCTGATCAGTCTCATACCTTGAAAGTTTGCTATAATAAATCAATTTTCATTGTACGTTACAGCGGCTTGTCAATTCTTCTTACTCAAATTAAAAATGAGGATGCACGTAATGAACTTTATAGTTTTAATGAGAACTAACAGGTGAATCTACAACAACAAACAAGATAAGACGATGTACAACACAAACAAAGACAGATAAACCTCAGTTTGGGAAGCTGAGTGGTGGGGAAAGGAAAAGGTAAGGAGGGAGTCAGTGAGCGTGGGATGACCAGCTGCATAGTAGGATTCACTGTTCTTGGTTGTTTAACCCCAATATGTACCAATCTGTACTTTTAGTAGGCTGCAAGGCTGCACTTGCAATTCAAGGTTGAGGCAGGCAGGTCAAACGTTCAGGTTCAGTCCGAGGAACAGCTGCTCTTAGGAGGGTCAAAGCAGGCTTGTGGTGCCCGTTTCTGTCTGCTTCGATTATGGGCAGGCATGGTTGGCCGTTGAGGCTGCTTTTTCACATGTTTGTGTCACCTCTGTGAGGGTGTGACCATCTAGCTTTAATTGTGAGACATACGAGTAGATCTCAACAGACCCGAAAAGGCAGAGCACTGGCGAGGAAGAGCACGTGTTCCAAAAGAGCGTTGCAAGAGAGTGAGCCAAACGAGGCATTGGCCCTTTTCTATCCCTGGAGGTGGGGCCAAAGTGGGTCTTTTCACATCTGAGTTCGAACCGGGGACCAGACCATGCCTCCTTTGATCCTTGCTTTTCACTTTAAGATTAATTTGGGTTAAACCAGTGGATTTATATAAAGTATGAATACTGGGTTTCAGATAACGAGAACATTCTTCCTCTACCGTAGACGTGGCTATGAATTGTCGCGATTATATCACTGCAATAAAATGTGTGCTTCTTTCCTTTCCTTTGTTGCCCCAGATTCAACATCAGACATTCAAGTTTGCAGCAAACCAGTCACCAGTGGTGTTTATTCTAGTGTTCAAAATATATTTTTGTCATGTTCTCCCCATGTGAGTGAAACTGTTTTTCTTCAGGTGTATGTCTGAACTGTGAAGGCAATACCCAGGGGTCTAATTGCGAGGAGTGCAAGCCAGATCATTACCGTGGCCATAGTACTCCCTTGAATGAAGCCTGTGTCCCATGTCCCTGCTCCAACTCTTCCTCCACTGGCAACTGTCACACTGGTGAGTCCCTGACCTCGTACAGACATACACATTTTATCCTCATTGCATCCATGTCACAGTTACTAAGCAAGCTCTTTCATACAGGTATTGTCTGCATTCTACCTTTAATTGTACATGTCATTTAATGTGCTTTTAGCCTATTCTAGTGGTGAAATTTCATTGATAATTGAAGTCTCCGAATTTGTTCCTCTGGGCTGAGTCAAATTGTAACTCGGAAGCACTCAGAGAGCACAGTACTTTTTTGCCACTGCAAATTTCCATTCTTTTTAAAGTAGGATTTAACTCAGGGCCCCAAACATGACAGCAACCTTTGTGGAGACCCCTCAACTCAACACGTTTTACGAGCATCAGCTGTCAAAACATCCTTAAACATACACATTCATCTTAGTTAATTAGTTACAATTTGAGAAAATTGCATCATATTTGTGCTTCTTGACAAATTGCTTTAATTTGTACATGAGCAAAATTGTATCCATTGAGATTGAGTGACCTTTCTGCCCTAGGCTTCATCTGCCCTATTTTTACACAGCACCTAAATATTTTTTCTATGCCAGGTTCTGATGGATTAGCGGTCACCCACTTATATACAGTATAGTAAACTAAAATCTTGTGGGACAAATGTACTGTAGTTGCAACAATACAAATAATCTAATTCACAACAGTTGTTGTTGCCAAAATAGTTTCCGGTCTAATTACTATTTGTTTGGAAAAATCAACTCGCATCTCCAGTGTCTTCAAGCTTCTAACACATTTGTGAGAAAACCCCCAAGCACACCAATTCTACTGAAGTGATGTTTGTTTTATGTTGAAGTCATAAACTACTGGTTATGTGGAAGTAACCCTGTGGTTTCAGTTGAATCAGTCTACACAAGACCACATTTTTTGGTCCAGAGTTCTCAAGTGATAAAAGTTCTGGTTCATCCTGGCTGTTTCTTCTCTGTCTCAGACCTTAACAGCCGTACTGTGGAGTACATTGAACAGATACTATGTGGGAAACCTGTACAGACAAATACACATGCACATACAATTATTATATATTTGTTTTACTGTGAACTTGTATTTTATTTTTAATTTATGTAGGATGGACTTCCATGCTTAAACTGCAAATGTTGATACTGAATGTGTGATTTGAATTTGATCTTCAGAATTTGAGACAGCAAAATGCAAAAAGCAAAAAAGTAATCATGGTTAGCGTTGGCCTGTTTGCCATTACCATTTTGGGTCAAACATTTCTAATTACCATTCAGCTCCCTGATATGATTTTACATGTACATTGCATATCTAACTGTGTTTTAAAAATCACTGATGCTTTGGTGTCATTTTTGGCTCAGTTGTCTCAACATTGTGCTCTTCTGTAATTAATTGGCCATGTGAAACATCAGTTCCGGTGACCAAACATGGTTCCGGGTGTAGCTCTTAGTCCACTGCAGTTTTCCTCATAGATTTTTACATTTAAAAACATTGCCATTTAGCTTCAGGGGAAAGTAGTGTGCACTTTGGGGTGTATCGACGCATGGATTGCAAACAGCTTTTCTGTACCACGACAAGTCTTGTGGCATGGTGTTGCATTCTGTCTTTCTCAAATATCGCATCCTACATAAAGGGTTACACAAGTCATTGATTTCAAATGTTACTGTATTTTTTTGTTTTATTTTTTATTAAAAAAATGAAGTTACAAAAAATATTTTTGTATTTAAAAGTTTGCAAAAGTAACTTTGACTTAGTTTGGCTTAGCTTAGTACCTTCCTTTTTTTTCACGGCACTCATCTCCAGCCAACCATGTCCTGGTGGCTTCTTCCTGCATGTCAACAGCCATATATAGATAGGTTCCGCCTGTTGTGTTTCTGCCTGCTGGGGACTTTACTATACTCCAGGTGCTACAATGTAAAAGGGAGGGTAAGCGACATGAACCAGGCTGATCTGAGCTGAGCTGGGACGCCATGAGGACACTTGGGCCATTTCAATGCCACTCAGCCAGTAAGGGACTAGGGGAATGGGCCACATTATTTTTTCATACAGCATTACTATAGAATGATGGAAATGATCAGAGAAAAGGCATGGTTTTGTGTCCTTAGATCTGCTATCATGTTGACAAAATTGTGGCTGTGGATGAGATTGATACTGAGCATCAGCGCTTCGAAAGAAAGCAACCCCAGAACGTTTATGTTATTGTTGTCTTGGCAATGACATGTTAGAACACACAGTATCATGGCTTGATGTTGTAGGTTAAATGATTTCTAAACATGTGGATGAACCTGGTTGTTATAAATGATGGGCTGTATTGTGACACTTAGAGAGGTGACGCTAAGCACTGTTCCATATCAGAATGTGGGTCACACACAATAAATCACTCAAGCATGACTATATTTACACCTACTGCTGTAAACTGGCCTCAATTTTTAATGTTTCCTGTACTTGTGTTTTTCTGAATAGTATGCTGGACAGTGTCTACTTAATTACTGCACTTGTGATCTGCCAAATTAACAGAAAACGTGAGGATTATGGGTCCAGCAGGTCTTTTACCCCAGTGCAGTGCTGCTCATGTTTTCCTTTGGACTGTATTATCTAGCAGGTCAGCTGCCATTGAAATGACAACAGCAGGAGCCGTATGTCCATGCTGCAGTACAACGTTGTCTTGTGATCATTCAAGATGCTGAAGAATAGGCCAAAGACAATTTCTAAGGTGCTGTGAAATAGTATTGCCCCCTTTTCAAATTCTTATATTTTTGCATCTTTACCGACTTTAGGATTCTCAATCAAACATAACTCTCAAATGAAGTAATGTTTAAATGCAGTTTTTAAATGGTGTTTTTATTGATTGAGGGGGAAAAAATATTCCAAGATACTTGGGCCAGCGTGAAAAATTAATTACCCCCCCCCCCCCCTGTGAAATCATGAATTATGGCTTTCACATTTTTGGTTTATTTTAACAGACCTGTTCTACAAGAAATCACTTGAACAGAATCTGTCTCGACAAAATCAAGTTGGACAAAGGATCGAAAAATGGTACAACAAAATGATACGAGCCAAAGAAGTTCCTAAACAGATGAGAAATAAGGCAAATGGCATCTATCAGTCTGTTGGAAAGTGTTAGAAAAGCCATTTCTAAGGCTTTCGTATAGAGCTCGTGCACCTATGTCATAAAATCACGTGATATTGCCATATTGCCGGTCTAACAAAGCATTGCTGACAGTTAATTCTCTTGAAACGAAACAATCTTATAGTCTCATAGCACGACATCCAGAGTTTTGTCCAATACCGTTAAACGTTTAGAAGGTGATAATAAATGAAAGTACGTGGAAAAATAGAGACACTTGGCATAGAGCACCCATATCTAATGCCGAAGTCGATGTTTTCGCCAATAAGAAATTGGACTGTTAATTTGCTTCCGCTTGTCTTGGACAACTGGATATACTGTACACATGTATCTGGTGAGTAAATCGTCAGGCTTTACACAGAAAAGTTCAAAAGCCTATAAAAGTCTGGACGGATATAAATACTTAGTTGCTGAATCTGTTAAACTTAGATTTTTTTCAATTCAAATACCAATATTTAAAAAAATGCCCCCTGGTTTTACACAAACTAGCATTCATAAACTATGACTTGAATAAAAATTAGGACAGGGAGTCGTCTCCTCCGTAAACGGAAGCGTATTGCGGCCACACGCTTACCTCTGTAAACCTTTTTTTTTTTTTTTTTTTTTAAATACGCATTGTCGATCTTTTCTCGTCTTTTCAGCTGGTATTCCATAGAATGATCTCTTTGAAGAACTGTCTCGTGTATTGTGACAACCAACAGCACAATAGGTCTCGGGCATTTGGAAAAATGTGCTCCGGTTCAGCGACTTACGAGCAGCTTTGTATGACTGGCAACCCATCGATCTTTTCTGGTCTTTTCAGCTGGTATTCTATAGAATGATATCTTTGAAGAACTGTGTTGTCTATTGTGACAACCAACAGCACAACAGGTCTCAGACAATTTGAAAAATCTGCTCCGGTTCAACGACTCCCGCACTGCAGTGAAGCTATGTTTGACCAGCAATATGGCGCTGTGCAAACGATGACATCACATGCACGAGCTCTATTCCAGCGAACCATAGGGAGAGTCATTAATCTCACATGAAGAAAACATGGAACAGGGGTGAGCCTTTCCAGGAACGGCCGGCCTACAAAGATTAGCCAAAAGAACAGCAAAGGCTCATTCGGGAGGCCACAAGAAACTCAGGACAACTTCTAAATAACTCCAGGCATCCCAAGCCTCAGTTAAGGTCAGTGTTCATGACACAACAATAAGGAAGAGATTGGGCGAAAATGGCAACAATGGCAGAGTTCTAAGGTGAAAACCACTGCAAACCAGAATGAACATAAAGTTTTGGTTTACTTTTGCAAAAAAACATATGACTGATTCCCAAGACTTTTGAGAGAATATTAAATGGATTGTTGAGATTAAAGTTTTACTTTTTCAAAGGTGTGTGTCTCATTGCATCTGGCATAAAGATACAGTAGTACAGCAGTACCTTATTGGTGTCCTAAGTTTTTTTTAGCTCTTTTTTTTTGTATGTGTAAAGTGATTTTTCTTTTTATTATTATGTGACTCAAACCTGGATTCGATAAGGTGCATATTCGAGTGGGAAAAACATTGAAAACCAAAAATATCAGCAATGTATTTTAATAAAAAATTACAAGAATAAAATATGTCCCACTTAATTTAAAACTATTAGTTAATATCTAAAGCAGAACATGATACTTACACACATTTATGCAAACCTAAAGTGCAAACATACTCTGAAGCCATAACGGTTTCCTGCATTCGTGGTAAGCCTAAGGTACTTATTTTTTCCATTTTGAACTTCAGAGCTCCAAACAAAACAAAGCAGAGCATCGTACACATTTTGTACAGGAAGTAAAGTGCAAACTTTTTCACTGCCAGATTGTGAAACTCTGACCAAAACATTTCTTAATTTAGAGTGAGATTGAACTCACTTTTCATCGAATCAGTAGAACACTTGTTCTGCACATAAGTCCACTTATTCTTCATGACAGAGAAAATTCTCTCACAAAACGACTGGAAGATAGGATGCTGAGGACAATACAACAGCCTGAATATTGGGGAGGTCATCTGATTGAAGACCTTGCATCCACTTCTCTGCTGTTCCCTTGGATTACCATTTCTCCTTCTCCCCGGGCTCTGAAGTGAGGTTCTTTTGAAGGCTGTTTTCTTGTCACACACTCAAGATATAGCTCATCCATAAAGATGTTTACCCTGGCATTCAAGATAAAAACTTGTATGACCTAAGTCATATGTGGCAAAAAAGGCATTTTGTGCTAAATTAATGGGAAGAAAAATCTGTATATATAGTAAGTTTTGTGATTGTTTTTTAAAATCTATCAACTGTATTTGTCTATAGTTCTCAATAATATTAAAACATGGTTTATAAATACAATGACAATTATTTCATTTGCACCTGTGACCCAGGTGAAGCTGCTCAGTGATCTTCTCAATATCTTCAAAAGAGATCTTCCCAGATGTTAGAGCAAGGGGTTGGAGGTGGTAGAGCCAGTTTTGCTCTGAGAAGTCAAAACACTTCTTGAGATAGCTGATGGCATGATTCAAAAAGACTGTAAACTCCTGCCTGACAGCATCAGCATCAGATGGCCAAAGAGGCCGGAGCTTTTATTTTGTTTGGTACCGGTATAAACTTCTTCTGTTCTTCTCCGTTTTTTTTTTTTTTTACAACCTCTTCAAACAGAGACATGACATTATTACAGAAAAGGAGGTGCACTTCCACAACGTCTGCCTCTTCCTCAACTCCAACAGTATCTTCTGTCAACCCCAGCAGACATTTCAAATGCCTTGGACATTCTTCACCAATGCTGATAAGATTTCAGCAGGACCCATTTCTGCAACAGGCAGGTGATTACATAGACAGTCATTTTGTCACCACATGGCGCATGATATGATGGATGTCAACATCAAAGAACTCATAGAACTCCTTCAGGGACTCCTTTTGACCGAGGGTGAAAAAAACCATATGTCTTGATGACAGTATTTTCCACATCCACTGAAAGGTTGTCAAAGGCTTTTTTTCAATGTGTAATGTGTATGTGCGTGACAGTTGCCACGTAGGATCTTACCGTTGACCTCATTCAGTTTTTTAACCCTAACCCTAACCCTGTTTAAGAGCAAAATTGACAAACTATTTTCCCCAAAGATCACAATCCGAGTAGGAAACTTCAAGCTATTTTCATTCAGTGCACATGCCAGCTTTGAATAAAATACTGTTGGCCTTTCCTGTAATGGTAACGTGACCATGGTCGGGAGATGCAGGGGAGATATTTTCGGGCTGAGGTTGTCCTCCTCTGGGTTAACTCCCTTCTCTCGCAGCACAGCTGAGTCCCATGCACACTTTGACACAGATGCCCAGACACTGAGCTTTTTGTCACAATACCCATAACAACTGTAATAAACACAAGGAAAGCATGCACATAAATACCATAATAAATGCAACCAAAGCGTGCTCACAACTACCATAATGAACTCAAGCAAAGCGCGTGAGCACACACATTTAAAAAAAACAGACAAACAAACAAAAAAAACCAGAACTTCAATTAGCTTTTGTGCCTTCAATGAAACCATTATGAAAACAGGCAAAGAGCCAAATGCGGCTCGAGATCCACGGGTTGGCCATCACTGGTAGAAATAATGGATGCCATATTTGTCCATCTGAACTTGTAAGAAATGTTTGCACAGTAGGCCTATAATGTCTATTCTTTATTATCTTTATTATTTATATACTTTATTATTATTCTTATATATTTACCTATTTCATACTAAAAATATATCTATTCAGTGTAGCTCCTCATCTAGCAACTTATTACACAGAAAATAAAATTGTATATAATCTAGCCCAGGGGTGACCAAACCTTTTTTGCCCTAAAATCTATTTTTAAAGACGCTCTCCCACGATCTACATACGGGGGGTGCTCAGTGTATCCTTGCCGCGATGGGGTGTGCTGCGCAAGATTTTTGTCATCACAACTGCTGTGAAGAAAGGAAGAGACTATATGGTAAATAGAAGGTCAACTCGCCAGAACGCTACAACGCGCCTTGATATGCACATCCGCAGTGACACTTCAGAAAAGGCAAGAATTTGTCAATCGAGGCGCATGATTGACATATTGGCTGGAACTGAATCAGGGGATGAGATAGGTGATAGGCTAACGTTCTTTTTTTTGGGAGGCAATGAAGAACAATTGCAATTTTACTTTTTTAAGCAAAAGAAGAATTACATTTCCCCACACACTGACAGTGTAGACAATTCATTACTCAAGATATTCACACTCATGGTGAAACTAAAATTATCACATACACGGGTGCCTTGGTTCTCGAACACAATCCGTTCCAGAAGACTGGTTGAAAACCACAACGTTTGAAAAGCACGTTTTCCCATTACAATCAATGGAAAATGAAATAATGTGTTCCAAGCTTAAAAAATATTTTTAAGTGATTTTTTTTTTTTAGCTTTTCCTGATAATAAACTGCATATTAGAGATACATGTGTAGTTTAAATACTTTATATAATTAAATCATTGAAGAAATAAATTTCATTTTTTGCTTAAAATGTATGCTTTAGCCTAGTAGACTATGCTAGGCCGTATGTGTAGCAATTCGGCCCCCAGCCTTTTGAACTTTTTTTATTAACAAAAGTGCAGAATAACTTTAAACAAGCAATAATGAGCGGGGAAAAATAAATATTTTTTTTTTGCACAGAAAGTACGTAAAAAAAGTTAACTTGCAGCGATAGGTAGGGTTAATTGAACAAAAGAAAAAAGCAATGCAAAACAACAGTTTCAAATGTCTTCGGTGGGGGTGACTTGCCCCTTTTTCACAAATAACGAGTCCAATGTTTGTTTTTGCCGTCTTTTAATAACTTTTGTGAAGTGGCTCATAACAACCAAATTTTGCAGTGCTCTGCAACATTCAGCTTCATTCAGGTTCGTTCAATTTAGCGCAGATAGCTTTCCTGTCTGCGCTTGGGACATCCTTCCTGCCTTCAGCCTCATCAGACGACATCTCATCCCTTCCTCGCCAACACTATCCCCAGCTAACTGCTACTCGTTCACGAAAATAAGAAGCCACTTTTCGACTTTTTCCAAGATCTGTGGCCTCTGCTTGGTCAACACCGTTTCTCCTTTATCAACATAACTTGCTTTGAAGGCATACTTGTTTCAGGATGGTGCTGATCGTCGATTTCGCCATGCCATACTTCTTCGATAGCTCAGAAACACGCACACCAGATTCATGCTTGGCTATCAAATCCTTCTTGAAGTCGACAGTTTTACACATCACTTTCCTATTTTCAGCACCAACAGTTCCACTTACCTTCTTTGAAGCCATGATCGGGGGTTAATGTTGCTCAATTTGAAGCAAATAAGTCACGACAGTACTGGGAAACGTCCACGAGCAGAGGATTGTGTGAGTCAACTGGTTGTGCTGCGCGCGTTAGATCTTTTCAGTTTTTTTCAGGGGTGGGTTCGAAAGCACAATAACAAATCGTAGTGGGTCAGCTGGTCGGCGTGTTCGAATACCGATTTTTGTTCGAAAACCAAAGCAAAAAAATCTGGAAATTTTCATACGAAAAACCGATTTGTACGAAAACCAAGACATTTGAAAACCGAGGTACCACTGTCTATGTATATAATTCCATAATAGTAGTTCCACACTGACTCATGAGCGGCATCATATGAGAGCTTACATCCACGCTAAAACACATGCTAGCATGCATGCTAACAATGTAACCAGTGTGTTCAGGTGTACAGTGTGCCTTTGCCCATTCACCGTTCACTGTTTGCGGCCCTGCATCTTTGCGGATTTTGGTCTCGAAAGTTTTTTTTTTTATATTTTTTTTACAATTTTAAAGGTCTTAAATTCTCTTCTCAATCGACGAAGCACCATGTTAGACACGGCACCTGATAATGTGGTGCACCCTATGTACACACTGATTTCAACAATTGCAAATGTTGTGTGACTTGTCCAACAAAAGTAAACTTAAATGCATTGGTTACTCTGTTATCATGCATGCCAGCAAGTGTTTTAGTGTGCATGTAAGATGCCATATGATGGCGCTCACAAGGCAGTGAGGAACTATTGTATTTCACATCTGTAAGCAGGAGAAGCTTCCATCTTCCCACAGAAAGCCAATTTTGGCAGGTCATTACTGACAATGTCGGACACATCCACATCGAAACTAAAATTATCACACCACAGTAAACAGAATAGCATAATAAGAAAATAAAAAAACAAATAAAAGAATGACTCACGAAATAACTGACACAAAACATCTACATTAAACGGTATTTACCTCCTCCCAGCATGCTATGTGGCCCTGCTGGCACTAAGGGTCAGAAGGCATGCTTTGTGGCCCTGCTGGAACTAAGGGTCAGAGGGCAACTATAGAGTAATAAAGTTGATCAGCCACACAATGAAGTTATGGGAAAGAGTAGGTAGGTAGGCAAGACTTGAGACAGAAATGGGTACCAGCGAGCAACAGTATGGTTTCATGCCTAGAAAGAGTGAGAATGCTAGTGGAAAAGTACAGAGAAGGTCAGAAGAGCTACATTGTGGATCTAGAGAAGGCCTATGACAGGGTACCCAGAGAGGAACTCTGGTACTGCATGCGTAAGTCTGGTGTGGCAGAGAAGTATGTTAAAATAGTGGTGAGGTGTCCCTTAGGTGTGACAGAGGAATTGAAGGTGGAGGTGGGACTGCATGACGGATCAGCTCTGAGCCCCTTTGCTGTGATATTGGATATGCTGACAGGTGAGGTTACACTGGAATCCCCTTCGACCATAATGTTCACAGATGATATTGTGATATGTGGTCAAAGCAGGGAGCGGGTGGAGGAACAATTAGAAAGATGGAGGCATGCACTGGAAAGGAAGGAGAGGAATGAAGATTAGCTGAAGTAAAAGAATATATGTGCATTCATGAGAGAGGTGGAGGGGGAAGAGTGAGGCAACAGGGAGTAGAGATACCGAGGGTGGACGACTTCAAATACTTGGAGTCAACAATCCAGAGCAATGGTGAGTGTGGTAAGGAAGTGAAGAAATGGGTCCCAGCAGGTTGGAACAGCTAGTGGAAGGGATCTGGTGTCTTGCGTGACAGAAGAGTCTCTGCTAAGATGAAGGGCAAATCATAAAGTAGTGGTTAGGCCAGCCATGATTTATGGATTAGAGACAGTGGCACTGAAATGACAATAGCATTTCGAGCTGGAGGTGAGAGACATTAAGATGTTGAGATTCTCTATAGGAGTGAGCGGGTTGGATAGGATTAGAAATGAGCCAATTAGAGGGACAGCTAAAGATGGATGTTTTGGAGAAAAGGTTCGAGAGAGGAGACTTGAATGGTTTGGACATGTCGAGAGGCAAGAGAGTGAGTATATTGGTAGAAGAGTACTGAGGATGAAGCTGCCAGGCAAAAGAGCAAGAGGAAGACCAAAGAAAAGGTTGATGGATGTTGTGAGGGAAGACACGAGGACAGTGGGTGTTCGAGAGGAAGATGCATGAGATAGGCTTAGATGGAAAAAGATGACAGGCTGTGGGGACCCACAAAAAGATTCTGTCCATAAAAGTTATGAAAAAAAATCGGGGATAAAGGGCAGCCTTGGCGGAGTCCAACTCTCACTGGAAACGAGTCCGACTTATTGCAAGCAATGCGGACCAAACTCTGACACCGGTCAGACAGGGACCGAACAGCCAATATCAGGGGGTTCGTTACCCCATACTCATGAAGAACCCCCACAGGACTCCACAAGAGACAGGGTTGAACGCCTTCTCCAAGTCCACAAAACACATGTAGACTGGTTGGGTGAACTCCCATGCACTCTCAAGGATCTACCGAGGGTGTAGATCTGATCCAGTGTTCCACGGCCAGGACGAAAACCACATTACTCCTCCTAAATCTGGGTTTCGACTTCCCAACGGACCCTTCTCTCCAGCACCCCTGAGTAGACCTTACCAGGGAGGCTGAAGAATGTGATTCCCCTATAGTTAGCACACACCCTCTGGTCCCCCTTCTTAAAAGGGGGGACCACCAACCCAGTTTCCCAATCCAGAGGCACTGTCCCCGATGTGAACGCAATGTTGCAGAGGCGTGTGAGGCAGGACAGTCCGACAACATCCAGAGCCTCTAGAAACTCAAGGCAAATCTCATCCCTGCCACAAAGGAGCTTTTTAACCACCTTGGTGACCTCAACCCCAGAGATAGAAGACCCCGCCTCAGAGAACCCAGACTCAGCTTCCTCATGGGAAGGCGTTTTGGTGGAATTGACAACATCCCGAAGTGAGGCCGTAGAGGGTGTCCAGTTTGGTGCCCTAAGCATTTCATTTGTGTTATTTGCAGATGATATGGTTCTGTTGGCCTCATCAAGCCGTAATCTCCAATTCTCACTGGAGTGGTTTACAGACGAGTGTGAAGCAGCAGTGATGAGAATCAGTACCTCCAAATCTGAGACCATGGTCCTCAGTCGGAAAAGGGTGGTGTGCCCTCTCCGGGTTGGGGATGAGATCCTGCCCCAAGTGGAGGAATGCAAGTATCTTGGGGTCTTGTTCATGAGTGAGGAAAGAATGGAGTGGGAGATTGACATGTGGATCGGTGCAGCTTCTGCAGTGATGCAGACTTTGCATCGATTTGTTGTGAAAAAGAGAGAACTAAGTAAAAAGGCAAAGACTGAAAGAACCAGATCCCAACAAGCAGCAAAAATTTGTTTCCTCCGCGGGGTATCCTGGCTCTCCCTTAGATATAGGGTGAAATACCTTTTTCCTCACAAAATCTGATCCCATGGACATTTTCTCAATGAACTTTGCAAGTTTAGTCCAAGAACAAGAAAAATTTCTTATTTTCTCCCATGTCACCTTATTGGCTACAATTTGCTAACGTGTTATGTAGATGTCGCCTAAATGTCACTTCAGGAAACTGAAACTTTGGACTGATTAATTTTTGTTTGAATTTAAATATGATTGTTTAAACAATTTGGCAAGAATGATCATAATACCTGTTACATACTCAGTATATTACAGACTATTCCATGGATTACATGCATTGAACAACTGGGTGCTGAGTCTCGAACAAAGGAGCTTTGTGAGTAAGCCACTTGATTGTTTCTCGTCCTGCTGTGCTGATGTCTCCAAGATCGTCTCCTCAAAGATCGTCTCTGCATTGATAATAATAAACAAAAGCCATAAGCAGATCAGCAAATTGTAGGTCTAGATTGTCATGCTCCCCCATTGTTGATTTTTTTTTTTTCCCCAAATATAGATGAAGGGACGGTCGACGACAGGTTAGAGGATCTGCCTTACAGTTCTGTGAACTGGGGTTCAAATGCGTGGAGTTTACATCTTCATCGGGCACTCTGGTTCTGGGTCGAAGTCCTAGGGTACATCGGAGTGTGTAGATGGGCAGCATCGTTAGTTTACTCTGTTCATATAGCAGACCGACAATGACATCACGAGACACTAAATTATAACTATAATCACACATCTAAGTCGAAGTCTTCACATGGTCCTTTGGGTGAATTTCCATTTTGAAAAAAACATCTCTTTGCCTGTCTCCAGCGGCTCAGCCATTGTCACTGATTTGTCAACTGACAAGGACCGTGTTACACCTCCACCTCTTGCTCTGATTTGATGATACGAGCCGTTCTGAAAGTTTCCCAGTCTTTTGTTAGCCCTCACCAGCTTTTTTTATGTTGCATGAGAGAATATTAGAAAAAAAACATTCCAAAGTTTGAACATTAAATATCTTGTCTTTGTATTCAGTTGAAAATAGGGTGGATAGGATTTGCAAATCATTGCATTCTCTTTTTATTCCAACATACCAACTTCATTGAAATCAGGGTTTGTAATTATCAGGAGCTTAACAGCAGGGTTAGAAAATAAAGAAACAATGTAAAATGTTTATCTGATTAACAATAGGTATCCATTTATTATTTTATGTGTCAACGAGTCTTATGATGGACTTGTTGTAGCTCAGTTGAAGGTTAGTTTTTACTAATTCATCACTTCGCAACATTCCCCTTTGTTGGCTTATCAACCTCCTGATAGATATTGGTGTGTTTTCTTGTTCAGATCCCAGTGGCTTCCCAGTGTGTGACCAGTGCCTTCACCACTACTCTGGGCCACTTTGTGATCATTGCAGCGCCGGCTTTTACAAAGCTTCCGGGGCATGCGTGCCATGTGACTGTAGTGGGAATGCAGATCTTCAGGGTCCTCGCCAGCTCTGTAACCCCGACACTGGCCACTGCTTCAGATGCATTAACAACACCACTGGACCCCAATGCCAGCTCTGTGCTCCTGGGTTTGCGGGGGACGCCCGGGCTCATAACTGCAGCCGTCTAAGTAAGTTTCTAACATCACTTCACATCATTTATCTTTTTGATACATCTTCAATCGTTTGAGATTCACAAAATTTAAAAATCCAGATTTTGTCTGACAAAGTATTATATTTTTTTTAATCTGTAATCCCGACTCATCAAAGATAGCTCTTCTTATCAATAAAAGCAATAACGACATCATACGACATCATAACGACTTTGACATAGCCACACAAAGTTGTCATTTTGTTTTTCTTCAGCTATACAGAAGCAGATTTGTTGGTGTGCTTTGGATCATTGTTCTCGTGCAGAACCCACGTTAATTTCAACTTGAGGTCATGAACAAGAACCTGGACATTCACCTTCAGGACTTTTTGGTAGACATCAGAATTCATGGTTGCATTTATCACAGCAAGGTTTTCCGGTCATGAAGGAAAATAACACTTCCAGTCCATCATACCACCACCGTATTTTACTGTTGGTATGATGTTCTTTTTCTGAAATGTGGTGTTACTTTCACGTGACACACACCTTACACAAAGTTCAGCTTTTGTCTTGTCAGACTACACAGCATTTTCCCAAAAGTCATGCAGCTCATCAAGATATCTTCTGGCAAAATTACTTTCAGGTTTGTTTGTTTTTTTTTCTCAACAGTGGTTTTCGTCTTGGAACTCTGCCTTGCAGGCCGTTTTTCCCCAGCCTCTTTCTTTTGGTGGAGTCATGAACTTATCTGAGGCAACTGAGACATGCAGTTCTTTGAATGTTGTTGTGGGGTCTTTTTTTTACCTCTTGGATGACTCATCACTGTGCATTTGGGGTAATTTTGGTCAGCCGGCCACTCCTTGGGAGGTTCACCACTCTTCAATCTTTTTGCGATTTGTAGATAGTGGCTCTCACTGGAGTCCCAAACTTTAGCAAAGTCTGTATAACCCTAACCCTCATTTCGGCTGCTTGTATCCAGGATCTTATTGTTTCGATTATGACCCATAGCTCGTGACCATAGGTGAGGATAGGACTGTAGATCAACCGGTAAATTGAGAGCTTCACCTTTCGACTTAGCTCCCTCTTTACCACAACGAACCGATTCAAAGTCTGCATCACTGTAGACACTGCACCATTCAGGATGTCAATCTCCAGCTCCATGCTTCCCTCACTCGTGAACAAGACCCCAAGATATTTGAACTCTTCCACTTGGACCAGAATCTCATCCCCGACCTTGAGAGCATATGCCAACTTTTTCCGACTGAGGACCATGGTCTCAGATTTGGAGGTGCAGATTATCATCCGAGCCACTTCACACTCGACTGTGAACAACTCCATTGAGCATTGGAGATTGATGAAGCCAACAGAACCACATCATCTGCAAAAAGCAGAGATGCAATAATGAACCCAGCAAACCAAACCCCCTCTATGCCTCAACTGTGCCTAGAGATTCTGTCCCAAAAAATTCTGAACAGAATCAGTGACAAAGGGCAGCCTTGCCGGAGTCCAACTCTGACCGAAAACAAGTCCGACTTACAGCTGGCAATGCGGACCAAACTCTAACACCGGTCATACAGGGACTGAACAGCCTTTGTCGGGGGGTTTGGTACCTCATACTCCCAAAGGACCCACCACAGGACTCCCCGAGGGACATGGACAAACGCCTTCTCCAAGTCCACAAAACAGATTTAGACTGGTTGGCCGAACTCCCATGAACCCCCGAGGACCCTGTTGAGGGTGTAGAGCTGGTCCACTGTTCCACGGCCATGACAAAATCTAAATTGCTCCTCCTGAATCTTAGATTTGACTTCTCGACGGACCCTCCCCTCCGACATTCCTCCTGTGCCTGGGTTTTTGCCTCAGCGGCCACCAAAGCTGCATTCCGCTTGACTAACCAGTACCCATCAGCTGCTTTGGTAGTCCCACAGGCCAAAAAGGCCTGATAGGACTTCGGTCTGACGGCATCCCTCACTGTTGGTGTCCACCAGCGTGTACGGGGATTGCCACTACGACAGGCACCGACCATTTTATGGCCACAGCTCCGGTCGGCTACCCTGAACAATGGATGTGCGGAACATAGTCACTTGACTCAATGCCCCCACCTGCCCTGGACCATGAGCAAAGTTCTTTCGTTGATTCCTTCTGATAGGGGATTCTGCCAGCCGTTCCCAGCAGACTCTCACAATATATTTGGGCCTGCATGTTGGACCAGCATTTTCCCCCATCTTCGAAGACAACGCACCACCATCTGGTGATCAGTTGACATCTCCACTCCTCTTTTCACCCGAGTGTCCAAAAGATGCGGCTGCAAGCCAATTGACAGATTTAACAAAGTCGATCATCGGACTGTGACCTAGGGTGTCCTGGTGCCAAGTGTGCATATCGACAACCTTATGCTCGAACATGGTGTTCTATATGGATGACCGACGATGAGCACAGAAGTCCAGGAACAGAACACCGCTTGGGTTCTGAGGACGTTTTGTAGGCCGTTCTTCCCAATCACCCCTTTTCAGGTCTCTCTGTCATTGCTCACTTGAGCATTGAAGTTCCCTGCAGAACGATGGAGTCTTCAGTGCAAGCGCTCTCCAGCACTCCTTCTAAAGACTTTAAAAAGGGTGAGCATTCTGAACTGTTATTTGGTGCATAGACACAAACAACAGTCAGGACCAGTCCCTTCACCCGAAGGCGAAGGATGGAGGCTACCCTCACATCCACTGGGGTGAACCCCAACATACAGGCGCTGAGCCAGGGGGCAATAAGTTTACCCACACCTGCTCAGCGCCTCTCACCATTGGCAACTCCAGAGTGGAAGTCTAACCCCTCTCAAGAGTACTGTTATCAAACCCCAAGCAGTGTGTGGAGGAGAGTCTGACTGTATCTAGTCTGCCAGAGAGGTGACATTCCACATCCCTACAGCCAGTTTCTGTAGCCAGGGATTGGATCGCCAAGATCGCATGCGGGCAAGAGAAACCTAGATCTATTATTTTTACTCATCATAGGGGTTTATTGAGCCGTGGTCTGTCTGGTCCCTCACCTAGGACCTGTTTGCCATGGGTGACACTACAATGGGGATGAAGCCCCTGAGAATTTAGTTCCTCGGCTCATTGGGACACACAAACCCCTCCCCCATGATAAGGTGACTGCTCAAGGAGGGGAGGACCAGTAAGTTTGGATTTTTTTTCCACTTAGTAATAAACACAATTTAAAAACTGCATTTTCTGTTTACTTGTGTTGTCGCTAACCAATATTTCAATTTGATGATGAGAAACATTTAAATATGACCAACATGCAAATAGTGACAGTCTAGATTTGTGGCTGTTAATGTACAGTAACACTAAACACTGCAAATATTTAGATACAGTGCTGTGAAAGTGTTTGCCCCCTCCCTGATTTCTTGTCACTATTTGAATTAATGAATTAATTTACTCCAGGAGTGTTTAATATGGAGATTCCAGTCAAGGTCCAGAGATGCTTGCCATTCTGTACAGACCCAAAGTGATTTGTTAATGTTGTATCTGGCTTGTCATTTTACCAGCCACTTCACCAAATTTTACAGTTGTTTTTACGGGCACACAAAAGAAACGAAAAGATAAATGATAAGCATCGTAACTATTCCCACGTGACACCGATTCATCCATACACCCATCCAATTCCATTCCATTATGAGCTACAGACTATGCCAGCTGAGATTGAGTAAAAAGTGGGTTACACCCTGAAGTGGTCATCAGCAAATAATAGGCTATTTACAGACAAACAATCATTCTGTTACATCATTATTATTTTTCCATATTTCATATTGAAAATATTTGAGGAAATTATCTTTAGCAACATTCTAAATAACATCTGTCCATTCTTAATACTGCTTATCCTGTTCAGGTTTGTGGGGTGCAAGAGCCTATCCAGGCTGATTTCAGGCAAAAGGTGGACTACACACTGAAGTGGTTGCCAGTGAGCCACAGGCCACATCCAGTATAGACCAGGGATATGAAATGTAGGGCCCAAGGGCCGAATCTGATCCACAAACCAATTTAATCCGGCCTGTCTTGTTTTTTAATCCAGTTTAAAATTATTACATGGGCACAAAAAGAGCTGCAACTAAAAAAAAATAAAAATAAAAAAAACACTGCTGTTCTGATTGCATCTGCTGGATGGTGCAATAACAATTGTGTTCAACAAGCAAACTTTTTATAGGAGGGCAGAGTAAGTAGGTCAAGCCCTGAATCCGACCCACAAACCGGTATAACCCGGCACGGCCGGAATTTAATCAAGTAGGAAACTTGACAATGACACAAAAATGAGCTGCAATTAAAAAAAATAAAAAAGGATACGACTGTTCTGATTGGGCGGCAGGGTAGCTCACCTGGAAAGCGTTGGCCTCACAGTTCTGAGGTCCCGGGTTCAATCCCTCACCCTCCTGTGTGGAGTTTGCATGTTCTCCCCTTGCTTGCGTGGGTTTTCTCAGGGCACTCCGGCTTCCTCCCACATCCCAAAAACATCCAACATTAACAGGACACTCTAAACAACCCTTACATGTGATTGTGAGTGTGGCTGTTTGTCTCAATGTGCCCTGCGATTGGGTGGAAACCAGTTCAGGGTGTACCCCGCCTCCTGCCTTTTGACAGCTGGGGTTGGCTCCAGCACTCCCTGCAACCCTTGTGAGGATAAGCAGCAAAGAAAATGGACGGAATATAGATGTTCTGATTGCGTCCACTGGATGGCGCACAGTTGTGTTCAGCAAGCAAACCATTTATACCGGAGCAGAGTAAGTAGGTCAAGCGCTCAGTCCGGATGAGCTGCTTTGTGTACTGCCCACGCTATTTATTACAGCTTCTATGGTACTTTTAATGTGTGCTTTGGGATACTCATTGCCGCAATATGTTTGTCAAAAAAGAAAAAAAGTGGAGGCTGAGGGCAGCGTGTTCCAAGAAAAATGGTTATTCTCCTATTAATTCACGGAAGTGAATGGAAAAGCTGTACACGTATGTTTGGCCTGTTCACAACATGTTGAAGTGATGAAAGAATATAACCTTCTTTGCCACTATTTGAGTCTTCATGCTGACAAATATGACAACTTTCAAGGACAGGGGGAAAATAAGAAGGCAAATTAACTGTTGGCGGGTCTGAAGAAGCAGCAGTCTGTATTTAATCACAGCAGAGATATCAGTGGCGCTGCTGTGAAGGCTAGCTACCGTATTGCAAATGAAAGCACAGTGGCTTCAAAACCATTTAATGACGCTGAATTTGTAAAACCATGCATGATGAAGGCAGCAGCGATTGTGTGTCCTGAAAGGCACCAGGTTTTTGCAAATAAGAGCTTAACGAGAAACACGGTTGCAGACGGGATCTCTGATCTTTCAGTGGATTTTGACAGCTAGTTACAGCACAAAGTATAGTTATTTATTGCCTTTTCAGTTGCAATTAATGGAAGCATGGAAATTCCAGATGTTGCACAGTATTTTAATCTGCGCAGTTGATGATACATTGACCATCCCTGGAGAGTTCGTGGAGAGGGTGCCAGTGAAAGACAGCAGCTGATAATTTCACCGCATTCGTCATAGCGCTGGTCCTGTGCTGTCTGCCTGGCTACAGATGGTGTGCCCTCAATATTCAAGGTCTTGTGACAAAGTTCAGAAAGAAAGGGCAATCTGCAAATGGAACACGTCATTTTTGGACTTTCCATTGTATTTTGCACCAGGAAGCTTTGTGTTGCAAGCCATTAAAGATGGATAATGTCATGGCAGTGGTCATCAAAACTGTTCATTTAATCTGATCCAGAGGCCTGAATCTCCGTCAGTTCTTCTTCTCAGAGAAAAAGACCACATCTATGGCGTTCCATACCACATTAAGGTTCGGAGCTTAAGCTGATGTGCTCTTTCTTTAAGTTACAAGAAATTGTACAGTTCATGGAAGAAAAGGTGAAACTAGTGTTAGAATGTCCTTCCACAGAATGGATGCAGGACCTTGCATTTTATGGTGGATGTTACATAGCACCTGAATTAACTTGCACAAACACCTGCTCAGGCGCAACAAAGTTGTTATGCAGTGTTATGACTGTATACGCTCTTCTTGCACTTGTTTAGGGAACAGGTTTATGTTATTTTTATGTATATCTCTGCCTGAGAAATGACACCCTGATGTAGTTCATTGTTCTGTGATATAGTTATGTGAATAGCTGAGGCATTGTGTGTTCCTTTTCCTCAGAATTAAAACAAAAAATTGAAATGTTTTACGATTAATAGTGATGTTGGGCTTGTACTAATTGTATACAGTATACAGTCCATAGTACAGTTTTAATACAGTCCAGGCTTGTACTATTTTGGACTGTATTAAAACAAAGAAAAGTTTTTGTTTTAAGATATAAAGTATGTAACTTGATATATATATATATATATATATATATAGGCCATGATTTACTGTTCCGGCCCTCTTGAGAATATATTTCCGTCCATGTGGCCCCTGAGTAAGAATGATACCCCTTGTATAGACACATAAAACCATTCGCACTCACATTCACACCATTGCTGAGTGAGAAGTGAACCAACGCAGTACGTAGCAAAGTCAGGCAAAAGTACCACGACACCAGCAGTGACCCAAGAGTTTTTTTCAACTATACATTTGGAACAGGCGGCACAGCTGTAGAGCGTTGGCTGTGTGTCCACCTGTATGGAGTTTGCATGTTCTCCCCGGGCCTGTGTGGATTTTCTCCGGGCACTCTGGTTTCCTCCCACATCCCCAAAACATGCATTAATTAGACATTCTAAATTGCTCCTAAGTGTGATTGTGAGTGTGACTGTCTCCATGTGCCCTGCGATTGGCTGGCAACCAGTTCAGGGTGCAACCTGCCTCCTGGCTGATGACACCTGGGATTGGCTCCAGCACTCCCACGATGCTCGTGAGGTGGATGGATAGATTTAGGACACTGGATATAGAGATCGTGCATGTGATGTCACCGTTTTTACGGTGCCATATTGCCGGCCAAACAAAGCTGCTCGGCAGTACCTGGGCAGATTTTTTAAATTGCCCTGAGACCTGTTGGTTGTCACAATAGATGTGACAGTTCTTCAAAGATATTATTCTATAGAATACCATTTGAAAAGACCAGAAAAGATCGATGGATTTTGGCAATTAAATGGATGGCGCTCAACGAAATCCACACGCCTGTGTAGCAATCATTTTATTTCAGGTAGGAATTATCCTTCTCAATCTCAAATTATCAAGAAGTATTTATAACGATAGGTTTGCTCATTTGAGAACAATGCGTATTTAAAAATATGAATAAACTGTCACTGAGAAGTTTACGGAGGTTCACGTGTGGTAGCAATACGCTTCCCTGCACGGAGGAGACGACTCCCTGTCCTAAATTTTCTCTCCAATCATAGTTAATGAATGCTAGTTTGTGTAAAACCAGGGGTCATTTATTTAAATATTGGTATTTGTATTGAAAACATCTGAGTGGGTCATCACTATGTGGGATTTATTCCTGATTGAGAACGGATCCGGCAACAAAGTATTTGTATGCGTCCAGACTTTTATACGCTTTCAAACTCTTCTGTGTAAATCTGGACGACTTATTCATTGTGTATATACAGTATATATATATATATATATATAGTTGTCTAAGACGGAAGCAAATTAACAGTCAATTTTCTTATCGGCGAAAACATCGACTTCAGCATTAAATTTGAATCCTCTATGCCAACTATCTCTAATTCTTCCATGTACCTTCATTTATTATCACCTAAATGTTTAACGGTGTCGGACAAAACTCTGGATATCGTGCTATAAGACGTATTTTCGTTTTGTCTCAACAGAATTAACTTTCAACACTGCTTTGTTTGGACCGGCAATATGGTGATGTAAACAAAAATCACGTGATTTTATGACGTAGGTGCACAATCTCTATACCTTTACCAAAGGAAAATGTGAATACTTTTGAACATTGAACTTTTTTTCTCAAAATGTCATATACTGTACTTTTATTTTATGTCTTACTGGCTTTAGCTATGCTCTTGGTCACATTTCCAGCTAAAACAGTCACCTAATACGATTCTTCTTCTTCTTCTTTTCCTTTCGGCTTGTCCCGTTAGGGGTCGCCACAGCGTGTCATCTTTTGCCATCTTAGCCTATCTCCTGCATCTTCCTCTCGAACCCCAACTGCCCTCATGTCTTCCCTCACCACATCCATAAACCTTCTCTTTGGTCTTCCTCTCGCTCTTTTGCCTGGGAGCGCCATCCTCAGCATCCTTCTACCAATATACTCACTCTCTCGCCTCTGAACATGTCCAAACCATCGAAGTCTGCTCTCTCGAATCTTGTCTCCAAAACATCCAGCTTTGGCTGTCCCTCTAATGAGCTCATTTCTAATCCTATCCAACCTGGTCACTCCGAGCGAGAACCTCAACATCTTCATTTCTGCCACCTCCAGTTCAGCTTCCTGTCGTTTCTTCAGTGCCACCGTCTCTAATCCGTACATCATGGCCGGCCTCACCACTGTTTTGTAAACTTTGCCCTTCATCCTAGCAGACACTCTTCTGTCACATAACACACCAGACACCTTTCGCCAGCTGTTCCAACCTGCTTGGACCCGTTTCTTCACTTCCTGACCACACTCTCCATTGCTCTGTATTGTTGACCCCAAGTATTTGAAGTCGTCCACCCTCGCTATCTCTTCTCCCTGTAGCCTCACTCTTCCCCCTCTACTTTTCTCATTCACGCACATATATTCTGTTTTACTTCGGCTAATCTTCATTCCTCTCCTTTCCAGTGCATGTCTCCATCTTTCCAATTGTTCCTCTGCGTGCTCCCTGCTTTCACTGCATATGACAATATCATCTGCGAACATCATGGTCCAAGGGGATTCCAGTCTAACCTCATCTGTCAGCCTATCCATTACCACTGCAAACAGGAAGGGGCTCAGAGCTGATCCCTGATGCAGTCCCACCTCCACCTTAAATTCCTCTGTCACACCTAAGGCACACCTCACCATTGTTCTGCTGCCATCATACATGTCCTGTACTATTTTAACATACTTCTCTGCCACACCAGACTTACGCATGCAGTACCACAGTTCCTCTCTTGGTACTCTGTCATAGGCTTTCTCTAGATCCACAAAGACACAATGTAGCTCCTTCTGACCTTCTCTGTACTTTTCCACGAGCATCCTCAAGGCAAATAATGCATCTGTGGTACTCTTTCTAGGCATGAAACCATACTGTTGCTCGCAGATACTTACTTCTGTCCTGAGTCTAGCCTCCACTACTCTTTCCCATAACTTCATTGTGTGGCTCATCAACTTTATTCCTCTATAGTTCCCACAGCTCTGAACATCCCCTTTGTTCTTAAAAATGGGAACTAGAACACTTTTCCTCCATTCTTCAGGCATCTTTTCGCCCGCTAGTATTCTGTTGAATAAGTTGGTCAAAAACTCCACAGCCATCTCTCCAAATTGCTTCCATGCCTCTACCGGTATGTCATCAGGACCAACTGCCTTTCCATTTTTCATCCTTTGTAGTGCCTTTCTGACTTCCCCCTTAGTAATCATTTCCACTTCCTGGTCCTTCACTCTTGCCTCTTCAACTCTTCCTTCTCTCTCATTTTCTTCATTCATCAACTTCTCAAAGTATTCTTTCCATCTATTTAGTACACTACCGGCACCAGTCAACACATTTCCATCTCTATCCTGAATCACCCTTACCTGCTGCACATCCTTCCCATCTCTATCCCTCTGTCTGGCCAACCTGTAGAGATCCTTTTCTCCTTCTTTCGTGTCCAACCTGGTGTACATGTCTTCATATGCCTCTTGTTTAGCCTTTGCCACCTCTACCTTTGCCCTACGTCGCATCTCGATGTACTCCTTTCGCCTCTCCTCAGTCCTCTCAGTATCCCACTTCTTCTTCGCTAATCTCTTTCCTTGTATGACTCCCTGTATTTTGGGGTTCCACCACCAAGTCTCCTTCTCCCCTTTCCTACCAGATGACACACCAAGTACTCTCCTGCCTGTCTCTCTGATCACCTTGGCTGTCGTCGTCCAGTCTTCCGGGAGCTTGGGTTGTCCATCGAGAGCCTGTCTCACCTCTTTCCGGAAGGCCGCACGACATTCTTCCTTCTCAGCTTCCACCACATGGTTCTCTGCTCTACCTTTGTCTTCTTAATCTTCCTACCCACCACCAGAATCATCCTACATACTACCATCCTATGCTGTCGAGCTACACTCTCCCCTACCACTACTTTACAGTCAGTAACCTCCTTCAGATTACATCGTCTGCACAAAATATAATCTACCTGCGTGGTTCTACCTCCGCTCTTGTAGGTCACTATATGTTCCTCCCTCTTCTGGAAATAAGTGTTCACTACAGCCATCTCCATCCTTTTTGCAAAGTCCACCACCATCTGCCCTTCAAAGTTCCTTTCCTGTATGCCGTACTTACCCATCACTTCTTCATCGCCCCTGTTTCCTTTACCAATATGTCCATTACAATTTGCACCAATCACAACTCTCTCGCTGTCTGGGATGCTCAGAACTACTTCATCTAGTTCCTTCCAGAATTTCTCTTTCAACTCTAGGTCACATCCTACCTGTGGTGCATAGCCGCTAACCACATTATACATAACACCCTCAATTTCAAATTTTAGTCTCATCACTCGATCTGATACTCTTTTTACCTCCAAGACATTCTTAGCCAGCTCTTCCTTTAAAATAACCCCTACTCCATTTCTCTTCCCATCTACTCCATGGTAGAATAATTTAAACCCTGCTCCCAAACTTCTAGCCTTACTACCTTTCCACCTGCTCTCTTGGATGCACAGAATATCAACCTTTCTCCTAATCATCATGTCAACCAACTCCTGTGCTTTTCCTGTCATAGTCCCAACATTCAAAGTCCCTACACTCAGTTGTAGGCTCTGTGCATTCCTCTTTTTCTTCTGACGCTGGATCCGGTTTCCTCCTCTTCTTTGTCTTCGACCCACAGTAGCTGAATTTCCACCGACGCCCTGTAGGTTAGCAGTGCCGAGGGGCGGGCGTTGTTAACCCGGGCCACGACCGATCCGGTATGGGATTCTTTAGATGAACGCTCATATTTGTTTGGCACAGTTTTTACGCCGGATGCCCTTCCTGACGCAACCCTCTGCATTTATCCGGGCTTGGGACCGGCCTACAGATTGCACTGGTTTGTGCCCCCATAGGGCTGCATTAGTCACCTAATACGATAGTTGCTTTAAATTATAAATTTGGCAAGGGGATTGCAATAAACTATTGTAAATGTATCCATCCATCTGACCATCCATCCATCTATCCATCCACTGAACCATCCATCCATCTATCCTATCATCCATCCATTTTCTACCACTTATCTCAGGTCGGGTTGTGGGGGCAGGAGCTTTAGCAGGGATGCCCAGACATCCTTTACTCAAGCCATATCATCCAGCTCTTCCAGAGCGAGATTTTGTACCTCCAGCCTGTCCTGGGTCATCCACAGCATCTTCTGTATCCGGAACAAGCATCTGACTCAGATGCCCCAGCCACCTCATCTGGCTCCTCTCAATGCGGACGAGCAACGGCTCTACTCTCTACGCTTCTCACCCTATCTCTAAGGGAGGAAAATCATTTCGGGCATTTGTATCTGGGCTCTTGTTCTTACAGATAAAAAATACAACATTTGCATCACTGCAGAGGCTGCATTGATCGACCTGTGGATCTCCCGCTCCATTCTTCCCTCACTTGTGAACAAAACCCCAAGATACTTGAATTCCTACACTTGGGGCAGGATTTCATCCCCGACGGGGCAGGATCACATCGACACATTTTGCACCCCTGTCATACAGACCATTTCCCAGCTGGCATTGGGCAAGGAGTGAAGTACACTCTGAACTGGTCACCAGCCAATCTCAAGACTAATATAGAAGCCACAACCATTCAAACCTAAGGACAATTTAGAGTCTTCAATTCACCTACTTTACATGCTTTTTGAATGTCGGAGGAAACCGGTCTATCCGGTGAAAACCCAAGTCCAGCAGGAATACGCACACTCTACACTTAAACCCATGATTTCTCAACTGTGAGGTGATCGTGCAAACGAGTCATCCATCATCTTGCCATCTTCACTCGGGTTGGGCATTGAAAATCAAGAACTAATCAGAACCAGGAAAAACATTCCAGTTCTCCCGGAATCGTTCAAATTTAAGTATTTCAGTTCCCTTGCTGGCCCACGTCAAGAGCGTCACAGGTCCCCAGCTGGACCCACTGCATTTGGCCTATCGAGCTCACAGGTGTGGCGATGATGCCGTCAACATGGGCCTGTTCTTCATCCTTAACAGCAAGCGAACCTATGCGAGGATCCTCTTCGTGGACTTCTGCTCTGCATTTAACACTATTATCCCTGAACGAACGCCTCTCATCCAAGCTTCTCCACCTCAGCGTCTCAGCTACCATCTCCCAATGGATCTACAACTTCCTGATGGGCAGGACGCAGCAGGTGAGGCTGGGGGACACCACCTCATCCACGGACATTATCAGCATTGGGGCAACACAAGGTTGTGTCCTCCCCGCTCTGCTCTTCTCGCTCTACACCGCAACTATAAATATTATCATTTGTCTATAAAACTGTGATAACTACAGCTCTGCATAACATTGTATTCTTATTAATATTAAAGAAAACAAAAAATAAATTAGAAAGAAATATATTTCAACTTACAATAAAGAACAACTTTATTAACATTGTTTTTTAGTCTGTAACAGCAAAGATTTTAAGTGCATCAATTTGCTTGAAATTAACAAAAAAAATCAGTTTAAACTATTAACATTTTTGACTGACTTATTGCACCATTTGATTGTGAAAAATAAAATTAAAATCAAGATATAATAACTTCAAATTTAGTTCAGCAACATCAACTCAGCACAATATATAAAACACTTTAACTTACAAAACAAATATTAATAAATCTGCTATAGTGTAGGTTTTTTTGCACTGAGCTATTTGGTACGCTACCTGAAATGATGCTCACGGGTTTACTGAAGTAGCTTTCACAAAGCGTGATGATTGTTTGCAATATTCATCATGATTTCACTGAAAGAAAAATCAAGCGACTCATCAGCATGACTGGGTGTAATCTCTTTAAGTGCCGCATTAATTTATATGGCTTCATGGTGTCCACTCCTAACATTTTAAACGGTAAATACACCGGTCTTTACACATCTCCCTCTTTATGAACAGGGAAGTCAAGCGCTACATACACTTTATCTTATTTCCTCGTCTTAGCCTTTGGGTGACTTTCTTTTGTCTCATTGTCTCCGTCTCTCTCCACCATTCTTTTCATCCCTTTAAAAAAAATTCACGTCTCTTATGGGTTTGTTAACTGTACTTCAGCTCGCCTGCTCGGTGCATTAAAAAAACTGTTCACCATAGAGCAAATACTCCCTGCACATACTGTGACAATGAGAGCGCCATTGCCACTACTGTAGTGGATTTACAATTACACTTTATGGTGGAAAAGAAAACATGTTCCCCAGGGTAACACCCACACCCAACCCCCACCTCCCCAAAAGCACCGCATCCCACTATTTGAGAAGGACTGCTCTGCACAAATGACTCCACCTCAAGGGACCCAGCTGTCAAACTCCTGAAGTTCGCAGATGACACCAGAGTCATCTGGCTCATCAAAGACAGTGGTGAATCTGTGTATCGACAGGAAGTGGCGAGACTGAAGCTTTGGTGTGGCCAACACAACCTGGCGTTGAACATCTTTAAAGACTGTAAAAAATGATTGTGGACTTTAGGAGGCATCCTTCACCACAACTGCCTGTCACGCTGTCCAACTGTCTTGTGTCAACCATCGAGGACCTTCAGGTTCTTGGGAATTACAGTCTCACAGGACCTGAAGTGGGAGAGGAACATCAACTCCATCCTCAAAAAAGCCCAGCAAAGGATGTACTTCTTGCAGCTTCTGAGGAAGCAGGGCCTGCTGCAAGAGCTGCTGAGATAGTTCTACACAGCGGTCATTCAATCAGTACTGTGTGCCTCCATCACAGTCCGGTTTGAGGCTCCCACAAAAAAGGAGAAACTCCAACTGCAACGGACAATCAAAACTGATGAACGGATTGTCGGCACCACCCTACTCACCCTTAAACACATGCACGTCACTCAAACTAGGTCCAGGGAGGGAAGGATACTTTTGGACCCTCCTGATCCTGGCCACCAGCTTTTCCAGCTTCTTCCGTCGGGTAAGCGCTACGGAGATCTTTCCGGAGTCAGATGAAGACTGAGAAGCCACATAATATAATATATTATAACCCAAAGACGAATTCGTCATTGACAGTTTCCTATTTTCGTGTTACATATCACACTTGTGTGCAGAATCTGTATGTGTATCTGTATAGGCCTTTGTGAACCGCCGTATGAAGGAAAAGAAGAAGGCAAGGCTTGATTTATGAGTTGTTTCTCTCGTTTTCTTTGTGTAAGGTCACACGCTCCCCTCAATAATTATTCTTGAATTAGTGCCGAACCTACGTAAGTCCCGACCGAGTACGACAATCACTACTTTATAGTGTCCTCAAACATCCTTCCTTCAGTCTTGGTGTCTCAGTGCAAGTCGAAGGCTTTTAGGACTCGCTAGTCCGGTTTAGCTTAGCTCAGTAGCCGCCAACAGAGACACGTTTGTGCAGTCAGATCATCGCAAAATATCGCTCAACACAGATCAAGTGTGTCAATCATTCACATGTAGCTATGTTATGCAAGCGAAGAACTGCTAATTCATTTATATGAGACATGTATTGAAAATCAAATATAGGGCATACCTTCGTGCAAACATATCTGTTCCGGTTGATTTTAGATGGATTCAGTTGATCATACGATCTTCCACAAAGTTTGATCCATCGAAGACATTTTTCGTACTCGGTCTATTGTTCCGGTTGATTTTAGATGGATTCAGTTGATGATGCGGTCTTCCACAAAGTTTGATCCATCGAAGACATTTTTCGTACTGGGTCTTCGGTTTTGGAAAGGGTATGAATTGAACTCCACCAACTAGCCTTTCAGGATACCTGTCGTCACTATTACAAAGTCCGTGACGACACCTCTTAACCATACCTATTGTTAAAGAACCCAAATACACGATAAAACGCTAACAAAAGCTATACTGGACCATGCAACGTTGTCTGAGGTAACGGGGGACGCCAAAAGGGGGCGTGGTTTATGCAGATCTCTGGCCTCTGATTGGTCAGCGACGCGGATGACGCAATTTCTACGGAGGGGTCAATTGCAGGGCACATGGAGACAGACAACAGGCGCACTCACAATCACACCTAAGAGGCAAGCCGAAAGGAAAAGAAGAAGAAGCCTACTGTACAAATCTGTCAAACATTAATAAATTATTAAATTAATTATAATTTAAAATGTATCTTCTTCTTCTTTTTCTTTCGGGGTTGCCACAACGTGTCTAACACCCACTGTCCTCATGTCCTCCCTCACAACATCCATCAACCTTTTCTTTGGTCTTCCTCTTGCTCTTTTGCTTGGCAGCTCAATCCTCAGCACCCTTCTGCCAATATACACACTCTCTCGCCTCTGAACATGTCCAAACCATCAAAGTCTCCTCTCTCTAACCTTGTCTTCAAAACATCCAACTTTGGCTGTCCCTCTAAAGAGCTCATTTCTAATCCTATCTAACCTGCTCACTCCAAGCGATAACCTCACCATATTCATTTCTGCTACCTCCAGTTCTGCTTCCTGTTGTTTCTTCAGAGCCTGTGTCTCTAATCTGTACATCATGGCCGGCCTCACCACTGTTTTACAAACTTTCCCTTTCATCCTAGCGGATACTCTTCTGTCACACAGAACACCAACCACTTTCCACCAACTGTTCCATCCTGCTTCGAACCGTTTCTTCACTTCCTTACCACACTCACCATTGCTCTCTATTGTTGACCCCAAGTATTTGAAGTCGTCCACCCTTGCTATCTCTTCTCCCTGGAGCTTCACTCTTCCTCCTCCACCCCTCTCATTCACACACATCTATTCTGTTTTACTTCGGGTAATCATCATTCCTCTCCTTTACAGTGCATACCTCCATCTTTCTAATTGTTCCTCCGTCTGCTCCCTGTTTTCACTGCTGATCACAATATCATCTGCGAAGGGGATTCCAGTTTAACTTACCACAAACAGGAAGGGGCCCAGCACGGAACCTTGATGCAGTCCCACCTCCACCTTAAATTCTCCAGACACAGCTACGGCACATCTCAGTGCTGTACAGCTGCCCTCATACACGTCCAATACTGTTCTAACATATTTCTCCGCCACACCTGACTCGCGCATGCAGTACCACAGTTCCTCTCTTGGTACTCTGTCATAGGCTTTCTCTTGGTCGACAAAGACGAAATGTAGCTCCTTCTAACCTTCTCTATATTTTTCCACGAGCATCTTCAAGGCAAATAATGCATCAATGGTACTCTTTCTAGGCATGAAACCATACTGTTGCTCCCAGATACTTACTTCTGTCCTGAGTCTAGTCTCCACTACTCTTTTCCCATAACTTCATTGTGTGGCTCATCATCTTTATTCGACTGTAGTTTTCACAGTTCTGAACATCGCCTTTGATGGTTTATTAATTATTTGGAATATTTTGTGGTCTGGTATCTTTTTTTTGTTGTTATTTAGATTTTTTTTCTCTTGGTAGATTTGTCAGAATTGAAATTCTAAAAACTGCTTCTTCAATCTCCACATTATTGTGTAAATCAAAAACAGTTTCTCATTTTAAATTGGCACATCCAAAGCAAATAATTGCATCTAATTCCCAGTGGTTGTCAACAATATAAACCAGTTATGTTGATCAAAACGGGTCTCTGTTGAATAGTCTCTCGCCATATTTGGGCATTTGTTCGTCCATTAAGTCTTACTATGCAAACTACTGGTAGTTGAACAAGATGTTCTAAAAGTCAAGCATACTGTTTGTTTAATTTTCAACGAGACTTTCCATGAGACTTTTTTCCCCAGGTGAATCTTGACATTCTCTCAAAGGGAAATGTAATGAAGCATGTTCATTGTGATTTGGATGACAATTTGTTTCTCACTAGCCATATAATCTTGCTCCAGTCGCAACATATATTGGGGTTGTAATAAAATGTTTTTTTCACACGTTCACATTAGAAAATGTATTCAAACCTCAGAAAACTTAAATTAACAACAACTGTGATTATGATTGATTCAATTGATTGTACTCAATTATTTTGAAGTTGTATTTCACACTCAATTTAACCGAACATTATTCCTAAAGAAACTATGCTGTGTACTCTTTGGGTGACAGCTCCTCCAGTTCTTAGAACACAACTAAGCAAAAGCCAAGACTATTGTCTGTTGATCAACTTTAATTAGATATGTACTTAATGGGCTAAAGGAGAATGAAAAATTCAGAACCAAGATATTGTTTTGGTAAATTGTGGATGTTGTGTCTTCTGGGCCAAATAGGAAAATAATCAATAAAGAACCCTGAGTCAAATGTTCATTTTAGTCGATGCTGCACACTGGTAAGAAAATGGATGTTCATAATTTGGACACCCTTTATTTAAACCATGCAAACTTTTTTGAGTCAGCCCTCTTAAAGAATTAGAATCGAGAAACTAATTGAAATGAAGAACCGGAATCGGGAACAGAACAGTTAAAATTCAAATGATCCTCAACACTAATTTTCCTTCATTGCATTTATGAAAAATACATATAACATTATTCACTTTGATCTCTATACGAAAAAATAAATATGAGCGGAGAGCGGGTCATCCATGCGCAAAGTTGTGGAAGTGTCATCCAACCACATCCAAGTCGTCGCCATATTGGCTGCATCCCTGTTCATGACGTCACCCCGGACATTCGCCATTGAAAACACGCTGTGGACCCTACGATGGGAGACGAACACATCCCTTCTGACACGGAAGCACTTTTTGAAGAAGAGAACATCACACAACCTAGTGAAGTTACCTTGGCAATATTACCCCATTGTTTCGAGCCATATTCAGAGGATATGCAATCATGGCCACATCCGTGTTGACAAGGCCGGCCGGGAAGGCTGAGCCGGGTGGCTTGGCCTTGTCGTCTGGGCTGGCTCATTTTCGCCGCTGAGGTGGCTTATCATGGCGCCGAGCTGGGCCGCTTTACGGCGTTGTCTTTACTCGCGACTGAGTGCGCCATAAACAGTTGTTTATCGGTGCCGCCATCAACAGTGTTGTTCATCGCGGATGACAGTGGTGGCTATCAACAACCCTGTCGGCAATGGCGCACTCAGCCGCATGCAATGACAACACCGTAAAGCGGCTAGGCTCGGCACCGTGATAAGCCACCTCGGCACCGAAAATGAGCCACCCCAGCCGAAGCCGTGACCGGCGGACGCGGCGCCGAAGCCGTGACCGGCGGACGCGGCGCCGAAGCCGTGACCGGCGGACGCGGCGCCGAAGCCGACAAAGGCTTCCGCATGAGCCAGCCATATGAGCCAGCCTGGCTGAAGCTGTGCTCATCCGCAGGGGACGACGCAGCAGCCTTTGGTGGCAAGCCATCACGGCAGCCATCGCCGGCGAGCCGACATGGCAGCCTTCGCGGGCGAGCCAACGTGGAAGCCGTCCGACGCGCACATCGACACATTTAGCACCCCTGTCATAGGTACGCGGATCTTTTGTTACATTATGAGAGACTGATTACGTGGTCTGCCCAAAACTATTATTTTTTTTAGTAGCTGTATACACACCTACCTGTCATTTGGAACCCACAAATCTCGTCCTTTGCACTCGTGCAATACATTTTTCACGAGAACCGGGTCTCTTGCAAACTTATGAAGGGTAAATCCATCCTCCCGAGTGTTCAAGCAATGTCCAGCAATGCAACGAGCCAGCATTTTGGCTAACACAAAGGAACAATGCGCTACCTTCCCGGAGGTAAAACTAATAGAAACAAAGGAGTCCACTTGAGGGCAGTCCTGCCATGTACGTCACTTCCTGCTTCTTCTCGAAAATATATCCCTCGAGAGGATTTTCATGGCGGGAGTTACAAAAAGCTGTATACGTCAAAATCATGTTTTATGATGAAAAAACTCATGGGTCCATGTCGGTTGCCGTTTTTTTGTTAATAACGTACTAAAAATAATTTCATGACAGTGGCCCTTAAAGGTATTTTCTTTAAATTTTTGATTTAATAATTTACATAATTTCACTGTTCAATTATAATAATAAAAATGTCATTTTTTCATTACAAAACAAGCATTGCTTCTTTGCTGAAATTATTTTGCCAGCTTTCATCTTCCCTCTGGCCCCCAAATCATGCATAAAATGTGCTTGGAAAACTGGAGTTGGGCTTTTTGACCACTAAGTCAGCATTTATCAGTTTTACAACCCAGGACTATTGACTGGACAGCGACATGCTTCAATATGAGAATGCTGTGGGTCGTGTTGTAATTTTTTCATGGTTTTAATGCTTTTCTCTCCTCAGTGGCTCAGCACATCCCCACACCAGCAGGCTGGACCACGACTGAAGCCTCCAGTGCCAGTAGAGCTTCCTCCTCCAGCAACAGTCTGATCACCACCAAACCAAGAGGCACCCCCGTCTCTATAGACAGCGGCAGCTGGAGCACGACACTGAGCACTTCCGCTACCACTCAGGCCCTGCTTACAAGCCTGAGCAGTCCCACTGACAACACTACAGCAGTTCTGACTGACATCTCCTGGACGCAGTTCAACATCATCATCCTGGCCGTTATCATCCTGGTGGTGGTTGTGCTCTTGGGCTTTGTTGGAGGTGTGTACACTTACAGAGAATACCAGAACCGAAAGCTCAACGCGCCCTTCTGGACCATCGAACTGAAAGAGGACAACATCAGCTTCAGCAGCTATCACGACAGCATTCCCAACGCTGACGTGTCTGGCCTCCTGGAGGATGAGGCCAATGAGGTGGCACCCAACGGTCAGCTAGCGCTCACCACACAGGGCAACTGTTACAAGGCTTAACCCCAGGATTGGCTTTCTGACAATTACAGATCACTTTAAAGCTGCTGCAAAGTACCAAACCCAAAGCCCCCTCATGTATGACTAACTGCTGTCTGTGGCATTTCACAGCTTCTCAAATTGACAGTGACAAGCCGCAACTGAGAGAAACATTTCCCTTTTTTGATATGATTTTTACGGGGAATGAGTGACAAGTGTCCAAAGAAGTGTTTTATTGATGTAGAGTTATAAGGACAGTGATCTGAGTTATTTGGCAAATGGAGATTACGTATATGTTGAAGTAATGATCTCAGCAACACTTAGAGGACTAAAATGAGCCAAGCATTTTCACATATTTGTAAAAAGGACTTTTGACTGTTTGAGTTGAACACTTTTGTCGTCTTAGACTGAGACAATGATTATTTAATTGTTTTTTTCTGTTATAAATTATTTATTGGTTCTTCAGAGAAACGCTGCACATGGATGATGTACTTGTTTTTTCATAGTGTTTTATCTTGTGCACTGTTGAATGATAGTTTTAATTGACCGGTTTGTGCATATGTTTTGTTTGTGTTTTCCAGAGAGGGGACAATGAAGGCTGCTGGCATATGTATCAGATGTTTATAGCTTCCAATCTTTTTTTCTAAAAGCATGCCAGTACTGCTGATGTATTCTAGAAAAGTGTTTCTTTCTTTCAGATGTGTCAACAACTATGTATGAAAACACTTATGACAACTACAGGCCAGTAACTTATAAAATGCTTGCAGAAACCACCGCCATACACTTGCAATCTAATCTGCTCTTTTGCTGAGGTTGGCAGCAACTGGTTGAGAAAGTGAGCAGATTCATGTGGAGGTGGGGCTTGATGATAAACGTCAGGTAAATTATCTTTTAAACATCAATAACTGACAAATATAAATTTGGATACAATGTAAAGCTAGCACGTAGTAAACCTGCTGAGGATCATGAATCACCTTCACATCCAATTTGCACTGGTTTGTGTTGCTCCCATATCTATTGTCTGGCTGTGCTAACTTTGACTACAGACAATGAGTAATGCTAACTTTAAGACTGAATTCCTCAGGTACTGGATCTTTCCCTCATGTTACCTCTGTAAATATGTACAGTGAATTAATGTGAATAATTGTACAGGTAGAATATTGTGTGTCACTCAGCAGGCTCCCAACCTCTCACTCACCAAGGCACCGTGTTGCAAGTAACCCGATGGCATTTCATACATTTTCTTTCTTTTTATCACTGGTATATCCAGATGGGGGACTCGAATGCACCACTAACTTGAAACAAAAGGAAATGGAAATAATACCCCAAAGTCAGAGCTCAGAAATAAAAAGGAGTCAATTGCTTCTGTGTTTCAGTTTTACATTCTACAAATAGTTTTTCCTAAATTTATTACAAATATTGGAGTTAAGAATCAAACTAAAAAATGAAGAAATTTATACATGGAAAATGAACAAAAATATAAACACTTTTGTTTTTGCTCCTAATTCTTGTGATGTGGACTCCACGATCTGAAACATTTTCTACTTATAGAAAAAGCCATTTCCCTCAAGTATTGTTCACAAATCTGTCCAAATTTGAGTTAGTGTGTATTTCTCGTTTGTCGAAATACTCCATCCCACCTCATAGTATATGTGGTTAGGGTTAGCATATCAAAATGCTAATTAGGTGGCATGATTATGGCACAGGTGTGCTTTAGGCTGGCCAGCCACAATAAAAGACCACTGAAATGTGCAGTTTTGGTCCACTGTGAGGGTCAGAAAACCAGCAACAAACAACGTAAGGAGATGGTCATGGATAAATGGCACAACAATGGGGCTCAGGATCTCGTCATTTTATCGCTGTGCAATCAGAATGCCATCAATAAAATGTACTTGTGTTAATTACCTATGCCATAATTCCACTTTCACCAAAGTTGACATGAGCACTCTGTCTGCCATCTGCCCTGAACAGCCAACATCGGGATTCATCCGTGAAGAAGAAACCTCTGCATTGTGTCGGGTGCCATCAAATGTGAGCATTCGTCCACTCAAGGGAGTTACGACGATCAGGTCGAGACCCCATTGAGGACGACAAGCATGCAACTGAGCTTCCCTGAGATTATTTCCGACTGTGCGGAAAACCGATTGTTACAGCAGCTGGTTCTCGGATGATCTTGAAGGTGAACACGGATGCAGATATCGTAGGTTGGTGTGATTACACGTGGTCTGCAGCTCTGAGGCCAGTTGGATGTACTGCCAAACTGTCTGAAACACCTTTGGGAGTGGCTTAAGTTAGAGAAATAAACATTAAATCCACAGGCAACAGCTCTGGTGGACATGCCTGCAGTCAGCATGCCAATTGCACGCGCCCTCAGAATTTGCGACACACGTGGCATTGTACAATGAGATAAAACTCCACATTTCAGAGTGGCCACTTAGTGTGGCCAGCTAAGGCACACTTGTGAGTGGGGATGGATGATCTCGACGAAGGAGAAATGCTCACTAACACAGATTTGTGAACAGATTTTGAGGGAAATGGCTTTTTGTGTATGAAGAAAAAGTTATAGTTCTTGGAGTCTAGTTCATTACAAAGGTGAGCAAAAATAAAAGTGTTGCGTTTATACAGTATTTTTTTCAGTGAAGTTAAAATCCATCCCATTCGTCTACTCATCCACACAGATACGTACAGTAACATCCAAAGATACACACACACACATCCTTTAACTAGCGACAGTCCTTTGGACATCTCTTTCCTATACCTACTCCTAATGATCCATTGGGGTGGGGCCATACAAAATACTCGTACAATGCAATACAATCTTTATTGTCCACGCTAGTGAAAATGTGTCTATCCCTCCAGCACAATAGCAGTTAATAACAAGCTTTTGATAACCCAAGAACATGAGAACTAGTAAAGGTCACCTATATAAGAGCATTTCTACATAATTAAAATTCACCCAAGTAAAAGAAATGAAAAGACATTGTTTTTGTATAAAATGACACAATTGAGAAGCTGGAAGTAACATCATTAAAGCACAGTTGGGAGAGTAAATTTTTATGACCAGCAGTTCATTCAGAGATATTAGTGGCACAGGAAATAAATGATTGTATTTACTGTATGATTAACTCTACCTACTCTGACCTAGTTGCCAGAGTGACTACCATATCTTCACTTTCAAACACGTATCTGTTACTTTGCTTTGCAATTGACAATCATAAAGAGCAAACAAAGTGGTTCTTCAACCTGTAATTTAGGTGACATAATCGGGCTGTTAAAGTAAAGCATTTAAATAGCAAGTTTAAAATACTTCTATAACCCATGATTCAGTAAACAATATCCAAAATTTGATGACTGACAAAAAGATAAAATATTCTCAAAAAGATTAAGTCTCAGTGAGAATAACCTGTTAAACATCCTAGATTTCAACACTCCTAATGTAGTGTCGTTCAATTCAATTGCCATGAACAAAAAACATCTGTACAAATAGCATTAGATAATGAAGTCTCTGCGTATGTTTTGCTTTTTATGTGGCTGTTTATGGCAGATTAAGCAGAGAAAAGAGGATATATATAGAATGTAAATTCCAGAATGTAGGAAACCTTGCGCGCAAGACCAGTTTTGTTTAAATGTTGTCACTTGTTGGTTTAGATAGGTTTGTGAAACTTTTTTTTTTGGTAAAATTTTTTATCTCACTTTCGTGTCCATGGCACAAAACATACACAATATTGTGTCTCACAGAGCCACACTTTACTATCATTAGCAGATCACTGAGACAGAATTTCAGCCCCAAAGAACACCAAATATTGCTTCTAAGAAATGAGCTTGGTGTGTTCCGATGTCACGCGCAGAGAGCTGTTTGCTTCAAAGGAGGACGTTCCACCTGTATGAAGAGATTTACTCCACGGCATTATGCTGCAGTTTATTGTGTCGACGGATGAAAAGAGAAGCAAATTGCTGTCGTAAGCATCGTTGAAAAGGTACAACATATTAAGCAACTTCAGAGCACCTTCACATGTAAAATTCAGTCTTACTCTCGTAGGTATAATCTGCACAAAGACTCTGTTCATGCCTTTCCTGGGAACTACCAGGCTTCCATTGGAGTAGAAGCCTCCATGACAGTAGGCATTGCCCCTTTCACATTCCCATAGGAGATATTTACCATCTGTGTTTCTTCCAGTAGGAGCTTGAAGGATGACAGTAGAAAAGCAATATTCAGTCGACCAAATTAACAAATATTTGTACATGAACTTTCACCGCCGTCCAAAAGGCGAGTAGGACACGTGATGGAAGCCAGAGCTACGTATTTCAAGTATGTATGCAGTGTGGGGGAGTAAATAAAGTAGTTACATGTTCGAAGATTGTGTAATTCAATTATAAAATGTATGTAGATATGCTAAAATAAAAAAATACATTTTGATTAAATTCCAGTTGCTCTTGGTAATTTCCTCTTGATGACATATTTTTGCATGTGAAAAATCACTTCCTCCTTCTAGAGCCCACCTTTGTGATTGGTTTTCTGGCCATGGGACGTTCGAAGTCTCAAACATGACCTCTTTATTATGAACATGATCTTCAAGTGTCACCTTGTGGTGCCAACTATTGTATTAGCTTGAGATTTTAAAACGGTTAGACTAATAATTACACCTCCGAAAACATTTTTAAAAATGATTTCTGAACAGGTGGAATGGTGAAGCAACTGGTTAAAGTGTCTGGCTCACAGTTCTGAGGACCAGGTTTTGAATCCCAGCTCTGCCTGTGTGGATTTTGCATGTTCACACGGTTCCTACGTGGGTTTTCTTGCACAGTAGATTGCAAGAACACTGGTGCCAATCCCAGCTGTCATCAGGCAGGAGGCAGGGTACTCCCACACTGGTTGCCAGCCAATCGCGGCGCACAAAGAAACAAACAACCACTTTCACTCAGAATTACGCTTCCGGGAAATTTAAAACCTCCAGTTAAGGCATGTTTTTGGGATGTGGGAGGAAAACGGAGTGCCCAGAGAAAAACCCCTGCAGGTATGGGGAGAACGTGCAAACTCCACACAGGCGGGACCGGACCATAGAATCTAGCAAACTCTCCTCTCACGACTGCTCTCTGCAACTTTTACCACACGTACAACGCTTATTTTACTATTGATTAGTATTTTTTCGTGGACAGTGATAAAGCTAAAATTTATAAAACAATTTAATTTATAGGTATAAAACATAAGGTACGGAGGGAAGAAAAAGCACTTGAATGAACCCTTTGGAATGTTCTACATTCATGCATAAATTGGTCATAAAATGTGGTCTGACCATCTGCTTTAAATAATAACGCAACTGTGTTTTCATATTTTTATTGACAGAAACAAATCTTCACAGGTCAGTGAACTTCCAGGCTAAGGATTCTTATCAGACTCTGATGTGAGTAATCCTGGATTCCACTGATACAACATTGGAGCTCTGGCTTAAATTTGGTCTGACCACTACAAAACACACATCCGTTCACAAATTTCTTTTGTCTGTCAAGAAACATCGACTGCACGGTTGCCTGGCTTAAAAGAGCTCCCAAAAGATCGACGATTAAGGATTTATTTTTATGAAACTGGATGATGTTACAAAAGTATTTTTAAATATTGTTGTTCATCAGTGCATGGTTAGATGAGTAGATACTATGGAAAATTGAGAAAATTCAGCAGTTGCTTCTCTTCCAAATATTGTCTCACATGTAAACATGACTGTAAAAACACAGCGCAGAATGGTCAATGACGTAAAAAGGAAAAAAAGATCCCGAGAGTGTCAGCAGAAGACTTTTAGAAATCACGAGCCCATGCCAACAGCTCCATTGACAAATCTGCCAGGTGTAAAACATTAAACAAGAAGAAAAGGATTCATGGGAGAGCACCAAGTCATGGTCGTGGTACCTAACTTTGGTGCAGACAGCATGATTGTGTGTGTGTGTGTGTGTGTGTGTGTGTGTGTGTGTGTGTGTATATAGACAGTGGTGTGTGTGTGTGTGTGTGTGTGTGGTGTGTGTGTGTGTGTGTGTGTGTGTTGTGTGTGTGTGTGTGTGTGTGTGTGTGTGTGTGTGTGTGACCTGCGACTGACTGGTAGACAGTTCAGGGTTTCGCCACTCCTGTGACCCTTGTGAGGATAAGCGGCTTGGAATATGGATGGATGGGAGAATACCGAGGAGGAAGCAATTTCTGGGGAGACAGGGCATGGGGGGTGGCCATTTCTGTCTATCTTCGAAGTTAGGATATTTCTGCCAAAACGAGGTCGACAAGGTATCAAAGCTAAGGGTTCACTCACTTTTCCTCCCTGTCATTTTGTAGTTTTGTAGCACGGACTGTTTTTGTTGTTGCTCTTCCGGAGTGACGAGTTCACAGAGTTCCCCCCGTTATGCTAGTAGTGTTTTGATGTCTGCCAATAAAACAAGTTTTGTTCCTGTGTCCGACACTCCGCCTCCGACTCCTTTTCTCCGGTGCTACACCATCGATCGTTAATTTACGCCGCGGTAATGGGGTAGTTTGTATACAATATTGACAAACAAGCTTGTCGAATGTGGCTTTCAACAACGCACTCGTGTAAGTTAAATTTTTATTTTTTTGTAAAAATGTTTTAATGTTGACATTCTTCTTTCGGACTTTCAGAAAGGGCATGAAAGTATACCGAGCGTTTCTTCGATGCCATGTTTGATGTTTCTTTGATTTAACTGAATGTTATTTTGAGTCCAACTTTACTCTAACATGAAACTTGAAAAAAGTGGAAATGATGTTGAAAAAATAGCGCAATGTGGAGTACCGGAACCGGAAGAAATTATTGGACATTTTAACCGATCTCGAAAGTCCGATTACGGTTTCTGTTTAAAAAAAAAATGAAAACCGCTTATAACCGGTTGCGATCCCTAATGCGCACCTACAGTTGTCCAGCCAGAAGTCAGGCTTTATGAACGTAGTTCAATACACGAAGACGGACTCGTCAAAGTCAGAGATTGTGTGGACTTAAAGTGATCTGCAGCCATTACAGTTACAAATCTTGTGAAAATAATTCAAAAGTGTTTGCAGTCATGTTCCCAGACAGTGACATTGCTAAAAACTACCACTGTGGGGAAAGGAAGACTTCGTACCTGGCTACATTTGGCATCGCTGCCCACTTTTCATCTCTACTGCCTCAAAGCCAAAAAAGCCAAAATAGAGACTGACATATCAACGCTTATTGAGAAGGCTGATAGGCTGTGTGAGGAGGCAGAAGGAAAGAGGAATCTGAGGTTTATCACCGAGGCCAATGCACTCAGAGGCAGAGCAAAGGACAAGAGAGCCACTTTGGCACCTCCGCAGCTACAAATAGAGGAGGCACTGGGTAGGCTCAACGAGGTAGAGGAGGGGTGATGAAACAGACATCAGTAGAAGAAATTTGTGTATATAGTTGCAACTGTAGTTATAATCTGTTTTTCTGTATACTGTTATGTGAAGACGTTGACAATGGTCATATCAATGAGAACTACCACAAGGGGCGACAGGTGATCACTGTCACATGTACTGAGATACTGGAACATTTGATGAACCAAGACCGGTTGATGGCACCATTGGGTGAGTCTTTTTTCCTTACTCTCGATTTCCCACGGTGGCCCTAAATTTTTCGTGTCGGCCCTAAATTTTTTCCGTGTCAGCCCTAAATTTTTCGTGTCAGCCCCTAAGAATTCCCATAAAAAGCCCTTACATTTTTTGGGTCAGACTGAGTATGAAGCCTGTTACATGCCGCATTCATTCTCAATCAATTCATAAAAATGTTATTGAGCCAAATGAGAATGGCAACCTAAGAAGTCAAAACAGTTTTATCCATCCATTTCATCCATTTTCTGAGCTGCTAATACTCACAAGGCCGAATCTCATTCACCTCTGCCCTGGTACTGAGGAGCTTGGTGACCTCAATCCCAGCGATTGGAGGGCCCGCCTAAGAGATCCCAGTCTGTCAGTCACGTTATTCCAGGTCTCACAGTCATTTAGAACAGTTAAGAGTGCGTCAATGCCACACATTATCTTAAGCTTGCTCAGAGTGCCCGCAGTTCCCGTTATAGACCAGTGCAATGACAATTATACAAAGGGAGCAGTTTAAAGTGATGAAGTGTGTGATAGTCTAAAGAATATATGACTAATACCACATGGGAAGGGGGACCCATGATACCCATTCAGGCTGTGCTCGGCTGATCCCCAGAGCTGCAGGCCTGGTCCCCAGACGTTCGCCTTCGAGCCCCACCTCCAGGCCTGGCTCCTGAGAGTGACCCGCATCAGGGCAAGGGAAACCTGAATCCAATTGTGGATACCATCATGGGGTCTTTTGGCCATGCTTTGTCTGGTCTCTCACGTGGAACCTGTTCGCTATGGGTAACCCAACCAGGGGTGTGAAGCCCCAGACAACTTAGTTCCTAGGATCATCAGGACACACAGACCACACCACCACAATAAGGTGACAGCTCAAGGAGGGGATGATTTAATAGTTTACGTCATATTTATGTTCACATTTTTAAAATGTTATAATTCATATAATCCTTTATTGTAGTCATGTTATGATGTGCAGAGTTTTGAAATCTGTGTGGGGTCATGGAAGGGGAATTTCCGAAGAGCCCGTATCGAGGCTTGCTTCATCGGGGAGGAGCCAGAAGTGATGCCATCCAAAGCATCTCTGCCTAGGTGTAGCACATGACTGATTGGGGCCACGAGGTCTGACATCTACCAAAACCCCTCACAATGGCTACATTCAAAATTTGAAACTCTTGTGCTTGCAGTATGGGTTACTTCTTCAACTCCTTTGGCCAACCTTCAACCCTCTATGAGATCCCGCTCTCAAAGGTAGAAAAGATGGAGAGACTAGTCAGCTTGTTTGTGAAGAAGTGGCTTGGCCTTCCCTGGTGCCTCAGCAACATTGGGTCTATGGTATAGGGATGTTACACCTGCCCATTTCCATCCTGGCAGAGGAATACATGTGCGCCAGAGCAAGACTGGAAATGATGCTACTGGATTCCAGCCATCCAAACTGCCCCCGTCCTGGCCACTGGGAGGAAGTGGATTCCGCTGTCTGCAACTGAAAAGGCAGCACTCAGACACAAGGACATCATTGGCCAAGTGCAGGAGGGGAGGAGTGGCTTGGGACCAGGAGACCACTATGGACCAAACCAGCTTCTGCTGAGCGGCACAAGCTGGTGGTCTAAGAGGTACGTCGGGAAGAGGAAGCAAAAAGCTGCGCCCAAGCTGTGTCGCAGGCCAAGCAGGGACAGTGGTTGGCCTGGGAAGGAATGGAGGCAAGGAAGATCACCTCCAGAGAGGTATGGGAGATGGAGGCATTCAGGGCAACCTTCAGCGCTGTATATGACGTCTTCCCTTCTCCCATGAATGTAAACCAGTGGTATACTAAAGATCCCACATCCCTGTTATGCCCAAGTCCTGGAACACTAAAGCACATCCTGGTTGGTTGCAAGACCAGCCTCACTCAAGGCTGTCACACCTGGCGGCACTACCAAGTGCTGAAGTGTCTTGCTGATGTTCTGGAGAAGCAGCGGATGAACCCTTGTCAGCCAACTGGAAACCAAGGCTGTTTGTACAGGAGGGGGAGAGTCAAACTAGCCATACTAACAAGCCACCAGACAACAGACAGCTGGGCAGTGCACGAGACTGGAAGCTGCTGGCAGACCTGAACAAGAAGCTCTGCTTTCCATCCGAGATTCCAACTACCACCTTTTGACCAGATCTAGTGCTTTGGTCTGTCTCTCTCAAGCTCATCTACATCATCGAGCTAACATTGCCCTGGGAGGGCAGTCGAGGAGCCATATGAGTGAAAGCGGCTGAGGTATGCAGGACTTGCAGTCAAAGTCCAACAGCAAGGCTGGAGAGCATAGGTATGCCCAGTGGAAGTAGGCTGCAGGGGGTTTACAGCCTTCTCAACATCCAGCCTACTCAGAGAGATGGGAGTTTGAGGGAAGGCCCATCGGCAGGCAGCCAGAGATCTCTTCAAGGCGGCGGAAAATGACAGCCAATGACTGTGGATCAGAAAAAAGACCCCAATTGGGCCTTCAAGAGTATTGATAGCACCTAGGGGGTGAACCTGGGATGCTGGGATTCACTGCTGAACCCTCTCGAGAGTGTCGTGGGTCTATCAGGGAAATACTCGATGATGGAAGGAAGCCCCACTTCATAACCCATAGAGGGCCATCACTTAATTGAACATCCCACAGACACAGAGCCTCTTCGGAGCCAAAATATGCTTGAATAGAGGGATATTTTCACCTAGTCCTACATAATTCATATGATCATCTGGGGAGACAGTGACTGCTGTGAAAGGGCAGCTGACAACGAGGGAAAGACCTTGTGAAAGCCTGGAAAGACAGTTGGCAGGAGGGAATAAACCCCAACTCGGCTGCCTCAAGCTAGGAACCCACGGTGGCGGGGCCCAGGACAGCTGCTGTCTCCACCCAACATAGCTACGGAAAATTAGAAGAAGAAAACACCCCATGAGCCTGCGAGAGCATGGGCGGAACATGGCTAATTGACAGACAACAAGCTAATGAACACAGGAATGGAAAAGACTACGAGATCGGTTGTCAGCATAAATGAAGCTCTGATAGTCAAAGCAGGACGTAAGATCCAGATCTGCGTTTGTGGTTTGGCAAAGATTACCTCCACTGAGGGCCTGAAGATTCACCAGGGCAGGAAACAGTGCCTAAAGAAGGGACAGCGGGTAAGTTGCATTGGCAGCTACTTTTTGAGAAGCAGGTCGATTCAGTCGGCAGATGTTTAGTAGCAGGACACAGACGACAGTCTGCAGGACATCAATGTCCCTGTCCCAGTGGAGGAGGAGGAGGAACAAGGCACAGGAGAGTAACCTAGACCCAATCCACCACTACTACCAACCGCAAAGAGAAAGATCCAGGGACGTAGACCATTGATCAAATGACCAAAGGTCTGCAACAAGCCTTTGTGAAAGAAGGTCAACAAGGATCTCTGCGGCATTTTGGAAGGGATCAAAGGCACCAGTACAAAGAAGCTGGAAAGGATGGGTGACCTCATTTATATGGATGGGGCAGAACAATTTGGAGTGGTGGAAGGAAAACAGGTTGGCACAGCTATCCCCCAAAAAGTCCAGAAGGTAGAAAGAGAAAGATCGCCTGATCAAGGAGAAGAGGCAGCTGAAGAATTTGTGGAGGAAAGCCACTGAGGAGGGGAGGGAGGGCATAAACTTGCTGCAGGAAGAAATCCGGGGTCGGCTGGCAGCACTGAGGAGAGCTGAAAACCTTTGGAAAAAAACATGAGCATGCGAGACCACACTTCTATGAAGATCCCTTCGGATTTGTGAATTGTCTCTTTGCAAAGGTTAAAAGCAGAAGTCTCATGGTGATGAAAGCCATCATGGAAGAACAGCTGAAAAATTCCTGCACAGATGACCGCTGTCATAAAGAAGTCATGCTCCCACCAGATATGCCACTAATCGATCCACCAGACCACGATCTGAACATCAGTCCACCCAGGTGGGGTGAGGTAATCCATATTCTGCGACGAGTAAGGGCTACATCAGATCCTGGTCCCAATGGGCTCTACAAAAACACACAAGATTTCCTGCGATTCCTCTGGAAGCTGATGAGGGTCGTGGAGCAGAAGAGGGATATATCAACCCCCTGGGGTAGAGCTGGAGGAATTCTTATTCCAAAGCAGAAGACTCTTCAGGGATTGGGCATTTCCAACAGATCAGCCTTCTCAATGTCAAAGGGAAAAGTTTCTTCAGTGTGCTTTCTCATGGGCTAGCAGAATACTTGCGGGGTAACAACCTCATTGACACGTCAATCCAGAAAGCAGGAATACCTGGCTTCTCCAGATGCAAAGAACACACTAGCGTCATCTGGCATCAGATCCAGGTTGCCAAAAAAGAGGGACGAGACCTTCAAGTGGTGTTCCTGGACCTAGCAAATGCCTTTGGCTCAGTCCCTCATAATCTTCTGTGGACACCACTTGACTATTTCAAGCTCCCAGCGGCGCTTACAACTTTGGTTAAGGCTACTTCAAGGACATCCAGCTGTGTTACAACAGCATGGTACACCACTGAATGGCACCACCTGGAAATGGGAATATTGGCTGCGTGTACTAGCTCCCTGTTGCTATTCACCCTGGCCATGGAGATCATCCTCCGAGCCTCTTGCTGAGTGGTTGGTGGGAAGCGAAGCGGTTGAGGCTGCTTCCAGCCAGAGCCTACATCTATGACCTCACCACACTTACCACAACCAAAGGCCTGCACTGCAGGATTATTAAAAAAGCTCCAGAAAAACATCGAGCTGGCTCGCATCAAGATCAAGTCGAGTAAATCTAGAAGCATCTCCATCATCAAGGGAAAACTGTCAAACCACCGCTTTCATATTGGTGAGGAACCAATTATAACTGTCTGCGCAAAGCCTTAGGACAGTGGTATGATGCCTCTTTTCAGGACAAAGAGCAAGTAGAGCAGCTTAGAAAGGAGGTGACCAGTACAAGTGTGCCAAAGTAAGACTGGAAATGATGCAACTGGATTCCGGCGATCCGCTTGTATCCCAGACTGCCTCCATTCTGGCCACTGGGAGGAAGTGGACTCTGCTTTCTGCAACTGAACAGTCAAAAGCAGCACTCAGGCACAAGGACATTGGGTGAGTGCAGGAGGAGGGCCTTGGGCTTGGGGCCAGTCGACCAGTATGGAGCAAAGCCACTACTGCTGAGTGGCGCAAGCTATTGGTCCAGGAGGTACGTCGGGAAGAGGAAGCAAGAGCCCGAGTTGTGTTGAAGGCCAAGCAAGGGCAGTGGTTGGCCTTTGAAGGAGGGGAGGCAAGGAAGATCACCTGGAAAGAGCTGTGGTAGATGGAGGCATTCAGGGCACTAAGGGCTGTGTATTATGTCTTGCCTTTTCCCACGAGCATAAACAAGTGGTATGCCAAAGATCCCACATTCCTATTATGCCCTAGTCCTAGAACACTGAAGCAAATCCTGGTTGGTTGCAAGACCAGCCTTACTCAAGGCCCTGACACCTGGTGGCACAACAAAGTGCTGAAGTGTTTCACTGGTGTTCTGGAGAAACGCTTGTCTGTCTCTCTCAAGCTCATCTACATCATCAAGCTCACAGTGCCCTGGGAGAGAGCAGTCGAGGAGCCGTATGAACGAAAGCGGCTGAGGTATGCAGGACCTGCAGCCGAAGTGAAACTGCAAGGCTGGAGAGCAGTGCTACGCCTGGTGGAAGTAGGCTGCAGAGGGTTTATGGCCTCCTCAAAGAGATGGGAGTCCGAGGGAAGGCCCATCGGCAGGCAGTCAGAGATCTCGCCAAAGTGGTGGAAAAGGCCAGCCAGTGGCTGAGGTTAAAGAGGAAAGACAACAATTGGGCTTGGAGTAGAATTGATGATGATAATGAACCTGGGATGCTGGGATTCACTGCTGAACCCTCTCGAGAGTGTTTTCGGTCTATTAGCGAAACACTTGATGACAGAAGGAAGCCCACTTGATAACACGTAGGGTGCCATCAGTTAATGTCATTGACCAAGTCCCGTCGTGTAGTCCTGGGCTGATTCCTCACCTTTCGAAGGATCATTGAGACCCCACGAGGTGATATCTTGCATGAGGCTCCACTCCGATTGAGACTGACCATCATGTTTTTGATGATTACTGTCATGTTTAGCTTCTTCCATTTTCTAATGATTGCTCCAACAGTGGACCTTTTTTTCACCAAGCTGCTTGGCAATTTCTCCGTAGCCCTTTCCAGCCGTGTGGATTTGTACAATTTTGTCTCTGGTGTCTTTGGACAGCTCTTTGGTCTTGGCCATGTGACAAGTTTGAGTCTTACTGATTTTGTGTGATGGACAGGCGTCTTTATGCAGCAAACGACCTCACACAGGTGCATCTGATTCAGGATAATACACGGAGTGAAGGTGGACTTTTAAAGGCGGACTAACAGATCTTTGAAGGTCAGAATTCTAGCTGATAGACAGGTGTTCAAATACTTATTTGCAGCTGTATCACACAAATAAATCGTGAACATAATCATACATTGTGATTTCTGGATTTTTCATTTTCGATTATCTCTCTCACAGTAGACATGCACCTAGGATGAAAATTTCAGACTCCTCCATGATTTCTAAGTGGGAGAACTTGCAATAGCAGGGTGTTCAAATATTTATTTTCTTCACTGTAGAGTGACCCACAAGAGCAGAGGTAGAAGCACCCGGGTGGATAATATTTTGTCCAGACGATGTAATCTGAAGGTTACTGACTGTAAGTTATTGGTAGGGAAGAGTGTAGCTCAACAGCATCGGACGGTGGTGTGTAGAATGACTCTGGTGGTGGGTAGGAAGATTAAGAAGGCAAAGGTAAAGCAGAGAACCATGTGGTTGAAGCTGAGAAATGAAAAAGAGGTGAGAGAGGCTCTTGATGGACAGGAAGAGCTCCCAGAAGACTGGACTAGGACAAGGCAATCAGAGAGACAGGCAGGAGAATACTTGGTGTCTTCTAGTAGGAAAGGGGAGAAGGAGATTTGGTGGTGGAACCCCAAAATACAGGAAGTCATCCAAGGAAAGAGATTAGCAAAGAAGTGGGACACGGAGAGGATTGAGATGCAAAAGGAATTCATTGAGATGCGTCATAGGGAAAAGGTAGAGGTGGCAAAGGCTAAACACAAGGCATATGATGCGATGTACACCAGGTTACGATCAATGCCGCTCTGCTGTGCGGGTGCCCGCGCATTCGCGCTAATTGGGACGCACACACCTGCGCCTCATGTGGGCTGATTATCCCGTGTATATATTGGACCCCGATGACGACTGGTGCTCCGCCAGATCGTTGAGGTTAATGTCCCGTTCCAGCACTCTCGGATCCCTGATTGTCAACCCATGTGTACTGACCTTCGCCTGTTCTCCGACCGACCCTGTAACCCTGACTCCTTTGACAGTTTTGTCTGCCTTGATCGATCTCCCGTGTACCGACTCCTGCCTGCCCGCTCACCTGCTCTCTTCGTCCAACATCCCAACTACCGCTGCTGCACCTGACTACCTGCCCAATCTCCCCAACCTTCTAATAATAAACGTTTTTCCCCGAACTACCTTGCATCTGATGAACCCTGCATTTGGGTCCTACCTTCGTTCGGATGCGTCGTGACTGATACGAAAGAAGAAGAAAAGGATCTTTACAGGTTGGCCGGACAGACGGATAGAGATAGGAAGGATGTGCAGCAAGTAAAGGTGATTAAGGATAGCAATGGAAATGTTGACTGGTGCCAGTAGTGTGCTAAGTAGATGGAAAGAGTACTTTGAGAAGTAAATTAATGAAGAAATTGGGAGAGAAGGTTGAGTTGAAGAGGCAAGTGTGAATGACCGGGAAGTGGCAATGATTAGTAAGGGGGAAGTTAGAAAGGCACTGATCAGAATGAAAATATTTTATCCTCGCAGAGACTCTTCTGTTACAGAAAGTGTGTTCTGTTCTGAAAGACAGTGGGTCCCGATGACATACCAGTGAAGGTATGGAAGCAATTGGGTGAGGTGGCTGTTGGGTTTTTGACCAACCTATTCAACAAAATAACAGCGAGCGAGAAGATGAGAAAGAAGAATGGAGGAAAAGTGCGCTAGTTCCCATTTTTAAAAACAAAGGCGATGTACAGAGGTGTGGGAATTATAGAGGAATAAGTAATATAGGAAAGAGTATCAGAGGCCAGACCTAGGACATAATTAAGTATCTGCGAGCAACAGTATGGTTTCATGCCTAGAAAAAGTTACACAGATGAATTATTTACCTTGTGGATGCTAGTGGAAAAGTACAGAGAAGGTCAGAAGGACCTTCATTGTGTCTTTGTGGATCCAGAGAAAGCCGATGACAGAATACCAAGAGAGGAACAAAGTCCCGCATGTGCAAGTCTGGTGTGACGGAGAAATATGTCAGAATAGTACAGGACATGTATGAGGGCACCAGAACAGTGGTGAGGTGTGCTGTAGGTATGACAGAATTTAAGGTGGAGGTGGGAGTGCATCAGGGATTAGCTCTGAATCCCTTCCTGTTTGCAGTGGTAATGGTTGGGTCGTGGAGGATGAGGATAGACTGGAATCGTTTAGAGTGTCCTATTAATGTTGCATGTTTTTGGGATGTGGGAGGAAACCGGAGTGCCCTGAGAAAACCCACGCAGGCATGGGGCGAACATGTAAACTGCACACAGGTGGTTCCGGGAATGGACCCGGGTCCTCAGAAGTGTGAGGTCAACACTTTCCAGCTGACCCACCGTGCCCTAACCTCTAATAACATATATTGCATTTTAATTCTTCATCTCAATTGATTATGCATTATACATCGGAGTCGAATCAATTTTGGGGGTGAACATTATACTTGAGAGCTCATTATCCATGAACTGTACAATATGCAATATACCATAATTTCTCAAAAATAATGCGCATATTTTTCCAAAAATATTTTAAAAAAGTTAATAGAGCGCATTATATTTAGGTAAGGATGAAAAATAAAAAAAATTTATGCCATCATTGCGCATTTATTTTAGTTGGTTGAGGGATTCTGTTCTGACAATTACAGGGACCAGGACAAGCGTGTCCTGAGCATGTCCCGAGATTATATTATTGTTACATCATCATGTGCACAATGATTATTGTTAATGATTGTTGTACGGACAGTTTTTTGAAAAACAATACAAGTACAAACCTAACAAAATATAAATACAAATAATTCCCAATATTTTGAGCATATGGGTAGCAGCAAATTGGTGGTGCACATTATATTATTATATTATTGGTAAAAGGGTTTTCCTGATTTTTTTTTGTTTTAGGTCAACTTTGGGGGTGCGGATGTTTTGGGGAAGTGGAAGGAAAGCGGAGTGCTCAGGGAAAACCCACACTTGCGAGGAGAACATACAAATTCCACACAGGCGAGATGGAATTTGAAAGCTCTGAATTGTTGTCTACTGTGGCAACTGACTAGAATCAGTTCATGAAAAGGATGTGTTCGAAAGATTAATTTTCGTATTTTTTTGTTCTTTTTCACAGATTCATTAAAGTGCTTCTTCCTTCAGTTAATGATTCAGCCCTAATGTTCACGCTCACTGAAGGACTATCCGTTGTTGTCACATAACTTTTTCCAGACTGATGGATTTAAATCACTTTTTTTCTGATTTCTTCTTGAATTTCTTGGGACCGTGGGATGATCCTTTGGGTCTTGAGACCTTGTACCCGACTTCACATTCTCTGACAGATTCTATGTAAGCGATTTCTTGATTCACCAAATATGGTGATTATGTCATGCTCCTGGCATCCTGCCCAAGCTGGGGGTGGCCAGCCAATTAGTCGGCACACACCTGCACCCTGTTTTGGCTGATTACACCCGGTACTTATAGGACACGGGGGACAACTAGTCCCCCGCCAGTTCGTGACAGAACGATCTGGCCACAACATGGACCCAGCCGACTGCGAAGCCATCCGCTGCTCGTTACAGTTCAGGTAACGAATCAACGTCTCGATGAGATCTGTTCCCGGCTGGAGCCGTGGCTAGCATCCCAAGATAGCGCGGCTGCTACGCCGATGATGGACACTCCGCCTGTCGCTCCGAGTCCACCTGTTCCGCATGTTACGGAGTCTTTCCATGCCAGCATAACTCCGCTTTCCCGACCGGAAAGTTTCTCAGGCGACGTCAAGCCCTTCCTTGCGCAGTGCGACCTCCATTTCGAACTGTAGGCGTCCACTTTCCCCACGGACCGCTCCCGGATCGCCTTCGTCATTTCCCACATGACTGGAAGGGCGGAGGCGTGGGCCACAGCAGAATGGAGTCGCAACTCGGAGATCTGCCGTTCATGGACGACGTTCGTCTGTGCGCTCACCCAAGTATTCGAGTACGCGGCTCCGGAACTCAAGGCGGCGGCCTCACTTATGACAATTCGCCAATTCCATCGCCGCGTGTCAGACTACGCTATCGAAGCCGCCGAGAGCCGGTGGAACAAGGAGGCTCTCCAAGACGTCTTCTACCAGGGACTTTCCCCACAGATCCGTTGTCACCTAGTTGCCGTGGATCTTCCTCCTTCGCTGGACGCCGTTATCGCACTGGCCCTCAAGGTGGATCAGCGCTTGGCCGTGCAGAGGCAGATGGATGGCATGACCGAGGAGGAGACGGAGAGGCTCAGCTCGGTCGCTTCCCGGCCGCCTACGCTGCTTACTACGTCGGAACCCATGCAAGTGGAGGGGCTCGGCAGCTCAGCGGAGGAG